>NC_085842.1:206433441-207752839 GCF_035594765.1 Anolis carolinensis | reverse complement strand
ACCCATGGCAATCCCATGACTTAAGCAAGGTTTCTTAAGCAAGAAATACTTGCCTAAGCATGGTTCTTCCAGTTCTTTCCTCCGAAATATAGCCAACAACACCAGGGCAGACACTGATTAGTTCCAAGATCAGATGAGATCTGGGGCTTTAGGGTATTCTTTTACCAAGGAGAAATGCCACATGCAACTTCAGAAGCAAGAGAGGCACCAGCGGGAGAGGTAGGATTATTCTCCAGTTGCAGGCATGACCTGCAATACAAGCCTACCACTTTAAAAGGAAGAAGTGTGGACTTTGCACAACAGGTAATGAGCATCCATCACATTTGTTTGTTTTCAAATGATGGCACAAAAAGCAGCAGAGTGGGAAAAGGCGGTTGTCCATCTTGGCTGTGAAAGAACATTGAGAGCTGCAATTGGCAGTCCCAGACCTGGCTCCTGGCCATCTCTTCCGAAGATGTTTCTGGGTGAGTGAAACTGGCCAGGTTCCAATAGATTTTTTAAAAATTTATTTTATTGGCCAATAAATGCCAACTCCGCTCTTTGTTGAAGGGCTGGATGGGGAGGCAGGGAACTGAACCGTATCAAGCTGCTCTTCTTCTCCAGCCACTTCAGTCCGCCAGCTGCAGAAGCCCATTGAAGAACAATCCCTTCACTCCAGTTTACTGGGAGGAGAAAGGCAGAACACTTTGTCCTTCCAGTCATCTCTTGCCTCCCTTTCCCAAACAATCGAAAACCTGTTTGTACAGTGGTGTCCCTAAGGTTGGTGTCACTCGGAGAGGAAGGTAACTCATTGTGTGACCTCCTGACCACTATATTGTAGGTTTTTTTTATCATGTCAGAAGCGAACATACTGCAAGTCGCTTCTGGTGTGAAATAATCAGCCATCTGCAAGGACATTTCCCAGGGGATACCCATATGTGTTACCATCCTGTAGGAGGCTTCTCTCATGTCCCCGCATGGGAAGCTAGGGCTGACAGATGGGAGCTCAACCCGTCTCACAGATTTAAACTGCTGATCTTCAGATCAGCAGTTCCGTCGGTACAAGGGTTTAACCCATTCTGCCACTGTGGCCCTACAATATTGTAGTTAAAATAGTAGAAAATTAGGCAACATCAATTGCTTAAAAAAACAGCAGCAGGGAAATCTACTGTACTTTCTTGTAACACGTACAGATGAAACCACATGATTCAAAGTAGGTAATGATGACATCTCAGATCAGCACACACACACATTAGAAGGTTCAAAAAGTACATTTGCATAGAGTTTTAGCATTGTAGGTATATAGATACAGTACAGCATGTGTAAACTAGGCTTTTGAAAAATGTTTTTGTGGTTATAACTTACAGAGATATTTTTATTAAAAACATATTTCTGCTGGAAAACTACCCAAAAGTATTATAGACAGCGTTTTGATGTCTACCTCTCTGATGCGTATCATATACCCATCCCACTTTTGCCTATAAGTTGGGTTTTACGCGGTCTGTTTTCATGGAAAGCATAATGGTAGGCTTGCAAGTATAACTGAGTCCACTCTGTTTTCAATTTCTGCTTTTACAACTGGTGTACCCTATGTTTTAAACCAGGTATTGTTATGTGGTTTTAAATCAATCCTGACGTATGGCAACTCTATCATAGAGTTTTCTTAGAATTTATTTAAAGGTTTGCCATTGCCTTCCTCTGAAGCTGATAGAATATGTATTTCCATAACTGAATGGAAATTTGAACTTTGGCCTCCCAGGATCCTCTCCCTACACTCATACTAGTATATCAGCCTGGCTCTTTTAAACCAGATATATCCAAAATGTACTGAGTGAGTATGTTTTGCCCTGTGGTAAACTCTATACACAGAGGGATCTGTGCCAAGATAGACTAAATTTCATATCCAGAAAAGTTGAATTTTGTGACCTTTATGCATTATGCAAATTAATGTAATATGCATTGCTTTGCAGAATTTATTCCATTTCTGCAGGTTCTCATTACAGTGTCACGGTCTTGCTGCACTCCCAGTCTAGCCCCCCTGACCTTGCCCAGCATGGACAAAATGTGTTAATGGGAAACAATTCAGTGCTTAGAAAAGTTACTTTTGAGGACTTCAGTTTCCAAGACCCACCCGCACCCCCCAGATAAGGTGGTTCTGGCAACTGAGGGACATAAAAGAGCCTTCCCAAGTTCTTTTTCCCAAGTTCTGTTGTCCCTACAACCTGGGGGCCATATGTAGACTTCTCAGGCCCCATCATTGGGCATTATGAAACTGCATTATATGGCAGTGTAGATGATGCCCCAGCCTAGACCTCCAGACCTCCCCTATTGCCTTCACCAACCCTATTCCATATTAATGATAATATTTCCTCAAACTTGCCCTGTCCTTTAATTACAACTGCCCTGAGTCCCTTCGGGAAGATAGGGTGGGATATAAATAAAGATGATGACGATGATGATGATGATGATGATGATGAAGATTATTATTATTATTATTATTATTATTATTATTATTAACTTCCATCATTCTATCCTATGCATCCTTTGGCAGCTGATGGAGCTTTATCTGCCACAGCTATAGTTTCTGGAATCTTAGAAGCTATAGTTTTACAAGGTCTTTAGTTTTCTCTGCCAAAGAGTGCTGGTGCCTCAGTTCCCATGTTCCATAGCACTGAGTCATGAAACTTCAAGTAGTGTCAATCTGCATTAATTCTGCAGTGTAGATTTACCTCCAGCTGCCCAAAGGAGGGACCCATGGATGTTTGTGCTCTAGGCTTTGCTGCCCCTAGTGGCGGCAATGCGAATAGACCAAACCAGGGCATTGATGCATAACCAATGTCCAAACTCTGCTCAGCTGTTTTCATTCAAATGCAAATGCATCTTATTGTTATGTTAATTTGGATGTGATTTAAAGGAAACATTCCGCAACTGGGCAGAGACCACTTCACCACATGTGCAACTTTCATATTTTTTTGTAATTGAGGATGATGAGGGACTGGTTTCTGGTTTTGCTGATTAAAAAAAAGACAGTAAATTACAGGGATAAGAGTGGGAGGGGGGGGCTCTTATTAATCACAGATTTGAACTGTCGCTGAATTAGGGAGCTGGTAAATCTCCCTTGGCACGAGCCATGTCCACTGCGGCCTATTAGAAGATAAATCTGGGCCTCTCCAGCCCTCAAATGCATCCTTTCCTGAGTCAATTAATCTAGTAATTGGTTTTGAAAGGACATCAAGAGATTATCAGGGACAGATAGTTGGAGATGGCGAGAGGAGGGGGGCAGATGGAGGAAGCCAGAGCCCTTTCAAAGGCTTTGCAGCTCCACACAAGGTGTTAAAGAGCACATAAGACTCCAGGGCAGGGCAGGAAACTATCTGGATTGACTTGTCAAGGGTAGAATATGTGCAGTCTGACTGTCTCCATATGTTTATATGTCTATGTTATATCCACATGTATATGCCCCCGGTGGTTTAGCGGGTTAAACCGCTAAGCTAATGAACTTGCTGATCGAAAGGTTGACGGTTCGACTTCAGGGAGCGGGATGAGCTCCTAGTGTTAGCTCCAGCTTCTGCCAACCTAGCAGTTCGAAAGCATGCAAATGTGAGTAGATCAATAGGTACTGTTCCAGTGGGAAGGTAATCGCACTCCCTGCAGTCATGCCGGCCACATGAGCACCAACCCCCAAAGTCGGACACGACTAGACTTAACATCAGGGGAAACCTTTACCTAAACCTTATATGTTATGTGGCAGAAGAAACCATTCTGTTTTTCTTTATAGTGTATATCTATGTGTGTGTGTGTGTGTGTGTGTGTCAACAAATCAGAAGAACATAGAGTAGGAAGGGAGTAAGTAAAGGTTTCTCCTAATGTTGAGTCCAGTCATGTCTGACTCTGGGGGTTGGTGCTCATCTCCCTTTCTAAGCTGATGAGCCGGCATTGTTCATAGACACCTCCAAGGTCATGTGGCTGGCATGACTGCATGGAGCACCGTTACCTTCCCGCCAGAGCGGTACCTATTGATCTACTCATATTGGCATGTTTTCGAACTGCTAGGTTGGCAGAAGCTGGAGCTAACAGCCGGCGCTCATTCCGCTCCTGGGATTTGAACCTGTGACCTTTTGGTCTGCAAGTTCAGCAGCTCAGCGCTTTAACACACTTCACCACTGGGGCAATATATCCAACCCCTTATCTCACAACCCCCAATAGCTCACAACAATAATAGGTGGATGGTCAACCTCTGTTTAGCTACTTCCAATGACAAGTTGATTTGTTTTGAAGGTCAACACAGTTAAAACAGGTCTTTCTACCAGATGGTTCTTCCTTAATGTATTTCAGAAGGGGGTGCATGTGGAAGCACATTTAAGGTGGGATTTCAGGGGACGTGTATCTTCATCCAACACAAGCAGAATCCTTTTGACTGATCAGGAGCACCTCTATCTTGTCTGAAATACATTTCAATTTATTTGCTCTCATAACTGATGATAAGCACTGGTTTAGAACTGAAATTGCTTCATTGGTTTGTGATGGAAAGGAGTCATAGAGTTCCTTTCAGCTCACAGGAAAGAGGAAAATTGGTGTGGGTGGCAAGTGACATCATTGTGCCTGCTGATGAAACTGCTCTGGCATTTCAATAGTGAATCAATGTTCCACAACAAGATGTCCCATGTGAGTCAGATTTAAGATTATTTCAGAGGAAGGCACCACAAGGCATTTCATTGTTTTCTGGTTCGCACAAGCTATTCCTTTAGAAGATACTGCAGAAAAAACAAATCTTCCACCCCCACCCCACACACACATACCTATGCTCCAAAGCATCACATGAATAATTAGTTACAAGATATTTTCAGTATGTATCTTTTCACAGCAGTAGTTCTCTAGATGGGTTGCTGTGAGTCTTTCGGGCTGTATGATCATGTTCCAGAAGCTTTCTCTCCTGAAGTTTCACCCACATCTGTGGCAGGCATCCTCAGATGTTGTGAGGTTCTCTAAATGTCATTGAACTTCAGTACTCAGATTCCCTGACCATTAACTATCCTGGCAGGAACTTCTTGGAATGGAAGCCCAACAATACACGAAAGTCCAAAACATTGTTTGAAAAGAATTATTCAAAAGCTTTGATATTCATAACTACAATGTTACTCATGCTCAAGGTCAAAAGGAATAACCACTCTTGCTGGCCACTGGCTGCAACAACAGGGATGTTTGGATACAAATTGATCGGCTGATTGAACATCCCCTAAAGATGCAGCCCCGAGGACTCTCAAATTAAAAGCTGTGTGACTGTGCAGCTCTTAATTCCACTCCCAGCTGACAACAGAATAATGATGCTAAAGCGGGGCTGAAGGCATTATCCAACTGTGTTAACAACCTCAGAAGTTAGATCCATTCAAATCAACAAGACTTCCTTCCTGGAACATTAACTCTGATGTTGTTTTTCATTGTGCTGTGGGGTTTGAATTGTAACACAAACTGTGCCCATTGTTTGCGGATGGAGGTTTTTAGGTAAAGGTTGTTGATGTTGTGTGCCTTTGGGTCCTGTTCAACGTTTGGCAACCGCAAAGTGAAACTATCATGGGATTCCCTTGGCAAGATTTGTTCAGATGAGGGTTGCATTTGCCTTTCTCTATGGGTGAGAGAAGCTGACTTGTCCAATGGATTTCCAATGACAGGCAGAGATTCAGAATATATGTGTTTTTAAGCAGTGTCAGATTTTCCAGGAAATTAGTGAAGGCAGCAGGCATGTTGGGAGAAACTACCTTATACCAGCCCAAGGTATTTGTTCACCTATCCTAGAAGAGTATACAGTAGCGTCTCACTTATCCAACATAAACGGGCCGGAAGAACGTTGGATATGCGAATATGTTGGATAATGAGAGAGTAAGAAAAAGCCTATTAAACATCAAAATAGGTTATGATTTTACAAATTAAGCACCAAAACATCATGTTATACAACAAATTTGACAGAAAAAGTAGTTCAATACGCTGTAATGTTATGTTGTAATTACTGTATTTACGAATTTAGCACCAAAATATCACAATGCATTGAAAACATTGACTACAAAAATGCATTGGATAATCCAGAACGTTGGATAAGTGAAACTCTACTGTACTTTGATTGGCAGCAGTGCTCATCTGTCCAAAGTCTTCAGTCATCTGCTGTTGGATCTTAACTGAAGATGCCAGGGAACAAAGGCGGATCTACAGCAGCCAGAGCAGGTGTTTTGCCATTGGAGCATGGCATGGCCCTTTCCAGATTAGAGTGAAACTCCTCTATTCTTGTAGCTTAGCACAGCAAAGCACATTAGGCCTGAAATATTGCTGATGCAGGGGCATGCGACTGTGTCGACCTGCTGCTGATGGCACGGCTGCACCTAGAAGGGATACACCTGCATCTGAGCAATGGAAACATGGAATTACAATAGATATAGCCTTGAAGGCTCCCACAAATTCTGTTACTCCAAAATAGGTGCTCCTCATTGTATGTTTTTTTTAAATCTTTACCAATGCTGTATATAATCTTCAAATGAATCGTGTGTGTGTGTGTATGTGTTTTAACTGTGTTCCGGGCATAAAAGGGACTATGGTTATGGTGCAACTGACATCCAGCTAAGTTTAGACATAATGATGGGATAGAGAGAGTAAAAAATCCATTAAGGTGTCTGTTTCCTGATGTCCTGGCCTCCTAAGTATGACAATCACCTACCCTGTAATACCTTTGCCCCAGAACTGATGAGGCTGACTTCCCAAATTCAAGGACGGCTGTGTCTCTGCTCAGCGGGAGCTGAAATGTGATGGCATCCTTCTCTGGGCAGAGGCAACTGCACCCTGCTGCTTCTTCTTAACTTAGCTGGGCCCCCTGCTAGCTCTGATTCAATTACGTTTTTTACACAAGCTTTGTTCCGAACCATAAAGACAAACTCCTGAGTCTCCAAAGGCAGGAAGCTGCACCGCAGGCTGTGGTGCTTAAACGGTAGGAGAAGCCATTCCACCTCCCAGTCTAAAGAGCCGGTTTCTCAGAAATGACTCTCTTTTCCTCAAAGGTCACTGTTTCATGCTTGCCCCCACCCCACAGATGAATGTGCATATGAGATCCTTGGAGAGACAGACACAAGTGGCTACCAACACACATTCATGCATGCCCTCCTATCACCAGGAGGTTAGAGCTCACCGTATCTTAAGTGTTCCAAAGGACTATCTGGGAGATCTGGAAGGTAAAGTTGCCATTGCCCTTTCTAAGGGCCCTTCTACACAGCCATATAACCCAGAATATCAAGGCAGAAAATCCCACAATATCTGCTTTGAACTGGGTTATCTGAGTCCACACTGCCATATATTCCAGTTCAAAGCAGAGAATGCGGGATTTTATTCAGCTGTGTGGAAGGGGCCTAAGTCTCCTGCCTCAGGTTGTCCCATGTGTCTGATCTATTGTACTAGATCTCTTTTTCTCACTGAATAAAGAAGGGAGAGAGGCAGAAGTTGGCAAATTGGGGTGGAGTTCACCTTGAGTGATGAATAGTTAAAAAGCAGTTCTCTCTCTGTGGGCAGAACCTTGATCCCAAGTGCAGGAATTGGTGGGATTAGTGGGGTGATGGGCAAAGTCAACAGAGGTGAAATAAACAACAGTAATAGCCTTGTATCCAGCTGTGTCACAATTACCTGAAACCATACATACGATCCAATGTTATTAAGTCACCTGACTTCCAGTTCTAGCATATCAGAAAGTCATCCTGGAGGACGTAGAAATTCCTAGAGGGGTGTCATCTCTAGGAATTTGATAGGTCCTCTAGAGCAGGGCATTTTAATTTTTTTCCACTCACAGCCCCTTTCTGCCTATGAAATTGCTACATAACCCCAGGTATATAAGTATATAAAATAGGTATATGAATAAAACATTTACTTATAACAAATCAGCATTTGCAAGGCTTGCTAAACAGGCTGATTTTCCTTTTTATTAAGTACAACTGAAGCATCTTCTGCAGAGTCCACTGTAAACACTGCATGTTGCTATAAATGGATGGTATTCAGAAACCATTTACTGTTGCCAAATTTTTCATGAGCTAAAGAGACCCCATCTGGATTCAACACACACAGTTTAAAATGCAGTGGTCTAAAGTGACCCAACAGTAACATCCCGGGAAACCATACCATAGAATCACATGGAAGACTTAGAAAATTCCTAGAGAGGAGATTTTTCCTGGATGAGAGTACGGTCACGCTAGAGCATCTATCCACTTTAAATCCAATGTCTGCCTCCTGCAGAATTCTGGGGTTTGTAGTTTAGTGAGGCCCAGGATCTCTCTGGCTGAGCAGCTTAAAGGCCCCTCCCCAAAACTGAAAACTTTAATATGATGATGTGGTGATATGGTTTCTGCTGCTATAAGGGTCTTATTGTACATGTAGTTTTTTGGCCACCTTCCTTTCCTGAAAGATATAAAACTTTAACTTAAATACCTTGAAGGCATCAGATCCTATCTGATCTTGGAAGCTAAGAGGGAGGAGACCTGATTAATACTTGGAAGAGAGGAAAACAATGTCAAACCATTTCTGAGAACACTTTGTTTAATAATAAGTATGAATTCAATGGGATCATCATAAACCAACAAGCAATTTGGATGCACATACTATTACTATAACTACTACTGTTAGTAGTACTACTGTTAGTATAGTGCTTTATTAAAGGTACGTTCAGGCAGTCATGTATTTGAGCAGAAAGCCACTGTATGATCTGATGGCCATTGACTAGAAGCCCCAGATTTAAATCCCCACTCAACAAGGAAGGTTTTTTAAACTAGTCACCGAGATGCATCTGCACTGTAGATATAAACCACTTTAACTATAACAGCTCACTGCTTTAGAATCCTTGAAACTGTAGTTTGGTGAAGCACCTCTACTCTTTGGCAGAGAAGACTAAAGACCTTGAAAAGCTACAACTGAGAATTCTATAGAATGGAGCCGTGGCAATTAAAGTGGTGTCAAACCACATTCATTCTATAGTTTATATCAGTGGTTCCCAACCTTTTTTTGACAAAGGACCACTTTGACCAGAGACCACTTTGACCAGGGACCACTCTCCAACATTAGTACCAAAAGGGTTACGAATCAGTTTTTGGTCAACATTAGATTTGATTTGGTTATCTGGGGTGCTGATTCAGAAAGTTGCATTGGATAGACCACATAAAGTCTAATTTCTGATACAAAACATATACCATCCAATAGTCGTCATCTGTTTGCCTGCAGAAAACCATATTTAATAATCTAAAGCTGATGTGGTCTATCCAATGCAATTTTCTGAATCCGCACCCCAAATAACAGGCCTACCTAAAAACGAAGACACCAAAGCGCTCCTGCTTCCAGGCACCACATGGAATGGCTTCGCTCAAGGGGAGGGAGGAGGAGGAGAAGCAGCAGTCAGGAGGTTTGTTGTCGTGCCTTTTGTGCGTAGTCAGACTCTCCCCTCCCAACATCCCCGTTGCTTCGGCACTGTAAGAGGGTTTCGCGAGACCAGTCGCTGTCGTTGCAACAGTGTAGTAACGGTGAGGCCGTGGACCATATTTTAGTTCTTGGGGACCACTGGTGGTCCACGGACCACAGATTGGGAACCACTGGTTTAGATGGATCCTCAGACAAACCTGGGAAGAATTCATTGCAGCTAAGTAGTTAATTTACTGCTAATTCTTTTCATATTAAAACTAACCTAAATTGCTTCATGTATGAAAGCTGATATGGGACAACTTCACCCCTTTTGAGTTGTACTTGCAACTTGTAAGTAGGCTTCATAGTTATTGTTGTGTGAGAGAAGAGGATGTGAGTGCCCAGGTTCCCTCCTTTGCTCCCTTCCAGGCTAATTCTGAAATATGCCTTGAAAAAGAGCTCTGTTTTCCTCCATCAGCCATTGGTGTGGGTGCCCTATGATGGCTAGGCATTAACCAAGATCTTTTCTTTTTTTTTCTTTTTCATTTTTTTATAGTTTCTGGATGTCAAACTGGTGGTGCACTTAATTGGTGGCTTGACTTTATGCCCCCAGTATACCTCAAACCAGTATCTTCCATAGCTCCCAGCTAACCTAAGCTCCTGCTTTGCCCATCTCATTACTAGCCACCTTGCTTCTGCAACATCTGTGTCATCACCAGCTAGCTGTTGTCTTGCCAACCTGAACCCTGACCCTCTTAATGGCTATATCAGATGGTTATTTATGGTGGCGATTAGGCGCCCTGCCAGATTTATGGCTCCTCTTGCTCTCACAAGGCAGACAGTGCCTGAGTAGCCCAGGAAAGAGCGGGGAGACACAAGGCTTGCCAACTGAGATCAGAGCAGTCCACCAGCCCAAGCCACCCCACATCTGGCCTACCTCCTTTTTCACATACAGACAGATGCAAAGGGAATCAACAGCTGTGAATCCAGCTGAGGGAAGACAATGCTGGTATTGCTCAATCCCTGTGCTATTAAACTCCGGAGATACACAGCAGGGAACATTCCTACTGGGCTCCTATACCTTTAATGGTTATGTGGAAGGCTGGAATCCTGCAACAACAAACCAGGGATGTGCTTGCAGCAGTGCCTAGTTTGGAAGAAGTCAGCAATGCCTTCAGCCAACAAAAAAATAACAAAGCCAGCAGACTGACAGGATCCTTGCTGAAATCTTCAGAGGGCGGACCTGAGCTGATACAACAACTCCATTGAAAAAGTGTGAGTGACTGAGAAAATCCCAGCAGACTTCAGGATGCCACCATCATCACCCTTTTCAAGAAAAGGGATAGAACAGACTGCAGAAACTATCGTGGTATCTCCCTCCTAACCTCCACTGGGAAAATCCTCGCAAGAATCCTTGCAAACCGCCTTCTTCCTGTCTCAGACACCCTCCCAGAATCTCAGAATGACTTCCGTCCCTCCAGATGAACAGTGGACATGATCTTTACTACACAACAGCTCCAAGAAAAATGCAGGGAACAAAATCAACCTCTGTACAAGGCATTCATTGACCTTGCAAAGGCATTTGACACAGCAAATCGCAGTGCTCTCCGGACCATCTTCCAAAAAATCAGGTGCCCTGACAAATTTGTGAACATCCTGTGGTTCCTCCACAATGATGGCAACAGTCTTGGACAGCAATGGCTGTTGAAATCAGGTATCAACCAAGGATGTGTTAATGCCCCAACCTTATTTTCCATCTTCATCGCCCTGTTGATGGGAAGCTTCCCACTGGAGTGAAAATAATCTATTGGACAGATGGCAAGCTATTTAACCTCAGCAGACTGAAAGCCAAAACCAAGGTCACCACAACCTCTATTATAGAACTCCAATATGCCGATGACAACGTAGTCTGTGTGCACTCAGAAGAAGACCTGAAGAAGAAGGTTTGTGGACATATATGTGTTCACATAGGGATTTCTGGGTTTATACTGTCATTTGAAGAATCCAGACTTCAGGAATGAAATAGGAGAAAGAAGGAATTTTAGAGTCTTGTGTAAATTTATTTGTAACTAACTAGCTTAGGTATCTGGGTTGGATATTTTGTAGAATTATTTATTAGAAAAAAAACAGTGTTTATTTTTGGATTTTATTAATTAGAAAATGCATAGCTATGTAGTTAAACTACACACAAGGAATATATAAAGTGTTAATACTGCAAAGTGATACTTGGAACAATGCATAGTGAGATGAGGTCTGTATTGCAAAGCCTGTATTATTGATTGGATGTACCAATAATACAATAATTTAAAAACTTCAGCTTGCATCGTCATCTGTCATTGCCCCCCAAATACTGTAATAGTTGAAACTGGTCATAATGGATCTGTGTGCCAAGTTTGTTTCAGATCCATTGTTGGTGGAGGATCGCAGTCCTTTCTGAATTTGGGTGAACTATAATGCCTATCATCCTGGGTCCTGGGTCAATTCCCCCCTCCCAAACCCCACCAGTACTTAAAGTTGATAATGTTGCATGTGTGTTCCACATTTGGTCCAGATCCATCGTTGGTGGAGATCCCCCTCGATGGATTGTCACCTTGCCATGGTGAGGGGGCTTGCGTGTTCCGATGAACCTGTGGGCACAACCACTGGAGTGATGCACTCCCAGGAGTGGCCGCAGGGGAGGTTCCAGACCAAGCACAATCCGAAGACCCAAAGACCTCAACGGCGGAGAAGGCGGAGGATAACATGGTACATGTTACAACGGCTGTGAAGGCGGAAGAAGGCTGCAACAGACTGAGAAGCCACTGTCGTTGTGTTAACCACACCACTGCTGGAACCTCACTCTGTGAAGACTGTGTGTTGACCGGCCGTGCACCAACCTCCACACATTAAAAAAAATCACGCACAGGCGTCTTCCAACAAAAATAAAAACAAACCTACAAAAGTCCCATGGCGATCAGCGAGTGGCGACGGGGGCAGGACTGTGAAATCTGGAAGCCCCTAGTCACAGACTGGCACATGGGCGGTGGATATGGACTCAGTCGTTCTACCTCAAGGACCGAGGCAGTTGAGTAGACCGGCAGCTGTATCCATGACTGAGCAGCCCTTTTTAGGATCCGCTCTGCTCACCCCACACGGGGAAGGGGCTAGAAAAGGTGCCCTAAACATAGTCTGCCTCTCCTACCCTGACTGGACTGCCGCGTCCAGAGGGGTCACCATTCTGCGGCCAAAAAAGAAAAATGAACTTTGGAACATGGAACGTACGGACATTGTTAGATAACACTGACAGCGAACGCCCCGAACGCAGGACTGCTCTCATTGCAAGGGAGCTGGGACGCTTTAAGATTGACATAGCAGCCCTTCAGGAGACCCGGAGAGCAGGAGAGGGACAGCTGAAGGAAGAAAAGGGAGGCTACACCTTCTTCTGGAAGGGATTGCCTGAAGAAGAGCGAAGAATACACGGAGTTGGCTTTGCGATCAGAAATGACCTGGTGAAGCACCTGACTGAAGCACCCACTGGCATCAACGAACGACTTTCAACCCTCCGAATTAACCTTGCCAAAAACCAACAGGCAACCATCATATGCGCCTATGCACCAACTCTAGATGCTGACGAAGACATCAAGGAAAATTTTTACTGTCAGCTGGATACCATCCTATCGGAGATACCTAAGGAGGACAAAATCATCCTCCTGGGGGACTTTAATGCAAGAGTCAGAAGGGACTCTGACCTGTGGCTAGGGATCATAGGAAAAGACGGGGTCGGAAACAGCAACTCGAATGGCATCTTGCTTCTCACCAAATGCGGAGAGCACAACCTTGTCATCACCAATACGCTCTTCCGCCAGAAAAACAAGCTCAAGACATCATGGAAGCACCCTCGGTCAAAGCATTGGCACCTCCTGGACTATGTTATAACACGTGCCAGAGACCGCCGCGATGTGCTTCTCACAAGAGCCATGACAGGCACTGATGACTGCTGGACAGACCACAGGCTAATCCGATCCACGATGGCTATCAAGATCGTCCCCAAACGCAGACTCCAAGGAAGAAAAACAAGGCGCAAAATGAACACCCAAGCCCTTCAGGAGCCCTCCAAACGAGCCCTTCTCCAAACAACACTCAAAGATCATCTACCCACAGAACACCCCGAAAATGCTGAGGAACATTGGAACAAACTGAAGACCTCCATCATCACAGCCTGCGAAGAAAGCATTGGATACCTAACTAAGAAACATCAAGACTGGTTTGATGATAACGACAAAGAGACCCAACAGCTGATTGATAACAAAAGGAAAGCCTTCCAAACATGGCAGAGAGACACCAACTGTGCTGCCAAGAAAAAGATCTATGCCAGTGCAAAAGCTGAGGTCCAAAGAAGGACCAGAGAACTCAAGAACATCTGGTGGACAAAGCAGGCTGAAGAAATCCGACACCTTGCAGATACCCATGACGCTCAGGGATTTTTCAAAGCCACAAAGATCATTTACGGACCAAGAAACCATGGCATACAGCCCCTACGCTCATCAGATGGAACCAAAATTCTGAAGGACAAAACATCAATTGCACTACGTTGGAAAGAGCACTACCAGAACCTGCTGAATCGCAGCTCCAATGTGGCTGAAGAGACCCTCTCACAAATCCCGCAACAACAAACCAGGGATGAGCTTGCAGCAGTGCCTAGTTTGGAAGAAGTCAGCAATGCCATCAGCCAACAAAAAAACAACAAAGCCAGCGGACCTGATGGGATTCCTGCTGAAATCTTCAAAGAGGGTGGACCTGAGCTGATACAACAACTCCACCAGCTCATTAAAAAGGTGTGGATGACCGAGAAAATCCCAGCTGACTTCAAGGATGCCACCATCATCACCCTTTTCAAGAAAGGGGACAGAACAGACTGCGGGAACTATCGTGGTATCTCCCTTCTAACCTCGGCCGGGAAAATCCTTGCAAGAATCCTTGCAAACCGCCTTCTCCCTGTCTCAGAAGACACCCTCCCAGAATCCCAGAATGGCTTCCGTCCCTCCAGAGGAACAGTGGACATGATCTTCACTGCTCGACAGCTCCAAGAAAAATGCAGGGAACAAAACCAACCTCTGTACATGGCATTCATTGACCTTGCAAAGGCATTCGACACAGTGAATCGCAGCGCTCTCTGGACCATCCTCCAAAAAATCGGGTGCCCTGACAAATTTGTGAACATCCTGCGGCTCCTCCATGATGACATGATGGCAACAGTCTTGGACAGCAACGGCTCCCAAAGTGACCCATTTAACGTGGAATCAGGTGTCAAGCAGGGATGTGTTATTGCCCCCACCTTATTTTCCATCTTCATCGCTATGATACTTCACCTTGTTGATGGGAAGCTTCCCACCGAAGTGGAAATCATCTATCGGACAGATGGCAAGCTATTTAACCTCAGCAGACTGAGAGCCAAAACCAAGGTCACCACAACCTCTATTATAGAACTCCAATATGCTGATGACAACGTAGTCTGTGCGCATTCAGAAGAAGACCTACAAGCCACTCTAAACACCTTCGCAGAAGCATACGAGAAGCTCGGCCTCTCACTGAACATCGAGAAAACCAAAGTGCTCTTCCAACAGGCACCAGCTAATCCCTCTGCAAAGCCAGGAATACAGCTTAACGGTGTAACATTAGAAAATGTTGACCATTTCCGCTACCTTGGTAGCCACCTCTCCACAAAAGTCAACATCGACACTGAAATACAACACCGCCTGAGCTCTGCGAGTGCAGCATTTTCCCGTATGAAGCAGAGAGTGTTTGATGACCGGGACATCCGTAGAGAGACCAAGGTGCTTGTTTATAAAGCCATTGTCCTCCCAACCCTGCTCTATGCCTGCAAAACGTGGACTGTGTACAGACGTCACACCAAACTCCTGGAGCGTTTCCATCAGCGTTGCCTCAGGAAAATCCTGCAAATCTCTTGGGAAGACAGGCGGACAAATGCCAGCATGCTTGAGGAAGCAAAGACCACCAGCATTGAAGCGATGCTCTTACGCCATCAACTCCGCTGGACTGGCCACGTTGTCCGAATGCCCGATCACCGTCTCCCAAAGCAGCTCCTCTACTCCGAACTGAAGAATGGGAAACGGAATGTTGGTGGGCAGGAAAAGAGATTTAAAGATGGGCTCAAAGCCAACCTTAAAAACTGCGGCATAGACACTGAGAACTGGGAAGCCCTGGCCCTTGAGCGCTCTAATTGGAGGTCAGCTGTGACCAGCAGTGCTGCGGAGTTCGAAGAGGCACGAATGGAGGGCTTAAGGGAGAAACATGCCAAGAGGAAGGAACGTCAAGCTAACCCCGACTGGGACCGCCTTCCACCTGGAAACCGATGTCCTCACTGCGGGAGAATATGCGGGTCAAGAATCGGTCTCTTCAGTCACCTAAGAACACATGCCCAAGATACCAAGGTTGGAAGACTATCGTCCTCGAACGACGAGGGATCGCCTAAGTAAGTAAGTAAGTAAGTAAGTAAAGTGGTGGAAGTCACAGGACTCTTTTACGGATTTAACTTTTAACAATGTTGTTACTGCATTTATGCAATTCTATCTTTATTTGTAGTTAATTTTTTTAGTAGTCAATGTTTTTGTAGTCAATGTTTTCAATACATTGCGATGTTTTGGTGCCAAATTCATAAATACAATAATTACTACATAACATTACTTTGTATTGAACTGCTTTTTCTGTTGATTTGTTGTAAAACATGATGTTTTGGTGCTTAATTTGTAAAATCATAACGTAATTTGACGTTTAACAGGTTTTTCCTTAATCCCTCCTTATTATCCAACATTTTCGCTTATCCAACATTCTGCCAGCCCATTTATGTTGGATAAGTGAGACTCTACTGTATATAGATTTGGTGAGGTTCCAGAACTCTTTGGTAGTGAAGGCTAAAGAGCTAAAACTACAAATCCCATGATACCATTGCAGTGAGACATGGCACTTAAAGCAGTATCAAGCTGAATTACTTTTACAGTGTAGTCATGGACTCTTTTCAGTCAGATGCTCCCCGCCTCTTTTTATGACAGCAGTCTTTTCAATTCACTGCTGCTGTTTTTGTGTTATGTTTCACTGCTTGTAGATTACATTTTTGTGAGTTTTGTATGATTTATTTTTAATTTTGCTCTTTGTTATTTATAGCTGTTGCTTTGTTATGGCTGATTGTAAAGTGCTATTTGAATTGTTAGTGATGCTTCTGTTTTTAACTGTGCTTAGGTGCTTGGGGACCATTTAGTTGAAAACTTATTGGTTTTATTTATTGCAAGGCTCTGGAAATATCTTTCAAGATGCACTGTATTAAAAAAAAACCTCTACCAGTTGTACTACAGAAAATTTAAGTCCTGTCATGCCAACAAACAAATGTGAAACAAGAGCATAGCAATTGAACCACATTGTTGTTATTACTGATAAGCGCTTTCAAGTGGTTTCTGACTTACAGGAACCTTAAGGTGAACCCATACAGGATTTTCTCTGCAAGGTGAAAAGCAGGATACATGAGGCCAAGCAAATCTGGGTGATTAAGAGGACAACATTTATTAATGAAGAAGAATACATAAGCCAGTAGAGGCTGCAACAGTTTGCTTTTGCCTTAGTCTACTGGGGAAACATGATTCTGCGTTTTCCTCTCCCTCCCTGACCTCAGTTAATTTTGCACTTTTTACTTTGCATGTAGGAATTTCTAGATCTTCCATTACAACCTTATGTAGAGAGATGCTCTCTAGAAATCTCTAGATCAGTGGTTCTCAACCTATGGGTCCCCAGGTGTTTTGGCCTGCAACTTCCAAAAAACCCAACCAGTTTACCAGCTGTTAGGATTTCTGGGAGTTGAAGACCAAAACATCTGGGACCCATAGGTTGAGAACCACTGTTTAGATCCTCTAGCGTGCCTTTAGGAAGTCACACTGGAGAACCTAGAGATTCTTAAGAGAACATTTTAAATCAAATCCATGAAAAGTAAAGCCACAAATGTGGAGGAAAGACTGTAATTGGAGCTGTCCTTTCCTAACTGGGACAGCTGGAGGGCATGATTGTCTCCATGTCAATGCATGTTTAAATTAGTATTCCAGCATGACCTAACACACACATACTGAGAGGGAGGGAGAGATGCGAAAACACACTAAACACTGTGCCAGGCATCCAGTGCGGTGAAGAAACAATGTGGGGGCTATCTTTTGTACAATTAGCAAAGTGCTCATTAATTTCAGAGAGTGCCATCACAGGCTGAGTAACTTGCATGTGAAGAAGTGAGGAGAGGCTCTTTCCAACCTCTTTCTTTCTGCTAGTTCCCTCTTCCCAACTCATTTTTCCTCCATCTTCAACTGAGGTGTATTTGAACTAGCTGAAGCAGAACAGGATCCCATTAATGCCTCCAAACTGTCTCTGTAACAGGTCTAAGGAGCTCATCATTTCGAAGTTCTCCTCAGTTTCTACACACTTCAAAGACAGACTCTCGTGGAGCCCATCAGATGATGCAGGACTGCTTCCAGTGGTTGCTCCTAGGACTCTATCTCTGCAGCATGTAGAAATGGGAGGATTTCAAAGACGGGTAGAAATTGATTTCACTCCTTTCCTTGTGCATGAAAATGCTTAAAACTGGTATTTTCCCTTGTGATGGGAAGAGAGGATCTGTCCGATGACTTTGTGACTTTTCAGTGTGGGTGTTCATATGGGTGGCCTACAACAGAGCCGGTCCAACAATGAGGCGAATTAAGCGGTTGCTTGGGGTGCAAAACATACGGGGGCGCAGTCGAGACTGCTTTTTCTGTTGATTTGTTGTAAAACATGATGTCTTGGTGCTTAATTTGTAAAATCTTAATGGAATTTGATGTTTAATAGGCTTTTCCTTAATCCCTCCTTATTATCCAACATTTTTGCTTATCCAACGCTTTTATTTTTCAGTGATTGGTTTGGAGGGGGCGCTAAAATTCTGTTCGCCTACACTTGAACATTACCTAGGGCCGGCTCTGCCTACTAATGTTTCTTCTGTTTCCATTAGTGGTTTAAAGGTGGTGTGGGTCTCATTGAAAGAAGTGTTTTGAAAAGTGTGCCTGTCTCCTGTAACGTAGGGCCTAAGGAGAATGATCCCATGGAAAATGATGCTTCCAAAAGGAAAGAATACCTGTCTCCTTTACTGTAGGGGCTTAAGGGAAACAATCCCACGGAAAATGGTGTTTCATGAAGGATGCCTGTTTTAAAAAGTGGCCTGGTATCCTTGAAATGGTTGAGCTAGAAAGAGGAGGCAGTGCTCCTTTGTGATGAGGGTGCGCAAATTCTCAGTCTCCTTTAAAGACGGAACTCAATGAAATGCTACACAATGAAGATGATTCTACCTGATTTTCCCTCCTTGTGGGAGTAAGTCCTAAGAGATAAGAAGGGCTGGCTACAGTTCTTTTCTCCACCATCTTAACTCAGGAAAGGACTGGGTTATTTTGTACTACACTTCCCATAATCCCCTAGCATGACGATTCTGAAAGTTGAAGTTCTACTCAAACTTCACAGTGTGGGTCAAGTAGGGATGTTGAATGAGAAGGAGGAGGAAACACCTATTCACTATTAATGGTACCATTCTACAGCCCTCTACCCAAACATCTCTCCCTGCATACTCTTGTGTATCTATCCATGTGTGTGAGTGTCCTGTGGTAACACTATTGCATACAGAATATTGGAATGAAGAATGAAGATTTCTTCATCTTAAAGTATGGCTGGGAAGCTGCAGCCCTCCAAATGTTAGTGGACTTCAATTCCACTGTCAATCTGGCTACAGATCAGGCATGGTTGGAATTATAGGACATTAACTTGGGGGAGGGTGGCTGGAGGAAGGCAACTTCTTGCTTTCTTCAGCTGTTTGCCTGATCACTGAATGTATGGTATTTGGATGAAAAAGTGATGTTTGCATTTTGTAGACTCCTTCTAAGGTCAAAATGGGAACAAGGAAAATAAGCCTTCTTTTGCACTATTATGTGCTATTCTCAGAACCAGACATCTCTGCTTCTCCAGTCTATGGTTTATCTGTTTTTGGCTAATTCAAACAATATTTATTTATCATATCAGAAGCGAAACCAAGGGTACAGGTGGAATGTATTTAGAAACACAAACACAGTTAAAAACTTGGCATTATACTAAATGTCCTTTGACCAGAATCTGGCCACTTGGAGTGCCTCTGGTGTCACTGCGAGAAGGTCCTCCATTGTACATGTGAACAGGTTCAGACCACATTGAAGTAAGTGATCTGTGGTTTGCTCTTATTTATTTATTTATTTATTTACAGTATTTATATTCCGCCCTTCTCACCCCGAAGGGGACTCAGGGCGGATTACAATGAACACATATATGGCAAACATTCAATACCAACAGACAAACAACATTCAGTTTTAGACAGACACAGAGGCATTTTTAACATCTTTCCAGCTTCACGATTCCGGCCACAGGGGGAGCTGTTGCTTCACCGTCCATTGGTGGCTGTTCTTCCTCTTCTTTTCCTCGTGAGCAGTTTTATGGTGTTGTAGATTAGTTAAATTAGCCTCCCGCATAAAGCGTACCTAAATTTTCCCTACTTGACAGACGCAACTGTCTTTCGGGGCTGCTAGGTCAACAGCAAGCCGGGGCTATTTTTCTTTTTTTTATGGTTGGAGGCTTAACCCGACCCGGGCTTCGAACTCATGACCTCTTCCCCACACTTGCATGCTGCAGACTCTACTTTGTAGTCCCATTTCTCAAGATTGGCTCTGCAGCTCAGTGCCTTCCATGTCACCCAGTCTTCTGTGTGGCCAGGAGGGAGTCTCTCATCTGGTATCAGCCATGGGTTGAGGTTCTGGGTATAAGCCTGCCACTTTTGGACTCTCGCTTGCTGAGGTGTTCCTGTGAGTATCTCTGTAGATCTTAGAAAGCTATTTCTTGAATGTAGGTGTTGACGTGCTGGCTGATATCCAAACAGGAGATGGGCCGGAGATGTCACTGCCTTGGTCCTTCAATCATTGGCTGGTACTTCCCGGCAGAGGTGGTGGAATACCGGCTAAACAGCATAATTTCTCCAGTGGTGTAGGGCTTAGATATCCTGTGATAACGCAGCCTGTCTCATTAAGAGCCACATCCACTGTTTTAATGTGGTGAGATGTGTTCCACACTGGGCATGCATACTCAGAAGCAGAGTAGCAAAGCACAAGGGCAGATGTCTTCACTGTATCTGGTTGTGATCCTCAGGTTGTGCCAGTCAGCTTTTGTATGATATTGTTTCTAGAACCCACTTTTTGCTTGATATTCAAGCAGTGCTTCTTGTAGATCAGAGCATGGTCCAGGATAACTCCCAGATATTTTGATGTGTTGCAATGCTCCAGGTAATCCTCAGAGCTCAAGATGCTTATGTTCTTAAGGTGAAAAGCATATGTCTGCATTTTAGATGGATTAGAGATCAGCTGGTTTCCCCTGTAATAGGCAGTAAAAGCACCTAAAGCTTCAGAGAGCTTCTGTTCAACCATTTCAAAGCTCCCTGCTTGCGCAGTGATGGCATGATTGTCAGCATAAATGAAACTCTTTGTCCCTTCTGTAGTGTCTGATCATTTGTGTAAATGTTAAACATTGATGGAGCAAGCACACTCCCCTGAGGGTGGCCATTCTTCTGTTTTTGCCATCTGCTATTTTCACTTTGCTCCTCTTACCACAAAAGGAACAGATCATGAGAGCCAGAAATTTAAAGAAATGGCTCAAAACCATTCTCTAGCCACCAAAGGGTCTCTCTGCCTACTTGCTTTCTTTTTCTCCCTTCAGTCTTGCTGGGAGAAAGGCAAATCCATAATCATCCAAGAAGGGATGTTGTGCCCTCTAATCGGTGTATGATGAAGCCTCTCAGATCGAGTGACTGAGAGGTTTGTGGCAGGTGATAAAATCTAGCTGGAGGAGGTGAGATGGATGGATGGGTGGATAGAAAGATAGATAGATATGAGAGAAGAAGGAGAGGGAGCTAGTAGGGAGGCTGGAATAAAAAGCAGGATAAGCACATGGCAGACTGCATTCATGAATCCATTAATTGCACCTTTTTCCTCCACCGTGTTTTTACAAAAGAAGACACATGTTAAAATTAATAATCACAGGAATAAATAATCACATGAATACTGAAGTGGCATTTCATTCTCTGCCTCCTCTTCTCATGCACACTCATGCAACCATTATTTTAATAACCTCCAGAAGTGGGTGATTTATTTTGAATATGATAAATATCTGTATTAAATCCACTGTTTCAAATCCATTGTCTGAATTTCCGGATAATAATGGTTTTGTTCTTAACCCTGTTCTTGTTTTGGTTCAAAGGCAGACCAGGCAACGAACTGGACTTGACTAGTTGTTCAACCCTCCTTTACCTGAGGAAGCAGGTAAATGTGGTGAATGCAAGAAGAGTGTACAGCAAGCTTTTCATATTCATGGATGTGGTATCCATGGATTCAACCATCCATTGTTTAAAAATATTCCAAAAAAATAAAATTCCCAAAAGCACACTTTTGCCATTTTATATAAGGGGACACAATTTTACTACGCCACTATATATGGATAATAAGATAATATGGATAATATCTTGTGGATAATAAGAGCCCACTGTATGTGCCTAACATTATTGCAGGATTATGGACATAACAGCATCTTCAAATTTCAAGCATAAACTGTCTCAGTGCAGCACTGATCAGCTAGTACTTGTACCATCAGCAATACAAATCTTTACCATAGCAATTCTGCACTCTTTCTCTCTCTTTTTCCATTCATAATTGTGAATATGACAAACAAATGGCTAAATATACTTGGCAACAACAATAGAACAGTTTTAACTGACATCAGGGACAACCATCACTTTACTGGGATTGGAGGTCATCTACCTTTTCTCCCTGAGGGTGAGAGCAGAGAGCTTCTCTCGCTCCTGCCCCTGTCTCAGGTGCAGCTGGCGGGGATGAGGGAGATAGCCTTCTCGGTGGTGGCCCCCCGGCTTTGGAACTCTCTCCCCAGGCAGATCAGGTTAGCTCCGTCATTGCCCATCTTTCGCCATCAACTGAAGACATTGATATTCCAGAGCACGTTTGAATAAATAGCCCATTTGACTTGGTATCTACTCTATGTTTACAACCTTAATGGCACTTTATCTTGCTCCTCACTCTACATGCTATAGCACAGTGATTCCCAAAGTGGGCGCTACCACCCCCTGGTGGGCGCTGGAGCGATCGAGGAGGGTGGTAATGGCACCTATTAGGACCTGGGGGTGGTGCCAGATGGGTGGGGCCTCTTCCCAAGTGCCGGAGACAGGGCTGAGCACTTGAGACACCTGTTAGGACACACGGGGGCGGAACTAGAGGAGTTGGGAATGGCTTCTTCCCAAGAGCCCAAGACAGGGCTGAGAATCTATACCTCTCCTGAGGCGCTTGTTGAGACACAGAGGGCGGAGCTAGGGAAGGGGGCGGGACCTCCTTCCAAGAGCCCGAGACAAGGCTGAGCCTCTGTACCTCTCCTGTGAGGCCTTTTAGGACTAAAGGGCAGGGCTAGGGGTGGGGGCGGGGCCTCTTCCCAAGAGCCTCTGTATATCTCTCCTGAGGCGCTTGTTAGAACACGGGGGTGGGGTATAGTGGTCCAGCCCCGTCAGGCACTTGGGAAGAGACCCCACCCCTCCTCTAGCCCCACCCCCTGTGTCCTGGCAGGCGCCGCATGACAGGGATAGAAGCTCAGCCCTGCCTCAGAGCTTGTAACTCCGCCCATCCCAGTCCTGGCCTCCCATTTGTGGCCCCGCCCACCTCCCCCTCCCTGCCCTGTTTCTTGGACTCTTGAGCAGGAACCATGCCGACCTCTCTAAGCCACGCCCCCCTTTCCAGGGGGCGCTGAGTAATATTCTTTCTGGAAAGGGGGCGGTAGGCCAAATAAGTTTGGGAACCATTGCTATAGGACTTTAATTGGCATTGTTCCCTTGTTCCTTCTTTACTCATTTTGATTCTATTCTTGGACCTGGTGGAATGATGTATTAGTCATTAGTGCTGTGCAGAACAATTTGATGTTCCGGTTTTTAAATTAACTATTATGTTGTTTTTATCTTGTATTGCATTGTTTTTAAATCTCATTGTTTTAGTGGATCATGTGTATTGTATGCTGTATTGTTGTCATATTCTCGTTATAAGCCGCCCTGAGTTCCCGCGGGGAGATGGTGGCAGAGTATAAATAAAGTTATTATTATTATTAGGGTACCCACTATAAGCCATGTTTTTCTATTGTGTCTTTTTTCAACTAAAATGAGATTAGACACTTAGTAAACTTTCTCCTGATTCTGTCAGCAGGACCAGCCTAAGTCATTTTGGCTGGCTGAAGTAAAGCACAACACACATGCATACACAACATGCTACACACTGAAAGGAACTGGACTGGCTGCAGAGCAGCAGAGAGACTTTGCAAAGACACATGCTCCACTGCTAGGATTCACTGTAACAGAAGCCTTGTCTTCTCACACATTTACTGATTTCTATTAGATTGAATCCATCCAATCTATTGTCTGGTGAGCCAATAACGCAAATCCTTACCACGAGTCTTAGGATTGCCATAAATTGGAAACAATTTGAAGGCACACAACAATAATTATGCAGGACCAGCAACAGTATTTAGGCCAATAAACTCAATCATCCATATTCACATGGTTTAGGGGCCCAGGATTCCCTTCCCAGTCTGATTAAGAAAAAAAAATCGGGATATACAAATGAAACAGGGTCTCTTCAAACTCTATGATTCTATTATTCTAATCTTCATAAGCCACTCAGGGAGTTATTTCCAACCAAGAAAAAAACACTTTTAATAATTTCCCCCTTAAATGGACTCACAGGGAAATTTTCAACTATCCAAGTAAGTAAAATAAAATATGCAATGCCAGGCCTATGAGCAACAATACTACACCATTTCCATATATCACCTTTTTCTTTCTTCTTTCATCCCCAAACTAGTCATGAAACAGTTATACTTAGATTTTGCTTCTTTCCATTTCCCTTTTAACCCTTTCAGCCTTGCTTTTGATCTCTGTTCTATCAATCTTCAGAGATCAACAGCAACACTGGATGTAAATCGACCAATTTCTTCTTTCCTTGTTTTTTTTTCTTCTTCTTCATTTGGGATTTTTGTCCTGCCTTGGTTTAATTTCTCAGTTGCTAATTATGCACTGAAAGGTTGAAACAGCAGTTCTCTTTCTCGTCTAGTTCCTCTTTACTTAGAGTTATTTAAAGACACAATTCTCACTCCGTTTTTCAGTGTCAAAATCTTCTACTTGGCAACTTTCTACTTTCATCCCGAAGCATTCCTGTTACACTGGCATTTAGTTTACTTCATTCCATCTCTCTCTGTTGTTTCTAATATTTCCATAGATCCAAAGAAGTATTTCTATACTTGGATGCTAGTTCATTATTTCAAACAATACTGCTGCTGTTGTGTGCCTTCATGTCATTTCCAGCTTATGGTGACTCTAGCTACCTCATCAGACAGCCGGTGGCAGGAGGAGGCAGCGCTCTGCACCCCAATCCTGCACCCCATGCCTCACATCGCCCAGATCCATGGGAGGGCGATCACAAGGGGAGAAGCAGGAGCACACGTGGCTTCCCCCCATAGATTTAACGGCAACATGGGAAGCATCGCGTATTGCGGCGGTGGACTGGCTCCATCCTCCTTCACCCATGAAGCTCTATGGGTGACCAGGACTAGATTGGCAAATACCCTCAATTTTAGCCCTGTGCGATGAGGTGGTAAAGCAAACCTATCACAGGGTTTCCTTGGCAAGATTTTGCAGATATTATTTCTAGGTTTACATCTTAAATAAAAATGTAGCATGTGCAGATTCCACACTGATCTAGTTGTAGCAAAGCTTAAATAGTGTTAAGATGTGATTTGCTGAAGGCCAACCTAACAGAACAGTAAAAAGATGACAGTATGAGACCCACTGCATTACATGATGGCTGTTCAGTTGCAAAGAGCTTCAATAGGCCCATATTTGTCCAAAAAATAGCCTATGAAGCATTGAATTTTTACCATACTTTGCTTGCCCTTTTAAAAAACTTTTATCCGGGGATCAATAGCCTCAGTTTCATTTACCCATGTCAAAAAATAGGCCCTCTCTTGGCATTTTCTAGGACCGCCAGTGCAACTTTATAACACTATGTAACAAAATTTGGGGAAAAAATTATGTTCCTGGGTTTAAAATGTTATTATTGTTTAATTGTGTAGTACTTACTTTGAAAGTAGTTGTTATATTCCAGAAACTTTGTTTTTGTAGCTCCCATAAACTATGTTGAATTGGGTGAGATTCAGTGAGATAGTCATTGAAAAAAATAGCAGGGTGTCCCACAAAAATGAACGTTTTTGCAATTTAATAAACTTTTCACATGTTTTTATTATAGAACCTATTAGGAAATGACATTTATAACCCAGGAACAAAAATTGTGTTACTTCCTCCAGAAGTGATTTGTTCACTCTATTTTGCTATTGCGTGTAGTTTCGTGTATCCATGCAAAGTCCTCTGCCGGAGACCCCAGAAACTATGCCTATTGATAGTAAGTACTATGGGGTGGAAATCCTGAGATCCTCTTGCTGTTTTGGACTGCAACTCTAAGTGTTCCTCTCAATTGGCCATTCTGTCAGCTAGAAGCTTCAGTCCAACAATCTGTGGAAGATTTCAGGATCTCCAGCCCTGGAGCAGATGGACAAATAGTTTGAACCAATCTAAGTCAGTTTCCTGCATTCCTAAACTATGTAACATTGTTTCCCCAACCTTGCCGAGGGTATTTGATTTTCTGACAACATCACAGCAACACTGAGGTCAATAGTGAACAGCTACAAAACTGCAGTGTCCATCTCTCTCCCCTGACACATGCACACACAATGACTTTACCTGATCGCAAACCAATTATCCTGAGAAACTTGACCCTGCAAAGGATGAAATACCTTAAGCTGCATCCTGAGTTTTTCCCTTCAGCCATAAAGATGAGTTAACGGCTTTTCTTGGCCCAAAGAGCAGGTGTATAAATTACAAGCTCCGAAACCTTGGGTTAAGCAAAGACAACTTGATACGGTGCCATGGCTCCCAGCCTCCTCCCTAGAGAGGAAACTGGCCAGGCAGCTACAAGGAGAAAGGGGAGGCAGGGGTGGAAAAGTTAATGGGAAGGGTACTTCAAGAAAGAATGAATGTTTATTACAAACTGCTGTATAATGCCCATGGTGTGTTTATTCTCCCCGGTGTGCAGCATATGTGGTTAAGGGAGAATTTATTGCTTGTCCGTGTATCTGACCTTAACTTTGGGGGGGGGGGTGTTCTTAGATGGATTCTGATTATGAGCATCAAGGAGGTGCCAGGGGATTTCTTTAGATAGGAATAAAAGCCAAATCTTTGTCTGCCCAAGGAGATCTGAGTTTCAAGTTCACCCGGCATGACAGATTTGTGTGTCATTTTGAGTCTTCCTTGGTTTTCCAGTTTGTTGAACCTTCCCTTTCACTTCTCTCCACCACCAAGATTGTGGAAAGGGCAAGTTCAAGAAATATGTTAAAGCTCTCCATACTGTGCTATCTAAGGCCCCGTCTACACTGCCCTATATCCAGAGCCAGCCCTAGGTATTTTTCAAGTGTAGGCGAACAGAATTTTGCCTCATTGTTGGACCGCCTCTGCCTATATCTCAGGATCTGATCCCAGATTATCTGTTTACAGTATGCTAGATTATATGGCAGTGGAGACTCATATAATCCAGTTCAATGCAGATAACCTAGGATCAGATCCTGGGATATAAGGACAGTGTAGAAGGGGCCTAAGTGTGAAAGCAAGCCTCTGTCTTCTAAGTATGTTCACATTGACATTAAATCCCATGGACTCCGATGTGACTCCCTAGGAGATGTGTAAAGATTGCAGCCTATTCCTATCTTTGGAACTATGTCAATAAAACGTTCTTCTCTCCACAAATATTTTGCCCATTCTGCTTGGTGCTTAGTGCTTGGATGGGAGATGACCAACAAATACTATATAGGATGTCTACACACATGTGTGTGTAGTGGAGCAATGATGATGATTTGAAGGCTAGGGAAATGCACTTATTTTGAAGAATAAATCTTATGATAATGTTTAAATCAGACTTACAAATTCCTTCTTAAATTACATACAATTTTGAGTAAGCTGTTCAAATGGTTCTCCCTGCTTGTGGCAAATTTCATCAGAGGCAAATTTCAGGCAAAAATGGGCATGATCAAAAACAAATATGGCAGGGACCTAACAAAAGCTGAAGAGATCAAGGTGTTGAGAATATACAGAAGATCTGAACAGGAAGGATAATAATATCGAGGCTAGCTTTGATGGTGTAGTGAGTGGATTAGAACCAGACATCCTGAGGAGTGAGGTTGAATGGGCCTTAAGAAGCATTGCCAATAACAAGGCAGCAGGAGACGATGAGATCCCAGCTGAGTTGTTTAAAATCTTGGAATGTGATGCTGTCAAGGTGATGCATGCCATATGCCAGCAAATATGGAAAACAAAAGATTGGCCATCAGATTGGAAAAAAAATCAATTTATATCCCCATACCCAAAAAGGAAAACGCTAAAGAATGCTCAAACTTCTGTACAGTGGCACTTATTTCCCATGCCAGTAAGGTAATGCTCAAGATCCTGCAAGGCAGACTCCAGCAATACATGGAGCGAGAGTTGCCAGATGTCCAAGCTGGGTTTAGAAAAGGCAGAGGAACGAGAGACCAAATTGCCAACATCCACTGGATAATGGAGGAAGGCAGGGAGTTTCAGAAAAACATCTGCTTTATTGACTATTCTAAAGCCTATGACTGTGTGGATCATAATAAACTGTGGCATGTTCTTGGTGGTATGGGGATTCCAAGTCACCTTGTCTGTCTCCTGAGAAATCTGTATAAAGACCAAGTAGCCACAGTAAGAACAGATCATGGAACAACAACCTGGTTCAAGATTGGGAAAGGAGTGTGGCAGGGCTGTATACTTTCACCCTCCCTATTCAACTTGTACGCAGAACACATCATGTGACGTGTGGGGCTTGATGATTCCAAGGCCGGAGTTAAAATTGCTGGAAAAAATATTAACATCCTTAGGTATGCAGATTATACCACTCTGATGGCCGAAAGTGAGGAAGAGCTGAGAAGCCTTATCACCAAGGTGAAAGAAGAAAGTGCAAAAGCTGGGTTGCAGTTAAACGTCAAGAAAACCAAGATAATGGCAACTACACCTATTGATAACTGGCAAATAGAGGGAGAAAACGTGGAGGCAGTGACAGAATTTATATTTTTAGGTGTAAAGATCACTGCAGATGCAAACAGTAGCCAGGAAATCAGAAGACTTTTACTTCTTGGGAGGAGAGCAATGGCCAACCTTGATAAAATAGTGAAGAGCAGAGACATCACACTGGCAATGAAGGTCCACATAGTCAAAGCAATGGTATTCCCCATAGTAACCTATGGATGCGAGAGCTGGACCATAAGGAAGGCTGAGCGAAGGAAGATAGATGCTTTTGAACTTTGGTGCTGGAGGAAAATCCTGAGAGTGCCTTGGACCGCAAGAAGATCCAACCAGTCCATCCTCCAGGAAATAATGCCCAGTTGCTCACTGGAGGGAAGGATACTAGAGGCAAAGATGAAGTATTTTGGCCACATCATGAGAAGACAGGAAAGCTTGGAAAAGATCATGATGCTGGGGAATGTGGAAGGAAAAAGGAAGAGAGGCCGACCAAGAGCAAGGTGGAGGGATGGTATCCTTGAAGTAACTGGCATGAACTTGAAGGAACTGGGGGTGGCGGCGGCCGACAGGGAGCTCTGACATGGACTGGTCCATGAGGTCACAAATAGTCGGAATCAACTGGGCGACTGAGCAGCAGCAGCTTGTGGCAAACTTCTTCTACAGTCATTCATTTTGCAAGCCTTCTCAAGTATTGGGCTCTTTCATCTTGTTAAGGGTGTACAGTATACATTTCTGATGCAAAATTATTTTTTGAGAATTATAAACTATTCAGGATGTACTTATTTTCTGGGGACACCTTATACATGTACAATCTCCAAGAAGCTGCTTTTATAACCAGGTTGTCATTCAAATGAGCATCCGGGGTGGGGACAGTGTTAAACCTCCTTCCATCCCTGCATATGATAGCCATAACCCACCTTCTCTGTTGTCATAGTATGGGCCTCTAAGTGACAAAAAGGAGGGAAAAGAAAGAAACAGAGTTCTGTGAGCAACACTTTACTTCTTTATATTCTAGACCTTCCCAGATTAAGACCTGTAGGGGCCCTAAATGCAGATTTTGGTGTTTCCATGTACGATTGTATATCCAATTCAAAAAACAAGCAATAATAACCCATAAAATAATATTTTATTTTTAGAAATGAAATGAAACTTACATGGCGATGAAAATGAATGTCTATTTTTATACTTCCATTGTTTAGATTTGAAAAGATTTTTCCCCTTCTTTTTCTAATTGCAAAGTTTTTTCTTGTGGGAGCCCCTTTTTGTGGAACATGTTTCAGCTGCACGATGTGTATGTACCTTGGTACTTACATGACTTCATCCCACACAGTCTTCTCTCCTTCTTTCCGTTTCTCTGTGCTGCCAAGACATGGGATGGCTGCCATCCTTGAAGACAGAAAGGCAAGGGATTTCAGTGGTAGGGAACAAAAAAAGATAGTTCCCTCCTGACGAGGTCCATAGCCCAGGGTAGATCCAGCAATGGAATATTTCCATAGCGTCCTCTTCTCTTGATGCTCTAAATGTTGGGAATTGATGAGCCGTCAAGCTCAAATCACCCCCTTTATGAGGTAAATTCTCATTAAAATAGCAGAGTAAAATGCAGCAGTGAGACTTACGCGGTGTGAGTCTTGAAAGCCTTTGTGTATTCAGAATGGCAAAGGACCGCAAAGTTAGCTTCAAAGTTTAAAAGCATTTATTGAGGTAAAACGAAATCCATTGATGGATAGAAAGGTTTGGAGATAACTAACTAATCTATCCTGTTCTAATACACATAGACGGATTAAAATAACAAAGGTCTAGATAGCTACATCTTGACTTGAAGAGGGGACAAAATGTGTCCTCTTTGGAACAAAGCAGGAAGATGGAAGGAATGGCGACCAACCTCGTGGGTCACTTCTTCTCTAGGGCCATAAACATTTCAAAGGCCCAATTGGGGAAGTTACGTCAACCTTAGGAGAGATCACATTTCTAAAGCATCAAAAGGGTGTGGTTGACCTAAACAGGACAGGAAGAAGGAAACAGTAGTAAAGCCTATCTAGGCATGCTTTGGAAACGGGGAAAAGATTCCCTCAATCTAACTCTATCATCTGTCTGACTACATTTAGACTTGAATAGTCCAGGGTGATTCCCAACACTAAACAGGTGTCTATTTTTCATAATGGTTTATCCACCCTTGATCCTAGAGCCACAGACACTTTCTTTCTATGCCTGATAGAGCTGTGCAAATTTTCATTTTTAAATTGTAAGTTATATCTAATTCGTAAGTTTTCTATATATGAACAGATACTAAGAAACGGGTGGGGGGTACTTTTTCATTTGAATTCTGTAATTGTTGCACTCTAGCACTGAAACGCCTTTTCACCCAGCACCGGAGTCCAATAGTTTTATCTAAAAATGTTTATTAAAGAAAGCAGGTAAAAAGGGGGAAGGCAAATCCATAAACAAGAAAACAGGAACCTTTCCAAGATAAACCCTTCAAGAAACAAAGGTATGAACTAGAACAGGAAACTTGAGAATATTTGAATTATGAACTTGAGAGCAGAGACAGGAGAGCCATCCCATATGGCAAGGTTGTCTCCTTGGAGAGGCGTGAAGCCAACACCACTTAATTTAAGCCCATCCAAGTAGCCATGAGATCATGCCAAATGCACCTGGACTTCAAGGTCTTATTACAGATTCTCTGAGAATGTCTAATTTGTCTATTTCTCAGGCCTAATCTGGCTTCTCAGGAAAACTCCCCATTAGCCAAAGGCTGTTTCTCAAGAGAACTGGAACTTTCACTTTCTGCAGTTGCCTGGGAACGAGCACAGGAATCCAAAAGCCTACAATTCTCACATAACACTGGCAGACTCTTCACTTTGAAACCCATCAAACCCCTCATCCTCTGAAATGTCAGATAAATCCTCTGCCGCTTACTGAGCTACAATAGTAATGCTTGGAAGTCAATTTCATTCTCAGTGAAGCGAGGTGAAGCCAAAAAGGCTGCCATTCCTCTTTAAGTTAAGAAGAGATAAGCTGCGTCTTACCATAAGGACAGGAAAGCAGAAGGGCGGGACAAGCTGAGTGAGCTGGGAAAGAGACAAAGAAAGAACAGAATTCTGGGAAATGTAGTTTGGGAAGGCAGAGCCCCATGGCAGAGCATTAAAAAAGCCCTGCCATAAACTACATTTCTCAGAATTCTGCTCACACCAGAAGTCACTGCTATTGCCAGGAATAATTTTTGCTCCCACTGATGCATTCCAGGGGCCCTTCCACACAGCCATATAACCCAGAATATCAAGGCAGAAAAACCCCACAATATCTGCTATGAACTGGGTTATCTGAGTCGACACTGTCATATATTACAGTTCAAAGCAGATAATGTGGGATTTTATTTAGCTGTGTGGAAGGGGCCTAATTTTCAGTTGCTAAATGTATTGCTATCACCCATCAACACTAACTGACCACTGAAAAGATCTGAAAATTTCTACCACTCCGCCCAGCCCTTTGGAAATTTGGGGCAAGGGACCCCATTTGTGTATTATTCTTGTATTTTATTATAGTCTACTAGCTGTGCCCGGCCACGCGTTGCTGTGGCGAAGTATAGTGGTATGGGAAATAAAGTATTGAGGAATTGGTGGTAGTTAAGGTCAAGGGTAAAGGTGCCGGCCTGTTTATGTCGGATAAATGAGACTCTACTGTATATTTATAATCTTATATTATCTGCTTAGAACTGGATTATATGAGGCCCCTTCTTCACAGCTGGATAAAATGCACACTGAAGTGGATTATATGGCAGTGTGGAGTCAAGATAATCCAGTTCAAAGCAGATAATATAAGATTCTAAATGGGTTATATAGCTGAGTCTACATTGCCGTATAATCCAGTGCAAATTAGATAATCTGTGGAAGAGGCCTAAGTGAAGCCTAACTCTGCCTGTCCCCTGGGCTAGGTCAATTGCTAGGAGACCAAGTGGGTGGAGCTTAGCCTTCTAACTGGCAGCAACTGGATAAAAACAATTATTCCCCTCCCTCTAATTAGGACTTTTTCTTTTCTTTTTGTTGTATCAACCTAGAGCCGTGGATGATGGGTTGTGATGTCAAATTTTGAGGTTGGGGGGCCTGTAGTTTTGTTGTTTTGTCCGCTGCCCTGATGCTATCACTCTTTTATATATATAGATTGTATACGCTTTATAACTCAGAGTGCCTTTGGTTTGATATCCACTGAAGCCTGTGCTAATAGAAAGGGTTCCTCTATAGAGTCAATCCTGTTCAATGTGTTTACTGGGAAGCCAATTTCTATGTAAATCTATAAAAGAACGGCAACGAATTTCTTTCCTGCTAGACAATAACTTAATGCATTGTGTTGTCAAAGGCTTTCATGGCCGGAATCACTGGGGTAATCACAAGTTTTCCAGGTTGCATGGCCATATTCCAGAAGCATTTTCTCCTGACGTTTCACCTGCATTTATGGCAGGAATCCTCAGAGGTGGTGAGGTCTGTTGGAAACTAGGCAGTTGGGGTTTATATATCCGTGGAATATCCATGGTGGGAGAAAGAACTCTTGTCTGTTGGAGGTAGGTGTGAATGTTTCAATTGGCCACCTTAATTAGCATTGGATAGTCTTTAATTTCAAGGTCTAGCTGCTTAGTGCCTGGGGGAATCCTTTGTTGGGAAGTGTTAGCAGGCCCTGATTGATTCATGTCTGGAATTCTGGGTTTTTTTTAGTGGTATCTTTATTTACTATCCTGTTTTCAGAGGGTTTTTTTTAATAGCAGTAGCCAGATTTTGTTCATTTTCATGGTTTTCCTTCTTTCTGTTGAAATTGTCCACATGCTTGACCTTGAAGCTGCAAGGCTATTCAATGCTAATCAAGGTGGCCAATTGCAACATTCACTCTTGCCTCCAAAAGACAAAGAATTCTTTCTTTCATCCTGGACCTTCCACAGATATATAAGCCCCACTTGTCTAGTTTTCAACATACCTCACCACTTCTGAGGATGCCTGACAAAGATGCAGGCGAAACGTCAGGAAAGAATGCTTCTGGATCATGGCAATACAGCCCGGAAAGCTCATAGCAACCTAGTGATTCCGGCCATGAAAGCTTTCGACAACATAAAGGCACTGCAGTACCACCGCCGCAGCCAAGAGGGGGCGCTGTGGCACACCAAGGGGCGCCTATCTGCGGCATGGGAGCAGCTCTAGCCTCCGAACTCTAAGGAGACAGATTTCCGGGCGGCGGGAGGATGGTGTCATTCGTCCTTCCGCTGGCGCATGCGCGGAAGGCGGCCCTTCTCTCCCTCTCTTCCCACGAGCAGCAGGTAGGGTCATGGGAGTGCCGGCCGGAGCGGCTCGGGAGCCTTTCCCTCACCTCCCCCGGCCGCGAGCTCCCTATCCCGGGTTCCTTTCCTCGCCGAGGCCGCCTTCCGCCCTTGCTCGGCTCTGAAAGGGCGAATGGGGGAGGGTCGACCGGGACACTCGCCGCATTGGCAGCAACAGGGGGCGGGGCTAATGGTAGTGGGCGGGGCCAGCCGTGGTTCAGTTCCTTTGGCACGTGGCTGGGGCTCAGAGCTCAAGGTTCTTTCCAACCTGTACTAGTTCAGGGGAACATTCTGCGCATGCGCTTTCTTTTAACCCTTGAGGCATTGACAGGAGAGCTAGGCCTCAAGCTTTTTGGAAGGATTGCTACTCTTTCCCTAGGACTTATGCTTTGGTTGTTTGTTTTTTTCCTTTATCAGATTGTTGTAGCCTAGCCGCCTACTAGGAGCCCCCGGTGGCGCAGTGGATTAAACCGCTGAGCTGCTGAACTTGCTGACTGAAAGGTTGGCGGTTCGAATCCGGGGAGCGGGGTGAGCTCCAGCTGTTAGCCCCAGCTTCTGCCAACCTAGCAATTCGAAAACATGCAATTGTGAGTAGTTCAATAGATACAGCTTCTGCGGGAAGGTAATGGCGCTTCTTGCAGTCATGCTGGGCACATGACCTTGGAGGTGTCTACAGACAACACCGGCTCTTTGGCTTAGAAATGAAGATGAGCAGCAATCCCCATACTAGACATGACTAGACTTAATATCAGGGGAAAACCTTTAACTTTACCTACTTGATCCCTTTTTCATCCAATCAGCACACATTCACTGTGGAAGAACATGCGGGTCAAGACTAGGGCTCCACAGTCACCTTCATATCCAATGCCAAGACACTACACTTGGAAGGCCATCATGCTCGGACAATGAGGGATCGCCTAACATGACACAGATGAACAAGAATAATAAGTTTATTTAGAAAAGAGTATCAAGCTTAACCAATTTTCCATAAGCTTAACCAAAAACAAGGACCAACTCTGAATAGGAATCCCAAAACCACTTAAGGCAGCGTTTCTCAGCCTGGAGGTCGGGACCCCTGGGTGGTTCACGAGGGAGGTTTCAAAGGGGTCGCCAAAAACCATCAGAAAACACATATTTCTGATGGTCTTAGGAACCCAAATACCTCCAGAATTTTCTGTTGGTCATGGGGGTTCTGTGTGGGAAGTTTGGCCCAATTCTATCGGTGGGGTTCAAGGGGCTCTTTGAGTGTAGGTGAACTATAAATCCCTGCAACTACAGCTCCTATATGCCCAGGTTTATTTTTCCCAAACTCCAACAGTGTTCACATTTGGGCATATTGAGTATTTATGGCAAGTTTGGTCCAGATCCATCATTGTTTGGAGTCCACAGTGCTCTCTGGGTTGTAGGTGAACTACAACTCCAAAACTCAAGGTCAATGCCCACCAAACCCTTCCAACAATATTTTCTGTTGGTCATGGGAGTTCTGTGTGCCAAGTTTGGTTCAGTTCCATCATTGGTAGAGTTCAGAATACTCTGATGGCTGGTGAATTATAAATCCCAGCAACTACACCTTCCAAATGTCAAGGTCTATTTCCCCCAAACTCCACCAGTGTTCAAATGTGGGCATATCAGGTATTCGTGCCAAATTTAGTGAATGAAAATACATCCTGCATATGAGATATTTACATTACAATTCATAAAAATAGCAGAATTACACTTATTAAGTAGTAACAAAAATAATGTTATGGTTGGAGGTCACCACAGCATAAGGGTTGCGTCATTAGGAAGATTGAGAAACTGTAATCCAAGGATTGCTACACTTAAACTAGAATTATGTCCAAAAGTTTGAAACGACCATAATCCAAAGGCTCGATACTTAAATTTGGTTATAACCCAACGGCTTGAAACAGGAGACCTGGAACTTAAACAGGAAAACAAAGTACAGATCCAATAACAGTCTCCGAACTTGGAGCTCCCAAGACAGGCAACTGACTCATGAAAATCCAATGTTGAACTCCCCACCGAACACTGACTCCAATCCTTAAGAATACTCCCTCTTGCCCATGACATCACTCTTTTCACACCTGTGTTCCCATTGTTTATCTTTTAGTCTCTGGGAACGCCACTAATAACACTAATAATAATAATAATAATAATAATAAGTACATAATACAAAATCCTCAACCCCCAATATATGGACAATAAATCAATTGGGTTATGTAGACCCAAATTACATAAATATAAATACAGTAGTCTCTCACTTATCCAAGCTAAACGGGCCAGCAGAATCTTGGATAAGCGAACATCTTGGATAATAAGGAGGGATTAAGGAAAAGCCTATTAAACATCAAATTAGGTTATGGTTTTACAAATTAAGCACGAAAGCATCAAATTTGACAGAAAAAGTAGTTCAATACGCAGGAATGTTATGTTGCAATTACTGTATTTACGAATTTAGACCCAAAATATCACGATATATTGAAAACATTGTTTACAAATATGCCTTGGATAATCCAGAACCTTGGATAAGCGAGTCTTGGATAAGTGAGACTCTACTGCAAGCATAAAACGCATATATAATTAACTGTTTAAAACTCTACACCTCTGGCCACTAAGGTTATCATAACACATTAAACATAAGCAGAACAATCCAGAGCTCCATAACTCTGGTTATATGAGTCTTGATGCCTTAGCTGACCAAAGTGACTAGTTTTGTGTATTATCGGGGAAGGCCTGCTTCCGTGAGAAGGTCTTCACTTGGGAGCAAAAGGCCAGTAATGAGTGGTCTGAACATACTTCTTTGGGAATTCCAGAGCCGCGGGGCCACCACCGAAAGGGCCCTTTTCCTTGTTTGCACCAGGCGTATTTGTGACGGTGGAGGGACCAAGAGGAAGGCCTCTCCTGATGATCTCGGGGCTCGTGGGCTGATAGAAGGAGATGCAGTACCTCAAATAGGCTTTGCTTAGGACAGAGGTGGGACTGAGAGAATGGCCTCCCTGGCAGATCTCAGAGCCCACACTGGTTCATAGAAGGAGATGCGGTCACGAAGATAGGTCTTTTCAGTAGCAGAATATTCTCATTTGGGCAGTACCTTTCAATGAAACCAATGTCTTAGAATAAAATGCAGCCTTGATTCAGAATTCAAGTGCGAGAACCATATGTGGAGGGATCAGAATCAAATTTTTGCTTAGGCAGAACAAGTGTGGCTAAATTCTTGGACCGCACTTAGTATTACCTGATGTGTGCCAAGGAATTACATCTTTCTGCCCATTTCATATGCTATGACTTGATCTTGTATGATCATCTAAGTTATGATCACCTTTCCATTTATTACTGCTATGCATTTGATTGCTTTGCTCTCCATAAATCAGCACTGCCATTTGAGCCTTCCCACTATTGTGGGATTCTATTGGTAGCAAGTAGTAGGAGCTGTGAGCACTTGCTTCTAATGTCATTGTGTTTTATTCTATTCCAGCTGTTGAGTGTGACCATCCCCCAACATCCCTGAATATGTATGCCTGTGCAAAATTCGTCTCCGCTCCTACCCTTGTGAGTAACTAAGATCTGTCATCTGTGATTTATTACAAATAATACATTCTTTATCATCTGCCCTGTTTGGCAAAGAGGCACTAAACATTGATTACCTGAGTAATGATAAGTCCGCCATTAAGCATAGAATTTTGTTTGACTTTTACGGGCAGAGCATCCCTTATCTGAAATGCTTAGGACCAGAAGTGTTCCTTATTTCCGATTTTGGAATATTTGGATATACATAATGAAATATTTTGAAGATGGGAATCAAGTCTAAACATGAAATTCATGTATGCTTAATATGCATCTTATTATTAAGGGTGTAATTTATTAATTGTCTAACTTATTAATAGTGTAATTTATGCACCATTTTTAAAAATAATTTTGTGCATGAAAAAAGGTTTGTGTACATAGAACCATCAAAACCCAAAATGTCACTATCTCAGCCACCCAAGTAGACAATTTTGGAGCATTTTGGATTTTGAAATTCTAGTAGGGGATGCTCGATTTGTAGCATAACAGATTCTTTTTAATTTCAGTTTCTCTTCCTTATCACTGCAAAGAAATATCTGAAATCTTGGCATCTTGCTGCTATAAAGTTATGACTCAGTAGTGTATTAGACAGACTTTCTGTGTCGAGTGGATGGTACTTACCTGCCCTTTTCAGCACCCCTTCTTCCTGTCATTTGCTTCAATGAGTCCACATTTTCTCACCAATGTCTGAACACACAATGTCAGCCTTCTTTTCAAAGTGAAATGATTCAACTTTTCAGACACACCATTTCTTGGGATTGAGGTGTGAAGATTAGGCACTTCCCTGCAACTTCACCAGACCACTTTAGCTGCCTCTTGCCAGTCAAGGATGTGCAGAATGAAACCCATCTGCACCAAGGCAGGAAGAGGTACCATTCTTTCTGGAAGATTGGGATGATATGTTTTTATATTTACTCCTTCAATGCCACTGGTAAGGAACACCTGGTTTGAACAACTTTGCCTTTGTTTAAACCAGTTTTGTCCTGTTAATCATTGCTACCATTCAGGTCCCATGTATCCAATTCCACTTTTTATCAACACAGGCCCCTTCTACACTGCCATGTAATCCAGGTTATCAAAGCAGATAATCCACATTATCTGCTTTGAACTGAAATATCTGAGTCTAGGGTGGTTGTGTGTTTTCCAGGCAGTATGGCCATGTTCCAGAAGTATTCTTTCCTGACGAATATACCTCACAACCTCTGAGGATGCCTGCCATATATGTGGACAAAACATCAGGAAAGAATACTTCTGGAACATGGCCATACTGCCCGGAAAACACACAACGACCCTTTGATCCCGACCATGAAAGCCTTTGACAACATATCTGAGTCTACATATAATACAGTTCAAGGCAGATAATCTGGATTTTATATGGCAGTGTAGAAGAGGCCACAGTTAGGAAGTGCTACGCCATTGCTGTACTCTGCAAGTTATTTGACAGCAAAGGATACTGTCAGATAGCAGTATTGTTATAATTACAGTGCAGTTTGTTCATCACTGCTTTTGTTTCCTGACTTTTACTGATGGTGTTAATCTGCAAAATTAGAGATGCTTGAAAAAAGAGGTTTCTTTTGTCAGTAGGCCCTTCCCCCTGTTATGCATACTCAACCACTTTTCCATTATGCAGGTGAAGAACAGTACCCGGTTGCTCTACAGGCCCATTTCTGCCTCTGTACTGACTAGACCTGAGGTCCGGACAGATGGGGTAAATTGATCTCATTCATAAGCTTGTAGGTTTTCTGTAAAAGGAAAAAGCTCTCATATATGTATATATGTTTTCTGTCAGTTTTCTGCGAGGTAATGACTTGTAGCCATTAATGCAAGAGTGTTTATGAAAGCACTGGCTCTGCTGCTCTTAAAAGCATGCAGTTGCAGTCTGTCCTTCATGATTTATACGTTCGATCTCACTCAGTCACTAGGGGGCATCATGATACTACAGGGATGTCTTTGTAGGACTACAAATCGGAGGTGCCAGCTACAAATCTGACTAGAAATCTGAGGGTAATTTAAAAATTTTCAACATTACTCTGAGGCATGTAGTAATCACACTTGTATTCTGCTTTTCATCAAGGATTCCCTAAAGAGCTTATATAGGCTACCCCATTTTATCTTGCATGAAGAAGAAATTGGGACAGTGGTGACAAAATTAACAGCAATTTATTTCATACTTAAAATGTTATGATCTGTGGCCCCTCCCCCAGCTTTTACCAGTTTCAAGGAAGACTTTCCACATTTATTTCTTGTTGATGTATTCCATTTTTATCCTGCAATATTTGTTTTTCTCTCCCCCCCCCCCCTCAGTTTTGTTGTCACTTAACAACCTGGTGAGATATGTTAGTCTGGCTTACCAATGTCCTCCAGTGCACTTCATTTTAGATGTTGAATCTAATCCATATGTCCTTAATTAAATTGTTGGAACTGCAACTCTCAACAGAGTTATTTAGAAGCAAGGACTGACGGGATTTGCTGTGCAGGATTCTCTGGGGGGCCACAAATTGTCTATTTTTGTTCTCATCACAGGAGCATCCTTTCGCTTTTGGGGATCCCATTCATGTTGTAGCTGATGCTTGCTGTTATTCTTCACAGAAAGGGTGTACCTCATAGTGTGCTCAAGTCTCCCCATGACTTGTTTACACTACTCTTTTGCACAACTTGGAGCCCAGTAGACAATAGTTGATCAAGCTATCCTCCTCCTCTAACCTCAAGGAAACAAGTCATCAGATTATGATCCAATTTAGAAATCCCACAGTTCTCTTGAATAGTTCTGGGGGAGAAAACTCTCTGTATTGCATTAGACTTTGTTTTCTGGAGGTAGAATTCTGCTGCACCAGTGATAAGCATGAGCATTAGAGATAGGCAATGGCTACTGGTAGTGCTCTGGAGTACTGGTTGTCGCAGAAGCTTCATCTAGTCACTTTCTGCTGCAATCCTTTTTCTTCTCACCCCCATTTTCTCTCTTTCTTCTTGGCTCCTTGCAGCCCCGTTCCATCACAGCTGCTCAGAATGAGCTCCTGCCAGTTTTACGCCGGGAGCTCCAAACCAGCGCTGTTTCCAGGGACATCGACACAGCTGCCAAGTTTATCGGCGCCGGCGCTGCCACAGTAGGAGTAGCTGGCTCCGGTGCTGGCATTGGGACTGTATTTGGCAGTCTCATCATCGGCTATGCCAGGTACATGAGCTGATTAAGCAGTGGAGAAGAGGCATCCACAGATGTGGAAAGATCAAACAGTGGGTTGGAAGTAGCTAGGTTGGCATCTGTGCACATATCCCTTGGCAATAAGCCTGTCATAGTAGGCTACATGTCAGGAGAAGGAACTGGCAAAACTACCTCTCAGTATTCCTTGCCTAAGAAAACGGTTTGAAATTCAGTGGGTCTCTGTAGGCTGGTAGGTGACTTGAAGAGACTGACACAACACACACAAGAGCAACCTGAAGAGCAACTACCCCCTCACATAATAGACAAGTAGTGATAACTTTTTATATTCGAAATGCCATAGTTTGTTAAAATGCGTTTTCTATAAATCAAGAATGTACAGAGATGACTCTGAGTACTCATAAAAACATTGAGTCACCTTGTTTTCTGTGGCAAATAAATAGTGTGATCTAGAAAAGTCAGTTGGGCTTGAAATAACTGTGGGTAAGCTAAGTTGCTTTCACACAGAAATGTAGTCTGCAGCTGCAAATAATTATTTTGACTTTTAATCTATTAGCACGCCATCACTTTTGACATTAATAATTATAAAGTAATAGTATGATCATCAAAATATGCCTATAATATCACATTGGCCATGTCAGTGTTGATAAAAAAGACTTACTGAGAATTTTTCAAGGCTTCTGGTATTGTAAGAAGTTTTTTTTATAGTCAATGCCTCCAGGGGTTGGAATTGTGTGGCGTTCCAATCATGGTTGAACTCCAGCTCCTAGTATTCTTCCCCATTGCCTAAGGAGGCTAAGACTGATGGTAGCTACAGTCCGACAGCATTGGGAAGGCTGCACGATTCCCACCTTTGATCTAGTTGTGTCTTGTTCAGTGTAGCTATAACAGTCCTGGGTTCATTCTCATTACTCAAGTTACTTTTCTTGGACATGTGGGAGGTTGGTTAGTGGCTCCTGTCTTTTTCGCTTTCATTGTATATTTTCATTTTTTCAAAAGTCAGGAGAGGAAGTCAATAATTAACTTCCCTGTGAGAAAGAACTGATTAAAGAATTATTCATCAGTGATACTAAGCTTCAAGTACTAATCAAGGTTTGACCTCTTTAGTACTTGGATGGTAGTCTGCCAGCAAATACCAGCTGCTGTAGGCTATTGCCCCTTCCACATAGCTGAATAAAATCCCACATTTTCTGCTTTGAACTGGAATGTATAGCAGTGTGGACTCAGATAACCCAGTTTGAAGCAAATATTGTGGGATGTTCTGCCTTGATATTCTGGGTTATATGGCTGTGTGGAAGGGCCCTATGTTTCAGAAGAAGGAACTGGCTTAATCACCTCTAACATCAGGCCTCCTCAACCTGTCCAGGTATTTTGGACTTCAGCTCACAGGATTCCTGGCCATTGGACAAGCTGGCTAGGACTTCTGGAAGCTGGAGGCCCAAACACCTAGAGGTCCACAGGCTATGCAGACTTGACTTAAGTATTCCTTGACGATGAAAACTGTGAACTTTATAGGGTCGCCATAAATTGACATGCAATATCATGAATAGGACAAAACGCTAGGCGAAGAACAAAAAAGAAAGATATTAATACTGAAATTGTGACCTCATCACAGCATTTTCTTGGCAATATTTGTTCAGAGAGTGGTGGCCACTTACTGAATAGGATTATCTTCTGAGTAAACATTGGATATTTTTGACCATAAGATTTGACAACCCGTGATCATTCTCACACACACATATATGTATATATATGCCCTGTGAAGCCACTCTTAATTTAATTATTATAAAAATTCAGAACGTAAAATAGTAAAGGATGTTACCAGGGAATCCATTCTAGCAAGCTGTTTATGACCAGAGTGGGAATGGTGTAGCTCTCCAGATATTGTTGAGCTGCATCTCTGAGCTTTGTCCTGGCTAGGACTGGTGGAATTCAGAGTCCAAGAATATCAGGCTCTAAATGGCTGTGCAATTGTCATTTATGCTTATCAGGCTACTCAGCTTTGTGAACCGAATGGCAGTACTAAGCAGCTACAGCTTTCCTTCACTGTTAGAATAATGCTCAGTTCAGAACTATGAGAGATACTAGGGCAGGAAGAAGACCTTCCATTGTTTGTGTGTCACTGACTGGTTTCCCATTCCTTTGCAGAAACCCCTCCTTGAAGCAACAGCTCTTCTCCTACGCCATCCTGGGTTTTGCACTGTCTGAGGCCATGGGGCTCTTCTGCTTAATGGTGGCCTTCCTCATTCTCTTCGCTATGTGAAAGAGCCAGATAAAGCTGTCAGTCCTGCGCTCCCCCCCTTCCCCCTGCATTTAGTCCAGTGTGTATACGGCCTGATTGTTCTATGGCAGATAGGAGAAGCCCATCTGTGAACCAAATCCGTCCGACTTGGAAGGGGCAAGTTAATAAATACTGTATCGGTATACGTACACCTTCCGGTTTCTTGATGTATAGGTGGTTTCTTGACAAATATATTGGCTCCAAATCATCCCTGATCATTTTAACACCTGTTCAGCGACTATACTGTTTCTCTGCATAGGACAAAACAGTTGCATTACATCATAAAAGTTACTGAATGCATATTTTAGGTTATCAAAAATCACAGTCCTAAAATGTCTCTTAAACCTTACTTCATCCTTCTTTATTTCCCTGTGACAGCTGTTACAATGACAATACCAATTTCCCGTAGCTTGGTGAGGATGTAGACTTAGGATTCATCTACAGTGTACAATTAATATGGTTCAATGCCACTTTAATTGTTATGGTTCAGTACTATTGAATCAAGGGAGTTGTTATTTTAAAAGGTCTTCAGCCTTTTCTACCAAAGATTGCTGGTGTCACAATAAATCCCTGGATTCCATAGCACTGAGCCATGGCAGTTAAAGTGGTGTTAAACTGCCTTAATTCTATAGTGTAGAATTACATAGTAAATAATGAAGTAAAGGACTCTTAGTCTACAGAAGATTATGCGACTCTCCGGGTTGTTGTATGTCTTTCGGGCTGTGTGGCCATGTTCCAGAAGTATTCTCTCCTGACGTTTCGCCCACATCTATGGCAGGCATCCTCAAAGGTCTCTCCATTTCTAAAGTGTTACAAGATCTCTTTATGTGCCAATATTCCAAACTAACATTGCTATGTCTTTCAAATTTACCCAGCCGACTTTTTCTCAGCAAGCATACATAGGATTTTGGAACTAGAAATATATTATTGACCCATTTGCAGAAGCCAGGATTGTCTTGCTGTGTGATGCTTCTAAGAGCATGCCATGGGTCTGTTACACACAATAGCAGCTTTGTAGAACTGGCTGCAGAAGATCAAACATAAGACCTTTCTTGATAGCTTGGACGAAGGTTTAAATTATGTTTCCCAGAGATACCCCGTTAATGCCTCTGGGAAGTAAGGGCATGGCAATGATGCAACTCCATGGCTTGCCTGTTCTTCTTAATCTTTTAGATATAAACCACTTTGAAACATGGTTTGTTCCTCTGTCATTCTATTGACCAGTTGAAGGCACGGGGTGAGATGAATGATGTTTTACAAAATGTTTCCATTAGAGTCCATCACTATATTATTGCTACAAAATCTTGGTTGTGAAGTTGCTGCTATTCACCTTCAGTGGTCCTACATTTGAGCCAGCGGTTAAGGGCAGCCATGGGGCAATAGGAATGCAGCAGATCTCTCTTTTGGGTCTCGTGATTCCCTCACCATGAAATCACACTATCCACTTTGGAGTGTTCTGCCTATCATATACAAGAAATCAAATTTCCCTTGTTCCACACAGTTCTTAATCTGTTCAGTTCTTTTTTCCCCTCTCCCACGCTCATTCTCCCACCTACATTAATTTGTTTTTTTCATTCCAGTTTTTGTCCGAATTGCCCCCCCCCCCCCCCCCAAGGAATGTATACTGGTCCACTAGTTGTTTTTAGCTGCTCTCTTCTGTACATTTTCCAGATTTATGATCAGGAAGTCTGTATGCCTCATTCGTCTTGACACACTCATGACCCCAACTGTGGCTGCCACTGCTTGAGCAAATGGTTGGAAACTATTTTGGAGGTTCAAAGGAGCCTGGACCTGTATCAGTTAGTGTTGCTGCTTATTACGGGGCTCACAGCTGGTCGTGGCAATCTGCTCTTGGAGTTGCTTAGGAACCAGCTGAACTGGCTGTTAAAGTTGTGCCTGTGTTTTGGAAACCTGTTGTTGATGCCAGGCTGGTCTCTGAAAAAAACACACACACGCAACAGCCAAGTGAGGGATGTGAAATGTTCCAGGGAATGTGATGAAGTTTGTATCTGAACCTTGCAAATATCTCTTGTGCAAGAGAGAAAGGGAGAAAAGATCCCCTCCGTTAAGGAGATGCAGTTTTTGCCACTGAACTATTTTGGGAACATTTTGATTTAGAGCACACATCCCGAATTAAAGGAGGAAGCTGTTGTCCAAACATAGTTTTCCCAAAGACTAAACCATATTATGTGTAACTTGATTCTCTCAAAACTTTCATATTTTGCAGACATTGTACCCTCCCCCACATTTCCAAACCAGGTTATCATTTCTCTGCTAGCTCTGCAAAATACTATGAATTTAGGGATTTTTGTTTTTCTTCCATCTGCTTCCCTTTGGAGTAGTAAGATATTAAAGGGGGAAATGGGCAGTCCTTGGCCTCTGTACTTTTTCATCTCATTTTTTTTCAAAAGCAGGAGAAATATACAGAATCTTTTAAGTTCAGCTTTACTGCAGTACATTTTTTCCCTCGGGAAGGCAGTTGTAATGCTGTTTACTGTAGCTTCTCTCATTTGGCAAAACCAAATGGTTTAGATCATGTCCTTTGAATTGACGTGAATGTGTTGTTGCTACTTCCTTATCTTCATTTGCGAGATGGGAATAGAAATCAGTCACAGATGTTGAGTGATGCAAGATTTCCAATACTTTTGGATCCATCCCCATTTCCTAGAGGAAAAAAATCCTGGAAAATATTCATTACTTTTGTAGTGCATCTTCATAAATCCTAAGTCACTGCCTTACTTTAGGAAGACTAAACCGTATTATGTGTAAGTTGATTCCCTCAAAACTATTCTATGTAACCCACACAGTAAATTTAAAAATATAATTTCTCCAGATAATAAGTACCCACTTTCAAAGTGAACATACTTTAAATGTTTTGAATTTTATTATAAATGGAGTACAAAGTGAGGAACTCTAAGGAATCTAGTATTTCTGTTATTGCCAGTTTATGAAAGTCAAAGAAAAGGTTAAAGATGGAAACAGAAGTTATCATGAACATGAGAGTAAAATAAAGTAGCTTTCTCTTTTTAATTTAGCTTCGTCCATAATGTCAAGTGGACTGGAAAAATACTCATTTTTAGGGGTTCCCAAGTTGAGGGGAAAGCGGTAAAGCCCCAGACTTGTTGAATACAAGGACACTTCATTCATTGATATCTTTTTTAAGCAACTTCTATTAGAAATGTCTGTGTCCAGTGATAATTCATTTGTAATCATCTTTATGGACTTAAAAACTGAAGGTTTGCCCAAATGAAGCCCTCTTCTGCATCTTGGCTTATCTTCCATTTTTCTTTTCTTAACACTGAGCAGTGTTTTAAATATACTTTTGAAGGAATTTAAATAAGTAAGGAATTAAAGGCTGCAGTGTGCAAAAGCTTTGTTGGAGAAATGCTTAACAGAATCATACTTCATACTCCTTTGGCTCTTTCACACTACACAGTTATAGCACTATGATTACTCTTTAACTGCCATGGAGATATCCTATGGAATCTTGGGATTTACAGTTTAGAGAATTGCCCTTAAAAACCTCTGTCATGAGGTTTTCCTGGTGCCTCTGATTACAGTACATTACAAACCACAGGATTCCACAGAAGCCAGCCATGGCTCTTAAAATGGAATCAAAGTGCTATAATTCTTAGTGTGAAAAGCCCCAGGCTAAATACCTCTAGTTCTGTTTTCAGCAACATTTTTAAAAGTGATTATTTGCAAAAATTATGAAATTTTGAAACTATTTTATTATTGAAAGATAGAACGTGGACTGTTGGATTATTATAGCTTGTTAATGAAAAGATACAGTGGGGGGGAATTTTGCCTTTGGGGTGTAGAACTCTGCAGTGTTACAGACACAAAGGGTCTATTTCTCTTTTCATGTAGGCAGTTTTCAGGCGTGATTGGTTGCACACAAAGGCAGTCCTTTTTGCTGCAAAGAACTAGGTTGTCCATTCTGTCGGACTCCATAAATTATAAGCTGAGCACTTGTGCATTTGCCAGTGGCAGTTCCATGCTTTGATTCACCAACCAGGCATTGAAGTTACTATTAGATTTAACACACTCAGATTTCCCCTTTTAAGTAATGTAAGTGACATGGTATTAAAGGCTGCATAAATAAACCAAATGTAATGTAAGCAGCTCTGCCTCCCAAATGCATGTGGAGTTCCCCTAAGGTCCCAGAGGACAATTCTTGTGGTGAGGAAGAGATGTACCATGCAGGATTTTGCAGGAGAGGCATCTTTAGGTCATCTAAGTAAGATAATTTAATAATTTTGAGAAGAAGGGCACATTGTGCAGCCTGGATCCATATTTTTCATTCATTCCTTTCTATTTGAAAAGGGATGGCTGGGAGAAAAGGAATGCTCCCCTTTCGCTTGGCAAAAGCTGAGAACTGGCATGCTTTCACACACAAGCCAATAAAGGGATTTGGGCACGGATCCATTATGGTCTCCCTACAGTCAAAAAATAAAAAGCAAATGCTTCATGTTAAGGCCATGTTTGGGTCTTTGTCTAGATCAAATTATAAGGCTTTCTATTTCTATCCTGTGCCAGATTAAACACTTTACAAGAGGTAACATTAAAGGTTGGGAGACACCCTTTCCATGGAGTTCTGCCCTTCCTCAGGGAAACTCCACAATTACCATGAGGAATATCAATTGGGCTATGTACCCAAAATGCACTAGATTATGTCTAATTTTGTGTGCTAAGCAGCATTGATCCGGTTTAGTAGTTGGATGGGAGACTGTAGATGATCATCTGCTGCTAAGGCACTCAGTGGGATTCCATGCTTGAGAGGGAAATCAAGCCCAACCCGAATCAGTAAACCAGGACCTTGTAATCTGAACAGGGGAGAGATCCTTCCTATTGAGACCAGTGTGGATTTTTTTTCTTGATACAAACCTGCTCTAAACTGTGACATTAGAAAGGGAGAGCTTTTGTCTAGATTAGATAGCAACATTAGCAGTGCAGCCTTGCCAATCATATATTAACTTACATCGCTACTGAAAGATTGTATCTCAGTTTACCTTCTGCAAGAGTAGATGCAGAAGGTAAACTGGGATACAATCTCTTAGTTGCAATGTAAGTTAATATATGGTATATGGGAAAACTAAGAAAGGAAGGTTTATATATCTGTGGAAGGTCATGGGTGGGAGAAGAACTCTTGTCAGTTGGAGGCTACTGTGAATGTTGTAATTAATCACCTTGATTAGCATTGAATAGCTTCATCTCCTGGTTTCTTCCTGCCTGAGGGAATTCTTTGTTCAGAGTTGTTAGCTGCCCCTGATTGATCCATGTCTGGAATTCCCCTGTTTTTAGAGTGTTGTTCCTGATTTACTGTTCTGATTTTAGAGTTTTTTATTAGTAGCCAGATTTTGTTCATTTTCATGGTTTCCTCCTTTTTGTTGAAATTGTCCACATGCTCGTGGATTTTAGTGGCTTCTCTGTGTAGTCTGACATAGTTGTTAGAGTGGTCCAGCATTTCTGTGGTCTCCACAAGAGGCCCTTCCCTCAGTTCCACCTCAATCTCAGGTTCGGTTGGTGGAAATGAGAGAGAGGGCCTTTTTGGTGCCCTGCCCCTCAACTCTGGAACTCCCCTTCATCCCAAGGAAGCCAGAAAGGCCCCTTCTCTGCTGTCCTTCTGGTGGCAGGCTAAAACCTTTTTATTCAGGGAGCCTTTTAAAGATGAAGGTGTTTTAAGATCAATTCAGGAGATTCTATGGTTTTTAACCTTGAATCTGTTTTAATGGTTTTTAACTGGGATCTTGTAAAATAATGTTTATATTTAATCCTGTTTTAATGTTCGTATATTTGTATATTTTAAATGGCTATGCTGATACTTTCATGTTAAGCCGCTTTGAGTCCCATTCAGGGGAGATAAAGCAGGGTATAAATAAATATAATTATAAAATTTCTGTGTGACCCCAGTGGCACAGTGGGTTAAACCGCTCAACTGCTGAACTTGCTGACTGAAAGGTCAGCAGTTCGAGTTCCTCTGTTAGCTCCAACTTCTGCCAATCTAACAGTTTGAAAACATGGAAATGTGAGTAGATCAATACGTACCACTCTGGCGGGAAGGTAACGGCACTCCATGAAGTCATGCCGGTCACATGACCTTGGAGATGTCTACGGACACCGCTGGCTCTTCGGCTTAGAAATAGAGGTGAGCACCAACCCCCAGAGTTGGACATGATTAGACTTAATGTCAGGGGAAAACCTCAAACCTTTCTGTGTGATACCCTACTGAGAAAGGGTGCTGGACCAAGACCATGGCAGTCAAGAAAACAGCAATTCTACCTTTTGCACAAGATATTTTTGGCCACATGCACTTGCCTCCCCCAATTCCACGATGACTTAGTGTGTGTGCATGTGTATTTCTGGCCAGATTCCTATGCCATTAATAGCTGTGTGACAAACAATTCCAACAGGTGTACCTCTGGGTTGCGAAAAATTGTCCTGCTGCCTGCCACATTTAAGGAGGCAAGAGCATTTCCAGAAATGAAGGGGTCGATTCTAATGATAGCAGCACCTAGCTTGCCTTTTTTGAGGGGTGAAAAATGCGTTTTGTTGCTTCCCATCCCACGCACTAACAAAAGCTGTAGATGCATGAAACCTCTCTTGTAGTGAGAAATGAATATTATTATTATTATTATTATTATTATTATTATTATTATTATTATTATCAAAACAGCATTTATCAACATGAGGATGAGAGCCATAGTCCAACACACATGGAGAACACTGGGTTAGCTCAAGATTGGAGTTGAGCCAAGGCAAGGAGTGAAGAAAGAAGGAAGGTGTATCTTCTTCTTTGAGCACTGCTTTTTTACATAAGAAGAGCATCTATTCCTGGCAAGCAAAAGCAGAGTGGCTGATTGTTTTTAAACTAGGGGGCCATTTCCTATGCCATATGGTGTGCCCACTATCTTGCCCTGCTTTCAATCAATGCCTCTTGAGCTCTCTTGGCCCAGGGGTATTTTGCAGTTCATTCACCAGCAAGCTGGGAGAGTGCTGTGGATTAAATAGCAGCATGGATCATAAATTTAATTAATGGAAATGGCACCAAATAGTATCTAGTTCACTTACATATCATTTGCTTAATCTTTGTCAATTTTGAGCTTATTGCTTTCAGTGACACAGTGTTAACAAGGCAATTAGACTGTCTTTATATCCAGTCTCAGATTAATTGATATTCTCTCCCCTCCATCCTTTTTACCATGGCATCTGGTGTCACATAGCCCTTGCAGTACTCCAGGACCATTTGGGGCTCCAGTGTGTTCAGTCAGGAATCCATTATGGGCAACATCTGGCTCTCCAAATGTTGCGGGGTTATGAGTCCCATCTTTCCTAAGCAGCATAGCCAATGGTGAGAGAGGATAGTAATTGCAGTCCAACAACCCCTGGAAGGTCTCCTATTTCCCACCCCTGATATAAGGAGCTATCTTCAAGTTGCTGGCCGACTTAATTTCATAAGATTTCCGTAAGCAAGGAATTCTCATAGATATTTTGCCATTACCTTCACCCACAATGGCTTGCAGAATTTGGTTTTCCCTGATGGAAAACTGATCCTGTTTAGCTTCCAAGATCAGAACTTGATGTGATCAGAATCTTCTGAGATAAGCTTATGAGATCTGGTACTTTTCAAGTATTTACACAGCCATAAGCGACCACGTTGACCATTTCCGCTACCTTGGCAGCCATCTCTCCACAAAAGTCAACATCGACACTGAAATACAACACCCCCTGAACTCTGCGAGTGCAGCATTTTTCCGTATGAAGCAGAGTGTTTGAGGATCGGGACATCTGTAGAGATACCAAGGTGCTTGTTTATAAAGCCATTGTCCTCCCAACCCTGCTCTACGCCTGCAAAACGTGGACGGTCTGCAGACATCACACTCAACTCCTGGAGCATTTCCATCAGCGTTGCCTCAGAAAAATCCTGCAAATCTCTTGGGAAGACAGGCGGACAAATGTCAGCGTGCAGGAAGAAGCAAAGACCACCAGCATTGAAGCGATGCTCCTACGCCATCAACTCCGCTGGACTGGCCATGTTGTCCGATCACCGTCTCCCAAAGCAGCTACTCTACTCCGAACTCAAGAACGGGAAATGTAATGTTGGTGAGCAGGAAAAGAGATTTAAAGATGGGCTTAAAGCCAACCTTAAAAACTGTGGCATAGACACTGACAACCTCTAATTGGAGGTCAGCTGTGACCAGCAGTGCTGCGGAGTTCAAAGAGGCAAGAATGGAGGGTTTAAGGGAGAAACATGCCAAGAGGAAGGAGCGTCAAGCCAACCCTGACTGGGACCGCCTTCCACCTGGAAACCGATGTCCTCACTGCGGGAGAACATGCAGATCAAGAATAGGTCTCTTCAGCCACCTAAGAACCCACCCCCAAGACACCAGAGATGGAAGACAATCATCCTCAAACTACGAGGAATCGCCTAAGTAAGTACTAGATTCATCAAAATCCAACCTTTTAACTAGACCCCTTTGACTTCCTTCCTCCCTTCTTTGACTCTCCTATCCAACTAGGCCCTTCCCTGTTTGTAGCCTGGTTTCCAGTTCCCTTTTGAGCATATACACATTTATTTCTTGCAAAGCCTGCTCCTTTTTAAAGAACTGGCCTGCTGTCTGAGGGGATCTAGGAATTGTAATCCAGAAGATAACTTTTTAAAGCTTTGATCTGCAGAAAAATCTCAGTTCTACTTTTTGCTATTAACCTTTTATCCTGGCTTGGAGGTACTGTTTTGCAGTGGCGCCAGTCCTTCTGGGAGAATTGATGTTGTTGTGGGACACCTGCTCAGCCCCACAAACATTGTCTTGTGGGGTCCCACAGGGTTCAGTACCGTCCCCCATGTTGTTTACATCTACATGATGCTGCTGGAAGAGATCATCCAGAGTTTTGGAGTTTGATGCCATCTGTACACAGATGATGGTCAACTCTGTTACTCCTTTCCACCTGCTGCTAAGGAGGCTGTTCAAGTCCTGAACTGGTGCCTGGCTGATGTGACGATCTGGATGAGGGCGAACAAATTGCAACTGAATCCAGACAAGGCAGAGGTCCTCCTGGTCAGTCAGAAAGCCAAATGGTATAGGGTTACAGCATGTGTTGGATGGGGTTACACTCCTGAAGGCGCAAGTTCGCAGCTTGGGAGTGATTCTGGACTCATTGCTGAGCCTGGAACTGCAGGTTCCAGCGGTGGCCTGGGCAGCTTTTGCACAATTAAAACTTGTGTGACAGTTGTGCCCGTATCTTGGGAAGTCAAACTTTGGTACGGTAGTCCACACTCTTGTTACATCTCAAATAGACTACTGCAATGCACTCTACATGGGGTTGTCTTTGAAGACTGTTCGGAAGCTTCAACTAGTCCAATGGGCGACAGCCATGTTCCTTACTGGTGTGGGGCACAGGGAGAGTACAACCCCTATTGCATCAGCTTCACTGGCTGTCAGTCTGCTACCGAGCACAATTCAAAGTGCTGGCTTTAGCCTATAAAGCCCTAAACAGTTCAGGTCCAGCTGGGTTGAGAACCACTGAGCTAAAGGAAACCATGGGATCGATGCAATGTTTAAATATCTTAATGCTTAATGTTTTATGATTATGCTGATGGTTTGTATAGTTTTTAATGATTTAATTTATGGCTATATGTGATCGCGTTTATACTTGTAATGTTCCTTTATATGGATGGGAGGCACTGAATATTTGCCATTTACTATGTTGTGAACCGCTTTGAGTCCCTCTAGGGGTGAAAAAAACAGTATATAAATGAAATACATAATAAAAGGAGATTATCCACATTTTCTGCTTTGAACTGGATTATAAATCTACACTGCCATATAACCCAGTTCAGAGCAGATAATCTGGATTTTATATAGACGTGTAGAAGGGGCCTAGGACTCCCTCTCAAAAGGCCAAAGCGTTGCCATTTTTTTTCCCGTTAGGAGTGACTTGAGAAACCGCTAGTCGCTTCTGGTGTGAGGAATTGGCTGTCTGCAAGGATGTTGCCCAGGGGACTCCTGGATGTTCTACCATCCTTGTAGGAGGCTTCTCTCATGCCCCCACATGGGAAGCTGGAGCTGACAGAGGGAGCTCATCCAATCTCCCTGGATTCAAATTGCCAACCTGTGGGTCAGTAGTGCTGCCGGCACAAGGATTTAACCCATTGTGCCACCGGGAGCATTGCCATGGACACTTTTTAAGGAATGCATTTTCTAATGCCATTTATTAGAAATGCTAATTCTTAGCTTGACAACTTTACTAATGGTCCTATGAGAAAATGCTTACCTGGACAATGCCGGGTACACAAGCTAGACATGTATAATTCACAGGATGATTCGCTTCTTTGGTTTGCTCCATTATCTAGATGTTGACCTACATTTCCCATTCCCAGCTACCATTGTCTAAAAAAAAAAAGTTACAGGCATCACTATCCTAGGGCCCTTCCAGACAGCCCCATATCCCAGAATATCAGGGCAGAAAATCCCATATTATCTGAGTGTGGACTGAGATAACCCAGTTCAAAGCAGATATTGTGGGATTTTCTGCCTTGATATTCTGGGATATTGGGCTGTGTGGAAGGGCCCCTAGAGCATTGTTTCCCAAACTGTAGTCTTCCAAGTGTTTTGGACTCCAGCTCCCACAATCCTTGGTCATTGTTCAAGTCAGCTGAGGCTTTTGGGAGATGAAGTCCAAAGCAGCTGGAACACTAGTTCCACTGATTGAGAACTCTAAGGCCCCTTCCACACAGCTGAATAAAATCCCACATTACCTGCTTTGAACTGGGTTATGAGTCCACACTCAAATAATGTGGAATTTTCTTCCTTAATATTCTGGAATACAGGACTGTGCGAAAGGGCCTCAGGCTAAGTAAGTGAATAGCTAGCACTCTTAACACCTATGAAGGCTCAATCCCGCCCCTATTTCCGTAATCCCGCCCTCTTTCTTTCTCATTGGTTGAACAGAAGGTTTGCCACGCCCCCATGCCAATTCTCGCGAGAATCTCGGGCGCGCAGAAAGCGGAGGAGGGGGCCGTAGCACACCACCGCCAGCCTCGCGAGTGGGGAGAGCCCCGTGAGTTGGCGGAGCGACACGGGCCCCGAGAGTGAAGGCGGGGAGGAAAGCCGCGTTGCCTCTCCCTTCTGCCTTCGTTCGCCCGCGGTGAGTTTGGGCCGCTGCCTCCGCTTCTCTCCTCCCCCTCAAGAAAAACCGAACTCCTCCAAGACTTGAGAGGTGGGTTCCGCCTCACTGTGTGACGGGCGGTTGGGTTGAGCCAATCAGCGGCGCCGTCGCGGAAGACTGGCGGCCGGCCGTGCCAATGAGGGTGCGCAGCCAGAACCAAAGCCCGCCCCGTCTCCAGGGGATGGGCGGGGCTTCCAGGAGCCTGCGAGGAAGCGCATGAGGAGGGGCCCGGGCGGTGGCCCGGTTGAGGCAGCTCTTGAAGGGGAGCTCCTGAAGGGGCTGCTGGGGCTAATGTGGGCTCCATGAGGAAACCACATGGTCCAAGGGAACCTGAGCGCTTTGGGATTGTTATCATGGTATTGGCAGAAGTTGGGGAGAAGATTTACTGTGAAGTGAGGCCCCACAATAATACAGGATGTTCCACAAAATGTAGACTCCGCATTAACAGCTGATACTCTGGTGATTGGTTTGCTGTGAGTTTTCCGGGCTTTATGGCCATTTTCCAGAAGCATTCTCTCCTGACGTTTCGCCCACATCTATGGCAGGAATCCTCAGAGGTTGTGAGATCAGTTTATATATCTGTGGAATGTCCACGGTGGGAGAAAGGACTCTTTATCTGTTGGAGGCAAGAGTGAATGTTGGAATTGACCACCTTGATTAGCATTTAATAGCCTTACAGCTTCAAAGCCTGGCTGCTTACTGCCTGGGGGAATCCTTTGTTTGGAGGTTGAATGCTATTTCCTGCTTCTTCGGAGGGGGTTGGACTGGATGACCCATGAGGTTTCTTCCAACTCTATGATTCTATGCTTAGCTGGCCCTGATTGTTTCTTGTCTGGAATTCCCCTGTCTTCTGAGTGTTGTTCTTTATTTACTGTCCTGATTTTAGCGTGTTTTAAATACTGGTAGCCAGATTATGTTGATTTTCATGGTTTCCTCCTTTCTGTTGTAATTATTCACTGAAACAATCAGGGCCAGGTAACACCTCCCAATGAAGGATTCCCGCAGGTAGGAAGCGGCCAGGTTTTGAAGCTGCAAGCCCATTCAATACTTATCAAGGTGACCAATTGCAACATTCACACTACCCTCAAACATGCAAGAGTTCTTTCTCCCATAATGAACATTCAACAGATATAAACACCACTTGCCTAGTTTCCAACAGACCTCACAACCTTTGAGGATGCCTGCCATAGATGTGGGCAAAACGTCAGGAGAGACTGCTTCTGAAATATGACCATACAGCCCGGAAAACTCACAGCAATCCAGTGATTCTGGCCATGAAAGCCTTCAACAACTCTCTGATGAGTACTTGAAAGCTAAGGTTGCATCCACTACACGTTAGGTTTAATGCAGTTTGGCACCACTTTAGTTGCCATGGCTTGGAGCGCTGGAATCCAGTTTGGTGAGGCTCCAGCACTCTTTGACAGAAAAGCCTAAAGACGTTGTGAAACTGCATCCCGTAGAATTCCATAGAATTGAACCATTGTGTTGTCAAAGTACATTATTTCTGCAGTGAAGGTGAACCCCTAAGTCTGCATTTATCTTGAAGAAGAAACATAATTGTTAAGGAATTCTCCCAAAAATAGCAGAGCATCCAAAAATACAAACAGGGTATTTAACTGAGGAATCAGCTCACAGCAAGCAGAAAGGTGAAATGTTCAGCAGTGGAATTATCTGCCCCGGAGTGTGGTGGAGGCGCCTTCTTTGCAGGCTTTTAAGCAGAGGCTGGATGGCCATCTGTCAGGGATGCCTTGAATGTGATTTTCCTGCTTCATGGTAGAATGGGGTTGGACTGGATGGCTCACAAGGTCTCTTCCAACTCTTGGATTCTCTGATTCTAAGTTACCAACAAAAAAGAGAGGTTTGTTTACAAATAAGAACTACTGTACATTCCTTGATAGGAAAGAATTGGGTCTCGGCTTCTCTCTAACTTCTAAGTTCCAAAACAAGAGGAAAAACCTCCAAACACCACATATCTTCAAACATACAGAGTAGAGAGAAGTCAGAATGCAAAGATGAAAAACAAGTCTTAAACAAAGGCATGCAACCTGAAGAGTATCCCTTCTACACCAACAATCAAGATGGGAGCAGAGAGAGAGAGAACGAATAGATACATTCCAATTGACATTCAGGAGTCAGGGCGGAAGGGATTCCCTTAGCCTATCTTAAAGCTAACTAACCGTTCCTCATTAAGGACTGCAGATTTGGGCAGTGTGGGGATTTAACCAGACTTACAAATGCCATCTGAAATTACAGTTTTATGACAGTTCTTCCGATAGTTGTCCCTGCATAGCCATACACTGTTCTCCTTGTCACAGAGTTGCAAATGTTGTTTCAAGTTTCTCTTGTTAATTTGTGACATCCCTCTCCTATTGGGATTCTATTAATCCTTTTAAAGGATGTATTATTTTTTTAAAAAATTGGGAGGAGGGGAGAAATTCCAGAATTGCTGGGATCATTGCATCCAAGAAGTAATGTATGCTTCCCTGCTCTTTCTGGACTGTGTTCCTGATGGGATGTGGCTCACAGCACCATCCAGAAGGAGGAGGCAAATTGACTTTTCTGTGCCACTGTCCCTTTCCTGCTTGTTCACACTTGGAAGCAACATCTCCTTTTTTTCATATGGCAACCCTTTTCTCTGAGCGACGATGGGACACAATCCCAAATGCTCCCCATTCAGCATGTAGGATGCTGAATGAGGTGTTACTTGCTCTCCTGTTCTGGGAGAGATACAGGGAAAGAGAAGTGTTTTGATTTTTGGTACAAGAGGTGGCTGCCCAGCTGTACACACTTTTGACACACCCTAGGAATAGTAGTGACTCTTGCTCCTAGCTGGGGATCTGTATTAGTGGGTCCATCAAGCTTTAGAAGAGTGGGGTGTCTGCGTCTTGGAGCAAGGTAGGTGAAGGAGCATCAGGTTTGGCTCTTTTTCCTGAAACATAATGATCTATGACAAATGGGAAAAATCTGGTACAAAATGGTTCAGAATTAGACAGGTGTTCTTGAGTTGTGCAGTTGTGTGAGTTCACTAGTGGCTAATAGAACTAGAATTCTTACACCTAGCTTTCCAAACTTTTCATGGGACTGGGTGAGTGAATGGAGCTGATGAATGCTGGCTTTCCTGAGCTGGCAGCCAAACAGTGAAAATGGTCTTTCTTATGCTTCACTTAGGGAGTGCATTTTCAGCCCACCTCATTTTGTCACTGGGCAAGTGGTTTGCACATTAGATTAGGACTTTGGAGTCTAGGGTTTGAATCTTTGTTCAGCCTTGAAACCTACTGGGTTACATAGGCAAGTCACACTCTTTCAGTCACAGAGGAAGGAAATGGTACACCTCCTCGGCCTAGAAACCCCCGTTATAGGTTCGTCTTAGGGTCACCACCATTTGGAAAGAACTTGAAGACATACAACAGCATAAAATCTTGACAGGCAGTTGTTATTTGTGTGTGTGTGTGTGTGTGTGTGTGTGTATGTGTGTGTGTATTTGCAGAACTGTATTGGAAAGACTTACTTTAGCCGGCTGGTTTTATGTAATTATATTGGGAATCAGGTAATACTTATAATTTAAGGCAACCTATCCGTTCTTCTCATGCGCGATCTCAAAATAAATAGTTTCACTACTGTGGCAATAACATTGCTTTATTTATAAACACATTGTTGTTTAGTGGTCATAACAGCTTTTTAACTGTCCCAAATGTTACTGGGGAAGGATATTATATTCAGTTTGTATGGGCGCTGTAGGATCAGTGGCAAACAGGGCCTAAACATATTGATTGCTAGGAGACAAAGGTGGCAGGCGCACTCACAACTATAAGATTGAGCTTCATGGTTCAGTCACATTAGTAAAGATTTGAACCTATATAACATGTATCGGCTTCACATAACTAGAATCAGAGTTACTTACGGTATTTAGAGTTATTTATTGTGTTTATCATATAAAGTAACCTAAAATGATGTTAGTATTGGTTTTAATACAACATACATTTTACTTGTATACAGTAATAATATTGGTACTCCTATTATATTTTCAAGCTACTAAAAGAACATTAACATATTTAACATATTGTATAATGTTTGGGGGGAGGGGGGTTGCCATTAGGCGAGCAGACGTACTGGCCACTGTACAGAACAATGATGAGTTTCATTAAAGTGATGAAAAGAAGTTTTTATTTCAGTGACTGGGCTTTTTAAAACCAAAGTTACCTATATAACTTATTCTAAGCTATATGTTTAGATCCTTCACATGTGACCTTAGTAACTTCTTATTCAGTGCAAATAGGAGATATGAGAATGAGATAAAAATAGTGTTTTTCCCAGGCCAGTTTGTAGCCAATGTTGACTTTTCTGGACTCACTTTCATAGCTCTTGTGCGTTTATCATTCTTTATCATGTAACTGTAAGGGTTAATGCACAAGCATTTCCTGTATGCCAATGCTTATGTTACAGTGCCAATTAGGAAGTTGTTATCCACATGGGAAAGTGATTTTACAATAAGTGAAGCATAAGAAAGATTACATCTTGTACACATCTGAAGAAGCGTGGCATTTTAAAGCCTTGAGAAATGACATTAAAAATAATGTAAACAAACTCCCATACAGTTTCAGTCTGCAAAGAAAATCTCTGAAATATGTACATTCAGACCATCCCCTACTTAACTAGCTGCAGTTCAATACTAGGGCTATTAAATGTTGAATTTTGGGGTTGATATTCACATAATGTTTACATGGCTTGCATGATTTCCAGCTCTTTGTAGTCCTTTTGGCTGTCAGTTTCAAAAAAGCCTGCAGTAATGTACAATCATCAGGATGTTTGTTTCAATGACACAACTGTCATTGGACAGAAAAAATGTTGTTTCACTAGAATTTGTTTATTTTATTCTACTTGTGCAAAGAAGAATTGTACATCAGTTGATTGACAGAATATTTAATGAAAGAAAAGTTGCTTCAGACTCCCTTTATAACACATGCAATTACAGATTTCTTTTCGGAGTGGCATAGCTATCCAGTCTGACTATCTGCTCCAGTAATACAAGGAGAAAGAATGACAATTTTGTGATAAAATATTTGTATTTGTTGCTCTGCATACATCTTGTTTCTGTTGCTGTGTCTACATACAGCATAAAAGGTGAAAATAAGTAACAAGTTTTCTCAATTTGCACACAAAATAGCACCTGGAAATGTTCTCTCTATGATAATTCTGCGTCATATTGTATAATCCAAAGACATGTCCAGGTATAGTTAGATGGGTGCAAAGCCAGAAAATTATATATAGTTTTGTTCAGACTGGTCTTATCTTGCAAATAATGTAGCAGAAGATTGTAGCTCTCAAATTTTATGTATCTGCCTATTACAAAAGCAGGCAGGAGTCATTAATGGAACACCAACCTCCTGAAAGGGGAAATGTGCCAGCTCTTTTCCAGATCACACAGTCTTCCTTGCGGATTATGTAAAACCATTTTATCCCTAAAAGAAATGAGGCAGATGCTATTAGAAATGCTGGTGGACACAACTTCATTTATTTGTAGTTAAGATAGAGATGATGGCATGTGCACAAAATGGAGAAATACAACACGATACCTGTTCTTCTGTCAAATCTAGCCCAGTAGCCATGTCTGGCCATGAATTTCATACAGGAAACCAGTAGACCAGGCACTAGGCTCTAGTGCAGTGGTTCTCAACCTGTGGGTCTCCAGGTGTTTTGACCTATAACTCCCAGAAATCCCAGCCAGTTTACCAGCTGTTAGGATTTCTGGAAGTTGAAGGCCAAAACATCTGGGGACTCACAGGTTGAGAACCACTGCTCTAGTGTCTGCCCAAGAATACTGATGTCACCTTGGCTTTTCGACACCTTTTTTCAGCCTCCAGCAGACAACTGCTAGGGGCAGAAGATGCTGATAACTTTGGTGATCTTATTTATGAGGCTGTTCAAATATTTCTGAATTTCTTTGGTTAATTTAAGTATTGACTGTCTTATATGTGCTACTTAGGTGCTGGAAAGACTGAACCTAGAGTTTAGACAAAATGGTTTTCAACTGCTCAGTGCCAGCCAGTTGCAGTCAAACATGCAGAATTCCCCACAAGAAACCAAGTAGGTGGTGATGAAGGAGCCAAATGCTTTGTTCTTCAGCCAGTGCACTTAGCTTCTATACTAGCTGTGGAGAAAGGGCCTTCTCATTATGGAAGCTGAAGCTGATTGTTTCTTTCTCCTTTGCTAGCCTATTGCTCTTCTCCCCTTGAGACATTACTAGCCAGTTTTCTTTTTCCAGCACAGTAACTGTGAAGGCTAATAATGTTTGGAGGCTTAATAACAAGAGTACTTTTGATCTACAGTTGTGACTAAGAATAAAAAACGTAAGAGTTAGGAAGTCCCCAGATCAAATCTCATTTTAACTAGGCCTCATTTCATTGCCATATAATCCAGTTTCTGAATCCAGATTATCTGCTTTGAACTGGATTATATGGCAGTATAAAGGTAAAGGTTTCCCCTGACGTTAAGTCCAGTCATATCTGACTCTGGGGGTCATCTCCATTTCTAAGCCGAAGAGCTGGCGTTGTCCGTAGACACCTCCAAGGTCATGTGGCCGGAATGACTGCATGGAGCGCTGTTACCTTCCCGCCGGAGCGGTACCTATTCATCTATTCACATTGGCATGTTTTCAAACTGCTAGGTTGGCAGAAGCTGGAGCTAACAGCAGCCGCTCCCGGGGTTTGAACCTGGGACCTTTCGGTCTGTTAGTTCAGCAGCTCAGTGCTTTAACACACTTCGCCACCGGGGCTCCTATGGCAGTATAGACTCATTCAAACCTGGCAGTGTAGATCCAGTTCTAGAATGTAAACAATATAGTCTTAGCTGCAGTGGTTCATTTGCAGTATGTCAAGAACAATACTGACCTGCCTTACAAAACTGCTACAGATTGTTTTTGACAATGTGTTTGAAACACTTTGGGACTCTTGCAATGGTTTGTGTAAGTGAGTGCTATAGTTTTGTTTTGAAAATATTTCTGTTCCATTGGTATATATTGGCAGACCCCATAGGTTTGTTTATTTTTCCCACCATACATGTCCACCACAGGTAGCCATATGTGACCTCTTGTTAGGTGCCTGTTCCCCTTTTCTGCAGAACAGTTGGCAGGTGCTTTCACCTCACCGTTGAAATTTCAGTGGCTTCCTCTCTTCTTGTCACCTCAGGGGAAAAAATAAACATGCTGTACTGCAAATCTTGCAAGGCTCTGTTGTGTGGATGCTCTGCCTAGCACTGTAAAATACTACTACAGCTGTTGACAGATTTCAGCTCTAGTGACAGTGTCAAATCCGGCAAGGTGCAGACCCTGTTGGGTTTAAAATCTAGGGAGGGAGTAGTCTAGTGGGATTCCTTGATCCTGAGGGATTGCCCACCATTGTCCTATAGGAATGCAAAATATAGCATTCCGTAAACATATTTGTTATGGCATACAACCCATTTAATTTAACGAGACTTCTGAAAAAATAGTGTATTTTGTTATTTTTAATTATTGGGTAACTGGAGTATTTTTTTCAAACAATTAAAACATTCAAACTGTTTTCATAATGATACATGCTTTGGACAGGGCTGTTAGCTTTCCCAACTCCACAAATAAGGCGATTTTTTAAAATGCTCCTCCGTATGTTGTGTTAGGAAGCTGAACCTGGCATCCCAACATAGTGGGGTGATAAACTCTTATGAACTTATGCTACCTGATTTGAAAGCTGAAATCAATGCTAATAAACTCTGGAGTATCAATCATAGTTGCTACAGTTAGACAATGGATAGCAATTATATCACCATAATGCTTTCATTTGCAAATAGTGATGTATGAATTTATGTATTTAATATATTTAATAATATGTTTAAAATATTGAGATGGGGCTGGAATATTGCTGTCAAAACTTTTATGAAGACAGTTATAATGTTATGCTATGCAAACTGTAATTAAAAAGACATTGGTAAAGAAGAGAACTAACTGCTCTGAATACAGCAGTTAGAATTTGACTTCACTTAACAGATCATTTGTATTTCCTAGGAGGTGTGGGCCTGCTACAACACAAGGTGCCTTGTTGCTCAGAGCATTATAATTTTTATACTGGTCCCTAAGGATATCAAATATTTGTTGTAGACTGTGTGAAAATAACTCCTAAAATGTGATGTTGGCATATTTTAAAAGATGCATAAATGTGTTACTATGTGCAGATAAACTATTGCTTTCTAGTAGGGATGGGAATCATATGGCTCTCCAGTCACTGCTACGTAATACTGACATTCCTTGCCATCAGCAGCGCTGGTTAGATACAATAAGAACTGTAGTTCAGCAACTTCTGGTGAACTACATAATTTCCACTTCTGCTCTGCAGTTCACTATCACAGGGATGTTTGTTCGACAATTTAGCACTGCTGGTGGTTATGAATCACCTATGTCACATCCTCTATTGTTTTGTCATTTAGACAGTCCAGAGTAGCTACTAACATAAGCTTAACCTTTCAATATCAAAGTTTCTAAATAGTAATCATTATAGCAATGCTAATAACAGTATTAAGACTAATGCAAGCAATTCCTAGCAGTATAAAGGATTAAATAGGTTGTAAAGAGTAGACAGTGTGATTTTCCATTGAAGTGTGTATGTGTCTTTAAGTTGCTTGTTGATTTGTGAATTTCTGAGTCAAGGAATCCTCAAAGATGGTTTTGTCTATTTTTTCTTCTGAAATGTGTCCTTCAGAATTTATATTAGTTGATGGTCATTAGCCAGAGCTGACATGTTTAGCTTTAAAGATTAGATATGATCCGATGCCTCCTATCACAGTGAGGTTGTATTGTAGATGTTTGTCTTTTCTTTTCTTTTTTAATTTCTATCCTGCCACCATCTCCCTGGAGGGACTCAGGGCGGCTAACATGGGGCAGAGCCCAACACAGAACAAAGAATAACAAATTAAAACACATATCAGTAACTAAAAACAACAATAGTACAACAATAGTACAACATTCAAGTAAAATAATCAGTTAAAAACATACCATACAATAAAACATAGAATGACCAAGCAAGTTAAGGCAATGGTCACCACTATGGATAAAAGGGTACGATCGCAGGAAGTACATAATTCCAAGGGCTTTTGATAAAGTGCATAGACAAGTGTCAGGGAGACGGCTGGGATAATGCGGGGTAGGATAATTAGGAAGGAAAATAAAGTGCTGGAAAGTATGCATCAGTTGTAGGGGTCTGTCGAATTGGTGGTTATTTAAACACACACTGGCAGTGCCATGTCTTCAGCTGTTTGTTGTCTTCCTGGCATGTGAATCTCATGTGACTAGAGATAGAAAATCTGATAGTAAAATGTATATACATTCCATACATTGACAACTATAAAACATAGGCATCTGGAACTTGGTACACATTCTGGGGGAATACCAGTGGGGTCTGCTTGGTGGTTACATGGTTATTGAAACTCATTCATAAATATAAATATTATATTTGAAGACCCAGCACCTTCCAAGAGAGCCACAGAAGACCTTAAGATCATGTGGGGGAGGGAGGGCCGGCTGGCTGGCTTAGTAGTGTTTATCTAGATGCTGTTTTTTATGTTTTAATATCTTAATGTTAATGATTTTAAATTGTATTTATATATTGATTGTTTCTATTGATTTAATGTTATAGTTTATTTGCTTTGTATAATGAGGCACTGAATTTTTACCTAGATGTATGTTGTACGCCTCTCTGAGTCCCCTGTGGGGTGAGAAGAATAGGATAGAAATGAAGTTAATAATAATAATAATAATAATAATAATAATAATAATAATAATAATAACAACAACAATAATAAGCCTAACGGATCCATTGCATAGATTTGTTGTCAAGGATAGTCTGAAGTGAGAAAGGAGTGATATGAGAGAACACATCCTCCAAAAACTGCCATACTGACTTGTGGTGGGTTGCATCATGCAAGTAAGTATGCTCATTGGTCCCAGCAATCATGACTTTACTCCAAGTGGATGCTAAAATTGTTGGCAGCTATGTAGCAACTGTGAGATTGGAGAGAGCATCCTGTGCAAAAAGTGCAGTTTGTAGTAAGCTTGTAGTAAGAGTATTGTTACTGGATTTCTGTGAGGAAACCTCCTTCAGAGGAAGTCAAAAGATACGTCTGTGATGCCACATTCCATGACTTACAGAGAAAAGAACAATGTGTCCACCTATGATATCTTAGTAAAGTTGCTGTTCTATGCAGCCAGATACTATTGCAAAGAAGAGATTTCACTGATTTGTGGATTCTGCCTTTTGGTTATATATTGTCAGGTGACATGGCACACAGGTTGGAATAAGAAGTGGCCCTTGCATTCACCTGTTTTCTTGCCAAAGCCTAGAGTAAAGAAAGAAGAACACTATCTATTGACAGGCTGATTTTGCCCTCTGTGGATCTGGGCCTGTCCATGCTAAATTAGGAGATGGTGATCATGCCATCTTTGAGTGATTGGAGATGGCGGGAGATCCCTTTCCTAATTCTTAGTTCCTCATTCTGCTCATTATATCCTCCACATGCTTTACTGCAGTGGTTCTCAACCTGTGGGTCCCCAGATGTTTAGGCCTTCAACTCCTAGAAATTCTAACAGCTGGTAAACTGGCTGGGATTTCTCACAGTCGTAGACCCACAGGCTGAGAACCACTGCTTTACAGGGTAAGGAGCAAGCTCTGATGCATAAGTTTTTCATGTTGTCTGACAGAGGCTTTTGCAAAGGAATGTGTTGGTAAAATAAAATGCTCTCAATGAATGCTTTTAGAGCACTATGTAACTAAGGGGAAATGGGAAAACCCCAACCTCAGCTAAAAGCCCATGTAGAAATAATGCCGCTTGGTTCTTTGGAGAGGACTCTGATAATGTTAGTGTTTGTGACTGTGCCAGTAACATCTGACCCATTGAGTAGTGTACCTCATCCTGTTTCTCCCCATCTCAGACCTAAAGGTATATGTATTTATTTATTATCTATTTAAAACATTTATCTTCCACCCTCCTCACCCTGAAGGGGACTCAGGGTGGAGCACAACATATATACAGCAAACATTCAATGCCAGAACATAAAATAAACCTTAAATATACAGAATTGCAAACATTATACATATTGCAAACATTATCTCTGGATCCTTGTAACTTTGGCCCCATCTGTACTACCAGATAAAATTCAGATTATCTGCTTTGAACTGGATTATATGGCAGTGTAGACTGTTTTGCTCATGATAATGAGGCAGATAATGTCCTGTTTGGATTTGCACTCTTCAGTGGTGCCCTGTCATCTGGAGTATGCAGTTTTTACCTTTAGCAGAGATGATGACAGAATGAGAATTCCTCATCCAAGGCAGATCAGTCTGTCTACATATGGTGGATGGTTATCCTCAGAGGAATAAGCAAGTAATGGGGCTAACAGTGGCATAGAGAGTTTCATTCCAACCTGACATTGTCCAGGACAATTAGTGAACAATTGCACTCATTATCTGCACCAAACATCACTGGACTTGCTAGCTAGAGTGTAGGAAATTGCAGTTCTCACCTGCCAACGGGATTTTGGCCTGCATCAATAGCGTTATAGTGTCTAGATCCAGGGAAGTCATGCTCCCCCTCTATTCTGCCTTGGTCAGGCCACACCTGGAATACTGTGTCCAATTCTGGGCACTGCAGTTGAAGGGAGATGTTGACAAGCTGGAAAATGTCCAGAGGAGGGCAACTAAAATGATCAAGGGTCTGGAGAACAAGCCTTATGAGGAGCGTCTTAAAGAACTGGGCATGTTTAGCCTGCAGAAGAGAAGGCTAAGAGGAGACATGATAGCCATGTACAAATATGTGAGGGGAAGTCATAGGGAGGAGGGAACAAGCTTGTTTTCTGCTGCCCTGCAGACTAGGACGCGGAACAATGGCTTCAAACTACAGGAAAGGGGATTCCACCTGAACATCAGGAAGAACTTCCTCACTGTGAGGGCTGTTCGGCAGTAGAACACTCTGCCCTGGACTGTGGTGGAGGCTCCTTTCTTGGAGGCTTTTAAGCAGAGGCTGGATGACCATCTGTCGGGGGTGCTTTGAATGCAATTTCCTGCTTCTTGGCAGGGGGTTGTACTAGATAGCCTATGAGGTCTCTTCCAACTCTACTATTCTATGATTCTATGATCTGGAAACTACCACATTCTGGAAGACTGGTACATATGATATTGAAATTGCCCCAGATAAGAATTGAACTCTCTGAATGAACAGCATAATCTAATTTAGAATTCCACTGTGTTTGGTCTTGCAGCAATTCTGTCCCACTTCCACCACTCTAATCTTGGAATTGGTGCTATTTCAACATGTTGAATAGTAACAGTCATGGAAAGGACATTACAAATCTCCCATTTGAAAACAGTGATTATACAGGATGGATTTGTTTAAGAAGAAGCCTCTTGGGGAGAATTAGAGCTGAATTTAAAGGCTCTTCTTCCCATTTCACTAAATTTATTAGCCACAGGTTTCAATATTTCTCAGGTTTTGCTAAGACAAAGTAATCAAATCTATGTGGAATCCTATGGTTACAACCTTCCCCCTCTTTAGATTTCCATATGGCTAAATAGTTAAACCTTGTCTGCTCATAAAATTACAATAGATTAAAAGCATAATTGTGAACATGGTTTTTTTCAACTTGTTATTTGTATTCGGTTTTGATGTGTTTTGGGCGAAACCCAGTTTTGTTGGATTAAAGTTAGCATAGTTTTATAGATAAACCAAAATAAGTATTAACACATGGTTTTGCAATGGCGTATGTTTTTGTATGATAGCTTTAGTGTGTAGCTGCATTGGGGAAAGCAAGTGAAGACTTCAGGCATTGCTTACAAAGCACACAGAATCATTTTTAAATTCTGAGAATTCCTGTTTTCATTTGTTCAGGGTTTTCTGGGCCTATAATTACAAATACATTTTTAAAAGGCAGTTACAAAAAGTTAATTGATCAACAAGAACCAAGTCAGATCTTTACTTCTGAAAGCTTTTGAGTTCAACACTCAAAAACCATAATTTTCCAAGTGCTCATGTTCAATTTTAGTGTAATTGTTTCAGTTTAAATCCTTGGTTAACATATTGTGATCCAGGAGCTGCAAATCTCTGGTGTCTAAGAGATCCTTGTACTGGATTCTTAGGTGTGGGACTCGGTGGGCCATTATATGAGAGTTTCCCAGAGTTCTTGAAGAATGCCGGAAGTAGTAGCTGGAGAGCAGAGTTTCCTCCTTTTCGTTCAGGGCTTATCTAATCCCTGTGAGGGATAAGGAAACAGTGATGGCAGAGCTTCTGCTAAAATCTTCAGAATCATTTCCCCAATTTCACAATTGTTATATTGCATCTGTAGGTTGCATGACATTGTCTTAATGCTTCCGTACAATTGTCAACTGACTGGTTGGGGTGAGTTCCAATATCAGAGCTTGAAAACTTTTTTTTGGATTATAACTCCCAGAATTCTCCAGTCAGCATGTGTCCAAGCTCTGCCCAGAATGTAGATTAAGAAAGAAGTCTAGTGCTAAAAATATGTAATTTCACTTTCCATGTAATGAGAACATTTCAAATCTTTTATGTGCTGCTAAGATAATGCTAGGTAGGCAATGTCTGCCTTGTTAAATCTTTGCTGGGTAATCTCTCACACACAAAAACCCTTTTAAACTTCTTAAAACCCCTGTCAACATTGTCCCCTAGTATTTTTTCTTAAATATTTTCGATATTGTACACTTACGGTGGAGTTCTTTGCAGTTACTGTTTTTGAGTAGGCATGGGATTGAACCTTTTTGGGAAATTCTTAGTGTTGTTTTCCACGTGCGCCACCTCCAGTAGAACAATAGCAATGTCAAATGTCTAAGGAGCAGGTATTTGCACTCACCAAAATTGGTTGTTATTATACTTTAGCTCCCAGAATCCCTCACTACTGGTCTTGCTGGCAGAGCTTCTGTGTGTTGAAACCTGACATCTGTAAACCAGAGTTTGAAGGCCACTGGGTCATATGATATGGTATATACGCCCCCTCCTCAAATAGCCTTCAAAGATCACCTATACATTTTAAGTGAATTTAGTACATATGTATGTTCTCACTTTATATCAGCCTCAATGGAAGAATGATGAGCCAAAATGCAGGGTGTAATTATTATTATTTTTTTAACAATGTCAATAAGAGGTTGCTGGGGACTACTCCTTCAGTTGCATTAAAGGAAGGTATAGTGAGCCAGAATGGTGGTCTCTGATTCATAGTTAAAAGAGCACAGTAAGTTTCCTTTTCATCTGTGTGACATGAAAATACCAAATGAGAAAAGTCTAAATGTATATTATATAGAGCAGCATTGATTTCCTGCCTTTAAGCTCTAGTGAGGTTACACCAGGTTGGAATGTTAAGGCATTACTGAGAACCACATAGAGATGGAATATAGTAGTCATGTAGTTCAGGCATGGACAAACTTTGGCCTTCCAGGTGTTTTGGACTTCAACTCACACAATTCCTAAGAGATGGTAGGCTGGTAGGAATTGTGGAAGTTAAAGTACAAACCATCTGGAGGGCTCTGGTTTGCTTGATTACAAAACTCCAGATTAGTTCTGTAGGACACTTTTCCATACATGCATAAAGTAGGAGGATTCATGCCCTGAGGTAGACGTACACCACCCATAATTGAACAATGTATATATAAATATGGACACTTTAGCTTTGTTTTTGGTTTTTGGTTTTTTTCTTTCTCTCTCCCTTTTTGATCCTTTTTTAATCACAGTTTTCCTACTTTCTATACAATTGAATATTCTCACTCTTTTGATGTTAATTTACTCTATCTTATAAGGTAAAACTTAAAAAAAAACATTCTTTCAAGTGTAATAATCTAGTTTCATTAACAACTGAACTGTATCAAATCATGAAACTCAAATTTTGTTCTTGGTTTCATTTGTAAAGAGCAGCTTTTAGACACAGAGGTTGTAGCAAGATCCAGGATGACAGAAGAAATTTGATGAAATGTGACAAAATGAGAACATTAATGGTTAAAGGATGCAGTGTTTACATATGGATTTTGTTACAAAGATGAGATCTGGTGAACATTGAACTTACACATTTTTCCATCCTCTTCTTTCTTTTTTTGCCCACGCAGGGTTTTTTTTTTTTAAGAATACAACACTTAGTTTATGAAGCTGTCTTATTTTCTGTAATCAGAATTAATAGCAGTTTGGGTTATAATAAGAAAGTACTTATGATGAAATTAGGAAGGGAATGGAGATCACATAAAACTTGTGTGCCAGCTGCGACCATACCTTGAGAAGTGTGATCTGACCATGGTGGTCCATGCCTTAGTTACCTCTAGACTGGACTATTGCAATGCGCTCTACGTGGGGCTGCCTTTGAAGACGGCCCGGAAATTACAACTAGTACAACATTCGGCAGCCAGGCTTTTAACTGGAGCGAATTACAGGGCGCGTTCAACGCCTCTGTTTAAGGAGCTCCACTGGCTGCCATTTATTTTCCGGGCCCAATTCAAGGTGCAGGTTATCACCTACAAAGCCCTAAACGGTTTGGGACCCACCTACCTTAGAGACCGCATCTCCCTCTATGAACCCACACGTTCTCTTCGCTCGTCGGGGGAGGCCCTTCTCTCGCTCCCACCACCCTCACAGTCACGGTTGGTGGGGACGAGAGAGAGGGCCTTCTCCGTCGTGGCGCCCCGGCTTTGGAACTCTCTACCTAGAGAGATCAGGCAGGCCCCTACCCTCCTCTCCTTCCGGAAGAGCTTAAAAACCTGGCTCTTCCAAAAGGCCTTCGATGTTTAGTTGTTGCTGGATTGATCTATCTGTCCATTCCATAATAGTCCCATTGTTGTTGTCTTGCCATTTTATACCGCACTTTATTGTCCATTCAACTGTGAAATTTCCTTTTCCCATTTCGTAACACTCTGCACTTTGCCTGGGATCTACAAATTAGTCTCCTGTTTTTAACACTGTATCCTGCTTGTTGATTTTAATGATTGTTTTTATTGATGTTGATGTTTTTTACTGGGATAATTGTTTTATTGCTTTGTTACTGTTATTTGTTTGTTTTATCGGGCCATGCCCCATGTAAGCCGCCCCGAGTCCCTTTGTGGAGATGGGGCGGGGTATAAAAATAAAGTTATTATTATTATTATTATTATTATTATTATTATTATTATTATTATCCCCTAAATGCATTTTAAAGCATTTTTTAAAAATACCCCCATCCCGTGGAGCGGGTGAGCTCCCACTGGTAGCCCCAGCTTCTGCCAACCTAGCAGTTCAGAAACATGGAAATGTGAGTAGATCAGTAGGTACCGCTCCAGCGGGAAGGTAACAGCGCTCCATGCAGTCATGCCGGCCACATCATGGGGTCGTCTATAGACAACACCAGCTCTTCGGCTTAGAAATGGAGATGAGCATCAACCCTCAGAGTCAGACACGACTAGACTTATTGTCAGTTGAAAACCTTTACCTTTACCTAGCCTTCTCTACAAAAAAGTGTCGGACATGACTTAATATCAAAGAGAAACCTTTACCTTTTAACTTTACTCCTGCCCCAATTGGTATGGACCTTCTAGCTTCAGTAAGAACTGATCATAGTTCCTGGACTTGGAGTAGTTGACCCCCTCTCATCTAGACCAATGAATCCCAGGAATCTACACACCCACAGAAATAAATTATACTCATGTATATTCTCATGTATAAGTTGGCCTCATGTATAGGTTCAGGGCACATTTTGAAGCCAGCATTATGGATTTTGATATGACCTGTGAATAAGTCAAAGGTTGTGATGCAGCCAGTACTGAATTTTGTATAAGGGATTCCCAACCTGTATGTAGCAGCATTAGAAATAAAACACAGTGTTATAATCATATTTTTTCTGAGAGTATAATCTGCGAAAATCTGAACATATAGAAATCATCTCGAGCAGCTATTATGCAATAATATAGAGGTCGAACTTTGCATGATTGTTGTTTCACAATCTCAGCTGATTGAAAAGATACTGTCATTGCAGTAACAAGATAATTAGTATTGGACTTCATTGTCCAGGTGAAAACATATGTGCTAGGAACAATATTTTACCCTCTTGGAAAATAGGTAATTAATTAAAAGCTGAGAAAGTTATTCTCTAAAGAACATATTGGCTAACAAAATGATGCTAGAAATTTTTTTAACATTAAAATGAGGCAGACACTTATGTATTAAATAACTCTTAGGCTCTTTAGTTTCTTCTTAATCAATGCCAAACTGTGATAAAGAAATTTAACTTTTATTGGTAATACAGTATGAGCCCTGTATCTGTGTGGGGATATTTTCCTGAACTTACCATGGAAACAGGGAACTGGATGATAGCAAATAAATGACTTCTGGCAGATGTTACCATAGAGTTCTTTTGGAAGACCTAGAAAAAAATTGCTAGGATTTCCAGTGTGCCACTGTGGAAACCTTTTGTGGAAGCATACCATAGAACTGTTTGGAGGACTCTGAAATTTCTTGGAGAGAGCATACTTTGTTGGATATAGACAGGTGAAACTACGAATACTTGTACTAGAATCATATTGTATGTCTAAACTAACAAAACATGGTTGTGACTGACTTGCAAATTAAGAATCCTATTTAAAATGGGGTTGTGTTGATTATTCTTTGGCACTATGATGTCCCATTACATCTATTGTCTCACTTCCGCAGTTCAGTGAACCTGGAGACTTGGATGTTACATGAAAAATAAAAGCAGAAGAGTAGCTGCAAGCATACATTTGCTAGTGGATTTCTCTCATCCCTCGCCAAGGGAATGCAGCTCTCAAAAAGAAAAAGACTTCTCACTATCATTGTTGCCTTCTTCATTTTTTGATATACAGTAGAGTCTCACTTATCCAAGCCTCGCTTATCCAAGCCTCTGGATAATCGAAGCCATTTTTGTAGTCAGTGTTTTCAATATATCGTGATATTTTGGTGCTAAATTTGTAAATACAGTAATTACAACATAACATTCCTGCGTATTGAACTACTTTTTCTGTCAAATTTGTTGTATAACATGATGTTTTGGTGCTTAATTTGTAAAATCCTAACCTAATTTGATGTTTAATAGGCTTTTCCTTAATCCCTCCTTATTATCCAAGATATTCTCTTATCCAAGCTTCTGTTGGCCCGTTTAGCTTGGATAAGTGAGACTCTACTTTAATGCATATTTTTGTTTAGTAATATCAATTAAATCTAAAATACCTCATAATATTAATAAATATTTAGTTCCATATCCCATTAAAACAGAGATGTAAGTGTTCTTGTTTCTCACATAAGCATTCATTGAAAGGGAGTAGAATGGAAAGTCTTCTAGTGGGTAGGCAGCACAATTGAAATTGTTGGTAATAGTCATTCAGAAGTCTTGAAAATGCACTTCCCAAAATTTGCAGTCCCACTATTACTGCTGGTCAACATCTTGCCCTCAAGGAAACCATGTCTTATCTAAATATTTATTAATAAAAAGTACTGCATGCTAATAACACTATATAACAACATTTGAAATATTTTCTGTTCCTGGTTTGAAAGTTTTATTTCTTGTTTAATTGTGCAGAACTTACTTTGAAAGTAGTTGGTATATTCCAGAAACTTCATTTCTGCAGCTGCCACAAGCTCGGTTTAATTGGTTGAGACTCTATGAGATAGTCATATGTGCTGCAGGATGTCCCACAAAAACAAAGTTTTTGCAGTTTAATACACTTTCCCCCTCTTTTTATAATATAACCAATTAGAAAATGACATTCATAACCAGGAACAAACATAGTATAATAGATAGTTTTAGTCTGTTGTTGCCTTCTCTTCAAGAACATCAGCTGTCAGTATGTTCCTGGCTTCAAACTCTTACTTATTGTTCTTTGACCCAATTTTAGCACCACTTTAAAGTGGTATTTAAAATTTGTTCCTTATGTTTTTAAACAGTGTCTTCTTTGCATTCCATTTTATATCAGCTAGAGAGCCTTAGTGGAGAAAATAATAATAAATATGTTACATAAAAATAAGTAAATAATTATTTTTGGGATACTAGCTTCGGTTTATTATTGTTGTGCATTAATTAAACTTTGCTGTAAACTTTATTAAGGCTCACTGTTACATTTTAAAAAATACCATTACATATATTTCTAAAGATAAAGCAACTGATTTGGCATATTATTTGCAATTCGGCACTAGCTTTCTATCATACATTGTGGTAAAACACAATTTGATTTGTATGGTTTAACAGTCAAAAAGCCTACTAAATAAACTGAAAGGAAACTTAGTACTAAAAAACTATGCTTCTGGCAACCCAGGCAAGCCATCAGATTTTTGTATCCTTTGGTACCAAGGGAAGCTTGGCTGATAAAGAGTCAGTCAGTTGGCCTGTCTACCACAGTACAAAATGCCGACATATTATGTGAAGTACTTATTCTGGGACCTTTTGCAAAATACAATTTTGATATAAAATCTGAAACCCTTTTTTCTCACGGAAATATTTCACCAGCTAATTATTCCTCTGATCAGAACTTTGCTGAAAACTGGAAATACTGTGTAGTCAAAATATCACACACACAAATGGCTCACTTGCTGTCCTGCATAGCAGAGAGAAGTTGAATGAAAGATTCACATATTAGAACTCAGGCGTAGCTCTCCGAAGCGGCCTCCTCCTCAGCGGGAAGCCCTGCTGTTCAGAGTTATAAACCTCTTTGCACTGATAAAGGAGTTTGACTCCTTCCTCTGCTAAGAGAAGCACAGCTGGGCTTCCATCATTTCTCTTGAGTCATTTGTGTTCATATAACTAGCTGGAGGTTCTTGAGTTGAAGAGGATTTGTGAGAGAAACTCCAAGAAAGAATTTTGTTTCCTTTCCCCGTGAAAGGAATGCTTCCTACTGCATGTGACATTTCAGGAGAGGAAATACATTTAGGAGCTCACTGTAGGCAAGCTGGTCCACTGCTGCCTCACCTTCATGCACAGAGGGAGTTCTCATGTATAACTGAACATGTGTACTACAAGTTTGCATAATATGCAGGCCTGTATTGTTAAACTCTACAGACAGCAGCCATCCAGGCAGCATTCTTTTCCTAGACATAACTGGAGATTCCTGGTATTTCGTGGTAATCTTTGTCAGAGTACTAATATGGCCTGTTCACTTTCCTGGTTAACATATTTTTTTCAAACACAGGCACCAGTCCCATGGATATAGGAATTGTATTTTATATCTATGGTCAAAAATATGCTTTAGCCCCAAAGTACAAACTGTTGTTTTTGACTTTTAAAGCCCTACATGGCTTGTATCCAGGTTATCTAGAGGATCGCCTTCTCCCACACAACCCATGACCCTTAAGAAACTGACTCCTCTGGTGGATGCTTACTTCAACCAGCCAGAACCCTTCTGGCGATGGTCACCTAGAGGACCTTTTCACCAGCTGCCCCTAGACTGTGGAATGACCTGTCAGAAGAGCTCTGACAGCTGTTGGAATTCAAAACATAACTGAAGATGTTTCTCTTTTGGCAGGCCTATCCAGTCAGTTTTAACTTGTGAATTTTAACTTGCATTTTATCAGTAATTTTAATCTGCAGTTTCCCTGTGAATATGTGTTATATGCATTTTAATAGTGTTCTGCTTTATTGTATTGTATTGTACTTTGCCTTGAGCCATGAGAAGAGGCAGGTAATAAATCATCATTATCATTACAATCTCTAACAAAACCTCTCACAGATCCCACAAATTCATGGAAACCTAATTAAGAAATCCTGGTGTACTCTGACTGGCAGCAATTCTTGATTTCAGCATATCTTGATTTCAGTAAGGCTTTCGACAAGATCCCCCATGACCTTCTTGCAAGCAAACTAGTTAAATGTGGGCTAGGTAATGCTACTATTAGGTGGATCTGTAATTGGTTAATCAACCATACCCAAATGGTGCTCCCCAGTGGTTCCACTTCATCCTGGAAAGAATTGACTAGTGCAGTGCCGCAGGGTTCGCTCTTGGGCTCAATACTGTTCAACATCTTTATTAATGGCATGGATGAAGTTTTAGAGCAGTGGTTCTCAACCTGTGGGTCCCCAGGTGTTACAGCTTACAACTCCCAGAAATCCCAGCCAGTTTACCAGCTGTTAGGATTTCGGAGAGTTGAAAGCCAGAACATCTGGAGATCCACAGGTTGAGAACTACTGTTTTAGAGGGCATACTTAACAAGTTTTCAAGTGACACCAAATTAGGAGGGATCCAGAGGACAAGTATGAATTCAAAATGACCTTAACAGATTACAGAACTGGGCCAAAACTAACAAAATGAATTTCAACAAGGATAAAGATACGATACTACACTTGGGCAGAAAAAAATGAAATGCAAAGATACAGAATGGGTGATATCTGGCTTGATAACAATCCATGTGAAAAAGATCTTGGAATCTTTGTGGACAACATTTAATGCCATTAGACATAGACATACAGACATGAACACAGAGGCTATTTAACATTTTCCAGCTTCTGGCTTCCTGGGAGTATGCTTGATTCCGGCCATAGGAGGAGCTGATTCTTCATCATCCACTGTGACACCAAGTCCTTGATGGAGTGCAGTGTTCCCTCACTTATCGCGGGTGTTCTGTTCTAGGACCACCTGCGATAAGTGAAAATCCGCGAAGTAGGGACTCTATATTTATTTTAATCAATACTGTATAGCCTCCCTCCCTCTTTTAATGTACAGTACGTACTGTATTTCTGAAGCCATGGCTATCAAGCTGCAGCGGGCTTGGTGCATGAACTTGGAGGCAGGGCCACCTCTGCCAATGCTCCACATGCACCCTGCTGCCAATGCACCCCGCATGTGTGCAGAGCATTGGCGGCGGGGTACACGCAGAGCATTGGCGCTGGTGGCGGGGTGCACGTGGAGCATTGGCGGCACCAGAGTCAGCGCCATGTATGGTGACACCGTCCAGAATGGGGCCCTCAGGGATCCAGCCAGGGCAGGGGAGGAAAGAGGCCTGCTGCTCGGCTGGTCCGGGCCCTCGGAGCCAGGCCCTCCTTTGTGGTGGTTTTTGAGGCACAGGCCAGGCCTGTTGGCGCTGCCTGCAGGCGGCTGAGGAGGACAGGACAGGCCAGCTGCATGCCTCAGCCGGGGCCTGCATCTGAGAAAACCCACGAAATAGCGAGTCCGCAAAAAGCGAACCGCGAAGTAGGGGGGGGGAGCACTGTACTTCCTCATTGTTCCGCACGCATGCTGCTGGCCATTTTTATGGTGATATAAATTAGTTAACTTAGCCTTCCTGCATAAAGCGGCCCCTAAATTTTCCTACTTGAGAGATGCAACTGTCTTTCGGATTGCTTAGGTAAACAATGAGCTAGGCTATTTAATGGTCAGGCACTCAATCTGACCTGGGCTGGTTTCACACTCATGACCTCTCGGTCAGTAGTGATTTATTGCAGCTGGCTACTAATCAGCTGCACCACAGCCCGGCCTCTGAGTGGTTCTCAACCTGGGGAGAACCACTCATCTCACCAGATTGACATCTCCCCAGGTGTTTTTGGCCTTCAACTCCCAGAAATCCTAACAGCTGGTAAACTGGCTGGGATTTCTGGGAGTTGTAGGCCAAAAACATCTGGGGACCCCAGGTTGAAAACCACTGGTCTAAATTGAGAGAAGTCATTGTGCCTTTGTTTTCTGCTTTGGTTAGACCTTACCTGGAATACTGTGTCCAATTTTGGGCTCCCCAGTTTAAAAGAGGGATTGACAAGCTGGAAGGTGTCCAGAGGAGGGCAAAAAAAACCATCAAAGGTCTGGAGACCAGGCCCTATGAGGATCACCTTAAAGAACTGGGCATGTTTAACCTGCAGAAGAGAAGGTCAAGAGGAGACATGATAGCCATGTATAAACACATAAAAGGATGTCATGAGGAAGAGGGGGCAGGCTTGTTTTCTACTGCCCTGAAACTAGGACTCAGAGCAATGGGTTCAGATTACAGGAAAGGAGATTCCACCAGAACATTAGGAAGAACTTCCGGACTGTCAGAGCTCTTCAGCAGTGGAACTCTCTGCCTTGGAGTGTGGTAGAAGCTCTTTCCTTAGAGGCTTTTAAACAAATGCTGGATGGCTATTTACCAGGGGTTCTTGGATTGTGCTTTTCCTGCATGGCAGGGGGTTGGACTAGATGCCCCATGTGGTCTCTTCCAACTGTATTATTCTATGGTTCTAATTCTCAAAGGTTTCAAGTGGGCATTTTTCAAGCTCTATTCGGTGAAGCTGGAGTTGAAACTTGGAATGGTTTGCATGCAGTGCATAAGCTCTGCAGCAAGAGGTTTTGTGGTGAGAGAATAAAATGTGCAGTACTTCTGAATGTATTGCTGCACAATGGTATGTTTTTGAGACAGATGGAGGATACATAATTGGGTATTTTTGTATATTCTATAGGATAGATGGGGTTGTATCTAACCCCATTCATGGATTAGTTGGTGGTAGTCAATATTTTTTCCTAGGTGCTTGAGAAGCTACAGTGAGCATTTTACTGAATGGTGCTTCCTCTGAAACATTGTTAAGGAAAAATTTTAAAGCATACATTTCCTTCCTGGCATTTTTTAAGTCTGGGTTTTATTGTTTTGTACAATAGTCTGTGTCTCATTGTACATGCTTTTTGATAGCTAAGGAAGAAAGTTTCTTTATTTGGCATTGTAGTCAATGCTTCCTTAGCATGCAGTGAAGTGTAGTATTTCTGTCTTGTAATTTTTCTTGTTGCCAAAAGCATGCTCTGTATTACTTAGAATAGTAAAAAAAAGTATCTGCTAATACAGAATATGTGACTTAATTCTAGTAGCCTTATTACTCTTAATGACATTTGCTTCCCCCATGTATGTTTTTTATGTTACCATAGTATGTTATCACTGCTATGATTTAGCATAGTGTCTCAAATAAGTAGGGGTCTAAATACTAACGGTATTCAAAGATGACGCTGAAGGTGTATATCAAGAAAGCTAGCCCATTTTGACATCCAGAACTTGGATTTTGATTTGGGAAAGTTACAAAAAGAGTTTAATAATACAATTTTTATTATTTGGTTTGTGTAGTCAGCATCCAGGCCTCAAACTGATTCCAGAATTTTCAATGTAATCATCTCCACAGTGAAACCACTTTCTTCTATATTGGATTGAAACTGCATTAAATGGTCAGTGTAGATGGGGCCTAAGTTAACAGATGTGGAACAGTTTTATTACTCTGTGGAATATTCCACCCAGAGAGAAATATTGTTGAACCTTGTAAATTACAGGATCATATTTTATAGTGGACTTATAATTTTTAAAATGCTCAACTTCCCCCCTAAAATAGTTTTCCTGTAATCATAAATCCCTGAGATTCATAAATGCCTACAAAGAAGTGCCCCAGATTCAAAGCTTGGAAAGATTCCTATTTTGGACTACAGCTCCCCAAACCCGACCCCCCCCCCCTCCCCAGTTTGGCAGAGGGAACAGACTCAGTATGGGCACACGTCTTCTGACCTCTCTTGTGTGTTTTATTGGCCTTCATGAAAATTTCCTTTAATACAGGTGTCCTTCAGGAATGGTGTGTGTGTGCCTGCCTGTGTGTCGGGAGTGGAGCAAGCCTGGCGGCACAGTTTATCTCTCAGGATTATGATTATATACAGCAGCTTGAAATCTCTTGAAAAAAAAAAAGTGCTTGAAAGAGGCACAGTAAAAGTTTTCATTTGACTGTTATAAAGCCTACATTAAGAACTACAGAATCAGATGAAAAGAAATATGTAAGCCTTGAAGCTGTAAATGAGATAGCTGACAGCGGGCAATAGTGTGGAACTGGTTTGGATGTCCCAGGAATTGGTACTTGCGATTGCTCCTGGCTAGTGACAGAGCAGTCCTTTGAAATATTGGCTTCCTTAAGAACCTTTAGGTCATGCCTTGGCCCAGCCAGAGGCAGCCGTTGAAGTTTCTGAGGGAGAGTATTGTATACAACTCTTTGAAGTTGGAAGTTTTGCTTATTTGACATTTGTTTTTATTGGAATGAAAAATGGGCTTTTCTTGCTGTAAAATGTGGTGTCGTTTGCAAGTTCTTTTTAAAAAGCATACCACTCATTTCTTCCATGAAAGCACCTTTGAATGGCAGCTTTGGTGTTCTTTTGTGCTTTGTTTCCCAAAAGGTAATGATAACTGGAAGAGATCACTTCCCATTATTTTTAATATCCTTCATTCTGTTTTCTCTGCCCATGTTCCCTAGCACAGTGTAAGAACTCTCAGCCTTCTTACCTGCAAGATACCATAGGATCTGATTGTTTATTACATTTTGGATTTGCCTGATTGGACTCTGTGGAGCATAGACATCCAAGAAAGGTTGTTTTTGGATTACAGTTAACATGAATGGTGGCCACACAGGTTAAGGGATTCCGGAAGCTGTTTAAAATAAATTTACATTTCTAGGCCCTAGTTAGTAGGTGTATGGAAGGAGATGTAAATGAGACAAGAGCAGGTGAAGAATAGATTTCAGAGACTAGATTTAATAAATAGAGTCCCAGAAGAACTATGGACAGAAGTCCACAACATTCTTCAGGAGGCGGCAACAAAGTACGTCCCAAAGAAGAAGAAAACCAAGAAGGCAAGATGGTTGTCTGCTGAGACACTGGAAGTAGCCCAAGAAAGAAGGAAGGCGAAAGGAAACAGTGATAGAGGGAGATATGCCCAACTAAATGCACAATTCCAGAGGTTAGCCAGAAGAGACAAACAACTACAGTAGAGTCTCACTTATCCAAGCCTCGCTTATCCAAGCCTCTGGATAATCCAAGCCATTTTTGTAGTCCAATGTTTTCAATATATCATGATATTTTGGTGCTAAATTCATAAATACAGTAATTACAACATAACATTACTGTGTATTGTACTACTTTTCTGTCAAATTTGTTGTATAACATGAAGTTTTGGTGCTTGATTTGTAAAATCATAACCTAATTTGATGTTTAATAGGCTTTTCCTTAATCCCTCCTTATTATCCAAGATATTCGCTTATCCAAGCTTCTGATGGCCCGTTTAGCTTGGACAAGTGAGACTCTACTGTATTTTTAAACAAGCAATGCATGGAAGTGGAAGAAGACAATAGAATAGGAAGGACAAGAGACCTCTTCCAGAAAATCAGAAACATCGGAGGCAAATTTCAGGCAAAAATGGGCATGATCAAAAACAAATATGGCAGGGACCTAACAGAAGCTGAAGTGATCAAGAAAAGGTGCCGAGAATATACAGAAGATCTGTACAGGAGGGATAATAATATAGAGGATAGCTTTGATGGTGTAGTGAGTGGATTAGAACCAGACATCCTGAGGAGTGAGATTGAATGGGCCTGAAGAAGCATTGCCAATAACAAGGCAGCAAGAGACGACGAGATTCCAGCTGAGTTGTTTAAAATCTTGGAAGATGATGCTGTCAAGGTGATACATGCCATATACCAGCAAATATGGAAAACTCAAGAATGGCCATCAGATTGGAAAAAATCAATTTATATCCCCATGCCAAAAAAGGGAAATGCTAAAGAATGCTCCAATTTCCGTACAGTGGCACTTATTTCCCATGCCAGTAAGGTAATGCTTAAGATCCTGCAAGGCAGACTCCAACAATACATGAAGCGAGAGTTGCTAGATGTCCAAGCTGGGTTTAGAAAAGGCAGAGGAATGAGAGACCAAATTGCCAATATCTGCTGGATAATGGAGGAAGCCAGGGAGTTTCAGAAAAACATTTACTTCTGCTTTATTGACTATTCTAAAGCCTTCGACTGTGTGGATCATAATAAACTGTGGCATGTTCTTGGTGGTATGGGAATACCAAGTCACCTTGTCTGTCTCCTGAGGAATCTGTATAAAGACCAAGTAGCCACAGTAAGAACAGATCACGGAACAACAGACTGGTTCAAGATTGGGAAAGGAGTTTGGCAGGGCTGCATACTTTCACCCTACCTATTCAACTTGTATGCAGAACACATCATGCGATGCGCAGGACTTGACAAATCCAAGGCCGGAGTTAAAATTGCCGGAAGAAACATTAACAACCTTAGATGTGCAGATGATACCACTCTGATGGCGGAAAGTAAGGAGGAGCTGAGGAACCTTCTCACCAAGGTGAAGGAAGAAAGTGCAAAAGCCGGGCTGCACTTAAACATCAAGAAAACCAAGATCATGGCAACCAGACCGATTGATAACTGGCAAATAGAGGGAGAAAACGTGGAGGCAATGACAGACTTTATATTTCTAGGCGCAAAGATCACTGCAGATGCAGACTGCAGCCAGGAAATCAGACGATGTTTACTTCTTGGGAGGAAAGCAATGGCCAACCTCGATAAAATAGTGAAGAGGAGAGACATCACACTGGCAACGAAGGTCCGCGTAGTGAAAGCAGTGGTATTCCCCATAGTAACCTATGGATGCGAGAGCTGGACCATAAAGAAGGCTGAGCCAACGAAGATAGGTGCTTTTGAACTTTGGTGCTGGAGGAAAATCCTGTGAGTGCCGTGGACCGCAAGAAGATCCAACCAATCCATCCTCCAGGAAATAATGCCCGGCTGCTCACTGGAGGGAAGGATACTAGAGGCAAAGATGAAGTATTTTGGCCACATCATGAGAAGACAGGAAAGCTTGGAAAAGATCATGATGCTGGGGAAAATGGAAGGAAAAAGGAAGAGAGGCCGACCAAGGGCGAGATGGATGGATGGTATCCTTGAAGTGACTGGCTTGACCTTGAAGGAGCTGAGCACGGCGACGGCCGACAGGGAGCTCTGACGTGGACTGGTCCATGAGCCCACGAAGAGTCGGAAACGACTGTGCGATTGAAGAATAAGAATCTCAGCTCCTATTGTCTTATTCAATTTGATGGTCCATATCAGCTCCATCCTACTTTCCAGCTGGAAAAGCACCCCACCCCACACACAAACACACTTACATACCTCTGTGATGCTCTTTTCCATTCTTAGCTGGCAATTCCTGGAAATCCTGTCATTTCAATTTTCCCTCTTCTGCTATCTTGAGAGTAAGTCTGATTCTACTCTTTGGGACTGATGTATCAGTACCTATGCCTTTAGATGACACTCCGAAAGTATACTAGTGATTTGTCAAAGAGAGCATTGTGAAAATAAGAAAAAGCTCAACATTTTAAAACATTCTCTGAAAAGGAAGGGAGGAGTAGGGACGCTGTCACATTTGCTTATCATTCTTTATCCACTTGTACATTGTATCAGTGTGCTTTCTTGCAGTGGATTCTTTATCCAGTTGCCAAAGTAGCAAAACTAGGAAATTTACTACTGAAAATTGTACATCATGAACAGAATGAAATTAAAAAGGGATTTCAGAAATGAAAGCTCCATTGTGATTGAAGACAGGATATGGGACACAGCTCACAAATGAGTTAAGTTTGTTTAAAGTAGCCCTCCTTTTGGCACAGGAGTGGACCTGGTGAGCTAGTTGGTAACTATTATTGGTGTAAACAGTCTCGAAAATGTCCAGTGTCAGTTATTGGCTTTGGATGAAAAAAATAATCTTCCTTCTTCATAGGTGAATTAATTTGAGGATCCTGTTTTTAATTCTCCCTTTTGGTAGGAGCAGACATGGATTAGGATACAGTACAATCCCCGTGTCCATGGAACCAGTAGTTGCAGTTTCATTTACCAGTGCCTGACAAAATACGGCATTTCCAGGCATTTTCTAGGTTCTCCAGGTGATTCTATCAGATGCTTATGCCAGAAGTTGACTATAAAGTTTCTCTGGAGAACCTAGTGTTGCCTAGAGAGGTGTCCTCTGTAGGCATTTCATAGGTTCTCTAGTGCAACTCTGTGGTATACCTCCACTGGAAGTCATTTGTTCAATAGGCTTCTCTGTTGCCCATGGTTTTATGTATCCACGTGAAGTCTTAGAACATGTCCCCCATGGATATGGGCATAGTGTACCATATTTGTGACTCAGGTAATTAGAAATGCAAGTTTTGATAAGCCAGAAATGGCATCCATCTATTTGCCTACTCCTGGTTTAGACATTCTGTAAACTTCAATTTAGGGTGCCTTTTGATAGCAGCTTTAATACTTTAGTGTGAGTTGTGTTCGCTGTATAGCTGGAATGTAGAAATACAGCCCCACAAGGCATCTGTCATGGGCTCTCAATGACCATCCCCTTTTTGGACAAAAAGAAATAAAATGTCATGGATGAATTGTGTCTCCTGCAAACTTGAAAGAGTGGAGGCTACACTCCCCACTACCTCTGATAAATTTTTGTCTTGGCTGATAACTTTGGCAATTTGGGCAGATCCAGGGCAAGAGGTATCACGGAACAGAAAATCTCCCACCTTCTTTTATCCACCCATGTTTCTTATCTCTGGTTTATAGATTGATAAAATTGACTTCCTTTTACCCTAAACATTTTAATAACCCCTCATTTAGACAGTGTTTCAGTTAAATGGTTATACAAAGGAGCTGTTTTTGTTCAGATTTCTAGCACATCAGCCAAGCTGACTTCCAGGATATTCCATTTTATCCTATTTTATTTTCCAACTCATACTTAGCCTTCCATGCCTATTGAGCATATCTAGTAAGTCTCAGTATGTTTGGATTTTTCTTTTTTAAAATGTCCCATGTAGATTTTTGAAAAAGCCAGGTTTTGCTGACATTGGTGGTTTCCCTGGTTATGCTTTTATTTTTCTTTTGTTTCTTATTGGTCATGTTGTGGCTACTGTCCCATCACTATTCACCATTTTAGTTCACAGAAGGAGTAATAAACATTGCTTGCACTGTTCAACATTAAGCAAACTAAGTTTTCAGCCTCCGTTTTTAACACCACATTGCACCGACAATAGAAGAATGGATTACTAAGGTGATTGAGCCAGCCAATTGTCAAATTAATGAAAGTCAAATGAAGACTTTTTGAGCAATAAGAAATCTAACATTTGTAATATTTTCGAACATTAACAAAGCTAGCAATGTCATAATCTGTCCTGATGGTTGTTAGTAATTAGCATGATTGTTTAGTCAAATCTATGGTGGTAAAATAATATTTTTTTCTCATTACAGTTAGGATGGGGTGGGGGGCAGAGTCCTACAGGGCTTTTGTTATGTCTTCACCTCCTTTTCCCCATCTTTTCTTTTGTCTGCTTTTATCTGCCTTTTCTTTTTTAATGTATATAAATTAATCAGTTAAAAATCCACACCAAACCTCATTATTAATATGTTTCTCAAATCTGAATAGTGCTTTTCCTCTAGAGCTGAGCAATAACATGTACGTATATTTGGCTTGTTAAACTCACTCACATGCAATGTGATGATGTATGGAGAAAGCATGAGGATGTTGGTCTCACAGTAATTTACATGATTTGCTAAACCAAAGTGGAAAAGAAAATGAGTCAGGAGTTCTTTGCTTTACTAGGAAGTGTGCATTGCTCTCTGTCCTACCTTCACTTCAGCCTCTGACTCATCCGTTGGATGTGTAAACAAAGTGGATTATGAGCTTTATGTCCCGGTACAACCAGTCACTTGTGGTAGCATGCCTTCTGCTTCCCCATGCCATCTATGAATCAGACATGAGTTCTCATCCCTTTTTAAAAATAGAATTGTGTATATAGCCTCCAAGCACTGGAATATTTCCCCCCATGTTTTAGAAGGTGGATTTAAAAGTTGTTTATACAAGTTAACTTTCCTTTTGGTCTCGGTGGGTGTTACGTCCCCACCCCCTCAAAAAAAAGTTGAAGGAGAATTGACACTTAGCAGAAATTATGAGTGAGGCTTGAATATTTGCGTTCTGACACTGCAAAATATGGTGATCAGGGCTTTGATTACTGCAAGATCTGGTAACCAGAGATGCAGGTATCATTAAATAGAGCCTGTTGGTGGAAATGGGTAATATTGGGATTTGTTGATGAAAAGGGATAATGTTGGGTTTTAAAATAAAACTGTGGTTTCATTTTAAAATCCATTTCAAAATGGATTTTAAATATTTTTCAGGAAATTCAATAAAGCTTTCATGGAGTCCAGTTTGGGAACTGCTGGTTTAAGAAATAGCTTAATAAGGCACTGAGAAAAAAAATAGAAACAGTCCCAGATTTCCCCGTAAAGATTGAGTATGCTATATCAAGAAAACCAGTATTTCCAATACTCCAAAATCCAGAGATGTTCACATGGGTTGCTAATATAGGGGCACCTTTGTTTTCTGATGGTTCACTATAAACTTTGTTTCACGCAAAAATTATGAAAAATATTGTATAAATCTACCATTACGCAATGTCCATAAGTTGTATAAGAAACGTAATGCATTTAAGGTTTTGATTTTAGTCTCAAGATATCTCATTATATACATATGTGCAAATACAAGTGTTGTGGTTGACTTTGATTTATGCCAGCTCTATGAATGAATATGTATATTATGTACTTATATTCAAATACAGGTGTTCAAATATCCAAAATGTTCCAAAATCCAAAGCAATTCTGGTTTCCAAGTATTTCAGATAAAGGATACTCAACCTGCTTTAAACCAAAATAACCTACTTTTGAAATAAATAGTTATGTGTACTTAACATTGCAGTGCCAATAAGGGACATCGTTATCAGAAAATATAACACATTGTGGGTTGGGTTTTTACTTGTAACATCTGATTTCCAAGCTTTGGATAGAACAGAAATAGTTACTGAAAACAAGCAAGGGATTTTATCTGTTTCCCTGACATGTGTGCAAATTATCAGAAGCATCTTAACTTAAAAATGGCAGGAGTAGAGAATGTGTTGATACTCCATTTATTTTGATCTACAGACTGCTGAATCTCTTACTGACCATCTGTATAGGGCTGATGAGAACTATAGGGTGAAAATATCTGGAATGACAAATATTTTCCACCTTGCTGTAAAGAAAAATCTTAATAAGTGGAAGGAATCACAACAATCTTTGCTGATACCAGAATGATTCACTGATGGGTATAGAGGGAGGATTGTGTCACCCTGTTCAGATGTATGTAAATGTGAGCCAGTCCTTTAAAAGCTCAAAGTTGTGTGTGTCTCTAGCAATAGTAGCTGGCAGCTCAGGCAAAAAAAAAAAAAAAAAGACCCGATTCTGTAAGAGCAAATACATTTTATTCTCAAATATCCAAACATAAATCATGTTCTGTTACTACATTTGAGCTCAATTGAAGCAATTTAATTGGATTGGATTAGGTGTAATCTTGCTATATTGCTTAAATGAGCACACACATTTAATATACTTCACATTTGAAATGAAATCTCTGACAATATGAAGGAGGGGTATTTTTTTCTTTTTTAAAAATGTGACTTTTAAATGGAACTGCCAGTTTGTCAGTCCTCTTTGCAAAAGGTAGATTCTATGTGGCAGTATACAGCAAAAGATATCTTACTGGTCAGTGTGTTTCCTGCTCTCTCATGGGGAAAGACACCAGTGTTGTTGTTTGTTTTAAAAAGAAACATGAATCTAGGATGCCATCGAGTCTTAAACACACCCATTTTGCGGGTCTAGATTTGGCAAAAAGTGTGTCTTAGAATCGGTAGAATACAGTATTTTGATGTTCAAGGTCACATGCCCTAGATCAGTATTTCTCAAACTCTGCTCCAGAGAATTTCTGCTCCAGCAGAATTTGAGAAACACTGCCCTAGATGTTCAGTGCTATAGCCTTAAATCTTTTCTGTAAAAGCTATCTCTAAATTTCTTTTGTGTATGAAATATAGCAGCTTTGAAGCTAGTGAAATCCTAGGGCAGGTACTGAATATGTACCCCCAGCCCCATACATAAGTTGTAGATATCACCCAGAAGTACTTGGTGTGAAAGCAGAGGCCACTATGTGCTTACCTTCAGCTCTGCACAGACAGCAAGCATATGAAGCATGCTGACATACTTCTCAGGCCTTTGTGTATTCCCTGACTCCTGAACAATTCTTTATCCAAATTTCAGCAGAAATATGAATGATGTGAGTGAAATGCACTGTTTGATTTGAGAGCTGCCTTTAGTTTGTAATGTTTGAAAGCACTCTGAATTATGCTGTCTTATAGTAGGGCATGTGTTGTCACATAAAACTTTGAAACCTTGTGCGCCTGCAGGCTTTGCGAAATTAGCTGGGTGTATATATATATATATATGTGTGTGTGTGTGTGTGTGTGTGTGTGTGTGTATGATTTTTGGAAAAAAAGGTTCAGGCAATTCTTGTAAATCCCACTGGTCTTCTTAAAGCTTGTGACTTGTGAATATTGCCTCTGGGTCAGCCTCCGAAGGACTTATCTTAAGACCTTTACATAAACACCTTTTTGGAAGCACACAACATTGCTGTACTCAGGTTATGTCAGTTTTAAATAGAAAATAGTCATTAAGTGGCTGTTTTATGTCACATGGAGCTGAGGCCCATGTGCATGTATGTGTGTATTAGAGAAGTAGAACTTTCTTTGCTGGTAATGCCCAATCTTGCCAAACCTTTTGCTCAGGACACTAAAGGAAAATGGAAAAAGCAAACTTGTATGAAACAAGACTGAAATGTAAGTTGAATTCTCAGTTATAAGGGATTTTAGTTGATTCATTTTTAAAGAGACAATCTTACATACTTTACAAACAAAATTGCCCAGATGTGCTTTAGCTTGAATGCTATGGTTGATACAGGCCCGCTGAATGTAACTTTGGTTCTTGCTTGTTCTGTGTTATTTTTTTTCAGTTTGTGCAGCTTGAAGATGTGGATGTAGAATGGTCAGATAAGGGTGAACGAAGTGGATAAAGGGAGCAGAAAGTGTCTCAACACAGGCCGATCAGATTCCATTGCCTAAAAAAAGGCTGTGGGAAGGACTTTACTGGAAAAAAACCCACCTTCCCTGAAACCAACCAGTAATAATTACTGGCTAGTGTACAACAACCTTTTGAGCAAATTTCTGATGATCTTCCAGCTTTAGGTGTTTTTCAGATAATATGGTTTATTTAGATCAGGCATGGCCAAACTTTGGCCCTCCGGGTGTTTTGGGCTTCAACTCCCAAAAATTCCAGCCAGTTTAGTGGCTGTTGGGAATTGTGGCAGTTGAAGTCGGAGTGCCGAAGTGTGCCCATGCCTGATTTAGAGCAATTTTTGTCTGACTTCAGACCTGGATATGGGATGGTTAGCTTTGGTTAGTTGGCTTGTACCAGGAGCTAGGTGGGGAAAGAGGTGTTTTCCTTTTGGTTCGCCTTGAGCTGTGAATGGCTTTTGATGCCATTGGTGGTAACCTTCTGTGCTGTCTCTTTCTTTTGGGACTTTGCACCATTGAAGGGAAGTCATAGGGAAGAGGGAGCAAGCTTGTTTTCTGCTGCCCTGCAGACTAGGACACGGAACAATGGCTTCAAACTACAGGAAAGGAGATTCCACCTGAACATCAGGAAGAACTTCCTCACTGTGAGAGCTGTTCGACAGTGGAACTCTCTCCCCGGGGCCGTGGTGGAGGCTCCTTCCTTGGAGGCTTTTAAGCAGAGGCTGGATGGCCATCTGTCGGGGGTGCTTTGAATGCGATTTCCTGCTTCTTAGCAGGGGGTTGGACTAGATGGCCCATGTGGTCTCTTCCAACTCTACTATTCTATGATTCTATGATTCTATTGTTTTTTAGTAGTCTCAGTCTTTCTTCGAGGAGTGAATTGAGAAAAACTTCCAAGAATTAAGAACAAAGGAAGCTGTTTGGCCAGTCAACCAGTTTTCCATTGTCAATAATAGATTGAAGGGGGATGAAGAAATTCCAGAAAGGGCAAATGTGTCCCTGGTCAATTGAAAGATTCAGCCTATGATCAGGCGAGTTACTTCTTCTCCTGAAATCTCATGCTTGTAGCTCAAGTGTACTCCTGAACCCAACCTAAGCCAGGATGCCCAATTTTCTGAGATAGCTAAGAGTGCCTTGGCACAGTGAAAATGAGTGCACTGGTTACGTCAATGTCTGGAGATGTTTGATCTTGCTGAAGTGACACCTGCCTTGATTATGTACAGTTTAGATTATTACAATATACTGTAAACTGGTCTGCTTTGGAGCCCCCGGACAACTGTGACTAGGCAACGAACTGAGACTAGTTGCAGAAAACATGCAGCTGTCCTGTTACAGTAGCTTCACTGGCCCCTTTCCAAGTACAATTCAGGGTTCTTGTTATGTCCTATAAAATTTTTATGCATTGGGTCTGGACTATCTGATATTCTGGCATCCTTAAATAGGGCTTTCGTGCAGAAGAGTGCCTGATGAGGACATGTGAGAAGGCCTCTTCAGTGGACTTGGACTGCTCCCAGGATGTGGAGCCTTCTTCCATGGGACACTGGGTTGGCTCTCCTTTTGCACTTCCGCTTTTCTTCTCCTGACAGACAAGACCCTTCAATTTAAACAGGCTATTGACAATCAACTCAATATTACAGAAGGGCCATTAGATAGGGAGTATTGTTCTTATGGTTTTAAACTGATTTATGTTAATGCTATTTTAATAGAATAGTATATTTTGTTTAAAGCTTTTATTATAACCAATTTTAAGACTGTTGTATGGTTTGACTTGCCTTGGGTCTAACATTGGAGGAAAAATGGGATTGAAATGAAATGAAATGTATATTATAGCCAAGTGAATTGTTTATTTGAACATTTGAGCTGCATACCTGTGGTTTTGGTTGTCACTACATTATGATCAGTACTTTACTTCCTGTCTCACACAGTTTTTAGGTGTTTTTGTCAGTATTCAAGGCCATGTTCTTGATCATGCATGATGTCAGTTTGCTAGAGCTAATTGTAGTTTGAATCAACCTTCTAAACAAGATTGCAAGCCATAGTTTAATTGGATTTATGAAACCACTTCTCATGCAGTTCAAATATTGAAGCTATAAGGAAATCTATGAAGTTAAGAGAAGAGAAGGAAAAGGAAAGTGAACACTAGGATTCCTACATTGTGTCTTGGAATACAACCACCCAAATGTGGCCACCATCAATACTCACCAAATTAGCTCTGAGGGCAGTATTTTTCAGTAAATACACCAATTTGCAAAGAACGATTGCTTCAGTGATACTTCACTTAGGAAGGAAAAATGAAATGCAAAGATACAGAATGGGGGACAATGCCTGGCTTGACAGCAGTATGTGTGAAAAACTTGGAGTCCTTGTGGACAACAAGTTAAACATGAGCCTACAATGTGATGCGGCGGCGAAAAAAGCCAATAGGATTTTGGCTTGCATAAATAGTGGTATAGCGTCTAGATCCAGGGAAGTCATGCTACCCCTCTATTCTGCCTTGGTCAGGCCACACCTGGAATACTGTGTCCAATTCTGGGCACTGCAGTTGAAGGGAGATGTTGACAAGCTGGAAAGCATCCAGAGGAGGGCAACTAAAATGATCAAGGGTCTGAAGAACAAGCCCTATGAGGAGTGGCTTAAAGAGCTGGACATGTTTAGCCTGCAGAAGAGAAGGCTGAGAGGAGACATGATAGCCATGTACAAATATGTGAGGGGAAGTCATAGGGAAGAGGGAGCAAGCTTGTTTTCTGCTGCCCTGCAGACTAGGACGCGGAACAATGGCTTCAAACTACAGGAAAGGAGATTCCACCTGAACATCAGGAAGAACTGCCTCACTGTGAGAGCTGTTCAGCAGTGGAACTCTCTTCCCCGGACAGTGGTGGAGGCTCCTTCTTTGGGGGCTTTTAAGCAGAGGCTGGATGGCCACCTGTCGGGGGTGCTTTGAATGAGATTTTCCTGCTTCTTGGCAGGGGGTTGTAATAGATGGCCCATGAGGCTTGTTCCAACTCTACGATTCTATGATTCTAATGTACCTTGTATTCAATCAGGTTCAAACTAGTGTATTCTAGATCTTGAATTCACAAATTCTAATAATGTTTATATGTAAAGCAGCCCTAGGAGAATTTGTGTTTCCAAATAATCATTTTTATCTGTAATTGCCTCATTTTGCTAGAAGAACATTTGTCAGCTTCTAACAGGACTCAAACTGGGAGATGATTAAAATATAAACAGTCACAGTGTGTTAATGTGGCAAATTCCCTGAAGAGATGTTTGCTTTATTACAGATTTTTAAATCCCACTATTAAACAGTTGTTGTTAGAACTATTATTTCTGGAGTTTACATGATAGGGGGTTGTTTTATTTACCTTTTTATTAATAAGAATAGCTTCATTTACAATATAATAGAACTGAAGTTTTGTTATCCTTGGCTATAGTCAGTGACAATCCATTTTTACCACCCGTTTTGCAATTTTCCACAAGGGAGCTATATGATGGCCTTGTAAAATGGAGTACCATTCCTATAATCCCTGTATTAATTACATTTTTTTAGATTTCTCCCACTGGAAATATCACTGGTGCATCAAGATGACTTGAATGTATTTCCTTATGCTTTATCTCTATGTGGCTGCATGTGTGTAGATTTAATCTAAACGTGGAAATAGGTAGGAGATAAAGCTGCAGCAGGCCATGGTCTCTCACTACTCATATGACTGGCTTCAAATATCTCCATGGGTATCACAACTAGGTTTACCCTTACGGTCTGCTCCTCAGTGATAATAGTGCACCAGAGTCTCTCAAGTGAAAGTGTGTCTTTAATAAAATCCAAGGGGCATAGTGGTAGCCAGGGTGAGAATTATTGCATCAATATGCCTTCCAGGAGACATCATTATGACCCTCTACTCTTCCATTGCCACCACTAATTAACATCCTTATTTACTTGCCAAGAAATGGAGTGAGTCTGCAATGGATCCAAGTGGTGGGGTCATATCTATGCAACAAGATGGCGGGCAAGAATTATTCCACCCTTTCTTGGCATGAGTAGGAAAGAGACTTGTTCCCACGGATTCTTTTGAGCCATTTCTGCCCCCAAGCACCTGTGTCATTGCTGCTAATGAACTGTTTTCCTAAATAGTACTGTACCATCAGTACTTTGCCTTCTTTGTTGGCTTATTTAACATATTTTTCTTCTTTTCTCCCCCTTCCTTTTTTTTGTCTTGCGTAGTTCAGTAGTTGAAAAATATGGGAGACGACAGGCCATTTGTGTGCAATGCCCCAGGCTGCGGACAGGTACGTTTACAGTATACTTTATTGCGAGTGTGTCGTTGTGAATCAAAGTGGCTGTTTTATCACTAAGGGAAAGAGTTTAAAGCCAGTGTTTTACGTGATCACTGAAGGTAATCAGATCGGGGGATTTGCAGTGTGTAAATCCAAGTTACGAGCAAGTTCAAAGGCTCCAAAGTAATGAAATTCACTTGGCTTTTGTGATGTAGTGGTGTTCTGAAACGTTCTCCCTGTCACAACTATGGAATTCAGAGGAATAAAGTGCTATACTGATCTCCCATAAATATTATTTGACAATATAACTGGGTTTCTTTTTCCTTGAGACTTATTTAACCTGAGAAGATCCCTCACATATGTCAGCTGTCCTACCATATTTTTGAAAATAATCTTGAGATTATTTTACTGTTATCTATTTATTAAATGTGTGTGTTGTTCCATAGTTGGATATGCTTGAGCAATGTACAGTAAAATGCCATAATACAAACAATAAAGCAAAGAACATGGGCAGCAAAGAAAAACAACTACTTCTGCTTAGAATCCTAGATTCATTCAAAGGAGATGCTCCTTGTGTGAGCTGCTAAACTTCAGGGATTTGTTTGGAGCTTCTAGGATAGCCCTTAGCACTCCTTTGGGTTACTTATGAATCTCATGATCTCAGGACATTTATCTTTTGCTTTTGGGTAAGCATTTTTGTTTTCACATGGAGAAATAACCTGACTCATAAGTGAAGTTCCATGGTTTGAGTGATTTTCTTACCAGGTTTTGCAAGAAGGCGGGTTCGGCTAGAGACCTTAATCTTTTTGTTAGATTTAGTTTGAACTAACTAGATGAAACAATGTTGAAACAATGGCATTTGAAAATATATTTCCTGCCTTGCAGGGTGTTGGACTTAATGGCCCCTGTGGTCCCTTCCAACTTAATATTCCGTCAGTCTGTGAGTCACCATTCAGTGACTGATTCAACAAGTCTGTCTAGTTGGGACCAGTTGAATTCTGGCCTAAGTACTCTGGATCCATGGTTCACTGGGTCTGTTTTACTCCAATGTGTGCCTGCAAGCCAAGGTCAAAGGGAGTAGTTTCTTACATGTTTAGATGCTCTGCCAGGGAATTATACTTTTATGTGAGTGTTCCTATTTCTAAGGTATTTAAACATCTTTAAAAGAGAGCAAACTTTAAGTACACACATTTAGCAACTCTTAGACTGGTGTAGGAGCTCACATGAGAAGTAAGCCTCCTTAAGATAAGCAAGGCTTATTCTTGTACTTTTGTCTTAGTAGCTAAATTGAGATTAGTAGCTTTTTTACTGTATGTTAGGATACAGTAAGTTCTGTGTTCTGCCATTTGCTTATCTATAGAAAAAAATATGAGAGAATGGCAGTAGATATTCCATGGTACATTATCTTTTGCAGATAAAAGCAACTGGAAGAAAATGGAATCATATGCAATGGCTTGGTTGTATCCAATCTGAAATACAAAATTCTCTCTCCCCCCCTTTTTTTAAAAAAGCCCTGTCCAGTGAAACTTTTTGCTAAGATATTATTGTACTCTAGTGGCCGAAAAAGAGGACCATGATACGGATGCATTGTCCAGTAGCCTGCATTCACACTGTGGGCACACTGTGAAATGCCAGTGTTGGTTTAGTGCCATCCCTTGTGGTCAAATGTGGTTGACACTGAACTAGGCAGTCTGCTACTGGGTGACAATAATTTACTTTCCAGTGGAGAGTTCACATGAGAAACTAGTGAGAGTAGACTGTTCTGCTAATGGAACAGTAAGTTTTCTGCCACCTTAAAGACAAAGAAAGTATGTCATAGTGCGGACAAACTTTTGTGGCACAATCTACTGTTTTTAATGTATAAAGAATGGATGTTTAAGGTGCCATAAGTCTATTCATTGTGCTTTTTGCAATAGACTAATAAGGCTGTCTCCATTGAACAATAGACTGTTGAGCTTCAAGGTCACCTGAACAATTGTACAACTTTGCAGTAAATCAAGGCTGCTTTGTGTGGCAGGTGTGTCTGTTGAAAGTTTGTTCCAGCATATCTCTAAATGTGTTTTCGTTGTGAAGATACCTGTATGTAAATACATAGCCAGAACAGTGTTTTTGTGGCCAGGACATCAAATCATCAATATGCTGGGAAGATGTGTCCAGTAAAACATTGTTTTTAGGCATTGAATTTTTGCCTATTTACTGTAAGCCGCTTTGAGTCTCCTCGGAGAGAAAGGCGGGGTAAAAGTGATGTAAATAAATAAATAAATAAATAAAAACTCACCACCATATATCCAACACATGTTCCTCTTGGAGAAGGGAGAGGGCCTTCTCCGCTGTGGCCCCCCGGCTGTGGAACTCGCTCCCCAGGGAGATTAGGCAGGCCCCTACCCTACTTTCTTTCAGGAAGAGCCTGAAAACTTGGCTATTCCAGAAGGCCTTCGTTGACTGATCCTTGTGGGATCATGTTATTTACCTATTAAGCAGTAGACCCTCTGGATTGTTTTTAGGATTCATTCAGCACTTTAAGTATTACACCTGCTGTATAATTATCCCTCCCTGATAACTTGATATTGCTTTGCACCTTGGCCTGGATCTTTTGACCCAAATCGGGATTTTAATATTATTGTGTATATTGACTTTTATGACTGTTTTTAATCATGTTGAAGTTTTACTGCTCGGTTTAATGTTTTATCTGATTTGTGCTGTTGTGTCTGGGCATGGCCCCATGTAAGCCGCCCCGAGTCCCTCCGGGGAGATGGGGCGGGATATAAGAATAAAATTATTATTATTATTATTATTATTAAATGTAGTTCTTCATTTTAAATATTGCAATGTTCATAGCATGATAAGCACCTTGGAAATGGATCTGCTTTATTGAGCATTTAGCTGCCTTCAAAGTACTGAGTTCCAAGATGGAACTTCTCTGCAGTTACAGCAGGGGACAAAATATCCAACCTACAGCAATAAATGGTATCCTTGAAGTGACTGGCTTGACCTTGAGGGAACTGGGAGGGCGACAGCCAATAGGGAGCTCTGGCGTGGACTGGTCCATGAGGTCACGAAGAGTCGGAAACAACTGCGTGAATGAAGACGACAGCAGTTCATGTCTACTCTTATTTATTTATTACAATATTTATATCCCGCCCTTCTCACCCAACAGGGGACTCAGGGCGGCTTACAATAAAACACACATATAAAAATTGTACAATGCACTATAAAACAGTTAAAATTATTAACTTGCATCGGACATTCATAAAACGCACTCTTGCATCTCCTTTGACTGGAAATTAAATTTTCATTTTCTAAAGTACACTGTATTGGGGTGAAGGCTCAAGACCATCTATCCTGCTTCAGAGGTGGAAGTAATTTAATTATATCTGTCAGTGTTAGTATGCTATTGCATATGGCACTGACCTTATATGGGGAAGTACAGGCTATCTTTTGGAGTCGTTTTGGGAATTAATGAAATAAGGGTTTGGTTTGCAGTTTGTGAAACATGGAAGAACACCTGAGCCCCAAGGGCTCCCTCTTATTTGTCTCTATATATGTTTTAAAGAAGATAAAAAGAAGAAATTAAACAGGTTTGAAATGTGGCCACACTCCATTTCTTCACTTGTTCTTGAAAAGTGGAAATAATGTGGCTATTTAATATTTTAGTCTTTGAGGTCTACAAGCATATATTTCAGTGTCACTGACTGATTGTTTAATTTCCAGTTCTTCCATTATTACTATTTTCTGAAAGCTGATTAGAAGGAGGATGGCCCAAATTTGATTGCTATCCTCTCTGCTCTACTATTCAAACCTCTGGGCTTTTAATGGGTCTGTAAACATGTTTTTGGTTGCTAGGTCTTTAATGGTTGTTATTTTTGGATTCCCTGCACGATCACTTCCCAGCAGTAAGCTTGGTGTGACACAGCTGAGATCTAAATGTACTGCATATGCTTCTTTTAAAATGATTCTACTGAAGGTCGTTTATCTCGTTTCTTTTCTAAGAGGACAGGTGACAAATCTTTACATTCCTCCCCATATTCTCTCCTCCTACCCCTGCCCTCTGCTCTAAAGTAGTTGCTCAACAAAAATGTGTCTCTTAAGGGGATTGGGGGCAGGAGGATCCAAGATTTTCTATGTTTAGGACTATATACAATCTGGAGTCACATTCATGGAGATGGTTGTCTTTATTTCAAATCAAATATACAAATGTTTGTTTGCCATTTCAGCTTTGTAACATTTTGGTTTGTGCCCTCATTGTGCCACTTGAAATTCCATTAGAGTTAATAGATAGTATACAACCTGATGCTAGAAAAAAAAATCAGTTCGTTCACAATGGATGAACTTTTTTCATTAAAAAATCCATATAGATTCCCAATTACATTAATGTGATTCTTTATCCCTCCATTCCAAAAATGCTTGCAGTTAGAGAAAACATTTATAAAACATGCTGGAAGATACAGGCTACCAGCATGTTTTCAACCAGAGTTTAAATATCATGTGTTTTAATAATTTACCCTGTTTCCCCTAAAATAAGACATCCCCAGAAAATAAGACCTAGTAGAAGTTTTGCTGAATTGCTAAATATAAGGCCTCCCCCGAAAGTAAGACCTAGCAAAGGTTTGTTTGGAAGCATGCCTGCCGAACAGAACACCAGAGCATGCAGGATTGGTAAATGTATGTACTATAGAGTGTTGTACATGGAAATAATGGTAGTAACAAGAAATTCTTGATAGGACTCAGTTTGTCTGGTTATGCTGATTTGTGATGACAACTACTGTACAGTATATAATAAATGTTCATTTTGTTTTGTTCAACAATAAATGTGAATTCTTCTTCATAGAAAAATAAGACATCCCCTGAAAATAAGACCTAGAGCATCTTTGGGAGGAAAAATTAATATAAGACACTGTCTTATTTTCGGGGAAACACGGTAGTGGAACTAGGTTGTTCATACAGGTCAAGTAAATAGTGGAATATAAAGTCTACTTCTGGATAAGGTAATAATAATAATAATAATAATAATAATAAGAAGAAGAAGAAGAAGAAGAAGAAGAAGGAGAAGAAGAAGAAGTAGTTTATTTATACATCGCCTCCATCTCCCCTGAAGGGGACTCGGGGCAGCTTACATGGGCCAAGCCCGGATAAAAACAAGAACAATATACAATACATCAATAGACAAAAACATACACAATTACAAAATTTAAACATTAACCTATCGAAATAAAAACAGACTTAATAAAACATGAAATTAAAAACAGTGAGGTTGTAATAATAGACTAGGTAAAGTGCACATTGTAAAAGTTGTAAACTTGAGGTTACTGATAAAGTGCTGCAGATTCGTGGGAGAGCAATTTGGGATGGGAGAAACCCTGAGTCAATGTCAAATTAACCAGGAAAAGTGCAACCAGTGCAGAAATGGTCATGGAACATGATAGTTATGAGGATGGGCAATCTTTATCCAAAGGCCTTACCATTTTGTCTGCTGAAAATGGGGACACGGTGGAAGATGACACTGGTGAAAATGCACTTTATGTTTAGCAGACATCTATTTTCCATTTCACTCTGACTATTAGAGTCCACAAAGTATTTGCTGGGTTCAGTCTTATTCCAGTCTTCCTGTAGACAGCTCCTGGGCAGCATCTCAAGTATGGCTGGTGGGCAGGGCCGGCTGGAGATATTTTTTGATGTGAAGCGGGGGTGCTGAAAAGCGCCCCCACCACCGGCGCCCTGGCCCCGCCCAGCGTGCCCTGGCCCCGCCTCCCACGCTGCGTGGGAGGCGGGGCCAGGGCGTGGGAGGCGGGGCCAGGGCACGCTGGGCGGGGGGCGGGGCCAGAGCTGGCCCCGCCTCCCACGCTACCCCCGCTCGCCCGTCTGGCCATTTCTAGCAGGCCAGAGTTCAGCGGAGGTCCCTCCAGGCCGCGATTGCGGCCTGGAGGGACCTCCGCTGAACTCTGGCCTGCTAGAAAAGGCCAGACGGGCGAGCGGGGGTAGCGTGGGAGGCGGGGCCAGCTCTGACGCCGCTCCCCCCCCCGCCCAGCGTGCCTTGGCCCCGCCTCCCACGCTGCGTGGGAGGCAGGGCCAAGGCACGCTGGGCGGGGGGGGGGGAGCGGCGTCAGAGCTGGCCCCGCCTCCCACGCTACCCCCGCTCGCCCGTCTGGCCTTTTCTAGCAGGCCAGACAGGCCAGGGCGCACTGGGCGGGAGGCGGGGCACCGTCAGGGCGGTGCCCCGCCTCCCGCCCAGCCTGACGGCGCCCCCCCGGGCCTGCGCCCGAGGCGGCGGCGTCAGGTGCCTCAATAGTGGGGCCGGCCCTGCTGGTGGGAATGAGAGGGAGGGCCTTCTCCGTGAACACCCCCCACCTCTGGAACTCCCTCCCTAAAAAAATAAAGCTGGTCCCCTCCCTCCTCTCCTTCAAAAAACAACTGAAGACCTATTTATGCTCACTAGCATATGGAGAGGAGGAGGATTAGGTAAAGAGAGATCACTACCGGGCTCCTGGCGGAGAACTATATCGTATTTGGACCTTCCTAGTCCACACCAGCCTAAAGGACATCCGTTGAACTCATAACCAACCCACAATGTGAACTTTAGTTGGCTGTTGTAAATTAATGTGGATGTTTGTTTGGATTTTAGGTTATTATATACTTTTGTTTGACTACATGTAGTTTAATTTAGATGTTAGGCTTTAATTTGATGGTAGGTTTTAATGTTATTTTTATATGCGGGGTTTCTCAGGGATTTTATGTCAGTATTTGTTTGTTTACGGTGGCATTGAATATTTGCCATTATATGTAGGAATCCGTCCCAATTCCCTTTGGGGAGACAAGACGGAATACAAATAAAGTTGTTATTATTATTATTATTATTATTATTATTATTATTATTATTATTATTATTATATAACACAGCAAACAAGATAGATATGCTGGATTTCGTATCACAGAATCACAAGTCGAACACTTCCCAAGTGTCTAGGACTGTGTGATATTATTATTATTATTATTATTATTATTATTATCATTATTATTATTATTATTATGTGCAATTGCAATCCCAACTTTTGATACTCACAACATTCCTATGAGGTAGGTTAGGTTAATACTTGTCAACTGCTCCAAGGTTGCTGAAGAGTTTATGAGGGATTATTCTGTTTCTCTTCTGTTCAAATCCAAAAGTGAATCTTTGAATCATAGAACCATAGAGTTGGGAGAGACCTCATGGGCCATCCAGTCCAACCCCCTGCCAAGAAGCAGGAAAATCGCATTTAAAGCACCCCCCGGCATACTATGTATAACATCCTCAGCATTCTTGAATCTGATCTGATTCAAATTGTTATTTGAATCAGATCAGAAGAGAAAGACAAAGAGCAAGAGTGTTGGCCTTCAGGAGTTTTTCAAGAGTTGTACAGATCTTTCATACCTGAAATACTAGATCCACACATGAATAAACTAGAAGATTGTATGCTTCGAAAGTGTTTAAATAATACTAGGTTTTCTACCAGAAACATCTATGGATATGACCTTTTTTATTTATCGCACATAGATTCATTATATGGCAATAATTCACCCAGAATGGTAAAGATTTCTGCCTACATGAATTTTAGCATTTACGTAGACCAGATTAAAATGCTCCTCGTTGTTCAACACTCTATACAGATTGTAATACAGATAGGATTACCTTTGTTTACATCTATATATATAAAAGAGTGATGGCATCACGGCAATTCACAAAACAACAAAACTACAGGCCCCCCAACCTCAAAATTTGACAATACAACCCATCATCCACGCCTCAAGGTTGATACAACAAAAAGAAAAGAAAAATAAAGTCCTAATTAGAGGGAGAGCAATAATTTTTTTATCCAATTGCTGCCAGTTTAGAGGGCTAATCTCTGCCCACTTGGTTGCCTAGCAACCAAGGGACAGCCAGGATTCAGTTAGGGGACAGGCAGAGTTAGGCCTCACTTAGACTTCTTCCACAGATTATCTAATTTGCACTGGATTATATGGCAGTGTAGACTCAAGGCCCTTCAACACAGCTATATAACCCATTTATAATCTTATATTATCTGCTTTGCACTGGATTATCTTGACTCCGCACTACCATATAATCCACTTCAGTGTGCATTTTATACAGCTGTGAAGAAGGAGCCTCATATAATCCAGTTCTGAGCAGAGAATTTAAGATTATCAATATACAGTAGAGTCTCACTTATCCAACATAAACAGGCCGGCAGGATAAGTGAATATGTTGGACAATAAGAAGGGATTCAGGAAAGCCAATTAAACATCAAATTAGGTAATCGTTATACAAATTAAGCACCAAAACATCATATTATACAACAAATTTGACAGAAAAAGTAGTTCCATGCGCAGTAATGCTATGTAGTAATTACAGTAGAGTCTCACTTTTCCAACACTCGCTTATCCAACGTTCTGGATTATCCAACGCATTTTTGTGGTCAATGCTTTCAATATATTGTGATATTTTGGTGCTAAATTCATAAATACAGTAATTACTATATAGCATTACTGTGTACTGAACTACTTTTTCTGACAAATTTGTTGTCTAACATGATGTTTTGGTGCTTAATTTGTAAAATCATAACTTAATTTGATGTTTAATAGGGTTATCCTTAATTCCTCATTATCCAACATATTCGCTTATCCAACGTTCTGCCGGCCCGTTTATGTTGGATAAGTGAGACTCTACTGTATTTACAAATTTACCACTAAAATATCACAATGAATTTAAAACACTGACTACAAAAACATTGATTATGAAAAGGCAGACTGCTTTGGATAATCCAGAACATTGTATAAGCGAATGTTGGATAAGTGAGATTCTTCTTTAATATGAAATAATTACTGGGATAGAATAATGTAGAACAATATAATCTCTAAAACCAGGACAGTAAATAAACAGGGGAATTCCACACAGGAAACAATCAGGGCCAGCTAACACCTCCCAACAAAGTATTCCCATCATCAAAGTCTGGAAAATCCTCTGTTTTCTCAGGGCCACAGACAGTAGGAGCACATAAAATATCGCAAACAACACCACTCTGAAAACAAGGGAATTCCAGACAGGAAAGAATCAGGGCCAGCTAACACCTCCCAACAAAAAATTCACTCAGGGAGGAAACAGCCATGCTTTAAAGCTGCAAGGCCATTACATCCTAATCATTTTTCCTAATTGCAGCATTCATACTTGCCTCCAACAAACAAACAAAAAACCAGTCAGAAATATTGTATATTCACAACCTTTAGGAAATAATATCCCCTGATGGCGCAGCGTGTTAAAGCGCTGAGCTGCTGAACTTCTGGACCGAAAGGCCACAGGTTTGAATTGGGGGAGCGGAGAGAGCCCCCACTGTTAGCCCCAGCTTCAGCCAACCCAGAAGTTCGAAAACATGCAAATGTGAGTGCATCAATAGGCACTGCTCCGGTGGGAAGGTAACGCTGCTCCATGCAGTCATCCCACATGACCTTGGAGGAGTCTACGGACAACGCCGGCTCTTCTGCTTAGAAATGGAGATGAGCACCAACCTCCAGAGTAAGACACGACTGGACTTAATGTCTGGGGAAAACCTTTACCCTTGACCTTAACTACCACCAATTCCTCAATACTTTATTTCCCATACCACCATACTTCGCCACAGCAACGCGTGGCCGGGCACAGCTAGTAAATTATAAAGGAAAACATCCCTGTTTCTGTGTAGCTGTTGTAATGCGCAAGCATCCGTTCCAGTCAGGAAGATTTCCCATAAGAAGCAGCCCAAGGTTTTAGCTGGAAGCGTCAAGTGAAATAGATCCAAATAGCCCTATTGGCAAAGGCACTGGGCATCCCCAAAGGCTACTTAAAATAATCTTCTAAAGCTATTTAAAATACTTTGAGATAATAAAGCACACCCTCAATGTAGCGGGATGTGGGTAATAAACTTTAGCAATGTCGTTAAAAACAGAAAGGTGTTGACTAAAAATGTATAATGATGCAACCTTCTCATTAGACCTGCTGAAATACACTCTTCCATTAACTGTCTCAGAGACATAAAATTGCTGTTGTTAGAAGAAAGGACTGATGGCCATTTTACACAGTCAAATTGCCATGTAAGGGAGTCAATTCAGACTGGATATTTTTTTCCTCATGGGGAAGTGCCACACATCCATTTCACTTTCTATTCCACCATTTACTTGGACTGCATGAACAACCAATTCCACTCATCTCCTTGCAAAAGCTTTTTACAATGGCTGGCAAATGGAAATTGTAGTTGGAGTCTCCCAGGTCATAACTGAGAATTGTGTAGTACAGGTTGAGCATCCCTTATCTTGAATTCCAGAATCCTCCAAAATTGTGCACATAGGTGACTGAGATATAGTGATACCTCTGCTTTTGGATGGTTCAGTGCACACAATTCTTAAAATACTCAGTATAAAGTTACCTCCATGTTATGTTTATAAGGTATATGTGCATTTTCACTTTGTGTTTTGATTTAGTTCTTATCTTCAAGATACCCCATTATGTATATGAAAATACTTTAAAGTATTTTTATTAAATCATTTATATTTTTAAAACCCCAAAAGTAAAATAAAATATGAAATACAGAACCAAACATTTCAGTACCCATGAGAAGCAATTCTGAAATTTTCGGTTGAGGGGTTCAACTAATACCTTATCTGGCTATCAAAATATAGCCTTCCATTGTTAATACTATGCACTCCTATTTCCATCCACTTTTATTAATTTCAAACACATGGCATTTGTAGATAGCACTGCCAAATATTTAAAGTAGAAGACTGTTACTGATTTGCTTTATCTAGCATGGCTGCCTTGTAGTAGGAAGGTTTTTTATGGCTGGTGCAGTAACACTGACTGTATTCTGCAAAGCAGAGGATTTAGACAGCTACCAACGAAAAAAATCGGAACATTTCACTTTTTTATACTTACCACAAATCACCACTTAGAGTTTGATCGCATCACTACTTTTATATAAGCCATTTCCTCAAACAATTGTCTGCTTTTTAAACCTACCTCTTGGACAATTTATTCCCCTTAATCCTGTGCTACTAAGGGTGTCATCTGTGGAACGTCCAAGAAATCAAAAGCACAGAACTTGTATGAGGCCGGAAAATGACTTCCCTTCTTTGTGCTTTATTGTATCCTCTTATCTTGTCATATAATAGAAATAATGTTTATGGCACTGAAGCCTCAGCATCACTTGGCATTTAACCAACCTCAAAAGTAGTTTATTGCTTTGTATACTCTGCCACTATAACCATTATCCCTTAAATCTCTATTGCTTTGTAATATACGAGCCAACAAATGGCTTCTGTGATTGGCTAAACATGGTACTGAAGCTAAGGTATATTTTATTGCTGGTATAATACAAACCAATATAGATTATTCCTGTTATACAAGCTCTTGTATTAAAAAGATTGAGTGTGGGATGGGGGAAGGTGCCCTCTCCTTCTTTCAGGAAGCTTTTCCAGTGGCAGGCTGCCCTTGTTGTCTTTGACTTTTAGTGGCAAATCACATGATTGAAGAAAATATCTCATCTTTGTGCATTGGTGCATTCAAACAAAATGTCCTACTATCATTTAGAGAGCATCTCACCTCTCGTATGTTACCTGTGTTGGTACTTGGCTACTGGAGATTAGTTGTAGGTCCCAACCCCATTTTCAAACAGTTCTCTAAAATCTATAGGATGAATGCCTCTCTGCACTGAAACTTATAAAACTGGACAAGTGTGGGTGAAGGGGAAGCTTCTCCTGTTTTCTTTTAAATTGTTACATTTTTCTAATACTGATTTAACCAATGGACCACAGATTTATGTGGCATTCTCTTGTACTTCTCTATTGCTTATCAAATTACAAGTCACCATTTTGTGGAAGTACAAACACCTTCACATTCTCCTTTCTGAGTTTTACAGTGCCACCAGGGATGTCTAAACGATTTAACTCTCTGTATTACCATTGCATAAAGTGTGCCATTTACCTTTGCCATTTAGGCTCTATGAAACTATTTTGATGGTAAAATTAAAGAATATAATTATCTATATGTTTGATTTTTTATAACACATATATACTTGATTACAGTGTCAACAATGTTCAGCTATTCATTTGTACAATCTATAAATACATTGTACATTCAGGTACATTCAGGTACTACGTACTACTGACTGCTAGTATACACTGGAGATAAGACTCCTACAACCCTTCAGATATTGGGTTGCTGTGAGTTTTCTGGGCTGTATGGCCATGTTCCAGAAGCATTCTCTCCTGTCGTTTCACCCACATCTATGGCAGGCATTCTCAGAGATTGTGAGGTCTGTTGGAAACTAGGCAAGTGGAATTTCCAGGCTGGAAGAAAGAACTTTTGTCTGTTGGAGGCAAGTGTGAATGTTGCAATTGGCCACCTTGATTAGCATTGAATAGCCTTGCAGCTTCATAGTGTGGCTGCTTCCTTTGAAGCTACAAGGCTATTCAAATACAACATTCACACTTGCCTCCAACATACAAGAGTTCTTTCTCCCTCCCTGGACAATCCACAGATATATAAACCCTACTTGCCTAATTGCCAACAGCCCTCACAACCTCAGAGGATACCTGCCATAGATGTCAGATTTTCAGAAGATGATGCTTCTGGAACATGAGCATACAGCCCGGAAAACTCACAGCAGCCCAGTGATTCTGGCCATGAAAGCCTTCAACAACACCTCCAGATATTGTTTGAGTACAACTCCGAGAAGCCTCAAGTTGCATAGCAAGGGATAAGGGATACTGAGACTTGCAGTCCAACAATATCTAGAGGACTTCACATTGCAAAACTCTTAAATATGCTTTTTCTGTCTCTCAGTAAATATGTTCTGGGCTTAGTACTTATGTATTGATGGCTCCTCTAATAGCAAGTACAGACAAAGCTTGTAAGTAGCTATACAGTGGTACCATTTAAACATCTCTCCATACAAGACTGGACCAGCTTTTTGTAAATTGTTCCCTGTGCCTTCCTGTCACTCATCTACAGAAAAACCGAGACAGGGACAATTTGACATTTTTGTGCCTAACAAACATGGTGGATTTGTGAGTCTGGGAAAGTAAATTATAGAGCAGGAGTGTCCATGCCACCTGTATAGGAATATATCCATGCACCTCTGATACACAAGGAAGGTATCTGTATCTTTCTAAATAAGCTGGTAGCTCACTACACCGCATTAGTACAAAAACACCATGTAAGTACCTGCTTTATATAGGTGTCTTAAGGGCTTCTTCTGATACTATCTTGCATTTATTTTAAAGACTCAAATACCACCCCACTGACACCTTTCGCATATCAAAAGCTGTCTCTGGATCTTAGTTAGATTTGCTACAACCCATCTACAAGATACTTGCATGGTAAGTTTAGAAACGGTGTCTTGTTTTACGGGAATACATATTACAAAACTAATGTAAACTAATGTAAACTCTTGAGATTGCAGTTTTCTTCTGGTGAGAGTTAGCATCATATCTTTGCCACACAACACAATTGTCCTTTTTTCTTTTCATATTTGGCTCAGAAAAGGGTCTCTCTGTGTGGGAGTGTGGTAAGCTAATTTCTGAATAATAAGTTTGAGAAGTCATCTGAATCCAGAGAACATTTATTTTTTAACAGGCTTATAACTTAAAAATGGCCAAACTAATTTAAACCAAATTGGATAATAAAGAAAAAGCTCATGGGCTGAGCTCCTGTATGCCAAGTTCCAGCCTAGAATGAATTTTTACGACCAAATTATAAACCCTTTAGAAATGAGGGTTTAAAATGGAAATGTTGACAGACCTTTAACGACAAAAGCACTATAGCATGTTCTGTGCTCTAAAACATAATTAAAGGCTTAAATATTGTTTAATAGCAGCACTTCCAGTAACCCGAAAGCTTAATCATTCTTACAGTGAGGATTCATTGCAGACTTTAAGAACCCGTTGAGCCCCCACATGCTGTGGCTGTATCAACACAAGCACTTGTCTGTCAAATGTAAATTAAGTCTGGACAGCTCTCCAAATCCCTTCCTCTTCTAAATAGGAGCCAGTTGGTTTGATAACATTCTGCTTTGCAAGTGTCAGAAAGTCTAAAGCACACTCCTATAACAGAAGACCCAAGCACACTGTAATATTGAAAGCTTCACTGTTTAGTACAACAAACCCCCCAAAGCAACAACACCTTTTTTGGTTCAACTCCAAAGTGTAAAATATATCCTGCCAACTTTCAAAGCTTCACTGACTTCTTCATCAGGCAAAGATGTTAAAAATCATAAAGGAGAAGAAAGGTGACTAGCATCACAGGCCTACAGTTTATCTGAAGTGTTACTCTGTTGATGTTTAAGACAATCTTGAGGAATCCCAGTGCAATCAAAAGCCATTTCTCTTCTTGGCCGTGTAAGAGCCAAGGACAAAAGGCAATAAAAAATAGAATTTCAACTCCATTAGCAGCAGAAAAGTAACTTCCCAGTATCCAACGGCTCCTATCTCATCAATATCTCTTCCAGGTGCAACAGCCAACAGCTTCTTTCCAAGAGAGCAGAAAATAGGGCATATACTATTGGGACAATGTGTAAATTACTCTCCCATGTTCATTGAACTGCAAAGGACTGAGGCAGGGGCAACATTAGGGAAAATGAGGCTAAATGTCTGGAAACCACAGTGTGTGTGTGTGTATAGAGAGAGTTTTGTTATTGTTTCTTCCAAGACATTGAACCATTTTACTGTGGTTCTTTGCAAAGTACTTCCCAAAGGATTTGGTATAGAGCAATTCACACTTCACATAACTTTTATACAGAAGCCCTTCTGTGTATGATTTTCTAATGTTTGCTTTTCTATAACACATCAGCCACTATAATTTTGGAAAGGACTTAAAACAAATGTATAATTCAATGCTATATTGTGTATATAATAAGAATTTGAAAATGTATTTTTTGACTGCAACTCTCAGGCTTAAATTCAATTGTTAGTACCAGGTAGAGTTAGATTTATTGAATCACTTGCTGCAAGGCAAGTTGACTCTTAAGTAAATCACATTGATTCAATGTGTTAGATTTAAACCTTCAAATCCCCGACCCACTATGCCCCTTTTCCCAAATCCAGGATGAATAGCAATTCCACTAGCTTTCTGGTGGATCTCCTTAGATGGGGCAAAGAAAAGACTTAATACTCGTATTAGCCATGGATATTTCTTTAGCAAACAAGAAAGAGCAAGCAAGACTTATCACTCTTATATCAGGGTCCAAATTTGGAAACACAGCCTGGGAAATCAACACTACTGTATCTGATTCCAGACCAAGATTGCATGTGTCCCTCAAGTTAGGTCCTGTAGGCAGTTCTTGTTTACAACTACAAGTGTGAATGTCTGATGGTTTAATAAAAAGTGTTCCTGCATAGGCTTCTGAGAAGTATACAGAATACAACTGGCTCTGAATAGGGCTCATTTCCCAGAGAGACAAGATGCACAACCTTGGCATATCCTGATCATTATGGTGCTGATTATATAAAACTGTAATTTTCAGAAAGTAATGTATTAAATTTTTAGTGATTTTAAGTTTTTTTAAAAAAAAAGTTAGATTTATTTGAAAAAGAAAAGTGGGGCATATAGAAATAAATAAGTTTGAGCGAGTACAGAAATCAGATTGAGCTCAAACTCTAAAGAAGCATTGGGGTATTGCATAAGTAACTCACAGTTACTCACCGGCTTCTAACTATTCCAAAAATAAAACCACAGCATTGCAACAATGCTTAGAATTACCCACAAACCACAAAGATTCATAGCCCTATTGCGATGACAAATTTGTGTCTAAATCGAGGAAAGCAAGCTCTCTTTATGAAGTGCAACCATTTTCTGCCTTCTCTAGATTAAGTTAAATAATTGTTCCATTTCAAAATAATGTCATTAGAAATTGATTGTCAATGTGGGGTGGTGGTTAAAGCCATACTGTTATGGCATGGTAACAGTTTGTATATCACAGTGATTCCTAGACTAACAACATCAGTCTGCTTTAACTGGGAATATATGTTTAATGTGAAACCAAACCAAGACATTAAGGCTCTTACTGACTGTGGGCATTGTTAGTTTTTATGATTGGTCTCATGACTTTTCTGTTTGGATGACTTAATAGAATATGACCCTGATATCCGCAGGGATATGTTCCAGGACTTTGTGTGGATACACAAAACTGTGAAAAACAGTGAATTCTGTTGAATGAATAATCTCTCTAGGCATTGCTAGGTCTTGCATCATAACTCTATGGTCAGTACCTGACAGAATTATACCATAGAATTGCCTGGAAGACCTAGGAAATGCCTAGAAAGGACATACTTTGTTAAGACTCCAGTGATTGAAAACTCTGGTACAGTCCCATGGATATATGGGGGTTGTACTGCGTACTCCTTGCTCTCAGAAGCACACCTGATCCAGCATATTCATGGCAGCTAACTGTTTGAAGGGGAGTTTGTTGGACTCAGTAACCTTTTTGATGGCTTCAGTTTCTTTAATTGCAATTCTGACCATGGTTTATGAGCAGAGCTGGAAGCCACCAGAAGGCTGTAAAGTCCAACTGTTTTGTGTTTATGAGTGATTGCTTGAGGCAAGTGTTCAACTGAAGGAGTTCCAGTAGTGAGACTCTGATTGCATTATTCCCTCAAGTAAGTCATTGCTGGCTGTTTTAATCAAGTAACAAAGCCTCACACTTTCAGCTCTGTCACCAATTTCAGAATGCTGTAAGGCAGTGGTTCCCAGCCTTTTTTTGGCCATGCCGCACCAAAGCATCTCTAAAATCCTGATCACCCCCGGTGCCACATCATTTTTAATGTTTTTCATACAAAAATATTGATTTGCTTATGAAAGTAATAATTGGATTTTTTCACAGATTACTTGCTACATTTGTATGCAGAACAAAAAATGTTTTATATATTTTGTATAGTTTGTAATGCTAAAAGAACACTGAGAGGAGTGGGCTGTTTGGAATTAAAGTGGCCTCCCTTTTCTGTGATTATGCTCACTCCATGTTCTCACCTTTCTCTCTATGAGTAGGATTTCCCTTCTCCATTGTTACCACCTGACCACCGTGTACATTCTGATTTCTAATAATGCTTATGTATGTCGCAATATATTTTTATGTTCTATGAGGCTCCTAGAACCATAAGAAATGCAAAAAAAAAATCACTGCTAATAACTCATTCTTGAATTGCCCCCTTTAATAATCAAATTGCCCCCTTGTGAGCATGTGCCCCATGTTGGGGACCAGGGCTGTAGGGTGTCTTATATTAATGTTGTGCAGTTTTTAAATAATTTGAAATCTTAGTTTAATATTAAAATCAATGAAACTAGATCTAAAGAAGTGGTATTCACTCATCCCTAGACATAAGCTCCAGAATGTGGGAACCCAAGTTTGTGTTATCTCTTGTTTTAATGATGTTGTATCCCGCCTCAAGCCATAGGAAGAGGATAATAAATTCATTATCATTTTTATTATTATTACTCATTTACCTTGAGACCTGACAAGAGAAATTACACCAAATAGTGGTAGAAATAGAATAGTGTAACAAAAATTTGATACACATACAGATACAGAGTTTTAGTCAAATAATTTCTACATTGCAGTCTTCTAAAACTGTAGCTAACAGTGGGGTCACAAAAATATCTAGGATGCCTGAACATATAATTTGGACACTGAACAAGTCTCCCTGATGGACAAAGTTTTAGTTCAGGCTCAGAAGCAACCTGAAATCATCAAAATTAACTATTGACTGCTAGAGTGCTGAAACAGATGTCTTTTTATGTGACATTAATTTTATGGCACAGAAGCCTTGCATTCCATGCTGTGAGAAAGGTAGGGTGTAAATTGATTGATTGATTGATGTATAAAATTGTGTGTTTTGGGACAGAGGATATGCGAGGAGCCCCTCAGGTAAACAGAGGAGGGATACACATTTGATAATCCCCTTAAAATGTAACATGTAAGGGTTCTTTCCTAAACATGTGGACTGGACTCCCTTAGCTGACATGTTAGTATGGAAAAAAACTTCCATCTGCATTTCAAAAAAGAAATGGGACCTCTAAATATTTATAACTTAACTAGAAAATTGGAAAAATGACAATATCTCTAAATGTTGAACAGTGTTTATTTACTCTGATAGCTCATGAATCTTGAGTATATTTAATGGTCAGTAGCTCCACAGTTGGGCAAAAGAATAGCTGGGCTATTAATCATTTTTCAAGAACACTCCACTTATATATATGTATGTGTGTGTGTGTGTGTGTGTAAAATAGAGCAGTGTGTGGTCCTAAGAGCATTCCTTTTGGCTGCTCTTAGGACAGTATCCTATTGCTATTGTTCAAACAATATTCAGTTGCTAATCCAGCACACTTCTGGAAGATTGAGCTACAAAATCAGGCCAGATGTTAAGAGCAAAAACTAGGGAAACTCCACTAAAATCTGTAAGCCAAAGAGTAGACAAGTGTGAAGAGGCTTTAAAATGGTATTTTATTAGCCGAAGAAAGGTGAAATTCCAGTCTTTTAGGCTAATCAAAGATAGTGGTTTTAGCATCCTGAGAAGCTGCGTCAGATGGCTAATCCTGGTAAGACCTCAAGAGTATGAAGAGCACTGAGTTACATTGACAGAAGCTGCCATTTTGTTGTAATTTTAAACTTCTATTCGTAATGAACAGTTGTGCTTATGCTGATAAGGTAGGTTATATCCCAATTTGCCAAATTTCTTGAATAAATGCATGATTGTTTATAGGTTCTCTGTTGTGGTATAGTGCATCTTGTTGGTTCCAACCATGAGCTGCCTTTGGCATATTCCTGATAAAATTCATTCTGGAGCCACCATTTAAAAGAAGGAAGGAAAATGCAGAACAGCATCATTTGGGACTAGAAATCAATTCTGTAGCCTTCCTTCTACTAGCAATATGGATGATTAATAGCACATGGATTAAATTTTATTTTTGGTTAAGGAAAGCACTTTGGATTCCTATCCAGGTTATTGGTGCAGAGAATATCCTCAGAAATATCTAAATGGGATATAATCTCATTACCGATTTTTCACTGCAGAGGCAAGACTGTGAAGGTGACTGACGACTCCTGCAATAGTGCCGTTTTTATTTTTTTTAATGGCCATACATTCTTTTGAATTGCCATTTTAAATCAATCCCATTTAACAATAGAATCACCAAAAGGACTTCAGTTCTGTTACCTAATGCAAGCTTCCCTTAGACATTTAGAGCAGCTTAATTATCTATGTGTAAAACAAGATTTCTGTATACCTGCATGCAAACAGTTGGAGGGAGTTCTGCCTAACCATACCTTGCAGCACCCTTAGAAGTACCATGCTGAGTTCACATACTACTCTTTTGCACATTGGAAACTGAAACTATTGGCTGTGAGGGACATCTTAGCCAAGAAAAAGATGTAGCATGACATAGAGAGCTTATACAACCTGAAAGCTGAAACCTGGAGGCACAATAGCAACCTTTTCTAATACAGGGTATATAGTCCTAATGAGAGACATTGCAACCTGTAATGGCCTAAGGGGGTAGTACGCTTTATAACAAATATAATCTTGAAATTCGGAGAAGCACTGATTCTGCACATTAGATTGTAAAGTACTAAATGATAAATTGTGTTTTCTAATTTTTACTGGTTTTTGCAGTCTGCTCCAAATGTTTCTTATCTTTCAAAAGGATGTTTCCCAGCCTATCTGCTGTAAGAGCTTTTTCTTTTAAGCGATTATGTATGAATATTGTCCCAATATAACACTTTAAAAGTGTTGAAATGTATAATTGTTGTGTTCAATAAAATCTATGTTTATCCATTTTTGTCTCTCCCTCACTTCCTGTTCCATTTTATTTATACTGGTATTTTTCAGTTGTGACTGTAGTTTCAGTAATAACCATTACACAATATGATAAGCATATATTTATTTTGAATATATTTTGAAAATAAAACAGTCATTAAAATTTACATTTCTTACCTATATTCTTGATTGCTTGCTTTGTTTCCGAGCTTGCTGCTAGTATAGGAGCAAAAGGAGAAATGCATGAGCTGAGGGAGCAGATTAATTAGGAAATGTGTTATTATGATTGGATCCATGCTCAAGAGAAATGTGGTCACACAGTGTATAGAAATACCTACTACTGAATGCCAGGTGCATTTATATTAATAACTCCATGTTTTTGATCTGTTTTCACAAGTTGATATAGTTTTTAAAAAAAAAAAACCAAGATAAACCAAGCATTTCAAGATTTTTCACCAGGTGCCACATGGAAATACACAGTCAGTTGCTAACTTATGCTACTGCAAATGTCAGGAACTAAGGCCTCTTCCATACAGCTGAATAAAATCCTGCATTTTCTGCTTTGAACTGGAATATATGACAGTGTGGATTCAGATAACACATTTCAATGCAGATATTGTGGGATTTTCTGCCTTGATATTCTGGGTTATATGGCTGCATGAAAGGGCCCTAAGACTGTTTGCTATTCTACAAAAGCATCCAACATTGGTAGATTTCCCACTCTTGGTGAATGATCGACCAGTATATGTAGGGAAAAGTTGTGAAGAGCCTCATTGTAATCTACTGCTCCACCTAAAATGGTTTTGGCTAGTATTTACGATGGAATTATTACAAAAGAACCTTTTAGGGTAAGTGCATCCATGCTACAGTTCCGAGTTTTCCTTATATGCCTTCATCTCCATGTTTTTGCTCTCTATGTGTCTACTATAACTAGAAGGCAATATCAGCACACTGTGGGCAAAATGACGTTATCACAGACTATGGTGCATAAGGGGAACATTCTGAATTAGTTTATCACACCAGTGGAAGGCAATGTTTACTGCAGTCATAAATTAAAACCTGGACAGATTGCATTGATTAAAGAGAAGCAAATGGCAAAAATACAACTGAGTATTCTGTGCTTAAGAATATCTAAACAATTGGTGAGGTCACCATATGTTAGCACAGTGGTTCTCAACCTGGGGTTCCCAGATGTTTTTTGCCTTCAATAATAACTTTATTAATAACTTTATTAATAACTTATTTATTAACTTTATTATTCTTTATTACCAGTTTAGCTGGTAAACTGGCTGGGATTTCTAGGAGTTGTAGACCAAAAACATCTGGGAACTCCAGGTTGAGAACCAAGGTGACTTGAAGGAATAACACAGACAACATCTTAAAGAACCTGGACTTTCCATATCTATTAAGGAGTTTAGGATTGTCAGTTGTCCAGGAGCAAATGGCTCTGTGCCTAGTGTAATTTCCTTCTCCACTCTTACTTCCTCAATTTGCACTCTTAGTTCCTACCTTTCTCCCACCACAAGATTCAAGACAGCTTAAATATTCTGTTCCAGCTTTCCTTTGTCTCATTAATTGTAGCGATATGCATTTTGTATTTTATTTTTTATTTGAATGTACTTGCTGACAGCTCCATTTTGGCTACTTTTGCTAAGCAATGTTGAATAGTGACTTGCATAGCTCATGCAAATTAAGTGCAACTCTATATATGTTTACTTCGCATTGCTAATTTGGCTTCACAAGTGGACAGTACCTTTTGTTAGAATCATCTCTGGTTCACAAAATGTGCAAGTGTTGAGTTCCCCAGAATTCCTCTTCACAGTGACAGAAAATCAGAAAGCAGGACTGGGACAAGCATGAAGTCTTAAAAAATGTTTTGGTTGGATGCCCTTAGCCCCTGAATTTTGTCATTCAACATAGTTCTAAAATGACGAATGCGGGTTTATTTGTCTCTTCCATTAGATATGGAGATGATTGATTGAATGAAATATGTATATTCCACCATCTTATCTGAGGATCCCAGACTATGACATAATAAAATTATTATAGAACAGTTTAAAATAAGAACAAGAACTTTAAAAGTCTGAAAGTATATTGTATCCACTTTGAGTCTCCTTCAGGAAAGATAAAGCGAGGAATAAATAAATATAATAATAGAATCATATAATCGTAGAGTTGGAAGAGACCTCATGGGCCATCCAGTCCAACTCCCTGCAAAAAGTAGGAAAATCTCATTCAGAGCACCCCCGATAGATGGCCATCCAGCCTCTGCTTAAAAGCCTCCAAAGAAGGAGCCTCCATCATTCTCTGGGGCAGAGAGTTCCACTGCCGAACAGCCCTCACAGTTAGGAAGTTCTTCCTGATGTTCAGGTGGAATCTCCTTTCCTGTAGTTTGAAGCCATTGTTCTGCGTCCTAGTCTCCAGGGCAGCAGCAAAGAAGCTTGCTCCCTCCTCCCTACGACCTCCACATATTGATACATGGCCATCATGTCTCCTCTCAGCCTTCTCTTCTGCAGGTTAAACATGCCCAGCTCTTTAAGCCGCTCCTCATAGGGTTTGTTCTCCAGACCCTTAATCATTTTAGTTGCCTTCCTCTGGATGCTTTCCAGCTTGTCAACATCTCCCTTCAGCTGTGGTGCCCAGAATTAGACACAGTATTCCAGGTGTGGTCTGACCAAGGCAGAATAGAGGGGTAGCATGGCTTCCCTGGATCTAGATGCTATACACCTATTTATGCAGGCCAAAATCCCATTGGCTTTTTTCATCACCGCATCACATTGTAGGCTCATGTTTAACTTGTTGTCCATGAGGACTCCCAAGATCTTTTTCACACATAATAATAATATCACAATTATAATATTACTTAAAACAATTTAAATAAGACATATTCTCATTTAATAATAATAAAAATAATAGATGTAGACAAAGTAACAACCAGACTGTTAACAAAAAGAAATTATTCCTTCTCTGACTCTCCAAGAACTTCTGCAAGCTCACTAAGTATCATCTAGAAATGTTTTCAAATGTGGTTTCGCAGTATTAAAAACTATGGACTGGAAACACATTTTATGTAAACTAACTCAGGCCTCCTTTTTGTTGAATGCTGCATTCCATGTCATGATCTGGTTTATGAGCAGTAGAATTGCAGTGTACACACCACAATATCACTGTTTGTTGTCATGAATTACTAAGTGCTAACTCAGAGCTTTTAATGCAGTCAGTGGGTCTGTTTTGAAAAAATGTGTTCAGGTTTGAGAAAATCCATTTCAGTGTCAAAACTTTAGTTTTGATTAGTTTCTGAATCTGAGTTTTTTCCTCCCAAAAAGCAGGGCTACGTTTCTGTCAGGCACAAAAACCAAGAGAGCACGGCCAGCCGTTTTATATAAATACACCTTTGCATTCCCTCTTCTTGTCTGAAAGGATTTGAAACCTTTTTGCCAACTGCAACTGTACAAGACCTTTGAAATGAAGCCAAGTGCTGTAAAGCATGTAACAACTTGGTAGGGCCTCCGAGATATTTTTGGCCATGCATACCAAGTCGAAAACCCCATGAGTGAAAAGTTCAATGAGATCTTTATTTGTACAAGGGATGAGGAGGGATTTGGTACATAGGTCAGTAGAGACTAGGGTTTGAAATATCTTTTGTTTCTTATAGATACTTGAATATGAACTGTTTAAACATAATGTTCCCATTTTGGAGTATGCCATCCCCTTCCAGATTTATGGCTTTTTAAGGGCAAAAAACACGTATATACACATTCGAGCTGTTGGGATTATACTTTCATAATGTGTGCTAGCTAAAACTACTTTTTTCAGGAATTTCTGATGGCGCATTTGCATTCATTGCAGAAAAAAGCACTCACTGTTGTAACAACGTTGGCTATAGATTAAATCAGCTGCTTTCTATTTCTCTTCCTCACCATCTAAGTGCAGTTATAAAATAATGGCATGGAGATTTTGGAAACATATTGTCTAGAAGGTGTGCTTTACATAGGATTTTAAAGGAGCTGTTCATCTTGAAAGGGCTATGAGGCAGATCCCACCACACACATTTCACACCTGCAGTAGCAGTTGGTTGGGCTGCAAGAAGAGTTCAGTTAGGCCAAAGTGGATAATAGATTGAAAGGCTGATTTTTGTCTCCTGCCAATTTTTTAATGAAGTCCGTATTAAACTACTCTCATAACTGTAGTATCAAGTGAATTTGGAGTACCTTGTTTGAAAAGCATCCCGCCCCAAAACCTGTGTGCTCTTTCCCGCCCTAATGCTACCTTTTATTATAATAATTCTCTGTGAATTGTATATATATTTTAAAAATTCCTCCCTGATTTCTTTTTCTTCCTTTCCACAGTTAGTATCACTCACTGCAATGAATTTCTTTGTAGAAAAGAAAGGGTTCCACTTGCCTCTTACGTGTTCCTTCAATGTCTGAAATATAATCTAGGAACACATAATGAATTATGATGCAGCCCATCATAGTTCTTGGGGGTGTTTGTTATGGGAAGCAGCCATTATCATGCTGTTCTGTTGTTAGTCTCCTGTTGTGTGACAACTTTGCTTGCCTGCCAGCAGCCTCTATTAGTGGAAAGATTCTAGAGATGCAAGGAGGGTGGAGATGTTTTCTTCCTGATCTCCATCTTTTGTTTTATTTATGAGCAGCACATGTTGCTTCTAACCTGTCATCTATTGCTCACTGAGCAAAGGGAATGAGTGAATTATCCATCCGCAAATTCTAACCATTTCCATTTGCCATCTGTCTGTACTGGAAAGAAAGGTACATTGAGTTGTTAAGATGGGACCTAAGGCGAAAAGCAACTTGAACTATCCCTATTGGAGAAAAAAAATGTTGTTTGTGATGTTAGAAACCATTGTCTTAATTGAGTTTATTTTCTGTAGGATGTGTGTTCCCTGCTGCTTGATTAGCTGTCCACTAACAAGATGTTTTTACTGACATTGATAAGTTATACAAGTTGGCAACATTGGGTTTAGGAGTGGCCAAGTGGTTTTGTGATGGAACTAATGTATCATGCCCTGAAAAACCTTTACAAAGTGGGTTGAAGTAGGATATAGTTGAATTAATTTTGGCACATAGAAGTGGTCTTATGGAATTCTGCACTATTTGTGGGATGCTGCAAATAGTGCAGAATTTCATAACTCCAGTTCTATGAGCCAAAATTATTTAAAAATTAACCAGCAGTCACCAGTACATGGATGAATATGTTCTTTGTATATTTCAATTGTGGGTTGTCTTCAACAGTGACCTCCAGAATATAGAAAGGAAGCACCAGGGCATTATTATTATTATTATTGTTATTGTTATTTTATTATGACACAGCAAACAACATAGATATGCTGGATTTCATATCACAAAATCACAAGTCGAACACTTCCCAAGTGTCTAGGACTGTGTGATGTATTTTCGGATGATGCACGCAGATCCCAGCAGGGTGGCCTTTTGCAGTTGGCAGATCGTAATTTTGTCAATGTCTATTGTTTCCAAATGCCGGCTGAGATCTTTTGGCACAGCACTCAGTGTGCCGATCACCACCGGGACCACCTGCACTGGTTTCTGCCAGAGTCTTTGAAGTTCAATCTTGAGGTCCTGATAGCGGCTGAGTTTTTCCTGTTGTTTTTCGTCAATGTGACTGTCACCTGGGATGGCAACATCAATGATCCAAACCTTTTTCTTTTCCACAACTGTGATGTCTGGTGTGTTGTGTTCCAGAACTTTGTCAGTCTGGATTCGGAAGTCCCACAGTATCTTTGCGTGCTCATTTTCCAATATTTTTGCAGGTTTGTGATCCCACCAGTTCTTTGCTGCTGGGAGTTGGTACTTGAGGCATAAGTTCCAAATAATCATTTGGGCCACATAGTTGTGCCTCTGTTTGTAATCTGTCTGTGCAATTTTCTTACAGCAGCTGAGGAGATGATCAATGGTTTCGTCGGTTTCCTTGCACAGTCTGCATTTTGGGTCATCAGCTGATTTTTCGATCTTGGCCTTAATTGCATTTGTTCTCATGGCTTGCTTCTGGGCTGCAAGGATCAGGCCTTCTGTCTCCTTCTTCAGGGTCCCATTCGTGAGCCATAGCCAGGTCTTCTCCTTATCAGCTTTTCCTTCAATTTTGTCAAGGAACTTTTCATGCAATGTTTTGTTGTGCCAGCTGTCAGCTCTAATTAGTAGTGCGGTTTTCTTGTACTGGTTTTTTGTCTGCTGTGCTTTGAGGAGTTTCTGATTTTTGACTTCAATCAAAGCAGGTTCTTCACTTTGCTTTACATATTCTGCTAGGGCATGTTCTTCTTCTTTGACTGCTTGTTTTACTTGTAAGAGTCCTCTGCCCCCTGATCTTCTAGGCAGATATAGCTGGTCAACATCACTGCGAGAGTGCAGTGAATGATGAATGGTCATGAGTTTTCTTGTTTTTCTGTCCAAATTGTCCAGTTCCATCTGTGTCCAGTTTATGATGCCAGCAGTATATCTTATGACAGGTATGGCCCAGGTGTTTATGGCTTTGATGGTGTTGCCTCCATTGAGCTTGCTTTTGAGAATTTTTCTGACCCTTTGTGTGTATTCTTTACAGACCACAGTCTTCACATGTTCATGCTTGATGTTGTACAGCTGTAATATGCCCAGATATTTATAGGCCTCTGGCTGGTGACACTTTATCGTTTGGCCATTAGGCATATTTATGCCCTCATTTTCAATGATTTTTCCCTTCTTCAATGCCACTGTCAAACATTTGTCCAAGCCAAACTCCATGCTGATATCAGTGCTAAAAATTCGGACAGTGTTAGTCAGAGACTGGATTTCAGTTTCCGTTTTCCCATACAGCTTCAGATCATCCATGTACATCAGATGTGAAATTTTGTGAGATTTCTTAGATGTTTGATAGCCGAGATTTGTTTTTTGTAAAATTGTTGACAGAGGGATCATGGCAATAATGAAAAGCAAAGGGGACAATGAATCTCCCTGGAAAATTCCTCTCCTGATGTTGACAAGTCCATAGCTTTCATTTCCAACACAGTTCAGTTTTCCAGTGCTCCATCATGTTTTCAATAAAGGTGCCAACATTTTTACTAATCCCGATGGCGTCCAGGCACTTGATGATCCAGCTGTGTGGGAGTGAGTCAAAGGCCTTTTTGTAGTCAATCCACGTCATGTGAAGATTAGCTTTTTGGCTTTTACAGTTCTCCAGAATCATTTTGTCAATTAATCACTGGTCTTTTGTGCCCCTGCTTTTCCGTTTGTTGCCTTTCTGTTCATCTGGCAAGATGTTTTTTTCTTCAAGATAGTCTTGAATTCTGTCAGCTATGATGCCAGTCAGTAGTTTAAACATAGTGGGCAGACACATTATTGGCCTGTAGTTTCCTGGTGTTGCTCCTTTTGCTGGATCCTTTTGTATCAGGTAAGTTCTTCCAGTTGTTAGCCATTCACTGATACTTCCTTTCTGCAGCATCTCATTGAATTGTTGGGCCATTTTTCCATGTAAACTAATCAGATGTTTGAGCCAAAATCCATGAAGTTGATCACTACCAGGCAATGTCGTATTATTATTATTATTATTATTATTATTATTATTATTATTATTTACTTCATTTCTATCCCGCTCTTATCACCCCGCAGGGGACTCAGAGCGGCTTACAAGATACATTTAGGCAGAAATTCAGTGCCTCATTATACAAAGCAAATAAAACATAACATAAAATCAATAGAAACAATCAACATATAAATACAATTTAAAACCATTAACATTAAGATATTAAAACATAAAACAGCATCTAGATACACCCTACTAGCCTGCCCCCCTCCCTCTCGTCATAATCTTAAGGTCTTCTTTGGCTCCCTTGGATGGGAGCAGATTGGTTTCCTTCAGTTTTATACAACACAGGTATAAGATGGAGCAAAGATACTCTGAATTAAACTAAAAGTCGAAAGTGTTGGTCCAATTTCCTCCTCTTTGTGGTTCTTGATCAACATCTGCTGGTGTGGCTATAAAACACTTGAACAAAGAACAAGACAAATCAGAACCCTTATTTTTCTTCTTTAAAACCTTGTGATTACTGGCTTCTGATCACTCTGGGAGCAGCAACATTTTTGTTACAAAGGCAAGAATGTTCTTTAATGAGTGTAGAACTTGTACAAATGAACAAAAGGCATAATGGTGAGGATAAATAGCTTGGGAACAGGGGAAGTTGATACTTGAACTGACCATGTTACATTTATTTTTTTATAAATGTAGCTCATCTTAAGAAAGAAAACATTTCTCAAAAATTACAGAATGGAGTGTTGAACTTCTACACAAAGTGGACAGTAAACAAACTGGTTTCAACCGTCTTGTGTGCTTATGGGAGGTGTTATATTACGATGGTATGGGTGCTGCAGTACACCTATTGATTTAATCAGATTGGTAAGAAGGATTTCATATTTCATTGAAAAAGTTGTTTTACAAATTCTTACTAAGTATATGTCACTTTGAGCCATACATGCTGAAATTCTTCTTTTGTGGCTTTAGTAACTATATCTCTACACACCTATATTATTATTATTATTATTATTATTATTATTATTATTATTATTATTATTGCAAATGGGAGATATGAGAATGTGGCCAAGGCAGAACATTTGTTATGTGCCAATGGTTATGTTATACTGTGCATTTTCTAATTACTTTTCCATATGAGAAAGTAGCATTGGGAGACATAGCTACAGAGATCTCACTACCTGAGACACATATGTCTTCCAATGGAGGATTTCAGCCTAGATTTTTATCTTAAATTTCACAATGGCAATAATAGGAAGGAAAGGGGCCTCCTTTTTGCACCTGTGGTAGTTAACATAGTCCTTAAAATCCATTTATAGACCCCAGATTAAGAACACCAAATATACAGCCTGTGTTCTTACCTTCCTATTAAAGTCTTCGAGCCCAACTGATCTTATCCAGGATGCATGTGTGTTATTTAAAACAAAATAAAAAAATCTGCCTGAAATGTTATCATCATGCCAAGGGCCCAAGACAACTTTTCAAACATCTCTTCCCCCTCATCCACATAGCAATAAATAACAAAGCACTTATGGTCTTAGAGGTAATGTCCTAGAGTAATGGTTCTCAAGCTGTGGGTCCCCAGGTGTTTTGGCCTACAACTCCAAGAAATCCCAGCCAGTTTACCAGCTGTTAGGATTTCTGGGAGTTGAAGGCCAAAACACCTGGAGACAAAAAGCTTGAGAACCACTGTTCTAGAGCAATGTGGTCTGAGTTATCCTTTTCTCTATAGAGTTTGAGCACAATCTCCAGACTGCAGCTGGATGCTCCAAACTGTGAGAGATTACTTTTTCTTAACTCTGTCACTTCAGATTTTATGACAAAGAGCTATTGCAAAGAACCCCATACAAAATTCCTGAAGTGTCAGAGAGAAAGGCTCTGCCTACCATTCTCCCCTAACATGCTAGTTCTCTGTTTGCAGCGAGAAATGTTGATGTGTCAGGATGTAGAGCAGACCTGCATAACATGATGCGGTCCTCACAAGGATTTGGTGCCATCCACAGAGGCTCTGAGTCTAAGCCAGTGGTTCTCAAACTGAGGTCCCCAGATGTTGTTAGCCTTCAACTCCCAGAAATCCTAACAGCTGGTAAACTGGCTGGGATTTCTGGGAGTTGTAGGCCAAAAATATCTGGGGACCCCAGGTTGAGAACCACTGGTCTAAGAGAGGGAGGCCATTTGCAGCTCTATAGCAGAGTAGCCATTGGAATCTGCCATTCCCTCTTCACTTTTCCTTTCTATATCCACCAAAGTTACCAAAGTTACCTGTAACAAAAGTAGCACCACTGACAGATCAAGTCAGGATACAGAAAGTGCTGGTCTCAGTTGGGAACACGGCTTGGGGAGGTTGTTGGACTCAGTAGTGGGGAGGATGAAATTTTAATGGGTATTGTACATTTCTTCAGGACGGTTGGAATCTTGGACTCCAGGTTATGTGAAAATGTAACATTAGATTGGCTGTTTTGGAGGGAGGAGGAGGTGGGATAGAAGAAAGGCCTTGGTTCTTGCCTCTGCCACTTTCTCTCTTTGCCTCTGTTATGTCCTTCTCATTCAATGGCAATACCACCAACTCTGCCCTTTTTACTTGTGAGATATAATCTTGGCTATACCGCTCATCCTTTTTCCTTGCCTCCGTGTTGCCTCTGTTGCCTCCTCCTCCACCTCCAGTGGGAAAAACCACCTGTCATTCATTTCCTTCACTTGTGAGTGAGAAATGTATCTTCACCATGAAGTTGTTGTGGGGTATTCATAGCTAAGCTAAGTTTCTCCCTCACAAACGAGGGAAATGAATGGTGCAGAGTTGGCGGTTTTTCCCTCTGTAAGAGAAGAAGATAAAGGCAGCCCAAAGGCAAAGAGAAAGGAAGAGCTGAGGAGGCAAACATTGAGACACTTCTTTTTCTACTGACAAGAGTGTTTTTAAATGATTATGTGTTTTGATGTGTGTTTTAACAATGTTGTAGCCCGCGTTGAGCCACAAGGAGACAAAAAAAATAATTTTCCACCTTATGTATTTATTTGTACTTATAGAATGTAGAAGGTGGACACCATCCAACCGTTGGGGCAGTGGATTTCATTGGGCAGACATTTCTACTATTGTACTTCTGAAAAGACTGTACCTCTTTTGCCTTTCCATGCCCCCCTGCCTTTGGAACAGGGCTTCAGAAACTGATTGGGAGCGTACAGTAAATATGTGAGAACTGGGCTTACATCTCCAGCTGCAAATTCAGCCCTGGCAGCCTTCCTAAAGGACAGGCAAGGTTTCTGACCTTTCCATTTCAGTAGGAACTCCAGACATTTGGCTGATGCTTTCCTTGAAGCTTTCAGACAAAATAGTTTGACTTTCTATCTGAGTTGTATTGCCCCCTACCAAGATTGAAAATAGGTTTTGGTCAGTTGATGGTCACCAGGATGTAGAAGTCTGATCTACATAGTAAGACTAGCAAAATGACATTATAAGCTGCGCTAATTCCTGACACCTATAAATTGAGTGCTATCATCTAGGTTTGCTTGTTTTATTTAATCCATAATTTGTCATTTGCAAGGGAAATAAGCCATTCAATATCTAATTATAAAGACTATAAAATCTCAGAAAATATCAACTCACAATGAGAAAAAAGACAAATCTGTACACTTAGCCATTTTCTAATATCCTTGCTTGATTTTCAAAAACCAGACTTATATACACTGCAGTCCTCTAGGTAATTTTGACATTGCATCGTTCCATATGTATTGAGAGCAGTAACTTGCCATAATGGCTTGGAAGGGATGCTAAAAGCTATGGCATATTTCACATATAGCTCTGAAATTACCAGGCTGTTCACTCAAACTAAAAAGGCAAAACTACGAATAAAAGAGGCTAAACATTTACTTTTAAAAGGTACTTGGTTACATTTAGAATTCTAACCTGCTAACCATCAGAGTGGGGGCCCTTGGTGGTGCAGCGAGTTAAACTTGCTGACCGAAACGTTGGTCGTTTGAGCCCAGGGAGCGGGGTGAGCTCCCGCTGTTAGGCCCAGCTTCTGCCAACCTAGCAGTTCAAAAACATGCAAATGTGAGTAGATCAATAGGTACCACTCCAGCGGGAAGGTAACAGCACTCCATGCAGTCATGTTGGCCACATGACCTTGGAGGTGTCTTTGGACAACTCCAGCTCTTTGGCTTAGAAATGGAGATGAGCACCAACCCCCAGAGTCGAAGACCTTTACCTTTACCTAACCATTAATAATAATAATAATAATAATAATAATAATAATAATAATAATAATAAACTTTATTTTTATATCCCGCCCCATCTCCCCGAAGGGACTCGGGGTGGCTCATAACAGGGACAAGCCCGAAACAATGACACAACATATTTGACAAAAACTTAAAACATTTCAAATAAGTAAAGGTAGTGTACATGCACAGTCTCTACATTCAATGCATGGTGATCCAGAAGGAAAAACTTACATTGGGATCTCTTCCAAACTCTACATTTCTATGAAATACACACTACTCTTCTTAATCACATACTTGAAAGATTAGCTTAAAAACCAAATACTTTAAACAATCCACATTCTGGTCATTGAGAACTTTTACAAGCCCCATCCCTCTTGTGAATTCTTTGATGTGAATTAAGGTGTCTACTCAGATGGAAACGTCTTCCTCACTCGGAGCACTCGTACGCTGTCTCGCGTGTGTGAATTTGTAGGTGCGAGTTGAGGTGCGTGCTCTGGTTGAAGCTTTTTCCACACTATAAATAAGTACTATGTTATTCTCATATAAGTCTAAAACAGTTAGTCAAAGAAATCAACTCCTAAAAACTGTGACAAATTATCCACTAGTCTACATAAGTACTATCACTTCACTATAAAAAAGTTAACAAAAAAGGAACCACCCCTTCTTTTGAGTAGAATGCCGAAAGGCAAGAGCTTAGTCTGTCCTGAAAGAAGCACCAAGCACCCTCTAATCTAGGGGTCCTCAGACTTTTTAAACAGAGGATCAGTTCACGGTCCCTCAGACTGTTGGGCGGGGGGGGGGGAGGGGGTAACAGACTGTAGTTTGAAAAAAACCCTTTTTCCTTTCTTTTTCTCTTTCTCGTTCCTTTCTTCTCTTTCTTTCCTTCCCTCTTCTCATATTTCCCCCTTTCCTTTCTCTTCCTTCATTCCCTCCCTTTTCTTTCTTCCTCTGTTCTTTCTCCTTTCCTTTCTTTTCCTTTTTTCTCTCCCAAGCATTCCTTAGTCCAGCATGTTGTCCTCCTCTCCCAGACTAGCCGGAAATGCTTGAATTTTTTCTCGCCACCCGAATGTGGCATGAAATAATCTGGATGCGGAAGTGAGCAGGAAAATTCTGGAGCTGGGACAAAATGAGTCTGGGCAGCATCAGCAGCAGTGACCAGTGTGGCTTGGTTTGGGGCTCCTTGGAAGAAGAGGTGGCGAGGGTTTCGTCAGCTGTGAGTGGAGGGATAGGGCTCAGGAAAATTGCTTTGTGGGGCCAGATTCTACAACTTGGGCCTTAGTTTGGGGACCCCTGCTCTAATCTAGCCGCTTTGGTGCTACCTCTGGCCTTTCTGAATGAAAAAACAAACTACTGTACTTCCATCAGTCTTATGTTACCTGCTTGAGACTCCAGAGATCTCTGTGGCTCTGAGTGTCTAAAGCTTCATTGGTAATTATTGTGCCTCCCTTTTCTGTGCACTCAGTTTTCCATGGTTGAAGATGCTTGTCCTTAACCTTAGACATTACAAGTCAGTCCCACTGTGTGTACTATTGTCCCAAAAGCCTTTCTGAATTGAAGTAAACTCTCATCCCTTTATACAATCTGATTTTTCATATTATAAAAGTAAACAAAGTATTAGGAACCTGGTCAGACCCATAGAGTATCAGGCTAGTGGGATTTAAGACATTTTGCTGTTCTGAAGCGAGCCCTGTGGTGTTGTGAGTACTGAATCTCTTGAGAAATGCAGCATTTTGTTGGAATCTAACGCAGTCTTAGTGCTACATGCTGGCAAACCAAACCACTGTGTTTAGAGCAACCAGCTGTGTTTCTTGAATAATCTTTATAGGCTAGCTAAAAAGCAGCATGCATTTTTTAAAAAGTAGAAAGAAAAATGAAGAAGAGAAAATGGTTCTGTGATCCCCCTGAAAGTAAACATCAACAAATTAAGAATTGTTTGTGTAAAAGGAATGGGATATATGGGAGTCAGAAAGCACAACAAAACAAAGCAATAAATTAGCCACTGTAGTAAAATCTTGTTAAATAAAACCACTTTATAATGTAGAACTAGGGCCAGGCATGTAAATAACTGATACTTCTAAAATCACTGTGGTTTCTGAGGTTTAGATTCACATGGTTTGAGGAGCATAGTGATATGCTTGCCCTAAGGGCAAAATAACCTGTGGCAGGAGTGCATTTTAATATTGTAACTGTCTTACAATGGGAAAAACTAGTCTTTTAAAACTTGGGCCAAAATGCTGATAAATTTGGTTAATAAAAAGTGGTGCAGAGTTGCTTATCTTGTTACACATGTTCTAGGTTTTAAATCATATCTATTGCAATTTTCATGACAAATTCAGACCTTTTAGTCAGAGACTTTTTCTTTCTTTCTTACAAAGAATTCTGGAGTTTCCCTAAAACACGGTAAATGGCAGTCAAGCCAGCATCTGTTGATCTTCCCCTATTATGGGTATCCTCAGGGAAAACACTTTTAACTATACTTTAGGTTGACCATTTGGTTCACATGGGGTAACATCTAGCATCAGCAGTCCTGGACACATGTAAATTTAGTCTGCACCTTGATAAACACTCTCTCGAACTGTTATTTAGATAAGGGCTTCTTAAACTTTTTCCACTCATGATCTTTTTCCATCCAAGAAATGTTTGCATGATCCCAGGTATACAGGTATAAAAAGTACAGTAGAGCTCGCATATCCAACATAAACGAGCTGGCAGAACATTGGATAAGCGAAAATGTTCGATAATAAGGAGGGATTAAGGAAAAGCCTATTAAATGTCAAATTACATTATAATTTTACAAATTAAGCACCAAAACATCATGTTATAAAACAAATTGGCAGAAAAAGCAGTTCAATACACAGTAACGTTATATAGTAATAACTGTATTTAGCATCAAAACATTGCAGTGTATTGAAAACACTGACTACTAAAAGGCAGACTGCGTTGGGTAATACAGAGCGTTGAATAAGTGAAGTTTGGATAAGTGAGACTCTACTGTAGGTATTAAAATCAAACATTTACTGATAACAAACTAACGTTTGCAAGGTTTGTTAAACAAGCTAATTTTCCTTTTTATGAAGTATAGCTGAAACATTTTCTGCAGCATCCTCTGTAAACAATGCAAGTTGTTGCTAATAGGTTCATGTAAAATTCTAGGTGGCATTCAGAAACCTTTTACTGTCACCAGTTGTTTGTTTGTTTTTTACAACCCCAACACTGAGCTAAATTTGGGGTCAGGACCCACACTTTAAGAAGCACTGCTTTAGTTGATCAGTGATAAGTTACTGTAAGCTGTAACCTTGCTTTTGTTTTCTTCTTTCTGTCTGTGACAAGAGACAGTGTATGAACCCCGGGCTCATTGTGGCTTATTCCTGTTTTACATTTCAAATGTGTGCACTATATACCTAATACTCCCTATAGACTGCTCTACATGCTCTGTAATGTACATAAAATTTTAGTAAGATGGCAGGAGGCACTTCTTAGAGAAGCCAGTGTGGAAATCATTTCAGGAAAGGAAGGAGACTGTAAGTTGTGATTGATGATTGATTGATTGATTGATTGTCCTGTCTTTCTCTTTATAAAGGAATTCAAGGTAGCTAATAATGTATTGAAAAACAAAATTAAAACTATACAAAGTCATTAATAAACCTATAAAAGTTATGTAAGAAGTGATTAAACAATTTATAAAATTAAAACATTAAGCATTTAAAACTCATTAAAATTGCTGACACAAACTTTACAGATAATATTGTGCGGCATTAAAACCCCAACCCAGCCAGTCTTTAAAAGGCTAATGGCATACAAATGTTTTCACTTTGGCTGTCAGAAGGAAAACGGAGCAGTTCATCCTAGACTCTCAAAGGAGAAATAGAGGTTTAAAATCTGGGAGCAGCCACTGAAAAATCCCTCCCCCTTGTTCCCACCAGGAGCCTGAGAAAGAACTCTTTAGGTGTCTCGTAGAGGTAGATGCAGTCCTTCAAGTAACCTTAACGCAAGCTGTACAAAGCTTTCCTGATAAAAACTGGCACCTTGACTTGTGCATAAAAAAAAACTGGCAGCCAGTGGAACTGTTTCAGCAAGGGACTTGTATGCTCCCTAAAGCCAATCCCAGTTCATAATCTGGCTAAGTATATGTCTGTGCTGTTGAGCAGTTATACTGTGTAAGAGAGGACAGTGAAGCTGATGTCCTTTATGCAGTCATGTGGATTGGTCACAATGATTGAGACTTTGTCATACGGCATAGGCCCAACTACCTTTTATTATGTAAGGGGTACAACATCACTGCCAAGGGCAAATCTTCACATAGTTTATCTACTTCAACATTAGCCATGTTTTCTGTTGGTGACATGATGGCATCCAGGTGCCATGGGCTGCAGATTGTATGTACTAATATTCCCCCCAGTATTTTATTACCTGCCCATGGGTGGCTTAAAGATTTTGTCTCAGTCGAGGAGGAAGAATGCTATTTCTGGAGCTGTATGGCAACTGTGAGTTGGAAGAAATCTAAATTGTGTTATTGAAACCAGTCACTTCAGTTGCCTACTCCTTTTTTCGCTAGAACAAAAATGACACGGTGAGTTATGTACACTAAAAGATGTTCAGATAGTTTGGAGGTAGAGCAAGTTTGTACCCTTATATGAACTCTGCTGGACATTTAGACTTCAAACTCATTTCTCCCATGATAACTCTTCCAGGAGTGCATTTCCCTTCTGAGGGATAGATTTCTCTCACTTCCTGTTGTCTCACCCCTTTTGTACCTAGGAGATGTATGTTATTTGTATGTCTAGGGGACTGCGCAATTTGAAAATGGAATGTCACAATTTTCACCCTATTCCCATTGCTGCTTGGTCAGAGGACTGAAACAAGTCTTCTTTTTCTAAGCCCTTTGAAGACTCAAACACTTTTATTATTGTCCCCTGTTGTATTGCTGGAATTTTATCTTGAGAAATTTGAAATGTGCAGCTACAATATCAGGAAATGGGGAACTGAAGAAAACAAAGCCCCTGTCCTTAAAAATAAATTAAAGCATATCATCTTGTCACAGATTGTTACCACAGTGGGTCATCTGCTAAACCACTTTACAGTAGTCACTGGTACCTGGTGCCAGCTGGACAATATTCTCAAGTGTAGTTGGCTTCCTTCAGGCTGTGCCAGTAAGAGGCTTGCTTTGGACCCTTGCCCATGCTATTCTTCTTCTGCTATTCTGTGAATCATTTAAGAAGCTGTACTATTCAGTCTTTTGATACCTAATGAATCCAAGAGATAGTGAGGTGGGCTTCTTGGGTATGGAAGTTTTTATTTTGAGTGAAGTTTTTAGCTTTCTTGCCCCTTGACAGTCAGTGGACACCTTATTGCACCCTTGATAGTATTGTTAAAAAACAAAACTTGGATTATTGCATTCATTATGTGTTTTAGTTCATTGACAATCATACTTATATCCATAAATTTCAAAGAAGAAAACAGCATAAAATATTGAGGAATCTCTTTCTTTCTACAAAGAAAGGATTTTGTTGTTAACCCAGTTTAATCTTCCCATTTGAAACAAATGAATTACCAGTTTGATAATTAGGCTCTTTCAATAGTCTGGTTTTTGTTTCTAATCCTGTTCATTGTTGACTTGCCCCATTAGCTGTTGCATTTCAGTTTGGGATAGACAAGACTTTTAGTGGCATAAGAAGGGAACGAGGTCACTTGAAGACCGAAATATGGGCACACTGGGAAAACAGGGTGAGCAAAGCTTGCGTTGAGACTATCAGTACTGATCTCATCACCACTCAGTCTTTTTATGAAGAGGCTGCAGCTGGAATGTAAAATGCTTAAAAGCCTTGGCTACTGCTCAGGACTAGTTTAAAAAAGCAATTAGAACTGTAAATTAGAGACACATCAGGCACACAGTTGCATCTGGGAATTGAGAAGCAACAAACATGGGAAGGCTCTTCAGTGACGACTTTATCAGCCCACTAAGTACACAGCTAGTATGGGTGCATTGGGAGTTCGCTAATGGACTTGCCAGATTTCAGTCTCTTCCAGTTGAAGTGTTTTTCCTTTAACTCATCTTCTCTCAGTTGTGTGCTTCAGAAATGCTACAGGCATATGGATTTAGAGAGAATAACTAAGACACAGTTCAAAACATTCACTTAATTGTAGACATGTATATAGAATAAAAGAGCAAGCCTGGTGTAGTGGTTTGAGTGTTGGACTGTGAAAACTGAGATTTGACCCCTTGCTTGGCCATGGAAATTCATTATGTGACCTTGGGCAAGTCACAGTCTCACAGCTTCAGTGGAAGGCAAAGGTAGTCGCCCTCTGAACAAATCTTGCCAATAAGCCCCTGTGATAAGTTTGCGATAAAATAAAATACTGATAGTCACACAACCATTGCAGAGTCCTTCTACCAATTGCAAGTAGGAATTTGTTGTTTAGTGACTGGAAATGTGGAGAGTTGTTATGACTGAAGTATTATAACTTGATTTATCTGCTTCTTGGCAGGGGGTTCGACTGGATGGCCCACGGGGTCTCTTCCAACTCATGATTCTATTATACTTCAGTAAGAAAGGGATTGGATTTGGGATGGGTGGGGGACTTGAAGAATGATTTGGATGAACTTCCATGCATTCCAGTTGCATTGGGGTTTGGCTTTCAGAAAATCTGCTCTGCTGTTGTAATGTGAACATCCCCTTTCATTCTGCAGCTACATAATGTTTTAAACTCCCAACTGTGCAAACAGACTTTATTTACTCTAACCAAACAAGGTAATAGTGGTCTCATTCAAGGAAGCAACAGTGTAAGGTGTCCATTTGCCGGAGTGGGGTTACTTCCCAATTTAGCCGTTTAAACATAATGTCAACTCAAATGTAAATATTATTTAGAAAATCCACCTTGAACTAAGATTTTTAAAGCCACTATAGTTTGCAGGAAAGCAAATGGAATTAAGTTGGACCATTACCTAAGTAATTTTTAAAAAATGAATCCAGGTTGCAGTAACATTCATTTTATCTTTAGAATGTCACCGATAGTGAGGAGAGAACTTTCGTGGTTATTTTTCATCTCTTCTTATACTGATGTGCATGTTACCCCAATAAACTGTATAGTCTTCTCAATATAGAATCATAGAATGTAGAGTTGGAAGAGACTTCATGGGCTATCCAGTCCAACCCCCTGCAAGAAGCAGGAAAATCTCATAATAGAATAGTGTTATCACTTCTGGTTGCTGTTTTGTTGTTGTGTGCCCTCAAGTCATTTCCAACTTAAGATAACTCTAAAGCGAAGCTAGCACAATGCCTTTTCTCTTAAGGTACAGTATATGCTTAGTAATTACAGCTGCAACTGGACTGTGAATTATTCAGTCCTCCAGTTATCTTTGGACTCGAATTGACTATGCTGATTGAGTTGCTGGAAATTTCAATTAAATGACTGCATGATTGCTATCCTACGTCAGAATAAAACCTATTGAAAATGGTTGTTCTTACCCCTGTGAAAACATGCATAGGATTTTTCTGTAAGAGAAGGAGAGTAAACTTTGTAAGAGCTGAATTGCTGGATTCTGTTTCTGAAAGTTTGTTACTCCTCCAAAGATAACAAGGTTTGTAAGAGTACAGCTGCCAGTCAATAAGCAATGAAGCAATTGAAAGTCTCTAGTCAGCTGTTAATCCTCATCATTTGACAGTATAAAAATAACTTTGATTTGGCTTTATGGAAGAATGTGAATTGAATGCAAATATTTAAAATACTTTTACTCTAAAAATAATTGTGGGAATTTAATTTTGTAATTTTTCAATTAGCAATCTGTCGAAGAATTATACTTTATACTACATGGGTTAAAGATCACCTTCAGGTTATGAGGAAGGAGGTTGACATACCAGTTTGGAGATCATGGAAAAATAGTTATCATTCAAAAACCCAGTATCTTGTTAATTATAAGTAGCTCTGACAGTCACTCCAATGCAGACAGACGATTGCTTGTAATTTCACCAAGTACAGTAGAGTCTCACTAATCCAAGCTAAACGGGCCGGCAGAAGCTTGGATAAGCGAATATCTTGGATTATAAGGACTGATCAAGGAAAAGCCTATTAAACATCAAATTAGGTATGATTTTACAAATTAAGCATCAAAACTTCATGTTATACAACAAATTTGACAGAAAAAGTAGTTCAATACGCAGTAATGTTATGTTGTAATTACTGTATTTACGAATTTAGCACCAAAATATCACGATATATTGGAAACATTGACTAAAAAAATGGCTTGGATTATCCAGAGGCTTGGACAAGCGAGGCTTGGATTAGTGAGACTCTACTGTAGTTCAGGACTTTAAAGACCATTCTTCTTCAGGCCTACTATAATATGTCATTCTTAGCCTTTGATGTAAGGAAGTTAGTCTTTTGTGAATATAAAAAAGTAGCCGTTCATGATTTAACATTATTTCATTTCATTGTACCTCCATCTCTTGAACAGAAGCTAGCCATTTATCAGAGAGAGCACAAACAAATTTTGATGTTGCCAAACAGTTGCCTATGAAATTGTATGTGCTAAGCTTGCATGGTTATGGGAGTAATTAGCTTTGAAAGGTGAGCTAATTTGTCAAATATTGAAAGCAGAGGGTGTGAAGGTCTGTCTGTCTGTCTGTCTGTCTGTCTCACAATCTCTGTCACATCCACTCCAGTGTAGAATTGAATATCTTCTGTCTTGCAACTAAAGCATGTTCAGTTCTGCTGGGAGTATGTATATGTACAGGACCTCCCATTTCTTATCAGCCTTATGAAAGGATCTTCCGTGTGTGCACTTTAAGCCAATGCAACTTTTGCCAGGGAATCTCAAAATCAGAGTGGTTTGCATTGGTTACTCTTAAATGTTTGTGTTAACACTCTTCTGGCAAAGGCTTTCTTGCTTCCATTTAACTGACAATGCCAGGCTGGATGCCAGAGATGTTTTAAGAGACTGGTATAACCTCCCATGGCATGCATGCCCATCACTGTAGATAATTGAATTGATTTCTCTTCTGTTTTTAATCCGCTATTTTTTGAGAACATCAGCCATTTTGCCATATCCTCCCCCCCCCCCCCCCCGCTACTTTGAGAAACCATTCTCTTTATGTTTGCTTGAAAATAATGATTGGGTTTGCAGTTGAGCATTCGCTGTGAAGCCATTGCAGTGGGAAGTGCAATTGATTTAGTAAGCAGGAGCATTGGGGGGGAGCCAGAATCTAGCCTTGCATTTTTGCAGTGGATCTCATTTTTTCTCTGTGTGTTCTTCCCCTAAACTTTCCTCATTTCAGCACATATTCTCCCCTTTGCAGTTAAATGCAAGTAGCATCAAAGATTGAAGTCTGGTGAGTGTGCAAATGGCTGGCAGGTTCAATCCATTTACATTAGAGGCTCTTCTAATTAATGAGGCGGGCCATATGACCAGTTTAGATGAGTCATGCTTTTGTGCATGCCTGTCCCATGTATGAATGGAAAAGCTTTGAGTCTGAATTTAAAAGAAGAGATACATATAGGTAAGAAGAGCTGAACCTCTTCTGCTTCCTCTGCCTGCTTTGCTTGATCCTTCCCACAGAATAAACAAGAGCAGTTCAAGGGGGATAACACAGCGAGGCAAGGTACAGCAAAGTAGGAGATACCTGCTTACACACATTTACCTGTTCTTTCAAAATTATGGCTACATCTGCACTTACATCTCCTGAGACATTAAACACACACAAAAAGCAGACCTGGCTACCTCTTTCTTATCTAGTTTTGGCTTTCCAAGTTTTAATATCAGTGCTATTTCAGCAGCTCCATGAGACAGGAAATTGTGATCTTATGCTCCTATAAGGAAGGGTAGTTAGTTACAGTAATAACCATAGCCACATGTGATCATAGGACCATCATGTGTAACAGTCACTCCTGTCTTTTATATTTATTTTGGGAAGCTGTGTCTGAACATAGACGTCTAGTGTCGACACAGATTCATACATTACAAATCTTTCTCTTCCAATATCTAAATGTTTTTGGAATGCAGGAAAATTTCATAATGTTATGTTATGTTCAGCATAACAATTCTGTGTGAGAGCTGAGAAGTCAGCAGTTCAAATCTTCATCTCACAAAATGTTTTTTTTTAATTGCCATCTATTCAAACTTCAGTATCCATCAATTTCTAAAAAGGGGATAATACCAGATTCTCATTATAAGGTAATATACCGAACATAAAGTACTTTGTATTAGAGCGCCTTTTCTAAAAGCATAGTATAATTATTATGACACTGTTAATTTATGCGATACTGGGTTGTCACTCTTCAGAATCTGTGTATTACCAGTATGATGAACTTCAATAAAAGATGTGCAGCATGCATTTTCAGTCCATAAATAACAGCTTCCCTGGTCAGCTGTGATGAGTTAGAATTTTACAAAGAAACCAAGCAATGAAAGTTTTATAAATGAAAAAGTAATCATCCCCCCTATACACACACATGAACCACTGATATGCCACAAAAATTTAACATAACCATGCTTACGCATGCAAAGGATGAAAAATATTTGTTAGACTCGCCAATTTCATTAGCTACTTTTATTCTAAAACTATGTTTTATTTCAAGTTACCACGAGGAAAAGGAATGTGATAGGAATTGCAATAGTCTAGTCATCAGTAATTTTGCAGAGTATTGTGTTCTCTTGGTGTATCACCATTCATAAGCCGGGATACAAATACAGTTTATGTAAGGGATGTTATCATAAGCTCGCCTCCCTATATAAATAAACCAAGAAACAAAAGCAACATGGAGTTAATTCAAAAGGTCAGAGAATTGGAACAATATAATAAAAATAATGCAGATAATGGAATCTTAGAGGAAGTAAAAATTACTGAAATAAAAAAAAATACTGGAGCTAATAAGAACATTAAGTAAATGTGTTTTTTGAGAGATGACTAGCTGGATAAATCTGTAGCTGGGAGATTAACAGGAGGCAAAATGGAAGGAAATGATTTCTCCTTAGGTGGGAGAATGAAAATGGCCAATAAGAGATTTTAGAAGAATTCATAGAATTGTGCAACAAGATGTATAGCCCAAATTATCCACAAGGAACAGATTTAAATTAGTTCTTTGCCAGTGTAGGCATTCTGAGGTGAAATGAGGAAAACATCCCATAGTCTTCCAAGAAAAAAGCAAACAATACAGAAATGAAAAGCAAAAAGGTCTCTCTGTTCAGGTAGATTCTCAGCTGACTATTATAGGTATTCTTTGACTCCTATTTTCCTTTAAATATTATGTAATATATAAATAGTATGTAATGAATACTGATACAAGTTTGTATCAGTAAACTAATAAAAGATTGTGCGCTGATAACTGACTGGATTTTGTTAGAAGTTACTCACAAATACTCGATGCATGAAACATGAAAAGTTTTTGATAGTCTTAAATGGCTATATCTATTTAAATATTTTGACTCTGGAAATAACATTTTGTGTGTGAAACACAGCATCTTAAACATTGACTGACATCCTGTTAGTCAGTTATGATGTCAAGAGTTCAATTTATAATCTTGTAACTGTTCCTATTCACAATTAGGATTGTGGTAGACTATAACCCCTGCTTGAGCATGTAACCCAAGTAGGTAATCTTGGACAATCTCCCATGATAAATTTGCCTTAGGATTGCCCTATACTGAAAACAACATGAAGGCACACAATAACAGCCACCTTTGCCACAATAATAAATAACCACCAATTTACATTGGAATCCTACCAGTGTTACTGAGGGATGAAGTTCTGTGGTGCTGTCGGACTAGATGCTGATGGATGATAGGTCCAGCTTCCTCCCACAAGTGATCACTACTTGCAACAGGATTCTACAGGTCCCTGCTTCTGCTTAACACACTAACACTGTAGATCTTTGTCCCTTGGTGCAGCAGGCTGGCTTTTAAGGTGGGCACAGTGGTCAGGTGATAGCAGTGACATTGTGGCTACATGTCTGATGAAGGGCCTGAGGCATTGTTTTTAAGTCATAGTCAGTCATGAACAGGTTAATGGTCAGATATCCGAAACAAAATTTTACAAAAAAGGGCCAGAACATGTACTGTATATTATAGATCAGTAGAGAAAGGTGGGCTCAAGATATTTTGCCATGGAATCAGAGCAGTAATTCTCCAAGGACTAAAGGAGAATTCTCCAAGGACTTTGACACCTAAAAATCACATAAGTATCTCTCTTCCTGCCTGACAGTGGCAGCACACCATAAATTAATTAACCACCATTTACTTGATTTTCCTAACACAATCCTCAGACCTGCTTGCAGCAGCCACATCAATCTACTTCCATAGCATAGGGATGTAGCACAATCTTAGTGTAGATTTACTTTGTCCATTGAAGTAAAAGTGGAATGCTGAGGGATATAGGATAAGCTATATAAAATTAACTTCTATCACCTGTAAATGTCTTTGGCCCCTTTTACATTGCCATATAATCCAGATTATCAAAGCAGAAAATCCATATCTGCTTTGAACTGGATTAGTGAAGCAGAGATGGAGGATTAAGCAATTAAAAGTTAATTTAACTACCCGTTATTCAGACAATTTTTGTTTTGTGGTATCATAAAAAGCAGTCTCTGAAAAACTGCATTCAGTGAGTTCATGCCCCAAATATGTACTCAAAGTGACAGTCCTTGATTATGTATTGGGACGTATTCCTTAGTATATAAGAGTAGCACTGATGTTTGTGTGTGTCTGTGCCAACCATGGACACAGTTCATAAGATTTCATGACTGGGAAGCTGGGCAATAGAGATTTGGTCAGGAAGTCAAAATAACTTTCAGTTTACATTTGAGAGGAGCATTCTCTGACATTTCTGCAAGATATTACAACTAGAAAAGGGATTTCAAAAAAAAAAATTGGGAAATTTGAAAGCAAACTCTGCCTCAGCTGTTAAATGTTGATGTTTCTCTTCTAGTGTAGTTCATGCCTTTTGGTCATTAATCCTTACACATATGCGCTAATACCTCAAGTAGCATGTTACATAACCAGGCAGGCTATGGATAACATAGGAGCCTCTCTTAATGCAGATGCATGCATAGGACTTAATGCTACTTTTGGAGTTCAGTAGAGTCTCACTTATCCAACCTTCGCTTATCCAACGTTCTGTATCCAACGCTTATCCAACGCAGTCTGCCTTTTAGTAGTCAGTGTTTTTGTAGTCAATGTTTTCAATAGATTGCAATGTTTTGGTACTAAAGTCGTAAATACAGCAATTACAGTAAAGTCTCACTTATCCAACATAAATGGGGTGGCAGAACATTGGATAAGCAAAAATGTTGGATAATAAGGAGAGATTAAGGAAAAGCCTATTAAACATCAAATTACGTTATGATTTTACAAATTAAGCACCAAAACATGTTTTACAACAAGTCTGCCGCTTGTTTGGGAACGTAGCTGTATTTGTGTTGTTGTTGGGTACGTTGGCCCGCTGCGCATTGCTGCCTAGAGAAATAACTCTGGATTTGGGTGGGAGGCAGACTGCGTTGGATAATACAGAACACTGGTAAGTGAAGGTTGGATAAGTGAGACTCTACTGTACAACCTAACATTACCATGTATTGAACTGCTTTTTCTATCAATTTGTTGTAAAACATGATATTTTGGTTCTTAATTTGTAAAATCATAATGTAATTTGATATTTAATAGGCTTTTCCTTAATCCCTCCTTATAATGCAACATTTTAACTTATCCAATGTTCTGCCGGCCCGTTTATGTTGGATAAGTGAGACTCTACTGTATTTAAGTGTTCCAATGAAGTCAATGTGAAGAGCAGGTTCAAACCCAAGTATTAGAACCCTTTGAATGCAGTGGCATACAAGGAATGGGGAGAAAGGAATTGCAGGTAACAGACTTGACTGTGTATTATGCACTGTTCTTTCTAATCCTTTCAGTAGGTAATACTTTTTTCTTGGTTAATAGCTAAGGAGAATGAAATTAATTTAAATGAGTGAAGGAGTTGGGTGGCATGATACCAGCATGCGCGCTTAAGTGCTTGGATAACATTGGCTACATCCAGATTATATTAAAAAGCTGTGGCACAGCTGTGTTTTCAAAGGGGTGTTAGTATTAGTCACTTCCACTGGGTAAGAAATGTGTCACATTCACATATTGCCTTTTAAGATACCTGTTTAAAATGATGGTTTTCATCTTTATTAGGTGAGCTGGCCAAGGATAGAAAGAGTTCTTGTCCCCCGATCTGTTCTAAAAAAGACACCCAACAATTTAGTATTGGCTCCTCCTTGCAGTTTAGAATGACTTCTTAGCCCAAATCAAATCAAGGAAGGGCTTCATGAGAACCACCACTCCTCTTGATGTTCCTCCAGCAACAGCAAGGGTGTCCCTCTGGGCAGCAAAACCTGGCAATTGCAACTGGATGGCCCCCCATGAGGGTCTTCCTCCAGGGGCAAACCAAGAATGGGCAACTTGGAAGTCCCTGAACAGACTCAGAAACGGAGTGGGCAGATCTAAAGACAACTTGGCAAGGTGGCACTACCTGGAGGAATCCTCCACCTTGTGTAACTGTGGAGCAGAACAAACAACTCCGCATATGTATGCTTGCCCACAATGTCCTGCCTCATGCACGGAGGAGGAGTTGTTTAAAGCTACGGACAATGCGGTTGCTGTTGCCCGTTTCTGGTCTAAAACTATTTAGTTGTTTGTGATTTCCTCTATTTTTTTTCATCATTTTTAAATGTATTTGTTATGCAATGCTTTTGACACGAAATAAAAAAAAAGCCCAAATGACTCTTCAGGTCTGTCGTATCGTTTCTTAAACTGTGGTTCCCAGCCCCAATTGGGGTCCTCTTACTTCAGTGTTGGGGGAAAAAAAATTGGCAACAGTAAAAGTTTTCTGAACATCACCCATTTCCACAAATAGGTTAGCAACAACCTGCAGTGTTTGCAGTGGACTCTACAGAAAATGCTTCAGCTGTATTCCACCAAAGTTTTATTATCATTAAATGTTTGTTTTTATACCTGTTTTATATATCATATACCTGGGTTCACGTAAAAAAAATCTTGGGCGGGTTGCAAGTGGGAAAACATTAAGAAGCCCTGGTCCTGTTTTAAGAAGCACTGTAAATCCCAACTCAAAGAGGGTCAAAAGTTGTGTCCTGTCCCCCCAAAGGGGTAGCTAGCAAAGTAGGAAATGAAAAAGCTTAACAAAAATAACCCAAGTTCAAGTTGCTGAGGGAAGGGAAAGGGGCCCAGCAGAGGCAGCCAGTGGCGAGAGAAAGAGGGAGAGGAAGGGGAGGAGGTGGTGAAATTAGGAAAATCAAGGGGGTATATAAGGAAGAAGATCCTTGCTTGCCCCTTCAGGTGTTTATTGTCCTTCCTTCACCACAACCGCACCCCTTGGTTGAAGGAAATTGATTTTCTTAAAGGATTGGACTATAATCTACTTACAGAGTTTGGCTTACAATCAGAGGCGGTTCAACCACCAGGCCAACTAGGCAGTTGCCTGTGGTGCCATCTTGTTGGGGGCGCCATTGAGGCAACTCCTGTTTCCTGCGGCCTGCCTCCGCAAGGTATTGAACTGCTTTTTCTGTTGATTTGTTGTAAAACACGATGTTTTAGTGCTTAATTTGTAAAATCTTAATGTAATTTGATGTTTAATAGGCTTTTCCTTAATCCCTCCTTATTATCAAACATTTTTGCTTATCCAACGCTTTTATTTTTCAGTGATTGGTTTGGGGGGGGGGGGTGCCAAAATTCTGTTTGCCTACACTTGAAAAATACCTAGGGCCGGCTCTGCTTACAATAGGATTAGCCCTCTGTATTTACAGATTTAACCATCCACAACTTACTATTTTACTACACTTTCGTATATCATGGGTTTTGGTATCCACTGTGGGTCCTGGAATCAAACCTAGCAGATAACTGAGTGCCACTATTTTTTACTTAAGGATGTTGGCCTATGTACTTGGAACTTAGACATGTTGGTCCTCCGTATCCACAGATTTAACCATATAAAAATAGTTCAATTTTTATACCTATTTTATATGCTTATATACCTGGAGTCACATAAAAATTTCTTGAACAAAAAGAGGTCCCAATTTGAAAAAAATCAGTAGCCCTGGTCTTGAGGATAGGAGACGTGACCTTCAGTCACTATGAAATAAGACACAGATACCAATCTGTATGTTTCTGGGTTGAATCACATTAGTTCAGTGTTTCCATCTGCTTCATAAGCTCCAACAATTCTACTTTACAAGTGGGACTGCTGAGCATAACATAGCTGTGTAAAATGGAGCATTTCAGCAGTTGTGTCTTACCCACAGAACTATGATGGAAATAACTAAATCAGTCCAAGTTCTTCTTTGTATATAACTAATACATTCATGTGGTTTTAATGTCCCTTTTCCCATTGAGTGACTGTTTCTCAGCCAACTATGAAACAGTGCAACCTGGCTTTATGCACAAGCCTAAATAAAGAATATTCAATGCTTTGGTAAAGGTGGACAGAAAAAAACCCCAGGTAATTCAGGATAACAGAACCAAAGTTTGTTCACACATACTCTGGCAGATATGTTTAATAAATGGAGCGAGCTTTTCTGGTGGGTGTCACTGTTACTCAAACAATAAAGTGTAAAATTTAGGCCAGCCATTTTAAACCTGGCATTTGCGAACTAGGAGGAATAGTATGAACTTGTGATGAATATATTTTTCCACTCTACTAAGTTCATTTTTTTTTTCATCCAGCTATTTTAAATTTTGTTATTTCTGGCTCAGGCTCACGCAGTGGGCAATGTTTGAAGCTGCATTCATTTTCAGATACTGAGACTTGGCTTGCTCATAACATAAATAAGTGTTGCCCAAGAATGTAGCTTGTATTTCTGATTTAGTTTATAACAACAGAAGAACATGGATTAATCATACTTCAGGATGTAAGCACATTTTTAAAGAAACTAAAAAGCATATATATCCACATGGGTCCCTGAAGCTGACAGAGCCAAAAATAACATTTTAGGATTTAAGCATGAGGCAACATTTTGAGACTCTGCATTGCTCATAAATGCATTGAAAACCTGTTTCCCAGGGGGGCACGTCTAGTTGTGGGTTTCCTGATTTCAGTAAACTGCTAATAAAATTGCAAGGAAAATAACTTCTTTCCTTGAATTTTTTTCTCCAAGGTTGATCTGAAAAGGCACTGTATATCTTATACCCCAATCATTTCAGATACCGACATCCTGTTTCAGTAGTAATGGAAATGGTGGGCTTGGAGAGGAAACAAAAGGAAGTTGTTTCAATGTATTTGCTTCAGTTCGGATTCTTTCCAACCAAAAGATTATTCATCATTCCCTTTGCATGTTTACCATCCAGCAGAAGTAAAATAAGTAATTATGACTATTTGGTTTGGATGGTTCATTTTGTTCTGGTATTTTGTTTGAGTTTTTATTTCTGTGTTATAAAGTGGAATTCTCTAAGCAATGTGCAAGATCAAAGATAAAACAAAATTAAAATAATATGAATACAACAATAAACAATAAAATCTAAGCTTCACACAGAAAAAAAATCAGCGCTTTCACAAGTTATTTGCATAAAAAAGCAATTTCCTTAGTGTGAAAAGAAAAATTTTAGCCAGTAACTGTCATCATATTAAGTTGTTATCAGTGTTACAGCAAACGCTGAAAGCTTGTTCATTCATAGAGGATTAACCAAATACATTACATCAGTTAAACTTTGTTTATTGACCAGTATTACACAATATGACCTATTCTCAGTCATTATGCAGAAGAGTTAAGAAAGGGTGCTCCAAAATGACCAATATTCAGGGACAGCTATATTTGTTATGCAGCAGAATATACAACATTCACAAAACAGTGATACAAATGTATAAAACATATCATGCAAACTTTTGAAGTTTCATTGACTTCTTCATCGTGTTAAAAAAAACCATACCAGGGCAAAAAAAATATTAAGACATAATTACAAGCCTACATTTTTTCAGGTGTTACTTCTGTTGTCAGTTAAGATGATCTGGAAGGATCTCAATGCAGGCAGAGGCCATAACGACTATTGAAAATGCACCAACAATATGATTGTTATGAGAATTGCTCTTTGGTTGGTATTTGTGTATGTAAGAGCACACAAAACTAGTTACCGTTCTTTGCTTGATACTATCATTTGTCAAGCAGAATGCTGAGGTTTAGTTAGATTGTTATTTATTATTTAAGGAATTTATAATTTCCTGTTCATAAGAATTTAGCCATTGCCTACTGGCTTGCTTCCATGAGTCCCATAGTTCATATATTGTAACTTGTTATGTTTTAATTATATTGTGCATTTTACATATGAACATTAGGCTCGAATAAAGTGTGGCCACAAGGTTGTTTTATTGGCTCTCAAACTGCCTAGACCCACTATTTTCTGGCATAAGGTGATAAACCATTGTCCTGCATATTTTCAAGAACTTCAGAGTATCTTTTGAATAACTGCCAGGCCTTCCTACAAGAAATTTTTTTTCAAAAACAAACATTTATGTGCTTTTGAACACACTTAGGGTTTTGTTTTTTTAGCAGTTTAAGGAGCCTGTGCAGTTCCTGGAGAGTCTGATGGACAATTGATCACCAGACCTGCCATAGTTATCCACAGATACAGTACAACTCCCTAGATACATTCTTGACTTCACCATCAAAACAAGATGTGGATTAAAGTGAACCCTACTGAAATGAACTAATTCTGCTGGATGTTATCATAGAGTCGTGCTGGAGTGACTAGAAAAGGGAGGAGGAAAAAAAAATGCAAACTTCTGTAGTACGGAATATATATGTTGGTTTTGTATAATAAGGGATATCTGGCAGCCCTATTTCCCAGAAAAACTCCAGAGTTGGTGTTGGATGGATCTGTGTGGCATGAGTCCAGTAATTAATATCCCAGATCCCATTAACTAAGGTTGGGGCAAGTGGGCTAAACCCCATAACAAATTCCCTGCTCAAAAGTTTGAGTTCAACTCTGCAATAAATAAATACTGCATGCTCTACCCATTAGCAAGAATATAAAAGAAGAGTGTCCTGGCTCAGAGCCTGGTATTCATCTTTTAGCTGGGTAGCCTCCAGCCATCTGTTATAGCTTTCGTTTTGTTTTGCTGGGTGGTTTAGAAGAGTGTGAAGGGCTTTGGGCAATTTCATCGTGGTTCTCCATAGTCTCTGTAATGCATAGATTTGGGTCTTGTGCCTCTGTAGCAGCCTTGTTTTGAGGAAGCTATACTTCTATTGAACTCTCTTTCCTCGAGTGGCCTGTGCTGTGTTTGCCTCAGGCTGGACCTCCAACAAAGGGTACATCTCTACTGTAGAATTAATGCAGTTTGACACTTTAACTGCCATGGCTCAATGCTGTGGAATCCTGAGATTTGTAGTTTTGTGAGGAATCACCACTCTTAGACAGGGATGGCTAAAGACCTTGTAAAACTACAACTCTCAGGATTCCATATCATTAAGCCACGGTAGTTAGTGGCTTCAAACTACATTCATTCTACAAGGTAGTGGCACCCAAAGGCCTGCTGCCAACATAGTTCTAAAGATGCACATCCAAACTCCTATCTGACATCTTTGGATTCTGGAATGCGACAGCATGAAGAAAATTTGTGAAATTGCACCAAATATAGCTGAGATCAAAATAGATGCAAGCAATCTTCAGAGTTGTACTTTATGGAGAGACTTGGCTTACATCTTGATGTGCCATGATTATGTGGCAGTGCTCTCATTATCACTCCTTTATGAAATATAGCATGGTGTCACAGCACTTACTTTAAAAACTTGATGCCACAAATCCTTCCATAGTGGCAAATAAATGCGCTTGACTCCCAATTCCAATGCTTTATAGTCCTGCTGCCACTGCGTACCATCCTCACAAAGCAAATTTTCCCTCTCTGCTTGTTTAGTGCCAGATTGTGGTGTCAAAAGGAAGAAGACTTGTAGATGCGGATTTTAATTTTATTTTCTTCATTGAATATTTTATTTTTAAAGCTGCTTCTGGAATGTGGCAGATTTGCTACTAAATGCTTTAGTTTGTTACTATCAAAGAAAATAACTTGCTTTCACGTTGCCTTCATTCATCTATCTACTTTAAAATTCATGCCATTATTTTTTATTTTTTTCTGAGGTGTTGGGTTGAAGAGAAAGACAAAGGAATGAGCTTTTAAAATGGATCATAGCAAATGGGCTTTGGAAGTATCCCAGTTTAAGAGCTTAAAGTAATAACAGCTGTCTATATAAGATGTTGCATGTTTTGCTAAACAGAGCTCCAAAGTTGCACTTAAGAAGAGTTATCAGTAGAAAGGAAAACATATTAACTGTCAAGTTATGGAAATACATTTCAGTTTCCAACCTACTATTACTATTTATAAATCAACCTCATGTATAATTTGAAAAGAGGATTGTGGACCAAAATTGTGGATTTTGATACGACCTGTGGATAAGTCAAGGATCATAGATAAGAAGAGGGAAAACTTTAGTAAGTCTCAGAAGTAATGCCATGGAGTAAAAGAGATGATACTTCTTTCAGGTTTTCCCTAGATGGATTACTAGGCTCTCACCTTTCTTTATCAACAGAAGGGCATGGCTCCTAACTAGATAAGTTAATATATGGTTCTGACATAATTTTTTTAGAGTTTTGGGGGTTGGTGTTTTTTACTAAAAATTCTAGACTTGCACATGTGCTTATAGGGTGGTATTTATAGCTCTTGATATCTTTAATATAGACAAAACTCCTGTCCCCATCTTACCCACATAATGATGGAGAAATACTTTCAGATGTTCTGGTCTATCAAAAAAAGAAAAAGAAACGGGGAAAGATAGATATAATACAGGTAATACAGTAAGGAATGTCTGAATTTTCCCCACTGGATATTACTGAGTGTAAAGTTTGGCCACATCATTTGAAAGATGTTTCTTTTGTCTCTGTTGTCTATATTTGGCTCTCTGGGTTATAGTTTAGTGAGCATAAGCACTCTTTGGCAGAGAAGACTAAAGACCTTGTAAAACGACAACTCCCAGGTATCACAGAATTAGAAGAGATCACATGGGCCATCCAGTCCAAGCCCCTGCTATGCAGGAAAAGCACAGTCAAAGTACCCCAGACAGATGGCCATCCAGCCTCAGTTTAAAAGCCTCCAAGGAAGAAGCTTCCACCAAACTCCAAGGCAGAGACTTCCACTGTTGAACAGCTCTTAAACCAGAAAGTTCTTCCTTATTTTCAGGTCGAATCTCCTTTCCTGTAATTTGACCCATTGCTCCAAGTCCTAGTCTCCAGTGCAGCAGATTCCATAGCATTGTGCCATGGCAGTTGAAGTAGTATCGAGCTCTATTAGTTCTACAGTCTAGATCAGTGGTTCCAAACTTATTTGGTCTACCGCCCCCTTTCCAGAAAAAATATTACTCAGCGCCCCTTGGAAAGGGGGTGTGGCTTAGAGGGGTGGGCGTGGCTCCTGCTCAAGAGGGCGGGGTTGAGCCTCTCCCCTAGTCCAAGATGCAGGGCTGGGAGGGGGAGGTGGGCGGGGCCACAAATGGGCGGCCAGGATTGGAATGGGTGGAGGTACGAGCTCTGAGGCAGGGCTGAGCTTCTATCCCTGTCCTGCAGCACCTGCCAGGACACAGGTGGCAGGGCTAGAGGAGTGGGTGGGGCCTCTTCCCAAGTGCCTGATGGGGCTGAACTTCTATACCCTGCTCCCATGTTCTAACAAGCGCCTCAGAGGAGGTATACAGAGGCTAAGCCCTGTCTTGGGAAGAGGCCCTGTTCCCGCCCCTAGCCCCGCCCTTTAGTTTTAAAAGGCCTCTCAGGAGAGGTATAGATGCTCAGTCCTGTCTCGGGCTCATGGAAGGAGGCCCCGCCACCTTCCCTAGCTCCGCCCTCTGTGTCCCAACAAGCGCCCTCAGGATAGGTATAGATTCTCAGCCCTGTCTCGGGCTCTTGGGAAGAAGCCATGCCCACTCCTCTAGCTCCGCCCCCTGTGTCCTTACAGGCACCTCAGGTGCTCAGCCCTGTCTCCAGCACTTGGGAAGAGGCCCCGCCCCTCCCCTGGCCCTGCCCCCGTGTCCTAATAGGTGCCATCACCGCCCCCCTGGATTGCTGCAGCACCCACCAGGGGGTGGTAGCGCCCACTTTGGGAACCACTAGTCTAGATGCACCATTAGATGATGGGTTAATAATAACTTTATTTTTATACCCCGCCCCATCTCCTCGAAGGAGAGGAGGCCAGGCCCGATAAAACAAACAAAACAGTAACAAAGCAATAAAACAATTATCCCAGTAAAAAACATCAACATCAATAAAAACAATCATTAAAATAAACAAGCAGGATTATTGTTGATCATAAATTGAATTTTAGCCAGCAGAATGTAGGTAAATGCAAAGTAGGTGAATGCAATGGTAGCCATTATTAATAGAATAGTAGGGCTATTACTTCAAGGGAAATAACAATTTCACTCCATTTGACACTGGTTGGGAGTCCTGTGTTCAGTTCTGGCTGCCTCATTTTAAGAAGGATGGAGACAATTTGGAGGTTCAGAGAAGGATAAGAAAGGTGATAAGAGGTATGGAGAACAAGACATTTGAGGAAAGGTTGAAGGAGCCTGGTGAAGTGGAAATTGTGGTGTGACATGATTACACTCTTTAATTCCTCTAGGACTTTCACACAGAGGAGGAGGCAGACTTATTCTCCTGTGTTCCAGAGAGTAGAACCAGGTCTAATGGTTTTAAGTTACAGCAAGGCAAAAGTTACAGCAAGGAACCTCTTGGCAGTAAGAGCAGTTTTGGCAGAGAAGGTGGGATCTCTTTTTCTGGAATAAAAAGGCTTGATAGCTACCTTTAAGGATGCTTCATTTGGAAATTCTGTATTGAGCAGGGGTTGGAAATTCTGTACTGTAGTTCATGAATTGATAATTTCCCATATTAGTGCAAAAAAAACTAGTGCAAACTGCTCTACATAGCACTGATCTTGAAGACAAGTTGAAAGCTGCAACTAGTGTAAAACACAGCAGCTAGATATGAGTTGGCCAGAACTTCTCACAAAAAGCCATGGTTTTGAGTCAGTGGATAGCCTTGCAGAAACAGCCTGGCTCTCAAGGGAAGTTACTTTTTCTATGGCAAATTTTGCAACTCTGGATTTTTCAATCCCATCTCCCACATGGCTGAAAAGGGGAGCGACCTTTGCTTGCATTTCATCCCTCTACATTATCTTAACTGACAAGAGGAAAAGCCAACTCCTGTAGGGAAAAGGTTCGCAAGGCTAAAGCGCAAAATGAGCTCAGGCTTGCCAGGGACATTAAAAAAACAAAAAAGGCTTTTTTGCTTACGTTGGTAGAAAAAGGAAGAAAAAGGAGGCGATAGGGCCTCTGCAAGGAGAAGATGGGGTGATGGCGACAGGGGACAGGGAAAAGGCAGAACTGCTCAGAACTTCTTTGCCTCGGTCTTCTCACAAAAAGAAAGCCATCTTCAACCTCAGCAACATGGAATAGATGAAGGATTAGGGGAAATCCAACCCCAAATAGGGAAACAAGTTGTCCAGGAACACCTGGCCTCTCTAAACGAATTCAAGTCCCCAGGGCCAGATCAACTACATCCAAGAGTACTGAAGGAACTAGCGGAAGTTATTTCAGAACCACTGGCAATCATATTTGAGAGTTCTTGGAGAACAGGAGAAGTCCCAGCAGATTGGAGGATGGAAAATGTGGTCCCTATCTTCAAGAAGGGAAAAAAGAACGACCCAAACAATTGCCGTCCGGTCAGCCTCACATCGATACCAGGCAAAATTCTGGAAAAGATCATTAAGGAAGTGGTCTGCAAACACTTAGAAAGAGATGCAGTCATTGCTAATAGTCAACACGGATTTACCAAAAACAAGTCATGCCAGAATAATCTGATCTCTTTTTTCAACAGAGTTACAAGTTGGGTCGATACAGGGAATGCCGTGGATGTAGCCTACCTAGATTTCAGTAAGGCCTTCGACAAAGTCCCTCAGAACCTTCTGGCAAACAAACTAGTAAAATGTGGGCTAGACAAAACTACAGTTAGGTGGATCTGTAATTGGCTAAGCGAACGAACCCAAAGGGTGCTCACCAAAGCGTCGTCTTCATCTTGGAAAGAAGTCACGAGTGGAGTGCCGCAGGGTTCCGTCCTGGGCCCAGTTCTGTTCAACATCTTTATTAATGACTTAGACGAATGGTTAGAAGGCACGATCATCAAGTTTGCAGATGACACCAAACTGGGAGGGATAGCCAACACTCCAGAAGAAAGGATTCAAAACGATCTTGACAGACTAGAGAGATAGGCCGAAACTAACAAAATGAAGTTCAACAGGGACAAATGCAAGATACTTCACTTTGGCAGAAAAAATGAAATGCAAAGATACAGAATGGGGGACACCTGGCTAGACAGCAGTACATGTGAAAAAGATCTTGGAGTCCTTTTGGACAACAAGTTAAACATGAGCCAGCAGTGTGATGCGGCTGCTAAGAAAGCCAACGGGATTCTGGCCTGCATCAATAGGGGTATAGCGTCTAGATCCAGGGAAGTCATGCTCCCCCTCTATTCTGCCTTGGTCAGACCACACCTGGAATACTGTGTCCAATTCTGGGCACCGCAGTTGAAGGGAGATGTTGACAAGCTGGAAAGCGTCCAGAGGAGGGCAACTAAAATGATCAAAGGTCTGGAGAACAAGCCCTATGAGGAGAGGCTTAAAGAACTGGGCATGTTTAGCCTGCAGAAGAGAAGGCTGAGAGGAGACATGATAGCCATGTACAAATATGTGAGGGGAAGTCATAGGGAGGAGGGAGCAAGCTTGTTTTCTGCTGCCCTGCAGACTAGGACACGGAACAATGGCTTCAAACTACAGGAAAGGAGATTCCACCTGAACATCAGGAAGAACTTCCTCACAGTGAGGGCTGTTCGGCAGTGGAACTCCCTTCCCCGGACTGTGGTGGAGGCTCCTTCTTTGGAGGCTTTTAAACAGAGGCTGGATGGCTATCTGTCGGGGGTGCTTTGAATGCGATTTCCTGCTTCTTGGCAGGGGGTTGGACTGGATGGCCCATGAGGTCTCTTCCAACTCTATGATTCTATGATTCTATAAGCAACATCTTGATAAAACGTAGGCCTGTGATTCGCACATAATCATTTCCCCTTCTGTATCATTTTAAACACCTTTGCCTAATGAAGAAGAAGCCAGTGAAGCTCTGAAAGTTTGCATAATATACTATTTTGTCCATTTTGGTTGGCTCAGTAAAAATATTGTTGTTTTGTGGACTTTGGATATGTACTTACATTTAGGAGCTCTATGTTTGTAGAATAACTTCTCTCTTCATGTGCATCTCTGAAGTTTGTCTGTTGGAGAAACCTTGATGTCCCACCAGTGGCAAAAATATACCATGGGAAAACATAGGACTTCTGGTTGTAGAATGCCCTTCTCTTAGAGATCCAGTTGGCTTTAGTTTAGTACCAAGCAAAAACATGAGATATTATTAAAATCTTTGGGGGTCTAATTATTTTATCCAATTGATATTTATGCATGGTTATAAATTGTTGAACCTATTTTACACTATTATATTATTGAATGTATATTTTAGACTGTTTAAATTACCTTTTACTGTTTAACCATTTTAAAGAGTTAAATTGGTTTCAGTAGACTTTTTGTATGCTGGCCCGGTCTTTTTTGCAAAGGATGCGATATAAATTTTGTAATAAATCGAAGTCATATCCAGGCATTGCCAAAGCTACTGACAGTATGAAATCGTGGAGTATGGTTCCAGAAAAATTGCCTGAAACTTTTATAGTATGCTAGAAGAGCCAAAATCAATTCAAAGAGGTTTGGGGGGTTGGGGTTTCCTTGTTTCATTATATGCTTTTTCTTCTGCTGGCATAGAGCATAATGTAAGACATTGTAGCCCTTAAGGCTACTTTTGAAGCTTCCCAAAGGCATCCAATATTTTAAAAAATTAACCAAAAATGCCCACCATTCTCTTGGGGCGAGAGCAAAATTTCATCAATTTGGAGAGGGATTTGGCTGCTTTTTTCAGTGAAAATTAGTCACTGACTTTCAATTTACTTGTTTGGAGGGTGGGAAGGAAGGCCTCTGGGATTTTAAACAGCTCAGAGGGGTTCAAAAACATGGTGAAATTTCTCACTTGATGCTTAGAGTACATAGTAGAGAGTTCTTCAGCCATTTAAAGTTCACTAGGAGATTAGTATCCATCCCTAAACACAGAGTTGCCTGTCCCAGTTTGAAGGAGATGGATGGGATCTCCGATTTCTGAGTTCTTTTAATTGACAAATAATAAACAAGTATGATGTAATTTTGTAGGGAAAGTCCATTTTTACCAGTAAGTTCCCAGAAACTGGCTGAGCATATGTATATGCAGCATAGCATATGTACAGTTGCATTTCTCTCTATTTTCAGCCATTGGACAATGATGTGGCCTAGTTAGGACCATTGTGGTTCATAAACAGGAGGACCAAATAGCCTTGTGGATGCCAATTCTGCTTAGCACAACTCAAGCTGTAAACAGATCCTGCCTTCAGCCTCCCTCATTACCAATTAAAAATAATTTTTCTCTCTGTTAATCAATAATAAAGTGACACATTTTTCAGAGCGCTACAGGGACAGTATTTCACATTTCCAAGGTTTGTTTCCATAACTACATGATAATGTGCTCTTCCCCCTTCTTAATTTTTTATTATTAAATCTATTTGCTACTTGTGGCTTTCCCCCATTCTATTAAGAGAAAATGTGTTCACCCAGAGTTCCCTTACAATCTGTCCTGTTCTCTTTTTGCTTAGCTTTTTGGAATGATAATATGGTCTTTGTCTTGGGGCATTCATACTTCACTTTACATGCGGATGCGGAATGCACAGCGTAATACAAAATGTGTCTATTCATTTATTGTTTCTCCCCCAAACATTTCATTTCAGAGGTTTACAAATGAGGACCACTTGGCGGTTCATAAACTCAAGCATGAGATGACACTGAAATTCGGTCCTGCCAGGACAGATTCTGTCATCATAGCAGGTATGTATTTGTGATCTAGGTCAGCTAAGACAAAATAGTATATTAATACAACCCAGCTGTAAGATCAATACTCGGTGCCCAATGCATCAAGTAATATCTGTCCAATCTATGTTGCGACTTTCATTTAACTGGGATGATTTGGGGAAGGCAAGTGATAGATTTCCAGATCTTTATGTATTAGTGTCAGGTTTTGTGACTTGAGAGTGAAAGATTTACAGCGAAAGGTTTTCCACATTTCTTCATGTTCTTTTCAGAGCAATGAACAAAAGCTGACGAGCTCAGCTTCCTTTCCTAGTCCCAGGTGTTGATTCTCTCAAGCTTTTAGGCCATCAGTTAATAAATTTGAAACTTCATCTTGCACTTTGACTGTTGCTAGGAGTGCCTTTGCAAAACCTAGGTGGGTCTCTCAACGTGTGCAGTCCAGAAACGGTGTTTCAGAAAAATATATCTGGTTGTTTGGCAGTAGTCTGTTAACAGGGATGAATATACTCCTATCCTCTCAACTATCCTGGATTCTAGGCCCTTGGAAGCAAGAAGGTGCAGAACTGACAATTATTGAAGGAAATTGTTTTTTTGTTTTTGTTTTTACTTTTACCAAGCCATAGAATCATAGAATTGGAAGAGACCCCAAGGGCTACAAAATAAAAACACTCCCGTTAGATGGTCACCCATCTAACCCCATGACATTCCAAAGCAGCACATTCCACTATCAAACAGCTCGGGAAGTTCTTCCTAATATTTAAGTGGGATCTTCTTTCCTGTAGTTTGAATTGGTTGCTCCGTGTCCTAGTCTTTGGAGTGGCAAATATTTAAACATGGCTATCAAAAGGAATTTTTAAAAAATAGTTTGAGAATTAATCCCTGTGTTAATGTCAGGGCTTGGAAAAATTGTTTTTGGATGACATTTCTCATTATCCCTTAGCCAGCACAGCCACTGCTGACTGGGCAGTTTGGGGCTTTCTTGTCCAAACAGTTTTTCCAAGCTCTGTGTAAATTCTGTGCTGTGTACATTGTAGCTTCTTTGGTGTCTGTACCTTAGACTGAAAATGGGTTGGGATTTTTGAGCCGCCTAAAGCCTGTAACATTTGGGTAGGTGGGACATCTTCCCTTATAGCAGCACTGACAAAAGAATGATCACATTTGCCATTCTTCCATAAAACAGCCTATTGAAAATCCTTATAACTTGGTTGTGTACAGGATGTTGATCTATACCATATTGGAATATTTGTTCACATCACACAATATTTCCTATTGTGACTGGAAGTGATTCACTCCAAGATCTGAGAAAAGAAAGGGTCTTTACCCATTGTTGTTATTGCATGCCTTTATCCAATTATGGCATGTGCTCAAGTAGTAAGCTATGGTGCTCTGGATTGAGGTTTCATTGGTATAAAATGACTCTTTGCGGCACTTAAGAATACAATTCTTTATTTGTTTACTGTACCAAAGGATCAGGAGTGTCCACTGGTTTTGTGGAGCTGCTGTTTCTAACTGTTGATGTGTTATGAGCATAATCCTTATTGTTCTTTGAGTTTATGACAAACTAAGGAGTTGATGCAAGAGAACATGCTGGGTTTGAATAGCTGAAGTTAGAACAAAACAGAGCATTTGTCTGCCTTTTTATTTCCTTTTGTCCAAAGGAAAATGCTTTTTGTAATCTAACATTGACAACCCCAGTTGGATGTTTCAGGGCTGATAAATGATCCTTTCAAGGGTACAGGATTCACATCATTTATTCTTCTTGCAGCAGCTATTCGATCAAGCATATGAGTCACTCAGAACTCCTCTCCTGTCGTTTGCAATGTTGTAGAAATATCAGCATACACATCTTGTCTTTCCAAATCAGAACAAAACAGTTTTTATCTCTGACACCAATAATGTAGTGTCCAAACAGAAGATTCATGTGCGATCCTGGGTTTTCTAGTGTTAGTATATCAGCAGAATCTTAGTTACATGTACCCACACAACTTATTTTTGCCCTCACCTTTTACAGTTCCCAACATATTCATGGAATTTTGAAACGAATACAGTATATGACAATTTGAAAATATCCCATTTCACTTTAGATGGGAAGCAAAAATTATTGATTTGAAAATAAGCTTGAAAAATGTGGTAGTGGTACTGATGTCCTTTCAGGTTGTTTACAAGATCACTGGATTTTCTGGGAAAGGTTTGTTCAGAGGGGCTTTTCTTTTGTCTTCCCTTGAGCCTGAAAGTCTGATTTGCCCAAGGACACACAGTGGATTTTCCTAGCAGAGTAGGAATTCAAACCATAGTCTTCCAACTCAAATCACTGCACCACACTGGTGTAGCAATTTGTTTGTGTGTAGTTAATTTATGAAGCTTCATATGCCTGAGCAGGATATTAAGTATCCAGTATTTTATGTGGTTCCTTTTCCTTGCCATAGCTTTAAAAGGTGAAGCAGTTTCTGCAGAATAATACTTGTGCAAGCTCTGGAGACCACAGTATGAATCTCTGGTCAGCCTTGGAAACCTACCAGGTGTCTTTCGTCAAGTCAACTCTCTCAGCCTCAGAGGGAGCTCTGAACAGATTTTGCAACAAAAACTGGAATAGTTTCCCCTTCAGGTCACCACAAGTCACAAATTACTTGAAGGCAAGCAACAACAACTATAATGATAGACATTCAGATGTTCTCAACCCAGATGATCCATAGTATATTGCTGTATTTTCATCATCCAAACTTCAGATGTGTTTGTTTCCAGGTTTTATATTCTCAGAGCCAACTGCCATTATGATTATGGGATTTGTAAATATGGAGGGGAGGCACTACTTTAAGGGATGTAGCTTCTGTTAAGGCATACCTGTTTTGTCTTAATGTAGGATATATTCAGACCTTTAAATATAAAGCAGATATTATTTCTATATGCAGTATTTGAGAACAGACAATGTAAGGCAGGAATCAAGGAGGGTTTTTGAATTTTTTTTCAAAAGCAATGATCATTGATGTCCCATAGATCTTTTGATCTAATGGACTAGTCTTTAGGGGAGGAATGGCTGTAGTTGTTGGTTGACTTCTTTATTCAAAGCCATGAATGATGCCAGTGATGCCAGCCATTGTGTTGATGAATGTGAATATCATTGACCCTCAACATTAATCAGATTGGAGCAGGTAGGTAAGAGTCCAACCTTTGGGCAGCCACAATTTTCCCAGCTCCAAAGGAACAAGGAAGCAGTTTAGGTGTAGCTATGCATATCATGCTTAAGCCGCATGATATTTTATGAGACTATAGAACATGTCTTTTAGATCATGTGATAATGCCATCTGAGACCACAAAATAGCTTTTGACTTTCCTTATAATGAAATCTGTCATAAGTTATCACTCTCCTCTTTCAGTGCTTACATTATCTTATTTTTAATAGAATTTTCTTGCTGTATCTTCAAATATACATCTGTTCCTGCTTCCATGTTTTCACCAGCTTCACCTAACCTGAACCACTAATGCAGACTTTTACCCAGCTAAACGGATGTTCATTTGCCCTAATCCTGTACCCTTAGAATGGCAAAAAACAAAAAATAAAACAAAAAACCCAAACCCTATTCTTACAGATTCCCTTATCCTGCCTGTCTCTTCAGTAGATCAGTGTATTTTGTAAGACTGCAAAGTACAAATTGTAGAGATGTATGAATTCAGGAACCTTAATGTTCTAGGAATTAAGACTGAAAGCTACCGTGGTAAAAAACTCAGCTTATGACTCAGCTGTCTCTTTATCTTGCTCCCTGAACAGATCAGACGCCAACACCAACCCGTTTTTTGAAGAATTGCGAGGAAGTTGGGCTCTTCAATGAACTGGCAAGCTCCTTTGAGCATGATTTCAAGAAAGCCACAGAAGATGATGAGAAAAAGGCAAGGCCCAAAGCACTGACATAAAATATTGAGAGCTTTAAGATGACTTATTGTTCTGCATTAGTTTTTAAAAAGTGGGCATCGCTCAAACATTGCCCGCAGAGGTTAATCTAACTTGTCTTTTTTCCATCATTGTCCAGCAATGAGTTACATACCATCAGTCTAGTGGTTGCCTAGTTTGGTTATATCTGCCCCCATAATACAGCTTTCACTGGCAGAAGTCTGTTTTCCTATTTTCATGAGTCAGAGACAGCAGCTGTGTGTTAAATACCGTCTTCTAGCACAGAGCGTTGGCCCTTTGTGTTTTTGTGGTTCATTTTTTTGCTTTTAGAAATCAGATGGTTATGGACATCTTGAATAGAAACAGCTGTTCTGCCTTACTGGTTTGGTTACCAGATGAAAAGCAATTTTGGTAAACTAACCTTTTTCTTCATTTTTTTTAATTATAAAAGCATATTAACATCAACTATTCAATGGGCAGTGATGAATCTGAGCAGCTCATGGGATGTGGAAAGTACACTTTCACCCAGAGGGATTGCACTATTGGACATAACCTATTGCAGATTCCATAACCTATTGCATAAGCTATTGGAAAATAACTGCACCCAGTCTATGGGCACATATCCTTTTGGCAAATGTGAATCTCCATGAATATGTGGAGACCACCTTTTGAAAACCACTAGTTAATAAAAGCATGACCTTGTTAGAAGTCAGCTCTTTGAAGAATTGATATTCATAAGCATTCATATAATGACACACTGGTAACTCAGCTGTTAAACTAAAGAACCATGTTTTTAAACTGCCAAGGATAAAGACATGCTATTACAAAAATGTATTTGGTTAGCAGAGGATGGTTGTTTCTTTGCAGTTGAAGTCACCCAAAAGATATACACTCCCTTGAAACCTCTTAGTTAAAAATATACACTAAGAGATAAAAACAAAGTCTTCTTTGTTTACTCATAAACATCTTATATTAATTCACCATACAGGAACATTTTTTATTGAAGTTCAGTTATAGACAGGATATAGCTTCTGTGTGTTGAGTACGCAGAGATTCATTCTTTATCAATAGTCCATAGTCTTTGAGTATAGTTGTATTCACTGAAGACCATAATCATACTGTATCCATTGAAGTCTCTAAACAGACTTCTCTACTGAAGTCCAAACAGCAACCTGCTTTCATTGAAGTCCAAACACATACATGCATCCACCTCCATTGAGGTCTGATGCAAGACTAACTACAAAATAGAGACCTGAGTCTGTACATGCTCAGTACAATCACATGTCTATAACCCCTCTCACACCAAAGAGTCAAACTAGCAAATCAACATACACCTAGGAAACAGGTTAGGAAATATATACAATAACAAAGAAATAGTGAAAGGCTTAGGAGGTTACTATTTACAATATACACTAAAATGGCTTGATCTTTGTGTCACTGGACTTAATTTTGGGGTCCACTGATAGCCAAGAGGAGGAAGGGCTCCCAGTTTGAATGGCTTGATCTTTGCACCACTGGACTTAATTTTGGGGTCCACTAATAGCCAAGAGGAAGAAGGGCTCCCAGCCCATTCCTACAAAGGTGGCCTTCAACCATAGACTGCAAAATAGCAGCTCAATTCTCTGCCACTGGACTCCTGTTAGAAGAATGGATAGACAGTAGAACACATTGAGAGGTCCTTGTCGTGCTTGAAATGAATTGACTCATTGCTTTTGCCTTTGTTGCCAAAACCAGTGTGAATCCATGCTGCCTATAAAACAGCTGGAATGAAGGTGAAGACAAAACAAAAAGGGGTGTGAAAATAGAGGAGGTACAGAAAAGGTGAATGAGAATGATCCAAAAAAGTCTTTAAGGGAACGCTCAAAGGGAGGGTCACGGGAAAAATAATTATCTCATTATTCCCCAGAATAAACCTGGTATTCATTTCTATAGCTGGAGTGAATTACCTCCTGCTTGTTGTTTCCTGTTATTTTGTCAGATGTTCTCTTGGCATGTTCCAAGCCTACATGAAGCAGCAGAAACCTAAATTCAGGTAGTGTTATGATGTTTAGTTTTCAAGCGTACGTAAGAAATGTAATAACTTTAAAATAAATGAGAAATGCAGAAGCATTTGCCATTCATCTTGGCATCTCTGCAGTCATTGAACAGAGCAGCATAAGGCAGGGGTGAATTTGCTTCTTACTCAGCCAGTTTGGCAAATTCCAGCTTGTGCACATTTTGTTAAAGAAAGCTGAAAATGCCAGGAAGGATTCCGCAAGAAATAGGCTGTTGGAGCCCCCCCTATGCCTGTTTACCTTTCCTCTAGGAAAGCCACTCTCATTCAAAATGTGCAAACATCCACAAGATGCACAATCTCGTTTCTCCCCATCAAAGTGTTCTGGGAAGAAACTTCACATAATTCTTTTACTCCAGTATTTAATTTAAATCTTACATTGGTTTTGTGAAACTTGATTTCAGCTATGGCTGGGACAGCTTCCAAAGTCTGCAACAACTAATTGGGTCAATAAAGGATTTCCCTCCCATTCTGTGTTTTGCCTTAAATCCTGTAATGGATGCAAGAAAATCCCTCAACATGGAAACAATTCTGTCTGTATCCAGAACTTTATCCTTGCAAACTCTAGCAGTAGACAATTAATTTTTGACTTTGTAAGCCTATGGGCCAGGCTTATCGCGCATTTATTCTTCAAAGCTCTAAGATCATGACAGCCATGAGATATTACTTCACATTTTCAATGTTTTTGTTGTTATGTTCAACACTCAAACCACTACATCACACTGAGATAGCAATCAGTGCGGAAGTAATTAATTTGTGCTAAAGTACTAATATCAATACTAAAAATATCCACTCGTTTTATTGTGTATGTATGTGCGTTCATGTGTTTAAATGGACCTCGTTACACTAGAGCATCTTTCCACTTTAAATCCAGTTGCTGCATCTTGCATAATTCTGGGGTTTGTAGTTTAGGAAGCGGCCTTTAAACTGTGCAGTTATAGAGTCCTGGGCCTCACTAAACTACAAACCCCAGAATCTGGCAGGAGGCAGCAACTGGATTTGAAGCGGATATATGCCCTAGTGTGGTGAGGTCTAACGTGCTCTGGTTTTTTGAAGCATTTGGAAAACTGTTTTTTTTTTGTCTTCCAAACTGAAATCTATTTTGTAAAAACATAGACCTCCCCATTCAGTCAACTTTTTTTTCATGGCTCAATAGCTATGAAGATTACATCACATAAATATATTTAAAACATACTGACTTGGGGGAATCAGAATGTTGTAACTCTAATTTTATGTATTAATTCAGTTATTATTTGTATACTGTCTTTGTGTCCATAAAACATTCCTTCCTATGCAGTCACTATATTAAAACCTATCTGGTGCAAAATGCGAAGTTAGAGAAAAAATAAAAATAATTTAGCTGATAAAATAGATTAAACTTCTGATCGAATAAAGATGTTTGGCATCTAAAAATCACTAGAACGGGATATTTATTTTCTTTTGAAAGTGTAGATTATAACTTTCAGATATTCAAAGACAAACCCCTCAGGGGTGCCCTAAGTCGGAAACAACTTGAGTATACGTGGCTACAAATTCCTCTCATTTTCTACATTTCAAATAGATTAAAATAGTTCTATGGTTCTCTTTGCTATGTCTTTATCTTGCATTCTGATTTTGCTGTTCATGTTCTTCTATAGACGAAGTCCTTTCATATATGTTCTGGGTTTCTCACCTATTATTAGTAGTGTTACGGCACAAAATATTAACTTTCGTTTTGAGGTCTGTTGTATAAATAATTGACAACCCACAGTCTAGCCAGACATTTTATATGTAAGACCACCCATCATAATGTTGTTGTACCATTTTAATAGCTGCTGCTACAACTTATGGATTGCTGGAAGTTTATTTCTTGTTAAATATGATTTGCTCTGATATTTCTGACCTCCAGCAGGAGACTGCAAGCATTCAAAGCTTGGCTACTTTCAGACAGACTGAAGGAATTACCCCAGCTAGAATTGCCTGGATTTTTAGATCCAGCTGGTTTGCTATTCAAAAAAATTGGCAGGCGCAACTGAGCACATTCATGAGATGCTTTGAACATTTGGCTCAATCAAGTCCAGTTGCTAGTTCTAGTTTTAGTTTGTGTGGGATTTTTTGGAGGGAGAACTGGATAGTTCCAGCCACTGAGTTTGTTGTAATTAAGTTGAGAAAATGGGGATATTCCTGGATGTGCTGTTTTTTTTAGTGATGTCCTTCTCATTCAGAGCATCAGTCAGTGCAAGGCCAATGAAAGTCTCTGTGTTAAACCCTATTGGATGTTTATACACAGTAGGATACAAAAGAACTGTTATAATCCATAGAACTGGAGATCCACTACCAATCAGGGTTGATGACCCCGATCCTCTCTTGGACAAGTTGAAGGATGAAGCAGTAGCTACTGTCCAGGGAAGTGTAGTGTAGTTCAGGAAGAACACGTAGGGGTGTCTCAAATGGTTTGCTGCATAAAGTAGAAAAAAATCTGACTTGGAATGATTATTGAAGAAAATCAAGGCAAAAATGCAAAGCTTTGTTTACATCTGAACATTAACAAAACAAAAATAATATGCATAGGTTATTTATATAACTTTAAATGAGATGTTGACGACATTGGGATAATTCAAGATTTACCACCTCTTGGTTCAGTGTTAATCCGAATGGCGATTGTAGTCAAGAAACCAGAAAAGGACTAGGACTTGGAAGGGCAGCTATGAAGGAACTAGAGAAGAAGTGTAAAGATATATCATTGAATACTAATCAGGGTGATCCAAGCCATTATATTTCCATTTCTGTGTATGGCTATGAAAACTTAACAGTGAAGAAAACTGATAGGAAGAAAATTAACTCGTTTGAGATATGGTCCTCAAAAAAAATTCTACTGATATTGTGAACTGCTAAAAGGATCCTAGAAGCCAAGCTGACTAAACTGAGGGAGTCTTATTTTGGACATCCAGTGAGAACACATGACTTGCTGCTTAGAAGGCAGCATGAAAAGAGAAAATCATCATCATCATCATCATCATCGTATTTCTTACCCGCCTCTCCCCATGGCTGGAGGTGGGTCACAGCACAGTTAAAAACACACAACTACTATAAAAATTCTACAAACACACATTAAAATTCAGTTCCATAAAAGATACAGATCAAAGCATTTCTGTAAAACACACATTAATCACACAGGACAGAGACCAAAACACATGAGTTTAAAATTCATGCTTAAAGATGCATTGCAGGTAGATGGACTCAATTAAGGAAGTCACAACTCTGAGTCTTCAAAATCTGAGCAGGATTGTTTTGAAAATAGAGCAACTTGAGGAGGACTATTGGGGTCGCCTTAATTCTAAGTTGACAACAGCAACCCCTCCAGCTCTGTCTACAAAAGACAAATAAGCTGTTGACCTTTGCTAGTAAGGGGCATATTCCTGGACTTTGCCTAGGCATTCAGGCTTGCTTAGGACATGTAGAATGAGGAATTTGAGGTGCCAGAGGAGAACAGTTGGAAGCCACAGCTACTTTCGCCTCCATAGCGTCACCCAGCATTTGTTCCCTGGTGGTGAACATTGCATTCTGCCTAATGACAGTATTATTTCTGAATAATCTGTGTACAAGAAGTAGTACAGCAAAGATCAGCAGAAGACATCAAGCAAAAAACTGGGGAATAAGAAACAGGAAAAGCTATATGATTCAGTTAAGTGTTTCTTCTTCATGTTTTCTAAAAAGTCACTAAAGACAGTTTCCTGTCTTGAATACCTCCAAGGATAGCTTGCTCATGCTGACATGCCTATTGCTTCTCAGAAGATCGTTATATCCCTTTAAAAAATATCTTGGCAAGCTACCATCCAAGGACTTTGAGGAGGCACTGTGCTTCTGTTTTTGATCACTCTAGGACCATTTGATGTGCTCTTTTTCCTTCCTGATTTTCCAAGAGCACACCATACCCCTGGTTTTTACCATTTCCTGTTGCACTTACTCCTTGATCTAGAAAAGCAACAAGCAGCTATGGGCAAAATTGGAAAAGGCCATGTAACACGGCTGAAATGAAAATAGGTGTGGTGGCATGCTGCCAGGCACAGGCATATGGTGAGGTTTTATTGCAATGGACTGGTCATAGATTTGTAATAGCTTGCATAGCTCTCTTGTTGGCTTTTGACAAATCAAGCAATAATTCAAAAATGACTCATATAGGGCTTCTATGATTGAAGGTGCCTTTTGTGACCTGCAAGTTTTCTTTTTATATTGGCAGATAAAAATAGTTGAAGAAAGAATAGCTCATTTAAGCATAACTTACAGAATCTGAAAGAATACCCCATCCTTTTGTTAATAACCAGTTATGATATGAGCCACCAGAACCTCTATATAACTCAACATTTTCTTTCTGGTGTAGAGCAAACTGCTCCCCTTTCAAATACAATACACTTTCTCAGTCTAGAGCGGAGTTTCTCAACAATTACTCCCTGGAGCCATAGGTTTCCACCAGAGGTCACTAGAGATTCCTCGAGACGTTGTGATTGTTAAAAGAATAAACATCTTTTTAGCTGTAGATTAATAATTTCAATACAAGAATTCCCTGAGGTCTGAAAATTATTTCAAGGCTTCCTCCATACTAAAAATGTTTAGAACACCTTGTCTAGAGATTGCTGCACACACAGCATCAATAATATTAGTGTGTGTCCCGTTTTTAAATGGAAGAGTTAATAAAGAGTTAATAAAAGCAACATATGGAAGGCCAAAGCTTCCTCAGCCATTAGTAACCTTTAAAAGCTAGGATTGGTTTGGGGGCCCCAAATCAATCCTGCAGGAAGATGTTGGTGACTATGCCAAACAGTCCTAGAAGATAATAGACAGTATCCTGTAAACATCTTGTGTGCATGTTAAAGCAAAACACTGAAATATGTGTTATTTCTTTCTATAGTGTTCTGGACCTCTGGATATGTCTCTCCCCTCTACTCCAGATGTCAAAATAAAAGAAGAAGAGCCAGTTGAGGTGGACTCTTCCCCTCCAGATAGTCCAGTAACAAGTCCACGGTCACCGCAGGCCAAGGAGAAGGTGAGCTGTCTGGTAGTTGTGTTTTTATCTTTGTTGATTTTTCTCTGTTTTTGTTTTTTTAAAAACATGTTGGAAACTTGGGAAAGCTTTAAACAAAAGTTCACTATTTCTTTGAACTCTAATGGCATGGTTGTAGGAGAACCAAGATGGATCTGAACCAAGCTGTAGTATAAAGAAAAGCTCAGGAATGATCAAGGTTTGCGGAAACGTAGTTGATGTTAGTTCCTCTTTGAATTGTCATTTCTTTAGAGAGAGGTGTTGGAATTGGATCCAGATGGCCTGTAAACTCAGTAACTGAGAATTGACCATGTTTGTCTTCTGGCTGCACTGTTCCTAGTGCCCAAAAATACACAAAAGTTAAGTTGTGCAGAGGGCTGCAAAGTAGGTAACATGGTCCAGGCTTTACCTGAATCTAAACTGGATTATCTCCAGGACCAGGAGTCCACCTGAAAATTACAGAATGTGCCAGGGACCAAGTGAACTTGTTAGGTATTCAGAAATGAAAAACCATTTTCTCACTATTTTTGGACAAAGCCAATTTGAAAAGCTAAGCCTGTTTTTGTTCAAATGTCTATGGGTCAATGGGCACCAGTGCTGTACGGGGAGCTTTTCCAATCGGAGTGGCTGCCCATCCTCTCTTACATTCTAGGTGATGTCCTAGCTTGTCACATTCACCACCTTTTCCTCTCTATAATTGCTCTATTGTAGAATTAGGATTTGATGTGACTGACATGGTTTTAAGACCACCTCCTAGCCCTTTTCTGTAAAATAAAGTGAAGACCTATCAAATAATCATTTACATGTTTTATTCTGGTCATGCTCAACTTAAGTTGTTTGGATTTCTGACATAGTGCATATCTTGCACACTACTTAGTTATGTTGGACTGAGACCTCATTTAGGGGAATATGCATTAGAGTTTTCTACCCAGAGACTTCTAAGTACAGCAAGAACCCCATACCTGTGGGGCCAGTACTTGCAGTTTCACTTACCTCATCCAGCAGAATAAGTCTTTTCTAGGACTTTTCTAGGTCCTCCAGGTGATTTTCTATGATATGCTTCTGTCAGGTGTTACCACAGAGTTGCTCTAGAGGCTCAAGCAAATTCCTAGAGAACACAAAACTCTAGGAAATTTCTAGGTCCTTCAGGATAACTGCGGTAACTTCCGATGGAAATTGTTCATTTCAGTAAGGCTGCTATTATCCACAGTTTTCTGTTTCCATTGTACATTCAGGAACCTATCCCCCCACAGATACAGGGATCATACTATATCTTATTATAAGACTATAAGTCCCAGGACTCTGTACAAAGGAAACCTGCAAACAAAATGCTACTACACTGCAGTAAATTGTGAAGAGTACTGCGATGTCATGGGTTTGTTTTAAGAAATAATGTTTCATTTATTCAGTCATATAATAAAATATACTGTAAGGAGCTGTTGGGGTGGGGAAAGGAATGTTGGAGCAAATGCTAATTGGTGGAATGTTTTAGCAGATTTGCATAAGGCTGGTGAGTGACAGTTGGTGAATGGCCATTAGACAATTAGCATTTAGTTTAGTTAGACTGCTGGGATCGCTTGGGAATGTGGACGGTCTTTGTGAGGAAGAATTATGATTAAGAGTTAGCTAGGTATAGGAATATATGAGTGATTTTGATGGTTTTGAGTTAGCTAGAGAAGAGTGAGAGAGAGTACATCATATTTTAAACGTAATAAATACTTATTCTGCTTTGTTATGCTTAACTTTTGTACATAAATAATTATTTTGGCTTTATACATTCAACCCTCCATGTTTGCTGGGTCTGGAGCACATAACCATCATGAAAGTGAAAAAACACAAATAAAGACATTGCTATTTTTTAACTTCTAAGAATTTCTAGGCCTTCCAACATGATTTGGCTTCCAGTGAAAGCTGGCCATAGATTTGCACTGGAGGACCCTGACATTCCTAGAGAAATGTTCTCTCTAGCAATATCTATGCCCTCCAGCATGACTGGAGGAAATTGACCATAGAATCACACTGGAGGGCCTAGAGACTCCTAGAGTGAACATTTTTAAGCAAAATTGCAAGCATAGAGGAGCAGCTATACACCGAGAGCACTACCTAGATGAAGAGTGGTGTCTGCTGGGGATAGACATTTGGTGGGTTAAGGAGCAGACACTACTCATTTCGCCATAGTTGTGTGATTTCCTGAAAGGAACTCCATATTTGGTGGCATAAGGGTTAGAGAACCCCCAAATGTATGTAGACTATTAGATTCTGCCTTTTTATTTTTGAATGTACAGGGATTTCTGACAGTAATGTTTAGAAGTGCCTGAGAAGTTTTTGCAGATGAATTGATGATTTTAGCCCTCTGGATTTAGGACTTTTGGTATCTGTCTGTTGAAATAAGTTACTGGTTCTGTTTTTGCATGAGAGGTGGCTTGGAAATTCTACAGATGGGATAAGAGGGATAAGTAATTGGTCACATTACATAAGAATATCTGGCTTTGAATGTGTGCATATTTCTCAGGAGAGCGTCTCAAAGCCTGTGATCATTTCTACACCAACTCCAACCATTGTACGTCCTGGGTCACTGCCGCTGCACTTGGGATATGATCCCATCCAACCTACTCTACCTTCCCCAACCTCGGTCATCACCCAGGCGCCACCTTCCAACAGACAGCTTGGGTAAGTAACAGGATGGTGGTTGATATGGGGAAGAGGCTGCAGGCTTCAAGGTGCTTAAAACTGACCATTCGGTTACCTATTGAATGAATCGGCAATTTTTCCTTTAAATCACAGTATTACATTTTTGTGGAGGATGGCAGTGATATATAAAACTGTAAGAAGTGTTCAAGAATAGCATCTTACTATTCCAAGCACATGGTTGTTTGTTACTGCCCTCTGTCCCCCAGTTAAAGATAGAGAAGGGAACAGAAGAAGAAGCAGGCTTAAACTCTGTCTCATGCAGTTTCCCAAAAGACTCTAACCACTATCTTCTCTCCCACAACACTGCTTGGGTGCCTTCCCAGGAAAAAAAGAGAGCTCCAGTCTCCTCCTTTTAGAGAACTCTGGCTTCTGGTCTCCATGTTTATTTAGTTTTTTGCTCCTCCTATCTAGCTTTTAGAAGAGATTTTTCTTTTTTTCCTGAACATTCGCTTTTCCCATGGTTTTACGCATGAGTGGGTGGATGAGTGAGAGCCACAGGATGGCAAAGAAGCATTGCCACACTTTCCAGGCTTTTCCATGCCTTAGCTGTGTACCTCTGTACCTCTTTTCTTTGTCTCACCCACTTACTTTCTTACACATACAGAGAATTATTGCAGGTTTCTTATAGGTAATGTCTAGTTTGACGACAAGACTAATCCTCTCTGAAAAACATGGGTGGGGAACTTTTGGCCTTCTGGACATTTTGTTTGTAATTCCTACAAATTCTCACTGGTTGGCTAGGATCCCAAAGGTCCACCTGAAAGGCCAGTAACTCCATACCTTGTTCTAAGAAGTAACTTCATCCCAGATACTGCCTGCTTAAGTTAGTTTAAGTTAGATCCACCCTTGAATCTTGAGAGACACTGTGTTCCCCCCGTTCCCCCCCCCCCCAATATGTATAGGGCAAATGGTTGGTAGATTAGGACAGTTGTTGAGAATTTGCTGAAGGACAATTTTCAAGAGGACTAATTCCTTTTCTTTCTCTTTACCTTCATTTAAGTATAATCAGTGACAAGTATCCCACTGCTGGTCTGATCTGAGTTCAAAATGGTACTGCCCACTTTGCAAAACCCTTTGAGTGTCTGCTCTTACAGTGATACAGAACCCTGGGGGATAGGTACTATTTCTGCACCTGACCAAGTTGTGCTGCAAGTTGGCTCAACTCTCACTTTCAGATCCGACATTGATCACTGATTCAAGCATTGTAATTCTCATGCCAAATGACAGGAAAGTCAGAAGTGCTTGCAGTTCTGAACATGAGCAGACTAGTGCACACTTGGTAGTCTCTGTGCTTTTGCAACTCATGCCTTTTCTGGAGGATGCATTTCTTGATACTTCTTTACTTTATACTTTTCTACTGACTTATTTTCCAACTATTGCAATGCTATCCCAGTAGTTTTGTGAAGAGTTACAAAGAGGTAGATGAGTGGGCTGTTGGGCTCTGAGACAATGCTCTGCATCTAGAATGCAATGGGAGACATCTGTGGTTTTACGCATGAGTGGGATTCCTAGTATCTTTTGCTTATTTGTTTGTTTTCTTCCAGGTCTCCAACCAGCTCTGTACCACTTGTCATGCACCTTGTGAATGGGCAGACCATGCCTGTCCTCCCTGGCCCTCCCGTTCAGATGCCTTCTGTCATATCGGTAATAGAAGCTTCCCACCCAGTTGCTTTTGATAAAGGAAGGGACAGCTTTTCCCTTTGTAGAGCATATGTGGGCACTTTAATTTGCAAAATTGACATCTCTCTCTCTTTCTCCCTCCATGTGAGATAAGCCAGGGCTGGAGGGGAGGATATGGGGGTGGAGAAAGATGGCTGCCTGCAAGGTAGCAGTGCCTGCCAAACACATTGTAGGGCAATCAGGCCTCAGAACTGAGCCTCCGTCTGAGCAGATGGCTGACACTGTTGGTTCCAGGGCTGGGAACGGCAGGCTTGCTGATTAGCTAGCTCTATGCTGAAATCACTCAAGCTTACAGAGAACATGTTGGCCTCTCTGAGTCAGAAAACCTCCCTCCCTGGACTCTTTGGGGCATGAAATGGTTATTTAGTTTTTATTTCTGCATATGAATTTTCTCGGGATCTGTGAGTGACAAATGAGAGTGCCGTCTGGTGCAATTTGCACTGTTTCTGCTGCTGATGACACAGCCCGTGCAAATCCGGAGCTGCTTTCTTTTGAGGGTGTGCTTTGCATTCTGTTTTGGAAATCAGAACCAGAGTGGAAATACAATCTCAAAAACTAATATTTTTAACATTTCTAAAACAAAACACCTTTTCCTCTTAAGAACTCAAGGCAATGTATATGCTTTATTCATCTCATTTGATTCCCACAATATTCTTGGAAGGTAGGATAGACTGAAAGAGGATTATTAGCCCAGGTTCACCCAGTAAGTGTAGTAGGTGAGTGTGGACTGGAACCTGAGCTTCCCCAGTCCAGTCACACAATACCACAGATTGGTCTCACAAAACAACCCTTATCAAACTGTTTTCTCATTACCAGCAGTATCTAATTTCATAAAGAAATTTTTGTGAGGGCTGCATTACACATAACACATTTTTGGTGCAATGGAGGCTCTAGTTACACTCACATCCTGCTGTTGAACTTTCCATATCAACTGATTTAAACAGAATATTGACGTAGATAGACATTCAGCCTTATCCAGCATGTTCTTAAATATATGTTTGAGATGTTGCACATATAACCTACCATTGTAATAAGTAAAGTTTTGCCAATCTAGGCCTCTGCATGTGTTTTGAATCACAATTCCTAGCATTCCTAATTGTTGGCCATGCTGGTTTGAACTGATAGGAGGTGAAATCCAAACATCTGGAAGGTCTCATACTGCAGAAGGTTGGATAAAATCATCATATGGGAGTATTATTTGGGTAACGGAGCCAGAACATGCTGTGGATGTCTGCTGAGTTTTTCTATAGTTTAGTCTGTGGAATGGTTCAGAGAAAAAAGGGGAACCCATTAAAATGTTCCTTTTTTGCCTGCAGTTTCTTCCTCTTCTGAACTGCTGCTGAATTGCTTCCTCTTCTGAGTTGCTATCAGTACTGTTCTTCTCTGCTAAGCAGCTACAATGTTAGTTGATGTACTTTTGGTGGGATTTCTGATATATACTATTTTTCAGCAATGTTTTTGTTTATTTCTCCTTTAATGAAAGAGCTTATTATAAATACACAATGTGTTTTCTGTCCTCTTTCCAACATACAGCTAGCAAGGCCTATGTCTGTGGTGCCAAACATTCCTGGTATTCCAGGCCCTCCAATTATCAGCAGTGGCTCCATTTCACCATCAGGCCTTCCAATGCACTCAGAAGCCAAAATGGTGAGTTCCCTGACATGGTAGTACAAGAATGAATATGTTCTTTGTTCATTAGACTAATAATCAAGTTTGGAATCTATTGTACAGGGAGAGGTGGATCTGTCTCCTTTCCAGAATGGGAGAATGTCCCCAAAGTTTCTCGGGGTCTGTGTGTTTGTTTTACTTTAAAATATGAGATAACTTAAGCATTTCCCTCTCAAACATGCACACTTTTAGTTTTTTAGTTTTTTTCCTTGCAATCACATGTAAAGTAAATCTATATTTCATACCCTTGGCTTCTTGCCTGAAAGAGGATGCAGTTGGAAGAAGCTTAATTGTATTGATGAGCGATGAAAACTGTCTATTCACCCATTCATCCTAAAGAGTTTTGCTAGTTCTCATTCTCCATCTGGAAAGAAACCATTGAACCACTGTTGATCTTGTGTTGTTTTTCTGCCCTTATAGAGACTAAAAGCCAGCCTGACTTCCTCACTAAATGGAAACAGTATGGTAGTGAGTTCTGCCAGCACCATGGTAACATCTCATCCAGAACAAGGTCAAATACTCATCCAGCACCCTGATGCACCTTCCCCTGCACAGCCACAGGTGTGCTTCAAGTCAATGGATTAGGGATTGGGAGGGGATGCTGTGTCGAAAGGTGGGCTGCGGAACCTTTGATCCTCCAGGTGTTTTGAAAAAGCCCCCACCGCTGTCCTAAAAACTTGAAAAAGTACTTGGCTGCAACTCTATACCATGAGCATAGCTAATATCAAATCGAATGGCGTCTGTTAAATTCAGGAAACAGGAGCCGTCACATAAAATGAACAGTTTATCAGAAGTAAGAATAGAAAAATGTTCAGTCTCTAGATGGTAACTAGAGACAATAAGCTTGTATTTAATAGAGCTGAAGACTGGCAAGTATCACTTGTGAGATATATAGCTTACACTCTATGCAAGATTATTTGTTCTGCTACCATCTCTGCTTAGGCATATTCTGCAATGTTTTAAAACATTTTAATAGGTTTCCAGAGACAAATAGATGAATGTGTGCACGCTGAAGGTTTTGATGCCTCTTTTATTCTCAAAATAATAATCTCTGCACAAAAATGTCACCCTGGGCCATCTTTTAGTCACCAGGAAATAACTTGTACTTAACTTTGCACAATGCCCTGTTGTCCTGGGGCACATATATGAAGCTGACTTGGGGCCACCTCCTCTCTGCAGTATCAGAGAAAGTGGAGAGCCTTTTCTCAGTCCTTCAATTTGCATAGAAAGATCTCTGAAAGCAGAAATGAAATAGAGGTTTTCCACCCTTCCAGCAGCAAATTCTGACCTTTGTCAGCAATAAAGTTCAGTCTGTATGATATCAGTGACAAATTGGTCGTGGTGAGGGATCTGATGGAAAGCTGTGTTTACAGCCTTGTGGAGCTACTGGTTATACAGTCTGATAAAGAACTTTGTCTTTTCTATATTTTTGTTGAATTTTCCAGTTTGACAAATATCCTTTATTCTAACAATAGATTTTGCAATTTAAAATAAGTATGGTATAGCAGTATTATGTGTGTTTATCTTACATCCATATGTTTTTCCAGTTGTCAAATTTAGAATTTCTAGTTGCAGAATTTATGAGATGTTGGCACAGAGTTCCTGCATACCTTGGCCTATATTGTGTTGCTTCTGTCGTCGTTGCTGCCAGGCATTTATCACTTAGGCATCATAGGCGATAGGGACACAGTCTGGAATATAAAAGACAGTATTTTGAGATCTTAACTCCCTCTGTCTCTCTTCCTATTTTAATTACTTGGGTTTAAATGCTTCTCCATTTGGTCCTGCCAGCTAACCAAATGCCAGCATTTCATCAAGACTGCCACCTGCTCTGTCAGCTAGACAGAAGCTTCCAGAAGTTTACTATCCATATGCTGCCTGACTGATAATGAATAGTAGTGAGGTGTAAACAGGCATGCCTAGTTATAGATCCCATTTGATGAGGCTGAACTGAGGCAGAAAACCTGGAGATCCGTTTTTGCTGTTGACAGTTAATTTCCTTTGTTCTTTAAAAAAAAACAACAGAAAAATGTCAGAAGATTTGTAGATGTGTTGGTTCCACAATTGAAGGAGTGCAAATGTAAAGATATTCAATGTGATTATCACATTGCCGAAATCTTTTTTTAAAGCTTGTAATGTAGTTCTCATTAAACAGAATGAATTCAGTTGATGTTTGAATGGTTTTTGAATCACTGTGCAGGAAAAATCTTATGCTTCTTTTCTAGCTAAATAGTCTGATGAGAATTTATAAGGATGATGTGAGATCAAGAACTGGAAAAAAAAATTCTATCCTCAGTGTTGATCCTAACTACCTGCTATTAGGCTTCCCCAAGACAACTGAACTAGCCTATTATTCATTTTGCTTATTGGTGTCAGTCTTTCATTTTCTCTTCTTCATTGCTAGGTTTCCCCAGCTCAACCCACTCCTAGTACAGGAGGCAGACGGAGACGCACATTGGATGAGGATCCTGATGAACGAAGACAGCGTTTCTTGGAGCGCAACCGCGCTGCAGCCTCCCGTTGCCGCCAGAAACGCAAGCTGTGGGTCTCATCCCTGGAAAAGAAGGCAGAGGAGCTTACGACCCAGAACATCCAACTAAGTGTAAGTCTGCAGCCAGCACCGCAGTGTCTCGGCGTCTTCCTATTTAAATCACAAAAATTATAACAATTTGTACTTAACTTTTAAGACCTGCATCCTCTGACAGTTCATGTGAGATGTATTGCTACATACCATCAACTGAAAAGTATGCCCAGTAACACCAGTGCAGATCATGTGAACAATCAATGAGATAACTATCCCCTTATTCCCACAGTGAAGTGATTAGCTTTTTTCATTGGGCATAGAGACATCCTTGCTCTGTAGTGGCCAGGAATTTGACAAGAGGACTTTAACACTTCAACATGTAGATTACCTACCCTACTCATGTATAAACCTAGACATTTTAGTAAAAAATAAATTTTAAAAACCTGACTCGACTTACCCACTGATCAATATGAGTACAGTACTTTAACTGTTATTTAAGTAGAGAGTGTCCCAGTGGAACCTGATACTCTCTACTCTCTCTGCAGCTTGAAATCCTGGATGGAGAAATGGTGGCGGCAGCCAGGGGTTACTGGCCCTCTGAATTGGTGCTTTTTTCCTGTCTATGGAATGAGCCATATCAAAATCTATTATCATAATCCATAATAATCCCTTCATTGACCCTGATTTTCTGATTAAATGGCTGACCTTCAAGTTGGATAGTAATCACTAGTAGGAACACTGTTCTTCATCCTCACTCACTGCCTTTCAGTCTGGAGGAAGAAAGGCAATTCGGCCAGCCGTGGGATTCCACTTTAGAGCAATCTTAGGTCCCCTGGTTTCCTGTAGGTATTCCTCAATCTGTGCCTACAACAATACTTGGAAAGCCTTCACTGTTCTTCACTGCAGCTGTTCAGGAAACAACACTTTGCTTCTTCTTCAGGGTGGTTTGTGTTCTGCTCTCTGAATCAGTGTAGCAGGAAAACATGTTTAAACACTTTCCAGCTCTGCTGGAGTCCTAAGGTGGAGGAGATGCTATCATCCAGGTCAATAGGTTCTTAATAGCTTTTGATTCCACTTGTCTGCCACACCATCATGAACTCCGGATGCAACCTTTTGCTATGTTTGACAGACAGACCATACCAAATGACACAGCATCTTGAAAGCTCTGGCACATAAGCCCCTTTACTTGATGTGTGTTATCTTCAAAAAGTAAAGAGGACTCATGACATAGAATAGATTTGATGTAGGAAAGAAACAGTCTCAAGATGTTGAAAAAAGATATGCTTGTTACATCTACTTTGCTCCATAAACGCAAAACAGGTTATGGTGGCCATTCTGACCATTTTCTGAGAGAATCAATTGTTTTTGTATATCATGCATGACATTCTAGCTCACTTTGCCATTTTGTGGCATCAGAGATGACTTCAGTTCATATCTTTTAATTGACCTCTGATGTTAGGTGAGGTCATGTTTCAGAGTGTAGAGTTCTTCTGGAGGCTAGTTCCTACCAAGGCATGGGGAAATTATTCTTTCCCTGCGGTATTATCATCATAGGTGATCACTCGTGACCGAGTTTGATTGTCATCCAAGGGTAAAGTCTTGACCAGGGGTCCTCAAACTTTTAAAGCAGAGGGCCGGTCCACAATCCTTCAGACTGTTGAGGGGCCGAATTATCATTTGAAAAAAACAAAACAAACAAATTCCTATGCACACTGCACATATCTTATTTGTATTGCAAAACAACAACAACAACAGTGAAAGAACAATACAATATTTAAAAATCAAAACAATTTTAACCAACATAAACCTATCAGGATTTCAATAGGAAGTGTGGGCCCGCTTCTGGCCAATGAGATAGTCAGGTTAATTAGGATTGTTGTTGTTGTGTGCCTTTAAGTCATTTCAGACTCTGGGGGAGCCTAAGTCTAAAATTATTTATTTATTCATTTACTACATTTATTTACTACATTTATATCCCGCCCTTCTCACCCCAAAGGGGACTCAGAGCAGCTGTATGTACATACAATATATTATATTATTAGCATAGCACAATATTAGCATTATATATTCCTTTATTTATTTATTTACAGCATTTATATTCCGCCCTTCTCACCCCGAAGGGGACTCAGGGCGGTGGTATATTGAACTATACCACTATACTGTAATATTATATGTAATATATAACATAGAATTAATATTATTATATGGTATTATTATTAGTATTATATTGTATAAAATGATAATATTATTATCAATATCATATGTATATACAATATATTATATTATTAAAACTGATATAAAAATATTATATTATAAATGAGGGTGGGGGCCAGGTAAGTGACCTTGGAGGGCCGCATCCGGCCCCCGGGCCTTAGTTTGGGGACCCCTGGTCTTGACAGTGGTCCATAGGTGACTGTAGAGATCTATTTTGGATCTGCATGGTTTTTCACAATGAGGACATAGATTTCCAGATAGAAGGCGTTCCCGACAAGGGTTTGGTTGATGTGCTTTCCTTTTGGAATGTTTCTCCCTTTCACCCTCTATTCGTGCCTCTTCAATATCCACAGTAGAATTGGTAACCGCTGATATTTAGTTACAAAGCTTGAGTGCCAGGGCTTCCCAGTTCTCAGTGTTTATGCCACATTTTTAGGCTATATACAGCTCCTTAATATCTCAATAAAGAATATTCTCCTACCTGACAAATCTGTTGTTATTGAAAACAGGACATGCTGCTTGCTTAGGTGAAGTACATCAAGGGCATTTGTCTTTTTTGCTCTTTTCGTCTTGTGTATAACATTGGTGGGTCACTTTCCCATTTGTTCTCCAACGTTTGACCAAATTTGTGATACTCTTTATCGCAGCTAAGACCCACAATTCTGTGATTTTTAAAATTATTGTTACGTTGCTTGAACGTCCTGGAAAATGGTGGGATGTTCCCTCTTAAAGAAAGAGGGTTTTAGCTTTACCATATATCGTGGACGATGGGCTAATCCAGTGTTAAATGGTCTTATCTACTTAGGAGAAATAAAACAAAACAGATTTTTGCCTGGAAATAATTCTGTTTCAACACAAAGAGCATTTTGAGTTCTCCCAGTGTGTGTGATCCAGTGCTAACTTAATCTTCCCACTCTTTTATGGCGGCCTTAAAGATTGACTTTGAAATGCTGCTAGTGACTCCCCCACCCCAAGGTTGTGGCCTGTAACCCCCAAAGGCCACTCCAGCAAATAGTGATGGCGTTCCATGCTGATTTATTGGTAAAGAGTGGCTACAGGAGATAGCTTTTGGTTCAGTTTAGGTCTGTAGCTCTTGTGTCAAGTTGGAAAATCTCCCTTGTTTTAGACTGTAGCTCCCAAAATCTCCAGCCAGCTTAGTGAGTGGCTAAGCCAACTAGAGAATTCTGAGAGCTTTAATCTCCTGAAATAACATTTTGTCTCTCTGTTCTTCAGCACTTAGATTCTGTTGCAGTTCTCCCTCTTTGCTCTGCTACTGGAACAGAATCCTTCTCTGAGTACCTTGGTTGATATCCAACCACTGTTATACTTCCATAAAGGAGGCACATTTGAGTTCTTTATCCTTCTACCAGTAATGTCTTTGCTTTTCTTGTGTTCTTGTGTTATTTTTAGCCCACCCTGCTTCACTTGGGTTGAAGTCAATAACAATTCCTTTAAAGTAGTGGTTTCCAACCTGTGGGCCACAGCCCAGCAGTTAGCCATGAGAACGAAAATCCAGTCTGCAATCCTTCTTCCTCTTTATTTTATTTTATTTTATTTTATTTTATTTCTGTTCCTTTCCACAGAGCTGACCATTGCATTAGATAGACCACATCAGCTCTAGATTATTCAATATGGTTTTCTGTGGGCAAGCAAATTGTGACTACTGGATGGCATATGTTCTGTATCAGATACTAGAGCTGATGTGGTCTATCCAATGCAATTTTCTGAATCAGCACCCCAAGTAACCAAACCGAATCTAAATTTGTCCAAAAACTGATTCATAACCCTTTTGGTACTAATGTTGGAGAGTGGTCCCTGGTCAAAGTGCTCCCTGGTCAAACAAAGGTTGGGAACCGTTGTTTTTAAAATAGGCATTCCATATTTCTATCTAACTAAAAAGCTCACTAGTGATTTGATCACATTGCTCAGTTCAGCTCTTATGAAATTTTTTAGGCATAAGGCGCCCCCTTAAAAACAGGATTAAGCCATACAGTAAACAATTTAAACACTCCCTGACAAGGCATGCAAAATGGAGCATTTCTTGCTGTCAGTAACCAGCAACAGTCTCTCTGACTGGCTAGCTCAGTGGACAAAGGAGGGGGCATACAGATTCGTCATTTTATGCAGCAATTCTGAAAAGCACATGCAATGAGGGCAAATGTTATTTCCTTTCCCACAGAATGAAGTCACACTACTAAGGAATGAAGTTGCTCAACTCAAACAACTGTTGTTGGCTCACAAGGACTGCCCAGTGACTGCATTACAGAAAAAAACACAAGGTTATCTTGGTAAGTGGAGTCCTCTGGCTGTGCCTGCAGGTCAAGTAAGGATAAGACATCTAGATTTCTTTCATCTTCAGTGCATGATAAAATAATCATCTCTCTATATAAAAGTCAAAGTATGTATGTATGTATGTATGTATGTATGTATGTATGTATATATGTTGGCTTGTACCAAAAAGGCTCCTCCATGGCTTGATGGAACTGGACCAAAGGAGGCATACATATTTTTCATTATCCAACTTTGGATATTTGAACTAAAAACAAAACCCACCCCTTTTAGGCCCAGAGTAAGAGGAAAGGAAAAGGGACAATGTGGATTTGCTATGGCTAGGTGAAGTGACCCTCTATCATGTGACTGGAAAATAAAGGGTGTGAAGCAGATTGGCTTTTGTTGGGTGAAATGGGGAGGAAATAATAGGAGGAGGGAGGAAAAAATGAAAAAAAGGAAGAAGGGGATAGAAGGAAGAAAGAGAAAGGAAAGGGGAAAGTATGAGAGGAGGTGTGGGGAGAAAAGAAAGAAAACGAAGAGAAGAGGGAGGGAAAGAGGGAGGGAGGGAGGAAATGAGAGAAAATATATTAGGGAAAACAAAATAATGATAAAGGGGGGGAAAGAGAAAAGGAGATGGTGTCTGAGGGAAAGAGAGGAAGGAAAGAAAGAGCTACAAAGAGTGTGTTTACCGTTGGCAGAACGTTGTAACAGAGGCAGGCGATACCAGGTATATACGTTTGTTGAAAGTAGTTAGAAACTGGGGAGAAAAAATACTTTTACTATAGAATACTGGTGAGATTGTAGTGGTTTAGGTGGTTTGCTAAGAAAGCCTAATTCAAACCCTGTCTCAGCCTTAATTACATTTCGTGGGCATTTGTCTGGCAAAAAACAGTATGTGCATATACCTTTCTAAATAGCACATATGTTATCCACTACAGTAGGCTCTCAGTGGGTTTCATACCTTACTTCTTTTTGGCTCTTCTGATCAGGGCCATTCTATTAGCATCACAGGTACACTGTACCTGTAAAACTACTATGCAAAATGTACACACTTTACCATCCAGGTTCACACACCATAGGGATTATCAGACTTGGCCACAGCTCCCTGTGAGAGCCAGATGTGTTTGCTGTCTGGGAAACACAAAAAATTTCATCACTTAGAAGCCAGTGTAAAGATACTTACTGTTCCATAAGGGCTGGTTCATAAGGGAACATGAAAGCCATCAAGGTTGAAGGAAATTTAAAGAAGAATACATATTTTGCTTACATATGAGCCGACACCCTCTTTTATCTCACTGAATCTCCAAATTAAGAACATCTAAGGGAAACAATGGGAAAAGTACCACATCCAGAAATCTCTTCCTCTTTCTGTTGTCCATTCCTTTCATTTAAACTGCTTCTTTCCTGCTGTTTCATATATCTGTCCCTTCTTTCCCCTTTCTCACATCATTTTCAATAACCTGAGTTCTTCAGGTTTCTTATTAATAAAATCTCTCATCTGTGTTGCCTCCTGATACTCAAGGGATGGCTCTTTACATAATATTTCTAGGATCAGTATGGCAGAAAGAGAGTGGAAAATAGTGCAAATGTACATCAAAAAAATATCAGTGCTCCAGAAGGCCTTCCTGCTGTGGGTATTCAGAAATGACACTTGCATGTAGTGAACATACATTCGTGCCTTGCAGGGCTCTTGGCATATGCGGTTTATTTTGATTCAGTACAGTGACTCACAGCTTGAGAAATGTGGCAATGAAACCAAATCTCCTCCTCCTTCTCTCCCCCCCCCCCCCCCCAAAGGCTTTGTGTACAATACAGAAAAGTAGAACAAATTCTCCCCTTCAACTCCATTTCCCTGTTATAAGCTCCTGTTTTGGAGTTTATCGTTCATGTTATTAGTTTTTGCTTTGTGCTAGCTGCAGGAATAGAAATTCAGCTCACATCAGACTGATGAACATGAAATTCTTTCTTCCCCCTCACACACGCATGCATACACAGTTTTATTACTTAGATTTGTGACTAAGCAGCTCCTCAGACAAAAACGCTAGTAGAGCAGGGATGGAATTACAGCTTCCTTCACCGTTGTGTTATTTTTATTTGTAGTACCTTGTAAATTATTTTTACAGGTTGGGGAGAGGATATGTGTGACCCAATATCTTAACATGCAAGGAGATAATGAAGCAAAATACAAAATTTACAATCTAGTCTGCTAAAGGTTTTTACCCCCCCCCCCCCCCCCCACCCGCCCCAACCCAGCCAATAGGCTTTGGAAGTCAAAGTGAGTAGCTGACTTAAACTGGGAGTGATCATATTAAGCAGCATATAAATATTGGTTTAGAACAGAACTGCAGTATCACTATTACCAGGCTAGATTTTCCTCTTGTGTTTGGCTGTACAGGATGTATCACTGGCAGTATCATTATTACCAGGCTAGATTTTCCTCTTGTGTGTTTGACTGTACAGGATGCACTCTTTCTATCAATGCCGTATTCAGTTATATTTTTGCCATTAGTCTTGGTTTTGTTTTGTTTCGTGTCAGGAGTGACTCAAGAAACTGCAAGTCGCTTCTGGTGTGAGAGAGTTGGCTGTCTGCAAGGACATTGCCCAGGGGATGCCCAGATGTTTGGTGTTTTACCATCCTTTTGGGAGGCTTCTCTCATGTCCCCACACAGGAAACTGAAGCTAACAGAGGGAGCTCATCTGCTCTCCCCTGATTTGAACCGCTGACCTATCAGTCAGCAGTCTTGCCAGCACAAGGGTTTAACCCATTGCACTACCATTGCACCACTTGGTGATATCAGTTTGTTCCAGTTTATTTTCTAAAATCTATGTGAAGAATTGTGAGTGCTATTCATCCTGGATCTCCAGGGATGATTCTTCCTCCCCTGTGCTATCGTTTTAATGGAGAATCTCCAGAAGTGAAACTGCAACAATGGCAGAGAATGTATTGTGTACATTATTGCCATTTTGTTACCTTGATGGTGTTGGGTTTGTTTTAGAAGATTTGTTGAAATAGGTGAGTTACTTTGGCAACACCTGAAGTGCATTGTGACTGCTTCTTCATTGATTTCAGCAACTGGAGCTACTGAATCCCCCAATTTGTACATTTGGTCAGAATGTACAAATCCAGTTGGGCTGCAACTCCCATCATCTTTCACCATTAGCTGTTATGTTTTGGGCTGATGGGAGTTACAGTCCAGCAACATCCTAGCCCACCGTGTAAGTGAATTTTGATCAAAAGAGCAGCACATATACAAGGCAGAAACCAGCTGATTGATTGTTCTGTTCTAGAAACCAGAAATCAATAAATAGTGTGATATAGTAGCACCACTGTTACTAATGTTTCATGTTTTTGTTTTTCTTTCCTCCCCTCACCTTTTTTTTTAAAAACAGAAAGCCCAAAGGAAAGCTCTGAGCCCACGGGTTCCCCAGCTCCTGTCATCCAGCATAGTTCTGTGACAGCCTCTCCCAATGGCCTGAACGTTCGCTCTGCTGCTGAAGCCGTCGCTACTTCAGTCCTCACTCAAATGGCAAACCAAAGGACAGAACTGAGCATGCCTGTACAGTCGCACGTCATTATGGCTCCGCAATCGCAGTCTGCAGGCAGATGATGCCACAAGCCATCTGACATAGAACTAACCAATCAGAACTTGCAGCTGGAAAGACTGATCACAACTAAGCCCCTTGAGCAGTCTGGGGTGGATACAATTTTTTTCTTTTTCTTTTTTTTTCTTTTAAACGTGAGTAAGGGGCAGCTATGGAGCTTTCAACAAAGTATGTCCCATAACAATCTTGGCCCAAAGCAGCTGTCGTTATTGCCGTCCGGTTTCGAAAGGATGGCTTCAGAAGGAGCAGCCTTCCCATCCCTTAGGGGTGATTGCTCATCGTATAGAACCTCATAGTCTTGCTCAATGTGGTCTTAAATGGTTACTGTTCAGGTATAGGTTACGCTAACACTAAGCCTTTTGCAGTATGGTTATTTATGGTGCTTTCTGGAGTCAGCCACTTTAGCGAACAAAGTAATTCATTGGAGAAGCTGTAATATTTTGCTGGTGCTGTCCATTGAACAAACAGAATGCACCCACACTGCTTTCAGGCATCTCTGGTATTTTCCTTGCTGCCGTGGTTGACCTTCAATTCTGCACTTTCACACAGAACTCCAGCTCAAGGCTCTGAAGGTGGTAAGCTTCATACATTTATAGGGTTTTGCTGCCTACACCCCTAGTTCCCCCAAATTGTTTTGTGGAACATGTGAGGAACATCATTCTTAGTTGCTTTGACTGATGTGTGTTTTTAGTCGGGATGGTGGAAATGATGCCTTTGCCTGCCTGGATCACAGTTGGCATTTTCTGTGACTGTGGCAATTACCAGAGATGAGGTAGTATTCCCAGTCATTTTATCTGCTAAAATTTGTAGCCTTTTTTGCTGTGGAAGCAGTAATCAAAACACAAAGTGGCATTTTAGATATCAGCAAGGTGTGGTCAGCCTATCCATTTCAAATGGTCAGAATACAGAATTTGTGAGCTCAAAGCATTTTCTTGCCCCTTTCTGCTGTCCTTGTCCTGCAGAATGAATTATGTCGCAACACCCTCCCCTTTCAAAAAGTCTCCATAATTCTCTATAAATCATAGATTTGAAAGGCCATGAGCCCCTTTTAAACCTTGTACATTTCAAAGGATCACCTGTTACATTTCAGGCCAGTGAACTCATGAAGACTGTGGCCTTAAATCATGGGCTTGTCTGTCTTAAGGACAAGAAGATTAGATGAGCATGCACACCTGTTTCCCTCTTCCCTTTTTCCCTTCAAAACATTTCCTCCAGTCCTTTTTTGGGAGTAACGTATCATCCACTCCTTTTGGAAAAAAGTGGGACCCCTTGAAGTACTAGTATGACAAAGTGGATGCCAACAGAACAAAGCACCTTGGCATTTCAAAAGCTTTTGGATTGTTTCTTCTCCTTATCTCTCCTTATTGTCAAAATGCAGATATGTTGTTGAAGGCTTTCATGGCCAGAATCACGGTTGCTGTTAGTTTTCTGGGCTGTATGGCCATGTTCCAAAAGCATTCTCGCCATAGACCCACATCTATGACAGGCATTCTCAGAAGTTGTGAGGTCTCTTGGAAACTAGGCAAGTGAGGTTTATATTTCAACAGAAAAGAGGAAACCATGAAAATGAACAAAATCTGGCTACCAGTATTTTTAAAAAACTCTAAAACCTGGACAGTATATAAAGAACACTGAAAACAGGGGAATTCCAGACATGAAACAATCAGGGCCAGCTATCACTTCATAACAAAGGATTCCCCCAGGCAATAATCAGCCAGGCTTTGAAGCTGCAAGGCTTTTCAAAGTGATTAATTTCAACATTCACGCTTGCCTCCAACATACAAGTATTCTTTCTCCCATCCTGAACTTTCCACAGATTTATAAGCCTCACTTGCGTCGTTTTCAACAAACCTCACAACCTCTGAGGATACCGGCCCTAGATCAGGAGAGAGTGCTTCTGGAACATGGCCATACAGCCCGGAAAACTCACAGCAACCTAGAAATGCAGATAGGCTTGCATTTCCCTTAGGTTGGCTTTGATCTTATGGTAACTGGCTCATTTGAATCTTGAGTGAGGAGAGAAGATGCGGTTTTGTGATCAGGATACAGCAGCCATCTCACAAGCCCACAAAATGCCAATTCTTCCTCTGTTTTGTCTTCCTGATTATGTCTCTCTTTCTCCCCATTTGAAGCATTTTTGTCTTCTGTAGTTTGTGCTGCAAAACTATATGAGGGTCATAATTACTTTATAGCTGCTTTTCACAATTTTTCACCCATTGGAATACATAGTAATTTAATTCAGTGCTTCAGTACCTACTGCAAGATTTAGGCATGTCAAATTTTACTGAGATTTTCTTTCACAGGCAAGCTGGCTTGTTGTCCTTGTCCCTATTCCCTCAGTGGTATTGTTTCTTGACCTATTTCCTTGCTTCTATTCTATTCTTTTGTGAATTTTTTTTCAACCTCCTCTTGGGTTCCCTTTCCTTCCTTTTTTTTTTAAAAGTAGCAAGGAACTCAATTCTGAATGTCCACAGACTTCCTTTTAGCAGGCATTTCAGACATCCTGTCATATGTCTCTCCCGCTCCCCTTCAACACCCTTTCCCATTCTTTCTTGATACACTGAAAATGCACATTGGCAAGGGCTTTGAAATATAACTTCTCCCAGCAGGGTATCTGTTTCCTTAGTGACAGCCCTGATAACAACACTCAGCAGGTGCAACCAGGAAACATAGAGGATAATAGAACAGGAAAGGTGCTGGCGGGATGGCTGGAGAACAGATTGCAACGTGTTGTCTGTTTACGTATATTTATATATGCACCTTTCAAAGTGGGTTTCTGATTATTATTTTTAAAGAAAGTTTCGGAATCATTTGCACATTTGTATAGATGCCACAAAGGGTACTGTGGAGCTGAATCAGAATTATCCATTGTCGATAGCCAGTACCTTGTTGTGCAAAAGAATATAGGATATAAAGCAGTGCTATAGCCCGTGTGACTCTTAATCTGGTTTGGTATGCAATGACACAAATGAAAGACCACATATGCCTCCAGGCAGTCCTCTGCCTCCTGATAAAGCAAGATTCCCTCTCTCCTTCCTTCAGCTTTGGGGTAAGGAGCATGGGTGGGTGGCGTGAGGAGAGTCCGAAAGTCTGGGTTAAGAGTCCTAGGAGTCTGCATTTGATCTGTGGTCCATCGATACTCTTGTCTGTCTGAGACGGAATTTTCCTGTCACTGCTGTGTAAAATCTCTTAACTGGAGATACTGAACCTGCCTTTATACTAGCCTTCCCCAGCTTTGGAGCCTTTTGGTTGTTCTGTATCACAAACACTCTGACTGATCTGAAGGGCCTATTTGGGGGGCGGGGGGTGTCCCTGCACTATAGTCTCTTTCCTGATCAGATTATAGCTTGCTGAATGTTATCATTGGTCTCGCCCAATAACATTTCCCAGTATGATGTTCTCCACTTGTGTGGGATCACAGCTGGCCACAATGGCTGCAAATGATTATAAAGTGGTAATTTTAATACAGCTTGAACACACTCGCATGAAGAAGGTTGCATAAGCATGTGGAATTGTGAGTTATATACAGCCTTCCCAGCCTTTAATTTCTGGATGCATTGCCTGTGCCCCCTGCTTGTAGTTCTCTCGGGCTGTCACAGTTGTAATTCCTACTTACTGCATGCAAATTCTGCTTACATTCATCTGCAATATAAAAACTCAGGCTGAGTTTCAAAACAGACATCGTAAGCTGCAGAAAAACAGGGACATTGTGAGTGGAAGGTTAGGAGTTGAATTGGGCAGGTGTTATCCACATCCTGCCTTTTGAAATTGAGGTTGTGGAGGAGCTGTGGCCTCAAACTGTGACAATATTGTGTTGTCGAAAGCTTTCATGGCTGGAATCACTGGGTTGCTGTGAGTTTTTCAGGCTATATGGCCATGTTCCAGAAGCATTCTCTTCTGATGTTTCTCCAATATCTATGGCAGGTATCCTCAGAGGTTGTGACAATATTCATAAGCCATTTTCCAGACCAATATATTATCCAACCCCTTTAATAGTGTGTGTTGAGTTACTGAGTACTCAACATATCTCAGGTGGATTCCTGGGTGCAAAACAAAACAAAGGCTTTCAACTGCCAGGGCTTGCGGAAGTTCCTTTTTTGAGCTGCAACCCCCAGAAACTCTGTTCCACTGTCAGCATCGCTACTGGCCTCATTGCCAGTCACAACACCACTAATGGTTGCTTATGAGGGATGACTGCCATTAGAGCCATCTCAAGAAATGCTACTTCCTGAGGCAAATTTCTCTCTTTCTCTGCCAATACCAAGGGCCCACTATAATGATAATGCAGATGTACCTCAGTTAACAAAGGATGGTAGATGTGTTCCTGGACATTCCTGCTTTAACAGAAACTTTGGTACAAAAATCAGCTCGACACAAAAGCAAGCAGGAGGCGATCCCAGCTCCTTGCCTACTTTTTGGCATCACAGTTTAATATTTTTATGAATCCCCCAGCAAACAGAAAGCCCTCATTCCCTGAAAACTAGTACTAGTTACCTCTCCTCTTCCAGGAGGTCATTGATCTTCCTTACCTGGAAATGGGAACTTGAAAGAGTGCATAGCTACTGGCGTGTGCATGTGCCTGCCTGCAGCCGAGTGCCTCCTCTAGAGTAAAAAGCAGCTTTAAGGACTTGCTTGCCTCCTTTAAATGCCTTGGAAAGAGAGTGCGTGTGGCGTGCAGGCTCGAGAAAGTGCGGCACCTGCCTGCAGCCAAGCACCTCTCCTCTAGAACAGCTTGAATGCCTAAAATGACAGTAAGGGGAGCCTGGGAAGCCCCCCCCCCCCCAAAAAAATGTGCAATTAGAAAATTGATCTTTCTGCCCTCCCGATTTCAGGAGGCTCCCAAAAAACAGATCGAGGCCCCCACCAAAAGCCGGGACACGAAACAGGTCAGAGTTTACCCCGAATGCACAACCCTATTCAATTTTTTTTTCTTTTACCAGTCTCTGCTTTTGTTTATGATTTCCATTTGGACTGTGCTTTTTTAACATGCTAAGATAGCTGATAAAGCAGGCTAATTTCACTTTCCCCCTTACCTTCTCTCTTGCTCAGTAAGGGATTCTGGAGACATTTGCTTTTATTTTTACTATTGTGGGCAGAAACACAACTAGAGTAGGATCAGTTGAAGTGTATCCTATTCTTTATCAGTTCTTGCAGCCTATGTGTCTACAGCTCACTACCTTATTTGCCACCCTTCCTATTCCAGTTTTGTTTTTTTAAAAACTTATGCTAGAAGGACAAGGAGGAAACAAAGGCTAGACAGGCAGAAAAAAAGACTGTGTAGACAGGAGCTTCTTGTCAGTTTGTTTTCTGGCTGGACGAAAGAGAAAGTAATTGAAATGCACTCCACTTTGACAAGAAGAAACACATCCTATGACTTCTGGGGTCTTGTCTCAGAAGAGAAGCAAGGCAGGACTTATAAGAATTCTGTAATGCACACCAAGGAAGCTAGCAAATCAAAAATCCATGTTTTGTTCCTCAGATGCCAACTCGTGATAAGTGAGAAACATTTGCATGACTCTCAGTGTGAACTGTTGCAGGGCAAGACAGGTTGCAGACCACATGGTTGATCTATACATAGAAATCTAGCTCTAGTTGGTGATATAATGTGTGACGGTTTCAAATAAAGCTTCATGGAAAATTGGCTGATTGGGTTTGGTCATGATGCAGATGACAATCACAACAGATCTAGGAATTACTTTTATGTCCTAAAAACTACACAAACTATAAAAAAATAAAATAAACACCCATGGCTGGAAGTTCATTCTGGTTCTCAAAAATTGTTATTTTTTAAAATGCTGAACAGTGGATGAAAGCCTTGAAATCTATTCAAAACTAAATTGTTGCAACTGAGGATCTGAAATTTACCCTATTTTTTGTTCAGAAGAAGGTTAGTTTGAGGAGTCTTGTGGTATTAAGGGCCACAAAACATTATTATTATAAGGGACTCACATGTAGCCAACAGGGCCTCTTTTTGCCCATTCTTAGTTCATGGTGAAGACCTTGTCTCAGACTGATAAAAGAATTGAGCTACACTTTCCCTGAACAGTGAAACCCATCCTCACCTAAATTTGTTAGTAGTACTTCAGATCCTGATGTGTATGTTTGTGATATAGTTGCCATCTGTCACTCTAAGATGTATCAAGGATTATAGAGCATGCAGATAGGTTGTCCTGTATTGTATAATGTCAATGCCCCTTCCACCCAGCTGAGTAAAATGTCACATTATCTGCTTTAAACTGGAATATATGGCAGCATGGACTCAGATAACCCAGTTCAAAGCAGATATTGTGGGATGTTCTGCCTTGATATTCTGATTTACATGACTGTGTGGAAGGGCCCTAAGAAACATACCAAGACATTTCTTTTTACAAAATGTTACATTCGTTATGAAAGGACTAAAACAGAGAACTATAGTAGAGCTTAGGTATCTCAAGCAACTGCTTATTAAGACATGGTTATGGAGCAGTCTGATCAAGATGCAGCATGTGTGCAAGATTTAATAGCTCATCCTCGTTCAAGTGTTTTAAACCAATTTCCATTGAAATGTGGCTTGGGTCTCTTCATGGAGAATGTCTAATTTGTTCCCATTCACAGCAGGAGCTCCATAGTGGCTCTGGGGAAAGGAATTGTGTAGAGAATCTGTGCCGTAACTTACAGTCGAATCTCTGCAGGAAATGCTTTCAACCAAAGACTGTTCATTTCAGTAGAGGGACCTCACTCGATTCGTCTTCTTGTCAGGGTAAAGGACTTGTTGTTAACTACCATCAAGTAAACTTCAACTTACGACAACCTTGTGAGTGAGAAACTTTCAAAGTAATCCTTTCCTTAACAGGCCTGCTGAGGTCTGGCAGACTCAGGGCATCCATGGCTTCCTTGAATTCCTTGAATGATCCATGTGGAATGTAGTCTTCCTCTTTTCCTACTATTGTCTATCTTACCAAGCATTATTGTCTTCTCATGCTATAGAGATCCCCTTTTCCTTCTTACAAGAATCTTAATGGTTTTTTGTCTTCATAAACCATGAATTCTACTTTGCTATGTCTTCTGATGGTTAGGATATTCCTCATCCCCTCATACGACAAACGGGTAAGTACAACCCTGCCTATCTCAGTAAGCAGCATTGCTATTTTAGCTATTTATTTCACCCTCACTATTTTGGTTATTTATCATCCCACTGCGGAAGCCTCATCCATCTGTTCTTCCATGACCTTCTGTGATGATAGCATGGGGAAATAAGTGCCCTCAGTTTGATTGTCTCTTACCCCATACTGAGAGATCCATGCCTGCTATATAGGTTTTGTAGTAAATGAAGACTGTGGAAAGACCATGCTATAAAAGGAAGAAAAAAATTGAGAATCTCAGGCTAAAAGTTTTGTTTCCATCAGGTTATCCATCTCTGATCAACCTGGTTGTGGTAGCAGAAGCAGCTGTACTTGGTGGAGTGGGGCTCACATTCCTCTTGTCTATTAGCACCACAAATTAAGGGCACAGGCTGCAATTGTGCATTTTGATGTTTTTGTAAAATTTACTGCTTGCATGACCCCTCTTTAATAGCCTGTGTATTGCATGTTTTTTAAGAAAAATATCTGACATCTGCAAAAGACAGTTCTTTCTCTTCCTGAATGCCATCACACTATTTAAAAATGTCCTTTTGCTTGTTGAACAGTCTAGTGATAAGGATGAAAGTTCATTTAGTTGCTCTTTTTCTAATCTTGAGCCAAAGTGTTTGTTTACTTCCATATGCCCGTTTGTCTTCCATTCCTTTGTGGGGTTTTAAAATCTTCTCTCAGCAAGCTGTTTTCCCCAAATTACCAAATGTTTAGTTGCTGCAGGAAAAAATTGCGTGCCTCCTCATTTTTCCCTGTAGTTCTAGTTTGTGAAATAATGTATTTTTTAAGCAACAAAATCTACAGGCAGTTCTGGTTCCATTAAACAGTTGGTTTTCTCCTAGTTCCCTATCACACCTCTGTTTTGTGTCACCACTCATCTGCATCCCAGCTCTCTGCCAAATCCCTTTAACAATCGTTGCAAGCAGTAGTTGTCCTCTTGCATTGCCATCTCTAAGTAGTTTCTTGGATGGACATCTAGGCCTTGCTCATTGACAGCCATGCATGTTCTTTCCATAAAGTAGGTTTCTTTATGATATAATGTGGAATGTTTTGGCATATGTGTGTATGATTTTAGGGTCTATATGTGCAATCTACTTGTCTGGACTCGTGCTGCAAATAATATGTCGTGGTTTAGAATCTTCTTCCATTTGTTCAAGATTGTGCTTATGCTATGTTAAAAAAAAACAAGAGCAGAACCCGCATATTCATAGGCAACGCCTTCTATGGTTTAGACCAGAAAATGTTGAGCAAGAAGTACTAAACCACTTAACGGCTGCTTCAACCGTTTGCAGAAGCCCACACAACATGGAAACATCACTCCTTTTTCCCCAGTGGTGGCTCTTACCCACAATCCCCCCCAAAATGGATTCAGCTCTGAATTCTTCTCAAGGTTCTTGGGGTGATCTAGATGGGTCCTGACCCCAAGTGGGGTCTCCTTATCTTAATGTTGGGGTCATGAAAAATTTGGCAACAGTAAAATGTTTCTGAATATCATCCACTGACTATTTTAGACATCTATACAAATATGTTGTGCAATGTTTACAGTAGACTCTGAAGAAGATACATCAGCTATACTTCATAAATAGGAAAATCAACCTATGTAGCAGGCCTTGCAACTGCCAGTTTGCTATCAGTAAATGTTTGTTTTTAAACCTATTTTATCCCTGGGGTCAATAAAAATGTCTTGGGCTGAAAGGGATTGTGAATGGAAAAGTTTTAAGAAGCCACGATCTAGATGATACCCAGTGTAGATAGGTTGCTGTTTCTCTCTCTCGTGACATTTTCAAAGTGTCTTCCTGAAATTGTAACTTCATAGACATAAAGCTCCATAGCTGCTCCAGAATGCATAGGAGTTGAGTTATGAATAAGACTAGCATATTTATCAAGTTTAATTGAAATGGTTCTCTGTGTCTCACTCTTGTGGAAGATTGGGAGAGGGGACTAATATGTTAACAGTAACTGCATCAGGGATGAGAGACAGGCAGACTAATAAAGCTGAAAGCTGGCTGAAGGGTGATGTGATGGTGGCAAATTTCAGCTTTGTCTTTTGATCCCCGTGCAAAGAGATTTTATAGCACCTTAGAGACTGAGAGGACGAAGTTGGTAGCCTAAGCTTTTGTAAACCTAGTCTAGTTCCTCATGAATGCTTGGAGTGAAGTGATCCCCTTGTTCAAGTTCCTGTGACGCATAAAGAAGCCTCCAGATGCAAATTCTAGAAACAAAAAGTTCTATTTGCTCTAGCACTTTACCACTAAAATTATGAATAGAAGTGCCTCCGTCACCGCTTAGATTTCCCCTGGACATGCTCCTTTGCCCTGCTTGCCTCTTCAGTACAATGTGTGTAAATCAAAAGGGAATGTTTTTACAGTTGGCAACAAAAGGTGAATAAATGCTACAAATGAGAAGTGGAAAATTCATTAGCCACAGTGGCCAGCAAGATGCCAGACTATATCTGCCTTCAGCCTGATCTATCAGGGACTTTTTTTTTTACTGTTCTCTGTGATCCTGTAGTGTAGAATAGGAACTGAGCTTATGAGAGTGTGATTGTCTTTAGCAGGAATAATAGTCCTTGTTCCTCTTGATATCCACTTGGTAACAGGAGACAGGAGACAAATCCAACGTTACAATCAATGATGGCGATCTTGCTACTGTTAGGTTACAGCTATCCTTTCTCACTGTTTCATCCGAAGACATGCTGAGCTCCCATCCTCACTCACAATTTCCAATAGTGGTGTACTCATAGATTGAAACTCAGTTGTGCATGGCAAGCAGATTGGGCAAGAAGGCTCCTTGTTTTCTGAGGCTTTCCTCTCATTCTTGTGCCGACGTGTGAGGAACTTACATTGGCATGACAAGGAGCCCTCTAGAATTAAAAGCATACTTTATGCCCCTGTTCCTCCACCATTTGTGTTTCAAGAGGCAACCAGGTCATAGTCTAAACTTAAGAGCAGAGTCTGGGTTAATCTAAGCAACCTTTGTTTATTTTTGCCCTGAATTATTGTTGGTTTTCCAACACTCTGCAATAGCAGAATGAATTGCATACTATCATGGATCTTTTTGCCACATATCTCAGAAAGCTTAGGGTTGATCTTGAATTTCTCCCTTCTTTTTGCTCAGAAGGAAACCAGGGTGGAGCAAAGGAGCAATAGGCATCATTAGTTACCCCATCTCAGACCCTTCTAGTAACCTCTATGCTGCCATCTAATATCCAGCCAGGGAGGTATTCATAATTTAATAGTTCTGTCTTCCAGAAATATATTTTTCAAACAGCTGCATAAGAAGAGAATATGCCTGTGTCGCCACAACTTCCTTTTGAAAGGAGTCTGTGAATGTAAGCAAACTTGATTTTAGAATAAAATCTGGATTCTCTTATGTTTTATGTATAGGGACACATTCAGACAAAACATCATAGACCTGGGAGTGTTGAAATCGTTCTAATGAATGTATCCCATGGGTGTGCCTGATGGACTTTGTTAGTTGTACGAAGGGCGGAAAGGAGGAATGAAGTACATTGTAGAAAGTGTCTTGAATTGCTCTCCCTAACACTACTACACGAATGTTGTGAGAAAGGTGTTGCAACCCCTCCAGGGAGGCTCTGGTACAGGAGCCAAAGTGAGGATTGCAGAGGTATTGTGTTGGTTGTCCATAATGGAGAATAGAAAAATCCAGTGTCTCCTCCTCATGCTCCCTAGCAAAGACAGATTGCCGTGGCTTCTTTGCCTTTGTTGTTTTTGCAGAATGTGCATATCCTGGTGCTAGAGGTGACTCCTTTGGAAGGCATTGCCCTACATTTATAACTGCGTAATGAAGACATTTTAACAAAACCATCCCAAGTATTTGAAAAAAGCCACTTTTATTCCTTAAGCAAGAGCAAGCACACATGTAGAGAAAACTTAAAATGCAATAATGGCTCAGGAAGCTTGGCAACACTTGAAGTTCAAATGAAGTCTGTATTTTGAATTGTGTGGTTTCTCCAACAGAATTAGATGCAATTGGAGAAAGAGGACTACAATATTTTCGAGGGACAGAAAATCCCATTCTAATGGGGTAGTTGGAGAAAGTGGCATAGCAAAGACTGGACAGACGGAGTGCTGAAAGCAGTTGTATTGATTTTAGATACACGCAAACACTCCCTTTACGATCCCCATTATACCTGCCTAAGATCAGGCTCCGTCTTGAAATGACCCCAGTCAATTCTGCTTCACCTCCCTCATTCACCTCCACTTTTCTTTAGAAGGTGGAGGAGCTGTTTGCCAAAGCCAGGTGCTCCAATATGGGTGAACTTCCTTCTCCTTGTTGGGAGGCAGAATGAAATACCAAGCAAGGTATATGTTGAGATCCAAGCGCAAGCCTGCGAATGGTAACCTTGCTTTGTGGGTGAGAAGAGGCTTGGAAAAACCCTCCCTTGTTTCCAAGGCCTCTTGGTCCTCAAATCGTCCAGGGTACCTAGCACAGATCATATATTTCTGTTCTGGGTGGGTGCTCCGTTTCACAAACCTGCCACTTTTACCTGCCTCTGCTTCTGCCTCTCGCATTCTCAGCACCCTCCATTGTGGTTGAAAAACAGCATCAGCATAAGAAACTCATGTGGCATCTTCCTTTTTGTTCCCATAAGTAGCTGCTTGGTTTTGTGTTTTGCTTGTTGTTACATTTTCAAATATAGATATATTCTATGGAGAGCTTTTACGATCAATAAATTGAGGGTAGGAGGGCAAGGGAAAGGAACTGAGAGATCCCCGAATGCTTAGCCACAAGAGGGGAGGGGGTTAGTATCTCATAAAGTGAAATATGTATCTATGAATATAAATATATATATAGAAATATATAGGCATATATCAACTCTTTCCTCAATGGCTGCCATTCTTTATGCAATGACGTTGTGAACCATGTGCAGAGAGCTGGGCTTCCCAGCCCCTTCCCCTTTCCCTGACAGAGATTGTGTGTAGGCCCTTCTGCCTTTTGAAGAGGAAAGGGAAGGGGAGAGCACGAAAGCCAGGGAAGACGTTTCTGCTTTACTGGTAAGCCAACCAATAATTCACCTAAGTGCTCCTGTGAGCAGGTCCTCACAAGCTAAGTGTTTTTGCCTGTCCCCATGGTTCCCATGGACCTGTGTCTGTTACCACAGGCCTGGGTGAGCTCTGTGGCATTTCATCTTTGTATTCTGCTATTTTTAAAACTTAAATAAAAAACCCTAAATAAATACATAAAACCCGGCACTTGTTCTTTCAGCCACTGTTCTTACCAAACATATAATGTGCCTTTTTATTTATGCTGCAAATGTAACATTAAAATATTAACAAGATTACATTTTGTCTGCATTCTATCTATCTTTCCACCCACCCACCCCAACTCTTTTATTTATATATTCTAACCTAGTATGGTTCATGGGAGGTGTCTACCACAGAAGACTGGAACACTACTCAATTATGCTTTCTTTTCCTTTGGCTTAGTATTTCGTCATACGATATTGCATACATTTTCTTTCAATTGCGCAGATAACAAAGAAATGCCTAGTGTTTGGGGAGGTTTTTTGTGTCAGGAGCGACTTGAGAAACTGCCACTCGCTTCTGATGTGAGAGAATTGGCCGTCTGTAAGGATGTTGCCCAGGGAAGCCCGGATGTTTTATCATCCTGTGGGAGGCTTCTCACATATTCCCGCATGAGAGGCTGGAGCTGACAGACAGGAGCCCACCACCGCTCCCTGGATTCAAACTTCTGACCTTTCAGTCAGTCCTGCAGGCACAAGGGTTTAACCCATTTATTTATTTATTTATTTATTTATTTTATTTTACCTCATTTATATTCCGCCCTTCTCACCCCGAAGGGGACTAAGGGCGGATCACATTACACATATAGGCAAACATTCAATGCCTTTTAACATAGAACAAAGACATTAAAACATAGGCTCCGAGCGGGGCTCGAACTCATGATCTCCTGGTCAAAGTGATTCATTGCAGTTAACTGCAGCTGGCTTGCTCTCCCGCCTGCGCCACAGCCAGGGCCCCATTGTGGCACCTGGGGCTCCTTTGGGGTGTAATAGGCACAAAATGCAGTTACTTTGGAATTGGGCAAGGAGTACTCACAGCATTATTATTCTCCGATGTAAAAATGCCCCCCCCCCCCCTCCAGTTCCTTGTTGGGCTGAAGATACTTCAAAAGATTTGCTCAGACAAAGTTTGCTTTTGCCTTCCTTTGAAACTGAAAGGGTGTGACTGGCCCAAGGTAGCTTTCCATAGCTGAGTAGGGACTTAATCCCTGGTTTTAGCAGTTGTAGTCCAGTGCTACACCATGCTGGTTCTAACCTATTTTTTCTTATGTTAGAAACAGAAACTAAGTGGTGCACACCCCAAGGAACTTCTCTCTCAGGATCCAATGCATTGGGAAACCTCCCAGAAATGCCCCTTTCAAGCAAGTGTACCCAGAGTGGTTCCAGTAGAGTGCTCTTTCAGTTTAGCACTAGAAACCCAATAGCTGTGTTACTGATAGCTTCTGGGGGGCTTCTTGAAGCACTAGCAAATAAATCAAGCAGGGTACTTGAGACTGCGCTGTTTTACTTTTTCAAAAGAGAAGAAATGTTGAGCAGGGAATCAGTAATAAGAGGGAAGAGCTCTCAAGTGGTAGCTCCAGGGACATATGCAGTCAGTAACTGTCCCATGGCTTCAGGTCTTTGAATCATATCACCCTCCCAAGATACTGCAACTCCCAACAGCCCTAGCCAACAGCAGTATCTTGGGAAGGTAATATGATTCAAAGACGTGGAGCCATGGGACAGTTACTGGTTGTGCATGTCTCACTTGAGAGCTCTTCCCTCTGTGCTGCTTTTTTTCAAAACAGAAGAAAGGGTGAACAGGGAATCAGTAGAAGAGGGAAGAGCCCAGGTCAGCATACAATTAAAGCAATGTAATAGTTTAAAGCAAGTCCAGGTAAAAAGAGATATTAAATATAATTAAAGCATTTAAATAAATAACCAGGTTAAAATAGGAAAATGGGCAAAAAAATTAAAATCATATACAGTAGAGTCTCACTTACCCAACATAAACGGGCCGGCAGAACATTGGATAAGTGAATATGTTGGATAAAAAGGGGGGATTAAGGAAAAGCCTATTAAACATCAAGTTAAGTTATGATTTTACAAATTAAGCACTAAAACATATTATACAACAAATTTGATAGAAGAAGTAGTTTAATACGCAGTAATACTATGTAGTAATTACTTTATTTACGAATTTAACATCAATGATATATTGAAAACATTGATTACAAAAATACGTTGGATAAATGAGTGTTGGATAAGTGAGATTCTACTGTAGCTGTAGTGATTTTAGTGTTTGACTTGGATTCTGGAGTCCCACTCAGTCATAGAAACCCTCTGGGAAAGTCATCTTAGGAAAGTCACACTCTCATCCTCAGAAGACGGCAAAGGAAAATCACTGAACAAAAATCTTGCCAAGACTTGAAGATACAACAAACAATGTGTATGCTTTAAAAATAGTACATGGAGCTACCATTTGTTTAACACCATGATCTAACAGTGTTGGTGCCAAGTATTTCTCTAAGAGGAAGGTGCCACAACGGAGAACACCCTATCCAATATTCCTGTGTGAGATATCATTTCCTCTGGCGAGTTATGGGGCAGGGCCCACCAGTAAATCTCAGTTCTTGGGCAGGTATATATACAGAGAGGTCCTATAAGTAATAGAGTCCGAAACCATTAAGCTGTGAGTGTCATCTGAGCACTCTACTTACTCCAAGTAAATTTTTGATTCTTGCTCCGTTTTGCACTGCTCTCATGTCCATGTCACCCTCAAGTGCAATCCCATAGATCAGGGGTCCCCAAACTAAGGCCCAGGGGCCGGATGCAGCTCTCCAGGGTCATTTACCTGGCCCCCGCCCTCAGTTTTAGACTTAGGCTTGTCCAAAGTCTGAAATAACTTGAAGGCACACAACATCAACAATCCTAATTAGCTTGACTATCTCATTGGCCAGAAGCAGGCCCACACTTTCCATTGAAATCCTGATAGGTTTATGTTGGTTAACATTGTTTTTATTTTTAAATATTGTATTGTTCTTTTATTGTTTTGGTTTTTTTTGCATTACAAATAGGACATGTGCAGTGTGCATAGGAATTTGTTTGTATTTTTTTTTCAAATGGTAATTCGACTCCAACTGCCAACATTTCAGTCAGCAGGTTCAGCAGCTCAGTGTTTTAATCTGCTGCGCCACTGGGAGCTCCATTTGTTAATAAACCATTGTTTATTGCTCACAAACAGATATCAATCAAGTGGCAATAAAATTCAAAGCAAAGATAAAACTAACCCACACATCCCTCAATTTATCAAAGCTGTCCCTCATCATGGCCATTGTCTGCCCGAAATGAACAAAATATTACCCCAGTGGGTGGGTTTTCTGGGCTGGAGTATGGCCGAATTCACACACACATATATTGAGACACCCATCCATCTGATCTCTCCAAATCTGTGGCCCTCCAGGATTGGGTTCCAGTTCTCAGCAGAGTGGCAAAGCACCCAGGACAATGAGAGTTGAGATTTACACAAATCAGGTGGGCAAAATGTTATCCTCTGCATGAAATGTCATCTCTATTGCACTTATGGTGATGTGCCTTCAGCGTTGGTCTGTGACTTTGGGATTAAATCCCCACTAAGGTCACTGGGTGATGCTGAGGAAGTCCCACTTTCTCCGCTTCACAGGAAGGGAAGGGCAAACCCCGCTGAATAAATCTTCCAGAGAAAACCATGTGATAAATTTGCCTTACAGCCACAGAAATGACTTGAAGGCACACAATATTTCTTTGAATGTTATTCAGTGAATGAAAAAAGAGCGTTATCTAAATGTTTTGCACATGGGTTGGCATGTTTGACTGGCAGGAATCCTCTCCAAAAGAAAGCCTTCATGTTCTGCCATGCCCTTGATCCAATTCCCCGTAGTTTTTAGTTGTGTGCAACCCTTGCTTCCTGCATAGACTTCTCTGAATTACTGGAAGGCCACTAAGCTGCTTCTTCAAACCTTGCAGAGGCTTTGTTTTGAGCAACTCCGCCTTAACCCGCACTTTCTCCATTCAACCACTTGATGGCAGGATTGCTCTACCATCATTCCAGAACAGCTCCTCAGAACTCCAAATCTTAGGATTTCTCTATTTTGCTCTTGTGGGGACTAGCCAAAAAGCTACAAAACAAAAACATCTACATTGTGGCCCAATGACAGCATTGTCTTTCTAACAGTGGGCTGCTGTGAGTTTTCCGGGCTGTATGGCCATGTTCCAGAAGCATTCTTTCCTAACGTTTCGCCTGCATCCATGGCAGCCATCCTCAGAGGTTGTGAGATCTGTTGGAAACTAGGCAAGTGGAGTTTATATATCTGTGGAATATAATGACTTGAAGCCTTCAACAACACATCTTTCTAGCAATGTTCCAGAAAGTCAGACTAATAGATAGAGCAATCAATAGATAGACCCACATTGCTTCTGTTCAATTGTCACTTTTGCCTCACACTTCAGTCTCTGCTGTCTCATACACTCCGTCATTTCACAGATGAAAACCAGTATGAGAGTGTGGTCAAGATGTTAAAAGCTACTACTGAAGAAGAGCAGACAAGCAAGAAGAGACGGCAACAGTTTGCTTTTGCCTGTGCCTAATGGGAAGGGCCCTTTCCTCTCCTCTCTTGTCCATTGAGTTTATTGAATATAAGGTAAAGGTTTCCCCTGACGTTAAGTCCAGTCATGTCTGACTCTGAGGGTTGGTGCTCATCTCCATTTCTAAGCCGAATAGCCAGCGTTGTCCGTAAACACCTCCAAGGTCATGTGGCCGGCATGACTGCATGGGGCGCCGTTACCTTCCTGCCGGAGCGGTACCTATTGATCTACTCACATTTGCATGTTTTCAAACTGCTAGGTTGGCAGGAGCTGGGGCTAACAGCGGGCGCTCATTCCGCTCCCGCGATTTGAACCTGGGACCTTTGGTCCGCAAGTTCAGCAGCTCAGCGCTTTAACGCACTTCACCACCAGGGCTCCGGATTACTGAATGTAATTGAATACAAAACTATTCTCAAAGCTGAAATAGCCTGAGGACAGAGAGGGAATATTAGAAGGAGGAGAGAAACTGGGAGCATCTTAAAATCAAGTGAAAAAGCTAGATGAGAGAAAATTAATTGGGATTGTCAATGCCAAATTGAGATAGTTGGAGAGTCTAGTTCTGTATCCACTGGAGGTGTGAGATTGTGGAAGCCAGGGCTGTGATCTCAGGTTTGTGATTTGCTTAGCTCTTTCCGTGCTCCATAATATGGAGACATTAATCTTTGGATTATAACTGTGCCCTAAAAGAAAATAGAAGGAAGAGGTTATTTACTGTAAATATCTCTTCTGGGTTATGAAACAGGCCAAAATAGAGGCAGGAAAAAACACAACAAGGCAACATTCATATAAAACAGTGGTTCCCAGCCTGTGGTCTGTGAACCACCAGTGGTCCCAAGAGTTAAAATATGGTCCGCGGCCTCACCGTTACAACACAGTTACAACGAGAGCGACTGGTTTCGCGAAACCCTCTTATAGTGGGAGGGGAGAGGTGTGACAACAAGCCTCCTGACTGCCGCTTCTCCTCCTCCTCCCTCTGAGAGGAGTCATTCCATGTGGCTTCTGGAAGCGGGGGTGCCTTAGTGTCTTCGTTTTTAGGCCTGTTCCTGGGGTTATTTGGGGCAATGATTCAGAAAATTGCATTGGATAGACCACATCAGCTCTAGTTTCTGATACACAACAATCAGCACCCCAAATAACCAAACCGAATGTAAAACTGACCAAAAACTTATTCATAACCCTTTTGGTACTAATGTTGGAGAGTGGTCCCTGGTAACAGTGGTTCCTGGTCAAACAAAAAGGTTGGGAACCACTGATATAAAATAATATAGCTGGGGCTTGTGACTTTTCCCCTTTTTTTTATAAGATGGATATTTCTGATCAGCTAGTTCCCCTGGTGGCACAGTGCGTTAAAGCGCTGAGCTGGTGAACTTGCGGACCAAAAGGTCCCAGGTTCAAATCCCCGGAGTGGAATGAGTGCCCGCTGTTAGCCCCAGCTTCTGCCAACCTAGCAGTTCGAAAACATGCAAATGTGATTAGATCAATAGGTACCGCTCTGGCGGGAAGGTAACGGCGCTCCATGCAGTCATGCCGGCCACATGACCTTGGAGGTGTCTACAGACAACGCCGGCTCTTTGGCGTAAAAATGAAGATGAGCACCAACCCCCAGAGTCAGACATGACTGGACTTAATGTCAGGGGAAACCTTTACCTTACTAGTTCCATTGTAGCATGTCTTTTGTCTAATCATCTCAACATACTTTTTGACCTGTGAACTACAGTTTGCAAAGCTGGCTCTCTGTTTTTTTTTTCCCCCACAACCTTGTGAGGGACACAAGCTAGGAGTATCTGGGCCCACACCTTGTGAGTTATTTGTTGTTAGCTGCCTTGAGACCCAATATTGGGAGGAAAATGAATAAAAAAAGTATAAGAAATATAGCTCAGTGGGGACTAGAATCTGGATCTCCCAAGTTTAAGCCTGCATTCTAACCATGAAAATTTACTAGCTCTGAAGACTATAGCAATCCCCTAAAGGGAACATAGCAAAGGATCTTTTTCTCCATTTGAAACCCCATTCCTTGAAAGCTAATCTTTTAGAGCCCAGACTGGCAATCGGAGAGACAGAACCCATGAGAGGTTGATCCCGAGCCAGAGAGGCTCATCACTTTCCATCTGTATCCCCTCACATACCCAGTAGGTTGCTGGGTGTCAAAAAAGTGACACCAAAAGATCTGAACTGATCACTTGTAATTCTAGGCTACATTGAAATATATTCTATAGATGAAAAGAAGCCATGGTGCTCTTCCGTCTACATTGGTCAGAGCTCACCTGGAATAATGCTGTGTCCAGTTCTGGGCACTGCAATTCAAGGGGAATATTGACAAACTGGAATGTGTCTAGAGGATGGTGACCCAAACGATCAAAGGTTTGGAGACCATGCCCTCTGAGGAATGGTTGAGGGAGCTGGATCTGTATAGCCTACAGAAGAGAAGGATGAGACATGAAAGCCATGTTTAAATATTTGGAAAGATGTCACATTGAAGAGGGGGCAAGCTAGTTTCCTGCTGCTCTGAAAACTAGGACACCAGTGCCCCCCCCCCCCCCCCAATAAAGGATCCTGTCTGTCCATGTCAGAAACAGGGTTTGGCTTTCTATAGCTTAAGGAGAGCAGCCTATTCTCATGCTGATACAAACTGATTGCCTTCTCCCTTCTCAGCTGCATTGCTGAGAAATGGACAAAACCTGCACCGACAGCTCTCCGCCTCTCCCAAACACTAGCAGTGCCTGAGAGAAAAGGATTGTTATTGGGAGCATCAATCAGGGCCTGATCAGATAGTTCCTGCTCAGCCTCAAGGAAGAAAACATCATGGTGTGGCAATTAATATCTGCGTTTGTATTGATGTCTTGCTTTTTCTCCTGGCCCACAGGCAGCACAGCCCAATTCTCGCAACACCTTGTCAGCTGTTCCTTGCTCTTTCTTTTCTTAAATGGAGAAGCTCAAGAGAGGAAAGGCAGCCTCACTCAAACAGCATCTGCGTATTGCTTTTCAGCTGTCAGCAGATGGTGCTATTTATTTTCTTACTTTTGCTTTAGGAGCATTTCAAGAACCAATGGTTCTAGCAGCACAGCAACGAAATTTCTTGCACTTTGACCCAGCTACTAATTTGAACCATCTTGCCCTGACCTGTTTTGAAATGAGCAGTAGCTGTGGCTACTACTCATGTGATGCTGTTTGCCATCAAGTCAACCTTGACTTACAGCAACTCTGAAAGAGAGACCTCAACTTCATTGCAGTACTCAGGTCCTGCAAACCTAAGTCAATCCACTGTAGGAGTCTACCGGATACCATGCAGCTGTGGACAAGTATACATAGGGACCACCAAATGCAGCGCCCAAACAAGAGTCAAAGAACATGAAAGGCACTGCAGACTATTTCAACCAGAGAAATCAGCCATAGCAGAGCACTTGATGAACCAGCCTGGGCACAGTATATTATTTGAGAACACAGAAATGCTGGACCATTCCAACAACTATAGTTCCAACAACTATCATGTCAGACTACACAGAGAAGCCATTGAAATCCACAAGCATGTGGACAACTTCAACAGAAAGGAAGAAACCATGAAAATGAACTAAATCTGGCTACCAGTATTAAAAAAAACTCTAAAATCAAAACAGTAGATGGGAACCAACACTCTGAGGGCAGAGAACAGCTAATGACTGAACAAAGGATGCCCTCAGGCAAGAAACAAAAACCTTTCCAATGCTAATTAGGGTGATTAACTGAAACATTAATGCTGGCTTCCCAGTGACAAAGGACTGTTGCCACACCCTGGACTCTACACATATATATATTCTTTCCTTTCCTTACTTAGTTTATCCATACCTCACAACCTCTGAGGATGCCTGCCATAGATGTGGGCAAAACGTCAGGAGAGAATACTTCTGGAACATGGCCACACAGCCCAAAAGACATACAACAACCCAGCTCAGTTTTTATTTGCTCTGAGATCAGTTTGTCTTTTTAGCAGTCCACAGTGTGATAAAACTTGTCTCTAGCACCATATTTCAAATGAGTTCTTCCTATCAACTTTCTTCACTGTCCAGTTTTCATTGTCATCATCATCATCATCAATAATTTTATTTCTTACCCACCTCTCCTCTTGGCTCAAGGCTGGGCACAATATAATTAAAACATATAATCCTGAAAAATTCAGTAAACATATATCTATACATATTTAAAAAACACAGAACAAATATTAAAATACAACAGACAAAGAGCATGAGTTTAAAATTCACAATTTAAAATTGACGTGGGTAGGCCTGCTGGAAGAGATAGGAATTCAGTTGTGTTTTAAATTCCAGTAACTGATTTGGCTGTTGGATCTCTTCCACATTCTTCTACCGTCTTCTTGGGGCAGCTAATGAAAAGGTCTTCTAGGTGAAGGATAGTTGGAGCAAGCATCCTCCAGAGGATCTCAGTGTCCTAAAGGGTGGATTGCGCAGGAGGAAGCAATCCTGTAGGTAACCTGGACCCAAACCATGTAGGGCTCTAAAAGTCAAAACCAACACGTTGTACTTTGCCTGGAAACAACCATACATAGAAATTGAAAATATGATGGCATGGACATTCCTAACTGTAGTATTCAGTTAGGATATATATCTTTATACTTCAAGATCTTCGCTAGTTCCTTCATAGCTGTCCTTCCAAGTCGTAAGTTTTCTTCTGATTTCTTTAGGGTACAGTATAGTGATCTCAGAGCCCCTGGTGGCTCAGTGGATTAGACTGCTGAGCTGTAGACATGCTGACCAAAAGGTCAGTGGTTTGAATCTGAGGAGCGAGATGAGCTCCCACTGTTAGCCTCAGCTTCTGCCAATGTAGAAGTTCGAAAACATGCCAATGTGAGTAGATCAATAGGTCCTGCTCCAGCGGGAAGGTAACGGTGCTCCATGCAGTCATGCCAGCCACATGACCTTGGAGGTGTCTACGGACAACGGCGGCTCTTTGGCTTAGAAATGGAGATGAAGACCACTGCCCAAAGTCGGACATGACTAGGCTTAATATCAGGGGGAAACCTTTACCTATAGTGATCTCATACAAATTTCAGTACACGCATGGATAAAGATTACTTTGGCTTTCATAGTACAGTAGAGTCTCACTAATCCAAGCCTCGCTTATCCAAGCCTCTGGATAATCCAAGCCATTTTTGTAGTCAATGTTTTGAATATATCATGATATTTTGGTGCTAAATTCGTAAATACAGTAATTACATCATAACATTACTGCGTATTGAACTACCTTTTCTGTCCAATTTGTTGTATAACAGGATGTTTTGGTGCTTAATTTGTAAAATCATAACCTAATTTGATGTTTAATAGGCTTTTCCTTAATCCCTCCTTATTATCCAAGTTATTTGCTTATCCAAGCTTCTGCCAGCCCGTTTTGCTTGGATAAGTGAGACTCTACTGTATATGTTTCAGTGCCACCAAAGTAAAAAACAACAAAGGGCAATGTTTCAATCATACAGTCTTTAGTTACAATTTATAGAGTGATTGGATTCTGTCCTTGAGTGGCTATATAAGGCAGCTGAAAACTGGGCTGAGCTATTGACATGTTAACACAAACATCGCATTTCTTTTATCTAATAGGGAGGAATTCAAAATGAGAGTTGTACAATAAGATGAAGGCACTTTGATTCTAAAGCAAAAAGAGGTTGTTTAATCACTATATCCCATACAACACAGTTCTGACCTAAAACCCATGTCACTTTTCAAATACTAGTTAAGTGCTGATAATTTAGATGATGTCTATAAGTAGCTATCCAGCAGACAAGGAAGAGATTTGGCTGGCTCCAAATTGTACATCTAGGGCATTAGCCTGTTAGCAATTCTAAAAAAATCTGGTATGCTAGGTTAAACCTCGCCTCCTCTCAGTAATGCAGTGATTCTCAACCTTTGGGTCCCCAGGTGTTTTGTCCTACAACTCCCGGAAATCCCAGACAGTTTACCAGCTGTTAGGATTTCTGGGAGTTGAAGGCCAAAACATCTGGGGACCCACAGGTTGAAAACCACTGGTTTAACCAGTCTTTTCTCCGGAGCATCCTTTACACTTCACACTGAAACACAATTTGAGGTTCTTTTGGTTGGCTTGGTGGAATTCTTCACACAAATGTAAAGACCCGAGGCATTCTCTCTCTTTTTAAAGAGCCTAACACCGAAACATTCCTTTTTTGGACTATTGTATAACTCTCAGTGGTCACACATGTCAAGATGGTTCTGTAAGTTGGAGTCCAAAAAAAGGCAATTTCCAAAGCTCAAAGGTGACAAAGGGAAAGGTATCGGTGTCTTCTGTGTTGCAAATGTAAATAAGACAGTATCCGCATCCTGGACCAGTCTTCCAGCATCCTGGAGGGAGCAAGCTTGTTTTCTGCTGCCCTGCAGACTAGGACGCAGAACAATGGCTTCAAACTACAGGAAAGGAAATTCCACCTGAACATCAGGAAGAACTTCCTCACTGTGAGAGCTGTTCGGCAGTGGAACTCTTTCCCCTGGACTGTGGTGGAGGCTCTTTCTTTGGAGGCTTTTAAGCAGAGGCTGGATGGCCATCTGTTGGGGGTGCTTTGAACACGATTTCCTGCTTCTTGGCAGGGGGTTGGACTGGATGACCCATGAGGTCTCTTCCAAATCTACTATTCTATTATTCTATGATTCTATGAAAATGGAGATCACTCCCACAGCCCAACTCCTGGTACCTGGATTTGCATCATTTCAGCCTGTCAAACCCCCCACATGACACCTTTCTTTCCACATCCTGTCTTTTGGTAAATGAGTTTCATTAAGCTGGAAGAGCTCCCTGCTTTGTCAGTGGGAATGCCGCAGGGATCGGGGCTTGCAAAGCCGTGTGGAGAGCCACATGACAAATTTGTGATCCCAAACCCATCAATCCAAGCTGACTTAAGGCAGCCACACAAGAGACCAGGAGTAGCCTGATGTCTGAAAAGCCTGGCCTCGGTTTCCCTGGAGTCTCCACAAACTGCGATAAACAAGCAATTAGCTGCCAAGTCTCAACAGAACTTAAAGAGCCATTTGAGTGGATTTATCCTCGCAATAACCGTGTAGTCAGCCTCAGCCGACGGTTGTGCCGTCTCTGACAGGGACCGTTGCGGTCCCTCACTGCTCATCACGGGAAGCGCCACAGGCAGCACGCCACACACGTTGCCTTACAAATGGTTGCCCCCCACTGTCATCAATCCCACCCCATGTCCCCCAGCTCCAGCATGGAGATATAAAGGCAGTGCCAAGAGGAGGGAAGTGGGACGGGGAGAAGAGAGGAGAGGAAAGCAGGCCACAAAGATGGACACTCCCCGACTCTTGCTTGTGCTGACTTTGTTCTCGGGCAGCCTGAGGTTAGGCCGAGGCCTTGAAGAAGGATTTGGATCCAGGGAGATCTTTGCTGAAGAGCCCAATGCTTATCCAGAGAGAGTCCTAGAATGGATGGTAAGTAGAATCGGGACTTAAGGCACACACTGTGTGTGTGTGTATATGTGTGTGTGTGTGTGTGTGTGTGTGTGTGTGTGTGTGTAAGAGAGAGAGTCTATACCATAGGGTTGCCAATTGGAAAAGTAGAAGGGGCTACTGTACCTTTAATGGTTGTATGAAGAGAGAATTTCAGCAGGTACATCTAGTTACTTGGTTATACTTCAAGCAACTTCTGTTGAAACCCTGTCTACTACACCATTAAAGGTGAAGGAGCCTTCTCCAAATTTTAATCTGGCAACCCTATGTGTGTGTGAAGAGTTTCTTTCTGTGCCATTCCTTTTGTTCTGCATACTACCGTGTTTCCCCGAAAATAAGACAGTGTTTTATATTCATTTTTGCTCTCAAAGATGTGCTAGGTCTTATTTTCAGGGGATGTCTTAGTTTTCCATGAAGAAGAATTCATATTTATTGTTTAACAAAAAAAATGAACATTTATTATATACTGTACAGTAGTTGTCATCACAAAGCAGCATAACCAGACAAACTGTAAATTCTATCAAGAATTTCTTGTTACTACTATTATTTCCATGTACATCAATCTATGGTAGGTACACTTACTGGTCCTGCATGCTCTGGTGTTCTCTTTGGTGAGCATGCTCTCAAACAAAAACTTTGCTAGGTCTTACTTTCGGGGGAGGCCTTATATTCAGCAATTCAGCGAAACCTCTACTAGGTCTTATTTTCTGGGGATGTCTTATTTTAGGGGAAACAGGGTATCAGCCTTGGATAGTAATAGTTCTCACCCTCACAACAAGAGACAAAGCTGAAGTCTACTTTGATTCCATCTGTCTCTGACATCTTCTACTATGTCTTACACTATCCTACTTCTAATCAGCTTGAGGTGATGATATATTGGTTGTGTACCCCAGTGTCATGCCATTTTATCCCCATCATTGTGGTGTGAAGTAGATGAGGCTGAGAGAGAGTGACAACCACACAGCCAAACATTCAGCCAAAGTGGGGTCCAAACCCAAGCAACAATGGCCATGCCATGAATATGCCAGATGAAGGAGAAGTTATGAGGTGTCTTGAAAAGGTAACAAATAGTTATTAGGACAGGAGCCCCTGGTGGCGCAGTCAATTAAACCCTTGTGCTGGCAGGACTGATGACTTGAAGGTTGGGTTGCTGACCTGAAGGTTGCCAGTTTGAATCCCACCCGGGGAGAGCGTGGATGAGCTCCTTCAATCAGCTCTAGCTCCATGCAGGGACATGAGAGAAGCCTCCCACAAGGATGGTAAAAACATCAAAACATCCAGGTGTCCCCTGGGCAACATCCTTGCAAACAGCCAGTTCTCTCACACCAGAAGCGACTTGCAGTTCTTCAAGTCGCTCCTGACACACACACAAAAGTTATTAGGACATTTTAAAAGAAATGATCATCAGGTGTTTATTTTCTATTCCAAAACTTCCCAAGTGAAGTTTCTCTTTTGGTGTTTGGATTGCTTTGAAAGTGATTTTTCCTTTTTTGAAGAGGAAGTCGGTACAGACCTACAAATACATGTACATGTATCAATATCATAGCATTTTTTACTATTCTGCCAATTGTTAGAAGATCCCCAAATTAAAAGGGGGAAATCTCTAACTCTCTCAACAAAGCTTAGAATAATTGGTTAATAACACAACTGAACTGGGATCGCAGAATATCTGTATTTGGGGACTCTGGTTTTTTATCTGTTATAACATGCAGAGCCATTAAAGCAGATCAGTGAGATTCATGAGACTTACGTTAAATGGTCTGAATCCACTTGTCTCCACTAGGAGTTCAAAAGCCAGATCTGGCCCCCTCATCTGGAATTCTGAAATCCAAAATAGTCCCAGAATTACTCACACAGATGGCTGGGTTAGAGACACCTTTGCTTTCAGATGGTTGAATGTACACAAAATGATAAAAATATTGTATATGAAATTACCTTCAGGTGTTTATGAAATATACCGTAAGTGAATTTGATGTTTAGACTTGGTTCCCATCCCCAAGATATCTCATGTATATGAAAGTATTCCAATATCCAAAAATAATCTAGAATACAGAACACTTATGATCCTAAGCATTTTGGATAAGGGATGATCAACTTGCATTACTTTAACATGCCTTGTAATTATTTACTTTGTTGCTGGTTTTGTTTTTGCTATAGATCAGTGGTTCTCAACCTTTCTAATGCCACGACCCCTTAATACAGTTCCTCATGTTGCGGTAACCCCCAACCATAACATTATTTTCGTTGCTACTTCTTGACTGTAATTTTGCTACTGTTGTGAATAGTAATGTAAATATCTGATATGCAGGATGTATTTTCATTAACTGGACCAAATTTGGCACAAATACCCGATACGCCCAAATTTGAATACTGGTGGGGTGGGGTTGATTTTGTCATTAGGGAGTTATAGTTGCTGAGATTTATAGTTCACCCACAATTAAAGAGCACTCTGAACCCAGCCCACAATGGATTTGCACCAAACTTGCTACATTATCTGCATGGCCAACATTGAATACTGGTGGGATTGATGGGGGGCTGTTTTTGAATTCTGGGAGTTGTAGTTCACCAACACTCAGAGAGCACTCTGTACCAAACTGGTGATGGAAAGAATAAACTTGCCACACATACTCAACATGCCAATCTTTGAATACTGGTGAGGTTTTGAGGGGACTGGCCTCAGAGGTTGGGAGTTACAGTTCACCCACATTGACAGTGCAATGTGCACCCAACTGGTGGATATGGACCAAGCCTGGTACAAATACCCAATATGACCAACTTTGAATACTGGTGAGGTTTGGGGGGGACTGACCCAATGTGATAGTAATTGTAGTTTTCCCTGCATCCAGAGAACCAACGTGGCCAACTGTGAATACAGGGAGCGTTTGGGAGTGAACTCCCTTGGCATATGGGAGTTGTAGTTCACCCGCATCCAGAGAGCACTGAACCCAGCGGACAACAGATCTGGACCAAACTTGGCATGCTACCTACATCGCCAGCCGAGAGGCTAACCAATAACAGCAGGAAAAGGGCTTTTGTTGGGAGGATTTTCCATCTGTTTCCAAAAAGGAAAAGAAGGACAGGCAGAGAGACCTTCAGCCTTCTCTGCCAAAGGGGTTCCTAAGACCATCAGAAATATGTGTTTCATGATGGTCTTTGGTGACTCCTCTGACAACCCCTCGCGATCCCGCCCCAGGGGTCCCAACCCCTATGTTGAAAAGTGCTACTATAGATACAGAAAGTGGGGTTTGCTATTTCAGTCTATGGTGTAAAAAACAATGTAACAGGTTTGGGGCACTTCTAGTGCTCCTCAATGTGAGCAGGGAGATGGGTATTACTATTCCATCCCAGGCAGCAAAATGTAATGGGGATCAGCCCTGATGCCAGATCTTCCAGGTCAAAGCCTAATATTCCAAGACATAACTCCACTGACTCTTTCTGGCAGGGAGGCAGAAGGTAACTTTGAAGCTCTTGGCATTTTTAGGAGCTCAGTAAAAATACTGAGTACTGTAGCAAATTACTTTTTTTTTCAAATAATTTTTATTAATTTTCCAACAAAACCTTTTTAACATAAAAAAGAAGAAGAAAAAACAGGAAAAAAACAGACACACTATCCACAAATATCTTAAAAACATAAAAACATAATTTGTACTTCCATTCGTCCCTTATGGGGGCCTATCAAATTATACTGTAATTTATTTAAGTCCTGGTTGAACTGGTGTCTTCTAATTATTTTGACAGTTTCCAAAAATTAAGTATTGCTAATTGCCATATACTCTCTGAATAAATTCCAGTCAGTCTTGTTTGTTGAGTGTTCTCTATGGGCTCTTAAAAGAAATGTTAATTCGTCCATGTCTCTAATATCTTCAATTTTTCCTTGCCATTCTTCCTTAGTTGGAACATCTTGTAGTTTCCAATGCTTCACATAAGTAATCCTTGCTGCCGTACTGATATATATAAAAAGTTTATCTTCATTTGAGTCAAAATTTGCTTCCGAATCTGTCAATCCTAATAAGTAGTTTTCTGGTTTCACCAGGAAGTTTTTCTTTAATATTTTTTGTCTCTACGTGTATCATCTTCCAATATTTCCTTGTTTCAGTGCATGACCACCAAGCTTGGAAATATGATCCAATGTGACTCTTACAAATTACTAACAACTATGGTGAACAACTATTGGGGCCGGGCTGTGGCGCAGGCTGGTAAACAGCTGCTGCAATAAATCACTCTGACCATGAGGTCATGAGTTCGAGGCCAGCCCTTGGCAGGGTGAGCACCCGTCAATTAAAAATAAAATATAGCCGCTGATCGTTGCTGACCTAGCAACCCGAAAGATAGTTGAATCTATCAAGTAGGAAATAAGGTACCACTTATAAAAGTGGGGAGGCAAGTTTAACTAATTTACAACGTTGGAATGAGGAAGTGCCATCAGAGTGGATGATGAAGCAGCTGCTCCCCCCTGTGGCCAGAATTGAACATCCCCTCAGGAGAAGGTTAAAATTGCCTCTGCGTCTGTCTGTCTGTTGTCTCTGTCTCTGTCTTGGTTAGATGTGTTATGGGCATTGAATGTTTGCCCTATATGTACATAATGTGATCCGCCCTGAGTCCCCTTCGGGGTGAGAAGGGTGGAATATAAATACTGTAAATAAATAAATATGGTGAAGACCTCCATAGCTGCATTTTCTCTAGCAGGCTATGCAAAGCCAATTCATGCTGGAAGGATAGGTAAGAAGATCTCAATTTTCAAATGCCTGCAAGACTGCTCCTTTGTTCAGGGGGAGCGATCATTCCCTCCCACACATTTTCTTGGAGACTGATAAAAAGTTCTCAATCAACTGAGAAAGGAAGGTCCTTTCACATAGCCCTATATCCCAGAATATCAAAGCAGAAAATCCCACAATATCTGCTTTGAACTGGGTTATCTGAGTCCACACTGCCATATATTCCAGTTCAAAGCAGATATTGTGGGATTTTCTGCCTTGATATTCTGGGATATAGGGCTGTGTGGAAAGACCCTGAGAAAGCAAAAACAGATTCTTTGGTCTTGACATAAGGAATGTATTCAGATGTACTCCAGCCCAGAAAACTGGTTTATTAATCATGACGAACCAAGCAAACAACAGCTGTGATAAAGGATACAATCAGTCAGCTGACTGCCATTACCTTTGACGAGGGTTTATTTCAACATTTTGGTGTTTCAATGCACCTTTGACTTTGCTTCATTTTGACAGACCTGCAAACCTGAGTTAGTAGGGAAACAGAGTCGAACAAGGCTTTGGAACCAGTGGCCTGCCATATTCAAATCATTTGCTAAAGTCTAGGCATTTTTTTCCAAATAGAGAGTGAGAGAAGTGGAGAAGAGTAAAGTGCCCAGCTGAAAAAAAGTCTTTCACTTTTCCCTTTTGTCCACCTTGTTGTTGTGTGCCCTTCAAATAATTTATGATTTTTGGCAACACTAAAGTGAACCTATCATAGAGTTTTCTTGGCAATTTTTTTCAGAGGGGGGTTTGCCCTTGTCTCCTGACAGGAGTGACTTGAGAAACTGCAGGTTGCTTCTATTGTGAGAGTATTGGCCATCTGTAAGAACCTTGCCCAAGGGACGCCCAGATGTTTTTGATGTTTTACTATCCTGTGGGAGGCTTCTCTCATGTCCCCACATGGGAAGCTAAAGCTGACAGACTCATTGCTCACTGCACTCCCTGGATTTGAACCGCCGACTTTTCGGTCAGCAACTCAGCTGGCACAAGGGTTTAACCCATTGCGCCACTGAGGGCTCCTCTCCTGAAGCTGAGAGAGTGTGACTTGCCCAGGATTACCCAGTTGATTCCCATGGCTGAGTGGGAATTCAAACCCTGGTCTCCAGAGTCGCAGTCCAAAACTCAAACTATTATACCATGCTGGCTCTATGTAGACTCATTCACCTACACTGCCTGTGTTACAAACTCCTAATTAAGAACAATGTGAGACAACAGTAAGTGAGAGAAATCTACCCCTCGGAAGGGAAATTCATTCCTGAAAGAGTTATCATGGAGAAAAGATGATTCCACTGAAACTTTATCCCCAATCCTTGCTTCCACAACAAGACAAATTTTTCAAAATCGAATTCTTACAGAAGCAGAAAGTGAGTTGAAATCTTCCGAACAGAGGTACAGATAACAAAACACAGGGGCGTTATCCCTACCCTATACTATCCAAAGATAGATAGATAGATAGATAGATAGATAGATAGATAGATAGATAGATAGATAGATAGATAGATAGATAGAGAGATTTGGCTGGAATTACATTTTAAAATGTACCTGCTTCAACATCATCATCATCATCATCATCATCATCATCATCATCATTTAATTACTTATTAATCGCCCTCCATCCAAGATGCTCTAGGCGATTTACAAGATAAAATTGTAAAGGATAAAAATACATACATACAAATATTGATAAAATTAACATAGATTAAAAGCTCTAGTAAAGAGCCACTTATAAACAAATTTAACTCAAGAGTAAACCTACAGAACCTATAGTGTTTGTAACTTGGGGATTGCCTGTAATGCAGTTTCAGAATGCAGTTTAACTACAGTAGAGTCTCACTTATCCAACATAAACGGGCCGGCAGAATGTTGGACAAGCGAATATGTTGGATAATGAGATATTAAGAAGAAGCCTATTAAACATCAAATTAGGTTATGATTTTACAAATTAAGCACCAAAACATCATGTTATACAACAAATTTGACAGAAAAGGTAGTTCAATCTGCAGTAATGCTACGTAGTAATTACTGTATTTATGAATTTAGCACCAAAATATCATGATATATTGAAAACATTGACTACAAAATGTGTTGGATAATCCAGGACATTGGATAAGCGAATGTTGGATAAGTGAGACTCTACTGTATATGGCAGTGTAGACTCATATAATGGTCATAATACATGTCTTCTCTGCTACTCCTTGTAGAAGATTCTTGTGAATGGATGGCTTTATGTAACATGACAATACACTCCGGACATGTTCACAGCAGAATATTCTGTACTTTAACAATCTTGGCGTTCTTTTCTTTCTTAAGGGAAATCTTAATCATTCTAAAAACAAAGATTCATGGAAGCTCAAAGAAATAAGACCATCAAGCAGCACTGCCAGCTATCCAACTCCCCATGGGTAGCACAAGACAATAAGCAAACATAAACCCAAAATCACATACGGTAATGAGCATAATATGTCTTTTAGAATTTAGTATTTCCATGAGTGGCCGGGGAATATGTTTTTGTTTGTGTATGTGAGCAAGTGCAGTGTGGAATTGGCCTAATTTTATTTTGAAGAAATTAAGATGACCACCAACTGTGGCATTTTACCTTCAAGGACATCAAATCATGTTGGGAACTGAGCAAAGATTCTATTTGCAGATGGAATCAGATGAATGCCAGCAGAACAAAACGGGAGTGATGTGAGTTCCCTGTGTGTTTGCTCTTTGAAAGAACAGGAGTTACTTAATACTGAACGAACACATGGACGCCCAAGGGTCCCTTCCCAGGTTATCATATTGTTTGAGGAGGTCATTGCTCATTCTGTACTGAATTCCCCTCACAAGCACTGAATCTAAGGAGTACAGTCATTTAGGGAGAACCTTTTGGAGACGTTACCCATTCCCAGCCTCTGCTCTTCAGTTCTGTTTTTTGTGAGGCTGTTGTTGGAAAAATATATATATATGAAGGTTCTCGTTTGAGCTTTAAAACTAGTTCATAATTTTTTTTCGGGTTGGGAGTGACTTGAGAAACTGCAAGTTGCTTCTGGTGTGAGATAATTGCCTATCTGCAAGGATGTTGCCCAGGGGACACACAGATATTTTGATGTTTTACCATCCTTGTGGGAGGCTTCCCTCATGTCCCCACATGGGGAGCTGGAGCTGATAGAGGGAGCTCATCCGCAATCTTCCCAGATTCGAACTGGCAACCTTCAGGTCAGCAACCCAACCTTCAAGTCATCAGTCCTGCCGGCACAAGGGTTTAACCCATTGCGCCACGCTCCTGTATTTACTTTAGGGTACCATGGAACTTTAACATTAAGCAAAATGAAGCAGTAACTACCAGCAGCAGAATCACAAAAGGTGTGAAGGAGGCAGTAAGATCAGCAGCAGACCTTTGACTGTATGGCAGATTGTATATTTCAATTGTGTCTTCAACCCCCAGCCTAAGCTAAACTGTGAAAGAGAATGCCCCATCCCTAGGGCTAAAGCTGATCCAGTTTCGAGTTCAATACAAAGGAGACCTGCATGTAGGTGTTGTTATCTTCCACTGATGAGACTTCCGCAGTGACAGACACTCTGCCATGGAAATATCGACTCATGCAAGAATATGAACCAAGACCAAATTCACCCAGACCCTACACACATACACACAGTCTCTCTTTCTCACAAACACACAGGTGGGACCAGCTGTATCCAAGGTGAAAACAAAGTAATCTAGATTTTTTTCATGGATGTGAAATGATAGGATATTCCAGAACAGCCTCACTGTCATTGTGAGCGAAAGCACTCGAGCCTTAAATGGACTTCTGTAATATCTCGGTATTCACAAATAGTGAATACACAGACCAAGCAAGTAGGACCTAGATGTCTTAGTTGCTGACATCGTCCATCACAAGAAAGTCTGAAAAAAGAACCTTGCTCAAAGCACTACAGTCCAAATCAGTGGTGAACAATTTCAAAAGTTATTGGATTGCCATTCCCATAGTGTTTTATTACTGATAATGCTGGCTCAGGCCAATGGATGCTTCAGTTAGGCACACTTGGAGAATCCTAGTTTTCCAAGCTGTTATCTGAAGCTGAAAAGCAGCAAGACCACTCCCTGCTCCTTCTGCTCTTTACATCAAATCTACATTGGCTGTTGCCATTTTGATCCATCACGACAGAGAGGCTTCTTGGACTAGCCGACTTTGTCGCCTAGAAACCAGATAATGCTTCAGAATTAGGGCTGAGAGCAGAGCATAGAACCTTGACCGCTGACCTCACAATGACTAAGATGGAGGCTTGCACAGGACACTTTGGACAAGTTTTCTTAAAGTAGGGCTGTCAAATTCATTTTCCTCAAGAGCTACATCAGCTTTATAGTTGCCTTCAAAAGACTGTTGAATCCATGGAGGAAGAATCCATAGAAACAGAGGACCAACTATAATTTTTCTTAACATACCAGTAGTGGTTAGTTTTTACCCATTTCAGGTCCCCAGATGTTACTGAATGACAACTTCCATCACTTTTGATTATCCGCCATGCGAACCGGGAATAATAGGATAACCCAATTGCACTTATGGCTCTGAGGTTTGGGAATGGTTACAGGACATTAACTTCACCAAACTTTGTTCCTAATCTTGGTATAAACATCTCCTTATGCTCTTACAAATGCCCTGACTTTGTATGTTTCCCACCCCCACCAACTTTGAATATTTAACATTTTCCCTTCAGCAACAAGAAAATGAGGACCATGCTGTCCAGAGCCCACTTGAGGAGCATTCATTGAGTAACTTGCTCCGCTCCTTCCTCCATGCCATGCAGAGACCGGGGCGCAGCCCATCCTTCCTCTTCCAGCCCCAAAGGTAAGGAAGGCATATATGGAGCAATGGGGGAGGGCAGGATGCAGATATACTTGGAGGTATGTAATAGGGAGAGGGGAGAGTTTCACCACATAGCTCTATTCCGCTTCAATGTTTCATTTCTCATTCATTCCTCAATGTATACATTCACATGCATTTTTAGGCCACTGATTACATTGGGAGACCCATCTACTACCTTCAGTGTTTTTTATCCCAGGAATACTCATTCCATAAGGCATTTACTGAATTTGAGAAGGGTGAAGCCAAGGGATCCCATTTTCAGGGCACAGTTGCTCTCTATGGGGAATGTTTTGGTTGCATTCACTGGAGCCCCCAGTGGCGCAGTGGGTTAAACCCTTGTGCCAGCAGGACTGATGACTTGAAGGTCGGGTTGCTGACCTGAAGGTTGCTCGTTCGAATACAACCCAGGGAGAGCTCGGATGAGCTCCTTCAATCAGCTCCAGCTTCATGCGGAGACATGAGAGAAGCCTCCCACAGGGATAGTTAAAAAATATCAACAAAAAAAAATCCGGGTGTCCCCTGGGCAACATTTTTGCAGACGGCCAATTCTGTCACACCAGAAGCGACTTGCAGTTTCTCAAGTCGCTCTTGACACGGAAAAAAAATCATTTTCTCTCTCCCATTTCCTGTGTAACTAGTGACTGCAAGGTTAGTGAAGCAAGGAATACACTCTAACTTTAGTCTGACCTTCCAAGGTGCTGAATGTATTTGGGTAGTAGGTGTGAGCAACTTGGCTGGCTCTTTTAACTTTGGACTAAAACCCACAATGGATTTCAACACCCAGTTGTCATCAGGGTCACCACCTTTCATGGCCTCCTTATCTCCGTGGGGAGAGCAAAATTAGTTTCTGGATCCTTGTAAATTATCCCTGATTTAGAGAAAGAACAAAAAGCCCAAGAAAAGCATTGAGGACAAAAATGCCTTCTCCTTTCTCCACCTGGAAGGAATAAATTGGGATTCAATTTCACTTTATTTTCTGGCTTTTCATTCCACACAAACTGAATTGTAGTTTAAAGTAAATTCTGGCTTGGTGAACAAGTCAGCTATGCTACTTCAGATTTTCACAAGTAGTTGAGTTTTCAGCAGTTGACTAGTTTATTTCAAGCCCTATTCCTGGTTAGCATAGAACAAGAATCCAGGAATCTTGGCAAAACTAAATCCTGGCTCATTTTTCCTTCCAGTGCTATGGAATCAAAAGAGGGGAAGGAGAAAACGCAAACCCAGTGAGAAACTACTTTTTGCTCATGAATGTCATGTTATGCAGGCATCTTCAAACTGCAGCCCTCAAACGGTTTTGAGTTTTGGTCTCCAACTCCCAGAAGCCCATGACAGCTTGTTCAACATCAGAAATTTTGTTGGAAGCTGCAGTTTGAGGATGCCTGATGTTAAGCATTTGAATATTGCCATCCAAAAGTAATGCAATGCCTGCAATCAAGGGAAAAGAATTTTCATTTATTCAACCGGAATTTTTCAAATTCCTAAAAAGGTACCGATTACAATTTGCTAGGATCCCTGGGATGTTTGTGGGGAATACCATATTTTCTTGGCCTCAGGCTTTGAAATCTCTTGGGCTGACTTTGCTAATTAAAAAACACAAATGCAAACCAGGCCCTAGGGACAAACCGTTTCTATATCATTCTGTTTGGAGCTTCTCAACTCCATCTTTCTAGTCAGTCTCAAGAGACAGGGTGAGGAATTTAGTGAACCGTGCATGATCTAGCAAGGCAGTTCATCAGGTTCTCCTTGGAATGAATGAAAGAAGAGGGCACAATTCAATTCTTGCTCCTCTCCAGGTGTCTGTGGAGTGGGGACAAGGCAGAGGGCTTGGATAAATACTAGGTGGCGGCACAGGAAACATGCAAGGCTTGTTATCTTTGAGCACCAAAGATGTTACTACAGCACTTGACCAGCCTTCAAGTGTCCATCATTCATGAAATGTCCACATTGTGTTCTGACTCTCTCTCTAGGTTTGGCCGTGATGCCCGGGCCAGTCTCAGCAGTGGCATCCGAATGAACCCCCGGGCATGGGATTCCAATGCACCTCAGTTTCTGAGCATGGCAGTTCCACAGCGCTTTGGCAAGAAATGAAGTTAGAAAGTACAATGTCAACCCCCATGGCAGAAAATAAGCCCCAAAACCAATCCCAACCCAGAACTATTGCCCAGTGGATTCTGTCTTCTCCTACCCCTTCAACTCCTATTACTGTTATCACTGTGAATTAACTGGGCAGCTGGCTCTCACTTGGGGCTTGTGCTTTGCTAAATGTTAATGGTCATAAATAAATACTATTACATCTTGGAAAGAACTGCAGTCCCTTTGCTATGTAGACTTTATGGGACAGGCAGCATGGCAACATGGTGCCCTCCAAATGTCTTGAACATCTCCCATCATCTTAGCTGATTAACTGGAAGGAAAATGAACAAGAATTGTGCATGGAAAAGAGAAATATGTACAAGAAGAAAATGTTTTTCAGTATATGTGTTTCTTAAGGTTAGGTTACATCACCAGGAAAAAAGTTGAAGAAACTATGATCCACCACATGTAACAGGACTCCCGGTTATCTGACCACAATCCTATGAAACACCAGAGCCCAAAATGTCATCAAAAGTGCCATAGACTCTTAAACAATTTAGTTCACGGTGATTAGCCTTTTCCTTTCCATTTGTCTAATCTCTCCAAAATCCCAGCAACCACATAATTTGTAACACTGAACTTATCCATTTTGGACAACAAAGAAAGGAAAAAACAGTCAATGTCATAGAGCCCTGTGCATACACAATCTAGCTTCTTCACACCATATAGCTGATAAAACCAACTACATCAAAGATGGGGAAGAATTGGGGGGCCTGGAACAGCACCAAATGTTGTATCAAAAGGACTGATACTTTCTAAAACTGTGGTTCTCAACCTGTGGGTCCCCAGATGTTTTGGCCTTCAACTCCCAGAAATCCTAACAGCTGTTAAACTGGTTGGGATTTCTGGGAGTTGTAGGCCAAAACACCTGACGTCCCACAGATTGAGAACCACTGCTCTAGAAAGAGAAATCATATCTGGACTTTATGTTACACTCAAAGTCGGTAATTTCTGCTTGTCTTCACACTTGTGCCAAGTGTGACTATCCAAAATGTTCCTGGCAAATAGACAATGGTATAAGGTCGAGACCCTTTTAGCCTTGAGGTGTTATTCAGAGTGTACTGCCTCTTCGCATGAGACTTTATTTAGTTATTGTCCCTTAAAAAGAAGTTTCATGAAAGAATAAGCAGGAGCAGCTCTGGGTAAGGAAAGCTACAGAAAGGTGGAGTTTGTAGTTGTTTCATAGGTCTGGAAAAGTCAGATAGCTCAAATACATGAGACGCATGAGCAAGACCTACAGCTCCATGCATGAGACTTTCAGTGCATAGAGAATCAGCATGGCGACAGGATTTTCTTTTTTGCATTCTAGTAGTGCATTTTAAGGGACATTTTAGATACCTCAGCATTTAACTAGATGATCCTGTCAAACTGCAGCAAAAAGGGTCAAGAAGGCTAAAAAGGATTGCTTACTTATGCCTGCAGGTCTTTGACTGAAGGAACAGAACTGAAAGTAATACACTTCCAGGGATGTGCGTATGCATGGTAATTGCCTGAATTGCCCAGTGGGTTAAAAAAGAGACCTCCTTTAAAAAAAAATCAATTTATTGCATCCCCCCAGCCATGGCAGAGTTAATGTTTGGTTCTACCACCATGACCAAGAAGAACCAGGGTGGCCTCATGTGAGCCACTGAGGAGGAGGAAAAGCCGGATGGCAGTAACCAGCAACTAACCTTCAGGACCAGTCAGAGCCATCAACCTCTTATCTGCGGTGGACAAACCACCCCCCTCCAAGTCTTGATTCCAGCTGGATTCCAAACCATCAGAATTTGGGAGTTTTTCCTTTTGCAGACCCTGCCAGTTGTCTCCCCACCTTGCTGCCAATTCATGACAAGGAAAGGAAGCTCTCTCCTTAGCAGGTAGGAAGGTGGAAATGAAAGAATATGGGGAATCTCAAGTGTTTGGGAATTCTCAACTGCCAAGAGTCATCAGTGCTATTCACGGGAGGCTCATTTGCCCCCTGCCATGATTTTGAGGTACTGAAGGGCATTGCGGGCAGCATCCACCCGAGCAGCATGGCGAGAGGTGGCTGAGCCATGGCACACGGTGGTCGGCTGCGTAGAGAGTTCCACCAAGCACTGATACAGGCCACTCAGGCTCATCTCATCTGTGGGGAGAAGGAAGAGACATCAATCTCAATTGGCAACTGAGAAACATCAATACACATACTTCATAGAATCATAAGAGTTGGAAGAGACCTCATGGGCCAGACACTTGATCATTTTAGTCACCCTCCTCTGGATGCTTTCCAGCTTGCCAACATCTCCCTTCGATTGCAGTGCCCTGAATCAGACACAGCATTCCAGGTGTGGTCTGACCAAGGCAGAATAGAGAGGTAGCATGACTTCTCTGGATCTAGACACTAGACTCCTATTGATGCAGGCCAACAACCCATTGGCTTTTTTTAGCTGCCACATCACATTGTTGGCTCATGTTTAACTTGTTGTCCATGAGGATTCAAAGATCTTTTTCACACGTACTGCTGTAGAGCCAGGCGTTCCCCATTCTGTATCTTTGTATTTCATTTTTTTCTGCCTAAGTGGAGTATCTTGCATTTATCCCTGTTGAACTTCATTTTGTTAGTTTTGGCCCATCTCTCTAATCTGTTAAGATCGTTTTGGATTCTGCTCCTGTCTTCTGGAATATTACCTATCCCTCCCCATTTGGTGTTGTTAAGGGGAGAAGACACAGGCAGGGGAGATTTTCAGAAGACATCAGGGGTGGGTTGCTAAAGGAAGCAACTTCACTCATAGCAAGTACTTGATGGACCACCCAAACCCATTCGTTATTTAACCTCTGTTCAAAACTGCCAATGAAGAAGAGCACATGACTCTCTGAGATAGTTCATTCACTACAAAAGGACTACCCCACCCCCTTTAGGTCTTTGCCTCAAGATCCCTTACCAATATCGAGGTAGCTGATGTCAAAACTCTGCTCTTCAGAGAGCTCCTCCAAGAGGCTGCAGAAACCAGCATTCAGCACCCCAAGGGGATTGCTCTTCAGGTGCAAAATCTTTTCTCCAGCTGAGTTGCGCAAAGAGTCCCAGGTGCAGCCGGACCCTCGTCCTTTCACCCCATCCATTTTGTTTCCTGCAGTCTGAGTAGCAGGATGAGGGGGAGGGATTGGGGAAAGAGAATGGGGAAGACTGAATTCATTTTCAAACGATCACAGGAAGTCAAATGACCCCTCCAAAATCAATACTTCAGAAAATTGCTATGTCTGTTAAAGTTACTTTAGTTTAAGTAATTCCCTTTCAACTCAGCACCTTGTTCCAAGGGCAGGCCCACAGTTCACTGATGAAACACATATATGCTTTGAAGGTAAAAGTCCTCAAGTTCAGCTAAGGGCCCTTCCACGCAGCTATATAACCCAGAATATCAAGGCAGAAAATCTCACAATATCTGCTTTGAACTGGGTTATTTGAGTCCACACTGCCACATATTCCCATTCAAAGAAGATAATGTGAGATTTCCTGCCTAGATATTCTAGGTTACATGGCTGTATGGAAGGGCCCTAAGGCTTCTGTCTGAAACTCTCCAGATAAACACAAAGACTTTTTCTAAGATACCATTACTAGAACCAGATTGCCCACAAGGATGCTTTTAAAGTGGCTTTGGTTGGAAATGGGGTTCAGTTCCAAAGTATTCTTATCCACGATAGATTTCTATGACACAATCAGTCCAAATCATTCTACTTGTGGCCCTTACAAGACTCCCTGGTATGGGCACACAAATCCATAGAAGTCCATTGGCAGGTGTTGGAAGATGCCAAGCAACTGCAACCCCTATCTGCTCCCATTAGGACATCCTTCACTCACTTTTCAAATCAAATCACGGTTTATTGATTAGCCCATCGGCCGTATCAAAACTTCACTCACTTTTCATTCACTCTCAGAATTTGGTTTTGGAGGATTTCCCAGCTCTTTGGAGAAGATACTGAGGGCATCTGGGGGTGCTATAAAAATGCATCTCTTCCGAGCTTTTGTATAGCTTCCCTACATCAGGATAAGGACTCACATGGATCCTGGCCTTGTTTTGGGCCTCTAAAGAAATTGCCAATGCAACTAGAAGTTCTTGACTCTATGGCTAGTGACAGAATTACTCAGTGGAAAGTTATCCATCTACCACCCTTCTCTTCCTTGTTCTGCTTTCTCTTAACGCCCTTGTGCCCTCCATGTTCCCTATTTAATTTAGGCAATGACATTTCAAAAGAATGGACTGGATGGCCCATGAGGTCTCTTCCAACTCTACTATTCTATGATTCTATGGGGGTAGGTGAATTCACCATCATTACAGCTTCCTGTTTCTGAGACAAACTGCTTGCCTCCTGGGCTTCAACCATGGTTAAATTGGATGTTCACTACCACTTGCCACTGCCTCTTGCTTAAAACCCATCTTGTGATATCTAAACTATTCTTAGAAAGCCTGGCGCTTAAAGTTTATCTTAGTAGGGTGATTAACCCACTTTGGGTTTGGTGGTTCAGAGAGCAGTGAGTTTCTAAGTCTTCCAGACCAAGTGAGCTCTGCTGTGTACCTTTGATCTGAAACAAGGTTATCATACCTCCATTGATTCTACTCATTTTGCCCTCAAGAGGGCCCATCGTGCCCATCAACACTCAGAGAATCTCCTGTTCTTTGTAGTCCCCCAAGCCTTGTCTCTCTATTTCCTCAGCATCCCCGTTTCTCCTTAGGTGGCCAACTCTAATTTCCTGTCTCATAACCTTCCTTATTGCTACTTTTATTAGGAACCTCTAGCCAATCTAGCACCAGAGGGTGAATATATTAATTAAACTTTTTTTCTATAAATCTTGATGGTAAAGTAGCATGAATCGTGTGTAATCTTGTCATCTTCCTCTTTTTGCTGAAGTACACTGCACAATCATTTTGTGCTCATCACACACATCTACAGAGTTTGAAAATGCTACTCTTTCAGGCTATAATTTGAAGGGTTGTTGTATGTTTTCTGGGCTGTATGGCCATGTTCCAGAAGTATTCTCTCCTGACGTTTTGCCCACATCTATAATTTAAAGTCCTAAAACTAAGGTTTCTAATCTCTGTGCCTCTGGGATAGAATGGTTAGTTCTGAAGCTTGGTGAGTATATAAATATGCACAAATGAATTCATGAGCATTAAAAGGCTTCACAGTTCGTGACCTTTAAACCCTTAGGTTTGGTTGGTGCAGACCTGCTCTATATAGCTCTGGATGGATGGTTGATCTGTGGAGCATGCCTGCCTGCAGTACAGCTGGGCTGGTTCTTGCTGGAGACGGAAGACTTTGTCGCCTAGAAACCAGATAATGCTTCAGAATTAGGGCTGAGAGCAGAGCACAGAACCTTGACCACTGACCTCACAATGACTAGGATGGAGGCTTGCACAGGACACTTTGGAGATGTTTTTTTTTTAAAGTATGGCTGTCAAACCCATTTTCCTTGAGGGCTACATCGGCTTTATGGTTGCCTTCAAAGGACTGTCGAATCCATGGAGGAAGAATCCATAGAAACAGAGGGCCAACAATCATTTTTTTACATAGTGATTTAGTTTTTACCCAGTTCAGGTGCTCAGATGTTACGGAATGATAACTACAAAGACAATTATCCACTGTTACAGTAATACAGAATTTTTTTTGAATGTCATTAAACATATATTTAGTTCAATGCATCAATATGAATAAGAAATAAGAATAATTATTGTGCATGAGAAGGAGTCAATTCATCTTTCATGAGAAAAATATTCCTTTTACTGTGAATGTAACAGTCTTATGGTTTATTGTATAGCTATGGCTTTATTTGTTTTTGTATTCATATTGATGCACTGAAATAAATATATGTTTAATGACATTCAAAGAAATTGTGTATTACTGTAACAGTGTAACAGATACTTGTCTTTATAGTTCCAGGGAACCCATTTTCCTTTATAGTACTGAATGACAACTCCCATCACTTTTGATTATCCGCCATACAAATTGGGGACAACAGGAATTGCAACGCTACTGCACTTCTGGTTCTGAGGTCTGGGAAGGGTTACAGGACATTATAAAGCCAGACATCATATCCACAAGCTATGTCTCTAAATTCAGACTCCACTCTTCTGACTAAACAAGAAAAACTGCAGTTTTCCAGGTGTCACTGTATGACAACTGTCACCAACTCTAGCCATAACATCTAATAATGAGACATACAGAAGTTGTAGTCCAGCATCTGGAGGGCCACATAAATTGATATGGAGGTCCAGATTTGGCCCACAGGTCTTGGGTTTGATACGTGTGGCTTACAGCCAGGGCCGGCCGGAGATATTTTTTTATGTAAAGCGGGGGTGCTGAAAAGCGCCCCCGCCACCGGCGCCCTGGCCCCGCCCAGCGTGCCCTGGCCCCGCCTCCCACGCAGCGTGGGAGGCGGGGCCAGGGCACGCTGGGCGGGGGGGCGGGGCCAGAGTTGGCCCCGCCTCCCACGCTACCCCCGCTCGCCCGTCTGGCCTTTTGTAGCAGGCCAGACTTCAGCGGAGGTTCCTCCAGGCCGCAATCGCGGCCTGGAGAAACCTCCGCTGAGTCTGGCCTGCTACAAAAGGCCAGACGGGCGAGCGGGGGTAACGTGGGAGGCGGGGCCAGCTCTGACGCCGCTCCCCCCCCCCCGCCCAGCGTGCCTTGGCCCCGCCTCCCACGCTGCGTGGGAGGCAGGGCCAAGGCACGCTGGGCGGGGGGGGAGCGGCGTCAGAGCTGGCCCCGCCTCCCACGCTACTCCCGCTCGCCCGTCTGGCCTTTTCTAGCAGGCCAGACGGGCCAGGGCGCACTGGGCGGGAGGCGGGGCACCGTCAGGGCGGTGCCCTGCCTCCCGCCCAGCCTGACGGCGCCCCCCCAGGCCTGCGCCCGAGGCGGCGGCGTCAGGTGCCTCATTAGTGGGGCCGGCCCTGCTTACAGCCTCACATCATTTGCTCCCAAGTATTGCCTCACTCTCCAGAAGCCAATTCCAATGTGGGATTCTTTGTCGAGCCTGATTCTCTCCTCTCAGAGGACCACCTAGGGTAGCCAGACGAGGGAGTGTATCTGTCTCTCCTGCCCTGCTCAGACTCACAATAGAGAACTGGTCCTCCTCCACTTCGGCCTCGCTGCCCTCTCGAGGGTCCAGAGGCACGTTGTGGATCCGCACCAGCATCTTGGCTGCAGCGTTCCGCTTGGCCAACTTTTTGGAAGTGCCGCTGCCTGATGGAAGAAGAAAGAATGGGATGGCAAATCAAAGATGGTGAGGATATATTCTGCATTTCTTCCATTCTAAGACACCATCCATGGTAAGGCGCACTCTAATTTCAGTACCACCAATAGTAAAAAAGCTTAATTCATATAAATAGAAAAAAAGACCTGTAATTCTAAGACATGTCAACTTTTAGGGATGTTTATATGGAGGAAAAGGTACAACTTAGAAATACAGTAATTGCAGGGACATCAGTTGAAAGAAAGAACCTATGAGAAAGGGTGGTAAGGGACAAGACTTTTGATGGCTGTTTGGAAGCCTATGTAATTCTAGACTGCCATGAACTGTACAAGTTTGTTTTCAGGCATAATTCAAAGTGCTGGTTATGACCTTTAAATACCTGTATGACTCAAGTCCAGATTATTTGGCAGATCCTATCCCTTGCCTGGGCCCTGAGATCCTCAGGGCAGTCCCTTCTCTCAGTCCTACCTCCAGCTCAAGCTCAGTTGATAGGGACAAGAGAGAACAGGGCCTTTTCAGTGGCTGCCCCTCGGCTCTAGAACTTCCCAGGGAAGCTAGAATGGCCCACTTCTTACTATCCATCTGGTGGCAGACTAAGAGTAAGATTTTTAAGATCAAGTCAGGCGGTGTTCTTCAGAAGTAAACATATGCATATTGCTTTTGTTTGTTTATCATTTACTTGTACAAGCTGGACAACTGAGCTTGACCTGACCCAGAAAGGTTGCAATACTCCCACTCTGAGAATGGAGCAGATAAATAGCCCTCAACCCTAGTTGTCCTCATCAACCCCTGCTGAGCCCGTGTGGCTGGGCTACCTCCACTGCACAGGCCTACGGAAGAATATACACAGCTTAAAGTCTTGTTATTGGAGGAAACAACCTTCTCAAGCCTCCTCTATTTCACGTTTGTCTGTTTTATTAGTATTGAAAGAGCACAATTGTGCCCCTTCAGTATGTCGTTTTATATCCTGAAGTACAGTAGAGTCTCACTTATCCAACATAAACAGGCCGGCAGAACGTTGGATAAGCGAATATGTTGGATAATGAGAGATTAAGGAGAAGCCTATTAAACATCAAATTAGGTTATGATTTTACAAATTAAGCACCAAAACATCATGTTATACAACAAATTTGACAGAAAAAGTAGTTCAATATGCAGGAATGCTACATAGTAATTACTGTATTTACGAATTTAGCACCAAAATATCAAGATGTATTGAAAACATTGACTACAAAAATGCGTTGGAAAATCCAGAACGTTGGATAAGCGAGTGTTGGATAAGTGAGACTCTACGGTATATGTCTTATTTGTTTTGCAGTTACCTCATCTCTATATACTTAAAGCAGTGGGAGGGGCTGCAGGTCAAGTGACTGCTCAGTGACAGTTTAGAATGTTCAGTTTTTAAAGGATGACAGTTAGAGAAGTCAGTTGAGCCTTGAGGCTGATAGAAGTCAGTGTTGAGCTTTGAGTCAGCTTGAGTAGAGTCTATTAGGGGGGAGCTGCGCATGCGTCAACGAGAGTAGACGTGCCTAATTGCTCTCCTAACTATAAAGGCAATTAAAGCCTCAAAAAGCCCATAAAGGGTCATAAATCTCTCCTTAACTGGAGTCCGGATCAAAGGAGAAAAGAGAGAAGGCTGGGAGGTCACAATCAAAGGTGACTGAAGCCATAAATCTCAGAATCCAAACAGAAGTTCGGACAACTGTGAGTATGGCGGACAGAAAGGAGAAGGAAGGGGAGGAAGAAAAATTGAACAAAATTATAACTACATTGGAACATCTTAAATTAAACATGGAGATTTTAAGACAGGGAAATGAGCAGACAAGAGAGCAAATCACACAAATTAATAGCAAACTCGGGCTGATAGAGAATAAAGTGGAAGAATGCCAAGAAAAGTTTAAGGAGGCAGCAGCGGAGATCAGAAGACAAAAAGGTGAATTAATCACTCTGAGAGACATTAATAGAAAACTTCTAGATAAAGTTGCTGACCTCGAGGACAGATCCCGAAGAGCCAATCTGCGTTTGAGAGCAGCAGGAGAGAGTCTTCAGATAAAGGAGAATCTGAAGGGAGTTATAGCTGAGTGGCTTGCAACAAATGCTCAGGTCCCATCGCAAGGAATCGAGAGGATACATTGGGCTTTCAGAGGAGGCAGGAAACCCAAGGATATTTTGATACGGTTCACAAGGGAGGCTGAAAGGGACATTGTTTATCGAAAATTGAGGAAAATGAAGAACCTGACCTTGGCTGGCAGTAAAGTATGGCCACTCCTGGATTTATCTTCAGAGACATTGGGAAAGAGAGCAGAAATGAGGGAAATTACAGGAACTTTGGAAAGGAAAGGACAACGTTATACCTGGGCTTTTCCAGCCACCCTAATTGTATATAAAGACAATAAATTATATAAAGCTTCCGACTTGGAAAGTGGGAGGAAAATGCTTAAACAGTTAAAACTGGATACAGACAGAAAAGAAACAGACGGTCTGGAGGAGGAATCAGATAAGACCAAGGACAAGCCGACTGGACAAGAAGCATCGAGGGAGCTGGAGACTGCAGAGAGAGGCGGACCAACAGAGACAGACTTACTTCAGAGTCTATTTGCAATGGGAGATCCAAAGGACAGGGAAGAAAAGAGAACTTTAAGGAATTTGAAGGACCTGGATTTAGAACAAATTAAATCTATAGAAAAACAATTAAGAGATCTTAAAAAACAGAAAATTAGAGAGGAGAATAGAAGAATTGAAACGAGATCTAGTACAGAGACTTAAGAATGAACAGCCTAACATTTGTGGAATAATGAAATTTGGACAAATGGGGTTAAAGGGGTAAAAGATGATGCAGGAGGGGAGAGCAGTGGATGGCAACGCAGTCACCGGTGGGAGGGAGTCTGGGAATGGAAGAGAACAAAGGGAAAACTCTTTCAGGTCTCCCTCTGATGGGAGGAGGGAGAGGTCTGGACTCTGGGGGGCATGGGGGAGGATGGGAAGACAAGCAGACAGGGGAAAGAAACTACAGGAGGGTAAATGCAAATAATACCTGGTTATGGGTGAAGTAGTAATAATGTCTCATAATGTTAATGGTTTATCAACTCCACAAAGAAGGGCAAAAGTTATGAAAATGGTAAAGGATTATAAAGTTGGCATTCTGCTTTTACAAGAATGTCATAAGAGAAAGGACCATACTCCATTATTTAATGATAGGATTTGGGGACAGGTGTATGAATCGAGAGGTTCAAATAGAGCACGGGGTGTGGCAATTTTAATTAAAAATACAATAGACTTCCAAGTGGAAATGGTAAAAAGGGATTCAGATGGGAGATGGGTAATGATTAAAGGGAAAATTGAAAAAATTAGAATCACTTTAGTGTGTATATATGCCCCAAACAAAAATCAAAAAAAGTATTTAAAAAAGCTATTTGGGGAAATTGATAAGTTTGCACAAGGAGAAGTGTATTGTGCAGGAGATTATAACCTGGAATTGGTAACAACAAGGCAAAATAGTAATAGAAAGTTAAATATAAGGGAATACAACATGAATGATTTATTAGAAGGGGAACCAGAGAATAATAGATGGACATATTACTCGGGAAGACATGACACATATAGCAAAATAGATTATATTCTGGGGAAAAATACAAACCAATCAGTGATTCTAGAAGCAAAAACACTTCCAATACATTTATCGGATCATGCACCATTAAGAGTAAAAGTAAAATTAGAAATAGAAAGAAAAGAAAGAACCTGGAGATATAACACAGTTTTAAACAGTAGAGAGGAAGAATATGAAACAATTAGGAAAGAAATAAATAAGTATTTTGAGACCAATGACAATGGACAAGTAACTAAAGATATAATTTGGGATGCAAGTAAGGCAGTGATAAGGGGTCACTGTATAAGTTTAGAGGTAAATCTTAGAAGAAGATGGAGGAATGAACAGGATAAGAGAATAAAAGAAATAGAAACCCTGCAAGACAAACATAAAAGGACTAAGGATAGACAGATTTGGAGAGAGCTAAAGGAGAAAAAAAACCAATTAGAAGCATTTGAGGAAAGGAATATAATAAATAAATATCTATACGTTAAAAGCTATTCCCAAAGTTGGAATATAAAATCAATGAAGAGGATGGCTTACTATTTGAAAAAGAAAAAAGAAAAAACATGGATAAAGAGATTGAAAGACGAAAATGGGAAAGAACAAGAGGAGCAAAGTAAGATTAGGGAGATAATGGCAAAATATTATAAAAATCTATATAAGGAAGAGAGGGTAATGCAAGGGAACTTAAATATCAGAGAAAAAATTGCAGAGGAAGACAGAGAGTTATTAAACCAACCAATAACGCAAGAGGAAACAATAAGGGCAATTAAAGGGTTAAAGGGAGGCAAGTCACCAGGGCCAGATGGATTTCCAGCAGAATATTATAAAGCATTTATGGAAGAGTTGGCACCACACCTAACAGAATTGTTCAATGAAATATACACTAAGCAAAAAGTCCCCCTAACATGGAAAGTATCAGAAATTATAACTATACCCAAAAAGGGGAGAGATTTAACACAACCAGGGTCATACAGACCCATTAGTCTATGCAATCAAGATTATAAAATATTTACAAAAATTTTAGCAAAAAGATTGGAAACAATAATGCCAAAAATAATCAAAGAGGATCAATATGGATTTGTGAAGGGAAGAAAAATTGGGGATCCAATAAAAAATGTAGTAATTGCAATGAATCATGCAAATTCGAATAAGAAAAAAATGGGAATTCTCAAATTGGATGTTTACAAAGCATTTGATAAAGTCAATCACAATTATCTGTTAAGATTATGTCAACAGTTGAATATGGGGGAAAACTTTTGCAAAACGCTGCAACAATTGTACAGCAACTGTAAAGCAAAAATAAGGGTGAATAATGGAAGGACAGGAGAGATACCAATTTTAAATGGTACAAAACAAGGTTGTCCATTATCCCCCACTTTATTTGTAATAGCGATAGAAATGCTAGCTGAAAGTATCAGGAATAGCACCAATTGGACAGGGTACAAAATAGAAGAGGGAGGAGGACAAAAGGAAGAAATAAGGCTTAATTTCTTTGCCGATGATGCAATGATTATTACAAGTCAACCGTTAATTATGGTAAAAGATATTATTAAAAAACTGGAAGAATTTAAAAATATATCAGGACTATTCGTTAATATTAAAAAGTCAGAGATACTATGTCTTAATACCCCACCAAGGGAACAACTGGAGATTAGGAAAATATCAGGGTTAAGATTAGGATTAAAGAAGCTGAAATACTTAGGAGTATGGATATATAAAAACCCAAAGAGTATAGTCAAGGGGAATTATAAACAAAAATGGAAGGTAATAGAGAAACAGTTTAAGAATTGGGAAGGAAAAACATTAACAAGAGTGGACAGAATAAGGGCACTAAAAATGTTCATAATACCAAAATTGACATATTTATTTCAAACATTACCGAACACAGTAGATAGGAAGACACTAAAGACATGGGACAGGAGAATAAGAAAATGGGCAGTCGGAGGAAAAAGGCCCAGAATAAGGGACAAATGGTTAAATGCAAAAGAGGAAGAGGGAGGCTGGGGGATTCCAAGTTTAGAAGTCTATCACGATGCGTTTCAAATCCAAAGATTATTGGAAATACAGTATACTAAAAAAAAAATGGGCAAATATGGAGAAGATAATAAATAATACTAAAGAAAAAGAAATAATATTTAGGGAATGGAGTAGGAGAGAAGAAGCAGAATTTAAGGAACCTTTTAAAGGAACAATAAAAGTGTGGAAAAAAAGAAAGAAGAAGCTAAGTCCAGGCAATGAGAATAAGATGGCAACTATATGGCAAATTAATTACAATAACAACGAAATTATAGGCAGAACATTGAGATCAATTGAAAGTAGAGGGAAAAGGTTAGTGGAGGATTTGTACACAATAGATGGAGACCCTGTAGAACAAAAAGAAATTCAGAATTGGATAGGATCAGGGAATTGGATTCAAAGCTGGGCTATAAGACAGGAAATTTTTAGATTGAGAGAAAAAATTAGAGAACAGGACAGTCCATTTGAGAAGGCGATTAGGAAATGTTTGAGAGAGGAAAAGAAGGTGGCAGGAGATCTGTATGAACAAATTATAACGGTAAAAGAAGAAATAGTAGAGGAAATTTTCCAAACATGGAGAATGGACATGGAAATTGAGAGGGAAGATATACAAAGGGAAATAAGTAATATAGCAAAAGAAAAGTACAATGTATTAAGGGAAGCAAGAAGGAAAATGTTACAAAAATGGTACAGAACTCCTGCACAACTTTCACGGTTTTTACCAGGGATGAAAGATAGGTGTTGGCACGGTTGTGAACAAAGAGGGGTGTTCAATCATATGATATGGGAGTGCGATCGGGTGCAAGAATACTGGAGAATGATTGAAGGAGAAATCAATAGAATGCTAAATCTACAAATAGTAATAGTTAATAGAAATGTACTACATGCAAGGATAACAGAAGTGAAGAATATACAAAAAGAAAAAATGATTGACAAATTAATAGCATGTGCACAAATTGTTTTAGTGAGCGGTTGGAAAGATAAAACAAAATGGACTCTGACGAATTGGTATAAGTATATAATTGATATGTTAAATGTAGAAATCACAAATTGCAAATGGAATAATATAGATAAAATTGAAAATATTGCAATAATCAAGGGGATGTGGGAACCAGTTAAGAACTATTTAGAGAATGTACTAAGATGTGGAGTGGAAAAATTAAGATTGAGATTGATATTTCAAATGTAACTTCTGTAGTTTGTTGTATAAAGTGTATGTACAAGGAGGGGAGGGTGGGGGGGGTGGGAGTGGGATAAGATGACAAAACAACAATAAAAAAAAAAATTTAAAAAAAAAAAAAAGAGTAGAGTCTATTAGAATACAGAGGAATGTTAGGAGCAAGAACTATTGAGGCTTGTATTTTCTTTGAAAGTAAACTCTGATTAAGAAAGCTGTACAAAGCAACATAGTTTTATGAAGACTGTTAAAGTTTATCAGTTTAAGATACAAACTATCTAAACTTTTTGAAGTTTTTAACGACAAAGAAATGTGCTTATTTCTTTAAATACATGAAGTTATCAGTAAACAATCTTGTTATCTTTATAAGAGGTCTGCTTGCATCATTGTCTGTTGAAAGCATCTAATAGAAACAAAATATCTGCCTGTCCATTACCAAATAAACTCTGCTATCCCATTAGGTTGTGATCCTAACAGGTCTAATCCAGTCAATTCCCATTATCTGTACCCTAAGCTTGTAGTTTTTTCTCTTTATCTCACCACACTCCACCCTGCCACAGGTTGACCGAGAATATTCTCCACCCCAGGCCTGCTTTCCTGTACCTATTTCAATGAACCTTTCAACACGGCAGGTCATGGTGAATTCCTTGCGATGTGCTGGTCCTGATTCCTGAGTGACAGTGTATTCAGGCAAACGCCAGCCCTTCTGCACTACCAGCTCCTGGATAAAGGGACAAAGAGAGACAGAAAACTATAAAAACCCATCCATCCCCAGATTCACAGAGGGCATGAGAGCTCTTAACTTCATTGTTGTATGGATACATACATAAAGCTACAGCCTATATAGATGTATTTGGAAATAATAGTTGTTTAACTAGGTCGGCCGGTAGAGGAATGTGGTGCAAGTGAAACTGGGCAGAAAAGTAACCCATGCTACAATCACATAAAGACACTAGAAAGGATCACCAGACACCCAATCATGAAACCAATAATTGAAAGTGCTGAAGTGAAGAGGAAAGGCAACTCTTGGGAATCTATTGATCTTTTGAAGTGAAGAGCATGACTTATTGCCTTCCAGAGCTACAGGAACCATAGACTGTTTTCGGGCAGAAATCAAAATCGGAGAAGTTTCATGAAGATGATCTAATGTTTTACCTATGTCTGTTCAATTTCCAGTGGAATTTGACCACAAAGTAATGTTGGAAGATCTAAAAATTCCTAGAGAAGTGTTCTTACAGGTAAAAACAAACAAACCCCACATTTTAAACAATTCAGTTTGCCCCACTTTTATGGGGCTCCTGCACTCCTAACCCCAAGACCTACTGTATGAACAAAGTAAAGTGTGGTAATGGTAGAATGGAGCAAGTAGCTGACAAAACAAGGTTAAAACGGGGAGCAGATTCACAGTGTCACAGCTATATGGAAATAAATGCATCTTCTGCTACCAATGTGTGTGCTAGAAAAGGAATCCCAGGATGATACAAGGCAGTCCCCAAGTTACAAACATGCAAATTACACACAACTCATAATTAAGAATGGGGGTGAGACAACAGGAAGTGAGATAAAGCTACCTCTAGGAAGGGAAATTCACTGCTGAAAGCGTTATCATGGGGGAAAGCACAATTAGAGATTTTTTTCAAAATCCAATTATCCCAGGGACAGAAGGTGAGGTGAAATCTTAACAGGGCCAAAGACAAACATGACAGGGGTGTAAATCTTCCCCTATGCTAGCCATAGATAGATAAACCTGACTGGAGTCAACCCCTGGTGGCACAGTGGGTTAAACCGCTGAACTTGCTGACCGAAAGCGGGGTGAGCTTCCACTGTTAGCCCCAGCTTTTGCCAACCTAGCAGTTCGAAAACATGACAATGTGAGTAGATCAACAGGTACCACTCCAGTGGGAAGGTAACAGCGCTCCATGCAGTCATGCCAGCCACATGACTGCAGAAACGTCTATGGACAACGTCGGCTCTTTGGCTTAGAAATGGAGATGAGCACTAACCCCCAGAGTCAGACACGACTAGACTTAATGTCAGGGGAAAACCTTTACCTTTTACCTACACTTTAAAAAATGTAGCTGTTCCAAATTACATACAAATTCAATTTAAGAACAAACCTACAGGATTTACCTTGTTCGTAACTTAGAGAGTGCCTGTAATAAACCACAGAGAAAAAAACTGCCTACCTGCAGGGCCCCAACCGGATTGCACTCTGACTGCTGCGGTGATACTGGGGACTTCAATTCCATTGGGGAGCTTCTAGATAAAAGATGCCATGCGATAAGCAATTTCCCCATATTTTCTTGATGCAAAATCACCACCCACTACCTAGTCAGAGGTATGAAGATGCAGGATATATGTTAGACATTCCTTGTAGGGCAAGACATTGATCAATCAATCAGGATTTGGGAGGCCAGACTGAAGAGGCTCTTCTGACCAGGGCAACTGAATCATGCAAAATAACAAGGCTGGGCAAAGTCCAGTCCTGTGGTCCCGAAAACTGGCCCTTTCCTGGAAAATGTGTGTGAATTTGCTCCTCTTGATGGTTTAAATAGATTGCAGCCCATCCACATTTGACATTTTTTGTCATTTCCACAAAACGTAAGAGGACTTCTAGCCACTTGTGGCTTTTCTTTTTGTTCATATAAAGCAGTCTGTGAGCCCCAGAACATCCCAGGAGCAGAAAATGGGCTTTCAGAAGCACCAAAGGGACCCATCCTTGATATACCACCACCAATTGCCTGCAATCCCAATGGCACTTCTGATTCTATATTTCCAGCATGTTGGTAGCTGCTGAAAAAGGGGCAGCCCCACCAAAACTAGAGCCTCATCTACTATACTTGAAGCTTGGAGGAAATCAGTGGTAAGGCATAAGCAGAAGGAACATCCTGCAATAAGCACCAACTTCTTTTAGTAAAACAGCATAAGTAGCTGGAAGATACCAGGTAGCCCACTCCTTGCGATTCCCCTTCTGCCCTTACCTGGGTGATGCAATTGGCAAGATGGGTACAGGTGTAGCAGCTGGGGTGGTGGTCTGAGCCAGCGGCTCTAGAGAGAAAGGAGAGCTTCGAAATACAAGGTTGTAACATTAATAATAATAATAATATACTTTATTTATATTTTGCTCTATCTCCCTGAGGGGACTCAGGGTGGATTACAGAATACACATACAGCAAGGATTCAATGCCAATATACTATCAACAAGGACAGACAATACACAAACGGAGGTAAATGCATTTCCCATCTTTTTCATTCCCAACATCTTGGGAGGCCGTGCTCAACACCGGCCCAGGGGGAGGGAGGGTGCTGTCACTTCGTCTTCCATGTTGAGGAGCTTTGTCATCCTTAGATGTCCTCACGATCGATGTCCTTAAGGGCACCTTTATTTATTACCTCCCCACTAAAAATGGTACCTATTTATCTACTCGCATTTCTGCTTTTGATCTGCTCGGTGGGTAGGGAGCTGGGGCTGATGGCACATGCTCACCCTGACCCGAGCTCGAGCTGCTGACCTTGCAATCAGCAGGATTTCATGCAGCTAGCGGTTTAGCCAGCTGTGCTAAGTCCAGGTCCAGGGTTAGATAGCTTCAGTGGCAAGAACTACCTGCAACTGGTTAAACTTTCCAAAATACAACAAAATTCCCAAACTTCGTCCCCAGTATTTATGCAGAACTTTCTTGCTCTTCGCAGATATGCTGCAGCTATCCTCCCCTTCCTCACAACAATCCTGCCTACAAAACTGGCTCTGGTCCCATGGCTCTTGGCATAAAGAAGGGGAGGGGCTATATGCAGGACCAGAAACAGTTCTGTGCCAAAGAGTGCAGTATCAAGCACATCTTTCAGTTTCTGAACAACAAATGTTTTTTGTCTCTCAGCACCTAGGGAAAATAACCCCTGAAATGTGGCCTGGTCCAATCCCAAGGGTGTGGGAACTGATTGTGATTGCAGTATGCCATAAGATGGTGGTGATAACCTCTGTTTGTAATCCTATTTGGTTCTCTACCTGATTGGCAAAGGCAAACTCTGTTTTGCAGATCAAGAACATATGCGTATTGGCTCATGGAACATTTTGAGGCATTGTTTGGAATAGATTTCAATTTCAATTGGAGAGTGTGGGTATTAAGACAGAAGGTTAAAAGCAAATACCCCTGCTTGTTTGAAATTAATAAATAATAATAATAAACTTTATTTATACCCAGCCACCATTTCCCATAGGGACTCAGGGCGGCTTACAAAACAGTGCACGCTGGTTCTATACAAAACATAGAATACAAAACATCAACATTAAAACAATAAAACTTTTAAAACTAAACATATATAAATAATAAGCTAAAATCAGTAATAACTGTTGATTAAAAGGTCCTTACAATTAGTTTAAGATCTCAAATGTAAACCAAGGAAAATATTAAGGAAACCAATGGCCAAAACTGCATCTGATTTTTAAAAATTGTGGGAAAGCTTGTATGTCTGTCTGTCTATGAGTGAAAAAGAGGACTAATTATGTTCCTTAGATTCCTCACATAGCTTTCTGCCTTCCAGAGATGTGCCCAACAACTCTTTACTGTGGATCTATTTTTCTCTTCTACTTCTCACTCACAATAGCAACAGAAAAGCCCATCTCTTTTTTGCACACCAACTATCTTTCAAAGCTAAGGGGGAAAGAAAAGAAATGAAAGAAAACTTTTTCAGAAGATACTTTTTTTTAGAATAGGGTTTGGGAGAGGAGGTGTCTGTAGCTTTCTGAACAACCTGGGATGGTGTCCTCCTCACCTGGTTTCCTCCATGGCGGCAGGCTCCAACATGTTTCCTCCCTTCAGAAGCCGAAGCGCCACCTCTGCTGCCTTGTGTTTGGCTGCCTTTTTGCTAGGGCCTTGGCCTGAAAAGAGGAACAGGAGAGAAAGCAACCAAGCTACAAGAACAGAAAGGTAATTTTTAAAGGTGTACTCTGACAGGGATAGAAAGTCCCCAGCCAAACACAGAGCACTTTGTTTTTGGATTCATGCATTACCTTTCCTCCAAGATAGAGCATTCATAGAGGATTCCTCGTTGTCTCCCATCCAGCCCATGGTCAAACCCAGACTTGCCTAGCTTTAGCAATGCAACTGTTTTGTGTGCCGCCAGACCACCGTTCCATTCAGCATTTCTCATTTACGAAACATGACAGTAATTATTTCCTAATACCACTATGTAACACGATTATTATTCCTGGGTTGTAAATGTCATTTCCTAATTGGTTCTATCATAAAAATATGGAAAAAGTTTATTAAACTGCAAAAACTTTATTTTTGTAGGACATCTTGCAGCACATTTTGCTAGTTTTTCAATAAATATCGCATAGATTCTCAACAATTTCAACATAGTTTGTGGCAGACACAAAAACAAAGTTTCTGGAGTATAACAAATACGTTCAAAGTAAGTACTGCACACTTAAACAGGAATAACATTTCAAAGCAGGAACAGATTTTTTTCGAATTTTGTTACATAGTGTAACAATACTACTGGGTCCTGATGGGTTTGTGTAAGAGGCAATTTCACCTTAGACCAGGCTAGCTTTGCAGGAACAAGAAAAAACTGCAGTTGCATGGTCCCATCCAAACACCTCTCCTTTTGAATTTCAACATTGAGGAGCCTCACTGATAACTCCTCTTGAAACCTCTGTCCTCAGGCTGCAAAACCAGCCTATCCCCACCTCTCTTGACCACCTCATTACAGCTCCTCATAATCTGTCAAATACTCTTCTTGAGAGTAACTGGTGGACATAACACTAGTTTTTAATTACCAAGGGAACTGCTAAAAATGTTATATGGCGTTATAAGGAGGTATTGATACAATCCTGCTCATTCCCCATAAGGCATACAATGGCCATGTGAGGAGACTTCAGACTCTGTGGAGTAAGTCTGGGGAAGGGAGTGGGATTAAGCATTACAGAGAAAGGTAACCTCATCCTCCGCAGAGCCCCAAAAGAAGACACCAGCCAACCTCAGGAAAATTTAATTTATGGACACATGACATTTTAATTTTATTCTTATGGTTTCCACATAGACACTTTGCTTTCCTTTTAATAGTACAGTCTGATTTTTATGGGATACAATTAAAATCTTTTTTAAAAGGCCTCTGGGGATATGACCCTGGAAAAAGCTGCCCTCTCCTCCTACCAGCCACACATTGGTGGAAGACTAGCCATGCAGACCTGTTAATATCCACTCTGTCCATCAAACATGAATGACTGCAAAGTGGGAGATCTCCCCCCTCCACCCTGCAGAAAAAAAACAGAATTGGCAGTGGGTTCATCCACACACCCGTTCTGTATTATAACTAACCAGTGCAGCTGATGTCACCAACTGTGACACGAAAGGTAAAGTTGGGCTGGTGTGCCTGTCCCTCGGCTTTCAGCAGATCGTAGACGGGGGTTTTGCCTATGCGTGTCCCATACTCCTGTAGCAGGCTGATAGGGGTCTTGCCAGGGTTGGAGGCCAGCATTTGCTCTATACTGAGAGACAAGAGATAATGCTCAAGAGTTAGCCTTCCCTTCGCAGGGATCCTCTTCAATCAAGCAGTGCTTCCGAACCTTCCACAATTCCATCCTCTACAATGGGAGGCAGAGACCCTGTGGTCCTATAGGTGCTGTTCAACTGCAACTTCCATCAGTAACAGGCAGCAGAACCATTTGCAAAGTACAATGGGAATTCAAAAAACAAACAAACAAAGGATGTGCTTTGTTCTTACACGTATCTTTTCTCTCTGATTTGCATGTTTTCATCCTTCATGACAGTAGAGCCGCAGTGGCGCAATGGGTTAAACCCTTGAGCTGGCTGAACTGCTGACCTGAAGGTTGCTAGTTCCAATGGGCCCTCCAGATGTTTTGGACTTCAACTTAAATTTCTCAAACTCTTCTCTTAGGGCCCTTCCACACAGCCATATACTCAGAATATTAAGACAAAAAATCCACAGTATCTGCTTTGAACTGGGTTATCTGAGTTTATACTGCCATATAATCCAGTTCAATGTGTATTTTATACAGCTGTGTGGAAGGGGCCTTAGAGGTAAAAAAATATATAGTGATTTCTTTATTTATGGTTTTTCACTTTCATGGGCTTCTGTGCCCCTATCCCCAGGATATATGGAGGGCTGTAATACAACACTGTAATGTAACAACAACGAAATAAATGAGTGAAAAACGTTTTTCAGCATCGGTCCCTGCCACCAGACTTTCGCTTCATGTTTTTTGTCTCGCATTCCTCTCTGCTTCATTCCCACAAATAACTAACCCAAGGTCACCCAGGCCCCTTCTACACTGCCAAAGCAGGTGATCTGGATTTTATATGGTAGTACAGAAGGGGGCCCACTGAGCTCCAGGGGTGTATCTAAACCAGGCCTGGGCAAACTTGGCCCCTCCATGTGTTTTGGACTTCAGCTCCCACAACTTCTAACAGCTTAATTGTGGGAGTTGAAATCCAAAACACCTGGAGGGCCCAAATTTGCCCAGGCTTGACCTACACAACAGAATTAATGCGGTTTGACCACACTGGAACTGCCCTGGCCCTGGGCCCTTCCACACTGCCATGTAACCGAGAATATGTTGATTATTATGATGGTTTTATTGATATTGATGTTTTATTGTTGGTATAATTGTTTATCATTTTATTGTTGTATGTTTTCGGGCTTGGTCCCCATGTAAGCCGCTCCGAGTCCCCATTGGGGAGATGGGGCGGGGTATAAAAATAAAGTTATTATTATTATTATTTAATATCAAGGTAGATAGTCCTCAATATCTGCTTTGAACTGTGGTCCCTTCCACACAGCTGAATAAAATCCCACATTATCTGCTTTGAACTGGAATATATGGACTCAGATAACTCAGTTCAAAGCAGATATCGTGGGATTTTCTGCCTTGATATTCTTGGTTATGTGGCTGTGCAGAAGGGCATTGTGTTATCTGAGAGCCCTTCCAGACAGGCCGTATATCCCAGGAACTGACCCCAGGTCTTCTGCTTTAAACTGGATTATATGAGTCCGCAGTGCCAGATAATCTGGGATAAACAGGAAAACCTGGGATCAGATCCTGGGATATAAGGCCTGTCTGGAAGGGCCCTTCCACACAGCCATATAACCCAGAATATCAAGGCAGAAAATCCCACAATATCTGCTCTGAACTCGGTTATCTGAGCCCACACTGCCATATAATCCAGTCCAAAGCAGATAATGTGGGATTTTATTTAGCTGTGTGGAAAGGGCCTGGAAGGGCCCTAAACCCACACTGCCATATAATCCAGTTCAATGTGGATTTTATACAGCTGTGTGGAAGGGGCCTCAATGCTGTAGAATCCTTTATGCTGTAGTTTGGTGAGACACCAGCACTTTTGTCCAGGGGAGGCGAAAGGCCTTGTCAAACTACACCTTCCAGGACTCTGTGAGGACCTGAACCCGCATCTCCCAGATCTCAAGGGATGAAGGCATCAGGCGATTAGGAGAAGGCTGCCTCCGAATCTCTAAACAATGGCAGGGCAGATACATCGCGGCCTAAGGAGGGCGACCCCACTGGGGCCTTCCCGCTCTCTTAGAAACGCGTTTCCAAGAAAGGCTCGCGAACACGGGGGCAGCCTAGCAACGGCGTTCCAAAGGGGCGGGGCGTGTCCCCTGGCAACGAACCCGCGCGGCGCGTCCTTCACCTGCCGCCGCCGCCGCCGCTCCTCGCGTTCCCGCAAGGCTCCTCCGCCTCCTCCTCGCTCATTCCCTCCTCCTGCCCCGCCGCTGCCTCCGCCGCAACGCTTGCCGCCCTCCAGCCCGGCTGACAATGGCCGGGAAAGAGGAAGCCACGGCCCCCCGCCGCCCCCACCGCCTCCACGCCCGGCGAGGCGCATCCTGGAAGATGGAGTCCGCGCCACACTCGCGGCCCTCGAGCCACGTCATCTGAAGAACTACAACGCCCATAAGGCTTTTCGGCCACAGAGGGCGGCTTTTCTCGGTGTCAGCGCGCGGGGCTCCTTCGCGCTGCATCCTGGGAATGGTAGTTTCCTCGGCCTGTAACTTTTAGCCAGGATTTATGGGCGGATTAGGGGTGTATTGACATTGGAGAATAAGGATTGCGGTTTGAGACCGCTGGAACTGCCAAGGCACGATGCAATGGAATCCTGGGAGTTGTAGTTTTTGGCAGAGAAGGCTCAAAGGAGGTCTCTGAGGCCCATTCCACACAGCTGAATAAAATTCCACAATATCTGCTTTGAACTGGAATATATGGCAGTGTGGACTCAGATAACCCAGTTCAAAGCAGATATTGTGGAATTTTCTGCCTTAATATTCTGGATTATATGGCTGTGTGGAAGGGCCCCGAACCATGGCAGTCAAAGTGTATGAATTAGGGCCACTTCGATCCACTTTAAATGCAGTGACTGCCTCCTGCAGAATTCTGGGGTTTGTAGTTTAGGGAGACCCAGGGCTTCTCTGGATGGTCAGTTTAAAGGCTCCTCCCTAAACTACAAACCCCAGAATTCTGTAGGAGGCACTCACAGCATTTAAAGTGGACTGAAGTGGATAAATGCTCAAGAGTGAGGAGGCCCTGATTTTGCTTTGCAGTAGCATACAAAAAGCTTGGCCTCTCATTAAACATCGAGAAAACCAAAGTATTCTTCCAATCACTCTGCAATTTATTTATTTTATTTATATACAGTATTTATATTCCACCCTTCTCACCCCAAAGGGGAGTCAGGGCGGATTACAATGCACATATACATGGTAAACATTCAATGCAATTAGACATATAACATATAGACAGACACAGAGGCAATTTAAAATTTTTCCAGTTTTCGGCTGGTAGTACTTACTCATTCCTTTCCACAAGCTGCTGGAAATTAGTTAAATTAGCCTCCCCGCATAAAGCGGTACCTAAATTTTCTACTCAACAGTCTTTCGAGCTGCTTAGGTCAACAACGAGCTAGGCTATTAATGGTCAGGAGGTCAATCTGACCCAGGCTTCAATCTCATGACCTCTCGGTCAGTAGTGATTTATTGCAGCTGGCTACTAACCAGCTGCGCCACAGCCCGCAATGTCAGAAATACAGCTTAATGGTGTAATATTAGAAAATGTTGACCATTTCCACTAACTTAGCAGCCACCTCTCCACAAAAGTCAACATTGACACTGAAATACAACACCGCCTGAGCTCTGCGAGTGCAGCATTCTTCCAAATGAAGCGGAGAGTGTTTGAGGACCGGGACAACTGTAGGGAGACCAAGGTGCTTGTCCTCCCAGTCCTGTTACACACCTGCAAAACGTGGACGGTCTACAGACGTCACACTCAACTCCTGGAACAATTCCATCAGCATTGCCTCTGAAAAATCCTGCAAATCTCTTGGGAAGACAGGCGGACAAATGTCAGCGTGCAGGAAGAAGCAAAGACCACCAGCATTGAAGCAATGCTCCTACGCCATCAACTCTGCTGGACTGGCCACATTGTCCAAATGCCCGTTCACCATCTCCCAAAGCAGTTTACTATACTCCCAACTCAAGAACGGAAAACAGAATGTTGGTGGGCAGGAAAAGAGATCTAAAGATGGGCTTAAAGCCAACCTTAAAAACAGTGGTTATAGACACTGAGAACTGGGGATCCCTGGCCCTTGAGTGCTCTAACTGGAGGTCAACTGTGACCAGCAGTACTGGGGAATTTGAAGAGGCACAAATGGAAGGTGAAAGAGAAACGTGCCAAAAGGAAGGCATGTCAAGCCAACCCAGACTGGGACCGCCTTCCACCTGGAAACCGATGTCCTCACTGTGGAAGAATATGCAGATCAAGAATAGGGCTCTACAGTCACCTACGTACCCACCGCCAAGACACTAAACGTGGAGGGCCATCATACTCGGACAACGAGGGATCGCCTAAGTAAGTAAAGTAAGTGAGGAGGCCCATAGATGCAGTCTGAAACTGAGGACAGACCATAAATTGATTCAGTAGGACTTCTCATCACATCACAGCCCAAACCTTTTCTCCTATAAAAACAAAATTTAATGTGGCCATCCTACAGCCCTTTACCTAGGTCCCTTCCACACAGTTGTATAAAATCCCACATTATCTGCTTTAAACTAGATTACATGACAGTGTGGACTCAGATAACCCAGTTCAAAGCAGAACTATAACCCAGCTTACTTATCCGAACGTGTCTCCCACAATGACCTACCACGTAATTCTAGATCTTCAGGGGAGGCCCTGCTCTCGGTCCCGCCAGCCTCAAAGGAGCGGCTGGTGGGGATGAGAGACAGGGCCTTCTCAGTGGTGGCTCCTCGGCTGTGGAACTCCCTCCCTAATCAGATGTTTGAGCCAAAATCCATGAAGTTGATCACTACCAGGCGATGTCCAGTTCTTGACTTTTTGCACTCGTTTGCTGATCATTTCAGTTGTTATTTCCATCTGTTCCATTTTGTTCTGTGAGAATTTTCCTTCAAACTCCTTTATCCACCCAATGTTTTTTGTTGTAGTTCTTATTATTTTCCCAAAGCTCTTTCCAGAACTTAGTTGTTGCAGTTTTCTCTGGCTTTATGGTTACTGTGTCTGTTGTTTGGTTCAGGCTCTGGTAGAACCGTCTTTGGTCTGATTGAAACAGTTGATTTTGTCTGTACTGGATGATTTTGGCTTCATATCTTTCCATTTTTCTGGCTGTTGCTGTAATTTGTTCTTTCACGATTTCCAAAGCTTCTTCAATTTTTCTGGTGTTCAGCCAGTACTTTCTGATCAGGTATTGCTTGATTTTGTCATTCTTCAGTTTCTTCTCTTTCATATTTTTCAGGTTACTTGCATCTGATCTGAGTTTCTTGATTTTCAACTATTATTATTATTATTATTATTATTATTATTATTATTATATGACAGCAAACAAGATAGATATGCTGGATTTCGTATAACAAAATCGCAAGTTGAACACTTCCCAAGTGTCTAGGACTGTGTGATGTATTTTCGGATGATGCGCGCAGATCCAGATTCTTGATCCGCATATTCTTTTGAAGTGAGGGCATCTGTTTCCAGGTGGAAGGCGGTCCCGACAAGGCTTGGCTTGATGCTCCTTCCTCTTGACACATTTCTCCCTTTCTCCCTCCATTCGTGCCTCTTCAGATTCCACAGCACTGTTGTTCACAGCTGACTTCCAGTTAGAACACTCAAGGGCCAGGGCTTCGCAGCTCTCAGTGTCTATGCCACAGTTTTTAAGGTTAGCTTTAAGCCCGAAATTAAATCTCTTTTCCACCAACATTCCATTTTCCGTTCTTGAGTTGAGAGTATAGTAACTGTTCTGGGAAATGGTTTTTATTTTATGTTAATTGGTGCTTTTATTGATTTTTTTCCAAATTTTGTTGTATTCTATGTGTCGTGTGTTGCACTTTTGTTGTGCTATTTTGTAAGCTGCCCCGAGTCCCTTTTGGGATATGGTGGTGGGATATAAATAAAGTTATTATTTTTAAAAGTTATTATCATGGTGATTGGGTGTTTGGATAATGTGACCAGTCCCGCGAAGTTGATGGCACTGGATCAGCCCTTCAATGTTGGTGGTCTTTGCTTCTTCCAGAACACTGACATTTGTCCACCTGTCTTCCCAAGAGATTTGCAGGATTTTTGGAGGCAACACTGAATGAATCATTCCAGATGTTGAGTGTGACTTTTGTAGATGATCCATATTCTGCAGAGTTTGGAGGACAATAGTTTTATAAACAAGCATCTCAGTATCCTCGGGCTGTGGCGCAGGCTGGAGAGCAGCTGCAATGAATCACTGCAATGAATCACTCTGACCAGGAAGTCATGAGTTCGAGGCCTGCTTGGAGCCTATGTTTGTCTTGTCTTTGTTCTATGTTAAAAGGCATTGAATGTTTGCCTATATGTGTAATGTGATCCGCCCTGAGTCCCCTTCGGGGTGAGAAGGGCGGAATATAAATGCTGTTAATAAATAAATAAATAAATAAATAAATAAATATCCTTACAAATGTCCTAGTCCTTAAACAGTCTCTGCTTCATTCGGAAAAATGCCCTGTACTTTATTGATGGGGAGCTTCCCAACAACATGGAAATAATATATTGGACAGATGGCAAGCTCTTTAACCCCAGGAGACTGAAAGCCAAAACCAAGGTTACAACAGCATGTTATAGAACTCCAATACACTGATAATAATGTGGCCCGTGCTCATTCAGAGGAAGACATACAAGGCACTCTAAACATCTTTGCAGAAGCATATGGAAAGGTTAGCCTCTTGCTGAACATCAAGGAAACCGAAGTGCTCTTTCAACTGGCACCCATAAATTGCTCTGCAGTGCCAGAAATACAGCTTAATGGTGTAACGTTAGAAAATGTTGACTGTTTCCATTACCTTGGCAGCCACCTCTCCACAAAAGTCAACATCGACACCGAAATACAACACTGTCTGATGGATATGATATCATTTGTATGGCCTCTCCTTTTCTCTTGCTGTTTTTTTCCATCCGTGTAGTTTTCTCATACTTCTGTTCTTTGCTGGCAGATGAATGGTATGTGCACCCAAAACATGGGAGCATGGCTATGTGGTGTTTTGCAGGCTAGGGGGGATACTGTCTGCTTTTCCACTTTCCATAAACCCAGCGAACTATGGGCCGTTCCACACAGCCGTATAACCCAGAATGATCAAGACAGAAAATCCCACAATATCTACTTTGAACTGGAATATATGGCAGGGTGGATTCATATAATCCAGTTCAAAGCAAACATTGTGGGATTTTCTGCCTTGATATTCTGGGATGTAGGGCTGTTTGGAAGCTCCTTACATCTATCAGAGACGTATTAAGGAAGAGCCGGGATTAGAATAGCCTGACAGCCTCCAATGAGCGTCCGAACTACACTGCCCATGAGCCACCGCGCGATCATCGGACTGGCTCCATCCTCGTCCTTCCTGGCTTTGTTTCCCGTCCAATACTCTGGCTCTCGCCCATCCTGATTGGTTCCTCCTCCCACTGGGCATCCAATCACCTGTCCCCGTTGTTCCTCCCTCTCTTCCCCCACCTTTCCCCGATTGGTACGCGATCCGTGATTGGCTGAGTCTCACCGGCGCAGAGCCGCCATTGGTCCGGGTCGGCGCATCGCCGGTCTCCGGGAGCGGCGCTGGAGATGGAGGGAGCGCTGCTGAAATGGACAAACTATCTGTCGGGTGAGTCCAAAGCGGATCGGGACGTGGCTGTCGGAGGGAGGGTCCATGAGCCCTCCCGTCTCCTAGGCAACGCCCCCCCCCAGAGTCCCAGACCCCTCAACTCCCTTCTTCCCGTTTCTTAGCAACGCAGCCATTCCGGGCTGGGAGGGAGGGGAGCCTCTAGTTTACACTGTGTAATGGGTGCAGTTTGGCTCCACTTGGACTGCCATGGCTCAATGCTGTGGAATCCAGGGAGTTTTAGTTTTACAAAGTCTTGAGCCTTCTCTTTTAAAGTGTGCTGGGGCACCACCAAACTACAGCTCCCAGGAGTCCAAAGCATTAAGCCATGGCAGTAGTATCAAACGGCATTAATTCCATAGTATCGAGCAGGCATGGGCAAACTTGGGCTGTTAGGAATTATGGGAGTTGAAGTCCAAAACACCTGGAGGGCCCAAGTTTGACCATACCTGGTGTTGAGGCACTCTAGCGAAGAACTTAACTATCTGTCCTTCACAAGTAAGTCTTGAAACTCTTGAGTTTCCAGTCTCTTTCTTTTCTTAACTTTTTTTTAAAAAAGGAATGTTCTAAAAACACTCAAAACTACAACTGTTTGCTAGGGAAAAAACAGGTACAATGGAGCATGGAAAAATACAGGTAGCAAGCAAAATGTAGAAAATCATAGAATAATAGAGTTGGAAGAGACCACGTGAGCCATCCAGTCTGACCTCTGCCATGTAGGAAAAACACAATCAAAGCACTCCCGACAGATCCAGCCTCTATTTAAAAGTTTCCAAGGAAGGAGCTTCCAACACACTCTGGGGCAGAGAGTTCCACTGCTGAATACCGCTTACAGTCAGGAAATTCTTCCTAATGTTCAAGTGGAATCTCTTCCTGTAGTTTGAAGCCATTGCTCTGAGTCCTTTTCAGGGCAGCAGAAACAAGTCTGCTGCTCCCTCTTCTTTATGACACCCTTATACATGGCTCTCATGTTTCCTCTCAACATTCTCTTCTGCAAGCTAAACATACCCAGTTCTTTAAGACACTCCTTATAGGGATTTATGGTCTCCAGACCTTTGATCATTTTAGTTGCCCTCCTTTGGACACCTTCTGGCTTGTCAATATCTCTTTTGAACTGTGGTGCCCAGAATTAGACACAGTATTCCAGGTGAGGTCTAACTAAAGCAGAATATAAAGGCACCATGACTTCCTTTGATCTAGACACTATCCTCCTTTTGATGCAGCCCAAAATCCCATTGGCTTTTTAGCCACTGCACCACACTGTTGGCTCATGTTCAACTTGTCCACAAAGACTCCAAGATCTTTTTCACATGTACTGTTGTTGAGCCAGGCGTCACCCATCCTGTATCTTTGCATTTCATTTTTTTCTGCCTAAGTGTAGCATCTTACATTTGTCCTTATTGAAGTACATTTTGTTAATTTTGGCCCAGCTCTCTACACCCTGTAGTTCAAATGATGATGGCAGTAATAGTATAAAGGAGTGGGAGAGAGAAAATAGGGGAAAAATAACCTGGTCAGATAAAGTGAACAAAGGTATTTTGAATCTTCTAGAGACCACTTCAGAGCTTCTTCCAAGATGCACTCTGGGGGATTTTTTCTTCTTCAAACAGCCTACACTTTTTATGATTTCTGTTTTAGTGGCAAGATATAATAATGATAATAATTTATTTGTTACCCAACTCCTCATGGCTTGAGAAGCCATGATTTTTTGCCTCTGAAAAATCCAGCAAATCTCTTGGGTAGACAGGCAGAAAAATGTCAGTGTGCTGGAAGAAGCAAAGACCACCAGTATTGAAGTGATGCTCCTACACCATTAACTCCGCTTGACTGGTGACGTCTCCCAAAGCAGTTACTATACTCCCAACTCAAGAATGAGAAATGTAATGTTGGTGGACAGGAAAAGAAATTTAAAGATGGGCTTAAAGCCAACCTTAAAAACTGTGGCATAGACACTGAGAACTGGGAAACCCTGGCCCTTGAGCACTCTAGCTGGAGGTCAGCTGTGACCAGCAGTGCTACAGAATTCAAAGAAGCACGAATGGAGGGCTTAAGGGAGAAACGTGCCAAGAGGAAAGCGCGTCAAACCAACCCTGACCGGGACCGTCTTCCACCTGGAAACCGATGTCTCCACTACGGGAGAATATGAGGATCAAGAATAGGTCTCTTCAGCCTCCTACAGACCCACCCCAAGACCTCACAATTGGAGTACCATCATCCTTGATCTACGAGGGATCGCCTAAGAGAGGAGGCTTGAGGCAGGGTACAACATAGTCAAAACACATCAACATGAAATACATATATTAAAAGCAATAATCTTTGAGAGCTCTTGGAGAACGGGAGAAGTCCCAGCAGATTGGAGGAGGGTGAATGTGGTTCCTATCTTCAAGAAGGGAGAAAAGAACGACCCAAACAATTACCGTCCGGTCAGCCTCACGTCGATACCAGGCAAGGTTCTGGAAAAGATGTTAAGGAAGTGGTCTGCAAACACTTAGAAACAAATGCGGTCATCACTAATAGTCAACATGGATCTACCAAAAACAAATCATGCCAGACTAATCTGATCTCTTTTTTCGATAGAGTTACAAGCTGGGTCGATACAGGGAATGCTGTGGATGTAGCCTATCTGGATTTCAGTAAGGCCTTCGACAAAGTCTCACATGACCTTCTGGCAAACAAACTAGTAAAATGTGGGCTAGGCAAAACTACAGTTAGGTGGATTTGTAATTGACTAAGTGAACAAACCCAAAGGGTGCTCATCAATGCATTGTCTTCATCTTGGAAAGAAGTCACGAGTGGAGTGCTGCAGGGTTCCGTCCTGGGCCCAGTTCTGTTCAACATCTTATCAACAACTTAGACGAAGGGTTAGAAGGCACAATCATCAAGTTTTCAGATGACACCAAACTGGGAGGAATAGCTAATACTCCAGAAGACAGGAGCAGAATTCAAAACGATCTTAACAGACTAGCGAGATGGGCCGAAACTAACAAAATGAAGTTCTACAGGTACAAATGCAAGATACTTCAGCAGAAAAAATGGAATGCAAAGATACAGAATGCGGGATGCCTGGCTCAACAGCAGTATGTGCGAAAAAGACCTTGGAGTCCTCGTGGACAAGTTAAACATGAGCCAGCAATGTGATGCAGCAGCTAAAAAAGCCAACGGGATTTTGGCCTGTATCAATAGGAGGGCAACTAAAATGATCAAGGGTCTAGAGAAAAAGCCCCATGAGAAGCAGCGTAAAGAGCTGGGCATGTTTAGCCTGCAGAAGAGAAGGCTGAGAGGAGACTTGATGAGGGCCATGTATAAATATGTGAGGGAAAGTCATAGGGAGGAGGGAGCAAGCTTGTTTGCTGCTGCCCTGGAGACTAGGATGCGGAACAATGGCTTTAAACTACAGGAGATTTCACCTGAACATCAGGAAGAACTTCCTCACTGTGAGAGCTGTTCGGCAGTGGAACTCTCTGCCGCGGAGTGTGGTGGAGGCTTTTAAGCAGAGGCTGGATGGCCATCTGTCGGGTGTGCTTTGAATGCTATTTTCTGCTTCTTGGTAGGGGGTTGGACTGGATGGCTCATGAGGTCTCTTCTAACTCTATAGTTCTATGATTCTATGAAAACACACCACTATAAAATACATACACCAAAACACATGGTAGATCCATGTGTTATCAATGTGCCAGTGTAAACTAATCTGCCTTCCCCTGTTCTTTCAGTTTTACTCTTCACATGATGCTTAGTAAATGATTCTAGAGGCAGCTGTTTATCTTGCCTGTTGTGACAGCTACAGTACGACCTAGCATGAGGATCCTATTCTTTCCCAGGTCAAGTTTCTTGAATGACTCACTGCAAACATGCTGTTGCAACCTAACACTAAAAGTCTGCCTTTCTTCAGCCCTACTTCACCACACTCCATAGCATCAGTGCTGTAAAAAAAAATCCAGAACTTCCAGCTAGATAGAGGACAATATGGAGTAGTGGTGGTGCAAGACTGGTGCTGCATCTGCACTGTAAAATGAATGCAGCTTGACAACACTTTAACTGTCATGGCTCTATGCTATGGAACTATAGGAGTTGTAGTTTGGTGAGGCATCAGTGTTGTTTTGTAGAGAAAGCTGAGTCTCCTTTGGGGAGATAAAGAAGGGTATAAATAATAATAATAATAATAATAATAATAATAATAATAATAATAATAATAATAATAAGAAGAAGAAGAAGAAGAAGAAGAAGAAGAAGAAGAAGCAGCAGCAGCAGCAGCAGCAGCAGCAGCAGCAGCAGCAGCAGCAGACCTTGAAAAAACTCCCAGGACTTCATAACATTGAGCCATGGCAATTAAAGTGGTGTCAAACTGCATTAATTCTCCAGTGTGGATGCAGCCTGGACTGGGCTCCTGTAAAAGATGTTTGTCAAAAGGAGTTTCTTTCTCAGAGGCTTTATTAACTTAAGCTCACTTGCACTATATTCACATTTCTTGGCTAAGTAATATTTGCTTATGCAGTCCTTATTTTTCCCCTACCCCAGTATTGTTTTAATTTATTTTGCTTTAAAAGAAATGTTTCATGATATGTCTGCTTAAGAACGCATTAAGAATTGTTTGAGCCATAGTTTACCATAAAGCATGGGAAACTGTATTTATCTGTTGCAGAAGAATCTCTGTATTATAATCAGCACATTCAGGAAAATAAGATTTTAAACTAAACTTATTCTTGGAAATACAGTACTAGAGGGAAACGTTCCAAGGCCTCCTGTAATTAACTGGAACTTTGGATAAGGGTAAACCCTATGTTTTGACCGTGCTTGGCCTGTAAAACACACGCCTTAGAATAACACCGGAGGGCATAGAGAGGGCCATAAACACTTTTGGTGGGATGGGAACACATCCTTTTGATCATAGGTAAGTAAAATCATGGATATTGAGTCCATGAATAAAGAGGCTGTGTTGTACATAGGGAATTTTTTTCTTATTTCAAACATGTGCAAGATTGTTTGTCTCATGACACAACAGGGACTCCAATCTCCCTTCTTTCTTTCTCCCACCTTAGGTTGGCAGCCTCGGTACTTTGTGCTGGAGAATGGTATCCTCTCCTATTACGACTCACAGGATGATGTGGGTAAAGGCAGCAAAGGAAGCATCAAGATGGCTGTGTGCGAGATCAAAGGTAAGGACTGCTTTGTGCTGTTTTTCCAGTACTTTAACACTTGTGCTGCTTTTTGCTTTTCCCAGCATTAGCCTTACCCTCTTCGATTTGGGGTTCCACATTGTTCATTCCCTTTCCCAGGTTTTGGGAATCTCATTTAGTTTTCTGAACAATTGTGGTCTGGCCAAAAATTTGGAACCAAATGCTTAAATTTATCACCCACTTACTGTAAATGTTAAAATTAAATAAATAGAGAGTGGAGTGCCAAAACTGGGAACAAAAAGGAACAGTAAAGGGGAGACAATCCAGTTCCCTTTTGAGATATTTTGGAGTGAAACGATGTAGGGCAAAAATCCAAATGCAGTTTCTCTTTATCAAGTTTGGCATCCTGTTGATGTGCATTTTCAATGTCCAGGGAAAAGGACAGATCACAAATAGCGTGATGCAAAATGTCCCACTGGAGAAGCACTGCAGTGTATAATTTCACACATGACAAATATATTCCCCTATACATCTTTAGAAAGCTTTACTCCTGCATATGTCTTAACTTTGTCATGATTGCATCTTTTGCAAATACATGAACAGGGTACATTCATTTACAGTAACTCACCAACTGGCTGCAGAGTCTATAAATTTGGTGTCACACATGTGGTGTATGCCACTGAATACTCCATGTGGAAAGACTGCAAGCTCTGGAAAAGTTCATGGGGAACTGATTTAAGTGGTCATGACAGAGTCCCTTAAATTTGAAAACTGCTGTTGGAAACACATTTTGTTGTTGTTTATTGTTTGGTTTCTGTATGTTGTGTTTTCATCAGCGGCTTTAGACTTCATTATGGTTTGGAGTTTTCAAGAATATCCTTATAGGTATCCTTAACTTTTGCCAGAGAAATGTGTTTTTTTTTTTGAATAACTAATTGTTTAGTTACTATGAGAGCAGAAGAAAGTTTCCTCATTATGTTTTCTTTTCTCTCTTTACCATTTCCATTCTAATTTATGTTTTACTGTTGCCACCCCTTTTTCTACCATATGTATATCTCATTGTGTCCCCGAGGAAGTTTTACTTTTCTAAAATACGTTGAGCCTGGTATAAAAATGCTTTCCTACATCAGGGAGGTTTTATTTTTTAAAAAAAATTAAGACCGCTCCTCCGTTAGGAGCAGATTGGACAAATACATTTTGCTGTTTAAGGCAATGTTGTCTCAATACATCCTTGGCTCATTCTACATAGGGTTTCCTTTAATACTGGCAGTGTAACAACGCGCCTGGTGGTAACAGGCCTACTTGGGGACACAGAGGGGATATATAGCAACACGCTTTTGCTGTCTCTGCCTCCTATCGTTTGCTGCCTGAGACAGTTACCTCACTCTGCCTATGATATTGGAGGCTCTGCCAGATATTACTTTACCAATATTGGGGGAGGTCCTCATCTCGCTCCCATCTCCGTCACAAGCGCAGTTGGTGGGGACAAGAGAGAGGGCCTTCTCTGCTCTTCACTCAGGCCTTTGGATAAAGATTGCTCATCCCCATAACAATTCTGTATCCATGACCATTTTTGTACCGGTTTGCACTTTTTACCTTTGTCAACTTGATATAGACACAGGATCTACTCCCATCCCAGTTTGCACTTCCAAGAATTTGAAGCACTTTATCAGTCACCTCGTCTTTACAGTATTTATATGGTGCACTTTACCCAATCTACTTTTACAACCTCTCTGTTTTAATCCATGTTTTTATTCGTTTTTGTCATTTATTTTTATTGGGTAATGTTTAAATTTTTATAATTGTTCATGTCTCTTGTCTATTGTTGTGTTTTATATTGCTATTGTTTTTATTCGGGCTTGGCCCCATGTAAGCCGCCCTGAGTCCCCTTTGGGGAGATAGAGTCAGGGTGTTATGATTGAGCCTCATGGCTCTGTTACTGACAGACGTGGGCGTAAGACTCCTCGGGAGTCAGATACTCTCGAGGAGCGAGAGAGAAAAAGACTGCGAGACATATTTGCAGCACCATCTGACGAAGAATCTTTCGAAGGGTTTACGGAGAGAATGGAGGAGGGGCTGGTTAGCTCAGAGGAGGATGAGATGGATTGGACTCGGGTAAGGGAGGAATTGGGGGCCACTGGCCATGATGGGGCAGAAGATGAATGGGGACCTTCAGGATTAGACCCATGGCTTAGCTGGAGGGATGGGACGGGATCCACAGCTGGAGATGCTGTTGGGCGTAGTCAGAGGTGTTCCAGCTCTGACGAGGAAAGTGATGAGGAAACGCCCGGGTTAAGGAGGACAGCTGACAGTGATGAAGATTTGTAACTGGCATAAAATGGGGCTTGGGAGCAATTGCAAATTGCGTCGGGCAAGGTAATCTGGGCAAACGCTTGGGATCCGTGTGTGTGTGGGACGCTTCCCTGAAGACTTGTGTGCTTTCCTGTGCTGAGACGTAAGTTGATTGGAATCCAAGGTCAGACGGCGGGAGGGATTGTGTGGGCATTTGTTTGTGCAAACCTGTGCTTACTCTTATTAGCTTGACCTTCCGTCGTCTTTCTGACGGACGCCATCTCCTGCTTTGAGAACCCGGACTGAACTGACCACGGCTTGTCTTCCCCCCCTTCTTGGACTTGGAAAAACTACAAACGTCTGCTTCTGGCTTTGATCTACGGAACGGAACTGGTCTACTCTACTTCTACAATCCTTGGCTGAATTGCTCGTGTTGGAGATCCTGTCTACTGTGTGTGTGTGGGAGCGACGCAAGTTACTCTAAGCACAGTGCTGGCAGCAGAGAGGAATCTGCTGCCAATTAGTTGCATTCTTTGTATCTTTTGTTCCTTGGCTTTCGTTCTGTTAATACCTAGGCTGAAGCAAGCAGTTTGTTTTTACCCGGATTAAACTCCGGTTTAATCCGGTTTATCTTTTGAACATTTACTTTTGTCCCTTTTTGCGCTTAAAGGCAAAAACTGCCTGGCCCTTGTGTTTTTACGGGCATTTTTGAGTTCTGTAATCTAATAAACTCTGTTACTTTGAATCTTGTGGCGTTCTGTCCTTGACAGATTGCCCGACGCCCATAAAAAGTTTATTGCAGCAATAAACCCGTCAGGAAGACGATGGATGAGTTAAGAGCCAAAGTAGACCAATTGCAAACGGCCTTTACCGTAAGCCAAACAGCTTTTGCTGTGAAAGGACATGTTTTGACTCCTGAACGCTTTGACGGAACCAGGTGCAAGTTGCCAACCTTTTTGGCACAAGTGGAGCTTTATTTTTCTCAGCTCAGTGCTCATGCTTTTCCTACTGACACTAGTAAGGTGGCTTTTATTTTGAGTTTGTTGACCGGTTCCGCAGGACAATGGGCCACTAATTTAATTTTGGGAAATGACCCAGTCAAGGACAATTTGAATAATTTCAAAAAGTTGTTAACTGATACTTTTGGGGATCCTCTCCGCACGGAGAACGCTGGGTGGGCCCTGTATCGGTTGAAACAGGGAAAGGGGACTGTTTTGGATTACTTAAATAAGTTTAACCTGTATCGCCACCAGCTGGATTGGGGGGAAAATGCATTCATGCTTTTATTTACTGCCGGGTTAAGTGATATGCTCCAGGATGAATTAGCACGCTTGGAGCCGGCTGAAAGCTGGGACGCCTTAGTAGCTAAGGTGCTGCGTTTAGACGCAAGGTTCGAGGCTCGTAAACACTCAAAAGCAATGTGTGCGCCACCCATGCATGTAACCAGGGCACCTGTGGTGATGGGGGAAGAGCCCATGGAGCTTGGGGTCTTTAAAAAACTGTCTACAGAGGAAAAGAGCCGTAGGAGGCAGCTGGGCTTGTGTTTGTACTGTGGGAATGCTGGGCATTTTGCCAAAAATTGTAATGTGAAACCTTCCCAGTTTTCGGGAAAAGGCCAGCCCTAGTGCGACGTGAGTCCAACGCACTAGGGCTCCTCAAGCAGTCAACTGAGGGGAGGAAGCATGTTTTCGTACCCATTACATTATCTGTTGGGGAAAGGGAACTTGTTTCTACTCTGGCACTGCTGGACTCAGGAGCTACGGTCTCCTATGTAGATATTGAGTTTGCTAAGAAGCATGGCATTCCTAGAGTGCGCAAGGCATGCGACGTGTGGGTGGAGGGAGCAGATGGGAGACTGCTGGAGACTGGGGTGGTTAACCAGGAAACCTCAGCAGTAACGTGGGAGGTGCAGGGAGTAACGGGAACGTTTGTGTGGGATATTACGAGCTTGCCTCGATATGATGTGATCCTGGGGATGGATTGGCTAGCTGTAGTAAACCCACAAGTGGATTGGGCAACACGTAAAGTGATCTTAAAGAGGCAGGATTGTTGCACTCTAAACGTTACTCATGCTGATATGGAGGGAGTGCCTGCTGAGTATGGGGAGTTCTCTGATGTATTTTGTAAAAGAGAAGCGGACAAATTACCACCGCACAGGCCATATGATTGCGCCATCAAGTTGGCAGAAGGTGCGAAACTGCCAGCAGGGAGGTTGTATGCCTTGACTGTACCGGAAAGGCAAGCTTTGCGGGAGTTTTTAGATGAAAATTTAGCCAAGGGGTTTATTCGCCCATCTAGTTCTCCAACTGCGGCACCAGTATTCTTTGTAGCCAAAAAGACTGGGGAACTTAGGCTGGTCTGCGACTATCGGATCCTAAACAAATACACCATTCGGGATAGGTACCCGCTCCCTTTAATCTCGGAACTGTTATCAAGGGTGCAAGGGGCTAAGGTCTTTACCAAGCTTGACCTGCGGGGGGCCTATAACTTAATCCGTATACGGGAAGGGGATGAATGGAAGACGGCATTTAACACGTGTTTCGGATGCCACGAGTTCCGAGTCATGCCTTTTGGGCTTTGTAATGCTCCTGCGGTCTTCCAGAGGTTCATGAACGATGTGTTCAGGGACCTAATTGACCAATTTTTAGTGATTTATTTGGATGATATCTTGATTTTTTCTAAGGACGAGAAAGAACATCGTCAACATGTCAAGCAGGTTCTGCACCGACTGCGGGCTAATGGGCTTTTCGCCAAGGCTTCCAAATGCGTCTTTCATGTGCCTGAAGTGGAGTTCCTAGGTCATGTAGTGTCAGGTAGGGAACTTAAAATGGACCCACATAAGGTTGACGCCGTCAACTCATGGCAGGAGCTGAAAACTAAGAAGGATGTACAAAGGTTCTTAGGTTTTGCTAATTACTACCGGGAGTTTATTCCGAATTTTGCAAAGCTCACGGTACCTTTGACGCAGCTTCTGCGCAAGAAACAGCCATTTGTGTGGGGGCGGGAAGCTCACGAGGCGTTTCTACAACTTAAGTCTAGTTTTCAATCGGACAACATACTAACCCATCCTGATGTTGACAAACCGTTCGTGGTAGAAGCGGACGCTTCTAGCTACGCGTTGGGGGCTGTATTGTCTCAGAAGGATTCCTCAGGGACCTTGCGTCCCTGTGGATTTTACTCGCGGCAACTAACACCCTTCGAGCAGAACTATACCATATGGGAGAAGGAGTTGTTGGCGATTAAGGTGGCGTTTGAGGTGTGGCGGCACTGGCTTGAAGGGGCACGGCACCAGATCGTGGTCAGATCTGATCACAAGAATTTAGAGCACTTGCAAACAGCAAAGAAGTTAAACCAGCGTCAAATCCGATGGGCTTTGTTTTTCTCCAGGTTTAACTTCAAGGTGCAGTTCGTAGAGGGGAAGGCAAACTTGCGGGCCGATGCTTTATCCCGCAAGCCGGAGTTTAAGACCAATGAGCAGGTTGTATGTCAGACCATCTTGCCTACTGCCTCTCTGTGTGTTGTAGATAATGAGCTCGGGTTACATGACCAGATCCTTGAGGCTCAGAGGGATGATGTGTGGACACAGGAGCAACTGATGCTGCTCTCAGCAGGTAACCGTACCATACTGCCGCATCTACAAGATCAAGACGGAGTATTGGTACGCAGGGGGCAGGTCTACGTACCAGTGGGGGCCCTCAGGTTGGAGGTGATTAGAGCCCACCATGACGAACCCATGGCTGGGCACTTTGGCAGATTCAAGACCGTGCAGCTCATTACCAGGAGCTATTGGTGGCCAAAGATGCGGCAAGACATTTTGCGCTTTTGTGACAGCTGCGCCGTTTGCCAGCAGAGTAAGACGCCTGTTGGGCGCCCTAGAGGGTTGTTGTCGTCTTTACCTGTTCCGGACAGGCCATGGCAAATCATTTCCATGGATTTCATTTCAGATTTGCCTAAGTCTGGGGGTTATACTTGTATTTGGGTGGTGGTGGATTTATTTAGTAAACTGGCTCATTTTATTCCTTGTTCAACCATTCCGGCGGCCCCTACGTTGGCCTTACTATTTACTAAGCACATCTATCGTTTGCACGGAGCACCCGAGGTGATTATTTCAGATAGGGCTCCGCAATTTGTGTCACGCTTTTGGAAACATTTCCATGAGTGCTTGGGGACTAAGTTAAACGTTTCTTCAGCCTTTCATCCGCAAACGGATGGACAGTCGGAACGGGTTAATGGGCTTTTAGAGCAATACCTGCGTTGTTTTTGTTTAGATCAACCCACGGCTTGGGTGAAGTGGCTACCGGTGGCGGAATTTGCTTACAACAATGCGGTGCACACATCTAGTCAGCATACGCCATTTGAGCTAACTTATGGTTTTCACCCACGGGGAGGTGTGGCGCCGTCGACCAATGTGGTCTCTTCGGACCCTGTGTACCGCTCTACGGAAATGGCTGCATTGCATGATGTTGCCCGTCGCTTACTGTTGGAAGCTAAGGCAACGCAGAAGACTCAGGCTGACCGCCACAGGCAGGCAGGGGAGGAGTTGGAAGAAGGGGATTTGGTGTGGTTATCTTCCAAACATATTAAACAGGCTGGGGGAAAGTTTGCGCCTCGGTATTTGGGTCCCTTTCCTATCGTTAAAAAGATTTCTTCCGTTGCGTTTCGTTTGCGTTTACCGTCTAGTTTAAAGGTCCATCCAGTCTTTCATCGTTCGCTGTTGAAACTTGATACCTCTAGTCGTCGTGGTGCTATAGCGGAGGGTATCACTGCCACTTCTCCGCCATCGGGGGAGGAGGCCTTTGTGAGAGGGGATAGTGTTATGATTGAGCCTCATGGCTCTGTTACTGACAGACGTGGGCGTAAGACTCCTCGGGAGTCAGATACTCTCGAGGAGCGAGAGAGAAAAAGACTGCGAGACATATTTGCAGCACCATCTGACGAAGAATCTTTCGAAGGGTTTACGGAGAGAATGGAGGAGGGGCTGGTTAGCTCAGAGGAGGATGAGATGGATTGGACTCGGGTAAGGGAGGAATTGGGGGCCACTGGCCATGATGGGGCAGAAGATGAATGGGGACCTTCAGGATTAGACCCATGGCTTAGCTGGAGGGATGGGACGGGATCCACAGCTGGAGATGCTGTTGGGCGTAGTCAGAGGTGTTCCAGCTCTGACGAGGAAAGTGATGAGGAAACGCCCGGGTTAAGGAGGACAGCTGACAGTGATGAAGATTTGTAACTGGCATAAAATGGGGCTTGGGAGCAATTGCAAATTGCGTCGGGCAAGGTAATCTGGGCAAACGCTTGGGATCCGTGTGTGTGTGGGACGCTTCCCTGAAGACTTGTGTGCTTTCCTGTGCTGAGACGTAAGTTGATTGGAATCCAAGGTCAGACGGCGGGAGGGATTGTGTGGGCATTTGTTTGTGCAAACCTGTGCTTACTCTTATTAGCTTGACCTTCCGTCGTCTTTCTGACGGACGCCATCTCCTGCTTTGAGAACCCGGACTGAACTGACCACGGCTTGTCTTCCCCCCCTTCTTGGACTTGGAAAAACTACAAACGTCTGCTTCTGGCTTTGATCTACGGAACGGAACTGGTCTACTCTACTTCTACAATCCTTGGCTGAATTGCTCGTGTTGGAGATCCTGTCTACTGTGTGTGTGTGGGAGCGACGCAAGTTACTCTAAGCACAGTGCTGGCAGCAGAGAGGAATCTGCTGCCAATTAGTTGCATTCTTTGTATCTTTTGTTCCTTGGCTTTCGTTCTGTTAATACCTAGGCTGAAGCAAGCAGTTTGTTTTTACCCGGATTAAACTCCGGTTTAATCCGGTTTATCTTTTGAACATTTACTTTTGTCCCTTTTTGCGCTTAAAGGCAAAAACTGCCTGGCCCTTGTGTTTTTACGGGCATTTTTGAGTTCTGTAATCTAATAAACTCTGTTACTTTGAATCTTGTGGCGTTCTGTCCTTGACACAGGGTATAAAAATAAAGTAGTAGTTGTTATTATTATTATTATTATTATTATTATTATTATTATTATTATTATTATATAGGGATATCCCCCTGTGGTGAACAACACATGCTCCGTGTGTGTCCTCTGTCTGGGATTTTAGATTTTGGCTTCCAAAGCAGATGTAGCTGTCACAATTTTTTTACCAACATTCAGCAGGGAGGAGATGATACTTGTTCACAAGTAGATTCATACATCCAAGGATACGCACTTCATTTAATGAAAGTGGTGCGTCTAAAGGGAGTACAGCACTTTTCTTGCCACTGCCCTGCCAAAATTCATCCTCAAAATTGATTATGATTCCAGGAAGGGGAAGAAATGGCCTCCTGACTTGCAGAAATTTCTGCAAACACTGGAGCCAGGTTCGTAGCTGTAGGGCTGGCTTCACTCAAGCCTTATTGATGAGACCAGTTTATGTGGCCTCTTCTGTTCTCCATAGGTCTCAGAATGGCAAGAAGCTGGACTCCTTGTCCTCCCACTGTGCATCATTCTGGGCAAGATCAGGATTACTCATGGTAGTTCCTTATTGATGTGGGATGCAGAATGTATGACACAGGAAGCATTAATATTGCAGCATTCACTTGGTTGTTTTTTCTTTTTTTCATAGTGCACAACACTGACCCCACTCGTATGGAACTGGTCATCCCCGGTGAGCAGTACTTCTACCTGAAGGCTGGAGGTGCTGCTGAAAGACAGAAATGGCTAGTGGCTTTGGGCAGCTCCAAGGCTTGTCTTGGGGACAGCAGGAGCCAGAAGGAGAAAGGTTGGTTATTCATGAAGGGAATGATCCACAGTTTTGTAAGCCTAGTGAGATTAAGGAGGATATTGGCAAAGCTGTGAAGCTGTAGGGTGGGGATTGCTGGTACTTGGTGATTAGAAATAGGAGCTTAACTCTCACACCTCCTAAGCAAACATCTGAGCTTGGGCCAGTTATGTCTTCATGATTTTTCTCCCTCTTACAAAAAAAAAGGATATTCTGACTGGGCGATTGATTTGCATTTGTGTCTCTCTGGGGAAAAATGGAACTTTTGTTTGAATGACCTGGAATGACTATATTTGGATATATTTGGACAATAAGGAGTAGTCCTGTTGACTTGCTCTTTCCTCTCCACATGTTGGCTGTTCTTGCATTCTCTGCACCTGAGAATTACAGGAAGATAAAATTTCCCTTAAAATGAAACACCAATATGAAAATGCCCTCTCTATAAGACAAAAAAGAGAAATCAAGTCTTTGGTTTGTATTATAGGAACATTTCTAGTGTTTAAGCAACAATTAAGTATGCTGGTGCCTAATGGGATGGGGGAGGCACACAGGATGATGTCTGTATTTGTACTAACATGATGGGGATATATCTACACTAATTATAGGACAACATTGTGATTTGGTTATATATCTTCTGCCAAAGAAGTCTGAAAACTGTAGTAACAGTGCAATCCTAGATACATCCTTCCCAGAAGCAAGTTCTCCTGATTTCAGTGGTATTTGCTCCTATGTAAATTTACCTAAGACTGTACATTAATCCCATTCTGCTTTATAGAGGGTGCCTTTCTTCTCTGAATCACCACAGATCTGTCTGTCAGACTCTTTTGCGTTCAGCTTTGCCGAGCCCAATTCAAGGTGCAGGTGCTTACCTACAAAGCCCTGAACGGTTTGGGACCATCCTACCTCCGTGACCGCATCTCCGTCTACGAACCCACGCGTTCACTTCGGTCATCTGGAGAGGCCCTGCTCGTGATCCCGCCTGCGTCGCAAGCGCGGTTGGTGGGGACACGAGACAGGGCCTTCTCTGTGGTGGCCCCCCGACTCTGGAACACCCTCCCCAAGGATCTCAGACAGGCCCCTACATTGGCAGTCTTCAGAAAGAACTTGAAGACCTGGCTGTTCCAATGTGCCTTCCCAGATTAATAGGAAATCTCCAATACCAAGTCCTATAAGCACTTTATTAGAACTTAGATTGCATATCGCACCCTGCACTTGCCCTATAAGCCTTATATTTCACCTGTCACATCAGCACTTTTAATTTTGTACCCATTACTCTGGCCCGGCCCAGTTTTATTGTGTTTTAGCGTATTGTTTACTGCTTGTTGTTTATACTGTTTTAATTGTTTTAATTTGCCTTTTGTTTTGTATTGTTATATTGTGTGTTGAGGCCTTGGCCTTTGTAAGCCGCATCGAGTCCTTCGGGAGATGCTAGCGGGGTACAAATAAAGTTTAATAATAATAATAATAATAATAATAGTTGTTCCTCCTTTCTCTCCCTCTGCTCTTTAGTGCTGTCAGTCATCTCTCTGTGACCCATAGTCTACTTTTCCCGCTCTGTCTGCCTCTGCAGGTTCATATCTTTGTGACTTGTTCCCATTGTTTCCCTATGCACAGGTCTCTTGGTACTCCATTGTTTTCAGCTAGAATGTATACCAGTTTATAATGGAAAGAAAAATATAAATATTGTACTTTTTGCTACACTCCTCTCTTGGTGTATATTTGCACATTACATCTTGTCTTCCTGGTGCTTTGGCACAATTCAGAGCATCTAACAACAATTAAAACCAATGTACTTTTTCATCTTAATTTTGTTGCAGCCTTTCTACACCCCCATTGGAACCTTTTCTATCTATATTTCAGAGTACTTTATTCTTGTTGTACCCCCCTTTTTTGCCTCTTTCTTCCTGTCTGTGTTTTTACTTCTCTTGGCTCTTCATAGTGCTAGTGCAAAATGTTTTGCCCTCTTAACAGTACATAACTTTGGAAATATTGGGTGGCCCATGTAACACAGCTGGCAGCAAAAGGTTGGAAAAACTCCTCTAGGAACTCCAGATCCAGGGCAGGAAGGAGGGATGGAATGATCCACATTTTCCCATTCTTAGTATTGCTGGGCTTGGATTGGCCTTAGATATTCCCAAACCATGGATTTCACCAGGGAGAGGCACAAATGACCCAACTTTTTTGTTATTGGTTAGAGCTTCATGGATAAAATTAATATTGAGTAATTACTTCCTAAGGGAAGTAGAGTTGGAAGAGACCTCATGGGCCATCCAGCCCAACCCCCTGCCTTTGAATTTCCTGCTTCTTGGCAGGGGGTTGGACTGGATGGCCCATGAGGTCTCTTCTACTCTACTATTCTATGATTCTATGATTTTAGGGCTTGATGTGCAGGAAAGAGGTGGAGAATGGATTTCCAGACAGGCTTTTGACCTTGAGTAGGCTGAATGGGCCCATATGAAGCTGACACTTGGCACTTTGTGAATTGATGGCAGTTTTATCTACTGTTGTTTTAGAAATTGTATTATTTTGATTTTATGCTATATGTGTTGACGGGGGTTGCTGGTATAATTTTATGTGACTTTTATGTGCTACACTGAATCATGATCATAATCAGCCATGGGAAACTGAGTAAGGGGGAAAGCCACAGACAAATACTCTAAAGGCACCAGATCCTTATCATGAAAGCTAAGCAGGGTCACTCTAGTTAGTACTTAGTTGGGTGATGACCAAGGAATACTAGGTGCTGTAGATATATTTCAGAGAAAAAAAAATCACCTCTTGTGTATTTTTTATCTAAGCAACTCTATGAATGCATGGGATCTTCATAAGTCAACCAGTATGTATGTGCACATACATGCACACACTTATTCAGCTTAGTTCTGTATTGAGCTAAACCCATGCTGAAATCCAACAGAAAATTTGTCACATTGGAAATAAATGTCACTAGTTCCCTTGCCATGAGTTATAGTAGAATAAACATTTAATTTTTTATTACCTCTTTCATCCTGCTTTTTCTCTAATGACCTCAGGGCATTATACTTGCCTCCCTTTCCCCTTGTAACTTTTCTGTAAGTAAAGTTTCTGCAACAGGATGGGATGGTGTCCACAGGTTTAATTGTTTGTCAAAGGGAATTAGACAGGTGAATGGCTTGTTGAAGGCATTAATTATCATGACTAAATGACAAAAGGTAAATAAATAATAATAATAATAATAATAATAATAATAATAATAATAATAATATAAATAGCACAGAACTCCTGTTCCTTTTTGTTGTTACTAAAGCAGCTTGAAGCAAAGGGAGAAGTTGCATTCCTATATATGGTGCTAACCATATGCTTTCTTGTTTGAACTGGTTCTTCAAGTAGTCACCTGTGTTTTCACACAAACTCGCCATCCCTTCCCTTTGTTGAGATCCCTGCCTATCATTTTTTCTTTGGCAAACTTGAAAACTGGAGGGACTGCAGCCTGGTGGGTAAGGGCATGGGGGGTGGTGGTGGTGATGGTGCAGGGTGCCCTCCAAGTTTTTCAGTCCAAGAACATTCTGAGTGAATTGCAGGTGTGAAAACCCATTTGTGTGAAGACTCAAATGACCACTCATAGAACCAGATGTACACATAAGTGACCTGTTCTTCCTGTTTGTGGTGCTAACTCTCCAGTTTCTTGTGGACTCTCCTTATTGTGTCATGCTTGCCTGTCACCTGCAGATCTGGACCTAAGCAACGAGTCCCTTGGCAGGAAGTTGTCTGAACTGCGGCTGTATTGTGATGTACTCACACAGCAGGTCCTGGCTGTGCAAGACGCAACACACCCTCAAGATAATGGCTCCCCACTTGACATTCAGGTATGGGAGACAAAACATGAGACAAAACATGTTTTGTGTGTATATAGTACAGCTGGGTGCGTCAGAGTATTTTTTTAGAGAATGTTACTTTGTCTTGTTCTTCGATGTCTTCAGCCTCTGAAAGGGATTCAATGGGAAACAACAAATAATATTGTGTAAATTTTTCTGTTCCTGGTTTGAAAGTGTTATTTCCTGTTTAATTGTGCTATACTTACATTGAAAGTAATTGTTATACTCCAGAAACTGTTTTTGTGGCTACCACAAACTATGTTGAATTGGTTGAGACTCTGTGTGATATTCATTGAAAAACTATAGAAAAATGTGCTGCAGTTTAATAAACTTTTTCCATGTTCTTAATGATAGGAAATCACATTTATAGTCCAGGAACAAGATTGTGTTACATAGTGTAATTATTGTAGTCCTTGGATATAACAGAGACTCATACCCCACAATCTGATTTTCTAAGACCTTTAAGTAATATATTATTTAAGGATATAAGAACGAGTTCTTCTTCCCTAAAGAGATGCTTGGATAAAAGAATCACAGACAGAAGAATGCTTCAACTTATTTTTATTATTTTGTATTCATTTATATCCCACTTTTCTCCACAAAATGAGGCTCAAGGCAGCTAATAACATATTTAAAAACAATACATATTAAAACTCATTGTTATTATTGTTGTTGTTAAGATAATTAAAGGGCCCAATGGGAATTTATGTACTGTTACCTCTTTAGTAATATCAATAATATTAGCCCTAATTAGCCATCAGAGAAACCTAAAGTCTACTTTTTATAACTACATCTCCAGAAGTAAATATGTGCCAAATTACATTTTAATATTCTAGAGTACCATAAATACAAGATGTTATATAAATTAATATTATAATTCTGTACTTCTTGACTTACTTTGCTTTGAGGTGGAAAAAGTACAGCTACTTAAGACCCCCAAGTCTCTGGACCTCTTCCCCTCCCTCCAAAACTTGGACACATTTTTTGGCCCAATACAGCACAAAACTGCCCTGAAATGCAACTGTCTAGCTTCTCTCTCCCTCAACTACTCTTTCAAGAGTCCAAAAACATATTGATATTGGAAGTGTTGTCATGTCACTTTTGGGTCATGGAAAATATGGCTGCTGCTGCTGCAATCAGCAAGAATACAATTCAGTGGCAATCTGCAGGAATACAGTTGAAGCAGCAGAAGGCAGTGTGGTGCTCCAAATGTTGCTGGACTGCAGTTCCCATGAGCCTTAGCCAGATGTAAGGAAAAAATAGAAAATATAGTTATATTGTTCTTGTTCCTTGCTTATTTAAAGGAATTAATTCCATTGAGCTTAAGCTCAATACATTGTTATTCTTGTATTGTTTAATTGTATTTTGATATGTTGTTTTTATATTTTGTTATATTGTACTGTCTTGGGCATGGCCCCATGTAAGCCGCCCCGAGTCCCCGTTGGGGAGATGGTGGCGGGATATAAATAAAGTTTTATTATTATTGTTATTATTATTATTATTATTATTATTATTATTATTATTATTATTATTATTATTAAGCCTTACTTTAGATTGGGTCTCTGCAAAGGTTCATGCTGAAAATATATTACCCACCTCAATTTTTAGCATTTCTCTTAGGAACCACTGCTCTTTTCTCTCATTCCTTCCCAGCACAAACAAATAAAAGAATTCTAGGCATTTGAAAACCATATTTGAACATTATTTTTCAATCTAATAGCTTTTTTTAAAAAGTGCTGGTATTTCTGATCCTTTAATATGTGACAATTTAGAATTATGTTTTGGTTCTTTTCTATTTTACAGTTTTTATCTAATTAGATAAGCTGGCAGATATTTGTTTGCTTTCAGTAGCAAAGCTGCCGTTGCCTTTCTCCTCTCATTTGGAACGTTTAAGTTAAGGATAGTAAAGACAAATAACTTATTCATTAAATGTGCCAGTTCTTTATTATATACTTTATAAAACTACTCATATTTACTTGAACCTAATGCTCACTTTTTTTGGCTAAATTACCTTCCCAAAATTAGGGTGTGCATTAGATTTGCGTAATATAAGAATCTTAGTGCTGAGCCAAAGCAAAAAGGGAAGCTGCTTCAGGAGCTACACTCGGAGCTCCTATTTGAGGGACCTCATCTCTAATTTAATTGCCATGACTCAATGCTATGCAGTGCTGGGATTTGTAGTTCGGTGAGGCATCAGCATTCTTTGGCAGCCCCCAGGATCTCAAACTACAGCCCCCATGACCCCATAGCATTGAGCCAGGGTAGTTGAGGTGGATTCATTCTACAGCATAGATGCATCCCTAGGTTTTTTCCATTGCTGAAAGCTTTGGTGTTCTAATACTTTTGTGTTTAAAGAAAAAATCTAAGCAGGCAGCCATTGTAATGCACACCTTTTTGACCAAATCATAAAGTGCAATTTTTGCAACTGGTTATTGCATTTGCTAGCAAATGCTTTTTTTGGTTTCAGGGTTTTGAAAATTGGGGTGTGCATTAGATTCGATGGTGCATTAGACTTGAATAAATACGGGTATACAGTATTGTCAGACTGTCTTGGTTTGGAATCTTATTTAGTTTTTTGATGCTCATTACTATTCTGCTGAAAATTCACTGCATAGTGTTTTCTTTCAAACAGCTGTGGTTGATCACAGCAAAACAGCTTTTGGAAACTATAGGATTCCTTTGTAATAAAGTCTATAAAGCCAGATCTAAACCCCTATCTTAACCATTTAATTGAGTTTAAAGGTAGCTTCAAACTATGGCAGCCAGATAACCAACACCCACAAAATTGTGTAAATGAAAGCTCTTAATGTACATTAATGATCTGTGGTTTGTGTAAACACCATCCAGGTCTTAAACTGGTTCCAGGATGTTCTATGTATTCATCTGTACAGCTAAACCACCTTGTTCAGTCTCGGTTTGAAACTGCATCAGATGGTCAATTCAGAAGGGGCCAAAATCCCATTTTTAGTCCTGACTAGAGTACATTCATTGAATTGGTAAAATGTACCCATGTGTTGACCCACTATCTAACCATTGAGTGATTAGGGACCCTTCCACACAGCCCTATATCCCAGAATACAAGGCAGAAATTCCATAATATATGCTTTGAACTGGGTTATCTGAGTCCACACTCAGATAATGTGGGATTTTCTGCCTTGATGTTCTGGGATTATAGGACTGCGTGGAAGGGCCCCAGGTCTGCTCTAGTTGGTACTAATCAACAGGATTAAAGTTATAAACAGTTTTAGTTAATGGGATTTATACCTTTTTCTGATATTGCTACCATTATTGATGTCAAAAGCACATGCAGGCTATTCAAAAACTCAAACAGACTGTGATAATATAATGTTTTTCCAACTTTAAGAATCCAGCAATTTCAGTCTCTCTGATATTCCCCAATACTGCTTTAGTATCAATATCTGATATCATAGTGGAGAATTTTCATGTGCAGAGTCACTTGTTTGAAGGATCTTGCACATGGATACCAAGGAGTTTGAAGGAGAAAGCTGGACAGACCTCAATTACTCTCATTCATCCTGTTCTGCTGCTTGACTTTCCCCAGAAAATGAATGAAGCATCATCCTTGTTACAAGCAACCTGCAGCCAGTTCATCTCAACGCTAGAGGACTGCATGAAATTCGCAAACACGCGATTGGCTCCTGAGCTCTACCACCCTACAACAGTCTCTCAACTTTCTGATTTTGTGGGAACTAAACTCCCACATTCCCACCGAGTGAGTCTGGTTTTCCATTAATTTCTTCCTCATTTTTATTATTATTTCTGTCTGTCCCAAGAACAATTTTAACAAGATTACATACTGAAAATCTGTATTTATATACTATTCCTGGGGAAAAGAATTTCATTGTAGTGGTGGTGCCTCTGCATCCTCACTTATTTAATCTCTTGGGCAGATTGTGAGGGAGCATGCAAGAATACCTTTTTCATAGCATTAAGATTTCATATGTGGAGTTTGTTTTCAAAAAGTACCAAATCCAAAAATGAAAAATGAGTTGTTGACTAAGCACATTGTTGACTAAGAGCAGAATATTATGTACGAATTCAAACTATCCACAGGATAGGGTGATCCCCCATTGTTAGTCCCAGCTTCTGCCAACCTAGCAGTTCAAAAACATACAAATGTAAGAAGATCAATAGATACTGCTTCAGCAGAAATGCAGCAGTGCTCCATGCAGTTATGCTGGCCACATGATCTAGGAGGTGTCTATGGACAATGTCGGCTCTTCAGCTTAGAAATGGAGATGAGCACCATCCCCCAGAGTTGGATTCAACCAGACTTTATGTCAAGGGAAACCTTTACCTTCATATAATTGGTGATTTGGTCTAATTTTATGGTGAAGAAAGAAGAGCTATGTCTAATGGGATTCCTTCCAATTTGAGTTTACTGTTGCTGTCCCATGTACTTAACCAAATGAGTGGTTTCAAAATTTCCTGGTGCAGTTCATTTAACATTTTAGAAAATCAACTAAAGATTATACATCCAGCTGAAAGCATATAATTTATTGGTTGAGACCTTTTTGATGATTTCAGATCAGGAAAGTCTAGAAAAACTAGTTAAAGCCTTATGGATGACTTATGGTAGGAAGTAATCACTGCTGCTCTGGAGTGGTGATCTGAAATACCATAATTATTCCTGCACATATCAGTCTGGACTAATGGGATGTTGCATGGTGTTTATGTCTCTACCCCCACCCCTTTATTGCCTCTGCCTTCAGGTGAGACGTTCTATGAGCCACACAGGCATAGTCTCCTCAGACAGGTAAGCACTCATGGGGAAGGCATTTATTTTTTGTAAATGCATTTTTATTTCTTAAAACCATTTTTTTTTCCGTTGATGGCCCTTGGTTAACTATTGAAAAGTGTATGAGTGTTGTGTAATGATGGGCTGGTTTCCCAAGTCTACATGTAACATTTCCAGGGAAGGCTTGAAGAAAAAAAAGTGTGTGTGGAGGGAATGGGGACACATGAATATCTTTCAGTCTTACTGAAAAATCAGGGAGAAAGTTAATGACTCAAATACTTCTCTTCTCTGCAACCACTGCATTTTTCAACGCACACACGTATTCTTTAGAAAGAGAAAGGATGTAGTTGATAGTAGAGGAAGAGTTCAGCCAAGGCAAAGCTTATCCTGTATTTTATCAAGTGCTCTTCTTCCCTGCATGAGAATGGAGTCAAAAGGGAAGGGGCTGTTAGGGAGGATCAGCTAGCAGTATGTACACACCCCATTACAAACCAGATCTAAATAACAGAGCGTAAATGGGTGGATGATGTTTGTAAAGGTGTGTGGCTCCCTGAATCCATAGAGTTTCAAATTCACCAATATTTAGTTAATGATCTGGTTGTGCTTTGCCCCAATCCACATTTTGTGTTTGCTTTAGAAATGAGATTTCGAATTTCATGTTTTAAAAGTGAAGGTGAGGAAGAGAGTACCTTGTGTTTTTAAAAGGCAGATCAAAAGTAAATGGTATCATAAGTAAAGTGAGCAGAACGTTGTTTATTTTGCATCAAGTAAGTTTCCTTTTTGTGCAGAGTAGCCTGACACAAAATCATCCAGCAGTAAGTTTGTTTCTGTGTTTATTGTATTTATAAACATCTTGAGATGTAATGCAAGCCAGTTTACAATATTTGTGAAGAATTAAGCTAGTTCCCTAATTTTTAAAAAAAAGAAATAACATTTTTGAAAGGTATGATTTTAAAAAGTTAGAAATATCTAAAACATATTTACCTTTAACTGTACAGCCTTAGTGAGGCAGGGCAGGGCGGCATGAGACATAGAAGTCTCACCCATTCATCTCTGAAACCTTTCCTTGCAGGGCTCTGGAGCCAACTCGTGTCCCACCTGTCCCTCCCAGGGGCACCGTTACTGTATTACGCAATTTGGAGGAAATGGTGATGTTACGCTCGCAGCACTGGGGGCAACAGGGTGCCCACACCGAGAGCTCCACTGGCACCATCATCGAAGAAGCTGTTGGTAAGAGCCAGATACATGCATGAAGTTAAGTAGGAAACTAGTAGGTAGTCTTGCACCTTTGCTATCTCCAGCGTGTTATGGGTTTAGATTGGAGTGAAGTGAGCCCAGGAGTCTTAGGTCACTTTCTGTGATCTGGAAGTTTAGCAGAGGCTGGAGGCCGAACATAACACTGCATTAGATCAAAACATTCCTTTAATGAAATTGGTTTCTTCATTATGTACAAGTAAAATTAACATCTGATGCATCATTTTGCCATTTCTAACAACCACAGCCAATGCTGATAGGAAGTAAGGGCATAGAAACACTGCGGCAGTTTTACATAGAAGAAGAGATGATGCTCATCACAGGGTAGATATTTTTGCCAGCAGTCCTGTATTTTCAAAAAAGAGCCAGCATGCTGTAGTGGTTTCACAGTTAGATTAAAGTTCTGGATGAACAGAGTTCCAGTAGAAACCCACTGTTTCCCAGACTGTCTTAGCCTTAGAGGAAGTTAATTTAGGGAAAACTCAGTTGTGTCCTGATCACAGACCTCTACATATAGCCCATCAGTGTCTACTTTATACCTCTCTGCTAATGCAACTATTATTCAAGTCAGGAAGGATTTGTTCAGCATGTCATCTGAACTGGGAACTTTCGGCTGATGCAGTGATATAAACAAGGATTCACAAAATCTTAGTTGAAAAGTCTCGACTTAGTTTGAAAAATGGGATGACATGCCAGAATCCTGATTTGGTTGCCATGTTAAACGAACCTTCCTGATTAGTTTAACACAGTGATTCCCAACCTTTTTTGACCAGTGTTTGTCTGCTGCAGGCCAGTGTTTTTTGACCAGTGTTTGTGTCTACTATACAGGGTGTCCATAAAGTCTCTTTACCATTTTAATGGTATGTGTGAAACGGATTTTGGAGTCCTCGTGGACAACAATGCAATGTGGTGGCAAAAAAAAAAAAAAAAAAAAGCCAATGGGATTTTGGCCTGCATAAATAGGAGTCTAGTGTCTAGATCCAGGGAAGTCATGCTACCCCTCTATTCTGCCTTGGTCAGACTACACCTGGAATACTGTGTCCAGTTCAGGGCACCGCAGTTGAAGGGAGATGTTGACAAGCTGGAATGTGTCCAGAGGAAGGCAACTAAAATGATCAAGGGTTTGAAAAACAAGCCCTATGAGGAGTGGCTTAAAGAGCTGGGCATGTTTCGCCTGCAGAAGAGAAGGCTGAGAAGAGACATGTTGACGTCCATGTATAAATGTGTGAGGGCAAGTCATAGGGAGGAGGCAGAAAGCTTGATTTCTGCTGCCCTGGAGTTTAGGATGCGGAACAATGGCTTCAAACTACAGGAAAGGGTATTCCACCTGAACATTAGGAAGAACTTTCTAACTGTGAGAACTGTTCAGCAGTGGAACTCACTGCTCTGGAGTGTGATGGAGGCTCCTTCTTTGGAGGCTTTTAAGCACAGGCTGGATGGCCATCTGTCGGGGGCGCTTTGAATGCAATTTTCCTGCTTCATGGCAGAATAGGGTTGAAGTGGATGACCCACGAGGTCTCTTCCAACTATATCATATTTCCATGATTTTGTGGTAAAGAGACTTAAAATGGTAAAGAGACTTTATGGACACCCTGTATATTCTATTATTTGCCTCTTTATTCTGTACAAGAAGTGTGACCTAGGAGACTGCAGGGCATAGGAATAATGTCTGTGCTTGTGACTGGAGGCTGACATTCTCTTTCTAATACAGCTTCTCCTTCTTCTTCACTACAGATACACCACTGCCACTGCAGGACTCTCCAGAGAATTCAGCTGGAAGTGGCCAATGACTGTAATCTGGATTCTGCAGCTGCTTCAACTCGTGGACAGTTTGGAGCTGCTTGCTTTGGAGCAGTCTTCACTACTTGTGTGCTGGCTAGGTAGCTAGAACCATTGGCCTGAGGTTCCCTCCTCTAGCATAGGAATGGCCCAAGGCCTGTAGGATGTGTGGCCAGATGCACTCCGTGCTCCTGTGGCATTGGCAAGCATCAAGAGCAAGGAGTAGGTGCTAGGCTCTGCTTTGTATTTTGATCTTGTGGTTGCCACTTGTTAGGAAATTATGCCAGGTCTGCTGGGCATGCCTTGGTAAGAAGGAGAGGGGGTGGGGTGGCAGGAGAGGGATCAGCTCTTCATGCTGGACTAAGCAGGAATGGAGAGTTGGCCCTGAAGAGAGCATGGGATGCTTGGGCGGCAGCTTTTTACTGGAGAGATTCTTCAGAATTCTCCTGGTGCCCATGTTCTTACTCAATTAGCTCCAGTCATCGAAGCCTAGGAAATCATGGTATCTGGCTGGTGTTGTTCCCAGACCTTTTCAGCCTGAGAGCTGTACAATTTTCCGATTTCAGAACTGCATTCATCCTCTCATCTGGGAAGCGCTCTGTTCCTTAGTGGCTTGATAGGACACAACTGATCCAGGAATTTACGATAATTTTCCATGGAGGATTTGGCATCCCCTTCTTCCTTGACAGAAAGCAGTTCCTTTAAGCCCCCAGTTTTCTTTTGGAGTTGGCCCTACGGGATGTAAAATTCCTCCTATGCTCTCCTTGCTTCTCTTCAGCCCTTTGCCAAGAGAGTGATAGGAAAAATAGCTTCTGTGGACATCTAACATGAATGCAACATTTGACCTCTCCCCTTGTAGGGTGCAGAGTTAGGTGACTACAGTCACTTGCTTACCAAACGTCAGCTCACTCTCTCAACTTTTGTGTACAGGAGCAAAGTCTTTGTTTTGTGGAATTGTTTGTATTTGACATTTTTGTACAGAAACATGGCAAGATCTTGGGAGGCTCTGTGTGTGTGCGTGAGTGCAAACACGTGAATCGGTGTGTCTGCGTGTGTATCACTTTCTTTGTCTCTCACTGGAACCTGTTTAAGTGGAGAGTCCTGCCAAAGATCAAACTCTAATTTTGAATGAAGACTCTAATTTTTGAAACAAAACGTGGTGTCATCGCTGTATGTTGTTTCCCCTGCGGGATGGAAAAGAGATACCGTGGGGGCTTCCTTCGAGCAAGCAGAGCCAAAAATAAAGCAGAAACAAGAAGATCCGCCAAGTTGTTTGGCCAGGTACGCAGCCAAGAAATCAACATTCAGTCGCACCTGCACATCTTCCTTCTCTGGCTGATGAGCAGGTGGTTATGGTTTTATATAAACACGGGTTGCATCACTGAAGTCCAATGCAGAACTAGGATGGCAGGTGACTCACGATGGAAGAAATGTACCAGGAAGCAGCAAGGGCTATTTCTGGCTCTTCTCTCACTGTGCTTCCCCACCCCACTTTACACGACAGCATCCTTGGCTTGGTTTAATTTCTTTATTGAGTACTTTAAATAATTGAGTATGCAAGGGTTGGGTTTTTATGGTATCTCAAGCTGCCACAGTGTACTTTCTTCCCAGTTTTCTGAGTAAGGGCAAGTCCCCAGGGATTTGGATGCAAAGAATAATTTACCATTGGTTTTGTCCCAACTCCCTCTTTCTCCAGCAGTAACAGAAAAGAAAGCTAGCTCCTTGATCCAGAGCCCTTTCATATTCTGAGGAATTCCAAAAGAATTCCTACAATTCAGCATTGTGGACCTCCACATGCAGAAGAGGGGATAATGTGTGCAAAAGATGCCTGCAATTTTAAAATGAATGGGAGGGACTTGCTCATCCACAGCTCCATATGTATAGGATATAAATAGGATCTTCTACAGTAACATTGTCATAAAGGTCAATGGGTGGCATATGTCAAATTGGAGAACAATATAAGCAGAATTCTTCAATATGGACATTTTAAAAAGATTGTTTGAAATGTGTAAGATTTCACTAGCAAATAATACGGAATCTGAAAAATAAATCAAATTTTTCTTAGTTAATGAGGTCAAAAGTTAACAGCAAAGTTTTGGGATTATTTTGATAAGGGCTAGAAAATAAACTATTGGTAAATGAGCTTTGTTGTAGCTAGTTTTTGTAGTTAACTTGTAAGGTAAATCTTGTTGCAGATTTGTTTTCCAAGTGGCAGCAATTTGCTGCTTTTATGTATTTTTGAGATTCTGAGGCAACAGGACAACATAATCCCATTAGTTCTCTGCATCAGATAGCGTAAGAAAAAGAAAATGCTCAAAGAGAGAGGATCATAAGAATTATTTGACATATAAGCAGAGAGAATGGTTTACTGCTATGTCAAAAAGTCAACCGTGCATCTAAGAAAAATCCTCAACTGTTCATAACATAATTACCAGTCTTCATATGATGCATATTTGGAGAATGGCTTCCTCCCCCAGCCTATCACTGGTCACAAGTGCAATAGGACTTGACAGAGATGATTGCATTGGCACCTTCCATTATGTTCTTCATTGCTCCTTTTCCACACCCCGGTACTTATTTATGCAGTGGTGATTGGCACTGGAGATATCAGGGATCAGCAGCTGAATAATAATAATAAAACTTTATTTATACCCCGCCACCATCTCCCCAGCGGGGACTCGGGGCGGCTAACATGGGGCCATGCCCAGAGCAATACAATATAATAAAATATAAAAACAGCATATCATAGCATAATTAAAAGTAATACAATAGATAATAATAAACAGCACATCAAGGAATCAAGAATAAGAGAGTAAACTGTGATCCTCACCTACAACCAAAGGCTAGGGGCTGAGATTTGTGGTATAGCTGGAGGTTTCTGCAGATGATCATGAGTTGGATGAGGTTGGACATCTTGTGACAGTTTCAATCCTAAACCATTGCAATGGCATGGCTTAAGCCCACCTTCATCCTTGGAACCGGTAGGCTAGGGAAGGGAAAAGTGTGGCTAGCAAATCCCATCATCCTTCACTGGTTATGCTGGCTGCTATTAATGGGAGGATGGGATTGCAGCCCAACAATATTGGGCAGGAGCAAATGTTCCCCCATCAAATAGAACCAGAACAAGTGTTGGAGAGTATTATTCATGTCTAGAGAACTGGTGTGGTGTAGTGGTTTGAACATTGGACTGTGACTCGGGGTTCAGTTCTTTACTCAAACATGGAAACCCACTGAGTGACCCAAGTCAAGTCACACACTCTCAGCCCCAGAATAAAAGTGATAGGTTTGCCTTAAGGTCACCAAAAATTAGAAATGTCTTGGGGGCATACAACAACATTGTTCTTGTTTATCTTTGGTCAGCCTGATTTCTGCAGGGTGGGAATAAATTAGCTATTTTCCATGGAGAGGTTAAGAAACCTCAAATTTCCATCCAAAGGAGGTATGACAGCTTGCATAAGTATTTTCCACCATGAAATACATGGAAAAAAATTACAAAGCTAACAACAATATACAGTTTAACATAGCAATTGAACTAGAAACTAATCAGTTGCTTAAACTGTACTCCTATTTTCATTCTAAATACCAACACTTTAAAGCCAATTAAATTAAAGCCAATTGGAATGGAAATGAAAAGGATTGTGAGGCTCATTGAAGAGAATGAAAACAAGGACAGATATACAGTATATCTCTTTAGTAGGAATTCCACAAATACAGAGGCAGTATTAAAAATGCACGGCCTCTTAATCCAATGGGCCTTGATGGCAGATGTTCAAATAGAGCCTCTCAGAAGGATCTCTTTGGACATAGCAGCCAGGTATCTTTGCAAATGTTGCACAGAAAAGTTTGCAGAGAAGTTCTGGGTCCTTGTTTAGCTGGGTTTGTAGCCTAGGTCATGGTATAGAGAGCTTGTAATTTGAGTTTGAAGAACTTACGGACCTGGTGGTGTTTTATAATGAAATACATGGAGCAAGTGAGAAGTCACTTTGGATCCAAGTTCTTTCTATTTCCTGTGGGCCGCATCTTGATCTAGTATAATCAATCCCCCACAGTTTTTTTTCAACTTTGATGAAATAGCAGCCTGACAGGTTTCACTAGGCTAAAAAGCTTGAAATATCCCCTCTTTCTGCACACACATCTCTTTCACCACTTGGCATGACTGCAAATAATAGAGGATTTTCCATTTTCCCTCCCTAATCACTTATCTAGGTCCATGTAGGAAATAACTGGTCTGCTCCCCAGGAAAAAAAAACAAGCTGAAAACAATCCCACATTTTCTGCTTTGAACTGGGATATATGACAATATGGACTTGGATAACCCAGTTCAAAGCAGATATTGTGGGACTTTCTGCCTTGATATTCTGGGATATAGAGCTGTGTGGAAGGGCCCTGGATGGCCCCTGTGGTCTCTTCCAACCCTATGATTCATTGATGCTCTTTTTGTTGCAGTATGAATTTTCTCCCAGCTGTGATAATTATATCATTTTAGATCTCCATTAGTGGTATAGTGGTAGTATTTGGAGACCAAGTCCTCAAGTCTATAGCAACTTCTCTATAGAAAGCCCAACATTGTGGCTAGCTGTTGAATTAAAACAATTTCTAGCAGTTTTGTATTAGGAACAGCTCTCTTGGAAAGCTACTCTCAAATACTTTGATATATCACAAGAATAGCTCATAACAACGCATCACTGCCAAAAATCCATTTTCCTTCCAGTTACTATGGGGATGGCAGCTAAACTCAGCAGGAACGGGGAGTTCAAGAGCGATGGCACATGATGTCATAAGACTTTGTTGCATGAACCCGCTATTCTACTACTGTCATGTTGTCACTGGTAGCAGATACATACTTTTGATATTGCACCTCTCTTCATTAGTGTAATTGTGCCAATTTGTGGTCCCACAATTGCACTTCCATAACCCTACCTTCCTGCACCTCTGCTTTCTTTAATTTTATTTTTTTTAATGCAAATAGGCACTTCCAGTAATTGTAAGGCAATGGTAAGTATAAAATAAAAGGAGAACAACCACTTTGGGAATTGCAGTGGACAGGGTAGAAGTAGAGAATCCCACCTCTGACATCATTTTATAGCCAGAATGATAGCACAGAATTAGAAAGGATGCATTACACTAAGGTAGGTGATAGGGACATTTTAGGACTGGGAGCTACTGACAGGCTTTATATTTTGATAGCTAGGGACAGGAGAGTCAAGGGGAGGAGGCAGACAGGCAATAGGTTGGACATGGAGTTGTGCGATAGGGACCGTTACCAAAGGTGACAGTCCAGCTTTAATGTTGATTTGTCTGCCTCATGAAATAAAGTTCATAGTCCATGCCTATCAGAAAGTTCTAGATCTTCAACCTTGTGAGGCTCTACTACACATCTTCCCTCCAAACATCGTCGTGTATGTGTACGTGTGTGTGCTCGCATGCCTCTTACTGTTTAGTGAACTCTGGCCTATTAACATAGTTTAATTTGAACTAAGGAGCAACTCTAGAAGTTATTACAGATTGATGATGATAAATAGAAGCTCTTACGTGTGCCCGTGATCCAGAGTCACCCGCAGAATAATAACATGCCACTCAGGTTTGCAGAACAAAAATACAAGAACTTTACTGATTCCAAGAGATTAAAAAAAAAACGTAGTATTTGCAATGGTCCCTCTGATCACTTACAGAAGTCCACAGTCATAAACAGTCCTTTCGCAGTCCACAAATCTGCTTCAGAGAAGAATACAGTCCTGGTTCTTCACCTTCTTTTCTCTCTCTTTTTTTTTAAAAACTTTATTTATAGTTTTGAATAGATACATTGAAAGGGGGGGAACATTTTGGTTGATAGAAAAGTAGGTAACTAAGTTATTTAAAAGGGCAAAAGCGTAAAAAAAAAAGAGAGATAAAATTTAACCCCCCCCCCGAAAAAAAACCATTTTGTAATAAAAGAAAGAGGTTATTGACTTCCATCCATATCCATATTGTCTTCGTACCAATCCTGGATCTCCTCCATTTACTATCATTCCTTATTTATGTTTTAGCTTCCCTAAATTCATGACTTTCTTGTTACTCTTATCATCATCTAGATATTCTTGAATTATATTATAGTGAATTTCTTTTCTTTTCTAATAAAGTCTAGAAGTGGTTGCCAGTCAGTACATTTCTTTGGTAAACCCTGTTGTTTCTTTATTAGATATGTTAATCTGACCATATTCTTAATTTCCATTAATTTTATTAACCATTGGTCTACGTTCGGTACATCTTCTTGTCTCCAATTTTTCGCATATATAATCCTCGTTGCAGTTGTCATATAATTAAGTAGGAGTTCGTCATTTTCTGTTAATTTTATGTCTGTTATTCCCAGGAGTATATGCTCTGGTCTCATTTGGTATTTAAGGTTCAAAATTATTTGAGTCAACTCATGAATTTCTTTCCAATATTTTCTAGCTTTTTCACATGTCCGCCACATGTGGAAAAAGGATCCTTGCTCTTTCCTACATTTCCAACAGGTGGTTTCTAAAGATTTATTTATGTAACCTAATTTTTTTGGTGTTATATACCACCTGTGGAACATTTTAATTAGATTCTCCTTCAGGTCATATGAATACATCTGTTTTTCTCAGCAGCAAACAGGCTTCAAAATAGCAAGGCCTCTCTGAGTACACTGCTCTCTTCACCAGCAGTACTCAGTTAGCACTGAAAAACTTGTCTAAACTGGTTCTGCAGCAGCAGAACAGAAACAGTATCAAATCAATCCCCAGGCTCAGCCAATCGGCTTCATGCACTTTATTTTCCAGTTAACACACACAGCACAGTGCCTTTGCAAACCATGACAGAAGTGTCTTTCAATTCTGTTAAGATGGGATACCTTGCCGTTTTCCCATCTCTTCAATCCTCCCTTCCACACATTTGGGAAGAGATTGAGGAGGAAAGGTTTTATTCTGTCTTGTGATTCCCTGATAGCTTTGAGAGTTCACATGCACCAGATTTAACTGCTAAATTAGATTGTAATAGTAGATGAGGCCAAAAAGATCCATTTAGTTTTGGCATTGTGTTCTTACAGAAGCCAGCTCAGCGGCTATGGGAAACTCAAAAGCAAGGTGTGGGAGGCAATAACTTTTCTGCTTGTCGCCTCCAGCTTTGTATACTAGTTGTGATTACAGAAGACAACTAGTTCCATTTACGTAGAATCATTAGCAACCACCAGCAGAGCAATAGAAGTGTCAAGTCTTAAAACTTCATGACATTTGTGCTGGTCAAGCCATGTGTTCCTTATAACCTGTGATAACATGTTTTCCTCTGTTTAGATTAGCCAGTGGCAGAGGGCTGTATATTGCTAACCATGTTGAAATAAAAGCCTACTGTCAGTCAGTATGGAAGCCATATTTCAGTAGCCTTGGGCAGCAAAATATCATGGAGTGGTCCTGTTTATACTGATAGCCAGTAAAACTATCAAGAAAATCCAGCACTCTCTCTTACCCCACTTTCTTCCTATTAGAGTGGTTGGGGTTTAAAGGTAAAGATAAAGGTTTCCCCTGACGTTAAGTCTAGTCGTGTCCAACTCTGGGGGTTGGTGCTCATCTCCATTTCTAAGCCGAAGAGCCGGCGTTGTCCGTAGACAACTCCAAGGTCATGTGGCCAGCATGACTGCATGGAGTGCTGTTACCTTACTGCTGGAGCGACACCTATTGAACTACTCACATTTGCATGCTTTCAAACTGCTAGGTTGGCAGAAGCTGGGGCTAACAGCAGGCACTCACCTTGCTCCCCAAATTCGAACCACCAACCTTTCGGTCAGCAATTTCATCATCTCAACGTTTTAACCCTCTGCGCCACCGGGGGCACGGTTGGGGTTTAGACAGGATAAAATTTCCTGCATGAGAAGGCCTTCTGTTTTCTCTTTTAAAGTCTTCACTATTGAAATGAGTGGTCATAAATCCTTTTGTGTATCCTAGCACGTAGACTATGTGAAAATCTGAAGAGTCATCAGCCATCTGAAGAGTCATCAGGCTTTCTACACTGCCATATAATCCACATTATTAAAACACAATCCACATTATCTGCTTTGAACTGGATTATATGAGTCCACACTGCCGTATAATCCAATTCAAAGCAGATAATCTGGATTTTATATGGCTCCTAGACTCCCAACTTCAGTCTCTAACTCCTACTTCCAATTTCCTCTAGGAAGCAAGCACTCCATCCAAATGTAAATACATATAAAAGACATCATTAAACTTAGTTTCTAAGTTTGCAACTAGAAACTGCCTGCTTTATTTATTTAGGTCCAGGAAAATAATATGATAATTAGGTACGCTTATCTGCTAAGTAAAAGAAGGCTGATCCCTAACAGTTTTAGCTTTCATGTTTTTCCTTCATAAAGTCTAACACCCCAGGATAAGAACAACTGAGTAGTTAATCCAAAGGAAAAAGCAAATTTCAATCCAGTCTCCACATATATCATGTCCTCAACATCCTCCCTGTTTCCTCTAATATTAGGGGAAAAAATAACCAGTTCATTCACAAAAAAACTCTTTTTGTGGGCACTGCAATCCTGTACAAAGCCTAATTAAAATGAAGTTTCACTAAAAGTGGGCTTTGTTCCCAGGAAAGTATGTGTCAGATGGCAGTTTTGCTTGCTCTCATCTACATTTGCCTCATTTTTGCTCTGTGATGCCCGCTCTCAAAGGAGTATCTCTGTGTGCCTCAGTGCCTTGGCTACACAATATTCCAAATGTGGTTGCTGTCACATAAATGCACATAGTGATCAGAATTTGCTCTGCCCTTCATTGTATGAAGCCCCTGCTTCAAGTGGTGGGTGCCGATGAGGTGGATGTGAGTGGACAGCAGAGGCCAGTCACTAGAGGATGGGGTGCTTATGCCGGATCTCATGGCCTGCTGTGTGTGTGTCCCTGCATGAGTCTTCTACTCAAATCAAGTCAAGTCAGAGCCTTCTACTCTCCCATTCGATGGAAAGGTCCCCAGTGTTGTCCTCTCTCTTGATGGAAAGGGAAGTTTGTCCCAGTTGATGCCTACTGGGAATTGTAGGGCAGAAAGCAGGGTCACCCACAGTGGAGTCAGTGACCCTTAGATTGTGTGAGGCACCTGCTTCAGACAGTGGATGCTGATGAGGTTGGTGGATAGAAGCAAAACACAGGATGTGTTGTCGAAGGCTTTCATGGCTGGAATCACTGGGTTGCTGTGAATGTTCTGGGCTGTGCTCCAAAACTGTCAGTCAGAATTCGGAAGTCCCAGAGTAGTTTGACGCATTCATTTTCTATAACTTTTTCACCATTGTGATCCCACCAGTTCTTTGTCACAGGCAGATGGTATTTGTGGCACATGTTCCAGTAGATTTTCTGAGCAACGGTGTCATGCCTCTGCTTGTAGTCCGGCTGCGCAATCTTCTTGCAGCAGCTGAAGATGTGACCCATCGTTTCGTCTGCTTCCCTGCAGCTGACTTTTCAATTCTGGGTTTGATGGCATCGGGTCGAATGGCCATGTATCTGATGACGGGGATGGTCCAGGTGTTGATAGCCTTGATCGTATTTCTTTAATTTGCTCTTCAAAGATTTTCTGACCCTTTGGGCATATTATTATTATTATTATTATTGTTGTTGTTGTTGTTGTTGTTGTTGTTGTTCTTGTTGTTGTTGACACAAAGAAATAGTATGTCACAGCAAACGAGATCTATATACTGGATTGTATAAGCAGATAATCTGAATCCAGAAACCGGATTATATGGCAGTGTAGATGGGGCCTTTGCAAACTCCACAGCTCTTATTTTTGAATAATAGGATTGCTCTCCCTCTCTCTCTCTCTCTCTCTCTCTCTCTCTCTGACTATATGATGCAGTTTCAAGCAGGCAGATATTATTATTTTATTATGACACAGCAAACAAGATAGATATGCTGGATTTCGTATCACAAAATCACAAGTCGAACACTTCCGAAGTGTTTAGGACACTGTGATGTATTTTTGGACGATGCGTGCAGATCCCAGTAAGGTGGCCTTTTGCAGTTGACAGATCGTAATTTTGTCAATGTTTATTGTTTCCAAATGCCGTCTGAGATGTTTTGGCACGGCACTCAGTGTGCCCATCACCACCGGGACCACCTGCACTGGTTTCTGCCAGAGCTATTATTATTATTATTATTATTATTATTATTATTATTATTATTATTATTTTATTATGACACAGCAAACAAGATAGATATGCTGGATTTCATATCACAAAATCACAAGTCGAACACTTCCCAAGTGTCTAGGACTGTGTGATGTATTTTCGGATGATGCGCGCAGATCCCAGCAGGGTGGCCTTTTGCAGCTGGCAGATCGTAATTTTGTCAATGTCTATTGTTTCCAAATGCCGGCTGAGATCTTTTGGCACGGCACCCAGTGTGCCCATCACCACTGGGACCACCTGCACTGGTTTCTGCCAGAGTCTTTGAAGTTCAATCTTGAGGTCCTGATAGCGGCTGAGTTTTTCCTGTTGTTTTTCGTCAATGCGACTGTCACCTGGGATGGCGACATTAATGATCCAAACCTTTTTCTTTTCCACAACTGTGATGTCTGGCGTGTTGTGTTCCAGAACTTTTGTCAGTCTGGATTCGGAAGTCTCACAGTATCTTTGCGTGCTCATTTTCCAATACTTTTGCAGGTTTGTGATCCCACCAGTTCTTTACTGCTGGCAGGTGGTACTTGAAGCATAAGTTCCAATGAATCATTTGGGCCACAGAGTTGTGCCTCTGTTTGTAGTCTGTCTGTGCGATTTTCTTACAGCAGCTGAGGATATGATCAATGGTTTCATCAGCTTCCTTGCACAGTCTGCATTTTGGGTCATCAGCTGATTTTTCGATCTTGGCCTTAATTGCATTTGTTCTGATGGCTTGCTCCTGGGCTGCAAGGATCAGGCCTTCTGTCTCCTTCTTCAGGGTCCCATTCGTGAGCCAGGTCTTCTCTTTGTCAGCTTTTCCTTCAGTTTTGTCAAGGAACTTTCCATGCAATGTTTTGTTGTGCAATGCAATGTTTTCCATGCAATGTTTTTGTTATTATTATTATTATTCTTTACCCAGCGTGGATGCACCCCATAAGGGTGGATTATGTTATGGTGACGCTGTCCTGGGCCACACTTTTTCCCTCCCTTTGCTTTGGTTCCCAGGGGGCCAAAGCGGGTCTGTCCCCAGGGTGACACCAAAAGGGGGGGGGCTGAGTGGAGGGAGGGAGGGAAAGAAGGAGGAGGAGGAGGAGGAGGAAAAGGAAGAGAAGGAGGAAGAGGAGGAGGAGGAGGAGGGAGTCAAGCCATCCTCCTTGCGTTGCAGGGAGGGGAGGCTGGCACAGCGAGGCGCCTCCTCCTGCTTCCCTGCCTCTCTCCCCATCCCTCGCTGCCACCGCGCCTTGGACGGAGAAGAGGAAGAAGAGGAGGAGGAGGAAGAGGAGGAGGAGGAAGAGGAGGAGGATGCTCCTCCTTAGAGCTGCCGCCTGGGTCCAGGGCGCGCATTGACGAGCCAGATGGGGACCAGCTGATAGGGAAGAAGAAGAGGAGGAAGAAGAGGCACTGCTTTTGTTCCCTGCCTTGCGAGGAAGAAGAAGAAGTGGAGGAGGCGTCAGGTGAAGGTAAGGGAAGGGATGGAGAAGGGAATGGCCGAGCAAGGCGGGGAGGATGGAGGAAGGAATGGCCGAGGGAGAGGACAGAGCCCAGGCCAATGTCACTGGATGGATAGCTGGATGGATGGAGGCAAGGCGATGGTGATGGCGCTGGCCAGTCCGCTTCTTCTTCTTCTCGCCCTTTTCATGGTTTCCAAGCACCCGATGCGGGCTCAGCCAGGACCCTTCCTGCACCTTTCACTGGTGAAGGCTCCCTTTTGGCCCTGGAAGGGAGGGAAACAGAGAAAGATGCTCCTGTGTGATTCTGCCCGGGACAGAGGGTGTGGGGAAGAGAGGGGGAAAGTGGTCCTCCCTTTCCTTCCCCCCATCTTCCTCTTCTCCATCTGCAACTCCAAATCGGGAAAAAGGCCACTGTGTGGATGGATGGGAGGTTTTGCTTTTGCGCCACCCTGGGAGCCTCAGAGATGGTTTGCCTGCCTCCCCCGCCCAGGTTTTCGCTTGTTGTGCGGAAAGGCTTGAATGGATGGATAGGTGGATGTGCTTGCTTCAGAGCCCAAGGCCGCCTGCATCGAATCAGTCCCTTCAAGGCCTTATGGAGGAAGGAGGACCTGCCTGGTGGAAATGGATGGAGAGGGTGGAAAGGATGGAGAGGATGGAGAGGAGCAGATGGGCCGAGGCCTTCCCCCTCCTTCCTCTGGGATGATGGGGGGAGGGAAGGGGAGGGAGCAGCTGGGAGAGGGGGAGGGTGACCCAGGCCCTGGCAGGACCAGGCTGGAAGGATGCTGCTGGCACACTCTCCGCAGGCCCTTCACGCACGCAAGAGATGGCACTTTTGTCCCTCTGCTTCTTTAATTTGGCCTAGCCGCCCATTACGGGCACTTCCAAATGAAGCAGAGGTTGGAGCCTTCAAAAGCAGCCTGAAAATAATGAGTGCTTTATGGAGAAATTCCATCTGGTTTTGGTGATAGCTGTGGTCATTTCATAGTGAAATAAAAGCACTCTGCATACGCTAAGAGGCATATATTCTCTCTCTCTTATTGGTTGATCCCAGAGTATATGTTTTAAGGGGTTTTAATGATGATTACCACAACCATCACAATGGTTTTATATAATAATAATAATAATAATAATAATAATAATAATAAAATCACAATCTGCCAACTGCAAAAGGCCACCCTACTGGGATCGGCACACATCATCCGAAAATACATCACACAATCCTAGACACTTGGGAAGTGTTCGACTTGTGATTCTGTGATACGAAATCCAGCATATCTATCTTGTTTGCTGTGTAATAATAATAATAATAATAATAATAATAATAATAATAATAATAATAATAATAATAATATATTTATATACCTCCCTATCCCCCCTAGAGGACTCAGGGCAGTTTCCAACAAGGCAAAACATTCAATTGCCAAAATGAGACAACCTAGTCAAGCATCATAAAACAAAAACATACAATCCATCTAAAACAACCACAAAAATTAAAAACCAGTTTCAGTCTGCTCTATCAGATGGGTTCAAAATACCAATCATATATATATGTATGTATGTATATATGTATGTATTGGCATCAAATTGTTGGCTGTTGGAAAGCCATCCTGAGTCTCCTTCGGGGTGAGAAGGGTGAGGTACAAATGTGGAAAATCAATAAATAATAAGGTAAAGGTAAAGGTTTTCCCCTGACATTAAGTCCAGTCATGTCCGACTCTGGGGTTGGTGCTCATCTCCATTTCTAAGCCGAAGAGCCGGCGTTGTCCATACACATCTCCAAGGTCATGTGGCCAGCATGACTGCATGGAACGCCGTTATGTAATAAATACATACCTAAATCCCTAAAGCAAATGAGAGTTTCCACAAAAAGGAGGAAACCATGAAAATGAACAAAATCTGGCTACCAGTATTTAAAAAACTCTAAAATCAGAACTATAAATAAAGAACAACACTCTGAAAAGAGGAGAATTCCAGGCATGAAACAATCAGGGCCAGCTAACACCTCCCAACAAAGGATCCCCCCAGGCAGGAAGCAGCAAGGCGTTGAAGCTGCAAGGCTATTCAATACTAATCAAGCTGGCCAGTTGCAACATTCACACTTGCCTCAAACAGACAAGGGTTCTTTCTCCCACCCTGGACATTCCACAGATATATAAACCCCATGCCTAGTTTCCAACAGACCTCACAACCTCTGAGGATGCCTGCTATAGATGTGGGCAAAAGTCAGGAGAGAATGCTTCTGGAACATGGCCATACAGCCTGGAAAATTCACAGCAACCCAAATGAGAATTCCCCTTTGTCCCATAAAGCAGGGAAGGAGGAGAACAAAGATCCACTCTCAATTACATTGTTATGGCTGCTGTTTATTTAAATTATTTTGAGAATCTGGTTAATAGATGATTAAATGGTGTTGGAAGCTCATAAATTCACCTTAAGCAGATTTGACAAAGCATCTCAAAGTTGTAGGAGAGGAGACTTATCCTCTTTCTCCTGCATGAACTATAGGAGAAAGAAGAGGGATGTAAGCAGGGATGCCTCTCAGGTCAAACAAGTCATACCTCTTAGTAGAGCAAAGGAGGAGATTTACGTCCTTCCAGACTCTCACATCCTCATCCTTCTACTCCATCTATCTGCCTTCTTTTGACAGCTTTACTGGGAAATGTTGGGTAGCTTTTCCTTGACCCCACTCACTTTCATTTTCGATGCAGGAGGGTAGTGTCCCACAGCCTCAGATGCTAAGCAGCACAATTTATTACTTAGGGCTGCAAAGCTAGAATGTGGATCGCATGGGGCCCTGGCTTTGCCACAGATTTCCTGTATGACCTTGGGAAAATCACTTGTCTCTTGTAGGCCTCCAGTCTTCACATTAGCTTTGTCACATCCACATGTGAGTTGAGGAGTCCTGGACTGCAGAACACAGATTTGCAGAAAGAGTTAAGTAAAATGTTATGCTGCTGCAGCAATGAAATGTCAGTGTGCACTTCGATCTGGAGAGTTGCCAAAACTTAGAGGAATTGACCCTGTTTCACAGAGAGGGTTGGAGGAGAAGCCCCTAAATATATCTGTCTTAAAAAAAACAAGGCGAGAACATGGAAACATTGGGTTGCTGTGAGTTTTCCAGGCTATATGGCCATATTCCAGAAGCACTCTCTCTCCTGATGTTTTGCCTGCATCTATGGCAGGCATCCTCAGAGGTAATGAGGTCTGTTGGAAACTAGGCAGATGGGGTTTATATATCTGTGGAATGTTCAGGGTGGGAGAAAGAACTCTTGTCAGAGGCAGGTGTGAATGTTTCAATCGGCCACCTTGAATAGCATTGAATAGCCTTTCAGCTCCAAGGTCTGGCTGTTTACTGCCTGGGGCAGGCATGTAGCCAGGGGGAGGTGCTTGAGGGGCTTCAGCACTCCTTCGAAAGAGTAATTGACAAAATGGATGGGGAGAAGAAAAGAAGACTGTTGCTGTAAAGTAAAAAATAAGTCAAAAAGTATTCTAAACATTTTGTCAATGAAAATAAATAAATAACATTTATTATTTAAACTGTTATGTTTATTCATATCATGATCTGATCACCATGCTTGATATATCCCATATGCATGGGGGTATTCGGATAACGATACAAAAGGTTTGCCAGGGCAGATCGTCTCTCTCTCAGACTCAGCCCCCCACCCCCCGAATCAAAATCCTGGCTATGGGCCTGGCCTGGGGGAATCCTTTGTCGGGAGGTGTTAGCTGGCCCTGATTGATTCATGTCTGGAATTCATCTGTTTTCTGAGTGGTGTTCTTTATTTACTTTATTTATTTAGAGTTTTAAAATACTGGTAGCCAGATTTTGTTCATTTTCAGGCAGTAAACAGCCAGACCTTGAAGGTCAAAGGCTATTCAGTGCTAATCAAGGTGGCCAGTTGCAACATTCACACCTGCCTTCAACAGACAAGAGTTCTTTCTCCCACCGTGGACCTTCCACAGATATATAAACTCCACTTGCCTAGTTTCCAACACACCTCACAACCTCTGAGGATGCCTGCCATAGATGCGGGCAAAAGTCAGGAGATAATGCTTCTGGAACATGGCCATACAGCCCAGAAAACTCACAGCAACCCAGTGATTCCGGCCTTGAAAGCGTTCGACAACACATTGAGCATGGAAACAATCTGTAGTTCATGCCATTGTCCAGCAAGGGGCACTACCCATCTTTCTCCCCCAATATTATGGTCTGGTCAGATGCAAAAGGAATTAGGCCATGCAAATCCTTTGAATTAATGACAGAGAGATCTTTTGGTGCATTGGGACTGGAGAAGAAGGGCTAACCTCCCCATGTAACCTTGTCTTGTGGTTTAACTGGACCACCATTCACCTTTCTTGCCATTGCATGAGGAAATACTCTCTTTGAAATCTTTAAAGGTTCAGGCTCGATATCTGGTAGCCAAATGACCTGCATTTTAAGCCTCTCCCTGCCTCATACCTGCAGCCTCCCCCCTGTCTTCTTCTCTGAAGCAGTGCTATCTATATTTAACTCATTTAAGAGATTTACCATGTGGTCACAGAATCTACTGTTAAGGACAAACCATGGAGCATAGAAAGGCAAAGGGGCTGATGTGCTTGTAAAAGGGCCCCAGGCTCAATCCCTGCCATTTCCAGTTACAAGAGTGATGTGATGTGACGGGAAAGACCTTATTGTGGAAAGATCTTATGGGACTGGTATTTGGGATGCTGGACCTCTTTAGCTTTTAACCCCCACGAGAGATGTCTGGAAATAACCCCAGACACTTCATCTCTGTCTATTGCTTCCTCGTCCAAAATATGCAATAAACTAGCACACTGTGTGAAAATTCCTAAACCTAGCCCAAGGATTATAGACTCATGTAGTCCTCCAGAGGTTTTTGGGGTACAATTCATCATCTCTTGTCCTTGACTTAAGTTGACATAATTAATGGGAGTTGCAATCCAAGGACATTTAGAGGAGGACTACATGATAATCATCCCACTGTATCCTATCTAAGGGTGCATCTACACTGCATAATCAACACAGTTTGACCACACTTTAATCACCATAGCTCAATGCTATGGAAGCTTGGGATTAGTAATTGGTGAGGCACCAGCACTCCATGGTAGAGAAGGCTAAATAACTTTTTAAAAATCATCTCAGAAGTGACTTGAGAACATACTGCAAGTCGCTTCTGGTGTGAAAGAATTGGCCGTCTACAGAGACATAGACACCCGGATGTATTACCATCCTGCTGTGAGGCTTCTCTCATGTCCCTGCAAGCTAGAGCTGACAGACGAGAGCTCACCTTATCTTGCGGATTTGAACCAACAACCTTCAGATCAGCAACCCAACCTTCAGGTCAGCAGTCCAGCCGGCACAAGCGTTTTACCCCTTGTGCCACCACGGCTCCTTGTAAGACTACAACTTCCAAGATTCCATAGCATTGAGCCCTGACATTTAAAAGTGGTGTCAATCTGCAGTGTAGAAGTATTCTAAGTTACCGGTGTAAGAACAGTTTAAGATGTTTCTACAGAGAGCTACTTAATATTTAATCCTGATGGCTGTAAAATCCAAGCCTCCAGTTTAAAAAAAGACACATACACAAGAGCTTTTTATTTTTTCACATTGCATTTTATTCTTTTATTCAGACATGAATTGTTTTGATATTGTAAATAGCTTAACTACATTTTAATGTTTACTTTCTGTATGTTTTTAATTGTATTGCTGAAATGAAACACTTTTAGTGAGCTGCGTTTGAGTCCCAATTTTGGGGGAAAGCAGGGTATAAATAAGTAAAATTATGATGACAACAATTAATAGTAGAAACAACTCATTTCCATTGAATTAGAAAAACTGGGAAGCCATCATTCAGCAGAAATACAGATATGTTTCACATTTCAGGTTCCAGGCTTTTGCCCTGCCATTGTTCAGTTTAAAAAATGACAGGCAAAAGCCCAAGAAATACACTTTCTCGAGACTCTGGGGAATTGCAGCTGTGACTAAAGAAAGCAAAGTGCATAGAGACAGCTGGTCTGATTTGCTATAGCACAGTTCCTCATTAATTTCTTACATAAAATCATAGAATTGAAAGACTGCAAGGGCCATCAATTCCACTCCCTGCCACGAAGGAATATGCAATCAAATCACTGTGCTGTCAAAGGCTTTCATGGCCAGAATCACTGGGTTGCTGTGAGTTTTCCAGATTGTATGGCCATGTTCCAGAAGCATTCTCTCCTGACGTTTCACCCACATCTATGGCAGGATTCCTCAGAGGTTGTGAGGTCTGTTGGAAACCAGGCACAGAGAAGCCATTGAGATCCACAAGCATGTGGACAGTTTTGATGGAGGGGAGGAGATCATGAAGATTAACAAGATCGGACTATCAGTATTAAAAAAAACTCTACAATCAGGACAGTAAATAAAGAACAACACTAAAAAATAGAGGAATTCCAGACAGGAGTAATATGGGCCAGTTAACACCTCCCAACAAAGGATTCCCCAAGGCAGGAAGCAGCCAGGCTTTGAAGCTGAAAGGCCATTCAATGCTAATCGAGGTGGCCAATATTAAAATACCAGTATTAAAAAACTCAAAAATCAGAACAGTAAATAAGAAGCAACACTCTGAGACATGGGAACTAGGGGCAGCTAACAAAGGATGCCCCCAGGCAGAAAGTAGCTAGTAGATGAAGCCATTCAATGCAAATTAGGGTGATTAACTGCAACATTCACGCTGGCCTCCAACTAACAAGAGTTCTTCCCTCACCCTGGACTTCCCAGATATATATAAACCTTTCTTGCTGAGTTTCTCCATTCCTCACAACCTCTGAGGATGCCTGCCATAGATGTGGGCGAAACGTCAGGAGAGAATACTTCTAGAACATGGCCATACAGCCCAGAAAACATACAACAACCCTGTGATCCCGGCCATGAAAGCCTTCAACAACACAATATTGTGATGCACCAATTCTGAAAAGGGGAGTAAGGTACCCATTTTGGAATGATATGTAACTTAATTTAAAAAACATTATATCAGCTAAAGAGCTCATTAAGGGTGAAAAAACCCTTCAATCAGTTTCTTGCTGTGTTTACCTTATTTAATTTTCACTTTACAAAAGGAGTAGCACCAAAAAGGGTGCCTTCTTTCCAAATTACACAGACATTTTCAGCCTGATTTCCCCTCTTCATTCCCAACCCTTTCTTGACTTGTTGCTCCAGCTTCATAGTAGCTTCTGGTTTTTGCATCTTTCAGAACTTTGTGCTTGGAGTTTGTTTGATTCAAGGGTTACATTATAAACAGCTCAGCCTGTAAACAAATGAAATGATTTCAACACAAAACTTCAGAACTGATAGTCACTGGTTGAAGCGACTGCATCTGAAAGCTTGAGGAATTTTGGCTTACGGGAAACTCTGTCTTCCTGATCTGTTTGGTAGAGTTGGAAAAGGGCTGAGGTTAATTTATCTGCCAGGTCTAGATGTTCTCAAGCCGGAACAAGATTTCATCAAAAGCCATTAAGTGGCTGCAATTTTTAGCACATCTACCTCAAACTAAAAGCTTTCATATTACGGAAATAACTGCTATACACAGTTTTATAGGAGTTTTAAAGAATTACTTCTTGGACTCGGAACCCCCATCCAAGTGATGAGAGATATAGTCTGAAAATGGAATTTACAAACTATTAATATTTTGTTTACCTATCTATATGTCTTATCTAGAAAGCAATATAAAACTTAATGTATTGTTGAAGGCTTTCATAGCCGGAATCTCTGGGTTGCTGTGAGTTTTTCGGGCTGTATGGCCATGTTCCAGAAGCATTCTCTCCTGGTGTTTGCCCACATCTATGGTAGGTATTCTCAGAGGTTGTGAGGTCTGTTGGAAACTAGGCAAGTGGGGTTTATATATCTGTGGAACGTCCAGGGTGGGAGAAGGAACTCTTGTCTGTTGGAGGCAGGTGTGAATGTTTCATTTGGCCACCTCCACATTCATGCTTGCCTCCAACAGACAAGAGTTCCCACCCTCGACATTCAACAAATATATAAACCCCACTTGCCTAGTTTCCAACAGGTCTCACAACTTCTGAGGATGCCTGCCATAGATGTGGGCAAAATGTCAGGAGAGAATGCTTCTTGAAACATGGTCATACAGCCCGGAAAACTCACATCAACCCAATATAAAACTTAGCTTCTCTTTGGGTTAAATTTGGAATCTGTATATGCGGTAGAAAAACTGAGAAGACATACATTTTCTCTTTTTTAATGAAAGTTTATGCAGCAATTATTTGACTTGGAAATAGATACCAGTGTGGAATATAGTGTGATGTAGTGCAGTGGTTTGAATACTAGACTAGGACTCTCAGAAAATCCCGCTGGGTCATGAAAACCCACTAAATGATCTTGGGCAGGTTACTCTCAGCATCAGTGGAAGGCAATGACAAACCATTTCTGAACAATTCCTGTCAAGAAAAGCCCATGATAAGTTCACCTTGTTTTGTTGTGTTTCCAACTTACGCCAACTGTATTTTGACCCGTATCTTTCTTGGCAAGATTTGTTCAGAGGGGATTTGCCTTTGCCTTCCTCTGAGGATGAGAGATTGTGACTAGGATTGCCATAAGTAAGAAATTTACTTGTAGGCACTCATCAACAACACAGAAACCGAAGCCCAGTCATTGGAAATGTATTATCCAGGCCAATCAGCTTGATCCAGGCCAAGTGAAATCAGCTTGATCCAGGCCAAGTGAAATCAGCTAACTGCTTCCCCAAACACACATACACATTAAGTGGTCCTTAACTCCATTGGGAAGATTTCCTGCATGAACTTTATTGTAATCCATAAGAAATGGACAAAGCTGCTCATTCAGTAACTTCAGTCTGCAAATGAAACATTATATCACCTTAGTAGAGACCAACCCAGATAACGAAGTTGGTAGCATAAGCCTTTATAGATTGTTGTCTATGCTTGAAAAAAAAAATCCATACTTACCTCAGATTTGGTGAAGTGGGGGGACACAATTTATTGGAAATGAATCAGCATTTTTAGCATTCAATTTGCTTCTTTAAAAGTCTCTATTTATTCTGTACTTTCCACCCAAATGGCTTTTTGGATGTGTGACCTGCAGTCCATGGATAATCACAGTTGCCCATCTCTGACTTGTGGCAACCCTGTGGATAAGATGCCTCCAAGTCACTCTGTTATCAACAACCCCTGGTGGCTCAATGGGTTAAACTCTTGTGCTGGCAGGACTGCTGACCAAAAGGTCAGAGGTTAGAATCCAGGGAGCGGATGAACTCCCATCTGTCAGCTCCAGCTTCCCATGTGGGGACATGAGAGAAACCTCTTACAGGATGGTAAAACATCCGGGCTTCCCCAGGGCAATATCCTTGCGGACGGCCAATTCTCTCACACTAGAAGCTACTTGCAGTTTCTCAAGTTGCTTCTGACACACACACACACACACACACACACACACACACACACACACACACACAAAGCAGCCTTCTCAGGTTTGCAAACTCAGGCTAGTTATGGCTTCCTTTCCTCAGTTTTTCTCTCTATCATGCTATTTTCCTATTTTCCTCCTGCTCCTGCTTTACCAACAATTATATTATTTTCTAATGAGTTTTGTTTTTTCATGATATGACCAAAATACAACAGTTTCAATTTAGTCATCTTGGCTTCTAGGGAGAGTTCAGGCTTAATTTGCAATAGGACCCATATATTTGTCTTTTGAGGAGCTCCTGGTGGCATAGTGGGTTAAACCACTGGGTTGCTGAACTTGCTGACTGAAAGGTCAGTGGTTCGAATCCAGGAGCGGGGTGAGCTCCCGCTGTTAGCCCCAACTTCTGCCAACCTAGCAGTTTGAAAACATGTCAATGTGAGTAGATCAATAGGTACCACTCCGGTGGGAAGGTAATGTAACAGCGCTCTATGTAGTCATGCCAGCCACATGACCTTGGAGGTGTCAACGGCTCTTCAGCTTAGAAATGGAGATGAGCACTACCCCCCAGAGTCAGACTTGACTTATGTCAAGAGGAAACCTTTACCTGATGTATTTTAGCACTGATGTATTTTATAAATGTTATTTTACTGTTATTGTTTTAATTATATATGCTATCTTCTTATTGTTTTATCTGTTGATTGGGCTTGGTCCCCATGTGAACCACTCCGAGTCTCCTTGGGGAGATGGAAGCGGGTTATAAATAAAGTTTTTCTATTATTATTATTACCTTTTTATTTGTATTTTGAGCTGTCCATGGTCTCTGTCAATCTCTTCTCCAGTACCATGTTTCAATGGAGTTGAGTTTCTACCTATCAACTCTTTTGCCTGTCCTGCTTTCATAACCATACAGAGAAATAGGAAATTCAATGGCAAGGGCAATCCCAACTTGGATATTCAGTTGTATTTCTTTAACCTTTAAGATTTTATCTAGTTCCTTCATAGCTGCTCTTCTGGCATTTCTACTTTAAATTTGTGGAGTATAGATTATACTGTGGAACCTTGAGTCCAGGAATGAATGTAAACACTCTGGCACTTTGTTTTAATTGCATGGCAACAATACCTTCCGGGTTAATTAAAATTGCCAATGTGTATAAGTGTACATATCTGCTGAGTGCTTGCTGTGAGAATAAAATCTTGCTGTTGAAGGAAATGTGTTGCTCAAACGAATTAAGCGCATTGTGAATATTGGCTTTGCGAAGATTGTGTGGTCACAGGTTCTTATCTGAGCAGCAAATGCATTCCCCGTGTCTCTGATTTCAACTTTTATTTGAAGCATTTTTTTTTGTCACTCTAATGGAGGCAATGGAATAGGACCTTTGGAGGAACGCTATGGTTTAGAGTTTGTAATAACAAGAGTTCCTAACCTTTGGTTCTCCAGGTTAGGTGTTTTGGACTTCTGATAAAGTCTCAAACACTTAGAACACCAAAAGTTGGGAACTACTGTGCTATGAGATTTTTGATGGTTCTTGTTCAACTGGAAACAAAGCCCAGTGGATCTCTGTTGTGTGGCAATGCATTGTGCAAGTATTTGGAAACCACATCGAACCCATTCCCAATTTTTAGACTGCGCTCTGTGTATGAATGGACAGAATCTGATAGATTTTTATGATAAGAACTTACTTGGCAGGCCCAAAATGTCTCTGTCCTTATAAGAACTTCATTAGTTTGCCAACATTACTTTGCTCATCCAAGTCTCAACAGCCAATAGAATATTAATGTATAAATAACGGCGAGAGTAAAGACTGCTGATTGGTTAAATGGCTTCTCGCATCAGAATGGTCTCACTTTGTATTCGATATTCAATAAACACAGAAAGCTGACTATTGACATCAACCTGGTGTGACGCACTGTTGCAAAGATTTCCAGTCCTGTCAAAATGGTGGAGCGTTCAGATTGGCTAGCTGATTATCTGGAATGAAAAATATTGTTCAGGGACCAATGTGTGCTTTTCAGAGAGAGATAGAGAAAGGAAAAAAGAAAATTAAATCAGTTTTCATCAGCCTGAGAGCTTCTGTATCAAGCACGGGCAAACTTCAGCCCTCCAGGTGTTTTGGATGTCAACTCCCACAATTCCTAACAGCTGGTAGGTTGTCCATATCCTATTCCCATCATCCCCAGACAGCATGATTATGATATTAAATTCTAGAATATCAGTTAAATTCTTCAAAGCACTTTGTCATAACCATATAACCTTTAATATAGCCTCTGTATAGCATTATTTCCATATTGCTGAAGATAAGACTGAGACTGGCTCTACAATGCAGTTTAACACCAATTTATCTGCCAGGACTTAATATAGTGATTTTTATAGTTTGGTGAGGCATCAGTACTCTTTGGTAGTGACAATTAAAGAATCTTTAAAATGCGCTAAGCTACAGCTGTTAAAGTGGCATCAAATGGCATTCATTCTCTAGAGATAATGCATCCTAAGGCTGGGACATTGCTCCTTAAGACGCCCCCAGTTGCTCATGGGTGAAGTCAGACTTCAATTTCTTGACCACTACCATATTCCTGATCTTGGTAGAAATTTGTAATGCTTTCAAGAGGGTTTGTGCTCTTTAATAAATATTAATTTATTCCCCCTAATATTTTATTTAGATGGAATGTGGCTCAGCAGCTCACCCCAATCTGCTCCATCCTCAAGAGATGTGCGACAGATGCCTTAATAGAGACAGATTAAGGCAGTGGTTCTCAACCTTCCAAATGCCGTGACCCCTTCATACCCTTCCTCATGTTGTGGTTACTGCCCAACCATAAATTTATTTTTGTTGCTACTTCATAACTGTAATTTTGCTACTGTTATGAATCATAATGTGAATATCTGATACGCAGGATGTATTTTCATTTGCTGGACCAAATTTGGGACAAATACCCGATACACCCAAATTTGAATACTGATGAGGTTAGGGGGGTATTGATTTTGTCATTTGGGAGTTGTAGTTGCTGGGATATATAGTTAGCCTACAATCAAAGAGCATTCTGAACTCCACCAATAATGAAACTGAACTAATCTTGGCTCATAGAACTCCCATGACCAACAGAAAATACTGGAAGGTTTTGGTGGGCATTGACCTTGAGTTTTGGAGCTCTAGTTCACCTACATCCAGAGAGCACTGTGGACCCCAAAGAATGATGGATCTGGACCAAACTTGGCACAAATACTCAATATTCCCAAATGTGAAAACTGGTGGAGTTTAGGGGAAACAGACTTTGACATTTGGGAGTTGTAGTTGCTGGGATTTATAGTTCACCTACAATCAAAGAGCCCTTTGAACCCTACTGATGATAGAATTTGGCCAAACTTCCCACACAGAACCCCCATGACCAACTGAAAATACTGGAGGGATTTGGGTTTCTAAGACCATCAGAAATATGTGTTTTCTGATGGTCTTTGGTGACCATCTGAAATCCCCTCCATGACCCTCCTTGGGGTCCCGACTCCCCGGTTGAGAAACACTGGGTTAAGGGATTAATAGTCATTGACTGTTTTGTAGTTTTATTAGGAGTGGGCATTCACTTGCCTTGTTTCCCAGTAAAGAGAGGAATCTAATCAGTGCTGCTGTAGTCAGTTCATTAGGAGTTAGCACTTAGCAGAAACAGCTTAAGATCATGAAGCCTTAAGAAGTTTCAATAGGAATCTGTCTAGGGTTTATGTTCTTTAGTCCATGAGACAGAGCTATGGAGCTCCATCCTTGATGACCTTCCTGTAGGTGACCCAAACTGTACTCTTCTGTCCACCCTGTGCTATTTCAAACAGTCCCTTGATAACTTTTCAAATAATATTTAAGCAGGTTTCAACATATATATTAGAAGTCAAAATGTTTTTCAATCTTTCTGCCTGTTAAGATGCCCAAATCTAGCTGCGTGATCACAGGGCCAACAAATTTGATGTGTTGCTCAATAGCACTAAAATTAATGCTCTAGTAAGTTCTCTGTTCTGGATTTCACATGTATGAACTGATGTTGTGGACCAAGCTTGTTGATGATAATAATAATAATAAAATAATAATTTTATTTCTTACTCACCTCACCTCGTGACTCAAGGAGGGGTACAACATAGCTAAAACACATAATAATCATAAACATTATATTTATTTATCATGTCAGAAGCGAATTGAGGGTACAGTTATAATGTATAAAAAACCACACATATAGTTTAAAACTTGGCATTATATCAAATTCCCTTTGACCAGAAGCCATCCACTTCAAGTGCCTCTGGTGTCACTGTAAGAAGGTCCTCCATTGTGCATGTGGCAGGACTCAGGTTGCATTGTAGTAGGTGGTCTGTGGTTTGCTCTTCTCCGCACTCGCATGTCGTGGACTTCACTTTGTAGCCCCATTTCTTAAAGTTCGCTCAAAGCATACTTCTACAAATATATATATTAAAATACACAGAACAAAGATTAAAGTAACTGTCATATACTCCTTTGTTACTCCCCTCCAACATGTATCCTCTAGACTGTTCCACTTTCATATGTCCCTGTTTCCCGTGGTTTTTATTCCTTTGTCTCTCTCACCCCAAGTTTTATCTTTGTGTTCATGCGGCCCACCCTTGTTTTTACTGTTTCTTTGACTTTGTGTTGCAATGTATATTATTATCTATTGTATTGTTTTAATTGTGCTATGATATGTTGTTTTATATTTTGTTATATTGTATTGCTCTGGGCATGGCCCCATGTAAGCCGCCCCGAGTCCCCGTTGGGGAGATGGTGGCGGGGTATAAATAAAGTTTTATTATTATTATTATTATTATTATTAAAGTATGGTGGACACAAGACACGAGTTTAAAATTCATGATTAAAACGGACTGTAGGCATGCTGGAAGAGATATTTATGGTTGTCCCTCTGTTTTTTTGTTTTCTTGGATTTGATTATTAATTGATTTAATCAATATGTTTTTCTAGGAACGTCTAGGTCTTCTTCCAATGTGACTTTCCAGTTGTTTTGGAGGACCTAGAGATTCCTAGAGAAAACACTTCTCTAGGAATATCTAGGTCTTCCAGTGCAATACTTTAGTCAGCTTTCAGTCAAAGTCAACCATATTGTCATGCTGGAAAGCCTAGAAATTCCTGTGCCCCTAATTCCAATGAATGTGGAAAGCTGACAATACATTTAAGCTGACAACCCAAAAATTGAATGCAAGTTCAAGGCTAATTGGTAAATTCAGCCTTTATTGGAAAATTGCTGTTTCATGTAGATTTTGCATGGAAGATGAATGAATTTTGAAGATTATAATGGCTATCAATTGGTGCCCTGCTCATTCAACAAGGAACCCATGTCTGGAATAAATGGTGGGGATGTTCATCTGGGCCAGCTCCACTAAGCTGCTGGAATGAACTATACTGGAGCTGTCCTTGAAAAGTGATTGAAAATTTCCAACATGCTGCTCAGATTGTTGTCTCATGTGCATTTCAGAGACCATATACCAAATACTTTGTTTACATTTTGTTGCTGTGGTCAATTTATGATGCTGGTTTTGATCTAGATACCCTCCATCTGTCCCTAAGTTCCATCTCAATTAATCCTCCGTCATCCCATTGTTTCAGTTGCTTTTAAAATGTCCTAGTTCCTTTTTCTTCCTCCGACTTTACTGCATTATCCTGGTTACTTTAGGTGCTGTAATTTATATGCAAGGTGTAAAACCAATCTGAACTCAATTAACTCAACAGTGAGGAAAGGTAAGAGGAGTGCAGGGTGCACACATGCATGAATACATCCATGGTGAAAAGCCATGCAGCAAAACTATGTCATTTGGACAAAAATTAAAATAGGTAGAGGTGGTCTTTCTCTATAAACTTTCACTTTCCACATGTGGAGAAGAACACCCGTGGAACGGGAATAATGTGATCTTTTCCTCTTGTGCTTATTTAACAGATATTTTACAGTTTGTCAAAGTTGCATTTTCACTGTAGAATTAATGCAGTTTCACACCACTTTAACTGCCATGGCGCACTGCTCTGGAATCCTGGGATTTGTAATTTGTTGAGGCAACCAGCATTCTGGGCCCTTCTACACAGCCATATAGCCCAGAATATCAAGGTAGTTAGTCCATAATATCTGCTTTGAACTGGATTATCTGAGTCCACACTCCCATATAATCAGGGCCGGCCCAAGGAAATTTTCAAGTGTAAGCGAAACAGGATTTTGGTGCCCCCCCCCCCCCAAAAAAAACCCAATCACCGAGAAATAAAAGGTAGAAGGTAGAGGTGAATAGAATGGATAAAAGAGTTTACCTTACAACCAGAAGTTTATTAACAACATTATGTTCATATAGTAACATTACATAGAATTAACACCAATCTTGCATTTTAATAAATAAATATTTTAATAAACTTTGCAACAATTTTAATTTTTTTTGTTATTTCTAGTCTACAAGTACTACACAAAGGTTTCCTGGTCATGATATCTCTTCAGAAGATTTTTCAGACTTCGGACTAGTTTCAGATCAGTTTTGTTTGGGAGAACGCAGCCCCAGGAGAATAGACACTTCCTTTCTCAGGAAGTGAACTCTTGTCCTTCAGAAGTGCCACGCCAGCGTGGACCATTGTAATGGGTGTAGCAAAGCAGGGGAAATCCAGTCATGAATCAATCAGGGCCAGCTAACACCTCCCAACAAAGTATTCCCATCATCAAAGTCTGGTAAATCCTCTGTTTTCTCACGGCCACAAACGGCAGAAGCACATACCATATCGCAAAGAACACCACTCTGAAAACGGGAATTCCAGACAGGAAACAATCAGGGCCAGCTAACACCTCCCAACAAAAAATTCACTCAGAGAGGAAACAGCCTGGCTGTAAATCTGCAAAGCCATTACATCCTTATCATTTTTCCTAATTGCATCATTCATTCTTGCCTCTAACAGACAAAAAAAACAATCAGAAATATTGTATATTCACAACCTTTAAGAAATAATATCCCCTGATGGCACAGCATGTGAAAGCGCTGAGCTGCTGAAATTCTGGACCGAAAGGCTGCAGCAGGTTTGAATTGGGGGACCAGAGTGAGCCCTCACTGTTAGCCCCAGCTTCTGCCAACCCAGAAGTTCAAAAACATGCAAATGTGAGTGCATCAATAGGTACTGCTCCAGCGGGAAGGTAACGCTGCTCCATGCAGTCATCCCACATGACCTTGGAGGAGTCTACGGACAACGCTGGCTCTTTGGCTTAGAAATGGAGATGAGCACCAAACCCCAGAATCAGACATGACTGGACTTAATGTCAGGGGAAAAACATTTACCCTTTAGGGTTGTTGTATGTCTTTCGGGCTGTGTGGCCATGTTCCAGAAGTATTCTCTCCTGACGTTTCGCCCACATCTATGGCAGGCATCCTCAGAGGTTGTGAGGTATCCATACCTCACAACCTCTGAGGATGCCTGCCATAGATGTGGGCGAAACGTCAGGAGAGAATACTTCTGGAACATGGCCACACAGCCCGAAAGACATACAAGAACCCTGTGATCCCGGCCATGAAAGCCTTCGACAACATGTTTACCCTTTACCTTAACTACCACCAGTTCCTCAATACTTTATTTCCCATACCACCATACTTCGCCACAATAAAGCATGGTCGGGCACAACTAGTATATATAATATACAATTATTAAAACTATAAATCCCAGCAACTACAACTCCCTACTCAATTAATTAATTAACAAAACATTCAGTCACCAACTACAACTCCCAAAACAAGGGATTAAACATTAAACATGTACAGTAGAGTTTCACTTATCCAACATACGTAGGGCGGCAGAACGTTGGATAAGCAAATATGTTGGATAATAAGGAGAGATTAAGAAAAAGCCTATTGAACATCAAAATAGGTTATGATTTTACAAATTAAGCACCAAAACATCATGTTGGACAACAAATTTGACAGAAAAAGTAGTTCCATGCATAGTAATGCTATGTAGTAATTACAGTGGAGTCTCATTTATCCAACACTCGCTTATCCAATGTTCTGGATTATCCAATGCATTTTTGTAGTCAATGTTTTCAATATATCGTGAGAGGGCCAGCTAACACCTCCCAACAAAGTATTCCCATCATCAAAGTCTGGTAAATGCTCTGTTTTCTCAGGGCCACAGACGGCAGAAGCACATAACATATCGCATAGAACACCACTCTGAAAACAGGGGAATTCCATACAGGAAACAATCAGGGCCAGCTAACACCTCCCAACAAAAAATTCACTCAGGGAGGAAACAGCCAGGCTTTAAAGCTGCAAGGCCTTTACATCCTTATCATTTTTCCTAATTGCAGCATTCATACTTGCCTCTAACAGACAAAAAAAACCCAATCAGAAATATTGTATATTCACAACCTTTAGGAAATAATATCCCCTGATGGCACAGCGTGTGAAAGCGCTGAGCTGCTGAAATTCTGGACTGAAAGGCCGCAGCAGATTTGAATTGCGGGACCAGAGTGAGCCCTCACTGTTAGCCCCAGCTTCTGCCAACCCAGAAGTTCAAAAGCATGCAAATGTGAGTGCATCAATAGGTACTGCTCCAGCGGGAAGGTAACGCCGCTCCATGCAGTCATCCCACATGACCTTGGAGGAGTCTACGGACAACGCTGGCTCTTTGGCTTAGAAATGAAGATGAGCACCAAACCCCAGAATCAGACATGACTGGACTTAATGTCAGGAGGAAAACATTTACCCTTTAGGGCGAGCTGCAGCCAGGGCGAGCTGCGGCCGCGTCCAGGAACTAAGGGAGGATTGGGCGATCTCTGCTGTGTGCGTGCACACAGCAGGGATCGCCCAATTCTCCCTTCCTGGACGCGGCCGCAGGTCGCCAGGGCGATCTGCGGCCGCGTCCAGGAACTAAGGGAGAATTGGGCAATCTCTGCTGTGGCGCTATGGGCTGCTGTCGACGCCTCGACAGCGCCCCTAGCGGCCAGCGCCCGAGGCCGCCGCTTCAGCAGCCTCATATGTCCAACCGGCCCTGCATATAATCCAGTTCAATGTATACAGCTGTGGGGAAGGGGCCTCTGGCAAAGAAGGCTGAAGACCTGGAAATTTAATGTTTCCAGAGCATTAAACTATGGCAGTTAAAGAGGTGTCAAATAGTATGAATTCTACAATGTACCCATGTACGCTTGGGTTAGCATTGGGATTTAAATTAAGTTGGACAGAGATCAGAAAATTCACAGGAAAGGTGCTGTCAAAGGCTTTCATGGCCGGACTCACAGGGTTGTTGTGTGTTTTCCAGCCCAGAAAACACACAACAACCCTCACAGGAAACGGTTCAGGATTAATCATTAATAATCTTAAATATCTAGTTCAGTTCCATTCATGTTAGGAATTGTGATATTGACTGTTATGTTCATACTAAACTGTCATATCCATTTAAATTAAGACCTGTGTTAAAACTTCAATCATACAGTGAAGCTTAAAAATGTCACCTATGACTTTACTCCATTCTCTACTCCTGTTCTGAAGATATGAGAGGAGGAAACAATTACATGAGCCCTATATTTTTCTCCTATGCCACCAAACACCCTCCCCTTGCTTTCCTTTTTTTCCGTCATAATCTCATTTCCCTCCACCTTTCTTTTGTTTACTGATTCCCACGTGGATCCATGAGCAAATGTCTCAAAATAAGCATTTTAATATTCAGATCAGAAAAGATGCCTAATGCATGAAACAGAAAAACTACCTGGATGTTGCTCCCTTCCCACCGCTCTTTTACATGTTTGTTTAAAATCTTTTATCCTTGAATGTAAGTAAACTATTATACTCTAATAATAAAAAATGCAATTGAAACACATGATGGACATATGATTAATATATTTATATTATTTTTCATCTACGGAGCCGTTTGTATTTTCAGTTATTACTGCACTGGAACCCTATAATGTTTTGTAAGAGAGACATTCTTTAGTTATCATTTGCATGTATGCCCCACTTCCCTCCATGAAGTTCAATGTGACATATGTGGCTCTTCTCTTACCCACTTTATCCTAAAAATAACCTTGTGAGGTATATTAAGCTGAGCAACATTGAGTTGCCAAGGTAAAACCAAGCACGTTTTATGGCTCTGTTTTATGCATCACATTAATCCATTTCAAAATCAAAGTCATAACAATGTGGATAGCTTGTCTTTTTCATTGCAGTTTGGCAGGGCAAAACAAAATTAAACCGACTCTTCATAGATTCATACAAATATGTCTTAATGAATATTTATCTCAACTGTGATAAAATCTGAAGAATTATTGTATTTGCAGAACTAAATTTTTGTGATTCAGGATGTTTGGACAGATTGGACTCTGAGACCATGGCTTAAATTCAATTACTAGTCCAGACGAAGTAGAACCATTAAATCAATAAAACTTTCATAAATGTTGACTTAAATTCAGCACTTCATTTCATTCAATAAAAAGGACGTTAAAAGAGATAACTGATTTTAATTAGTATCTATCACTGATTATATGTTTCATTCTTCTGCTGTCTCGTGGAAGGTGTTATTAGAATCATACAGTTGGAGGAGACATCACGGGCCATTCAGTCCAACCCCCCGCCAAGAAGCAGGAAAATCACATTCAAAGCATCCCCAACAGATGGCCATTCAGCCTCTGCTTAAAAGCCTCCAAAGAAGGAGCCTCCACCACACTCTGGGGCAGAGAGTTCCACTGCTGAACAGCTCTCACAGTGAGGAAGTTCTTCCTAATGTTCAGGTGGAATCTCCTTTCCTGTAGTTTGAAGCCATTGTTCTGCGTCCTAGTCTCCAGGGCAGCAGAAAACAAGCTTGCTCCCTCCTCCCTATGATTTCACCTCACATATTTATACAAATACATTATACATCATGTCTCCTCTCAGCCTTCTCTTCTGCAGGCTAAGCATGCCCAGCTCTTTAAGCCGCTCCTCGTAGAGCTTGTTCTCCAGACCCTTGATTATTTTAGTCACCCTCCTCTGGACACATTCCAGCTTGTCAACATCTCCCTTCAACTGCGGTGCCCAGAATTGGACACAGTATTCCAGGTGTGGTCTGACCAAGGCAGAGTAGAGGGGGAGCATGACTTCCCTGGATCTAGACACTAGACTCCTATTTATGCAGACCAAAATCCCATTGGCTTTTTTAGCTGCCGCATCACATTGTAGGCTCATGTTTAACTTGTTGTCCACGAGGACTCCAAGATCTTTTTCACACGTACTGCTGTTGAGCCAGGCATTGTCCCCTATTCTGTATCTTTGCATTTCATTTTTTCTGCCTAAGTGGAGTATCTTGCATTTGTCCCTGTTGAACTTCATTTTGTTAGTTTCTCTAATCTGTCAAGATCATTTTGAATTCTGCTCCTGTCTTCTGGAGTGTTAGCTATCCCTCCCAGTTTGGTGTTGCTGCAAACTTGATGACCGTGCCTTCTAACCCTCCATCTAAGTCATTAATAAAGATGTTGAACAGAACCGGGCCCAGGATGGACCTCTGCAGCACTCCATTTGCCACTTCTTTCCAGGATGAACAAGACGCATTGGTGAGCACCCTTTGGGTTCGTTCACTTAACCAATCACAGATCCACCTAACCATAGTTTTGCCTAGCCCACATTTGACTAGTTCATTTTCCAGAAGGTCATGGGAGACCTTGTCAAAGACCTTACTGAAATCCAGATACGCAACATCCACGGCATTCCCTGCATCTACCCAGCTTGTAACTCTATCGAAAAAAGAGATCAGTTTCCTCACAGAACTTAGCAATAAGTTAATATATTAATACTGTTATTTATTTATTTATTTATTTATTTACAACATTTATATCCCGCCCTTCTCACCCGAGGGGACTCAGGGCGGCTTACAAAAATTGGCAAAATTTAATGCCCAAAATACAATCATAAAAACAAAACAATAACAGATCTACTAATAACATTGTTAAAACACATTATAAAACCTTAAAAACGTATATATAATTAATTCCATTCGTCCGAGATCCTCATTCTACATCCTTAAATCAGTCCATGTCAACGTTGCCATTTACTCATCAAAAGCTTGGGCGCATAACCATGTTTTTAACCTTTATATGTGAGCAGCAAGCAAAGTTACTCCTTAGTAACTCATTACTAACAGTTATTTTAAACTTAATCATTTTAAAATACAAAGATACCTCAAACATCCTCCAAATAATCCCCTGAATGATATTTACAAGTCATGTCACTCAAGGTACCCCCAAATTAAAGATAATAGTAGTAATTTCATTATTCTTCAAGGTTATCACTGTTGACTTTGCTACTGCTCTCCCCATCCAATAATATGTGAAAACTAATGTGTATTTGTTCCCTTGCTCTGGTTCAGTTTAACAACTTTGCTTCCAAATATAGCTTTTTCATCTGATTCTTGAAGCACCCTCCTTGTTTCATTCACATTTTTTCAAAGAAACCAGATGCCTTCATTGTCAAGTGATTGCAGCTCCACTTTTTCTCTGCTGTCCTTCAAGATTTTCATGCAGTTGCAACATCAGCATCATCAATGAGGAATTTTGTGCCTTTAATGAAAAGTTTCCTACTTATAGGCTCTGCTCGTTGACTTATTCCATAGGAGCGGCAATGTAAATCTAGCATTTTGAACAAAACATAGCAACACAGAAAACATAGCAGGTCACAGGGACCAAAAAAATTAGCAGAGACTACATGTACCAACCACATATTACAAACTCCTGCTCTAAGCAGTTTGCCACACTCTCATCTCCATATGTTACCTGCTTTGAGCTATGTTTGATGGGAAAAGGGAAAAAAACTATTATTAATCCACAGAAATCCTAGGTTGGTTGATTCTACAGTAAAAGCAGCTCTACATTCCCCATTTCTACCCGGGTTCTTTATTGCAGCTCCTCTTTCAGAAGAGCTTTCCCCCAAATTCCCTCTGTGTTTCTGGTCCATGACATCCCCATAGTCAGCCTTGTACTGCTGCCATTCAAGGCAGGGATTGTGACCCTCCTGTGTCTAATATCTCTCTCCATGTCAGTTATTCTAGTTCTGGGTTGCTGTGAGTTTTTCGGACTGTATGGTCATGTTCCAGTAGCATTATCTCCTGATGTTTCACCTGCATCTATGGCAGGCATCCTCAGAGGTTGGTTCAGAAGTCTTTTCTAGTTCTGTTTGACATCACCTGCCCAATAAAAATTGCTGCTCGAGGCTGAGCAATAAATGCTTCTCTATTTCCTCTGCTTAGGGTATATATAATCCGATGGCCACCAAGATATTTTGGCCCTTGAGGAAGAAAAGCCCATAAGCATCTCTCATTCCTGAGGTTTTTTTTTCCATGTCAGGAGCGACGTGAGAAACTGCAAGTCATTTCTGGTGTGAGAGAATTGACCTTCTGCAAGGATGTTACCCAGGGGATGCCCAGGTGTTTGATGTTTTACCATCCTTGTGGGAGGCTTCTCTCATGTCCCTGCATGGGGAGCTGGAACTGACAGAAGGAACTTGCCCGTTCTCCCCGGCTTCAAACCACCAGCAGTCCTGCCGGCACAAGGATTTAATCCATTGCACCACCGGGGGCTCATCCCTGAGTGTAAAAACACAATAACCACAGATTTGCTGGTAGTCACTTCCAAAATTGGCTACCTGAAGCACCTGTCTACTAGTGAAAAAGATTTGCATGTGTGCATGTTTACTTTCAAGTCACCAGTCGAATTACATTGACTCCATGCATTTAATAGGGTTTTCTGAAGTTTTGTCAGTTCCTTCCTCTGAAATATACCCTACAGAACCTGCTACAGTAGAGTCTCGCTTATCCAACGTAAACGGGCCGGCAGAACGTTGGATAAGCAAATATGTTGGATAATAAGGAGAGATTAAGGAAAAGCCTATTAAACATCAAATTAGGTTATGATTTTACAAATTAAGCACCAAAACATCATGTTATACAACAAATTTGACAGAAAAAGTAGTTCAATATGCAGTAATGCTTCGTAGTAGCTCCTGTATTTTCGAATTTAGCACCAAAATATCACAATATGTTGAAAACATTGACTACAAAAATGCGTTGGATAATCCAGAACGTTGGATAAGCAAGTGTTGGATAAGTGAGACTCTACTGTATTCCTTGTTAGCTTCCATTCAGGTGCTGGCCAGGGCTGACCTTGCTTAGCTTTCAAGATCAGGCAAGATCTAGCGCCTTATATAAATCCTGGTAAGGTATTCCATTCAGATTGACCATATGGGCAGCTCTGCAGGAAAAATATTATTACTGCAGAGATGCATGTCATTCATTCAGAAAGTGAGTTGACCTACTGTTGTCCTTGTTCAGGACTTCTGGCAAATTCAGAGGATCTCTGACCAGGATATTCAAAAACATCCTAAATTGAGCCGTTGAAGTAGTAAGCTTTGTTTCCCTTCTCCACTGACACTTTGTTTGTTGACTAAAAACAAAGGGTTGTGGGAAGGATACTGGCTGAAGAGGCAAATCTTTCCAAAACTGGGCAGCTGGTCACTCCAGGGTTCTTGCCATGCCTCCTATTTTTGCCTAATTGTGCCTTAGGTAGAGCAGGGACAGGAAAAAGCCCTTCAAGTCATCATCATCTCTTTCCTTGGACAAGGATGAAGGGGATGAGAGGAGATTGGAAGAGAAATTCTTCCAGCACAAGAGCTTCTACTATGTGAAATGACCAAACAAAAGACTGTCACGCAAGGCTCCCCAAAATCCATTAGCCTCCCGGCTTTAGGCGACGTCAGCTGGCAAGGGAATTCTGCAAGGCTGTAGCTTGAGTCCCCTGCTCTTTGTGTGGGAGGGAAAAGTCACACCAATAAAAACCAAATCTTGCATCCTTATCAATTATGCAGATTGAATGCACTCAGGCAGCCCAAGACGACTTTGGGCGCAGGAGCAGCAAAGCCGAAAGAGCTTCTGCCATATTTTTATTTCCAACTCCCCCTCTCCCATGACCACTATCACACACATATTCTGTATATAAAATTAAAAGTTCAAGTGGGTGCTAAGAAACTCTGAGTTTAGACCCTAAAATACTAAGGCAGCCAAATGAAAATCCTTTATTAGGATGATTTGATGGATTGATTAATGTGTATGTCTCAAAAAGCATTGTCCGTGTGTCTATCACATATATTGCAGGGTGTGTGAGGTATCTTACAATCTAAGTAAACAAAAAATATTCTACTTGGTTAGAAAGAAAAATCATCTTTAATCTTTTTGAGTGATGTGTGGGGAGGGGAGGAATACAATGCAGGTCTTTTGACTTTACAGATTGTAGAGGCTTTGCAGATTATAGAACTAGTCCCTTTACTGATTAGTCAAGTCATGTTTCAGCTGATTAATCCAGCAGTTTATAGTCACAGAGTCTGCAGAGGTTATATAACTGAAATTACTTTTATTTTGCCACTTAACAGTAATCCCGCACTGCCGCTTGGGACAGCTGCTTTATCCTTCATGTTCTGGACTTGTATTCCACACTCATACTCCCCCTTTCCCCTTATAAAACTCAAAATTATAATGCTGAATAAATAACACATGCTAATATTTGCTATTATTAGGTACAACTTTAACACTGAAGAACTCATAAAGTGGACCCCTAATCAGTAGAGGACTGAGGATTGGCTGCATTCTGAACAAACAACATATGACATTTATTAAAACCTAATGTTTAAGTTTAATGTCTAATGGAGCCCCCGGTGACGCAGTGGGTTAAACCGTTGAGCTGCTGAACCTGCTGACCGAAAGGTCGGTGGTTTGAATTCGGTGAGCGGGGTGAGCTCCCGCTGTTAGCCCCTGCTTCCACCAACCTAGCAGTTCGAAAACATTCAAATGTGAGTAGATTAATAGGTACCACTTTGGCAAAAAGGTAATGACGCTCCATGCAGTCATGCCGGCCACATGACTTTGAAGTTGTCTAAGGACAACATCGGCTCTTCGGCTTAGAAATGGAGATGAGCGCCATCCCCCAGAGTCAGACATGACTAGACTTAATGTCAGGGGAAAACCTTTACCTTTAAAGTTCAAGTAGAATTTTTTCCTGCAGTTTGAATTTATTGTTCCTAGTCTGTAGAGCAGCAGTGGGGAAAAGCGTCCTATTCCTCAAAGTGATATTCTTTCAAATATTTAAACATGGCTATCTAACTCCCTAAGTTTTTCTTCAAAAGGCTTTCCTTCCAGCCCTATTACCATTATGGTTGCCCTCCTCTAGACATGTTACACCTGTCAATATCTTTCTTGAATTATGTTGCTCAGAACTGGACAAAGCATTCTAGATGAGGTCTGACCAAACAGAATACAGCTGTACTATTACTTCCCTAGATCTAGATGCTATGCTCCTATTTGTGCAACCTAGAATCAGATGGCCTTTTTTGGTTGCACATCACACTGTATAAACACCAGCGGTGTCTTTAGGCAAGGGATGTGGTCATCTGTGAAGCCCAGAAGGTTGATGAGGGTCAAATTGAACTCTAGAGCAGGCATGGGCAAACTTGGGCCCTCCAGGTGTTTTGGAGTTCAACTCCCATAGTTCCTAACAGCCGGTAGTTGAAGTCCAAAACACCTGGAGGGCCCAAGTTTGCCCACGCCTGCTCTAGAGCACATGGTTCCCTACATCTTCAATAGGCCAGGCTGTGGCGCAGGCTGGTTAGCCAGCTGCAACAAATCACTCTGACCAAGAAGTCATGAGTTTGAGGCCCGCCCATGCCTGCATCTGTTATGGCATTGAATGTTTGCCTTATATGTGTAATGTGATCTGCCCTGAATCCCCTTCGGGGTGAGAAGGGCGGAATATAAATACTGTAAATAAATAAATAAAATAGGAGAAACTATAATAGTCATTCCAAAGATTAGAATTTGCTTATTGAAGAAGTGCAGCAAAGTGTCTGCCTACAGAAGTTCAAAAGGCTTTGTATCAATCAATCAATTTATTAATGCTCCGACCAATGGTCATATGCATTTACAGAAACAACATCAAACAAACGTCTATACAAAACACTGTAAAATTCAACACTTAAAAGTAGGATGCAAGCAGGATAAAACAGAACATGCAAACTATACATTGTGTGATGCAGCAGCACAAGTGCAACATGTGCTGGGGACTGCACAATTACCGGTAAAATGCCAATGTATAAAATCAGTCATTTAAAAAACATATGTAAAAATATCAACCAAGCATCTGTAGAAACCCTGTAAACTTCCACAGTTAAAACCACGGTGCCTGGAGTATAAAACAGAGCTTGCAAAATATAACCAGTAAAAAGCCAATATAAAATATCAGTCATGTTAAAAACTAGATAAAAGCATCTCCGGCGCAGTCGACTGCAATGTCCGCAATCAGTCTTGCTCTGATTTTGTTTGCTGCCAAGGTAAAGAGAGAGACCTTATATGTGATTGTGGAGTTGGTGTCAGATAAAAGGTAGAAGATCTTTTCTGCAACCGTATTCAATCGTAGGTACCATAGAATGGGCCCTAAGAATTTATTTCTTGGTGCAGAGTATAGAGTGCAGGCAAACAAATAGTGGGGCAGGTCCTCAATTTCTGAGGCCCCGCATACGCATATCCGGCTAGGCAAAGGAGTGCCCGAGTATCTACCATCCAGCACTGCTGAGGGCATGCTTTGGAATCGTAGAGCTGTAAAAGCTTGCCTGAGGTTAGGGAATGTGAGGTTGGTTAGATACATAGCCCTTTCATGGTCGACTTTGTATAATTTGTACCATGTTGAGAATTTGGAGCTGTTAATAGCCTGCCTGTCCATTTGAATACCTTGGTTATAAATGTATTCATGCAACTTCTCTCTTGAACTCAGGGTTGAAGGCTCATGAGACAGGGTAGGGTATATGTTCAGCAATTTCTGATGTTTTAAGCTCCAAAGTTTGCATTCAGATAGATGTTCAAAGCATAGCTTTGGGAAAACCCTAGCTGGGGAATCCTCTACGATTCTCCAATAGTTGTATAGGGAGAAGTGAATGCGAGATCTTATGGAGGGTAAACCAACCTCTGCTCTGACCAAGGCTGCTGGAGTGCCAGGTCGGAGTCTCAGCAGTTTCTTAAGGAATGTATTCTGGATGGCCTCCAATTTTGGTATCTGTGAATCGTCCCATCCCCAGACTGGGGCGCCGTACAGAATCTGGGCAATAACTTTGCTCTGGAATATTTTCAGAGCTGGGGCAACCAGATGGCCCCCTGCTGTGTTATAAAATCTGAGGATTCCTCCAATAGATTTTAGTGCCACTTCTCTGCTATGTTCTATATGGGGCTTCCATGATAGAGTGTCTGAAAAATATACACCCAGTTACTTAAATTCCCTGCATTGTTCAATCTGATGGCCACCAATGGACCATCTGAACTGTGAGTGTCTTTTTCCGAACACCATCACCTTTGTTTTATTATAATTGATGTTCAGCTTTTCTTTGGAGCAGTATATGCCCAGTTTAGTAAGTAGCCTTCTTAGACCTATTTTGGCGAATGAGACTAACAACATATCATCTGCATATAAAAGAGCAGAAATCTTCTTTGAACCGACTGAGGGTGGGAAGAATTCTGGACCTGAAAGTGCTGTTATTATATCATTCAAGTATAAATTAAAGAGTGTGGGTGCCAGCAGACAGCCTTGTTTTACTCCTTTACTGGTGTGAATTGCATCAGTTAGTGAGCCAGAGGTGCCAACTCTTATTCCAGCTGTGGTGTCAGAGTATAGTGCCTTAATAAGAAACAACAGGCGTTTATCTATATTAGTGTTGGTCAATTTTTGCCACAACAAGTTTCTGTCAATTGAATCGAATGCTGCAGCTAAATCAACAAAGGCTACAAATAGGTGTTTAGTTGGTCCTGCGATTGCTTGTTGGGCTAGGAAGTACAGCGTCAAACATTGATCAATTGTGCTCTGACCTTTTCTAAAACCAGCCTGTTCAGGGTGAATAATGTGGTTAGCAGATTCCCAATCCTCTAATTTGTTTAATAGGTGTTTGCTATATAACTTAGAATCAATATCTAAGAGGCTGATGGGTCGGTAATTGTTGGGGTCTTGCTTGTCACCCTTCTTGTAAATAGGAACAACTATGCTCTGTTTCCAGCCCTCTGGAATTAAACCTGAGTTGTTGATATGTGTAAACACTTTAGCTAATATTGGGGCCCACCATTCTGGGAAGTTTTTAAATATTTCTGGGGGCATCATGTTTTCCCCTGGAGCCTTACCCAAGGCTAAAGCTGCAATCAGCTTCTTTATCTCAGAGATTGTCACTGGCAGCCAGAGTGGCAAACAGGACATTTCAAAGATAGTTGGCGGATGATTCTCTGAGGAGTTAGCTTCATAGAGTCCACTAAAGTGAGTGAACCATTGCTCGGATGAAATATGCCCAAGTACTACCGGTCTGACCATATGCATTCCTCTAGAGGTTATATCCCAGAACAGTTTCTCATTCTTTTGCGTCACTGCTAAGGCTAGTTGTTTCCACTGTTCTTTGGCATGTATGTCTTTTTTTTTGCTTTATAAGAGCCTTATAAGATACCCTCATTGAAGCTAGGATAACAGCTGTATTGTTGTCTTTATTTCTAAGGGCCTGTCTAGAGTAGTCCATCAGTACCTTCCTGGCGCCTCTACATTCTGAGTCAAACCATCTATTGGTTCCCACTTTGTTGGGGTTAGATTGTTTTTTACAGACCAATGTAGGTCTGAGATTCTGGATGATGGATTGGTAGGCAAGTAATATATCTGAGTTGGAGTCTAGGATGTATTGGTGAAGATTTTTAAAAGGAGTACTCTCGATTATGTGGTGAAGGGAGTTATCTAAATTGACAGACCACCTTATTCTCTGCTCTCCCATGTGAATTCCATTTAGATTTTGACAGGGCCGTGATGGTGGGTACAATTCAAAGTCAAATATCAGTGACAGAGGGAAATGGTCACTTTCTACCCTATTTTCGACTGCAAAGCTTTGTATGTCTGGGAGCAGGTTGACAGAGGCTGCCATGTAATCTATTGTGCTAGCTCCACTGTTAGTGACATAGGTGTAGGCACCCTGCGTTCTATCATATTGTGTTCCATTAAGACACTGCAAATTGTGGAGGGAAAGAATCTCTAAAAAGCTCCTACCTGATTTGTTGCTGTTTGAGTCTTGTGAAACCCTGGCAGCAGGTGTAACCTGGAAGACTTGTCCAAAATTTGTGCCCTCCACCTGTTTCAATTCTGCCCCAATTCTGGCATTGAAGTCTCCACACAGAAGAACCTTTGTGGAGGGGTATTGATTTTCTAATAGCGTAAGGGTTTCGGATAGGCTAGACCAAACATTGTTAGGGCCTCCATTTTTTGATAGTCTAGGTGGAAAATAAACATTTATACAAATTAAACCACCAAAATGCTTGCACTTAATGAGAAGGGCCTGTATGCATTGAGGGTGGGTACTAACCAAGGGTTGGATGTCGACTTGCAGTTCTACTGAGATAAGTGTAGTGAGGCCACCACTGCCTCGACCTTTAGAACTTGTTTTTACAGCTGGAACTGAGAATGATCTAAAACCATAAAGAGAAGGTAAGTTAGCTTCTTCAGCCCATGTCTCTTGCAGACAAATTATTCTAAATGTTTGCAAATACATTGCAAAGTCTGCATCATGGAATTTATTTGACCACCCCATAATATTCCAGGATAACAAATGTAGTTGTCAAGATGTTGTAAGCAAATCTGGATCACCACCAATACCCAGGGTCATAGTCTGCACTGGGACTTTTAGGTTAGAGGACAGTTCTTGTGGAGGGGGTGTGTTGTAACCCCTCCTAGGTTCCAAAAGTTGTATTGGGGATGTGGTTGCGATCTCTTCCTCATTCATCGCTAGTAGGTCGACTACAGGGCCTCCCTCCAGGTTCCTCCTAACATGAGAGGGCTCATCAATAGGCACTAAGTTTATCAACGGTTCAGCCAAGTCCTTGGTGGTAAACAGCTTGTTCTTAAGGTGGTCCAACTTCTATGGCTGGCAATTATGGCTGGCAAGATGGCGCCGGCATGATAGGAAGCGTTTGAAGGAGCTCCGATATCTCTGCTGTTATTAGGCTACCAGGGCACAACAGTTCATTGTTTTGAACATTCTTCTATTCTTATCTTCTTTGCAATGGGAAGCAAAAAAAACGGACCAGGACAAGCCCTGAGACAGCCAGACCTCACAAGCCCTCTAAACAACTCAAAATAGATGAATTATTTGGGGAGGAAACCGTGAGTACGCCAGTGTTAAAAACTCTGCTTACTGATAATAGCTTTTCAGCTTTGGATAATGGAAACATATGTTCTTGCAACTTGGCTGGTTATCATGAAGGGGTGTCCTTGGATTCATCTGGGGCAGATATGTCTGGGGAGAATTTGTCAATTACAGAGATACAACAATATGCTAAACAACAATAAACATGCCCACCTGACTTTGTGACAAAACAATGTCTTCTGACTGCCGACACTGTTGTATCTATTTTTGAACATTTAAAGAAAATTACAAAACAACTTGAGCTCCTTAAGCTTTCATTTGATTCTTTAGTTCAAAAAAATACAGCTTTAAAAGAAAGCCCAGCGCAGACCAATAGCCCAGAGCCCAGAAAGGTGGATAGGGGCCACTCAGCTGTCCCTACTAAGGAGTTGCAAAAGGAAAGTTGCAACAGGATCCTACAAGCAAGACAGACAATGTTGCAAATTGCTAACATCAGAGTAAACAAGGGAAGATGGGGGTCACAAAGGGCCATCAAAACATCTTTGAGTCAACTTTTACATATACAACCCCACAGCATTGATATACTTAAAGTGGAGTGGCTTCCCCAAGTAGCTGCAGGCAAAAGAATCCTTCTAACATTCCAGCAACCCACAATACCAAATATGCTGATGAAGATGAGAATTTTCCTGCACAACTTCCAAATAACTCCAACACGGGTTTTTCGAGACTTGGACATCACCCCTCTGATAACTCCTTTGCATGCCAGATGTTTGACCACTCCCAGGGAGACTTCTTGCGATAACAGACTGCAATCCAGCCCAGCCAAAATTTCCAGTATCTCAACACAGAAACAGTCTAAGGACCCAACTACTTCATCCTGCAATGAATAATGTGACATTACATTTAAGTTGGACCACCTTAAGAACAAAAGGCTTTGTAAGTCCTAGTTACGTGGCCATATATTGGAGATTGCCTGCTATTCCTTATTTATTATGACTGAGTATGAATATAGTAACTGTCTGGATTTATTCTAAAACCCTTCAAGGAATTGGGGGATGCAATTTCAACAAGCCCTGTCCTTGCTGTTTTAGAGCCTTTGGAGCTCCACCCCCCCCCCCCCCCAAAAAAGCAGATATGACTTTCAGTAAGCAATGAGTACCTAGTTACCTCCATAATCTGAAACTCGCTTATAAGAATACTGAAGCACAATGACGTTTGTGGGTTCCATCGTAGCATAGCATTCTGAAGATGGTCTTGTTTGTTCTACATCACAATAGCACAAGGGTCCTCTTTAACTATTATGGGCTCCCTGCTGTGGAATCCTTGGATCTGTAGTTTGGTCAGAGACCCTAGAGCAGTGGTTCCCAACATTTGAGCCTCCAGGTGTTTTGGACTTCAACTCCCAGAAATCCCAGCCAGCTTACCAGCTGTTAGGAACTATGGAAACTGAAGTCCAAAACGCCTGGAGGCCCAAAGCTTAGGAACCACAGTACTAGAGGAACTCCCTGGCTGAGAATTCCAAAGTGAAGATCCCAGGTTTCCATAGGGATGTGGCCATGACGATTAAAGTGGAATCATAATGCTATAACTGTGAAGTGTGGAAGAGCCCCTGCTGATAATGGATCAGTGTTTTTCTACTACGTCAGAGAAGGGAAGTGATGAACAATCCCTTTGCGGACTTTGGGAAGAGGTAGAATATTCAACAACATGGACATACTGGAGTCCAGCTCCCATCACTACTAGCTGTCATAGGCGACACTTGCTAGGGATGTTGTGAACGATGATCCAACACATCTCACAGGTACTGTGTTGGGGAAGGTATGTTGGAAGTTCCTAGATGGAGTGAGGGCAGAAGCAGAAAGTTATATTTGGCATGAATAGGTATATTGGTATGAATTTGCTACAATTTACCTGGAGGGTATTTGTGCTTCTATGGACCCTTCTACACTGTTCTTATATTCCAGAATCTGATCCCAGGTTATTTACTTTGAACTGGATTATATGAGTCTTCATTGCCATGTAATCTGAGATAAACAGATAACCTGGGATCAGATCCTGGGATATAAGGACAGTGTAGAAGGGGCCCTTGACACATACAGGTGTGTTCGAAATCACTTTTCTAGTTTGTTTTGGACTTCCTTGTCGCAAGTCTGTTTGACTTCAATGGGGAAAGTCCTAGAGAATGTTAAAGCAGTATATACTCATATTCTCACATCTATCATAGATTGTATTGGTGTTTAACCAAGCTACAATCCTGAATACACCCAGGCTGGATCTACATTGCCATATAATATAATTTCTTTTTTAAATGTTTTTATTGGTTGTATCTATACATAATATAATATAATTTCTGAATCCAAATTATCTGCTTTGAACTGGATTATATGAGTCTATACTGCCATATAAGCAATTAATCTGGATTCAGAAACTGGATTATATGGCAGTGTAGATAGGGCTGCAATCTTGTCTGATCCGAGAAGCTTTTTGGAGATAGCAACCTTCTCAAGCTTCCTGTATCTAATGTATTGTCTGTTTGTAATGTGTCATTTATTTCCTGAAATGTATGTTTTCTTTGGTTTGCAGCTTTCTTAGCTCTATGTACTTGAGGCAGTGGGAGGGGCTGCAGATCATGTGACTGGTTCAGTGGCGGTTTAGAATGCATTTTTAAAAGTTAGAAGTCAGTTGAGGCCTGAGTCTGTTTGAATACAGAAGCCAGTGTTAGAAGTTAGAAATCAGTTGAGGCTTGAGTCTGTTTGAGTACAGAAGCCAGTGTCAGAAGTTAAAAGTCAGTTGAGGCTTGAGTCTGTTTGAGTACAGAAGCCAGTGTCAGAAGTTAAAACTCAGTTGAGGCTTGAGTCTGTTTGAGTACAGAAGCCAGTGTCAGAAGTTAAAAGTCAGTTGAGGCTTGAGTCTGTTTGAGTACAGAAGCCAGTGTCAGAAGTTAAAAGTCAGTTGAGGCTTGAGTCTGTTTGAGTACAGAAGCCAGTGTCAGAAGTTAAAAGTCAGTTGAGGCTTGAGTCTGTTTGAGTACAGAAGCCAGTGTCAGAAGTTAAAAATCAGTTGAGGCTTGAGTCTGTTTGAGTACAGAAGCCAGTGTCAGAAGTTAAAAGTCAGTTGAGGCTTGAGTCTGTTTGAGTACAGAAGCCAGTGTCAGAAGTTAGAAGTCAGTTGAGGCTTGAGTCTGTTTGAGTACAGAAGCCAGTGTCAGAAGATAGAAGTCAGTTAAGGCTCAAGTCTATTTGAGTATAGAAACCAGTGTTAGAAGTTAGAAGTCAATTGAGTCGTTGGTAGTAGACTCTTATTCAGGGGTCCCCAAACTAAGGCCCGGGGGCCGGATGCGGCCCTCCAAGGCCATTTACCTGGCCCCCACCCTCAGTTTTAGACTTAGGCTCGCCCAAAGTCTGAAATGACTTGAAGACACAACAACAACAATCCTACTTGATTATCTCATTGGCCAGAAGCAGGCCCACAATTCCCACTGAAATCCTGATAAGTTCACAGTATGTTGGTTAAAATTATTTTTAAATATTGTATTGTTTTTTCATTTACCAATATTGTAAATGAAATATTGTAAATGAATGATATGGTAATAATATAATATATTGTGTATACATATAATATTATAATACAATATAATATTTATTTATTTATCTATTACAGTATTTCTACCCTGCCCTTCTCACCCAATAGAGGACTCAGGGCGGCTAATAATAATAATAATACAATATAATAATTTTGTATAATACAATAATATTAATTATATATTATATATTAAATGTAATATTACTAATAATATTACGGTATAATGATATAGTACAATATAGTAATATATAATGCTAATATTGTGCTATGCTAATAATATAATATATTGTATGTACATACAACTTGTAAGTCGCTCTGTGTCCCCTTCGGGGTGAGAGAAGGTGGGGTATAAATGTAGCAAATAAATAAATAAATGATTGTTGTTGGGGTTGTTTTTTTTTTGCACTACAAATAAGACATATGCAGTGAGCATAGGAATTTGTTCGTTTTTTTTTTTCAAATGATAATTCGGCCCCTCAACAATCAGAGGGACCATGAATCGGCCCTCCACTTAAAAAGTTTGAGGACCCCTGCTTTAAGGAATCCTTTCTGCCCATCTTGCCCAGTCCAAGGGACACCAGGGCTGTGTCCTAGCCCTGACAGATCCAGCTAGTGTGCCCACAAGACTGTTGAGGTCCATTGGCTCGATCTCTCGAGAGCAGGCACAGCAGCTGGGTCCTTGGCCCAAAGATCCAATGTTACTCTTGAGAAGGTGTCTGTCTTTTATAAAAGTTTGTTTCCTTTTACTGCCTATGGAGGATTGAAGGTAGGAATCAGCATTGCTGGCAAGCAGCCTTCACTCCAGGTATAGAACAACCTTAATTTCCCACAAGGTTGCTTCTCACACACAATCATCGCAACCACAGGACTTTGCTGGGGTAGCTCAGAAGCGGATGCAAATTCTAGGGCAGGGGTCCCCAAACTAAGGCCCGGGGGCCGGATGCGGCCCTCCAAGCTCATTTACCTGGCCCCCGCCCTCAGTTTTATAATATAATATTTTTATATCATTTTAAAGAATATAATATCTATATATATAAAAGAGTGATGGCATCACGGCAGCGGACAAAACAACAAAAGTAAACACCCCACAACCTCGAAAATTGACATCACAACCCCTCATCCATGCCTCTAGGTTGATACAACAAAAAGAAAAGAAAAATAAATTCCTAATTAGAGGGAGAGGAATAATTGTTTTTATCCAATTGCTGCCAGTTAGAAGGCTAAGCTCCTCCAACTTGGTCTCCTAGCAACCCAATAAAAAATAATAAAAAACACTAAAATTAATACAATAAAATACTATAATAACAGAAAATAACTAAAAATAATACAAGAAAATAATAAAATATAATAAATAAAAAATATAACTTACAGTAAAATTAATAAAAAAATGCAAATAACGTCAAATAAAAATTACACAACAATTTTTAACCAATACCACCACCACTTTGCCACAGCAACGCGTGGCCGGGCACAGCTAGTATTGTATATACATATAATATTGATAATAATATTATAATGTTATACAATATAATACTAATAATAATACCATATAATAATAATTATATGTTATATATTACATATAATATTACAGTATAGTGGTATAGTTCAATATAGTAATATATAATGCTAATATTGTGCTATGCTAATAATATATTGTATGTACATACAGCTTCTGAGTCCCCTTCGGGGTGAGAAGGGCGGGATATAAATGTAGTAAATAAATGTAGTAAATGAACAAATAAATAATTTTAGACTTAGGCTCACCCAAAGTCTGAAATGACTTGAAGGCACACAACAACAACAATCCTAATTAACTTGATTATCTCATTGGCCAGAAGCAGGCCCACACTTCCCATTGAAATCCTGATAGGTTTATGTTGGTTATAATTGTTTTCATTTTTTAAATATTGTATTGTTCTTTCATTGTTGTTGTTGTTTTGCACTACAAATAAGACATGTGCAGTGTGCATAGGAATTTGTTCATTTTTTTTCCAAATGATAATTCGGCCCCTCCACAGTCTGAAGGGTTGTGGACCGGCCCTCTGCTTTAAAAGTTTGAGGACCCCTGTTCTAGGGCATGAATGAATGCCTCCTAATTCCTCTTGCCATTTTTTTCCTTTCTTCTTAAACGTCAAAATGAATCCAACCAAATTATTCCCCTTATTCAGGGATTTGCCTGTTCTGTGAATGTGCACAGGAGTAGAAAAGGCTACAAAATCTAGCATCCTGAGAACTGGACTTAATTAAAGCTTTAATTGTATATCCTTACCTGGCAAGGGATTTAACTAGACGGTCCATGTTTTCCCTTCTGACTCTCTAATTCTCTGATTCTAAAGCAAAAAAAATTAGATCCTATGAATACAAAGGTAGTCTCTGGTCAAGTAGAATATGGGCTGATTATGTGTAAAGATTTAGTGCCTTCTGTAGCCTATTTAGTATTGTTCCATGATAATAAACATGTACATTAAAAACAAAACAATAACAACAAAATATGAAGAACATATGCAAATATGCTTTTTAAAAAAGCCAGAGACTGCTTTGTTCTTCTTTTTTTTGCTACTTGAGTTTTTTTTTGTGTGTGTGTGTGTCAGGAGTGACTTGAGAAACTGCAAGTCACTTCTGGTGTGAGAGAATTGGCTATCTGCAAAGACGTTGCCTAGGGGATGCCTGGATGTTTGATGTTTTACCATCCTTGTGAGAGGCTTTTCTCATGTCCCCGCATGGGGAGCTGGAGCTGACAGAGGGAGCTCATCCACACTCTCCCTGGATGCAAACCGGTCAACAACCCAACATTCAGGTCTGCAGTCCTGCCAGCACAAGGGTTTCACCCACTGTGTCACCAGGGGCTCCTGCTTGAGTTAAATGAGCACACTACTTTTGGAATATGGTGTTATATTGCACTTCTATTTTAAAAATAATTTACTGTAACTATAGTTTTCTTTTTCATTCTAAAGTATTCATAATGTCTACATTAGTAGAAATAAATGGCATATGCTCTTCACCTTATACAAAACTTTTGAAAGAATACAAATTCAGGTTATTGAATCCAATGTAACTCTCAAGTTTAACTACTGATTATGGGAAACAAAAACGTGCCTTTTTAAAATCAAGAATGAGCAAAAATGTCAGCTCTAACATATAATGCACACCATTGCCACATATTCATAATGTGATCATTTATCAGAGCTTGGGAATCCGATTCTTTTGGATCACAACTCTCAGATTCTACTTCTGGTGCTGGTTAGATGTTTCTGAGAGTTCAAAACTTTTCCAAAGTTTGCATTTCATTCAGTTCTGTGTCGAATGGTGTCTATGATACATTGGGAACCAGAGTGAATTCATTAAAATGTACTTGTTTAACTTGATCTTGCTTTGTTCATAATGTCTACATTGTGATGTCACAAAGTCAAATCAAAGTGAGATCCAGTAATACTATTCTCAGTTTGAACAGACTTCCTGATGAAGTTCTTAGGACAATCAGATTTGTCAATGGCATCATGTTTTGAAACCAAACTAGGGCTTGCACTTTTGGCTACTGTTCTGGAAAGACCAACATTTCAGCCTTTTTTTTTTTTAATTACTTAAAGGGGAGATGCATGTGGGGTTTTCATTGATCATATCTCATAGTGGGTCCAAGTGCTAAAACTGTACAGTGTTCCCTCACTACTTTGCGGTTCACCTTTTGCGGATTTGCTGTTTCATGGTTTTTCAATAAACTTCAAAAGAATATTATAAATCATAAAAAAATACAATTTACAGCCTAAGGAAGGGAGGAAGGAGAAACTGAAGGGAGAGAAAAGGAGCCCAAGTGGCAACGGGAGGAGAAGGAGGCGATTTATCAACACACGATTGGTTGATAAAGACTTAAAATAGTGTATAACTACTAAAATAATGTATAAATATTAAAATAGTGTCCCTACTTCGCGGATTTTCACTTATTGTGGGTGGTTCTGGAATGTAACCCCAGCGATAAGTGAGGGAACAGTGGTACAGTAGAGTCTCACTTATCCAACACTCGCTTATCCAATGTTCTGGATTATCCAACGCATTTTTTTAGTCAATGTTTTCAATACATCGTGATATTTTGGTGCTAAATTCGTAAATACAGTAATTACAACGTAAGATTACTGTGTATTGAACTATTTTTTCTGTCAAATTTGTTGTTAAACATGATGTTTTGGTGCTTAATTTGTAAAATCATAACCTAATTTGATGTTTAATAGGCTTCTCCTTAATCCCTCCTTATTATCCAACGTATTCACTTATCCAACATTCTGCCTGCCCGTTTATGTTGGATAAGTGAGACTCTACTGTATATCTGAATTGCTGTGAGTTTTCCGGGCTGTATGGCCATGTTCCTGAAGCATTCTTTCTTGACGTTTCCCCCACATCTATGGCAGGCATCCTTAGAGGTTGTGGGTGAAACATCAGGAGAGAACATGGCCATACAGTATGGAAAACTCACAGCAACTCAGTGATTCCAGCCATGAAGGCCTTTGACAACACATTGTATATCTGAAGTCCAAGTGGAAATTGATCACGCACCAAAATAATATTTGTTTGCTGCTGCTCAGTCGTTTAGTCGTCTCCGACTCTTCGTGACGTCTTGGACCAGTCCACGCCAGAGCTCCCTGTCGGCCGTCACCGCTCCCAGTTCCTTCAAGGTCAACTTCAAGGATACCGTCCATCCATCTTGCCCTTGGTCAGCCTCTCTTCCTTTTTCCTTCTATTTTCCCCAGCATCGTGATCTTTTCCAAGCTTTCCTGTTTTCTCATGATGTGGCCAAAATACTTCAGCTTTGCCTCTAATATCCTTCCCTCCAGTGAGCAGCCGGGCATTATTTCCTGGAGGATGGACTGGTTGGATCTTCTTGCGGTCGAAGGCACTCTCAGGATTTTCCTCCAGCACCAGAGTTCAAAAGCATCTATCTTCCTTCGCTCAGCCTTCCTTATGGTCCAGCTCTCGCAGCCATAGGTTACTATGGGGAATATTTGTTAGTCATAGGCAATTGGAATACCAAAGTAGGAAACAGGGCGAAGTCAAAGATTGTATGGAAATTTGGACTAAAGCAAGAAAGTGACTGACTGAATTTTGTGACAGCAACAGTTTGTTTAATGCAGGGGTCCCCAAACTAAGGCCCGGGGGCCACATACGGCCCATCAAAGCCATTTATCTGGCCCCCACGGCACAAAGGCAGAAGGGGGTTGGGCTAAATGGCCCAAGGGTTCTCTTCTTCTCTTCCAATTATTATTATTATTATTATTATTATTATTATTATTATTATTATTATTATTATTATTAACATTGAGGCAGGGAGACCATTTGTCAGGGGTGCTTTGCTTGTGCTTTTGGTGCCCAAAGACAGAAGGGGATTGGATTCAATGGCCCAAAGGGTCTCTTCCAACCCTATTTTTTATTATTATTATTATTATTATTATTATTATTATTATTATTATTATTATTATTGCTTGGTGGCCAACTATAGTCCGGCCCTCCAATGGTCCGAAGGATCGTGAACTGGCCCCCAGTTCAAAAAGTTTGGGGACCCCTGCTCTTATTAAAGAGAGCTGTACAGAGCCATATAGTTTTGAAGAAACTGTTAAAGACTATAAGTTAAAGATACAAACTGAAATATTTTACATCTTAACCTGATGAGAAATGTATCTGTGTATTTAAATACATGAAGTTGAAAGTAAAACAAAAATGTCATTTTAAAGAAGTCAACTTGAATCTTTGTCTGCTGAGAGCATTAAATAGAAACGAGATATTTATGTACCCAGTGATCTTCCATTATCTAATAAACTAAAGGATCATTCCTGAAACTCTGCTACCCAATAGGTGATGATCCTAACAGGTCATAATCCAATTGTCCAATAAAGCCAAGCAGGATCAGACGTAAGGATTTGGGGAGACCTTGTTGTCAGTATTGGATTGGATAGCCCAGCATAAGTCAACTTCCTATGCACCCATGTTTCTTTTTCTACTGATTAAGCTTCCCAAATAAAGCCACCAAGATGACAACATGGCTCCCTCTTCATTTTTATTACTTGCACACCTCATCCTGAAGAGGTTTCATAAGTATTATTTGTATTCCGAACCTCATGCCCAAAGTTAGTGTTGGCTTTGGCTGGTGAGTCATTCCCCTGCTCTCTGATCTAGATGGGGAAACATGGATCAATTATTTCTAATCTCTGTTAACTGTCTCTGTTTTGACTTCCAGGAAGAGGCTTGCGTTTCCCCTTTGCTGCCTGAATCATGATGTTTTACTGTCGAAATTTAATGATCCTTATCATTGTTACGTTGCCAGTTCCTGTAGCTCAGGTCTGCAAAGTTCATGTTCATTTACGTAGTTACTTTAGTTTTTAAAAAACTGCAGCTGCCTTTTTGGACATGATTTGCACTGACCAGATACAAAAATATAAAATTGTATCAGGGGCTGCAGTAGAGATTCCACCTGCAAAATGAAACGTGTATTCACTTTACAGATTGTTACATCGCTGGTGGTGGCACAGTGGCTAAGAGGCTGGAGACAAAAATCAGAGAATCACTATTCAAATGTTATTGTCACAGTAAAGTCATTTACGTTCTGTTGTTATTGTTGTTGCTGTTGTTGTTACATGCCTTCAAGTCATTTCCAACCTGTGGCGACCCAATCCAAAGGCTTTCTTGGCAAGATTTGTTCAGAAGAGGTTTTAAGTAACTAAAAGGTATCTGTTTTCACTACTGGGACTTGTGAAAACAACTGAAAGTGCACAGCATAGACTATGGATGAGAAAAATCACTGGGACTGTGTAGTGTGTTGTAGTGTTTTCGTTTTTGATAAAAAATGAAGTGCATACCCTGAGATACTTGTTAAGGTGGACTTATAAAATAGAAAATGCATGTATTAAGTGATCAAGCCATTGCAGTGTGATAACAGTTTTATCTGAATGGCATAATATTATACATATCTATCTATCTGAATGCCAAAGCCTGACTGCCTGTATCACAAAAGCTGTTGCTAGGTGAAGTGGCATTCTGTGATGTTTCTAGATTAGCTGTTGCTAGGTGAAGTAGCCCTCTGTGATGTTTCTGGATTAGCTGCTGCTAGGTGAAGTGACCCTCTGATATTTCTAGATTATTTGTTGCTAGTGAAGTGGCCCTCTGATGTTTCTAGATTGGCTGCTGATAGGGAAAGTGGCCCACTGTAATGTTACTAGACTAGCTGTTGCTAGGTGAAGTGGCCCTCTCTGATGTTTCTACATTAGCTGTTGCTAGGTAAAGTGGCCCTCTGTGATGTCATTGGAAAAGAAAGGTGACATGTCTATGAGGAGTGGGAAGGAAGAGCCACAAAATGAGGCTATGAAGACATTGAGATGCTCTCTCGGAGATGGAGAATGAGACAGGGGAGGGGAAGGAAAGGAAAGAAAGAAAAAGAAGGGAAAGAACGAAAGGAGAAGAGAGGGAGGGAGAAGAAAGAAAAAGGAGGGGGGAAATGAAGGAAGAGAAAGGAAAGGAGAAACAGTGTGAGGGAGAGAGATAGAAGGGATGAAAAGAGGGGAGGCATTGGTCCCGACAATAACTAAGTAACTAAGTACCCACATACAAAGTAGTTCAATGGGGCTTAGTTCCAAGCAGGCATTATAGAATAACAGCCAAAGGGTCTCTTTTAATAAAAAAAGGGGCGGGGGACAGGAAATAACTGACAATGCAAAAGTAAAAAAGAAAGGAAGGGAACAAATTAGTAGAAGAAGTATAGAGTGGATGACCTGAATGTATTAACCTAGGACTAGGAATCCATGTACAGTTCTCCTCCAGATTGCAACTCCCAGAATTCCTCACTTTTGGCTATGCTGGTTGGGGTTGCTGGGAACTGCAGCTCAAGGACATCTGGGGAGTCACACACTTCCTAACTCAATCCTAATAATTAGTCCGAAGAGATCCAGCATGGTGTAGTGGTTTGACTGCTCGACTAGTGTTGTCGACCGCAACACTAGGACTCTGAAGATCAGGGTACGAATCCTTGCTGAGCCATAGAAAGCTGCTGGGTGACCTTGGACAAATCACGTTTTCTCAGCCTCAGAGGAAGCCAAAGGCAAACTCCTTCTGAACACATTTTACAAGAAAACCATAGGGTCACCACAAGCTGAGAACAACAACAAATTACTATTTATATTATTACTGTTGTTTAAATCTTTGTTTTAACTTGTTTTGTCATCTTCTTGTGTTTTAAACTGTGTGTATTGTTAATGTATTTGTGCTGTTACTTTTGTAACATTGTGAGCCGCCCCGAGTCCCCATGGGGAGATGGTGGCGGGGTATAAATAAAGTATTATTATTATTATTATTATTATTATTATTAGTTCCATTCCTTCGCTCACCCCACTCCATTCTTGGCATAGAGAAAACTGGTGAGCAAAGGAGACTTGGATATTAGTCTAGCTTTCTCTTTAAATGCCAGTTTGATATCTGTAGTCTGCATTGACCCAGCCCAGGCACAAGCATACAATTTCATCTGCTACTTTGAATCAGGTCCTCGGATATAAGGCAGTGTAGATCCAGCCTGGAACTCCCAGTGGTGCAGCGGATTAAACGGCTGAGCTGTTGAACTTGCGGTTGGCCGTTTGAATCTGGGGAGAGGGGTGAGCTCCTGCTGTTAGCTCCAGCTTCTGTCATTTGCGGTTCAAAAACATGCAAATGTGAGTAGATCCATAGGTACCGCTCCAGCGGGAAGGTGATGGCGTTCCATGCAGTCATGCTGGCCACATGATTTAGGAGGCGTCTACGGACAACGCTGACTTTTCAACTTAGAAATGGAGATGACCAACACCACAGAGTCGGACACGACTAGACTTAATGTCAAGGGGAAACCTTTACCTTTACTAGATCCAGCCTGAGAAGCAGGCCCTTGGAGTTATGATAAATGCTATGAGAAATGGGACTCAGGCTTAAAGTAGAACAAATTCTGAAATGTTTACAATCACCGGAGTCACTAGATGGAGCCCACGACTTAGCTCTTCCCGAGAGGAAGGCGTTCCAGTAACACACAGACTCACTTCCCAGAAATGTCTCTGGAGCTCCCTGCTGCTCATTTGCATGCGTATAAAGGGGACCTGTCAACCTAATAAGAATGCAATTAATTTCCAGCGAGCGCATCCTATTCAAAGGTATCTCTGAACACTTCTGCAGATTTAATAACATAGCTGGGGGAATTATATAGCATTACAGATAATAAATAATAGATGGCAACAATGGGGGATTAAAAGAGGCAGGGCACTGCAGCTCCCCATTAGATTGGGGTAAGAATCAAGTCCTAGGCTTATTTGTAGGGAGCAACCCAATAACTCTCCGTCTCCTCCATTTTTTCTGTTATCACATTTATCCGAGCAATTCTTCATGTGCTAGAAAAATAAGGTTAAGCTCTTGATCAAAAGGTGGGAATGAGTTTTTTAAGCTTTTAGTACTGTCAGGATTTTGGGAGTTGTGGTCTTACAAGGTATTTGGTCTGCCAAATTACAACTCCCAATATTCCATAGTATTGAACCATGGCAGTTAAAATGGTGTCAAACTATTCATTCATTCTATAGTGTAGATCAGTGGTTCCCAACCTTTGGGCCTCCAGGTGATTTGGACTTCAACTCCCAGAAATCCCAGCCAGTTTGCCAGCTGTTAGGAAATGTGGGAGCTGAAGTCCAAAACACCTGGAAGCCCAAAGGTTGGGAACCGCTGGTGTAGATGCACCCTCTGATAAAGAACTGATTATCTATATAAAAATGTAATATATGTGTTTGTAGGACTGAGTAAACAACAAAACTTCTGAACCAAATCACATCAAATTTGGCCACAAAAGACATAGTCACCCAGTCTATGTCTTTCAAACAAAAAACCCTAGAAAAATAAAGTCAAAATTAGAGGATGAGGAAGAGCCGTTTTCCCCCTAACTGCCAGTTAGAAAGGTAGGCCCTGCTGCCTTTAGACCCCACCCCCTTCATATCCTAGCAACTCCCTCAGCCAAAATGTCACCCAGGGGACAGGAAGAGTGTCCTTAGGCCTCATCCGCACTGCCTATAAAGTAGAGATTATCTGATTTGAACTGGATTATATAGCAGTGTAGATTTAAGGCCCTTCCAAACAGCTATATAATCCAGAATGCCAAGGCACATAATCCACACTATCTGCTTTGAACTGGATTATCTTGAGTCCACACTGCCATATAATCCAGTTCAGTGTGGATTTTATATAGCTATATAGAAGGGACCGCATATAATCCAGTTCAAAGCAGATGATATAAGATTATAAATATAATATATAAAATTACTGTGGTATAATAAAACAGAACAATATAATCGCTAAAATCAGGACAGCCAATGAAGAGCAACACTCTGAAAACAGGAAAATTCCAGACAGGAAACAATAAGGGCCAGCTAACACCTACCAGCAAAGGATTCCCCAGGCAGGAAGCAGCCTGGCTTTGAAGCTGCAAGGCCATTAAATACTAATCAAGATGGCTGATTGCAGCATTCATACCTGCCGCACTGAGACTATTCATTGCTATTCAACCTGGCCAACCAAGGATTCCACAAGGTAGAAAGCGGCCAGGCTTGCAAGCAGCATGGCTATTCAGTGCTATTCAACCTGGCCAACCAAGATTTCCCTTAGATAGAAAACCCCCAGGCTTTGAAGCCACTAGGCTACTCAGTCCCATTCAGCCTGGCCTAGCAAGGATGCCCTATGTAGAAAGTGGCCAGGCTTTTAAGCTGTAAGACTATTCACTGCAATTCAAGCTGCCAAACAAGGATTACCTTACAAAGGAAGTAGCCAGGCTTCAAATCAGCTCTTTGATTGAGGGTGCTACTCCAGCTTGCCAAACAAGGATTCCCCTAGGTATAACACAGTCAGGCATTGAAGCTACAAGGCTATTCAGTGCAATTCAACCAGACCAACCAAAGATTAACCTTAGTAGAAGGCAGGCAGGCTTTGAAGCAGCGAGGCTATTCGTTGCAATTCTAGCAGCCCAAAAAACCATTCCCCTAGAATGCAAGTACCCACCCTTCCAAGCAGCAAGTCTATTCCATTGCATTCCTGCTCACCAAACAAGGATTCCCATAAGAAGAAAACGGCCAGACTTTGAGGCTGCAAGGCTATTCACTGCTATTCCACCTGGCTAACAAAGGATTCCCATACACCACAGCAATGCGTGGCCGGGCATAGCTAGTTTTCTACTGAAATGAGCAGCCACAGAGGAATGGAATTTTGCATATGTTTCGTGGCAGTAATTGCTCTCCATCTTAGATCTGCAGGTGTTGTTGGACTACAACACCTAGAATTCCTGACCATTGGTCTTGACAGCTAGGACTTTGGGGTTTGAAATCCCCAAGTTTAGGAATCTATGAGATGCTATCAGTTAATAAGGCTCATACGGTATCCATCTGCCCTAATTCAAAGAGCACAACCATTTGCTTCAAGTGCTGTGTCCAGTCCAAGTTTTCAAAGATGAAAAAACGTTAGAAGGGAGAGCAGGGATTGAGGGCAAGGCCTCCTTGACTGAGTCTTTCCAGCTTCAATGTGTTTGTCCTCTTTTCCTATGACTTTCTACCTTACCAAACATTATTGTTTTTGTAATGATTTAAGTCTTCTCATGACATAGCCAGTCTCAGATTCCTCATCTTAGCTTCTTGGCAGTGTGAGGACTTCATTTGCTCTAGGGACATGTTTATTTGTCTTTTGAGCAATCCACAGTATCTATAGACTCTTCTTCAGCACATTTCAAATGAGTTGATTTCCTTTTTGTCGGCTTTCTTGACTTCTTGAGCTTTCACAACCACACGTAGAAGTGGGAAATATGATGGGATGAATCATCCTAACTGAAGTATTAAATGGTGTGTCTTGACATTTCAGGATCTTGTCTAGTTCCTTTGTAGCTGTCCTTCCAACTTCTTGTCTTATTGAAACATGGCCATATAGCCTGAAAAACTTGTAGTAACCCAGTGATTCCAACCATGAAAGTCTTCGACAATCCTAGTCTTACTCATTTTTTAAATTGTAGGTTATTTAAAAACATAATAAACAACTTAGCAATACTGCAGATTATAACCTTATGTAACAAATATTCTTTGCTGGGTTTTATATGCATGCTCAATATAACTGGCATTCTGAGTTGTCCCCAGAAGTCACACCACCAATTGGCAGCCAGATGACTCTGATATTAGTGGGGTGATGAATCGGCTCCAGATTTGATTTTAAATTTTAGAAGAACTCTCCAGGGTTCTGAACCTACTCAGACTGTGGTGATATGATTCAACAACTTGAATAGAATTGACGAGTGGGATGCCTCGGGGTTCTATCCTGTGCCTGGTGATGCTTAACATCTTTATAAATGACTTTGATGATGGAATAGAAGGCATACTTATCAAATTTGCAGAGGATAGCAAATTAGCTAATACCCCAGAGGACAAGAATGGAATTGAAAATGACCTTGGCAGATTGTACAGCTGGAACAAGCTTTGTGTGCTGCTGCTCTGCAGTCTAGAACACCAACTAATGGGTTCAGATGACAAGAAAATAGATCCTGCCTTAACATCAGAAAGAACCTTTTACTGGAAAAGCTATTAAGTCGTAGAAAGGACTCCTTTGGAAGCTGATTGACTCTGAATCTTTGTTGGTTTTTAAACAAAGATTGGATGGGCATTTTTTCAGCTTATTCTAGTTTTGTATTCCTGCGTGACCAGGGTGCCCCCGGTGGCACAGTAGGTTAATCTGCTGAGCTGCTGAATTTGCTGATCAAAAGGTTGGCAGTTCGAATCTGGGGAGCAGGGTGAGCTCCCACTGTTAGTTCCAGCTTCTGCCAGCCTAGCAGTTTGAAAACATGAATATGTGAGTAGATCAATAAGTACTGCTCCAGCAGGAAGGTAACAGCGCTCTATGCATCATGCCGGCCACATGACCTTGGAGGTGTCTATGGACACTTCCGGTTCTTTGGCTTAAAAATTGAGATGAGCACCAACCCCTAGAGTCAGACATGACTAGACTTAATGTCAGGGGAAAACCTTTACTTTTACCTATGGCCAGGGTTGGACCAGATGGCCATTTTGGTACCGTCCTAGTCTATATTCTATGATCCTTTATTCCACAAAATTTCAGATTAAAATCTTGAGTGGAATTGCCATATATGGATATCAGAATATATCATTCACTGCTTCCTCATGCTTGTATTAGAAATTAAATGTCATATTGATTGAAGTTTGTTTTATTCCATAATTTTACCTTAATAAATGTTGATGGACAGATTCCATCTATAATTCATTCCCTACTGGATGTGCATAAGTCTAGGTCCAGCAATATGAACAATCCATAAAAGAGTTGTACAGACTTGACATCTTGTACAAATCATCCATGGCTAAAAAGTTTACAGAGAGGTAGGACTATATCACAGACATGCATTTTAATGGAATATAGTGAGCAGTGGGCAAAGCCTGGCAGGACAGAGATTTTAGCTTTTCAAAACTCAGACCCCATTGCCTCATAGAACCCATGTTTACTTAGACTAATAGCATATTGGCTGATGGGAAATGCTACCCTATTTATTAACCAGCAAGAAATAAATAGGAAAAGAGAGAGCTTCAGAATGCTTACTAACCTGTTGTAGGAAGAACTCAGAAATAAACCATTGGCCAGCCAGGGGTTTGTAGGATTCATAGATGGCTTTAAAGAAAACACTTAAAGTAATCAATTTGGTTATTCTTGAGAAGTTTTAAAGTGAGTGGTTATTTTGAAAATGTTGCCATTGTGATAACTAAATACTTTTGTGGGCCCATGAAAAATTATCAGTGTACTGTACTTACTTTTTCAAAGTAGCTTTCCATGCTATGAAAAAACAAGACAATTTTAATTTTACTAGATCAAAGTGTAGGTTTTTTTTCATGTCAGGAGCGACTTGAGAAACTGCAAGTCGCTTCTGGTGTGAGAGAATTGTCCGTCTGCAAGGACGTTGCCCAGGGGACACTCAGATGTTTTGATGTTTTTACCATCCTTGTGGTAGATGGATGAGAATGTAGATGCATCATACATTGGAAATAGCAACCTTCTACAAGCCTCCTATACTAGTTATTTGTTATGTATATAATTGTTATTGCTTACTATATTGTATGTATAAGATTTAGTATGCAGTTTCCCTTAACTCTATGTTGTTTGAGGTAGTGAGAAGGACTGCAGACAATGTGACCAGATCTGCGACTATTCAGACTGAGACTCCATTTTAGAAGTCAGTACAGTTTATGAAGTCAGCCGTGTTAGTATACAATTTATAGTATCAGTATGCTGCAGCGAGTAGTCAGTTTGTCAATGTTCAGTAATTAAACTGAAGAGAATGTTAGTCTGTATGCAACAGAAAAGAGACTAAAACAGAATGCTTTAGAGAACAGATTGTTTAAACTATCAACCAATTAGAAATGTACCTGCATACCGAATACATGAAGTTTGTAAGTAAAGTATGTTACTTATAATGAAGATTACTTATGTTTGGTCTCGTGACAGCATGATTTAAAAACCAATATATTTTATGGGAAAGTAGGGGGTTTTTTGGACAACTGAAATAACACTTCTGAAGATCTGCTATATATTTTGTGCATTGGCATATCTTTGTTCCTAACAGTTCAGAGAGATAAACAGGTATATCACTCTAACAACTAGGAAGCCTAATTTGCCTTGCATGAATACTAGTGGATATTTACCACTAAGGAGAAAATTCACTCAAATAAGTATTTAACTCTTCTCAGGAAGATCATACTTTACAAAAGAGTTATGATTAGTCCAAATAGTGTGAATGCCAATTAATCTCCAAAAGGGTCATGCTTCCAAAAGGCTATGACGATTCCTGGTTTTCCAAAACGTTATGATCTCTAAAAAGTAATGCCTTCCCAACATTATTTTTGTTTCCTTTTTGGCAATTCTTTCATACCCAGGCCACTGTACTCAGAATGAGTTGTATTATCTTGTACTACAATGTGCTGGGGGGGCCATTCCTAACCTGGCATCTTCCAGTTGTATAATAACACATGTCCCATCATCCTCCCATTGGCTATGCTGGCTAAGATGTTGAGAATTGCTGTTCAACAAATCTGGAGGATACTAGCTTCATGAAGGCTATACGAAGGAATGTGATAATGGCACAGCTTCTGGCAAACTGGCCATAAATTCACTTTGAAAATGGATAATATATATATTATTTTGGAGAGCTGGAAGAATTTTGAAGGTGGAATCCTTCTTTTGCCTTGAGCAAACTAGCATTGCCAGTTTGCTTTGGTTTCATTTTGAGCTGATAAAAGAAAAGTGTGTATCATTCCGTTCTCAGCAATTGCCAGCAGCAATGCTGGGAAATGATGCCTCTCCCGAAATAAATTCAACCTGCATAAAAATCATTTCCCGTCTCCATCCCAGGCTGACAAAATGTCACAGAGAATCGGGATGTGGCTGGGAGAAGAACACCTTACCTGACACAGAGAGGAAACAGGTTGCAGAGAAGGAGAGCCTTGTCAAGAATGAAACTCGGAACAGCCTAAGAAGGCAACAGGGACCATGGGAGCATCAGGGCAAGAAGAATGGAACAGATTCAGCGCATTGGGTCACCTAGTCAAGTATTATCAATTCTGACAGGCGCAGTTTCCTGCCTCCAGGGTTTCTTCCCCAGCCTGACCTGGTCTCTGATCTGAGTACTAAAAAAATCGGATGAGAGCCACATGTTGAGAGTAACATGGTGAAGCTTGGCTTGATCCTGAGAAACAGGGACATGAGGACACGGATAACGATTAGAGTTGACCAAAAATACAATTTGCAAAAGAAAATAGGTGTGCAGCACAAGATGAGGAGCTATTGAGGTGAGAAAGTCTGAAGTTCACATATTGAACTTGCCCTTACAGTGGACATCTCGTATTCTGGAGTACAGCTGCAGAAAGTGGGGCAACATGAAGGCTTTCCCCCTTCAAATAAGAATCCTTCACCCTCACATGACATTTCCTTCAATCCCCACATTTCTGGCATTGAACTTCAGTTTAGAAATAGATTGTAGTCATGTAATGAAGTGGGATGCGCAGTGTTCCCAAGGAAATGAGGACACAGTAAATGTGTTGGGAGATAATTCTTTTTGGGAAGGTATAGCTCAGGTATGGGCAAACTTGGGCCATCCGGGTGTTTTGGACTTCAACTCCCATAATTCCTAATATCTTACAGGCTGTTAGGAATTGTGGGAGCCCAAAACACCCAGATGGTACAAGTTCGCCCATGCCTAGTATAGCTTTACCCTCTCCTCATAAATATCTATAGCCCCTTCTACACTGCTCTATATCCCAGGATCCAATCCCAGATTATCTGTTTATCCCAGATTATATGGCAGTGGAGACTCCTGTAATCCAGTTCAAAGCAGATAATCTGGGAGAAGATCCTAAGATATAGGGTAGTGTAGATCCAGTCCATATTAGTACTCATAGGTAAAGGTTTTCCCCTGGCATTAAGTCCAGTCGTGATCAACTCTGGGGGTTGGTGCTCATCTTCATTTCTAAGCCGAAGAGCCGGCATTGTCCGTAAACACCTCCAAGGTCATGTGGCCAGCATGACTGCATGGAGTGCCGTTACCTTCCCACTGGAGCGGTACCTATTTATCTACTCACATTTGCATGTTTTCAAACTGCTAGGTTGGCAGGAGCTGGGGCTAACAGCGGGTGCTCATTCCGCTCTCGGGACTTGAACCTGGCACCTTTTGGTTTGCAAGTTCAGCAGCTCAGCGCTTTAACGCACTGTGCCACCAGGGGCCTCATTAGCACTCATATCTTGGGCTAAATCCAAAGATTTACTAGAGTACTAACTAGGGTAAGACCCAATGAAATAAACAGAGCTTGTTAATTGTAGTTAATTGAGTTCAGTAAGTCCATTGTAAATAGGAAGAAAGCTAATGTGGTGTAATAGTTTGAGCTCAATTCTATGGAATAATAGTTGTACTTTCATAAGGTTTTTAGCCTTCTCTCCCAGAGTGCTGATGCTTCACCAAACTACAGATTGCTGGATTCCATACCATTGAACCTTGGCAATTAGAGTGGTTTCAAACGGTTTTTGCAACATTGCAAAAACTTCTTTTCTGTGTTCTAAAAGAGTGAGCATGTATGAGTTACCTGGTTTGCATTCACTTTGCCTTTCTGAGATTGGAAAAAGATATAGAATCATAGTTGGGAAATGATTGCAAAGGTGAGGTGTGTCTCTGCTGCATCATTCACCTGAAAAAAAGTGTATGATATCGCAGGAACCTGTATCATTGCCTGGCATTGAAAGAACCTTTGGCAAGACCTGGCACTACACTAAAGTCTGTCACAAGACATGAGTCACTGTTGTTGCTGTTTTGTTTTAGCACAAAGTTCTTTAGTTGTATACAACTGCATGTGTATCGTGTCACTTTAAGCGCGTCATGAACTGTGTTGTTTCCAAACTGGCTGTGATCCACCAGCAGTAGGTAAAGGTAAACGTTTTCCCCTGACATTAGGTCTAGTCATGTCTGACTCTGGGGGTTTGTGCTCATCTCCATTTCTAAGCCAAAGAGCCGGCGTTGTCCGTAGACACCATAGGTCATGTAGTTGGCATGACTGTGCCATTACCTTTCTGCCAGAGCGGTTAGCTATTGATCTATTCACATTTGTATGTTTTTGAACTGCTAGGTTGGCAGAAGCTGGGGCTAACAGCGGGAGCTTGCCCCGCTCCTCAGATTCGAACTGCCAACCTTTCAGTCAGCAAGTTCAGCAGCTCAGCGGTTTAAACCAATGTGCCACCGAGGCCACCAGCAGTGCATTGGTGTATGTTTGTCATATGTTATCATGTTGTTTCCAATTTATGGTGAACACATAATTTTTTTCTGGGACTGGAAGTCTGTGACTCACTCAAGGTCACCCAATGAGTTTCCAGAAAATCAAACTTTGGTCTCCAGAGTTATAGTCAAATGCTCAAACAAGTACACCATGTTGGCTTTCAGTGCAAGGGTGGGACAGGCTATAAAGCAAGAACAGGAAATGTATGTCTTCTGCAACCCTCTTTATCCATGATCACTGCCTCTTCTGCGTGGGGCTGATGGCAACTGGAGTCCAATACCATCTGGCAGGGCTACAGGTTTCATCCCACCTGCTATGAAGGATAAACATAAATACAGAAGGATCAACAAGAATTATATTTATTGTTGTTCTCCTGCCTACCTGCCGCTTCAACTGAACCTCACAATTTGTGACAGCATAGTAGCACAGACAAAGCTTAGGGCTATGTCTGCTTCTGCAGTTCACATGAGTCCAAAAGGAAGAACCTCAATAGAAGATACAGATAAGGAGAGGTCGGGTACACTAGTTTAGTTCTCAGGGACTGACTCCACTTTTGCCCAATGGCACATATACGAGATGGAGTAGAGTGCATACTTCCAGGATGGAACATTTATTGTGCAGTTGCCATACTTCGTAATTCATCAGATTCATGTTCCCAAACAATGTGTCTTTCTTTTTGTAAACCTTCTATGTTTCTCTGCCTTTTTTGTTTCCTTCCAATGGAAAAAAAATCTATTAATGAGAAGTGGGAAAAATACAGCATCTCTTGATGGTGTTGGGAGAGTTGTGTCCAAAAATTAATGTCAGAGATTAGTTGTGACAAGTTACCTGATTCTCCTTTTACTTCTCACTGGATGGATGCATGGAGTAATTTGGAACAATGTTTTTAGTTAATTGATTGATTGATCTATTGATGCATTAAAGATTGGAAAGTAATCTGCATCGGCTACATTGTCATCCTTTTGGGGGTGTTTTAAGACAAAAGCACACACATGAGAAAAAGGAGCATCCCTTTAAGGCTTTCTTTCCTGTTCATCAATTTCCTGCCATTTGAATAACAAATTATCCTCATCCTCCCACTTTTCTCTCAATTTTCCCCTCAGGAGTAACATTTACAAGACCAGAAGGGGCTTGCAAAGTAGTATACTGCTTAATTTCTCTTCTTTATTAACTTGCATGGCCATCAGTGGAAGGAGTGGCCACAGTTGGGCATTAATAAATCACAGGGGTCAAGGGGCATCAATGTTGCATGGATAATTGTTTGGAAAATTGCAGGCACAGAGATGGGAGGGCCAAACTGTTGTTTACATCCATCATAATCCAAGTGCCATATGGATCTCCCAGTGACATCTCAATCTTCAAAGTGGGTATTGCATTCGAACGAATGCTTACAGCTTTCCTCCTCTGCTCCACAAAAGAATGTGGGGTGTCATGGCTGGTTTGTATTAGAACGTTGCAACGTAAAACCATGTCTTTAACATTTCTCTCTATAGAGAACATATGCCTATTTAGAGTATATTTTTGCAATGGGTAATTATGGAAGCTAGGAGCCAGTGTGTGGCATAATGCATTGGACTATGGCTCTAAAGATGAGGATTTTGATCCTGCTCAGGCTTGGATCTACCCTGCCCTTTATCCCAGGATCTGATCCCAGATTATCTGGCAGTGTAGATTCATTTAATCCAGTTCAAAGCAGATAATCTGGGATCATTATCCTGAGATATATGACAGTGTAGATCCAGCCTCAGATAAGAGACCAGCTGGGTGATATTGGACCCACACTCTCAGCCTCACATGAAGGCAAGGGAGAAACCTTTTCTGATCAAATATTGCCAAGAAAACCATGTGATATGATTGCCATCAAATGTCAAAAATTACTTGAAATCATACAAAAGTGGGCTTCATGCAGCAATAGCTAGGAGGGATATGGTGAATATCCTCAACCTATTCCACCCAAAGGACATTTGGGGCATCTATTTGGGGAAAAATGACCATAAAAATGGCTCTGGCTGCTATACTTTGCTCATCTCTGAAATAATTGAAGATACCCCTTGTTAGAAAAAAAAAGTTCTTCCCAAGTCTTATTTTAATAAGACTTGGGAAGAACATTACACACACACACATATTCAAATAAGACTTGGAAAGAACATATATACAGACATATGGTGTGTGTTGTGTATTATACACACACACACACACCATTAAAAGAGAGATCTGAGGGAAAGATTGTTTAGCCTGCCCAAACAAGTGAACACCTAGAGGGAAGGATGACCAAGTGCACAGGTGATATAATGTTCAATATTCTTCAAGGAGATGTAATGCATTTCAGTTTAAGGTGACAACCATTATTTCAAAATGTACATCCAGACTTCTAAATCAGCATATGCAGACTTGCATCCTTATTCATCCCCTCTTTCTGAGATCTATTTCCTTGGCAACGTGCAAGTGACTATACCTATTATATTTCCTACTGGTGTCTCCATGAGCAGGGGAGATATCACCTTAAAAAGAAACATGAAGAGTGAATGCCTTGAGAGCCTATTAAACCAAAGGTTCTTCTTTATTTCCCCATACACTGTGAAAATCCTGTGCTATTCGCTGCCATAAAAAGTAGTTATGGCTATTGGGATTTAATACATTTCTTGTAGATAAGACTATCTATAGCTGCTACCTCTATATATCTCTATAGATAGACAAGAAGATATCGTTCCAAGTGTCAAAGGCAAGCATAATGTTTCTGTATAGCTTGGTGGAAATTGCCCTCGTGCTTGAGGGAACAAATCCAGTCACCACAGAGTCATAAACACCTACCTGTTGTAGCACAAGCTTGTAAATTCCTTTCTAAACAGGTAGCTTTTGGACTATCTCTGAGATGTCATTCCACATTCTCAAGGCAGTGACAGATAGGGCCCTGCTATTCCATTAATGCAATGGACATTGTCAGCAGGTTCCTACTCCTGCTGTGTGCATGTTAGCAAGATTGGTCAGAGATATTTTGCTGCTGAGGCAGAGCAACACATAGCACCACCCATACCTCCAAATGTCCCAGTTTATATAATAACTAGCTGTGCCCGGCCATGCGTTGCTGTGGCGAAGTATGGTGGTATGGGAAATAAAGTATTGAGGAATTGGTGGTAGTTAAGGTCAAGGGTAAAGGTTTTCCCCAGACATTAAGTCCAGTCGTGTCTGACTCTGGGGGCTGGTGCTCATCTCCATTTCTAAGCCGAAGAGCCGGCGTTGTCCGTAGACTCCTCCAAGGTCATGTGGGATGACTACATGGAGCGGCGTTACCTTCCCGCCGGAGCAGTACCTATTGATGCACTCACATTTGCATGTTTTCGAACTTCTGGGTTGGCAGAAGCTGGGGCTAACAGTGGGGGCTCTCTCCGCTCCCCCAATTCAAACCTGTGGCCTTTCGGTCCAGAAGTTCAGCAGCTCAGCGCTTTAACACGCTGCGCCATCAGGGGATATTATTTCCTAAAGGTTGTGAATATACAATATTTCTGATTGGTTTTTTTTGTTTGTTGGAGGCAAGTATGAATGCTGCAATTAGGAAAAATGATTAGGATGTAATAGCCTTGCAGCTTTAAACCCTGGCTGTTTCCTCCCTGAGTGAATTTTTTGTTGGGAGGTGTTAGCTGGCCCTGATTGTTTCCTGTCTGGAATTCCCTTGTTTTCAGAGTGGTGTTGTTTGCGATATTTTATGTGCTTCTACTGTCTGTGGCCCTGAGAAAACAGAGGATTTTCCAGACTTTGATGATGGGAATACTTTGTTGGGAGGTGTTAGCTGGCCCTGATTGTTTCCTGTCTGGAATTCCCTTGTTTTCAGAGTGGTGTTGTTTGCGATATTTTATGTGCTTCTACTGTCTGTGGCCCTTAGAAAACAGGATTTGCCAGACTTTGATGATGGGAATACTTTGTTGGGAGGTGTTAGCTGGCCCCGATTGTTTCCTGTGTGGAATTCCCCTGTTTATTTACTGTCCTGGTTTTAGAGATTATATTGTTCTGCATTATTCTATCCCAGTAATTATTTCATATTAAAGAAGAATCTCACTTATCCAACATTCGCTTATACAATGTTCTGGATTATCCAACGCAGTCTGCCTTTTCATAATCAATGTTTTTGTAGTCAGTATTTTAAATTCATTGTGATATTTTAGTGGTAAATTTGTAAATACAGTACAGTAGAGTCTCACTTATCCAACATAAACGGGCCGGCAGAACGTTGGATAAGCGAATATGTTGGATAATGAGGAATTAAGGATAACCCTATTAAACATCAAATTAAGTTATGATTTTACAAATTAAGCACCAAAACATCATGTTAGACAACAAATTTGTCAGAAAAAGTAGTTCAGTACACAGTAATGCTATATAGTAATTACTGTATTTATGAATTTAGCACCAAAATATCACGATATATTGAAAGCATTGACTACAAAAATGTGTTGGATAATCCAGAACGTTGGATAAGTGAGACTCTACTGTAAATACTACATAGCATTACTGCGCATGGAACTACCTTTTCTGTCAAATTTGTTGTATAATATGATGTTTTGGTGCTTAATTTGTATAACGATTATCTAATTTGATGTTTAATTGGCTTTTCCTGAATCCCTTCCTATTATCCAACATATTCACTTATCCTGCCGGCCTGTTTACGTTGGATAAGTGAGACTCTACTGTATATTGATAATCTTAAATTATCTGCTTAGAACTGGATTATATGAGGCCCCTTCTTCACGGCTGTATAAAATGCACACTGAAGTGGATTATATGGCAGTGTGGAGTCAAGATAATCCAGTGCAAAGCAGATAATATAAGATTATAAATGGGTTATATAGCTGTGTTGAAGGGCCTTCAGTCTACACTGCCATATAATCCTGTGCAAATTAGATAATCTGTGGAAGAAGTCTAAGTGAGGCCTAACTCTGCCTGTCCCCTAACTGAATCCTGGCTGTCCCTTGGTTGCTAGGCAACCAAGTGGGCAGAGATTAGCCCTCTAAACTGGCAGCAATTGGATAAAAAAAATTATTGCTCTCCCTCTAATTAGGACTTTATTTTTCTTTTCTTTTTGTTGTATCAACCTTGAGGCGTGGATGATGGGTTGTGTTGTCAAATTTTGAGGTTGGGGGCCCTGTACTTTTGTTGTTTTGTGAATTGCCGTGATGCCATCACTCTTTTATATATATAGATAATAATAATAATAATAATAATAATAATAATAATAATAATTCAGTATTAACAACACCTTATTTATATTCCACCCTATCTCCCCAAGGGTGCTCAGGCCAGATCACAGGATGCATACTGTACACAGCAAATATTCAATGCTATTTGGACAGACAGACAGAACAGACAGAAAGGAGGTATGTTGTGTCAAGGTCCAGCTACTGTGCCTTGGAGGTTGAGTTTGGATTCAGTCACGGGGGGGGGGGGGGGGGGTGTGCTGTTGCTCCATTCTCTATGACAAAGAGCCATCAGCACTTCCTCTTTCCTTTTGTTCACCGGCATTTCTGGTCTTTTTCTTTTATGGTGTCGTAGGATACCTCCCCCGCTTATTAGTGGTACCTAATTTATCCACTTACAGCTCTAAGCTGCTTTCGAACTGCTTAAGTAAACAATGAGCTGGGCTTGACAGTCGGGTGCTCAACCCGACTGGGTTTCAAACTGGCCACCTTTCAGTTGGCAGATCTTATTACTGCTAATTAGTCCTAATTAATTTTCTGTCTTCTCACTTTTCAGTTGTTTTTAATATGTCCCACATTCTTGTCTTACTTTCAACAATGTAGATATGTCTTTAGATAGGCAAATAGACCAGCTGTAGACAGATCCTTTGAGACTCTAAACTGCATGGGATTTTAAAGGCTCATGTGATTACCAAGTGGATTTTTTAAACTATAATAATTATATAATTTTTACAAAATGCATGTAGAATCTCTTCATTATCTGAATCCTTAAATTATAATTCATTTACCTGATGTATCCAACATTGGAAAGTCTGACTTTCTTTAATGCAGATTGCTGTGTTCTTTCCTTCATAGACTTTGGCCTTCCATGTTGTCTCCCTGAACCTACGGGACCTAAACATGTGATAAATTGTAGCTTTTTGCACCCAGGTTTTGCCTGATGTACTGTGCTCTGGCATCCTGCCTATGGCAAGTGAATTGCCTCCTGGGATGGCCATGATTTCATTAGGGGAAGGACTGCCTATTATTTATTCATCATGTATTCAAAGTGGAAAATCATGCTCTTTTCACAGCTGGGCTAATTCAAACCATCATATGTTCTGTTGTTAAGTGTACATTTCTTAATAGAGCTAAAGGTAGGAGAACCTTATCTTCTATATGGAGCTAAAAGCAAGAAAACCTTATGCTCTATAAGTCATATAAGTATTATCACCATCACACTTTTTATTTGAGGCAGTGCGTAACTATATTGATTTGTTTTTGTGTGTATTGATTTGTTTGTTTGTCTCCTTTCTGGTAATGTATGTGAGCCTTCTGCTTCTCAATTTTATCCTCACAACAATCTTGTGAGATTTATTAGGTTGAGGGGGGGGGGGGGTTAAGAGTTATTCATTCAAGGTTTCTATCATAGCTGAGAGCATCTGAACCTGGATTTCCATTTTTTTTCTTATGTCCTGTATCACAGTAGTTCTCAAGTCAGTTACTATAAAGTTAGAATGCCCCACCACAAGGTGAATCAGCGCTAAGTCCTTAATTCAGGTTTCTTTTAGTATTTCACAGTATTCTTCTTCAACATTACATTTCATTACATTTTTTTGTGTCAGGAGCAACTTGAGAAACTGCAAGTCGCTTCTGGTGTGGGAGAATTGGCCTTCTGCAAGGACATTACCCGGGGGAGCCCAGATGTTTTACCATCCTTGTGGGAGGCTTCTTATGTGTCCCTGCACAGAGCTGGAGCTGACAAAGGGAGCTCATTCACACTCTCCCCGGTTTAGATTTGAACTGGCAACCTTCAGGCCAGCAACCCAACCTTCAAGTCAGCAATCTGTTGGCACAAGGGTTTAACCCACTGCATCACCAGAGGCTTCAAACAAGTTGATTTTCTTGCTATCTTCCCCATTCTTTGTATGAAACAGAACTAGACTAGCAGCTTCAATACTTTTTTTCATGTCAGGAGCAACCTGAGTCGCTTCTGGTGTGAGAGAATTGGCCGTCTGCAAGGACGTTGCCCAGGTGACGCCCAGATATTTTGATGTTTTTACCATCCTTGTGGGAGGCTTCTCTCATGTTCTGGCATGGAGCTAGAGCTGATAGAGGGAGCTCATCCGCTCTCTCCCCGGGTGGGATTCGAACCTGGCAGCCTTCAGGTCAGCAACCCAACCTTCACAAGGCTTTAATCCACTACGCCACCTGGGGCTCCAATACTGGCAATGGTACAGCATCCTCTTCAGCACCTGAAGGCAGCAAATTAATTTAGGCCCCTTCTACACTGCCAGATAAAATCCAGAATATCTGCTTTGAAACGGAATATATTAGTCTACACTTCCATATAATCCAGTTCAAAGCAGATAATCGGGATTTTTTCTGGCAGTGTAGATGGGGCCTTTGAAGACACTGGATAAATTGTGTGTTATACAGAACTTCAACACCTTGCCTCCATTTCCGGCATTGACCGCTGGAGGCATCTCCCTCCCTGGGAACAGTCTCCATTGTAACCACTTGCATTCCTTCCAATTAAATGTGAAAACAAGGTAGGAAAAGCTGTGGTTTCTGAATATCCCAATGCACTGACTGGGGACGGGGGGAGGAATTAAAGGTTTTCCAAGTTTTCCAAGTTCAGAGTTAGTAATCTATGGAGTTACAAGGATACTGCAGTTTATTGTGATTATAGCTGTTCACATAAGTCATGCACAAGGCCATGCTTTCTTCTGCTTCTAGTTGGTAGATTCTTTCCAGCATAGGTACATCAGTGGCACACGTAGTCAAAACACAGGCATGTGCTTCCTGGTACACAGACATGTGATTCCTTCCTTGTCCAGAAGGGCTTTCCTGGTAGGAAGAGCATAACGTCCAAAGTAGTTCTGCGTCTCTCTGTAAACCATGCAAATTTGGAAGGAGCAAAAAAGTTTGAAGGAGAAAAAGGACAGTCTCCTCCAGAAACGCGGCCTAATTGAGGGAGAAGGTTTTGGACCCTCTAGCCTGCTCTCCCAATCAATTTTGCTTTTCTCCAGGGATGGATGATATATGTTTCCTCTTGGCAGTGAGCACAGAGAGGGATGTTTTAAGTTCTCCAGCTGCCAAATCCAGCGACCTCTAAGGAGACCCTTTTTTCCTCTTCTGATTGGTGGTACAATTTAAGCTGTCATTGCAGAGAGGTGGGAAACTTTGTTTGTTGCCAGGGAAAATAAGAGAAAAGGAAGGAGCGGTGGTTTGCATGTTGGCAACCGTTTGGGGCAAGTGATGTGAAGAGAGGATGAGTATCTTTGGAAACAATGAAGTCAAGCTTCCTTTGCAATGGTAACATTATGACAGAGCTGAAAGAAATTAGTTTTTGGATTACAACTCCCAGAACTCTCCTGCCTGTTGGATTCTGAGAGCTGTAATCCAAAAACAAACGTCCCAAATATTTTTAAGAAGTTGCTCAATTTTGCTCAATTCTTAATTCTGTGACTTTGCATGGAGGGAGCATGGGATGACTTGCAGCTAGACACAAAAATCCTAGAAGATATATGTTTATATTTTTACTAGCTGTACCCAGCCACGCGTTGCTGTGGCGAAGTATGGTGGTATGGGAGATAAAGTATTGAGGAATTGGTGGTAGTTAAGGTAAAGGGTAAAGATTTTCCCCTGGCATTAAGTCCTGGCCCTGTTGTAATGGCCACACAGTGCTTACTGTTTTAAATGGGGTATAATATTGGTTTTTAAGTGTGTTTTTACGATCGTTTGTTTTACTATATTTTGTATTATATGGGGCATTAATCTTGCCATTATGTAAGACCGCTCTGGGTCCCCCTGGGGGAGAAGAGCGGTATATAAATTAAATAAATAAATAAATAAATAAATAAAGTCCATTATAAATGGGTTATATAGCTGTGTGGAAGGGCCTTGAGTCTACACTGCCATATAATCCAGTGCAAATCAGATAATCTGTGGAAGAAGCCTAAGTGAGGCCTAACTTGGCCTGTCCCCTGGGCTGAGTGGGTTGCTAGGAGACCAAGTGGGCAGAGATTAGTCCTCTAACTGGCAGCAATTGGATAAAAACAATTATTCCTTTCCCTCTAATTAGGACTTTACTTTTCTTTTCTTTTTGTTGTATCAACCTAGAGGCGTGTCTGATGGGTTGTGTTGTCAAATTTCGAGGTTGGGGGGCCTGTAGTTTTGTTGTTTTGTTGGTCGCCATGATGCCATCACTCATTTATATATATAGATTCCTGCTAGAGTTCTTACCCTTGAATCTTTTCCCCTGGTTACATCCATGGCAGCCACATGGCTCCTGTGTTGCCCTTATGCTGCAACAATTCCCAATGCAGTACTTTAATGTTTATGCCAGTTTATTTTTTCCTGCCTTCACACAGAGAGCACAAGAGGATACATCGTAAGCTGGGTTCATGGGGAATACAATATTTCATGAAGATATCATAAGACAGGCCTGCAAAATTAAGAATATAGGAAAATGTGTTGCACCACACAAGACTGTTTTGTCCATCTGGTACCTGGAGACTATTTATTTATATCTCCATTAATAGGACTCAAGGCAGCTTACAACTTATTAAAAAACTAGGCAGATTAAAAACTGTATGAAACCTTCATTTGAAAAGTCTAAATATAGTAGCCAGGATCCTTTTAGGCAGTTACAACTGTGTCCTTTTGGATACTTACAACTAGAGTTACACATTTGTGATTCTTGCTATTGGTTATCCTTATATAGCCTATAGTTTCAGGCAGGCTTCTTCAACCTGTGGCTTTCCAGGTATTTTGGATGTCAGCTCCTAGAATTCCTGATAAGTTGCGGCCAGAGCTTCTGGAAGTTGGAGGCCCAAACACCTGGAGGGCCACAAGTTGGGCACCACTTCTTCAGAGAAGTGTGTGTGTGTGTGTGTGTGTGTGTGTGAAGCGACTTGAGAAACTGCAAGTCGCTTCTGGTGTGAGATAATTGGTTGTCTGCAAGTACGTTGCCCAGGGGATGCCAGGATGTTTGATGTTTTCACCATCCTTGTGGGAGGCTTCTTTCATGCCCCCACATGGAGCTGGAGCTGATAGAGGGAGCTCATCCGTGCTCTCACCGCATTGCATTAGAACTGAAGAGAGAGCAAAATGTATTTCCATCACAGCTATCATAAAACAAACAAGCAGACAATAATAGTAAACGAATGTGAAATTTTCCCTAGATTTGTAAGTAAATAAACATGACTCTTCTGCCATGGGCATGACAACCCCTTTTTGTTTTGGTACCCTAAGGAAGCAGTAAAAAAAGAGGAAGGGTATGTGTTTGCTTTAGTTATTAATCATAGTTTATCTAGGCCTGTCTTATTCCAAAATAATTTGTATCTGAGGAAAAATGCAAACAGTTAGAATATGCTGAGCATCTCCTATTCTGTTAGTTTAATAATGTGATTACTAAGCAAATGTGATCGTTTTGTTGGATTTTTCCATTAGTAGCTTAGATTAATCTAATATTAAAATATTGTTGATGAAGAACTAACATGATCATCGTACAGCCTAATCCATGTAATCATATGTATATGAACAAAAGTCCAACTGATTTGGATGGTATTTCATAAAATAAAAAGTCAGAGATACTATGAATGATTCTTGAAAGTAAGAAAACACATGGTGAAAACTGTTTAGGAGTGAGTGTAATGGTATGATCAGTGGTCTCTCCAACAAGGAAATTTTAACAGTGCAGTCCCATTTTGCGCATTTGCTTTGCAGTAGTTGAGTTGGGTTCATATGTTTATCCTTTCAGTCATGCTTCGGATCATATCCTTGTATACTTAGGCAACAAAAATTCCAGAGGATGTGTAAATAATTAATATAGCCAAATGATTGCTACGAGGAACCATTTCCATTAAATTCCTTGCATCCACATTAATCAGATTTCACATCCATCCAAATTTATTTCAGGAATTTCTTGGACATAATGTTCCATGCCCATCTCATTTTGTAATCTATGCTACGGTAGACCCCTCATTTTCATGGGTCACAGAACCTTTGCCAATGTCAAGAGTCAGACACCAGTTAACATACAAAACAGAGTTTATTCCGAAGATAAGCCAAAAAAATAACATAAACACAAGAAATATCCTTGAAACACTTCACTTTTCAGTGTTTTGAGAGTAGATTGGACAATAATAACTCAAAAACGAGCCACGCTAATTTCCCATGGTGGCATTCAAATAAAAACTAAATAACGCTTCAATTCAGCTTTGGAAAACAAATAGAGTTAATTGCTGGAAAATAAACAAACTAGAAAAGCACTAAAGCTGCTTCCACGGTGCAGATAAGCCGAGAGCCTCAAAGGGATGATGAATAGCCGTCGTCAGAAGAATCCAAGGTCAGGTCAGGAGGCAGCAGAAATTCCGAAAGACAAACCAATAGTCAGAAGCCGGGAGTAGCCGTCAGTCAGAGGGCGTAGACAGAAGCCAGGTCAAATTCAATCCAAAGTCCGAAGAGGGTGCAGTCATCCAAAACAGGTCCACGATAAGACACTGCGAGAGCCAAGCCAGATGGTATCAGCAGATCCGAATCACAGTCCAAGTCCAGAAACACAGAGATCCCAATGGCGCCTCAGCAACACCTTGCCACACGCAAAGTGCAGTGGCCAAACATTCCCATTTTATTCCCCTTCCTCCTGGGTGACCAAACACTCACACCCAAACACCAGGTGTCCCAAATCTACTCAGAGTCTGAACTCCACACAGCTAGAGCTCGTGGATCTGGAGTACCTAGCAATTCGTCGGAGTCCCAATCATCCTGCCCACACTTAGCCCCATGAACCATCCTCCCTTCTCGAAGCATCCCAATTGGGATCAGCTCCTGCAGAAACCCCAGGTTCAGAAGTATCCATAAGCCCCAAATCCCCAGACATCTCCGGTGGCTGTGCCCATTCAGTGCCCGCTTCCCCAGCCACCACCTGTTCCTCAGCATCCATCTCCCCATCTGAATCTTCCTCAGAAGATCCCCCATATAGCTCTCTAAGTCGCTTCCTGCGCAACTCCTCCAGTGAACCCTCATCACGAGGGTTTTTTCTTCCTCTTCGAATTCCATCACCATCAACCATAATCCCCGAAGGCGCAGTCACAACAGCCAAACTGGGGAAAAAACATGAATTAAGAACACTTTTTAAAAATCTGAACAAACAACTATTTTTAAAAAAACTATATTTCTACCCCGCTCTACTCACCTTGAAGGGGACTCAGAGCGGCTTATAGTTTGGCCACTTCAGTGCCACATTGCAAATACACAGTGTATAAATATAGTACAATAAAAATCAAAGCACATTTAACATAAAATACAAGACAAAAATCACACAAAGCATAATAATATCCAGAAATAAGATATAAATAAATATTAAGCATGAAAAACATTTAAAACCAATTACAATTATTGTGGAGACTAATTGATTAAATAGTATATTTCACAAAGCTCAGGCATCAATGATAAACAAGCAAACAAATAAATACAATAAAATCTGAAAACAAACTAAAACAAAAGTCCCCACTAAAGCATAGGTGGAATAGAGTCGAAAGTTGAGCATCAGAAGAGAAGTCAGCGGCCACAATCCAAGCCAAGTCCAGTTTCAGTACTAAGTTGATGGTCAAAATGGGGCTGGTTGGTAAAATTCCCCAGTACAGTTGTCCTTTAAGGTGTCAGTGACTATTAAGGAATCCATAGCTCCTCCAATGAGACTTAATGGTCAGGTGTTGATGATAGGGCCGAGTTAGAGGACCTAGAGATTTCTAGAAGGAAAATATTAATCAAATCCTTGAATCATTAGAACCACAAAAAATAAACCTGTAAATGTGGAGGGCTAGTTGTACTTCTTTAGAGGCTGTGCCAGTGGTTGCTTGGAGCCATAGAAAAGTGCTCCAATCATAAGGTAGTTCTGACCTGGATGAATGACAGTCTCATTTACTATAAGGCAGCTCCATGTGTATGTATGTGTGTGTATTTAGCTGGAGCAGGATAGAATTTCCCAGAACAAATTAGAAATCAAATAGCAATATTACTAGAATATATCATGCAACAAATACTAGAGAGGTGCCAAATAGGTTTACACAATTTGTAGTGTGAAGATGATCCTGCAGAGCCAACATACCCTGTGGTAAAAGTGCAGAAGGCACTTCTAACTACCAGCTTTCTCCTACAGGCCTTGGTCATCACAGCTTCAAAGAACAAGCTACACAAGTATTCAACCCTTTCTGGGGCCAGCTCTGTCCGATTTGTCATGATCCTTTACACAATTACATCAAACTGGCTAATGATGATGCTTTTAGAGTTTAAATGGCTGTGGTCACTGCTTGATGTGAGTGGTTTGGAGATAATTGCAAAAGAGAAATGATGATTGTCATCTCTAACACAGTGTCCTTCAAGCCCCAGAAAAAAAAAACCACACCAGCTTTCTCAAAACCCTATTGTGCAGGGTATTGTTTTGTATCTGATATGTCTGTGAAAGTGTTTGGGAGGAATGAGGCGGGTTGAATAAGGTCAGTGGGAAGAGAGGCTGACCAGCAACCCACAAATGCAGAACTGGGGGATGGCTGCTTTTGGGAAGTATTGCTGTACTAGATATTTGATGATATCCTTGTGCCTCAGGACTCATTCATATCTTAGATACAGTAGAGCAGGGGGTCCCCAAACTTTTTAAACAGGGGCCCAGTTCACGATCCTTCGGACCATTGGAGGGCCGGACTATAGTTGGCCACCGAGCAATAAATAATAATAGTAGTAGTAATAATAATAATAATAATAATAATAATAATAATAACAACAACAATAATAAATAAGAGGGTTGGAAGAGACCCTTTGGGCCATTGAGTCCAATACCCCTTTGCCTTTGTGCACTGAAAGCACAAGCAAAGCACCCCTGACAGATGGCCACCCAGAATCAATATTAATAATAATAATAATAATAATAATAATAATAATAATAATAATAAAGAGGGTTGGAAGAGACCTCTTGGGCCATTTAGTCCAACCCCCTTCTGCCTCTGTGCACCATAAGCACAAGCAAAGCATCCCTGACAGATGGCCACCCAGCCTCAATGTTAATAATAATAATAATAATAATAATAATAATAATAATAATAATAATAAGGGTTGTAAGAGAAGAAGAGATCCCTTGGGTCATTTAGCCCAACCCCCTTCTGCCCTTGTGCCATGGGGGCCGGATAAATGGCTTCGATGGGCCGCATTCGGCCCCCGGGCCTTAGTTTGGGGACCCCTGCAGTAGAGTCTCACTTATCCAAGCCTCACTTATCCAAGCCTCTGGATTATCCAAACCATTTTTGTATTCAATGTTTTCAATATATCGTTATATTTTGGTGCTAAATTCGTAAATACAGTAATTACTACATAGCATTACTGCATATTGAACTACCTTTTCTGTCAAATTTATTGTATAACATAATGTTTTGGTGCTTAATTTGTAAAATCATAACCTAATTTGATGTTTAATAGGCTTTTCCTTAATCCCTCCTTATTATCCAAGATATTCGCTTATCCAAGCTTCTGCCGGCCCGTTTAGCTTGGATAAGTGAGACTCTACTGTACATACAATTGAAAATGTATGTAGTACAGATGAACAAATAAAATTGGCATCCTGTTAGTGATTTAAATACTCTTAAGTCCAATTTAAACATGTGGAATTGTAGAGTTTAGAATTCTCTATAAATTTAGCAGAAATGACCAGATTCCCTTTCCAAACACATTTTTACCTGCTTCAGTCCTTCACCACAGGCATTGACTGGCCCATGGGGAAAGTGTGAGGAGTAGCAGAGAATCATCCAAGTGTCTTCTTATAGTTGGACATGCAACACTGATGTATTTCATCAGGATTTCCAAAATATCTTCAAGAAACTCCAGTGGGCACGTTTGGTTTCTGAATCTAGGGATAGGAGCAAAGCTAGGTACTTTTCCACTCTTCACTTATTGGCCAGGTAGTGGCTGCTTTAGAAAGCTGCATCAGGCAACAGATGTCTATGGGGAGCTGAAAAACGAGATACAGTAGAGTCTCACTTATCCAACATTCACTTATCCAATGTTCTGGATTATCCAACGCATTTTTGTAGTCAATGTTTCCAATACATCATGATATTTTGGTGCTAAATTCGTAAATACAGTAATTACTACATAGCATTACTGCATATTGAACTACCTTTTCTGTTAAATTTATTGTATTACATGATGTTTTGGTGCTTAATTTGTAAAATCATAACCTAATTTGATGTTTAATAGGCTTCTCCTTAATCTCTCCTTATTATCCAACATATTCGCTTATCCAACATTCTGCCGGCCCGTTTATGTTGGATAAGTGAGACTCTACTGTACATTGTTAAGTGTAATTCCAGCCAAGTTTTGGATAGCATTGGGAAGAGTTCATACCCCTGTGGTGTTTATTTTGCTGTCTGTGCCCCTGTTCAGAAGATTTCACCTATCATAGAATCATAAGAATAGTAGAGTTGGAAGAGACCTCATGGGCCATCCAGTCCAACCCCCTGCCAAGAAGCAGGAAATCACATTCAAAGCACCTCACTTTCTATCCCTGTTATACTTGGATTTTGAAAAATTTGGCTTGTTGTGAAAGCAAGGATTGGTGATAAAGCTTCAGTGGCGACGCCTTTTCCCCGTGATTACTCTTTCAGGAGTGAATTTCCCTTCCAAGGGGTAATTTCTGTCACTTCCTGCTGTCTCACCCCTGTTCTTAACTATGAGATGTTTATAAGTTGGATGTCTGTAACTTGGAGATTGCCTGTATTAGGGGGTTGTCAATGAATATTGCCTTATCAACTCCTGTACCTTCAACACAGTGGTTTCCAAACTCTGCTCCCCTATACGTTTTGAACTTCAGATAGTGTAATCTCTGGCCACTGACCAAAGCCACTGAGGCTCCTGGGGGTTAAAGTCCAAAATACCTGGAGGACCAGAGTTTACGAATCATCACTTTAACAGAAGGTGAACATTTGCATGGCACGGAGAAAAACATCACTCCTAAAATTTGCAAATCCAGATGTTCACAGAGGCAGGAGTAAAGAAAAAGTTGATAATTTCCCACAATAGCCCAGGGCTGTATAACATGTGACCCACTTTATAGTTCAACTCTGACTCATCAGCACTAGCAAGCAGAGTCAGTACTGAAGGATGATGGGAACTGTAATCCACAACATCCGCATGGCTACAGATTTCCATCACTGCAAATACAAACACAATTATCTTCTATAGCGTAAATGCATTGTGTTTTCTTCCATTTGTACCCAACCCTTCAGCAAAAGCATATCTGGTGTGGGGACTGGCATTTTCTATGCCCTAATGCAGGGGACCCCAAACTAAGGCCCGGGGGCTGGATGCGGCCCTCCAAGGTCATTTACCTGGCCCCCGCCCTCAGTTTTATAATATAATATTTCAATATCATTTTTAATAATATAATATATTGTATATACATATAATATTGATAATAATATTATAATTTTATACAATATAATAGGAGCCCCGGTGGCGAAGTGTGTTAAAGCACTGAGCTGCTGAACTTGCAGACCGAAAGGTCCCAGGTTCAAATCCCGGGAGCGGAGTGAGCACCCGCTGTTAGCTCCAGCTTCTGCCAACCTAGCGGTTCGAAAACATGCCAATGTGAGTAGATCAATAGGTACTGCTCTGGCGGGTAGGTAACAGCGCTCCATGCAGTCATGCCATTGGCCACATGACCTTGGAGGTGTCTACGGACAACGCCAGCTCTTCGGCTTAGAAATGAAGATGAGCACCAACCCCGAGTCAGACATGACTTGACTTAATGTCAGGAGAAACCTTTACCTTTACCTATACAATATAATAATAATACCATATAATAATATTAATTATATGGTATATATTACATATAATATTACAGTATAGTGGTATAGTTCAATAAATTAATATATAATTCTAATATTGTGCTATGCTAATAATATAATATATTGTATGTACATACAGCTGCTCTGAGTCCCCTTCGTGGTGAGAAGGGCGGGATATAAATGTAATAAATAAATACAGTAAATGAATAAATAAATAATTTTAGACTTAGACTCGCCCAAAGTCTGAAATGACTTGAAGGCACACAACAACAGCAATCTTAACTAACTTGACTATCTCATTGGCCAGAAGCAGGCCCACACTTCCCATTGAAATCCTGATAGGTTTATGTTGGTTACAATTGTTTTCATTTTTAAATATTGTATTGTTCTTTCACTGTTGTTGTTGTTTTGCACTACAAATAAGACATGTGTAGTGTGCACAGGAATTTGTTCGTTTTTTTTTCTTCAAATGATAATTCGGCCCCTCCACAGTCTGAAGGATTGTGGACCGGCCCTCTGCTTCAAAAGTTTGGGGACCCCTGCCCTAATGTTTTTGGGACGAGTAACTTATTTATTTACTTACTTACTTTATTTATACACTGCCTTTTAGTCACAATTTAAAACAAAGCAAATACAAAAATTAACAAAAATAAATAATACAGTGTAGATTTAGGTTAAAAGACAGTTAAAATATAATAATTACACTTAAATTAGCACTTAAATCTCACAATCCCCCACTCCAGAGTCCCACCCACATTTCCCCAGCAGTATACTCAACATATTTCTGCCCATTTGCTATAACCGTTTCATTCTTTATGGACTGGTAACTGACCAATCCAGGGTCCATCATCTAGTATTTCACTGAACCAGGACGTTCAGAGGGAGGACCTTAGGCTTATGCATGTTCACTTGGGAGCAAGTCAATTTGAGCACACTGGGATTTAAAGTCCAGCCCTCATATATAAGGGGAAGCATTCCTAGACTTTGTTTGAATATGCAGAACCATGGATAATAGTGAACCTAATTGAACTGAAGGACTTCTAGCCCAAGGATATCATCAAATTCCACTGGAGGACCTAGAAAATACTTAGAGAGGGCATATTTTGTCATACATGTATGACAAAAAGAAACTGCAGATACAGAGGCTCATACTGTACTCCTGAATAAGAATATGTAGAAATGTACCATTAACCCAACAAAACTGTGTCTGGAACATTAGAATATATTTCCGATTTCAGGCAAGCTGTGCAAATTTCCCTCTTAATGACCAGCCTTTGAAAAATGTCTCCCCAATGCAGGCCGTGTATAATTTTCAGGTCAAAATTCCAATGATCTCTTTTTTTGCCAGCTTATTCTGGTGCTTGCTATTAATTTTTTTTTTGAAAAAAACCTCTTCAGTTAAATTCCCTGGCACTAATGCCACCTATTTCCTTTACTACCCCTTTCCTAGCTCCGTAATATCCCAGGCCCTTCCCTCTTCCCTTCCCCCCGGTTAATATTTTATAAAGTGGAACTTATGAAAAATTCAAATTGACTCTGGGAATCGTCTTGCTCCATTTAACAAGGTGACGGCATGTCTGGCTCCCCTCCCAGGCCTAGGCAGATGGGGGGCTTTTTGGCATCCCGGCCAGGGTCTTGCTCACGTGCCTCTCTGCGGCTGTGGCCATTCGCAGAGGGATTGGGTTGCCAGGAAGATTTGTCCGGCTGTTGCTGAGGCGGCACAGGTGGCAGGGGACCCAGATGGCTATCAGGGGAGGGGAGGTGGCCTCCCGGGGTGGCCCTTCTTTGACGGACAAAACGGTCATCACCATTTCCTCTCCAAAAGGCTTAACAGCTCTTAGTTCATTTGTCCCACAGGGAGTGGGAGAGACCTCCAGACTCTGTGTGGTAGTTTTGTCCTGACCCTGCTTCATAGGAGCAGAATGGAAGTCCTGTGACCCTTTGACACCACACAGTTATAGCACTAGGATTCCACTTTAACTGCTGTAGCAACATCCTTTGGAATCATGGGATTTGCAATGCAAAGAAGGACATTCAGCATTCTCAGCCAACATGCGAATGCCTTTTTCCCCCCATGTCAGGAGCAACTTGAGAAACTGCAAGTCGCTTCTGGTGTGAGAGAATTGTCCGTCTGCAAGGACGTTGCCCAAGGCAACGCCCGTATATTTTGATGTTTTACCATCCTTGTGGGAGGCTTCTATCATGTCCCATGGAGCTGGAGCTGATAGAGGGAGCTCATTCGCGCTCTCCCTGGGTTGGATTCGAACTGGCAAACTTTAGGTCGGCAACCCAGCCTTCAAGTCATCAGTCCTGCCGGCACAAAGGTTTAATAAACTGCACCACTGAGGGCTCCGCTAATGCCTCTGACCAAACTACAAAGAGCAAGGTTTCAGAGGGTGGAATAATAGTACAGTAGAGTCTCACTTATCTAACGTTCTGGATTATCCAACGCATTTTTGTAGTCAATGTTTTCAATGCATTGTGATATTTTGGTGCTAAATTCGTAAATACAGTAATTACTACATAGCATTAATGCGTAATGAACTACTTTTTCTGTCAAATTTGTTGTATAACATGATGTTTTGGTGCTTAATTTGTAAAATCATAACCTATTTTGATGTTTAATAGGCTTTTCATTAATCTCTCCTTATTATCCAACATATTTGCTTATCCAACGTTCTGCCGGCCCGTTTATGTTGGATAAGTGAGACTCTACTGTACCATAGTTATGTAGTGTACATACACCACAGGTGGCAGGAGTGGGAGACGTCTGTAGCTCTCCAGATATGTTTAGTCAACCATACCCAACAGCCTCGGTGTGTGGGACTACCATACCTAACAGCACGTAGCAGCAAATGTGCTCTCCAAATATTTCTGGAGTGCAGCTCTCAGTACCACTCATCCTTTAAAAAGTTGTGTCTTTTAGATGAAATGGCAAAATCAAATATTGTGGGTTTTTTGGTGGGGGTGGGGAGATGTTTGAATCCATGGATAGAAAATCCATGGATAAAGATTACCATATATTGCTTTTGTAATAATCCAGAGATCATTTGTTTTGATTTGTGTTTTGGAGGTACAGATTGAACAGGGATGCCGGACATATCATAAAATCATATCCCCTCTTCTTTCAAATAATGGGGTGCAGTGAAGGAGGAAATGGGAGGCAGTGCCTTAGCCAAGCTCTGATTGTATGTCTCCAGTCAGCATCAATTTCTAAGGGCCAAAAGTAAATTAATCAGAGACTGGAAGCATTTCATTTAGATTACAGCCCACAGAATCCCCAGCTAGCATGGACAGTGGCTGCTAAAATATTTTTGAAAGTTTATGGCTATTGATACAATTGCCTTTTGTTTATATGTGTGTGTGTGTGTGTGTTTCCTATTTAGTGCTGATCCCATGCCATCTTACTATGCAACTATACAACTGTGCATTTGTACCTGTGACTTGAGTAATGCTCTGCATCAATTCAGTTGGAAACGTGTATTGTAATCCGTAGAACTGCATGCTAAAATAGTTTTAAAGGTAGTACTATACTCCCTTTCACTACACAGATATTTCTTTAGAAATTCCTCGGGCTCTAGGATCGTGCATTTTACCAGTACATATTTGCCCTATTCATTTACAAAGCAGGCTGGTTACTTCTTAAACGAACAACCAACCACAAAATACAGGGAAGTGAAGCAAAGCCAACACATACCCAGAGACATACTTTACTGCATTTGTTCCTGTTAAACAGTGATAGTTCCTCCCCAGCGGAGCTCTGATCCTGGAAGGGAGCTTTGCAATGTCATTCACTGCCTGCCTGTTTATGGAGCACTGGAGGACTGTCAACCAAATGTGTGAATTGGTCACATCAAAAAGTATTGTGTTAGAATTTATCTGTGGCAATTGACACATTTTGTGTTGTGGCACAGTATGGTGCACACATACATCATTCCTAAGAAGCATATAGAGACCCACCATGGTTGGATGTAAGGCATGTAAAAATAAAATATCATACCACCCTTGTATCCATTTGTTTCACCTTTTTTCCAGGTTCATCCAGCCTGTTTTTTTTTCAGATAAGAAATCATACTTTGTGCATAGATTCTAGCATAACATTATAGTCACTTTAATATGGAATTTCTAATACTAAGCCCATGTGATATGGATCTGCTATAAGTTCATCAAGCACATTTTTTCCTAGGAGGATTTCTGCTCCTTAACAAGCATTTACTAGAATCCTATCTCACCTTTTACTTAGCATAGCTTTGCATATACTTAGCTAAGTAGCAGGGGAAGGGGGGCTAAGAAACTTTAGTAGTGAATTGGAAAGGTACATTTCAGGACACTAGCAAGAGTGCCCAAGTGTTCAATGCATCTGGCATTAGGTCAACTCTGCTATGTAGTAGCATCACAGCAGACGTCTGCTGAATATGGATGATACGAAAATGGCCAATGCGAATTCTTACGTACATAAATAGAAAAGTTATTTCCCATCACTTTCCAGTACTTGATCCTTTAGAGTGGCAATTCTGTAGGTTAAGGCTGGTGGTGCCTTCTACGTACAAAACATGCATACATTTGGGGCAAGAACTGGACCCCAAATGATCTGAGAAGATTATTTAGAATTTGGTATATGTAGAATTTTCAAGTGGAAAACTAGTTTAGGACTGCTTGAAACTGGTCAGGCAACAGCGCTGATCTTCTGGATTTAGACCACTTCTGTTCATGGTCTTTGACTTGCCAAGACAGGGAAGGGAGAGTTTTTGAAGGGGACTGTGAATCCTTATATGCCTCCTCCATCTTCCCATAATCTCTTTAACTGTGTGGAGTGATCAGTACTGAGCTGATAATCACCTTTGAGATTGTGGAGTGATTTGGGATACAAGCTGAGCAAGGGAAACAGATGTGGGTCTCCAGTGCTCCAATGACTTAAGCGAGAGTCTGTCCATAAATATCTACTGGTATATCTCCATGCATATAATTAAAGCTTCCTCTCTGTATATCTTTTTCCTCCCGCCCATTACTGAGTTAGACTAAGGTACCACTATTAGGAAGGAAGGGGCAGGTAAAGAGAGAAATCACAATAGAAAAAGAATTGGTGAATTCTAATTATATGGGATCCAATTCCCATAATGTCTAAGCTAGATCTATCATGCAGAATATTTGGGAAATGGGACAAAATGGTTAATGGCTGAAGAGCTTATTTTCACTTACCTGGAAATAAGCTCAATTGAATATGAATAAATAAGAACAGGATTTTTTTACATAATAATTCTCATTCAGTGATAAGCCTACCTGCCTTTTTGACCATCTGATCTAATTGTAGTATTATAGTGTATTCCTTTGTGGATGAGAAGAGAGTTGGGCTCTGCTGAGTTCAGGTTCTCTGAAAAAAAGATTAATATAATATAGTGATTATTATTTTACTGCTGAATATGGGGGTCTATCTACATGCAAAAGAGGCCAGTGCACCACACTTCTAATATTTGAATTTATTTATTTATTTATTTATTGTGTCAGAAGCTAACTGAGGGTACAAGTTGTAATGTATTTGAAAACACAAAGTTAAAAAATGCAACAACAACAACAACAACAACAACAACAACAACAACTTGGCATTATACTAAATGTCCTTTGACCAGTAGCTCGCCACTTGGAGTGCCTCTAGTGTTACTGTAAGGAGGTTCTTCATTGTGCATGTGGCAGGTCTCAGGTTGCATTGTAATAGGTGGTCTGTGGTTTGCTCTTCTCCACGCTCGCATGTCGTGGACTCCACTTTGTAGCCCCATTTCTTAAAGTTGGCTCTGCATCTCGTGGATTAAAAAGTGTATTCAGCATGATACTCCACACTGGCTGAACTTCCCTACTGCAAACAAAGGCCCTTGGGTCAGAGTGTGATAGTACAATTTGTGGTATTGAAGAGCAAAATTCCTCTCTTCTCACAATATTCAAAACCCAGCAATGGAACTGACAGATCATGCAAGGGAACAGGTTAGTCTACCAAAGTTGAGAACATACAGTATATGTTACTATGGAGTAGTGCTTTGGGTGCTGAACTAAGGATATTTAGAGGGGAAAAGCAGGGGAAAGCGTGGGGAACTGTTATCTCGTTCCCTCCTGTCTTTCCTTATCTTGTGGGATGGCCAGTCATCTCACATCCTTTTTGCCTCTTACCCTGTCCTTTGCCTGTTTTCCCCTGAATTCTTCATTCAGGAGTTCAGGTAACACATGGTGCAGAGAAACAGAGCCCAAAGACCATCTGATGAAATCCTAAGACTCCAGAAACTAGAATTTGAATCACCCATTCAGCCATGGAAGCCCACTAGGGGACCCTGGTAGAGCCATGCTTTCTCAGCCTCAGAAGAAGACAAAGACAAGCCTCCTCCAAACAAATCTTGTCAAGATCAATCATTGATAGGGTTGCTGTATGTTTGCCAAAAATGACTTGAAAACATACAATAACAATGTGTAAATGTGGCCTCCTCCACTTAGATTTCTAGCAATTTATGCTATACAATTATAGCATTATGATACTACTTTAACTGCCATGAATAAGATCCCCGGAATAAGGGGCAGGAGTGGTGGTGGCCTAGTCCGGCAAAATTTGACACCCATGTAAATGAGACTCCTCAGGAGTTACTCAGGATAGTATTAAATGACCAAACACTAAGAACCTAATCATATTTACCACCAGAATTGCTACAGATCGTGCCCGGCGGGGACATGAGGAAGCTGTCACCCCATGCCCCACATCGCCCGGCTTCCCTCTTACCTCATCCCATGGGGAAAGCATCCACTGTCCATCTCTCACTTTTGATCTCTATGCAACATGGAAAGCTCTCATGTTGCCACCATGGCAGCGTATGCCAGTTCTGCTTCAATTTTACTACGGAGTCCCACCAGAAGTACATGTACATCATGGGATGGGAGCCAACAAACTCCGTTACAAAACTGAAGAGGAACTGGTGTACGCTGCCAATCTTAGCCTGTCTGATGAGGTTGTAAGAAACATTACAATGGATTTTTTCAGTGAGTGTTCTCTGGAATAAAATAATTCTATCCATACTTACTAGGAAGTAAAACAATATAAAAAGATAAAGGTTTCCCCTGACGTTAAGTCCAGTCATGTCTGACTCTGGGGGTTGGTGCTCATCTCCATTTCTAAGCCGAAGAGCCGGCATTGTCCATAGACACCTCCAAGGTCATGTGGCCAACATGACTGCATGGAGCGCCGTTACCTTCCCGCCGGAGCGGTACCTATTGATCTACTCACATTGGCATGTTTTCGAACTGCTAGGTTGGCAGGAGCTGGAGCTAACAGCGGCCACTCCCAGGGTTTGAACCTGGAACCTTTCGGTCTGCAAGTTCAGCAGCTCAGCGCTTTAATGCACTTTGCCACCGGGGCTCCAAAACAATATACCTTCTTAATTTAGAAGCTCAGCAAGATCAATCCTGGTTAGTACTGAGAGTGGAGACCACCAACAGGTGCTCTATTCTACATTTTAAAAGAAAGAGATGTTACAATTCTTCACTTGAGAAATCCTAAGAAATTCATGAGATCATCATAAGTGTACACGCAAACATGAAGGCAGACACATACATTCAAGCTACACTGAGCATCTGGAGGTAGCTTCTAAGTACACACTGTGCTTATAAAGATATTTGGTGATAATGGATGGGGAAATCAATTTGGCCTTGCAGCAAAGTGCCTTCAAATAGACAAAATTAAGAACAACCAGCCTATCAATGTTGATGTAACCTGATCTTAGAAGCAGTCCTGAAGTTCCCTGCAGAATCCTAAATGTGTAGTTTTGTAAGGTGCAAAACCTCTATGACTGCGAATCCTAAGTATCCCTTCCTAAATGGCTGTTTCAGGGTTTCATAGAATGGATCCAAGGCAGCTAAAGTAGAGAAACATTTTGCACTATGAATAGTTCTGTCCTCCAAAATAGATTGGGGGGAAGGGTCATAAGGAATGGCTTCTTGAACTAGCTGCTTTCTTCCATTTAATGGTAGCACTACCCCTAAAGGTTTTGTAGCCTTCTCCTCTTTTGTAGGTGGCTATCCTAGTCTGTCCCACATTTCTTTTGATTTAGAGCTGCCTCTCATTACTACTGTGTTGTTACTAGGTGTGCCTTCAATTTGTTTTTGATTTATGGTGACTCTAAGACAACTTTATCACGAGGAAAGGTTTATTTGGGAAGGGTTTACCATTGCTTTTTCTGAGGCTGAGGCCCCTTCTACACTTCACTATAGCTCAGGTGCTGATCCCAGATTATCTGCTTTAAAATGGATTATATGAGTCTACACTGCCATATAATCTGGGATAAACAGATAATCTGGGATCAGATCCTGGAATATAGGGGCAGTGTGGAAGGGGCCTGAGGGAGTGTGACAACCCAAGGTCCCCCAGTGGATTTCCACAGCCAAATAGGGATTTGAAGCCTCGTCTCCTAAAATCCTAGTTCAAACTTCTAAACCACACTGGCTCCCATGATTACTGTTGCATTCATGTAGTAATTCTTTCTAGCTGGTGCATTAATATATAGGCCTTTCAGCAAAGATATGACCATACAATATTCATTCCAAAAAGATGATGTTATCATATGCCACAGTTCCTCATGTGAGAGTTTGCCTAAGGATAAATGAAGCCTTCTTTGTTCCACTATCCCAATGGATTTCTGCCTTGACAAAAAATTAAAAATTAAAATATGACATCATCTGTTTAGGACACTTACCCACACGAACAGATGTGCATTTTTCATGAGAGTAGGCTTTTCCAACTTGTCCTTTCGCACCGTGCTTTAGATACTACAGTTGCTTCACAAGGTTTCCCCATTAAAGGCAGAGGGACCTGTCTGACTCGTCTAGGGCTCCCATCTGAAAGGCACTAAAAGCAGTGAGCTATTAATCCAATTTAATTAGTGCTCACAGTACATTTTCCCCTTGTTTTGCTCTGGTATCATGAGCAGGAGTAGCACATGGAAGTACAGAGAAACAGATATATCTGGATAGCTGGATTTGATGCACAGGTTCACACAAAGCTTTGTGTCAAGAAATATCAGGATGCTGTTAGAGCTACAGAAACAAAAAGGGGAAGGGAGACAAGCAAGGCAGCTACTCCAGATAGTTGCAAAAATTTCAACTCAGTCTTCTCCCCTAAGCAAACATGAGGGTAGACCCCACTTTCACTTTTCCGTTTCCAAGGAAATATCTTTCTTAGCGACACTAAATAGTCTCTTTGTGGTAATGATGCCAGCTCTGCTTCTCTCTCATGTTGGGGTTAAGAGCACAAGAGTCCTTTTCTCAGAGAGAAAAGGGCAGCGATTCAACAAACAGCATACTACAGCATGCAGATACAAACACAGGAGAGATTTTCCTGTTGATTTTCTGCCAGTGTTAGAACAGTTTCAAAGCACAAGGTAGCAGAGAGGGTGAGAGAGCATGGAGAGAAAAGGGTGATAGAAACAACACCAGCTGTTGGTGGAATATGGACAGCTCTTTTTAAAGCTTGCCTGATTCTCCTTGGACTAACCAGATGCTGTTGTTGTTTGCCATCCTGTATGTTGAAAGATGGACGCTAAAGAAAGCTGAGAAGAAGAAAAAAATCAGCTCCTTTGAGATGTGGAGGAAATTGCTACAGATATTGTGGCCTGCTTAAAAAAAACAACCAGGAGTCCTAGAGCAGTGGTTCTCAACCTGTGGGTCCCCAGATGTTTTGGCCTTCAAGTCCCAGAAATCCTAACAGCCGGTAAAGTGTCTGGGATTTCTGGGAGTGGCAGGACAAAACACCTGGGGACCCACAAATTGAGAACCACTGTCCTAAAGCAAATCGAGCCTGAACTCTCTATAGATAGCTCAACTGGAGCTGTTGTACTTTGGCCATACCATGAGAAGACATGGCTTACTAGAAAATACAAAAATGCTTGAAAAGATAGAAGGCAGGAGGAAAAGAGTAAGCCCACATTCCAGATGGATAGACTAAATCATGGAAGCCACTGATGTCAAGAGTTTGCAAGAACTGAACAGGATTGTTGAAGATAGGGTGACTTGATACTTCATCAGATGGGCAAAATTGCCCATCGTACGACGCTCACTCTTCACTTGCGGCCCAGAACTCATTGACTCCCATCCCACTACATAGATCCATTTCCAGCAGAGCTCTGTGGCGCACATGAAGTGCAAGGCTTCCCGTGTTGCATTTGCAACAATGGGGGGAAGCCAAGCGGCAGGTGCTTCCCTCTGTGGGATGGGATGAGAGGGAAGCCAGGCAATATAGTGTGAGGGGTGAGGGGTTCCCTATGGCCCATGTTGGGCCCACCGGATTCGCCACGATGCATGGCAAAATCCCATCATGAATGCGATAAGGTCCATGGAGGTCTCTCATTCAGAAGGTTGTCATAAGTCAAAGTCAGCTTTATACTTCAAAGTCAGCATTAGGGGTCGTAGTGGTGCATTGGGTTAAACCCTTGTGCCAACTGAACTCCTGACCTGAAGATTGGGTTCAAATCTGCGAGACAGGGTGAGCTCCCATCTGTCAGCCCTAGCATGCAGGGACATGAGAAAAGCCTCCCAGCTAACACATCCAGGCGTCCCCTGAGCAATGTCTCCATAGACACCCAGTTCTCTCACACCAGAAGAGATTTGCAGATGTTTTGGCCTTCAAATCCCAGAAATCTGGTAAGCTGGCTGGGATTTCCGGGAGTTGTAGCCCAAAACACCCGGGGACTCACAGGTTGAGAACCACTGTTCTAGAGCAAATCAACCCTGAACTTCCTTACTTAGTCTATCCATACCTCACAACCTCTGAGGATGCCTGCCATAGATGTGGGCGAAATGTCAGGAGAGAATACTTCTGGAACATGGCCACATAGCCCGAAAGACATACAACAACCCTGCAACCCTGAGCTCTCTATAGACAGCTCAACTGGTGCTGTTATACTTTAGCCATACCATGAGAAGACATGGCTTACTAGAAAATACAAAAATGCTTGAAAAGGCAGGAGGAAAAGAGGAAGCCCACATTCCAGATGGAATGCAGTCGCTTCCGACACGATTTTTTTTTTTTAAAAGCTTGATAGCAGTTAATAACTAAAGGTGTCAACTTATGGAAAACTTATGAATGAGAGCCCTCCAAGATCCCTAGTCATCAACAGCCCTATTCAGGTTTGGAAATCCAAGGCTATGGCTTCCGTGGTTGTGTCTATCTGCCTATAATGTCTCCTTCTTTTCCTATTGCCTTTCACTTCACCCAACAATATGTTTTTTCCCAGCAAGTCATGCCTTCTCATAATGTGTCCAAATATAGTTGATGCTATGTAGCCGAAGGGTAGTGGTGATGAAAAAAAAAAACCCCAGAATATTTTGCCACTGAGAACAACCAAGCTCCTGTATCTCTCTCCAGATACAAAAGGTGATGTGCAAAAGGTGATGGAAAGGATATGGTGTTCATGTGGAAAGGTGTGCCTCTCTCATTCCTTTTTCTACAATTCTTAAAGTTACAGGAACCCCTTCGTGCTTGTGGTCATCCTAAGGAGTACTCATGATGCCGGGCCCATCAAATCAGTTCAGCAATGTTTCCTCCTCTTCCATTCCCTCTAAACCTAGGTCCTCCCTCCCCACACACACCACTCACTGTGTGGAATCAGCTATTAATATTAGTGCTGACTTCATGCTCAAGACTGCTCCCTCCCTCCCCCTCCTCTCTCTCTCTTTCTTGCCCTGGCTCTCTTTTGCATCTGTTGCTATGGCAGTACTGCATCCTGCCACCCTTCTTCTTCCATCCCCTCTTTCTTGCACCTCCCTCTTGTATTCGTGTCTTTCACGTGGTGGTTTTCGGGAAGAGCCAGGCTGGAAAGCCGACCTCCCACTTGGGATTTTTATATGACTATGCGCAGCCTGCCCTCCTGGCTTCCTCTGCCAGAGCTTTGCCAGCAGATCTTGTGGGCTGGAGATGTGGTTGCTACTGTGCACCACAGTTGCTACTTGTTGGCCCTTTTTATGTGGGACCAAAGCAAAAAGAGATGAAGAACAGCTTCTGTTCTCACCTCCATCACCCTGTTTTGCTCCTTGAAGATTTTAGCCAAGTTTCTCACACATGCAAAGGGAGAGAGGGAGGACTTTGTGATGCTCCAGAGGTGCTGATGGATACAGATCCACCAATTTCCCCACCTCTTTAGTGACTATTTTATCTATTATCCTAAGGTATAGTGACTTGAGCATTTGACTATGACTCTGGAGACCAGAATTTGAATCCCTACACAGCATTGGGTTATTTTGGGCATGCCACATACTCCCAGCCTCAGAGGGAAAGCAACGGTAACTCTCATCTGAACAAATCCTGCAGGAAAGCCCAGTGATAGGATCACCACAGGTTGGAAATGACTCAGAAGTATACAACAACAACAACAACAACCAAGCAAGCTTATCCTAAGGATTTCTTTCCCCCACCTCAGGCCCTAAAGAGACAATTTCTGTGTCCATTACACCCAATTTTCTTAAGCCATCTGATGTGGGAGACTAGCAGGGCCCTCACACCATTGTGCCAGGGAGCAGCATTATATTTCTTCATATTGACTCTACTTCTTCCTTTTCTGGAGAAGGAAGGCTGACAGCCAATAAATAGCTCACAGACCGATTCAGTTCCCCAGGTAAAGGTAAAGGTTTTCCCCTGATGTTAAGTCCAGTCACGTCTGACTTTGAGGGTTGGTGCTCATCTCCATTTCTAAGCCGAAGAGCCGGCGTTGTCCATAGACACCTCCAAGGTCATGTGGCCAGCATGACTGCACGGAGCGCCGTTACCTTCCTGCCGGAGCAGTACCTATTGATCTACTCACATTGGCATGTTTTCGAACTGCTAGGTTGGCAGGAGCTGGAGCTAACAGCGGGTGCTCACTCTGCTCCCGGGGTTTGAACCTGGGACCTTTCGGTCGCCAGCTCAGTGCTTTAATGCACTTTGCCTCTGGGGCTCTTAGTTCCCCAGATTTTTTTTCTTACACCAACAACAGGGGGCCAAAAGTTTCATGACTCCACTATTCTGACACTATTATATAAAATACCCTACTTATATAGAGATTTGCCTTTAGATTTATTTACAGCAATGCTGTGAGCTAATGCAATTAGGAAAAGCTAGAGGGTAAATGAGCCAAAGTGGTGTAGTGGTTTGAATGTTGAACAAAGGCCCCTTTTACACTGCCATATGAAATCCAGATCATCTGCTTTGAACTGGATTATATGGCAGTGTAGACTCATATAATCCAGTTCAAAGCAGATAATGTGTATTATCTGATTTGATAACCTGGATTATAAGGCAGTGTAGAAGGAGCTTATGACTCTTGGAGACAAATGCTGAACAAGGTTGCAGGCAGAGCCCTTGCTCATCCATGAAAACCCACTGTGTGGACTTCTGTAAGTCAGACTCTCTCAGCCTCAGGGGAAAGCAATGGTGAACCAACTCTGAGCAAATCTGGTCAGGAAAATCTTATTATATGATTACCATCAGTTGGAATCACTGGAAAGGTATTTAACAATGACAAAGAGAAACAATGTGAGCCTTAGGAACATAATTTAGAAACTAAGTTGGGGAAAATAGTTTCCCCCCTAGCCATTGCCTTTCCCACCTTTTGAAACAGGATGCATCATCACCATCAAAGAGAGACTTGTGTAGAATGCCAGGATATATCATTCTTTTCACCTTCCATTTTGCCATTTTCTTTTACATCAGCAACCAATTACATTCCATGGCCACTAACTATTCTCAGCCCTTATTGCGCTTTTGAGCACTGGAATCTCTCTTTAAGACTTTGTTTTACGACATTGTCACACAGCCAGCAGAGTTACTTCACTTTATCAGGGCGTGGGGAACCCGGCATTGCCCATCTCCAGCTGATGACAATCCAATGAGGGGAAGCGTGGAGCATGCATGGAGCGCTCGGCTTCCCCCCATGGAAGCCTTCCATATAGCTGTGGCGGTGATATGTGCTAGCTCAGCCCTATTTCACTCACAGAGCCCCACCAGCATCATTTGATGGGAACTGGCAGGCTCCGTGGGTGGCGTCATTTTCACCAAGGGCCATGTCAGTCTTATAGTTGCTTTCAACTATAAGCAACTATTTGTAATTGTAAGACTGTATAAATGTAGCTATGTTGCCTGGCATTAAAAGCCTTGTGGGCCACATAAAATGGCATAGGCCTTGCATTTGACATGTGTGATCTAAGGAAAGAAGGGAAGTTTGTGCTTATGCTATATACCTGAGCTCACTGATACCACCTTCTTGAATTCAAGAATCTTGAGCATAGTTCTGCTGTTATAGCTACACAAACAGTAGTATATTTACCTCTGAGATCAAAAACAGAGGAAATCACAATCATCATGGTATAGCGTTATCAGAGTGAAAACTAGAGATGGCTTCTCTATTTTTAATATCTGCGTAGAATAAAGGAAGTGCTGCTTGTTAACCTGGTTGTGTGACAATCAGCATTGTCTGATATTTTTCTCTTCTGCACAACCATTATGTGAAAAGGAGCCATCATCAGTTTTCTGTCTGAAAACCCTATCATGGAGATTAATTTAGTTGGGTTAATTTTTAAAGCTTCTTAGAGATCATGGAATGCAGATTTGACCCATTTGGGTAGTCTTGTTGTATGGATCCAACTTCCTAGCACTTTGATTACCTCATGGCATTACAAACAAACTGAAAACTGCAGGTGCCAATTTCTTTCCAAGCAGTGCTGTGATATTTTTATCAGCTACCTGGCAGGAGAAATTAGGAAACTGAAGCATTTGTCATCACTACATCTGTATGTCAAGAAAAGCTTCATCAGCTAAATTTTTGTTCATTGTACTGCTGTGAAAGATACAGAAATATCATGTCTTGCCTGCTGCAAGACCGGTGAACCAACACATGTTTTGATAATCATGCCGCCAAGGATGACCGCAGGCAAGGAAAGAGTTTGCAGTTTTAAGGGGCTGTTTTGATTTCTCTTGCAGGGGTGAAGAAAGCAATTTTACCTGCTAAAACAGGGGTTAAAAACATGTTGCCTTTGAGATATTGTTGTCCTTAAACATGCAGCAGCCCCAGACACAAGTGTCCCTGCTACTCTGCTAAAATTTCTCCTATGCAGCTGTTAAAAGATTCAGGAGCCTTTGCCCTCTTTGCCTCCAATCACTACCTAATGTCAATTATTGTTGTTCAGACCACCAGGTTTACTTGCTGGTAGTATGACATCTAGAAAACTTAACAGGCCTTTTCTGGCATGGGATCTCCTTATGTTCTATGTTTGGAGAACATAAGGAGCACAGGAATAACACCCTTGCCTGTCCACCCCTAACTCCCTGATGCCGTCCTCTGTTTGATTTTTGCAATGACAGTAGCAGGCAACCTATGCCCCGATCTCATCATCCCTCACCCTCAGAGCAGATGGAGTTGTTGGGTAGCCCTACAGAATCATCTCAGGTGGACATGAAGCTGAGATGAGCCCAGAAAATGAGCTGGAAGGCAGACAGGCAACAAACAACAACAACAAAGACCTACCAAACCCAGCACTGTTTTTAGCCCAACCTACTCATAACACTGGCCAAGATAGAAAAGTTTATTCCAAACATCAGTATTTTATGGAACTTCAGAGGCAAAGACAAAGTGCATGTGAGCAATATCTAATACATGGGTGGTAAACTTTATCAGAGGTCCATGTGATTACCGTATATACTGGAAGATAAGCCGAGTTTTTCAGTCCTTATTTATGAGCTGAAAAAGCCTCCCCTGCTTATAATCGGGTCAAGGTCAAGGCCGGCAACCAGAGCCTGCAGGCTATTGCTTGCAATATGTGATCTATTTCTCTCTTCTCCCTTATCAGTGTGTTTACTTTTGCAAAGCCTCCCTCGCTCTTAATCAAGGGAATGTTTTGAAAAGAGAGACACCCTTGCAAGTCAGGAAGAAAAATATATATTAATTAATCTTATGAAAGCATTTTCCCCTGAAATATTTGTTAAACTCTCCTACAAATATATAGGCATTAACCCCTTGCAAGCTTTTGCCATCTCTATGTAGCTTTATATGTGTATCTATCTATATACATTAATTTTAGATATGAATTTCCCCTCATATGTTTGCAGGTCTTTGCAAATCCTTTATACATATAGATCCATGTACCTGTGTATCTGTAGCCATACATATACATTATTTTTATATATGAATTTACCCTCATATGTTTGCAAGTCTCTGCAAATATCTGTATAAAGAGAGATGTCTGGGTAGATATGAATATATTCTTACCTACCTATATATAGGGCTTGCAAATATTACAGGAGGAAATGAACACACAAATATATATAGACATGTCTAGATAGATATGAATATATATATGTGTGTGTGTGTGTGTGTGTGTGTGTGTGTGTGTATGGCTTGCAAATATTGTGGGGAAAATGCACACACACAGAGGGATTTGCAAACATTTCAGGGGTAAATGCATATGTGAAATTAGTATCTATAATGATAGATCTATATCTAGCTCTGCATTGTTTATATAAGCATTGAATGTTTGCCTGTTACTATGTTGGAAGCCGGCCTGAGTCCCCATGGGGAGATAGGATGAGATCCAAGTGAAGTTTTTGTTGTTGTTGTTGTTGTTATTATTATTATTGTTATTATTATTATTAGGTTATTGATACCATATTGTTTTTGTTGCCCCTACTTTTCCACTTATAGAGCTAGTTTATTGCTTTTCTTTGAAATACGGTAAATATTCAAAAACATTTAACCTACTGATGCCTCGATTAATGAAATTTTATTGGTATCTATTTTTATTTTGAAATTTACCCGTAACTGCTGCATTTCCCACCCTCAGCTTATACTCGAGTCAATAAGTTATCCCATTTTTTTGTGATAAAATTAGGTGCCTCGGCTTATATTCGGGTCGGCTTATACTGAAATATATACGGTAGTCCAAAATGTATCCAGGGATTGTTTGATGTTCACAAGGATGTTCTCAGGGTCTAGCACTACATGCAGCCATAACCTCTGGTAGTTGACTCTGGGCACACAATATTGCGGTTACAGCATTTCTAGCAAAAAATAAATAACAGAGCTCAGCAAATAATATAGGCCTTGGGAAGATGTCGGCTATTCTCAAAATGAATTCAGGGTCAGTAAAACAGACCAGCTTACAGCTGAACTTTGGAGTCTTATTTCAAGCCGACAGAGTCAAACAATCTCTCTGTGCCAGTTTGAGTGCTTCCCCTTTTTTCCAAGGATGAAATGTGTCCTCTGTGAAGGCCTGGTTGCTTCTGAGTTGGTGTCCCTAACTCTTCCTCTCCCCACACCCTCAGAGTCGAGGCAGGAAGGGTGCTACTAGATGTAACCTGCAAATGATTTCACCAGGAACATCCTTGCAGCAGAGGCCTCATGGTTTTAGCTCAAGTTGCACATCCCCAGGGCCTGTGGGGAGAGCCACAGGAGGAGCAGCAGTGGTGGTTGTGGTGAAGAGGAGCAGACTAAAACCTGGGCTGTAGACAATCAAAGGCTCTCTCACCCCTCCCACGCAGTGATGAATCACACCCGGAAGCCTAAGGACCACAATCATCCCTGCATCCCCATCTTCCCCAGGGGACATATGCAGGCTTTTTGGGCAAAGGATGAAGTCACCACCTTACTGTGATGAGTGCATTGCTGACCTTCAAATCCTCTTAAAAGGCAAGTGTCAGGTTTGGAGACTCTCAAGAAAGTAGTGATTTGGGCACCATTTTTCCTCCTTCATTGTCTGCTACTACTGAGCATGGAAGTAAAAGACATTGTTATGTCCCTTTGTTTCACCTCATTGTCCTTAAATTCTAGAGGATGTAAGAACTATGGCAGATATTGGTAGCAATATTTCTCTCCACTCTTAAAGGCTACAGCACACTTTATATATACAGTATGACTCCTGTATCCATAAGGCATACATTTCTGAACAACATGTGGATATGCAAAACTGAAGAAAGTAATCAACTCTGTTGAAATGAAAGATTTCCCATCAGGAATACCATGCAATCATGCTGGAGGATCTAAAAAATTACCAGAGAGGACATACACGTATTTTGTTGCATGTTGATAAATGAAACCATAGCTTCCTGACCTGTTGATACAAGAGTTGTATTTTACCAGATGGGGCTTACTGTAATTGTATGTTTTTCATCTTTATGATCCTCCTGCAGAGGAGAGAGGATCCCTCTTGTCCTTTGCTGACCGTAGCATTTGTTGGATTTTCTTTGTGGGTCTGTAGATAGTTTGTAGGTTGTGCTTCTTCATCAGTTTGCCTTTGCGGTCAGTGGTTCCCTTGATGTATGGTAAGAACACCTTTCCTCTGGGTGGATCTTTGTCTTGACTCTCTGCAGGAGTCTACTGGATACCATGCAGCTGTGGACAAGTATACATAGGGACCACCAAACGCAGCGCCCAAACAAGAGTCAAAGTACATGAAAGGCACTGCAGACTAATTCAACCAGAGAAATCAGCCATAGCAGAGCACTTGATGAACCAGCCTGGACACAGGATATTATTTGAGAACACAGAAATGCTTGACCATTCCAACAACTATCATGTCAGACTACACAGAGAAGCCATTGAAATCCACAAGCATGTGGACAACTTCAACAGAAAGGAAGAAACCATGAAAATGAACAAAATCTGGCTACCAGTATTAGAAAACTCTAAAATCAAAACAGTAGATGGGAACCAACACTCTGAGGGCAGAGGGCAGCTAATGACTGAACAAAGGATGCCCCCAGGCAAGAGACAAAAACCTTTCCAATGCTAATTAGGGTGATTAACTGAAACATTAATGCTGGCTCCCAGTGACAAAGGACTCTTGCCACACCTTGGACTCTACATAGATATATTTTCTTTCCTTTCCTTACTTAGTTTATCCATACCTCACAACGTCTGAGGATGCCTGCCATAGATGTGGGTGAAACGTCAGGAGAGAATACTTCTGGAACATGGCCACACAGCCCGAAAGACATACAACAACCCAATAAAAAAGATACTTTAAAAGGCAGCTAAAATAATGCTGCACCTCGAGCCCGTTTCAATTTTTAAAGCCTATTTAAAAATAAAGCAACAAGAAGGGCCCCAATTTCATTCACACATCTATCCTAAAAGGTAATATACTGTAGTTTGAAAGATGGTAGCTGGCCTACGTTCATCCAGTAAACTTTGTGGTGGAAGAGTTTGAATCTCAGTCAGGGTCCAACAGTATGTTGTTGTTATCATTGTTTTTGCATGTTTTCAGCTCAAATTTCCAGCAACTCTATCCCCCAACTTGTATTCAGGGTGTGTGTGTATTTGCTTTCTTCTAAGGCTAAGATAATGTGACTTGACCAGTGGGTTTCTATGGCTGAGTAGTGATTTGAACCCTGATCCAACACATATATCATCACACCACATGGACTCATTCCATTCTCTAGACCAGGGTCCCCAAACTAAGGCCCACGGGCCACATGCGGCCCCTTGAAATCATTTATCCGGCCCCCGTGGCGCACCTTCCAATGCTTTGCTTGTGCTTTTTATCACGATATTTTAATATTTATTTATTTAATTAATTAACCAATTATTAAGGGATGCTTTGGTTGTGCTTTGGGTGCACACAGGCAGAAGGGTGTTGGGCTAAATGGCCCAAGGGGTCTTTTCCAACCCAATTTATTATGATTATTAACATTGAGGCTGGGTGGCCATCTGTCAGGAGAGCTTTTCTTGTGCTTTTGGTGCACAAAGGCAGAAGGCAGTTGGACCAAATGGCCCAAGGGGTCTCTTCCAACCCTCATTATATTATTATTATTATTATTATTATTATTATTATTATTATTATTATTATTCAGTGGTCAATTATACTCCGGCCCTCCAAAGGTTTGAGGGACAGTGAAATGGCCCCCTGTTTAAAAAGTTTGGGGACCCCTGCTCTAGACAGTACATTATCATGAATGTGCCTGTATCAATATAGGAAGAAAACAGATAATAAAGAATGAGTCCAATGCTTCAGTACAGGGCCTATGCCTTGCATGGAGAAGGTCCCAAGTTAAATCTCTAACATCAGTAAATAAAGGATTGTGGATTGCATTGCTGGAAAAGCAGCTTTCAAGGCTTGCTGCTACTCAGAGGAGGCAACATCTACCTAGATTGACATGACTTTGGAAAACTTTCATTGGTTGTTCCAACCCTGCTTTTCATGCCAGTAGGAAACTTAAGAGAGATCCTACACATGAACAATCTCATGCCAACCTTGCCCCTCAAAAAACATCTGCCAGGGTGCTTTCAGTGGATGTTCGGATAATACTTTTGTGTAGTCTCTCACCAAGGTGGATTCACATGCAAACAACCACATGCTGGACATTTTGAATGGCAGCTATAGTGTACTTGAAAGAGGCAGCTGTGAGTTTGTCCTTACGTTCCACCACTGGGCTATGAATAGTATGTATGTGTGTATGTTCTAATGCCATAGGAACACAGAGAGGGAAGGCTAAGTAATATGATGTAAATAACAGATTATTGAGAATAGCAGCTTCCATTTTAAAACAGGCTTTTTAAAAGTCCAGTGTTTTTCTGGTTCTTATGGCTACAAAGGCAGGCTTGAAAGTGTATGATGTATGCCTGCTGAGATCTCCACATTACTTTTGAATTCCATGTTGGTAATTGTACTGAAATTTTCTTCCCCTGCCTCCCTAAAAGGAGCTGCCTCCAACACCACTTTAGACTTGCAGGGCTATGGGGAAAAGGGGATGTCGTAATGTCCAGGTCTGGGATCTGTGCAAAAGGATTAAGCTGCTCCGATCTTACTTTTATAAAAAGTGAGTTACATTGAACTTCTCAAATCAGAAATGATGTTAATAATAATAATATGAAATAATTATTATTTCTTACCCACCTCTCCTCAAGACTAGAGACGGGGCACAACACAGTTAAAACACTTCATTATAAAAACATTGTAAAAATAAATATATTAAAATGTATTTCTATAAAATACATATATAAAAACATAGAATAAAGATTAAAATACAGTATATGAGTTCAAAATTCATAGTTTAAAATTGACTGGGTAGGCCTGCCGGAAGAGATAGATCTTCAATTGTATTTTAAACTCCAACAGCTGATTTAGCTGTTGGATCCCTTCTGGCAGGTCATTCCAGAGTCTTCTCAGGGTGGTCGATGAAAAAGTCTTCTGGATGACAGTTGCCAGTTGAGTTCAGGCTGGTTGAATTCAGTGTCCCCCAGAGGACCTTAGTGCCCTAAAAGACAGATTGTGTAGGAAACAGCAATCCTGTAGGTAAACTGGACAGAAACCATGTAGGGCTTTGAAGGTCAAAACCAACACTTTGTACTTTTTCCAGAAACTACCGTATTTACTCGAATCTAATGTGTCATCGGATCTAATACACACCTCAATTTTCAAAACCTTGAAACCAAAAAAAGTATTTGCTACTGAACGTTATTATTATTATTATTATTATTATTATTATTATTATTATTATTATTATTGAAGCTAAGCTGGGTCAGTACTGATAAATACTTATTGGGAGACAGCCAATAAACACCTGGTGCTGTAGCTATGTTTCAGAAGAAAGAGCTGGCAAAACTACCCCTGAGTATTTCTTCCCTAAGAAAATCCTGTGAAATGTGTAGGCCACCATAGGTCAAGAGGAACTTCTAGAAAGGCTGTGAACCGATTGCTTTAGCTAAAGATGAGCAGTCAGTATATTTATGATAATCGGAAGCCTATTTAACTCCCGTGGTTTCCAGATGCTGCCTCAAAGTATTTGGTGCAATTGGGTTGAGAGTTCTTAATAATCAGCACCATGGACAGCAACTGAACAGAACAGCAGCAGCTGCTTTGGCTGGAGAGAAACCAAATTTTTTCAGAGCTTTCCCTCCAACCATTTTGCTGCTGTATGTCCTTGATCTAGCCTTGTAAACTGGTCTCCCTGTAAACCAAAGTGGGACACTCTCCCCAATAGATTTGGGGTGCAGCTCTTAGCATTCCTTCTCATCAATTATGTTGGATCAGGCTTCTAGCACCTGCATTCTAAATGCATGGGGTGGGAGAAAGGTTGCATGATTCCCACCTCTCCTCTGAAGCACCAAGCTCACAAGCTTAGGATACTCTTAGGTGAGGTGTTGTCTTCTAGGAGGCGCAAACATCTCAACCACTAAACCACACTAACTCTTATGAATGAATTACTGGTGTTGGGTTGCACTGCAATTTCTGGACCTTTGGCATCCTAGTACAACATTTAAACCATTATGCCATGCTGACTGCTTTGTCCTTTTTATTTATTTATTTATTTATTTATTTATTTATTATCTCACTTTTCTCCCAGCTTGGTACTCAAAGTGGCAAACAACATATAAACTTACCCAAGTTCAAAGCCTGTTTTTGGTGGTCAGACTTCATGTTGTATCCCAGTGCAGGAACCCCTCTGACCTTAGACATCACACCAGTTGAGTAAAATCAGCAAGCAGTTTATTGAAGAATATATGAGAGCAAAGCAATAAAGATTATGCAAACAGAATAGTCCAAAAGGGTATCTTCAATAGGCAACAATTAGTCCATAAGTTTCCAGGTACAAGGATAAAACACAAGGAACAAGGTTGCAAAATCCACAAGAACAAGGCAGCTTAAGATCCCAAAACTTAGAACAGGAACTTGGCAAAACAGGAATAATGAAACTAGAAATTCACTTGAAAGCAAGACTATCATAAAAAGTCAACATTGACCAGAATGAAATAAAAAGGCCTCCCTTGCAATTAAAAGAACACATTCTGGCCCTGTGAACTCTCCCTTTGTTTATAAAAGTCTTGTCTTCTATCTTCAAGCTTATTAATGTCTGCTCCTGACAAATCATCCCCAGAAGGATTCTCAAAGAACAACTCCTGAGGGCCTCTCTCAGGAATTTGGCCTTGAGCATCCTCACTCTGTTCAAGAGAAACCAGGCCCCTCGGAGCCAGGCCTGTCAGGAAAACCATCATTCCCATTGTCATCAGACATAGGCTCAGAAACCCCAGCATCCCCATTGACATCAAACACTATCACAGGCTGAACTACAACACTTCATGGGAAAGGCAAATAGCAAGTAAGTGGAGAATTATACTTAACAGAGGCTTCTGAAGATACAACATGGCTGGGGATTACTTGGGACCCCAAAGACCACTGACAAGATCCCAATTCCACAAATGACCTATGGGCAATACAGTTCCCACATAGGCCTCACAGCCTTAACATGTGGGTCATAGTCAGCTTCCTTCTGCATTTTTTCTTTCCCATGCAACAGCACCATAAAGCTACTTCATTTTAGAACAAATGCGTGGAAGCAGTCCAACTGCTTGCACACTCCCCACCCCGCAAATTTCTTTCCTTCCTGTGGAAATCACTGCTGCTAGCATCTCTAGATTAGTAATGGGCTAAATTTCATTGTTAAAGACCTTATAGAGCCACTGCCAGTTCATGCAAAAGTATACACTTTTGGACATGATCTGACCTGATTAAAAATGCTTTCTTATGTTCCATCTCAGACTACAGCATGGTAACACCCTATGGAACATGGAATATTAAGGAGGGGCATTTTGAATTCTTCTCTGACTTCTGACAAAAGTGCAAACCTCAGGAATCCACAGGATGCAGACATGATAGTTAAAACAGGTTCGTGGCATCATGTTATGGAAGGGCCCCAGAGTTCTTAAATTATATAATAATAACAGTATTACCTGCTAACAAAAGTTCCTTAAAAGTAGCTTAAAAGTACTCGTATTAATAAAGTAATGACCAACATAGAATAAGCAATCATTAAAAAAAACAAAAAACAAAGTAGCATCAATACCAATACGTCAACTTTTAAAAATAATGCTCCAAGCTTGGTTCCAAGCTTTTGTTTTTTTTCATGTCAGGAGCAACTTGAGAAACTGCAAGTCACTTCTGGTGTGGGGGAATTGGCTGTCTGCAAGGATGTTGCCCAGGGGACTCGCTGATGTTTTGATGTTTTTATCATCCTTGTGGGAGGCTTCTCATGTCCCCACATGAAGCTGGAGCTGATAGAGGGAGCTCATCAATGCTCTCCCTGGGTTAGATTCGAACCGGCAACCTTCAGGTCAGCAACCCAACCTTTAAGTTAGCAGTCCTGCCAGCACAAGGATTTAATCCACAGTGCCACCTCATCAGTTATCCTCATCCAAGCTTATCAGTTACTCTCTCACTAAACCAATTATAAAGAGTATATAAGGAGTATATTCTGCTGTCTTCTCTCCTCATCCAAACTGTCATTTGCTAAAAACAGCCTTTTCTATTCCACTGCCCAGCAACTTTGCTAGAAAAGAAATTGAGTTTGCAGCTCCCCTAGACCAAAGGAAAAGAAAGCCCAGTGTGAAATGAGGCCAGTTCCAGGTTTTACTTATATGCTATTGGGGACCTTTCAATCTTGTGAACAACCTGCAATACCAACCTAAATCATTTATATAGCACTAGCTGTGCCTGTCCATGCGTTGCTGTGGTGAAGTATAGTGGTATGGGAAATAAAGTATTGAGGAATTGGTGGTAGTTAGGGTAAAGGGTAAAGGTTTTCCCCTGACATGAAGTCCAGTCGTGTCTGACTCTGGGGGTTGGTGGTCATGTCCATTTCTAAGCCGAAGAGCTGGCGCTGTCCGTAGATTCCTCCAAGGTCATGTGGCATGACTGCATGAAGCGCCATTACCTTCCCACTGGAGCAGTACCTATTCATCTACTATCATTTGCATGTTTTTGAACTTTAGGGTTGGCAGAAGCTGGAGAGTAAGGATCTGTTGCCTCTTGTTGTGAGGCATCCCGAGGGGGAATTTGGTAGTACTCCAGGCTAGGTTATTTTTATTTTTTGTGGTTCTTCTCAGTTTTTAAACTAGGAATAATTGATACCAAAGCAAAGCTTCCACATGGTCTATGCTGGAGCTGCATTGATCAGTCATGTATTACCCACCGTGCTCTATGTGGTGGCACAGAAGTTATCGTGCTTTCTACCCAGTGGTTATGTTCATCTACTTGGAAGAGATGTCTCACACACCTGGCAACACGGTTTTTGCAAGGACAATCCGCGGAGGCTTGTCCTTTTACTTCTTTCACTCCAGCTGCTGTGTTTCGCTTTAAATCTCAAGGCACTCTAATGATGAATGGCTAGGCCAAGAGCCTGCCAAGAATGTAGAAGCACCCTGATTAATTACCCCTGGCCAGCTTTTGCCAATTTAATTTCATTTCCGTTTGGTGGGATTCTATTGGCCAGATGAGGTAGACGGCTGTTGCTAAAGGCTCAAGAATAAACTGGAGCCCAAGCAATCTCTTTGCAAGGGATATGTGTATGTGACATATGCAATGCATATGAGTATCTGAGAGAGAGGGAGGGAGGGACAAGCCTAGGAGCATGCATATATGAACTATACAGATACAAACTCATACTGCTCACCAATAATTAATCATAACCTCTGATGAGTATTCCTGCATGATACACATTTCTTGAATTCAGCATTTCAATGGTATACAATGAGGGCTAATAGCTTCCATATCAATAGGTTAGTGAATCTGCTCATAATTTTAATCTAGGCTTTAAAAGAGCTATCCAAAGCACTGACCCGGCTCCCTCAACTCAGTTCAGTGTCTTGGACAACTTTAAATTTCAGACTAAGGCCCAGGACTGATTCAGCACTCTGCTCACACTTAACTTCCAATTGTAGTGGTTCTTACTTACTTAGGTGATTCCCTCGTTGGCCAAGTATGGTGGCCTTCCAAGTGTAGTGTCTTGTCAGTGGGTACGTGGGTGACTGTGAAGCCCTATTCTTGACCGACATGTTCTTCCACAGAGAAGACATCAGTAGGAAGGTGGTCCTGATCAGAGTTGGCTCGATACACCTTCCTTTTGGCAAATCTCTTGGGAAGACAGGTGGACAAATGTCAGTGTTCTGGAAGAAGCAAAGACCACCAGCATTGGAGTGATGCCCCTATGGCATTAACTCTGCTGGACTGGCCACGTTGTCCGAATGCCCAATCAGTGTCTGCCAAAGCAGTTACTCTACTCCCAACTCAAGAACAGAAAATGGAATGTTGGTGGACAAAAAGGGGGATTTAAAGATGGGCTTACCTTAAAAACTGTGACATGGACACAGAACTGGGAAGCCCTGGCTCTTGAGCGCTCTAACTGGAGGTCTGCTGTGACCAGCAGTGCTGTGGAATTCGAAGAGGCATGAATGGAAAACAAAAAAGGGAAACGTGCTTAGTTTTACAGGTTTTCTTTGCTTACCCCTGCTTTTGATTTACCAATCCTATGTTTGCGTGCATGTGCATACATGTGCCAGTGCTGTATAGTAGTAGAGAAAAGAAATGCTACATAGTTTGTAGCACTCTAATGAGAGAGATTTTATTGTTTACTTTCTTTGAAAGAGCTTTTTGTTGTTGTTATTATTATTATTATTATTATTATTATTATTATTATTAAATGTGTGCAGGATTTGCAGCTGAGACATTCTAAAAGGTCATTGGGGTGCACATCTTTCTTTTAAGAGAGTTATCTACATTGTAGAGTTAAGGCAGTTTAACACCATTTTATCTGCCATGGCTAACTGCTATGGAATCACAGAAGTTGTAGTTTTATAAGGCCTTTAGCCTTCCCTGCCAAATAATGCTGGATGCACCCTATGTCTTTCCCAATAATTCTATTCCATCTGTCTCCTGGAACTGCAAATATAATATATTATTTTTTTCTATTTTAATCCACACACTCTCTGCCCTGTTTATCCTAACAACAACCCGTAAAGTAGATTAGGCTGAGAAGCTACAACTGGGTTGGCATAGCCCCATAAGTTCTAATGATATGAGGAGACTGGTATTTGATCTTATTTAAATTGGGAAGAGTGCTCATGCAGTGACTATGGATCTGGGCAAAAATGTAATCTTGATTTTACAGTGATTGGTATATAATATTGTATTAAATTCATAATCATGTCATGGTCGTATTCATATGCACAAAAATAATACTTTTTAATAATTTGGAGTGTTTTGTTTTTTCCAGACTTTCTTACATGTAGTAATACAGCTCAAGGTTTTCTGCTTTGAGTCCTTTCCTATTCATAATTTGCCTTCGTGTTGCCTGACTTTACTCTTTTGACCACAGAGGTTGATCATTCACACCTGTCTGTTTTCATCTGTGAAATGTTGGCAGGTATATTAACATGGAAGTACCCAGCCACCATGGGTATTTATTTGTAGTGGTACACCAGCAAATACATTTAAGCCTGACACAGTCAGTCCACTTATCATTCATGTCTATTTCATATTAGTGAAGTGTGCTTGAAAAATACCCCTATAAATCCGACTTTTGACATTTGAAAGCCAGCCAAATTCAAGATCTTGCAAAAAAAAAAAAAAAGAGGCAGAAAGGGTTAGAACATTTAAACCAGGCAAACTTTGGCCCTCCATGGGGTTTTGGACTTCAACTCCTACAATTCCTAACAGCTGGTAGGCTGTTAGGAGTTTGAGTTCAAAATACCTAGAGAGCCAAAGTTTGCCCATGCCTGATTTAAAGTCAAGTATTACTATTTTACACAGATTGAGGGGAAAGGGGCTTTGAATTTTTCTGAGCTTGAATTTTAAGTTTTTACAAAACTTAAAATTCCAGTTTTTCCAATAAAATTCAAATTTTATTCTATGGAAGATCATTTATTGATTGTGAGACATTTTAAATCATTCATTTCTACTGGCTGAAACAGTTGGAACATGCTTATTAGTATATAATTTTAACAATATACAAATAAACAATTATTATTATTATGTTTATTTAAACCCTGCTTTTTCTCTCCACAAGGAGACTGAAAGCAGCTTACATTAAAAACATTTTAGTAGAATTTGAAATCTACAAGTATATAAGCAGGAAAACAGAATTAGATATCATAGGTAACAAAAATAACAGTACAAAAACAAAACTTTCTACAAGAAGGCAATCTCTGTAGCTTGGGGCGATACTTGCCTCCTTGTAGAAGTAAGTACAAGTATTGTTATTCTTTGTTCATTGGTATATTGTTTGAATAATATACTAATGATAATTTGTATACCACATTTTGAGTGTCTGAAGCTCTTTCTGTAATGTTATCTCAATAATCTTTGCAACAGGCCTGTAACATATATTGATAACAACCCTGTGACAAATCAGAGCCAGGCAAAATTTAGCAATTCAGATGATGTTGGATCGCCGCTCTCATTGTCCTAATAAAATGGTATGATAGTAAATATTTAAGTAATAGTACTTATGATCCAACAGGAGCTGAAGGGCCACTAGTTACCCATCCCTGTTGCCAAACAGGAACGTTTTGGCATGCAGTACATATGTTTACTATATTGTAAGCCACTTTGGGTCCTTCCAGACAGGCCCTATATCCCAGGATCTGATCCCAGGTTTTCTGTTTATGCCAGATTATCTGGCAGTAGGGACTCACATAATCCAGTTTAAAACAGAAAACTTAGGATCAGATCCTGGGATATAGGACCTGTCTGGAAGGGCCCTTTGAGTCCCATTTGGGAGAGAAGAGAGATATGAGATCAAATCAGACAGTCAGTAGAAAGGAGTAGTTTTTTCCCTCTTGGAAACATATGAGTTCTATCACAGAACTCAGTACTGAAGTTCCACAAACTGAGTGATTCCCATAAATCAGGGATTGACAACTTGTGGCCCTGTATGTTTTGTTTCATGTGTTAGATAACAAGTACCCAGTTGGGACTGTAAAGAAAATACTTATCAATACAAGCATACTGTCTTATGAATACACACATTTAAATTTGTATATTTAACATATATATTTAAAAAAAATTCTATTGATACCATTCTTGTAACACAATAATCTGATGTGAGCCAGGAACCATGACACAAAACCACTGGCCAGGACTGAAAGGATCAGGACCAGAATACAACCAGTATATGATGGAATGCACCAGAACTTAAAATGTGAACACAGAATTTATCATCATCAAAAGACTATTAGCTTCTACCTCCCATGATACTTCACTATTGGTTATGCTTGTTAGGACAGATGAAAATCCAAAAACATCTGAAAATGACATAACTATCTCACACTTGGTTCAGGAAAATATTGGTGGACAAGCATGGTCTATTTAGAACAGGCTTATCCTATAGGGCAGTGGTTCTCAACCTGTGGGTTCCCAGATGTTTTGATCTTCAACACCCAGAAATTCTAACAGTTGGTAAACTGGCTGGGAGTTCTGGGAGTTGTAGGCCAAAACACCTGGGGACCCACAGGTTGAGAGCCACTGCTATAGGTCAAAGAGTTACCCATAGATCCCAGTCACAACTGACACCACTGTGATCCTGAGTTACAAACTCAGAGGAGACAATAAACTACAAAGAACTCTAAACCCAAAGGAGAAAAGAGAGAGTGTTGGACTTGAGTTGCAGGAACTCAACCACTTGCACTGAAATACAGTGGGAGGGAAGTGGACAGGGGAGACTATGAAAGAAGGTTGATGCAGAGCAAGAAATGAGTTCTTCCAGTGTCAACAGGTGCATACACATGCTAGTTAGGACACTGAGGTATAACTAAGGTAGAGAATGAGTCATAGCTGCCTAAGAAAGCCTGTTCTATTTTGAGTATCTCCTTTGGGTCATGGGATCCTTCCTAGGCTGCTTTACAAAAGCAAGAAAAAGAAATGAGCAAATCAGTAGTTAAAGTATCACAGGTACACGGGGACATCAGCCTGGAGGGATTGACATTGGGTTGCACTTCTCCAATGAGGGTCAGGAAAACATAGTGGCCGCATGTGTGCTGGTGCAAAACCAAAAGCAAAATAATGTTGTGGGCCAGGAGAGGTAATTACCTACTGAAGCATACACTGGAACATGGTCCACTAGCCATACTTTGGAATAGATTGTGCACACTGGTATTATCAAATCCCAAGTAACTATGGATTAGAGCAGTGTTTCTCAAACTGTGCTCCTCCAGGTGTTTTGGACTTCAGGTCCCAGAAATCCCAGCCAGCTTACCAGCTGTTATGAATTGTGGGAGCTGAAGTCCAAAATATCTGGAGGAGCACAGTTTGAGAAACTCTTGACTAGATAGTCTATCTGATTTTAAGGTGATATTGTTGTTGTTTTTTTTTAAGCCATTAGAAGTCAGAAGCACTTCCCAATCTAACACTTTGTCAGTTTGCCCCTGAAAACCAGGATGCGTCTTTTCATGTTAACTCTTATTTTGAGGATGACCACTTCTAGCACCTGGACCACATCTAGAACCAGGTAGCCTTTCAGCCTCTTGTCATTAAACCAAATGAATTGTAGAGTGGTGACCATAGGTGATAGGGATTCAACAGGAAATTGACCTGTTTCCGAGACTGATCGTTTTTGCTGGAACTTTTGGTTGGGCAGGAGGTGGACTCTTAGATGTATGTTTTCTCTTGTCTTTTTCAAAGAGATACATTTTACAGCTACACTTCCAGGCTGTGCTTTGCCTCATTCTTTTCAGTTTTGAAAGTGCAAAATTACTCGTACTCATTTCTAGTCAGTTGTGTCATTGTCCCTACAATACAAACAACATCTTTAAACAGGTATCAGCTTGCATAGTTAGAAGCTATAACCATTTCTTAAGTTAGCAGTGGTTGCAACCTTAGATCTCCAAAGACTTTTGAACTTTTCTGATTTTGGAAGCGAAACAGCATCAGCTGTGCTTAGTACTTGGATGGGACTGCACGTTTGCTTTGTTAATTTTGATATAGCCACAGGGTCCATCCCATTCCAAGGTGCTTTCTCACGTACTTCCAGCACTTTGCCAACTACCTCATGTTTACAAATTTATGAGGAACACTTTGCCCATTTCATTTTTATGATTTTTATTTGTATGATTAAATTATGTTTTATTAATGTTTGCCATTTTACCTGCATGTTAATGTCTAATATTTTATATTTGTGTGTGGTTTTTGTTATTTGATGTCTTTTGCTTGGGCTTGACCCCATGTAAGCCGCCCTGAGTCCCCTTGGGGAGATGGAGGCGGGGTATAAAAATAAAGTTGTTATTATTATTATTATTATTATTATTATTATTATTATTATTATTATTATTATTATTATTATGGGAGACGGCCATAGAATACCTAGTGCTGTAACTTATATGTCAAAGGAAGGAACTGGTAAAACTACATCTGTGTATACCAGTGGTTCTCAACCTGTGGGTCCCCAGATGTATTGGCCTTCAACTCCCAGAAATCCTAACAGCCAGTAAACTGTCTGGGATTTGTGGGAGTTGTAGGCCAAAAAACCTGGCGACCCACAGATTGAAAACCACTGGTATATATCTTGCAATGCTGACTGGCATTGGATTGGGGCGGAGTAGAGAATGCCCACTTGGAGCAATGGGTTCAAATTACAGGAGAGGAGATTCCACCCAAATATTAGGAATAACTTTCTGACCATAAGAGCTGTTCATCAGTGGAACTCTCTTTCCTTGAAGGCTTTTAAACAGAGGCTGGATGGCCATCTGTCCAGGATACTTTGATTGTGCTTTTCCTGGATGTCAAGGGGTTGGTCTAGATAGCCCATGTAGTCTCTTCCAACTCTATTATTCTATGGTTCTATGATTCCTCTTATTTCATTGTCAGAGATCTGAGATGAGTGACTGTAGATCACAGAGTTGTATTTCATGGAGTTTCATAGGGAGGGTTTTTTTCCTTAGTGCTCACTGTTAAACTACCTCATCCCATTGGCCAGCCTGGCATAGTACAGAAATATTGGGCCACAATTCCCATGGTCATAAGGTAAAGGTTTCCCCTGACGTTAAGTCCAGTCATGTCTGACTCTGGGGGTTGGTGCTCATCTCCATTTCTAAGCCGAAGAGCCGGCGTTGTCCATAGACACCTCCAAGGTCATGTGGCCGGCATGACTGCATGGAACGCCGTTACCTTCCCGCCAGAGTGGTACCTATTGATCTACTCACATTGGCATGTTTTCGAACTGCTAGGTTGGCAGGAGCTGGAGCTAACAGCGGCCGCTCATGCCGCTCTCGGGGTTTGAACCTGGGACCTTTCGGTCTGCAGCTCAGTGCTTTAATGCACTTCGCCACCGGGGCCATACATTTTTAAAATCGTGTCTGAAGCGACTTGAGAACATACTGCAAGTCGCATCTGGTGTGAGAGAATTGGCCATCTACAGAGACGTCGCCTAGGGGATGTCTGGATGTTTTACCATCCTGCTGGGAGGCTTCTCTGATGTCCCCGCATGGGAAGCTAGAGCTGACAGACGGGAGCTCACCCCATCTTGCAGATTCGAACTGGCAACCTTCAGGTCAGCAATTTGACCTTAAGGTCAACAGTCCAACTGGCACAAGGGAACATCCCATTGCAGCTCCTATGGCCTCAATAATGCTGGGTGAAGGTGATGAGGGTTGTCATCCAGCCTCTAGAAGAGATCAGCTTGGGGAAAGCGAGAATAGATGATCTTTAGATATCTCTTAGCCTTCATCTAGGTGTCTGTGCACACTTTGAGTGTCATCTGGGGTGATGTGTGCATATGCTTTTGCAGAATCCAGGTTTTCTTTTGCTGATATGGAAAGTGAGAAGACAGGTGCCCAAACAAATGCACATGGGGAGAAGGGTCAAGGAAGGGATTGGCCACGGCTGCCCACCCAGGCCAACTGCTGCCTCCGGCTGGAGGCTGGGCCCGTCTGTCAGTCCCCACGTGGCACCCTTCACCTTGGCTCCCGCATTCCATTGCAATGACATCAATAGCCGCGCCACTGAGCTACCTGCAGCAGAGAGACGACCGCCAAGGCATCCCATTGGCTGGAGCTGATTGCGAGAGGAGAGATTAACTGAAGAGCAAGGAGGGAGGGAAAGAGAAATCGAGAGAGCGAAATTGGAAGAGGCAGGCATCAAGAGGAGTCCAGACTGCAGCAACAGCATCAGCAGCACATGGGTAGGTGAAAGAGCGGCTGGCAGTGTGTATGCATGAGCGTGATAGTGTGTGTGACAGCATCGCAATCCAGAAAGGTAAATAGATACATGCCATTTGATTTTGCTAGGGATGGATGGCTAGACAGATGAAATGCATTGAGATGAAATGCATGGCTTAATGAGTGGCTAGCCTGCATAGATAGTCGTGCAACCCAATGTAACTCTATGCATGTAAATAAGTAATTTATCCCTGTGGTTCAGAAGTGCCATTGTCTTTTATGTGGCTCCTTCCCAAGCATTCAGTCGTAGGTGAGGTAGATGTCTCTGAACAGAAAATACGATTGCTTTGGCTAACAGAGTGGATTTGCTAAATTTTGATTAAGGCTTTTAGGAGAGATTTATGAGAGGTAAGTGTGCAGTAGGATGTGATGGGAGGTATATCACTGACGTTCTTCCCTCCTGGTGAAATTTCCAAGCCAAAGAGCCTGTTGAAAAGAGATAAACAAAACCACATGGCGTTGACAAGCTAGTTCATGCTAGAGCAGTTTGAATCCACCTGGTGGGATTATCTGGGCAGGAGGTCAGAGGTGGCATTTAAAGCAAGTGCATTGGAAAGTATACAAGTAAGGAAGACATACCTTAGTTGGGGATCATTCAAGTGCCAGATTGGTTCGACAAAGTCCAGGTGAGCAAGATTTTCCTATTTTGCAGAAAAAAAGAAATATGCAGTTAGGAACCTTGAGGCTATTCCCCAGCTATAGTCCTTTGTACACTTATTTTGCAGGGTGGAGATGCTATTGAACTCAGTGGGGGTTTCTTTATAGGCAAATTGCATGCAAAGAAGCATGTTGTTAGCAACTGTATGCTCAAAGTGGGCTCCTGATCTCCAATAGCTGTTTAGAAGAAGAGAAAAGTAAGGTTAGATGGGCAGGTGTGATTGACCTCCATTTTGAGAATTGGAGGGTTTTTTTCATGTCAGGAGCGACTTGAGAAACTGCAAGTCACTTCTGGTGTGGGAGAATTGGTCATCAGAAGGATGTTGCCCAGGGGATGTTTTACCATCCATGTGGGAGGCTTCTCTCATGTCCCCGCATGAAGCTAGAGCTGACAGAGGAAACTCATCTGCACTCTCCCTGGATTGGAGTTGAACCGGCAACCTTCAAGTCAGCAGTCCTGCTGGCATGAGGCTTTAACCCATTGCACCACTGCGGGCTCCAGAATTGAACTGAGATGTAAAGTATACAGGAGCTTTAATGAGATGGGTGTGTGGCTAAACTTGGGAGAAACTATTTTGGAAGGGCAAAGGGGCTCCTGAGCATGTTGGCAGTTAGTTGGTGTGGAGATTTTGAGTACTAGTTGTTCACCCACCAACCACTATATCTCCAGGCAAAAAGGGTGCAAGCAAACAGTATCTATGACTATAGTGTGGCCAAAGGCAATTTGGGAGGCTTTATCATGGGGCTGAAGCAATAAGCCACTCTCTTGTCAAAAGTGGCAGAATGTACCAACTCTTTTGGATAAACGTATCCAGTGGTCTGGGAAAATGTCTTATGCAAAGTCAAGTTTTTGGTTTGTCCAACCTAGGAAGAATGGTTATTCATAGTAACAATGATTCTCTGAGATGCTAGGCCAAGAAAGGTTGTAGCCCAAGTTCCTGATTTCCTTTTAACCTGGAAGAACTGAGACTGAATCTGGAACTTCAGATATGCATGTATGTCTTGCAACAGAGCAATGATGCTATCTTCAATAGCAGCTACGCACCATATTTGAATCAGAACAGCAGAAGAAAGAGCGTCCTCTTTGGCTGATCCACAGATGTGAGACTCTGAAAGTCTTAAGATTTTATGCCTGAATATGTTTTGGAAAGGTTTGAACATAGCTTTCAAAAGGTCAGGGATAATCTAGTGTGAGAGACACTTTCTTTCAAAAAAGAAAAAGAAAGAAATACCTTGCTTAATTTTAAAGTTACTGTTATCACCACTGGGCTTTTGAAATGGTCTCCATATGAATGAATCAATGTAGATTCACAGTACCTATTTGGGAGAATAACATAGTCAGCAGTACCACGATTTGGGAGGTCTGTCAGAAGTCTTCAGATTTAGCTCCTTCCCTTCCCAGTTGGCTTGTGAACCCAGTGCTCCATCCTACTGATGTGCCTTCCATTGAGCCATAAGTCATTCACAACTTATCATTCGTCAGAAGGTATTTTCCACCTGTTCCTTTCCTTTGTGAAAGAGAGATTTGATGCTGTCTTTACAAACCTGGAAAAGTTGGTTTGGTGATTGCAACTTGTAGTGACGTGTTGACTGGAATTCTGGAAGATGTAGCCCAAAGATGTAACTTTTCAAGTTTTCTGCTTTCCAGGGGCAGGAGATGGAAAGACACAGGACCATATGAGAGGCAGGGATATTTGACAACATGAACATCTCCTGCCTCTCAAGAGGAACATAATACAATTTGGACAGGCTCACTTGAGAAAAACACAAACTCACAGCAGAATCCTTCACCAAGGAGGAACTCCCTTTCTCAGTCTTGGTTGGATGTAGTTTCATTAGTTAGTCTGGCCTAACTTAAGTCACATTTACTTTGATGGGCCAGCATGGTGTGGTGGTTTGAGTGTTTGGGTGCAACTCTGGAGACCATGCAAACTCACTGGCTGACCTTGGGCAAGGCACATACTTTGGGGTGCCACAAATTGAAAATAACCTGAAAACACACAGCAACAAACTGTGAATATAGCCAAGTCCAGATGTAACACACAATATTTTATCTTAGTTCAGTGGTTCCCAACCTGTGGGTCCCCAGATGTTTTGGCCTTCAACTCCCAGAAATTCTAACAGCTGGTAAACTCACTGGGATTTCTGGGAGTTGTAGGCCAAAACACCTAGGGACTCAAAGGTTGAGAACCACTGTCTTAGCTCAATAAAAAAAATCACACCATGCACTTACCCTCCTCTTTATGCCCGTGTCTCTCCACTCATTTCATCTGTACCTTTCAGTGTGGTGTGGGCCAGCACAGGGAAAGTTTCACCCATCTTTCCCTGAGTTCACATAGGCTTTTCTCTATCTAACCAAAGGCTGCACAAGAGGCAGAAAGTCCTGTTGACAGTTGCAGAAAAATCCTGCTGGAATGCTGTATCTTTCTCTATTGGTCTGTGTCTTTCATCTGTCTATCTAATCTGTGAAAGTTGTAGACATGCATCTGCCTATCAATCTCTGCGATAACTGTACATGCCTTTTATATGTATACTATACATGTACTTGAAGTTTTGGTTCATGTCTCATGTTTCTGATGAGGTGGACCGAAGAATGCTTATTCTGTAGTAAGCATGTTAAATCATTAAGTGCCCTCACTCTTGGTTTTGTTTTCTGGTGGAACAGACTAGCATTGCTTTCCCTTTGAAAATCTCCTATATCTTTGAGTCCTTTGCCAAATCTACATTTTCATCCAATGTGCCTGGCATATATATCCCTCCTCTCAGCTGTCTCTGTGTTCTCCCCACCCACAACATTATTGTCTCTGTTTTTGCTCTGAAGCCAGTCGTAGTTCCTCCTCAGATTAAATCCACTCCGTTCTCCCTCCCCAAGACTGTAGTCCCCTATGAAGAGGATGTGGTGGATGGTTTATCTAGAGAAGGGGCTGTGGAAGACAAAAGGGATAAATTGTCAAGAGGGAATGTCTGATTAACAAGAAGAACTAATGGCCACACTTGAGGAGATTACCTGAAAGAGCATATGGCATTATTTTCTCCATGCTCTGAATGATTTATTGCCTATGTGAGAGCAGAGCTTGGGGAAAAAACTTTTTGGGACTATTAATCTTGTGAATCTTCCAGTTGCTATAGGAGATTCTAGCAGTTGCAATCCAAAAAGTAAGTTTTCCAAGACTTATGCCATGTCTACGCAGACCAAATAAAATGCACTCATATCAAATCCACATGACATATGGCCAATTCCACAGCAGAAGTGTTACTTCCAGCTGGAGCTTCAAGGAAACTCTAAAGCAATGGTTCTTAATCTGTGGGTCCCTAGATGTTTTGGCCTTTGACTCCCAAAAATCCTAACAGTTAGTAAACTGGCTGGGATTTCTGGGAGTTGTAGGCCAAAATACCTGGGGACCCAGAGGTTGAGAACCACTGCTCTAAAGTAACCCCTAGTATTTTTGACATGTGGACAACTGGAACTGGATGGATATAGTATCCACACATTTTTAAAAAACCAGTCATTGTTTTACTGGCCCGAAGCAGATTGCAACAGAACCTTGTTGGCAAAGCTGCATCTAGTGATCACATAACTGGGCACCCTGTTGAGACCTCACCAGTAGTGATGGCACCAGCAAGACTGTGCCAAGGACCTGCTTATGACTAGTGAAAAAACAGTGGCCCCCAAGAGACAGGACACCAGTTCCTCTGCCCTGATAGTCCAACCAACCATGCAACTACAAAGCAGTTTAGGGCACTTCCACACCAGTATGTGTGAACTCCCTGTGATGTAGTCGGGGCAGCTCCAGAGCAGACTACTCTAGTATATTTTGTTTGGTGTAGACATAGCATTTGACAGTAGCAGCTCATGATTCTCATGTCATTTGGGTGATGACTCCATCACAGTTTAAAGGAGCTGTTGACGACACTGAATCTTTTTTTGGGAATAGCTTTCAGTACCGTGAATACCTTGACACTAACACAGATAAGAGATTCATTGCCCTGCTAAAATGGAAGCCACTAACCCTAGAAGGCAAGGATAAGCAGTTACTGCTTCCTGTGTTTCGTTGTTAAGAGATGTGGGACAGGAACAGAACAAGATTGAAAAGGTGGCATCCTTACGTGTACAGTGCCATTGATGCCACATGCTCTGCAAATGTAAGAAAGGGGGAAGCACATGGTCACTGGGCATCATTTGCAGTCATACAACTAGTGAGACAAATATAAGCATTGTATGCAGAGTATGATGGTGGTAGCACAGTGGGTTAAACTGCTGACCTGCTGAACTTGCTGACTGAAAGGTCAGTGGTTCGAATCTGGGAATGAGGTGAGCTCCCGCTGTTAGCCCCAGCTTCTGCCAACCTAGCAGTTCGAAAACATGCAAATGTGAGAAGATCAATAGGTACTGCTCTGGCAGGAAGGTAACAGTACTCCAGCAAGTCATGCCAGCCACATGACCTTGGAGGTGTCTACGGACAACTCTGGCTCTTTGGCTTAGAAATGGAGATGAGCACCAATCCCCAGAGTCGGACACGACTAGACTTATAGTCAGAGGAAAACCTTTACCTTTAACTATGCAGAGTAACAGGGAAATTGTGCAGCTGATCTGATAAGAAAGAGAGAGGAGATGCATTTACAAAGGGATTCTATTTTGATGTGCCAGCACAGCCAGAATCCTGGGACAGAATCCAGCCCTTCTGTTATAATGGGAATAGAGCCAATCTTTGGCAGCCACCTAAGGTACAAATAAAAGCATCAAATTTGGTCAGTAGCTTTATAGTACTGTGCACTCACACACCCGCCCTCTCTCTTTCTCTCTCACCCTCTCCCTCACACACAGCAATCTGTGATTCTATTGGAGATTTGCCAAAAAATGGACAAGATCATTATTTGTCCCTGGGATCAGTTCTCCGCCACAGGCTTCTCAGATTATCTTGGGCAAATCAGACTAGCTGGTTTTCAGTTTCCCCATCCCTCGACCTGGTTCTTTTTACAGTAGAGCAATGAGGCTAAATCCATTAAAAGACTATGAGTCAGTTCGACTCTAAGGGGATGAAAGGCTGTATAAGCATATTACAGAGGGAGTGAGAGAATCTTGTACAAAGAAATATAAACAAGGGCCAAATCATAAGAAAGGAGCCCTAAATATTGCAGGAGGAAAAAAGAGCAAACTTGCTCCCACCCAATTGTCTCTCTGCTTGAAGAGCGAAGGCTTGGCTGAAATCCAGCCAAAGGTTAATGCTGTCCACTCTTACTGATTTCAGTAATACAGTTTAGCAGCCCTTCTGGAAAATGCATTGCTGAAACATTATGAACAACACAATCACAGAAATACGCCCCACTGAGCTGAGTGGGATTTACTTCCAAGTGTTTGTGATGTAGTGGTTTGAGGATTGGATTGGGATATCAGGATATGAATTGCCGCTCAGTCATGGAGATTCACTGGATGACCCTGGGCAAGTCCCAACAGAATCAGAAGAAGACAATGACCAAATCTCCTCTTAATAAATACCTCCATGATAGTTTGCTTTGGGTTTGCCATAAGCCAGAAACCAATTGTTGAGTTGAACAAGCTTCTGTGTGAGAGGAGCTGTGTTTGCTCCTCCCAGAACTCATCCAGGGCTACACTACATTGGTTTTCCCATCACACCAACATTCAACATTAAATGCTGCAACTCTCTGATTCAGGAGGGTACTAGAGTATCCTCTTATACTATAAAGCTTTACTAATGTGAAACAGAAGAAAAGGAAAGGGATTTTCAATCCCCAGTTTTTTCCAACAGTAACACCAGATCTACACATTTTCAGCCGCACAAGTTTGTTGGTGCTAATGGCAACTCATCAATTGAGAGAATGATGAGAGGACTATAGGGTGCATTATATGTACTTACTTAGGTGATCCCACATTGTCCGAGTATGATGACCTTCCAAGTGTAGTGTCTTGGCGGTGGGTACGTAGTTGACTGTGGATCCCTGTTTTTGACCCGCATGTTCTTCCGGAGAAAGAACATCAGTTTTCAAGTGGAAGACAGTCCTAATCGGGGTTGGCTTGACACATTATATGTATATAGATAACAATATACACACACATTGAGAAAGAGAAAAAGGTCAGTAATTCAAAGCATTCTACCATGGTGTACCGGGTGCTTCTATGATGGATTGGCACATTTTTCCTGGCAAGAGGGCACATGTTGTTGTTATTGTTATTATTATTGTTCTCACTCTCTCTCTCTGGTTCTCTCTCTCTGTATATATATGTGTGTGCATGTATATACACACACAGACACACATTGCTCTTTACAATAAACCAAGCAAAAACAATGAATCCTGACAGAAGTATACAATCTAAAATGCATATACATATGCCCCATCTTAACATTTTTCAGTCTGCCACACAAGTGGATTAAGACAGTAGTCTGAGATTCCTGATGCAACGTAAGTGTAGCACCTTAAAGGTTATCTAAAGCAGTGCTTTTTAATTGTGGGTCCTGACCCTAGTTGGGTCCTCTTAGCTCAATGTTGGGCTCACAGAAATTTGGCTACAGTAAAAGGTTTCTGAATGCCACTTTGACATGTACACAAATCTGTTAGCAACAATTGCAGTGTTTACAGTGGACTGTTCAGAAGATGCTTCAGCTGTACTTCATAAAAAGGAAATTCAGCCTGTTTTGCAAGCCTTGCAAATGCTGATCTGTTATCAGTAAATGTTTTATTTTTATACCTATTTTATATACCTATGGTATATAACCAGAGTTGCATAAAAATGTCTCAGTCAGAAATTTGCACCAGAAATCAGTTTATTCCATGTTATATTACAGCAGTATAATGGATATATATGAAGATATATTAATATAATGAGTATAATGAATATAATGCATGAGAAGCTGTGGTGGCACAATGGGTTAAACCCTTGTGCTGGCTGAACTGCTGACCTAAAGGTTGCTGGTTCAAATCCATGAGACAGGGTGAGCTCCTGTCTGTCAGCTCTAGCTTGCGGGGACATGAGAGAAGCCTCCAAGCTATGATATCTGGGCATCCCCTGGGCAACATCTCTGTAGATGGCCAATTCTCTCACACCAGAAGTGACTTGCAGTATGTTTTCAAGTTGCTTCTGACATGATTTTAAAAAGTATAATGAATTACATGTGTGTGTGTATTCCATGTCATTCTTTTTTCTGCCTACTGAAGAGTTTTGTATGCCTCAGAAATGTATACATTGCATCAACAGATAGCTGTTCGCTTTTTAAAAGCAAAATCATTTTTCTTATACAGTTGGCCCTCTGTATTTACTAGTATTTGGTTCCAGGACCTGCCATGGATACCAAAATCCATGGATGCTCAAGTCTCATTATATACACTTCTTTTTCAAACACCCTGTATATTGGCATAGAAAAATGGTGTCCCTTATAGAAAAATAGTCAAATAACACTTTTTGAACACTTTTTGAACATGGATGGTTAAATCCAAGGATATGAAAGTCTGATGTATTCTTTTCAACAACAAATCACCTTGTATTCTGTATGTAACTGAAAATGGCCTTCTTTTCATTTCAACTTAGTATTCTGTGCTGCTGAAAAGTTGTGTCCTTTTACTTTTGTTTGTCTCAACATTATTTCACCTGTCACACCTATTTGTAATGAAAATCATTCATGGTCTCTCTGGCTCCATCAATGGAGTTAAGAATTACTCCTGCTTTGAATAACAAATAGTTCTAAATCCTTTGCTAAATAGCAACATTTTTTCCATTTGATTTTCCTCGTTTTTGTCAGGGCAAGGAAAGAGTTTAGTGCAACTCAAAAGCTTGCAAGATATTGCACCAGCACAAATAGATCCAATTTTAAACAATGATGTCACCTTACTCCATCTGTCTTACATGGCTTATATTCTTATACTCAGTGGCTGGCATGAGATGACCAAACAGGCAAGGATGGGATTAGTGAGATCAAAACAACTGCTTGTCTCCTGCTCCTGTGACCTAGTCTCCATCCCATCCTTTGTATTCGGTTGTCTAAGTGACCTATTTTTAGGTTTAAGCACTTGGGTGTCTGTCTAACCTGTGCCCCTTCCAAGCAAAGCTTAACTTTGAATTATCTCAGAGACAAAGATCTTCAAATCATGGCCAGGCCTTCGGAGGTCATACTCATCCCCACATGTGGACATGTGCCTAATCTCAAGGCCACTTGCTCATGCTTCCAGAGACCTGGTGTCCCTTGAGCGTGCCAAGGTTTCTTCTCATAGGCTGCCTGTGCTAGTGAGTGAGAGGAGCTTTCCAAGCATAAGGCAGATCGAAACAAAGAGCAGGGAGGATTATTTGGCAAAGACTTGCTGGGCTTTGTTGCACTCTTCCTATCACTGAGTGCCATGGCACTGGCCTATAGCAAGGCCTCCTTTCAATAATACCTTTGAACTCAGTGCCAGCTGGCAGTATTTCTCAGAGATCAGCCTGAGCTGGAATAGAAAGAAGATGCTAACTTCTAGCTAGAGGTTTAGTGTGTTTCCCTGAAATGCAAAATAGAGTGACATGGCAGAACAGCTTTTCCATAGCTGGCATCAACCAATTGATCTGCACTGCAACCTCCTGCATCCCCACCCAGTGTAGGCATTGCTTGCTGATCAGGAGCAATGGGATCTGTAATTCTGCACATCTGAAGGGTGCCAGTTGAGGAAAGGCTGTTGTCAAACTATGCATACTTGTGGGGTTAACTAAGTGACAACAATATCATAACTATCATAGTTCCATAGGTGGAAAAAATCAGAGCAGTGCTTGAAACCTCAAAGTCACCAAGACTCATAATCTTTATTTGTATTTTTTAAAATCAGGAGTAGGGACAATAGAGGTGGAGAGAATGCCATACATCTTCAGCATCTCTTCAGAACTGACTCAGAGTGCATCTACACTGTAGAATTAATGCAGTTTGATACCACTCTAGCTCCCATGGCTCAATGCTATGGAGTCATGGGAGCTGTCGACTCACAAGGTCTTTAGCCTTTTCTGCCAAAGAGGGCTAGCATCTCACCAAACTACAACTCTTACAATTCCATTAAAGTGGTGTCAAATTGCATTAATTCTATCGTATAAATAAGTGGCTCTCAACCTGTGGGTCCCCAGATGTTTTTGACCTACAACTACCAGAAATCCCAGCCAATTTACCAACTGTTAGGATTTCTGGGAGTTGAAGGCCAAAAACATCTGGGGACCCCAGTTTGAGAATCAATGGTATAGGTGGACTCTTGTTGTCTGTGACTTTCTATGCGTGGTTAGCACTAGTCTGTGTTTTTAAAGAAAATCTCTTCTTACTCCTTTAAGACATAAATAGGAAGGAAACGTATATCAGAATGAGCCCCAACAGCCATTCCACAGGGAATAGATAGGAAACAAAGGAAGCAGATGGTTGATGAATTCAGGACCATGGAGAGAGGCTGGGACTTAAAGGCATATATCCATGCAATAAATTGAATAAACAAGTTTCAAGAGGCTGACAACAGATATGGATGTGTGAATATCAGGTGCACCATTCAGGAAGGGCAGGAGCAGAATTATTCTCCTGAGATCCATACCATATAAATACTGCAAATAAATAAATAAATAAATGATCTGCATTTCTGGTGGATGTGAGTTCTCCAAACCGGATAACTCATGTTAAGTAAAATAAAAATGGATTTACATATCAAGCATGTGTGGCAAATCCATTGGTTTTCAAAAAATCTTGGGCTGGTTAGCACCTTTCATCTTTACCTTCCTCACTGGCTTGTTGTGAAAGTACAATCGAGGAAGAGAGTGCTTCTTAAGGTTGGAGATTGGAGAAAATAATTGCAGCCCTAGTCATTTAGATTTGTAGATGTGTGTGATTGAACACCAAGTGGCACAAAACAAGAGCAGGTCATATGAAGGTCTTTTCCAAGGCTGTCCACATTCTTTTAATATTTATTTATTTTTCATTAATTTTATTCAGAAATAAAGAAAAATTAAAAACAAATATTACAGGAACATGTGTGTATATGTATGTTTGTGTATGTATATATTTGCCATATTTATATCTCACCTTTCTCACCCCAAAGGGGACTCAGAATGGTACACATAAAGGCACAATTTGATGCCATATAACTCATATCCAACAAATAAAACATAGATATTAAAACAACCGCTAAAATGTTTCAACATTAAAATTGTGACATTAAAGTCACATGATCCAGTATCATAATTCAATGCCATTCCAGTTATCATTGCACCATTCCACTTTCACTTATTGCACTGATAATTATCCGAAAGCTTGGTCCCATATCCATGTCTTGAGTTTTTTTTCCTGAAGGTCAGGAGGAAGGGGGCTGATCTGAGGTCACAAGAGGAAGTAATAATAATAATAATAATAATAATAATAATAATAATAATAATAATAATAACAACAACTTTATTTTTATACCCCGCCCTATCTCCCCGAAGGGACTCGGGGCGGCTTACATGGGGCCATGCCCGGCACAATAATCAAATAACAATAACAAAGCAATAACACAATTATCCCAATAAAAACATCAGCATCAATAAAAACAATCATTGAAATCAACATGCAGCATACAGTGTTAAAAACAGGAGAGTAATTCATTGATCCCAGGCAAAGTGCAGAATGTTCTGAAATGGGGAAAGGTAATTTCACAGTTGAAATTGACAATAAAGTGCGGTATAATAGTGGCAACACATCAACAATGGGGATATTATAGAATGGGCAGATAGATCAGTTCCACAACCGAGGAGCCATCACTGAGAAGGCCCTGTCTCTCGTCCCCACCAACCACACCTGCGAAGGAGGTGGGACCAAGAGCAGGGCCTCCCTAGACGATCTTAATCTCTGATTTTTTTATTGCGTCAGAAGCGACTTGAGAACATACTGCAAGTTGCTTCTAGTGTGAGAGAATTGGCCATCTACAGAGACATTGCCTAGGGGATACCTGGATGTGATAGCTGGGAGGCTTCTCTCGTGTCCCCACAAGCTAGAGCTGACAGACGGAAACTCACTCCATCTTGCGTATTTGAACCAGCAACCTTCAGGTCAGCAACCCAACCTTCAGGTCAGCAGTTCAGCCTGCACAAGGGTTTAGATCCATTGTGCCACTGCGGCTCCTAAACTCTGATATGTGGTAATGTGTGTGTGTGTGTGTATGTGTATGTGTGTGTATATATACTGTATATATATACACACACACACACTAAACTACAACACAACAATATCTCAGACAGTTATCCTAACATAAAACATACTACTTAAACACATCCTAGACATACTATTAAGACTATTCTACAAACCTCACATTTGTTGCCTGATTATTTTTACTTCCTATTTTCCTAATTCCTTTAGATAACAATATATGTCAACACTTCTACTTTTAATAACACCTCTCTAATTAATAATCCAAATAATCAATGTTTATTCCAATATTTTCTGTAAAAAGTGAGCTATACGTCATTATTATTATTATTATTATTATTATTATTATTATTATTATTATTATTATTATTGTATGACACAGCAAACAAAATAGATGTGCTGGATTTCGTATCACAAAATCACAAGTCGACTGTGTGATGTATTTTCGGATGATGCACACAGATCCCAGTAGGGTGGCCTTTTGCAGTTGACAGATCGTAATTTTGTCAATGTCTATTGTTTCCAAATGCCGGCTGAGATCTTTTGGCACAGCACCCAATGTGCCAATCACCACCGGGACCACCTGCACTGGTTTCTGCCAGAGTCTTTGAAGTTCAATCTTGAGGTCCTGATAGCGGCTGAGTTTTTCCTGTTGTTTTTCGTCAATGTGACTGTCACCTGGGATGGCAACATCAATGATCCAAACCTTTTTCTTTTCCACAACTGTGATGTCTGGTGTGTTGTGTTCCAGAACTTTGTCAGTCTGGATTCGGAAGTCCCACAGTATTATTATTATTATTATTATTATTAGCTGATTTAATTAATTTACAATCCACCTTTCTCCCAGCATGGGATCAAAGGTTGCGTAAAATGTTGTAAAATCACAATATCATTTAAAAATTCCTCATATAAATTTTTTTAAACACAACTAAACAATTTCTACTTAAAAACACACAGAGATATTAAAACTAGCATTAAAATCAGTTCAGAGCCTCCCCCCAGTACCTATGCATCCCCAATTTAAAACTATTCTGGTTCACATTTTCAAGCCATCTTTTGTCTGAGGATATGCAACTGTGGCCCACCGCAAGGGCACGAGACATGAAAACTGGCTTTGACCCTCATAACAGTCACTCATCCCTGAACTAAGAAATTATAATTATAATAGTGCCATCAACACATTCTAGTGAAATATAAGGATGCTATCTAGCTTTTGTTCGTATGCTTCTGAATGATACCACAGCCTGATTCTCTCCCCCTTTTCAAAAGACCTTGGTCCATTGTATCTGGGCTCTCTTTCTTTCCTTCACAACATGAGCTATGCCTTTTAAAATAATGGCATCAGGCTGTCTTGTGGCATAATAAGGTTTCATTGCTTTGGGGGTCCATCTAAGAGTAGAAGCACATGCTGCGCTTCCTTTGCACACCATAGAAGATTGGCCTTGATCTCCCACAAAAAGACGTTATGCAAGCAATGAAGCCGCCTCGCTGCAGGCATCACACAATCTCAATGCAGGGATATCTGAGTGAAAAGGCTGTGCTTCCTTTCTGTTCTCTCTTTTCTGCAATCACTGTACAAGAATGCATTTTCAGGTCAGTTTGGCCCCATCTACACTGCCATACAATCCAGTTTCAGAATGCAGATCATAGACTCATATAATCCAGTTCAATGCGGTTCAGTCTGCATTATAGGAGTTTACACTGACCATTATAATGCAGTTAAAACGGGATTATACGGCAGTACAGATGAGGCCTCCTTTCCTACTTAACACTTGTCCTCTCTCTCTTCTCTCTCTCTAATTTGAAATAAAACATCCCAGCTTCTGTTTAGGTTTCCAAAGCTTTGCATTCTTGGTGCTGTTACAACCATATACAGTGATACCTTGAGTTAAGAGTTTAATTTGTTCTGTGACTTAGCTCTTAACTCAAATCACTCTTATCTCAAGTCACTTCTGGTGTGAGAGAATTGGCCGTCTACAAGGACGTTGCCCAAGGAGCCCCAGTGGCAAAGTGTGTTAAAGCACTGAGCTGCTGAACTTGCAGACCGAAAGGTCGCAGGTTCAAATCCCGGGAGCAGAGTGAGCACCCGCTATTAGCTCCAGCTTCTGCCAACCTAGCAGTTTGAAAACATGCCAATGTGAGTAGATCAATAGGTACTGCTCCGGCGGGAAGGTAACGGCGTTCCATGCAGTCATGCCGGCCACATGACTTTGGAGGTATCTACGAACAACGCCGGCTCTTCAGCTTAGAAATGGAGATGAGCACCAACCCCCAGAGTCAGACATGACTGGACTTAACGTCAGGGGAAGACCTTTACCTTTACCTAAGGACGTTGCCCAAGGTGACGCCTGTATATTTTGATGTTTTACCATCCTTGTGGGAGGCTTCTATCATATCCCATGGAGCTGGAGCTGATAGAGAGAGCTCATCCACACTCTCCTCAGGTTGGATTTGAACTGGCAACCTTCAGGTCAGCAACCTGACCTTCAAGTCAGCAGTCCTGCCGGCACAAGGGTTTAACCCACTGCACCACCGGGGGCACCAGAAGCGACTTGCAGTTTCTCAAGTCACTCCTGACACAGGAAAAAAAACCCTCTTATCTCAAATGCTATTAATCCATTCTTCCCCCCAACCCCCTCCCATTTTTTTGTTATGTTCTTTTAAATAAGAATGTGTAATTTATAAATAGAGAATAATGTATAAATGCACATTCATATGGAAAAATAAAAAATGAAAGATCAACTTTAAAATGGTAGAGGCACAAAATTGTGGCAAGGAAGCACAAAGTGAAGAGGCAGAAGCATCATTTTCTTCATACTTTACTCATTCCAGCTCCCCGCCCCTCTTACTCTCATCCTCTCTTTCTTCACGAAACCAAATATACCAGGAATATAAACCACACAAAATCAACTAACCCAAAGTTCCTCAAAGTGGACAAGAACCAAGCGGGCAGCAATCTCCCAAAGCAAACAAGGGCACAAGGCATAGAGGCTGCTCCCTTGAAGCCCTAAAGCTCTGTACTCACACAGTAGAGCTCCCTTTGGCACTTGCTCTTAACTCAAAATGCCTCTTGTATGTCAAAGTGAAACCTGAGCCAAGCGTTGGCTCTTAACTTAAACACTCTTAAGTTGGGGCATTCTTAAGTTGAGGTCCTACTGTATTGCAAACACATTGCAGCAGCAAGTTTCCTCCCGGGACAAATATGTGGCAACTTCAGGAGCTTTTGGAGAAGGAGGTGTTAATTCTGTCAGGTTTGCCATCACCAAACCACTATTCTTATCTTGAGTTGGCCTTTTTGTTAATCCACAATTGTGGGGTTTGAAGCCTAAATTCTGTGGATCTGCAATTTGGCGGAAAAATCAATTTATCTCTTAAAACTACCAGTATCGGGATTTCATAGGATGGAGCCATTAAGATTTCAGGTAGTATCAAAGTACTATATAATAATGAGGTGTGTGTGGATACACCTTGGCTATCTCGGCAACTTTTTTATCATTTTGAAAGATTTGTTCTTTATGAATTTTGAAATATCTAACTACATTAGGAGCCCCAGTGGCGAAGTGTGTTAAAGCACTGAGCTGCTGAACTTGCAGACCGAAAGGTCCCAGGTTCAAATCCCAGGAGCAGAGTGAGCGCCCACTGTTGTTCCAGCTTCTGCCAACCTAGCAGTTTGAAAACATGCCAATGTGAGTAGATCAATAGATACCACTCTGGCGGGAAGGTAACGGCGCTCCATGCAGTCATGCCGGCCACATGACCTTAGAGGTGTCTACGGACAACGCCGACTCTTCGGCTTAGAAATGGAGATGAGCACCAACCCCCAGAGTCGGACACAACTGGGCTTAACGTCAGGGGAAACCTTTACCTTTTACTACTACATTAAATATTTAGTGTACTTTTGTCCTTCTACTTTTAATAACTCTTAAACATTAGCTTTTCAGTTTTGTTTCATTTGCGTTAACCAAGTACCCAGTAAATGAGCCAATATCCAGCCATGCTTTTATAAAACATCAGTCTGATTACTTCACAACCTCTGAGGATGCCTGCCATCGATGTGGGCGAAATGTCAGGAGAGAATGCTTCTGGACCATGGCCATACAGCTCGGAAAACACACAACAACCCATCAGCCTGCTTGATTGACTGGGGTTTTTTTGCAAACAAATAGCAAAGATAATTGTATAAATTACAATTCGAACTTGTTTAAATGCCATTGGATTAGATCACCTTAAGACCACTATAATAAAACATGGCTGGAGAGGAGGGCCAATGCCCAGTGAGCTGAATCAGGATTTGATCTGCTGTAACATGCATCTGCCAGTTGAACCATGAAGGTCAGTTGGACCCCACAGCTAAGAGATGCCCTTAGTGTCCCCCTTTTATCCTTTTCCGATGCTAAACTCCCTTTTCCTTTCCCTCCCTGTTCACTGCTCTGATCTTGTAATCCCCTTGGTACTTTTAAGACCATCTTTGTTGGCTTTGCTGTGCACTGTATTACATTAAAGCTTCTTAGCATCCTTTCTAAAGGTCTTGTGTTCCTTTGTCCCTTTTCTTCTGGCCTCCCATTAAGCTCCCCATTTGTTCCAGTCCAAGAACTCCATCTCCTTAATCAATCCATGAGTTTGGGACTCCTAGCGATGGCTTTGTGATTTTTTCCCCCTCCCCATATGTTTCCCCTCCATGCACCCACCTTCAGGCATGCTTTTACCCCCCTGACCTCTTTTGATAACATTGCATTTAATTTGCTCATATTGACGTTCCTTTGAGAGACCTACGTTTATTACACACACACACACACACACTGCTTCTAGGGAAATTAATTTAGAAGAAACGCTGCTTCCCCAGCGGCCGTGTTGAACTTGTTTTAGATTGTGATTGCTTTTGTATTTACTGCTGGCCGATGCCAAAAACAACACCATACTCGGGGTGGCACCCAAGGCGTTGCAGTTTGCTTTAAATGGACAAAGGAAAGGAGAGGTTAGGGTTGGGCAGCCAAGCTTTGGAAAAACAACTTTTCTGAAAGCAATGAGTACAGCAATGAGTTAAGATATATAGCTGTGGAGGAACCGTTTAAGATGGTAAAGGAAAGGCTGACTTTGAAAATGCATCTGGAGAGAGAAATGGCAGGAGACATTGCCATAAGATAGAGAGGCTGATAGAAAATATGGGTGCATCTGCACTTTAGAATTAATGCAGTTTGACACCACTTTAACTGCCATACCACGTTTCCCTGAAAATAAGACAGTGTCTTATGTTAATTTTTGCTCCCAAAGATGCACTTGGTCTTATTTTCAGGGGATGTCTTATTTTTCCATGAAGAAGAATTCACATTTATTGTTGAACAAAAAATTTGAACATTTATTATATACTGTACAGTAGTTGTCATCACAAACCAGCATAACCAGACAAACTGTGAATCCTATCAAAAATTTCTTGTTACTACCATTATTTCCATGTACAATAATCTATGATACATACATTTACCAATCCTGCATGCTTTGGTGTTCTGTTCGGCGGGCATGCTTTCAAACAAAAACTTTGCTAGGTCTTACTTTTGTGGGGGGCCTTATATTTAGCAATTCAGCAAAACCTCTACTAGGTCTTATTTTCTGGGGATGTCTAATTTTAGGGGAAACAGGGTAGTCAATGCTATGGAATCATGGTCTTTAGGAATGTATCTATCTTTAGTCTTTCCGTATTATTTTTGAACTCTAGTATTACGTTTTCTGTTAAAGAAGTGATCTTCAACAACACATCTACTTTATTAACGGAAGAACATCTGAATATAGTTTAGTAAATCTGCCACGATCCCTTTAGTCTCCTTTCATTTCCAGTGTAGATAATGCGAATTGTCAATGTCAGTGCTTTATGTCATAATGAATTAGTCTTCAAGGTGCCACAAAATACTTTGACTTTCGTTGCAACACACTAACACAATTACTGCTGTTAGAGTACCTAGTCTGCTTATTATAACTCCAAGTGCTGTTGAATTGCATCTCCCAAGATGCCTTACTGTTGGCTAGGACTGGGGAGAGCTGTATTGAAACAGCTTTTAGGGTGCCATACTTTTTAATATTCTTAGTCCAAATGTTTGTTAAATGCACAGAATATAAGCGATGTAATAAAGAGCAGAAGGTTAGGCTCAGCAAGAAAGCAAAGGAAGGTGACACTTAGGCCTCTTCTACACTGCCAGATAATCCGGGTTTTCAAAACAGAAAATCCACATTTTCTGACTGCAACTGGATTATCTAAGGGCTCTTCCAGACAGGCCCTATATCCCAGGATATGGTCTCAGTTTTCTTTTTATCCCAGATTATCTGGCAATGGGGACTCATGTAATCCAGTTTAAAGCAGAAAACCTGGGATCAGATCCTGGGATATAGGGCCTCTCTGGAAGGGCCCTAGGTTATCTCAAGGCCCTTCCACACAGCTGAATAAAATCCCATGTTTTCTCCTTTGACCTGGAATATATGGCATTGTGGACTCAGGCCCCTTCCACACAGCTGAATAAAACCCCACATTTTTTTCTGCTGAACTGGAATATATGGCAATGTGGACTCAGATAACCCAGTTCAAAGCAGATATTGTAGATCAGGGGTCCCCAAACTAAGGCCCGGGGGCCGGATGCGCCCCCTCCAGGGTCATTTACCTGGCCCCCACCCTCAGTTTTATAATATATTTTTATATCAGTTTTAATAATATAATATATTGTATATACATATAATATTGATAAAAATATTATAATATTATACAATATAATATTAATAATAATACCATATAATAATATTAATTATATGTTATATATTACATATAGTATTACAGTATAGTGGTATAGTTCAATATAGTAATGTATAATGCTAATATTGTGCTATGCTAATAATATCATATATTGTATGTACATACAGCTGCTCTGAGTCCCCTTTGGGGTAAGAAGGGTGGGATATAAATGTAGTAAATAAATGTAGTAAGTAAATAAATAAATAATTTTAGACTTAAGGTAAAGGTTTCCCCTGACGTTAAGTCCAATCATGTCTGATTCTGGGGGTTGGTGCTCATCTCCATTTCTAAGCCGAAGAGCCGGCGTTGTCCGTAGACACCTCCAAGGTCATGTGGACGGCATGACTGCATGGAGCGCCGTTACCTTCCCGCCAGAGCGGGAATCTACTCACATTGGCATGTTTTTGAACTGCTAGGTTGGTAGAAGCTAGAGCTAACAATGGGTGCTCACTCCGCTCCCAGGATTTGAACCTGGGACCTTTCAGTCTGCAAGTTCAGCAGCTCAGTGCTTTAACACACTTCGCCACCAGGTCTCCTAATTTTAGACTTAGGCTCACCCAAAGTCTGAAATGACTTGAAGGCACACAACAACAACAATCCTAATTAACTTGACTATCTCATTGGCTAGTAGCAGGCCCACACTTTCCATTGAAATCCTGATAGGTTTATGTTGGTTAAGATTGTTTTCATTTTTAAATATTGTATTGTTCTTTCATTGTTGTTGTTTCAAATGATAATTTGGCCCCTCAACAGTCTGAAGGATTGTAGACTTGCCCTTTGCTTTAAAAGTTTGAGGACCCCTGTTGTAGATTATCTGCCTTGATATTCTGGGATATAGGTCTGTGTGGAAGGGCCCTTAGTCTACACTGCCATATAATCCAGTTCAAAGCAAATAATGTGGATTTTATACAGCTGTGTAGAAGGGGCCATTGTCACTGTTTCACCGGCTTAAGGGCATTGTAGGAGGTGATGATGATGATGATGATAACAACAACAACAACAACAACAACAACTGTATTTGTATCCCACCCCATCTCCCCAAGGGACTTGGAGCAGCTTACATGACAACACAATGCAAGTGAAATACGTAAAGTATACACAGAATTTAGCCAAAAACAATAAAACACTAAGTGACAAAATTTATAACAACATTTGCAACAACAGGGGTAAATATAGAAAACATCAACTGAAACAAAATAACAATAAGAAACAATAATATATTGTAGTTAAAACAACTATACAACCCAAGTGACATCTTGTCCCTCCTTCTGCAACATTCACACTCTTAGGCTGGATCCAGTTTCTGGATCCAGATTACCTGATTTGAACTGGACTATATGAGTCTACACTGCCATATAATCGAGTTCAAATCAGATAATATGGATGCAGAAACTGGATTATTTGACACGTTATGTCTAATAGGTATATTGGGGGCTTTTGGGTACAGCTGCATCCAGGCAGCGGCATCTGGTGTGTATGGGTGAAAGAAGGCACCTTGGTTTGTTCCAGTTGCTCTAGACTAGAGCAATGGTTCTTAAACTTTGTCCCTCCAGGTGTTTTGGACTTCATCTTCCAAAATAACTCTTGGACAAGCAGGCTGGTGTTTCTGGAAGTTGAAGTTCAAAATGCCTGGAGAGTCCTCCAGTTTTTTTAGACTTCACCTCCCAAAATTCCTGACTGTTGACCAAGTCAGCTAGGATTTCTGGGAGTTGAAATCCAAAACACCCAGAGAATGAAAACTTGGGCATCACTGCCCTAAAGTATCCAAGAGAGGACTCTTCTCTAAATATTTCCAAACCTCCTTTTACAATGCCATATAAAATCCATATTACCTGCTTTGAACTGGATTATGTGGCAGTGTAGGGTCATATATCCAGTTCAAAGTAGATAATGTGGATTATATCTGCTTTGATAATCTGGGGTATATGGCAGTGTTGAAGGGGCCCTAGATCTTCCAGCATTATTCTAGGATATGCTTCCTCTAGAGGTTGCTTGTTCAAGAGAGTTTTACTATTACAGTAGAGTCTCACTTATCCAAGCCTCGCTTAACCAAGCCTCTGGATTATCCAAGCCATTTTTGTAGTCAATGTTTTCAATATATAATGAAATTTTGGTGCTAAATTCATAAATACAGTAATTACAACATAACCTTACTGTGTATTAAACTACAGTAGAGTCTCACTTATCCAAGCTAAACGGGCCGGCAGAAGCTTGGATAAGCGAATATCTAGGATAATAAGGAGGGATAAGGAAAAGCCTATTAAACATCAAATTAGGTTATGATTTTACAAATTAAGCATCAAAACATCATGTTTTACAACAAATTTGACAGTAAAAGCAGTTCAATATGCAGTAATGTTATGTTGTAATTACTGTATTTACGAATTTAGCACCAAAATATCACGATATATTGAAAACATTGACTACAAAAATGGCTTGGATAATCCAGAAACTTGGATAAGCGAGGCTTGGATAAGTGAGACTCTACTGTACTTTTTCTGTCAATTTTTTTGTATAACATGATGTTTTGGTGCTTAATTTGTAAAATCATAACCTAATTTGATGTTTAATAGGCTTTTCCTTAATCCCTCCTTATTATCCAAGATATTCGCTTATCAAAACTTCTGCCGGCCTGTTTAGCTTGGATATGTGAGACTCTACTGTACTTCCAGTTTTGTATCTGTACAAAGTCCTGGAACATATCCCTCAAAGATTCAGGTGTCACATTTTTGGCCCTTGGAATGTCCCTGACTAAGGGCCCTTCCACACAGCCATATAATCCAGAATATCAAGGCAGATAGTCCACATCATCTGATTTGAACTGGATTATTCGAGTTTACACTGCTATATAATCCCCTTCAAAGCAGATAATCTGGATTTTCTACAGCTGTGTAGAAGAGGCCTGAATGTTCTGTGGCAGTGATTCAATCATTTGGAAGAAATGAGGGTCGGAACTGGAATATCTAGATTAAGCAGAAATGAGAATGGATTATTAAAATGAGCATGTAACTAACTATATGATCCAATTTCCTTTTGATATACTGGCTCAGGATATAGTTATTAATAAGTCAATATGTTGCCCTACAAATCCCACAAACCCTCTAATCCTATTAACAATTTTACTCACAGTTATTTTTCTTGCTCTCTTTCCCTCTCTCCTTAGGGACTAGCTGCACGTTATTCCAAGCCGCACATCATCATGGCATGCCTGCACGAGACCCGCACACCTTCCCCCTCCTTTGGCAGTTTCAACACTATCCTAGCGGAGAGTTCCCTCCGAAAATTGGACCCGGATGCTTCAGACTGCACCCCGGAAAAGGACCTTACGCCGACGCAGTGTGTGTTGAGGGATGTGCTTCCCATCGATGGCGGAGGAGGAGGTGGAGGGGGGCACAGCCCTACTCCCAGCGAAGAGACCCACGACCAGTTTGCCAACAGTGTCCTGCAGCTCCACGAAAATGAAGCTGGAGGTCATGGAGGAGGAAGTGGGGCAGGCGCAGGGGCCGGGGCTGGCAATCCGGAGGTGCGGGCCACCCGCTACCATGCTGACCAGGTTCGGCTCCACTGCCAGTCTGGAAGCGGCTTCCTGGAAGGCCTCTTCGGTTGCCTGAAGCCCGTCTGGACCATGATTGGCAAAGCGTATTCCACTGAACACAAACAGCAACAGGAAGGTAAGTAGAAGGACTTTTCTGCACAGGTAATAGCAGGGAACCATTAGGAAATAAGAAAACATAACCATGGTATGAGAGCAGCTATGGTCTCCAGACTTTGCCAAATATGATTCTTAATGCAGGAGGCAGAGTGCATGCTTTGCATTAAGAAGATCTCTAAGGCCCCTGCCATATAAAATCCAGATTATCTGCTTTGAACTGGATTATATGCCAATGTAGGTAACGGTAAAAGTTTTCCCCTGACGTTAAGTCCAGTCGTGACTGACTCTGGGGGTTGGTGCTCATCTCCATTTCTAAGCCGAAGAGCCGGCGTTGTCCGTAGACATCTCCAAGGTCATGTGGCCAGCATGACTGCATGGAGCGCCGTTACTTTCCCGACGGAGCGGTACCTATTGATGTAATCACATTGGCATATTTTCGAATTGCTAGGTTGGCAGGAGCTGGAGCTAACAGCGGCCGCTCCCGCCGCTCCCGGGGTTTGAACCTGGGACCTTTCGGTCTGAAAGTTCAGCAGCTCAGCGCTTTAACACACTTCGCCACTGGGGCTCCTTGGATTATATGCCAATGTAGACTCATATAATTCAAGTCAAAGCAGATAATGTGGATTATCTGCTTTGGTAATCTGAATTATACCGCAGTGTAGAAGGGACCCAAGTCTACCCCTTGCGTCTCAAGGGAAAGTAGGACAAGGCAGATTTCTGAAATCCAAAATGATAGCTGTCAGTTGGCATAAAATAAGCAACACTCATTCATAGATATACCAGCGGGTTGATGCAGAGTATGAAAAAATGTATCGCATCACTACAACTCCCAGAATCCCCACAGTCAGCATGGCTTGGATTGCCAGAATGAAAATTGGCTTTTGTATCTTTAATTATTGCAAAATCCAACATTAAAAAAAGAGTGACAATTTTCTTGGACACCTAAAATGCAGATAATACATCATGAATGTTTTCAAAGCTTCACTGGATTATTCATCATCCAAAGATGTTAAAAATCGCACAGGAAAAGAAAGGTGACAAAGTTAGATTCACAGCCCTTCATTTTGTCTCAAATGTTCCTCTATTATACTATGTAACATGATTTTCTTCCTGGGTTATACATGTATTTTCCTAATTGGTTCTATCATAAAACACGAAAAGGTTTATTAAAAAGTTTATTAAACTTTTTGCGGGACATCCTGCAGCACATTTTGCTATAGTTTTCAATGAATATCTTATCAAGTCTCAACCAATTCAACATAGTTTGTGGCAGCCACAAAAACAAAGTTTCTGGAGTATAACAACTACTTTCTAAGTAAATACCACACAATTAAACAGGAAATAATACTTTCAAACCAGGAACAGAAACATTTTCAAATATAATGTCATCACTAGCCTTTCTATAAAAATAGAACTTGCAAATTGAATTCCAAATACAAGAGGTTTCAATTTTTGGAGTCCCTATACTGTTATATCTCTTAATTTTTTGAGGTTTTTATCGCCAACAAAAGAAAAAAAAAACACTGGCAAGTATTATCTATACAACACCTAAATGTTTTTTCAGTTGTAACAGCACAGGGAATTCCTAAGATATTGCGTATTCTGTGCCTAAGAAAGGGGCAGTTAGCTTCACACAGGATGGACCAGCCTGGATCTCAAGAGAATTTATTTCTCTGCTGCGAATGAAGTTGAATTTTTTATTACCTGCCTTTTATCACCCTTTATCCTGGTCGTCATGTGGCCAAGAAGGGGGATGGCCTCCCTCTGCATTAAAAGGCCACAGCACCATTTCAACTACCCTTGAATCTGTGGAAGATGTTTCTTGTTATCTTGCTATAGGACAACAAATACCTGTTAAAATTCTCTTCTCTATGTAATCATTAAAGGTACAGGAGTGTCTCCAATTTTCAGTCTGGCAACCCTTATACATAGCTAATGACCATATTCCTTTTTCTTAAAAAAAATTTTTCCAACATGGTCCTGAAGTAAATATAGGAATTGTAATCATAAGAATAGCATTCCCAGTCCCTTGTCTGCTTCAGAATAATGCAGCTTTCTGATGTTGTCAGGCTAAAGGCCTCACTGTAACTCTAAAAGAGGAAGGAAAGAACCTTATTAGCGCAAATGTTATGGAGCCGTGGTGGCACAATGGATTAATGATGATGATGATAATAATAATAATAATAATAATAATAATAATAATAATAATAATAATAATAAGTTTATTTATATCCCACCTCCATCTCCCCCGAAGGGGACTCGGGGCGGCTTACAGCAAAATCAAAATACAGGCGATGATAAAATATGAAACATCAAAGGACAACAACAAAAACCAATAATAAAATATACACAATAGGCGAAAAAATACAACACAGAATTAAAACATCAAATTAAAAACAATGAGGTTGCAATAGTGGATAAGCAAGGTGCACATTATGAGTAACAAATTCGTAAATAGATAAAGTGCATTAAAATCATTTAAGGTCACATTAGGTAGGGAGGAGTCCTGAATAATATCAAGCAATCAGGAATCAGGGGAAGAGCGACCGGTACAAAAGGTCGAGGAGCATTAAACCCTTGTGCCGGCTGAACTGCTGACCTGAAGGTTGGCAGTTCGAAACCGCAAGACAGGGTGAGCTCCCGTCTATCAGCCCTAGCTTCCCATGCAGGAACATGAGAGAAGCCTCCCACAGGATGGTAACACATCTGGGCGTCCCCTGGGCAAAGTCTCTGTAGACGGCCAATTCTTTCACACCAGAAGCAGACAAGTCACTTCTTGCACTATTTTTAAAAAGTGCAAATGCTATTTGTCATGTTCATTATTTATTTATTTCCAATATTTCTATCCCGCCCTTCTCCCCGAGGGGACTCAGTTCACTCTGTGATCTTTTCTACTCCACTATTGCCCCCCAAAACATGGTAACTAATTACTGATTCTCAGAGATCATCTGTGCCCAAAAGTGAGTTTTACCTGTTTCAGTTTTTATAGAGTATGTAACCTTTGATGTAAGCTTCATATGTTTGGGGAAAGAGCGCTCTTTGCTCCAATGACACATCCAAGCGGTAAGAGATTATTACTGCTACCTTCGGTGAGTTTTCATAAGTTGATTCAGATGGCAACAATTAGACTCTCAATGGCCACTAGCTTAGGCCCCTTCCACACAGCTGTATGAAATCCACATTGAACTGGATTATATGGCAGATTGGACTCAGATAACCCAGTTCAAAGCAGATATTGTGTATTATCTGCCTTGATATGCTGGGTTATATGGCTGTGTGGTAGGGCCCTTAGTCTTGCATTTCTCCTTAAATAATTGTTGCTATTTTTCCCATTTCCAAAAACTGTTTTTGGACACTCAGTACCCTTCCACACAGCCATATAATCCAGAATATCAAGGCAGAAAATCCCACAACATCTGCTTTGAACTGGGTTATCTGAGTCCAGACTGCCATATATTCCAGTTCAAAGCAGAAAATGTGGGATTTTATTCAGTTGTGTGGAAGGGGCCTCAGATATTAAAACTATCAGTTAAATGACTACTCAAAGTTGCTCCACTCAGTTTACAACTTGCTTAGACAGCATGGAGAAAGAAAATACTTGATTGACATTCATTGGACCATTGTACTATTGATTTGACATGTGCCTTTGTCAAATGCCATGCTGTTTTCCCCATGGTTCTGTCTTTACCCAAACTGAAGAAAGCCCAACTTGGGGGGAAAATGAAAACAGGATGCTTTTAGAGCCACTCTCCCATCGTTCTTTTTTAAAGGGTATTCTTTTGATGTGATCAGAAAAGCGAGACTGTGACAACTCAGCACTTGCTCCTGGTAGCTTTAGAAGGGTTTGCCATTTTACAATCTAGTAGTAGCTATGAAACATAGCAAGATGTACACATGACTTAACTGCAGTACTTTATATAGTCAGTAACTTGTAACTTTATGTGTAATTTTCTGTGGAAGAGTACAGTAAAATTCGTTGAAATATTCTGGAAGTTGTAGTCTAAAAAGTAACTCTTCCATTGCTCTGTGATCAAGGTCAATCCATAGTAATTTTATAATACAGGCTGAGTATCTGATATCTTAGGAGCGCCGGTTGCGAAGTGCGTTAGAGCACTGAGCTGGAGACCGAAAGGTCCCAGGTTCAAACCTCGGGAGCGGTGTGAGTGGCCGCTGTTAGCTCCAGCTCCTGCCAACCTAGCAGTTCAAAAATGTGAGTAAATCAATAGGTACCGCTCCAACAGGAAGGTAACGGCGCCCCATGCAGTCATGCCGGCCACATGACCTTGGAGGTGTCTACGGACAACGCCGGCTCTTTGGCTTAGAAATGGATATGAGCACCAACCCCCAGAGTCAGACATGACTGGACTTAACGTTAGGGGAAACCTTTATCTTTACCTGATATCTTAATACTTAGGACCAGAGGTGTGTTTGACTTCGGATTTTGGAATTCCTGGATTTGCATATATTTATATAGTAAGATATCTTGAAGATGAGACTTGAGTCTAAACACCAAATTCAAGTATGTTTCATATGCACCTTAGGCCCCTTCTACATTGCCATATAAAATCCAGATTATCTGCTTTGAACTAGATTATATGGCAGTGTAGACTCATATAATCCAGTTCAAAGCAAAGAATGTGGATTATCTGTTTTGATAATCTGGATTATATGGCAGTGTAGATAGGGCCTTGCACGGTGGTACGTTAATGAAGGAATGGTACAAAGTGTTCAATGAAAAGGCAAGCAGGAATTTGAGACTTCAACATGAGACTTCAGGAACAGAAAAAAGAAACTAAGGGATTGAGTGCCTAATCAGAGAAGAAGCATTGATGAATAACCTTTCACTGAGTAACTCTGAGCTAACACTTTTCCCCCTTTTGATACAGATCCTTGGGAAGTGCCCTTTGAAGAGATTATGGACTTGCAGTGGGTGGGCAGTGGGGCACAGGGGGCTGTCTTCCTGGGACGCTTCCATGGGGAGGAGGTGGCTGTCAAGAAGGTGCGAGACTTCAAGGAGACAGACATCAAGCACCTGCGGAAGCTGAAACATCCCAACATCATTACCTTCAAGTGAGTACGGAGCACAGCAGGACTCCTCATAGGATGGAGTAATGTTGTAATTTATTCCCACTTGATTTCAGACAAAGGTTTATTGACCACAATAAAGGCTACTGACTGACTGACTGACTCCTCATAGGATGGCCTTGCAGTCTCTGAGTCATTTGGGATACTCTTGAGCTGCCACCAAGTGATCGTAAAAATATCATGCGACACATAACAATAATAACAAAATACCCATAGGAGCTACAACAAACCACATACAAGCACACAACCCAGCAACCCTTCTATGGATTCCCCTTTTTTGGGGACAGGCCCTGCTTAACAAAAAAGGTATTTGCCTGCTCGCCAAAAAGGGCAACTGGAAAGGCACCAGCCTAGCCTGCCTTAAGAGAAGATTGAAAAGCATGAGAGTGGCTTCTTAATGGCAATATGACAGTATTCTTCATTGTTTTACAAGGCACATTACAAGCTGTTGCCTTTGGATGGTCATCCTCTGCCATTACTCCTCACTTTAGCTGATCCACATATTCCTCCCACCCCATGAATTCCAACCAATGCCTCAATGTGCTCTTTGTTTTCTCCATTTCCTTAGGGGTGTTTGTACCCAGGCTCCCTGCTACTGCATCATCATGGAGTTCTGTGCCCAGGGCCAGCTGTATGAGGTGCTGCGAGCCGGGCGCAAGGTCACACCCTCCCTGTTGGTCGACTGGTCTATGGGTATTGCCGGCGGCATGAATTACCTGCACCTCCATAAGATCATCCACCGTGACCTCAAGTCACCCAAGTAAGAAGGGACGGGGAAATTACCATCAGGTCTGTGTCTCTCTCTGTGTGTGAAGGATGCGGAAGACAGTTGGACAAAGGGAATAAGGAATTCACAGATGGAATGGGCATGGGCGAAGTGATTCCCCAACATTTAAAGTTCCCCAGAGTCATAATTATGAGGGCAGTGTGCGTGTGTGTGGCATCCATATTCCTCATTAAAGTAACCCAGTTCCTGAGCCTAGAAAAAACACATTTGTAGTCTGCATAAATTATGTAGGTCAAGCAATGCAACACTTGCCATTCCCTCCCCCCCTGCCAATGCTGCTGTGGATGCAATTTTAGAGCATTATCTTTGCTATTACTGCTATTTATATTGGTGGTGACTTTCACAGGTTCATAGGCAAAGGAAAGAAGTACAAAGAAAAAGATAGTTCTCTGTCCCCAAGGAATTTACAGTTTTTTAAACTGTAGTTTCCAGACAAAACACACAAATAAAAATAATGTACAGGCTGTGCTTCATATACTCACAAAGGAAGACCCCCAAATTTTAAAATGAGAATTTACCTCCAAAGAGCAATACATTCTTCAGTGGTAACCTGTTAATCTACTTCTCCACTCCTGGGGGGTTAGGGGCTCAGGATCCCTGCAATTTGATCAATATGGATGTGATTAATATATTAACTCTAGTAATATCTAGGTCTAGTAATATCTAGGTGGAGCCCTCAATGGCACAGCATGTTAAAGCACTGAGCTGCTGAACTTGCAGACCGAAAGGTCACAGGTCCGAATCTGGGGAGCGGAGTGAGCGCCTGCTGTCAGCTCCAGCTTCTGCCAACCTAGCAGTTCGAAAACATGCAAATGTGAGTAGATCAATAGGTAGCGCTCCAGTGGGAAGGTTTATTTATTCTATGTCAAAAGTATTGCATAACAAATACATTTTAAAATGATGAAAAAAAGGAAATCACAAGCAACTAAATAGTTTTAGACCAAAAGCGGGCAACAGCAACCGCATTGTCCGTAGTTTTAAGCAACTCCTCCTCTGTACATGAGGCAGGACATTGTGGGCAAGCATACATATGCTTGCTTACACTCCATGCAGTCATGCTGGCCACATGACCTTGGAGGTGTCTATGGACAACGCCGGCTCTTCATCTTAGAAATGGAGATGAGCACCAACCCCCAGAGTTGGACACGACTGGTCTTAACGTCAGGGGAAAACCTTTACCCTTTACCCTAATATCTAGGTCCTCCAGCACGGCCCTGTGATCAACGTCTGCTGAAAGTTGACTATATAGCCACGCTGGAGGACCTAGAGATGCCTTGAGAGAACATATCAATCAAATCCAGAAAAATTAAACCTATAAAGGTGGAAGGCTGGCTGTATTTGGTAAAAGGGACTTCAGGAAGTTGCCTTTCAAAGAGTGGGAACTCATGCAAGTAGTCATGTTTTCTTCTAAGGACCCTTCCACACCGTTGAATAAAATCCCACATCATCTGATTTGAACTGGAATATATGGCAGTGTGGACTCAGATAACTCAGTTCAAAGCAGATATTGTGGAATCTTCTGCCTTGATATTCTGGGTTATATGGCTATGTGGAAAGGCCATTAGTTTCAAATGTCCTAAGGGTTGTTTCTTTAAATAATGAAAAGTAATGAGTACTACTTCATTTTAAATGCCGTAATAAGCAACAGTAACAAATTACAGCTATTGTTCAACAGTAACAAATTACAGCTGTGTGATCATAAATAGACTTATATGTACAGTGTTCCCTCACTTATCGCACGGATTAGATTCCAGGACCACCCGCAATAAGTGAAAATCCGCGAGGTAGGGACACTATATTTTAATATTTATACATTATTTTAGTAGTTATACACTATTTTAAGTCTTTATCAACCAATCATGTGTTGATAAATCGCCTCCTTCTCCTCCCATTGCCACTTGGGCTCCTTTTCTCTCCCTTTAGCTTCTCCTTCCTCCCTTCCTTAGGCTGTAAATTGTAAATTTTTATGATTTATAATATTCTTTTAGAGTTTATTGAAAAACGGCAAAACAGCGAATCTGCAAAATGTGAACTGCGAAGTAGTGAGGGAACACTGTATATGAAATAGAAATGAGTGGTTTTTCAGTATCCACACTCACCTGGGGGGTTTGCTGGGATGTTACACATGCAACCATCCATTGCACATTAGTAGCCAGTGGAGCAATACATGTGCTGCACTCCAATGTGCAATGAGCATCAATAGAAATCCCTGATGTGCAAAATTAGGAGTGCCTGGTGCACACTAGAAACAACCAATGAATGCATCCCTGCCTCTCCCCATTGAGACATGCAACAAAACTGTGGTGAATATGGTTTCAGGAAGGGAAACTGAATTCCTGAGAAGTTGTCTCTAAGGGCCCTTCCACACAGCCCTATGTCCCAGAATATCAAGGCAGATAATCCCACAATATCTGAGTGTGGACTCAGATATAATAATAATAACAACAACAACAATAATAATAATTTATTTTTATATCCCTCCTCCATCTCCCCGAAGGGACTCGGGGCAGCTTACATGTGGCCAAGCTCAGACAAAAACAACAAACCAAATAAAGACATCAAAAATACAAACACAGATATTAAAATGCAACCCTCTACACATAACAAAAATATAAAATAATAATCATACTAAAACATGAATTTGGCACCCAAGTAGAAAGGGTAAAAATGAACTGGGCAAAGTGCTACGAGTGAGTATTATAACACGAGGTGGTTGATTCAGTGCTAACAACAGCGAGAGAGCAACTTGGGGTCCAGTTCAAAGCAGATATTGTGGGATTTTCTGCCTTGATATTCTAGGTTATATGGCTGTGTGGAAAGGCCCCAAGAAGACAGTCCCAGATGCCTTCATATTGCTAAGGGAAAGGCATTTAATGCATTTTCAGGGCACACTGTGTTCCATGGCTGAGAAATAATCAATTTTTGGATTCACCTGAGAGCCAGGAAAATAGTTCCATCTTGTCTCCTGTGCCATAGCAACATGCTATGCTAATTTTACATACATACATATATATATAATATACAATAATTTATAAATATATAATATATTGTATATACTTATAATATTGATACTAATATTATAATGTAATACAATATTATACTAATAATAATATAATATAATATTAATTATATATTATATATTAAATGTAATATTACTAATAATATTACCATATAATGATATAGTACAATATAGTAATTTAATGCTTATATTGTGCTATGCTAATAATAATACATTGTATGTACATTTGATTTGTAAACCGTTCTGAGTCCCATCCAGGGTGAGAAAAGCGGGATATAAAAGTAGTAAATAAATAAATAATTTTTTCCATATTCCTTCTTCAGCAGGATATGCTACACTCACCCCTGCTTGCTTCTGTTCTTTGATTAGAGATGAAGCTGTGCTCCCCCTCCTGACAATAGAGAGCATTGCCTCTTTTTTCCAATTGACTCCTTTGACTTCTCACCACTGGTAAAAGTAAAGGTTTTCCCCTGACATTAAGTCTAGTTGTGTCCGATTATGGGGGTTGGTGCTCATATCTATTTCTAAGTCAAAGAGCCGGCGGTATCCGTAGACATCTCCAAGGTCATGTGGCCGGTATGACTGCATGGAGCACTGTTACCTTCCCTCTGGAGGGGTACTTATTGATCTACTCACATTTGCATATTTTCGAACTACTAGGTTGGCAGAAGCTGGGGCTAACAGCAGGAGCTCACCCCGCTCCCTGGATTCAAATCACCAACCTTTCGGTCAGCAAGTTCAGCAGCTCAGTGGTTTAGCCCACTGCGCCACCGGGGGCTCCACTATTGCAATTAAGAAAGCCTATTACAGCCAGTCCCCGAGGAAAGGAAATTCATGGTTAACACTGGGAAAAGATGTCTCTGCTGCAGCTTTATCACCAATCCTTGTTTACAGAACAAACCATTTTTATTTTCAAAATCCAATTATCAGAGGGACAGAAAGTGAGATGAAATCTTCTGAACAGGGGCACAGAGAACAAAACAAACACCACAGGAGTGCTAACCCTTCCCTATCCTATCGAAAGCTAAAAAAATAAATAATTTTGGCTGAAGTTACATTTAAAAATGTACCTGTTCCGACTTGCATACAAATTAAATTTAAGAACAAACCTACAGAACCTATCTTGTTCGTAACTTGGGAACTGCCTATATTCCATTTCACATTTCTCATCGTTTCCTTCCTTTCCACAGCATGTTGATAACTTACGACGATGTGGTGAAGATCTCTGATTTCGGTACCTCCAAAGAGCTCAGTGACAAGAGCACCAAGATGTCCTTTGCCGGCACAGTGGCCTGGATGGCACCAGAAGTCATTCGGAATGAACCTGTTTCTGAGAAGGTTGACATCTGGTGAGGAGAGCTGAGCTGGGAGGACGGAGGTGCAGGGAGAGCAAGAGCAAGCCGGGGGAGATCAGCAGATATAGCAGAGGGGCAAGGGCTGAGTGGGTCTTATGTGCAAGCTTACCTGCACAATACTAGGAGTTGTGACTCCAATCAAGCTCACCTTTGTGTTCTAAACAATCATGTACTAGAACGTATGAATCTCCAAATATTTTTCCAGTCCAGGATTTGTCATAGTTTCTCAACACTCAAAAACATGTTTAGAATATGTGTAATACTCTTTCTATCCCTACTTCATACACATACATACACACAAACTATTACTATGGATTGCAATGCTCCAACATGGTGCTATTCAGATACGTTCGATTGCAACTCCCATCCTCATACACACTCCTAATGTGATGCCAGACTGTTTATCAGTGGTAACAGGTTGTTATTCCTATGGCACATGGAGTGTCTGCAGAACTGAGCAACATTGCCCAATCTGGTATCCTCCAGATGTGCCAGACTATGCCTGCCATCATCATGGCAGGCAATGCATATGGAAAACAAGTGGATATGGAAGATTGAAACTGAACCACAACTGAAGAAAAAATGGGAAATGGCTGGAAAAGAATACAAAAGGGGAAGTAGGATCAAGGTGGTTACCCATGTCCAACTTTTCTACCTCTCTTGACTTGACTTTCATTCTTTCTTTCCACATGTTAGGTCCTTCGGCGTTGTTCTCTGGGAGTTGCTAACAGGAGAAATCCCTTACAAGGACGTGGATTCCTCAGCCATAATCTGGGGTGTAGGCAGTAACAGCCTCCACCTGCCTGTGCCCACCAGCTGCCCTGATGGTTTCAAGATCTTGCTAAGACAGTGCTGGTAAGTCTAGAGTTACAGAACTTTTCTCTGGACTCCTGGTGAGATCCCCTCTGCAGATTGTTAAGCAAAGGCTAGATGGTCATCTATTTTTTGAGGGGAGTGCTCTGATTGTGTATTTTCCTTCATGGCAGGGAATTGGATTGGGTGGCCCTTGTGATGTCTTCCAGCTCTATGATTATATAATTCTAACATAGAGTGGATGCGATCCTCCCAGCCTGTTCACTTGCTGGGCCAAATATTTTCTCTGATCATAAGCAAGCTGCCAAAAGACACTTGCATGTGGTGGTACTCAAACTCAAACTGTGCTCCTCCAGATGTTTTGGACTTCATCTTCCACGATGCCTAACAGCTAGTAAGCTGGCTAGGATTTCTGGGAGCTGAAGTCCAAAAAATCTGGAGGAGCAAAGTTTGAGAAACAGTGCTCTAGAGATAAAATGTTTATAGCTGGGATCAAACTGAATAATTGGGGGGAATTTGGATCCAGGGTTGGATCTAGACCTAGTCAGAGCAAAACAACTTCCTTGTGTGATTGCAGTTCTTCTTTGGATAAACCTCCCTTTTGTTGTGTGTTGTGTTCACAATACTCTTCCTTTACCACATGTTGAACACTTACTTCTTTTACATTTTGTTTTATTGTTGCTTTTTTTGTATTATTTTATCTAGCCAAACCTTTTATACAGTGGATCCTTGGTAACTGTTGGGGTTTGGTTCCAGGGCTCCTCATGGATACTAAAATCTGCTTATATACAATGGCATTGGAAAACAGTGCCTCTTATATCAAATGGCAAAAATAAAGTTTGCTTTTTGGAATTTTTTTAAAATAGTTTTGACCCATGCATGTTTAAACCCACACATATGGACAGTCAGCTTTATTAATATAAAGGTGGAAGTGTTTTTAACTAATGTAAAGATTTTTATTCCATGCTTCCCAATCAACTCTTGATTTAAGGCCTGTTACAGAGGAATTTTGCATTGCCTCTCTTTGAGTCTGAGAGCAGGTAATTTGCCCAAGATCAGCTAATAGGGTTTTGTGGCTGAGCATATATATTTTTAAAATTTATATACTGTAATTTTATATTGTATTTGTTTTTAACTGATTTTATGTATTGTTGATTGTTTTTGTATAGGCATCTAATTGTGCCAGTGTTGTAAGCCGCCCTGAGTCCCTTTGGGTGAGAAGGGCGGGATATAAATATTGGAAATAAATAAATAAATATTAAAACCCCTGTTTCCCAGGCTCCTAATCCAACACTGAAACCACTACACCACACTGAGATTTCCAATGCCATGATTAATTTAAAATTTATGCCCCACTGAGAGCCAATATTGTTTGAATGTTGAACTGGGAAACCAAGATTTGAATCCCTACGCATCCATCAAAACCCACTGGGCAACTTTGGGCAAGTTTCACTCTCTCAGCTTCAGAGGGAGGCAAAAGCAAATCCTTTCTGAGCAACACTTATGAGGAAAACCCTGTGATAGGTTCACTTTGCAGTTGCCAAAAGTTGGAAACAACTTCAAAGCACACAGTAACAAATGTATTGGATACATTTTAAGTGTGAATAATGGCTGGGCCTAATTTAAGTCCCTTCCACACAGCTGAATCAAATCCCACATTATCTGCTTTGAACTGAGTTATATGGCAGTGTGGACTCAGATAACCCAGTTCAAAGCAGATATTGTGGTATTTTCTGCCTTGATGTTCTGTCTGTGTGGAAGGGCCCTCAGTGTTTGTTTGCAAATGTTTGTTAGTGTTGATAGTTTTCAAAGTGGTTAAGTTCTAGCAAATTAATCTTGAGACATTGTGACAACTATATAAGTTCATTATTACTTTCTAGACTTTGTACATGTCCCTCTCAGCTCATTATTGACGATTCTAAACACAACAGAATTTTGTGTGTAGTGTTTTAGACCATTATGCATTTGTTAGTCCACAATACATTTTGTTCTATTTGTCACTGTGCCATTCCACTTGCATGAAAGGCTTCCACGTAAGTAATACAAGAGAAGGATGTTGCTCTCCATGAAAAGGGAATGATGCTACATGTATATCTGGTGAGAGGTAAGGAAGGGATTAGCTCCAGAAATCAATAATATTTTCATCTCCATTTAAAATATAAATATATCCCACTGCTTGTCTGTGCCATGCAAAAGTTCATGTTTCACTTGTAGGACAAGAGTTCAGAAATGACCACAACCATTGCCTTTTTTCCATTAATTACAGCAAAACTGCATGGCAAAAATTGCTAAATCATAGTATCATAGAGTCATAGAATAATAGAGTTGGAAAAGACCTCATGGGCCATCCATTCCAACCCCCGTCAAGAAGCAGGAAATAGCGTTCAAAGCACCCCCGACAGATGGCCATCCAGCCTCTGCTTAAAAGCCTCCAAAGAAGGAGCTAACTGGACTGGAAAGAAACAATAGCTGAAATGTGTGCCACCAACACCTCCAAGTATCAAACACATCAATACATTTGCATCAGTACTTTAGTAGTTAATATTAGCTTCCCCAATACCCCTGGAAATACAATCTATTTTGTTCTGCAGTAGGCCCTCCACTTTCACAGGGTTTAGGAATGCAAGATTTCCATGAAAATGGAAAACTGTAAAAAAAAATTAAACCACTTTTTTTACCTAAGAGAAGATGTCTCAAGGGGCCTTTTAAGATAGGTCCTATATCCTAGGGTTTTTTTACATTAAACTGGATTATGTGAGTCTCCACTGCCAGATAATCTGGAATAAACAGAAAACCTGGGATCAGGTCCTGGGATATAGGGCCTGTCTGGAAGAGCCCTAGGCATCCTAGATTCTCTAGTGTGTCTCTATGGTCAACATCCACCTCAAGTTGGAACTCTGGTGAAAGTTGACCCTAGAATCGAATTAGAGGATGTAGAAATTCCTGGAAAGAACATATTAATTAGCCCAAGAATAATCAAATCCACAAAAATTAAACCTGAAAATGTGGTGGGCCAACTAGACTTTCTGGGCCTAAATGCTTGGCCTGAGGCTGAGCATGTTAACCCTGTTCCAAATGCATTACACTCACCCCAAAATCTTCTATTTCTTTCTCTTCACCAGGAATAGCAAACCTCGGAACCGTCCGTCTTTCCGCCAGATCCTGCTGCACCTTGACATTGCGTCAGCTGACGTTCTCTCTACGCCGCAGGAGACCTACTTCAAATCCCAGGTGGGCTGCCTTGAAATCCCCCTTGACAAGCAAATGCCATGTTTAGAATTCACCTTCAAGCTTCAATTGTCTAAAAATCTAGTATATTACATCCACAATAATAAGCCATTCTGGATAAAATATCTGGGACCTGAAATCAAATACATCAGGAAGGCTAAATATTTCCTGCACCATCCTTTGGCCAACACTTTAAACTATCCTTTGCCCAACTCTCTAACCTAATATCTGCTGTAGGTTTTGGACTTCAACTCCCATTAGCACTAGCTAGCAATGGTCAGGGATAGTGGGAGTTATAGTCCAAGAAATCTGAACAGCAATAGCTGGCAGAAGACCACTGGGCTGTATTGGCTCTCACATTTTAATATGTCTGTATATGTACGTTTTTGTAGGTTGAGTATTTCTTATCAAAAATACTTGAGACCAGGAGTTATTTGGATTTAGGATTATTATTTTTTTGGATTTTGAATATACAGTAGAGTCTCACTTATCCAACACTCGCTTATCCAACGTTCTGGATTATCCAATGCATTTTTGTAGTCAATGTTTTCAATACATCGTGATATTTTGGTGCTAAATTCGTAAATACAGTAATTATTACATAGCATTACTGCATATTGAACTACTTTTTCTGTCAAATTTATTGTATAACATAATGTTTTGATGCTTAATTTGTAAAATCATAACCTAATTTGATGTTTAATAGGCTTTTCCTTAATCTCTCCTTATTATCCAACATATTCACTTATCCAATGTTCTGCCGGCCCGTTTACATTGGATAAGCGAGACTCTACTGTATTCATAATGAGCTACCTTTGGCCCCTTCTACACTGCCATATAAAATCCAGATTATCTGCTTTTAACTGGATTATATGGCAGTGTAGACTCAGATAAACCAGTTCAAAGCAGATAATGTAGATTAGCTGCTTTGATAATCCGGATTATTTGGCAGTGTTGAAGGGGTCTTTGAGATGGGCCCCAAGTCTAAACAAAAAATTCATTTATGTTCTGTACGGTATATATCTGATGGTAATTTTATGAATTCTGTTTTTAATAATTTTGTGCATTAAGCAAAGTTTGGATACAGTAAACTATCAGAAAGCAAAGGTGCCCTATCTCAACCACCACGTTTCAGGTTTTGGAACATTTCCAGATTTTCAGATAAAGGAAATTAAACTAGTATAATGTAGAAAAAAGAGGTTATTTACATTTTAGATTTCAGGCAACAGTTCTGTCAAACAACAACATTTTAAAGCTGCCACCTGAAATAATATTTTTTATTGCAATCCTGAACTCACTCATTAGTATGTAATCCCACCAAACTCAATGGGGCTTACTTCTCAATAAAAATGCTTAGGAATATGGAGTTAAAAGACATCCCTACTGCTAGTATTTTTCCCCTGGGGAATTCAGCTTCATTGTTTTGCTATCACCTACATTCCAGTTGCCTCTTGGAGAGCACAGCATAATCTAGGTTAGACAGATGATCTACTAGTGGGTAATCCTGCTTCGAGGCAGGATTTGGACTCATTAGCCATTTTGTGTTTGGCAACTCTGGTATTGGTTTTGTTCAGAGGCCAAGGCTGCTTAGTCAGAATTTCTCCCTCCACAGATCCCACTTCTTGACATTCCAAACATGGCATTAATTTAGCAGCCTGGATTTCTGAGGGCAGCATGTTTTCTTGATTTCTTGGTTTGTTTTTTTCCTTACTGTTAATGTATGAACCTTCACCCTTTCCCCCTGTACATTTTAGATTTTTCTATTGATATTGATTTCTATTGATATTGAGTCCCTCCGGGTGAGAAGGGCGGGATAGAAATATTTGAAATAAATAAATAAAATAAATATTTCTTTAACTGTTACTGAAAAGACCTGCTCACTTCAATGGGCTCTGCATGTGGCTGCAAACAGGAGCCACATACTCCCTACATGTAAACCAGTGGTTTTCAACCTGTGGGTCCCCAGATGTTTTGGCCTTCAACTCCCAGAAATCCCAGCCAGTTCACCAGCTGTTAGGATTTCTGGGGGTTGAAGGCCAAAACATCTGGGGACCCAGAGGTTGAGAACCACTGATATAAACACTCTTAGGAAGAGATCCTGTCTCAAGGACTGCAGCATTAAAGTTTTTCAGGCAGAACTATACTGCAGCCACTCTCACTTTTTCCAGGGGTGCATCTACAATGAAGAATTCATGCAGGCTGATAATAATAATAATAAAAAAAAAATAAAACTTTATTTATATACTGCCCTATCTCGAGGGACTCAGAGCGGTTTCCAATACAACAGCAAACATACAACAAGTTAAAACCATAAAACATAATACCACGTAAACATAAATACATAAGACATATAGTCATATAACAAAGATTTAAAATAAATGATAAAACACCATAAAAAAACCAGATATAGTAACCAGGATTCAGCATTGGAGTGGACGGCTATAAAGTGCTAGGTGTGTCAGATGCTACAATGCATAGTGGGTAAGGAGGTGGGTAAAGTGCTGAGCAAGAGCATAGTGGGCAGGCCTATGAAAGAGCTGCTGAAACCACCAGGTTTTCAGATCCTTGCAAAACGAAGATAAAGTAGGGGCTTGTCTGATCTCTCTGGGAAGGGCATTACAGAGCCAAGGAGCCACCACTGAGAAGGCCCTGTCCCTTGTCCCTACCAACCGTGCTTGTGATGGTGGCAGGAGCAAGAGGAGGGCCTCCCCGGAAGATCTTAGAGCATGCACCGGTTCATAGGGGGAGATACAATTACGGAGATAGGATGAGCCCGAGCCGTATATGACTGTATACATCACCTGCATTTTGAATTGGGACCGGCAGCTTATCGGCAGCCAGTGGAGCTGTAATAGGCATGGCTCAATGCTATGGAATCCTGGGCAGTTAGGAATTGTGGAAATCCAAAACACCTGGAGGACTGAAGTAGATGTACCCCAGGTTTCACTCTTTGCCTTCTCCAGGCCCAAGTCGATGCACCTTCACTGGCTGATGGAAATTGGAGACTAGCCTGACGTATCTGATGAGATTTGTTAGAATTTCCTGAGGTTTTGGTAGATGATGTCATTGTTCTACATCTGGCTATGGAAATTAACTTAGGAACATCCATCCACGTATGGTTCCTTTACACTTGCAGATGTCCTTTTTGGGGAACAGGGTATTGCTTCTCTCCCTCTGCATCACCCAAAGCTGCCCTCCTAACTGACTAAACAGCCCCTGAAGCCATCCTGCACAACCATTCTGTGTTTCGCTGCAAGCAGTCAGGCTTGGAGAAGCATCTGTCCGCACCCCCTGAGCCAGATACAAAATGACGACATCAGCATTGAGATCTGCCAAGCCCTCCAAGGGTCTCAGTGCTGCTGTGCTCATTTTGCATCTGGCTTTGAAGACGTAGCCAGGCATTCCTCCGAGCCCACTTGCCTGTCTGCAATGAAGCATGGAACAGCCGTGTGGAGTGGCTTCGGGGGGTTTTCAGTTAGTCTGACAGTCCATGGCTCAGCGTAGCATAAATCCGCATGGTGATATTTACACTAAGCTGGTGGGTATAGGATTGAAACTATAACCAGGTGCTTTTCCAATCCATTTCAGCCACCCAATGATGGGAGCGGAGGGAGGGGGCAGCTAAATGATGAGTCTCATAGGGAGGGAAAAGCTTTGGTTGTTATGGGAGGAGAAAAAGAATAAAAGAAGACAGGTGCAAGCATAAGATAGACTGAAACTTGCATATGTCACTAATAAGATGCCAGCTTTGTTTGTTGTTGAGTCGTTTCTGACTTATGCCAACTGAGGTGTCCTATCATAGGACTTTATGAGTTGAGAGTGGGATTCCATAGAAGAGCACAGAATCAAACCCTGGTCTCCAGAATCACAATTAAATCCTCAAACTACTACAACACACTGTACTACCGACTTAAAATTTGAGTGCTTCAGCTTGCTGCCACCTTCAGGAACAGCACTGCAAAACTGTCATTGTCCAAGTTAGACATTATTCATTTCCTTCCTCCATCCCTCTTAGCGTTTTTTTTCTCTTTGTTCTGGAATGTTTATATCACAACTCTTATTCAAAGGTTTAATCAGCTGACCAATGCCAGATCAGGATAAGCACTGACTTTGTTGTTTTATAGAGACAGACCTAAATCAGATGTTGGCTAGGATATATGGCAGTTGCAATTCCAACAATATTCAAAGGGCCATATGATTCCCAGGTGTATCCTAAATTATCCAGTTGCGAGTGTCAACTAGAGTGAGATGTATTGTCTCATTTTTTGAATGGGAGGTAAACACCTAGAAATATTCCATTGATTCAGTAAGTTCGACTAGCAGTTCGATTCAGACCATAATCATCTGCACTCAGTTTCTGACTTAAAGCTCCCTGGGTGGTGCAGCGGATTAAACTACTGAGCTGCTGAACTTGCTGACTGAAAGGTCGATGGTTCAAATCCAGGGAGCTGAGTGAGCTCCTGCTGTTAGCCCCAGCTTCTGCCAACCTAGCAGTTTGAAAACATGCAAATGCGAGTAGATCAATAGGTACTGCTCCGGCAGGAAGGTAACGGCGCTCCATGCAGTCATGCCGGCCACATGACCTTGAAGGTGTCTACAGATAACGTCGTCTCTTCATCTTAGAAATGGAGATGAGTACCAACCCCCCAGAGTCGGACACAACTAGACTTAATATCAGGGGAACACATTTACTTTTTTAAAGCAGATCAGCAAAGGCACAAATATCCCCACCAGCACACAACAGAATGCATAGAGCACAATGTCAGTCGGGATGGCTTCAGATGCAAAACAGTCTTATTGCTGATTACCTCATTCTTTTTAATGGTAAGGACAGTCATGCTCTAATTCCATCTATTTTCCCATTCATTTCCATACCTATCCGTTGGCTTAATTACTCTCCCAGTTTCATTTTAGAAGAGTTTTTCCAAGTGGAAGAAAATGGGAATTTTCCAGATGCTAGGGGTTGTTTTCAGCTAGAACCTGGGGATTATTTTCTAAGCTTTGCATTGTTAAATTCAACTCAGTGTATACAGTTTTCCTTATAATATGCTATCAGAAAATCAACATGTCTTATTCTCTTTGGGTTTTTGTTATGTTGATTCAGTATCCAGGGGAAGAGCTCATGAGTGTCTCTTCTGTCTCATAGGCTGAATGGCGGGAGGAAGTAAAACTACATTTTGAAAAGATTAAATCAGAGGGAACATGTCTACACCGCTTGGAGGAGGAGTTGATCCACCGACGGCGAGAAGAACTCAGGTAAAGTGGGTGTGGATGTGGATACATTGATGGCTCTATGCCTCTATGATGTAAGTGATGAACACTTCTATATCTTCTCTTAAAATATCAGTACTCATTTTTCCTTGGAAAAAAAACAAAGCTTCTTGCTCTTATGAGCATCTGTTTGTGTGAGGAAGGTGGGCTACAAATTAATAACAACAGCATCAATCGCGGTTACAAATGCAGAACCTAGAGTTAAGCATTCACGACTAATTTGTAGTCATAATTTATGTGGCTCCAATAGTATAGAGCAGTGCTTCTCAACCTGTGGCCGGGGCTCAGCAGTGGGCTGCAAGGACGAAAATCTGTTCCTTTCCGCATAGCTGACCATTGCATTGGATAGACCACATCAGCTCTATGGTCTTCTGTGGGTGAGCAGATGGCAACTACTGGGTGGCATATGTTCTGTACCAGAAACTAGAACTGATGTGGTCTATCCAATGCAATTTTCCGAATCAGCACCCCAAATAACCAAACTGAATCTAAAGTTGACCATAAACTGAATCGTAACCCTTTTGGTACTAATATTGCAGAGTAGTCCCTGGTCAAAATGGTCTCTGATCAAAAAAAGGTTGGGAACCAGTGGGCTAAAGCCATCACTTTGAATTGTGCTTAGTAGCAGATTGGCAGCCAACTGAGCTGACACAACAGGGGGGCTGTATGCACTCTGTGCGCCACTCCGGTGAGCAGCCTGGCTGCTGCCCGTTGTACTACTTAGTACTGATGTTGGAGAGTGGGCTCTGGTCAAAGTGGTCCCTGATCAAGTGGGCCCTGGACAAAAAAAGGCTGGGAACCACTGGTATAGATAATACATAGGGATTGTAAAAATCTCAAGTCAGGAGGGAATGCTTCTGGAACATGGCCATACAGCCCAGAAAACTCACAGCAACCCAGTGATTCCGGCCATGAAAGCCTTCGACAACACATTGTTCACCTTGATTGAAGCTGTGGTTGAAGTTGTCACTGCTGGATATTATTTTTTCACACATGATTGCTATACTGTAAAGTGCTTGGTAGATTGATAGATACTTTTAGGTGTTTTCTTCATTTAAGGGTTTCTCTAGTATGAATGTATGTGTTCCATTTTTGTAATTCTTGGAAGCTTTCTAAAGAAATGTGTGTGTATGTGTGTATGCATATAGAATTGGAAGAAACCTCAAAACCCATCTAGTCCAATCCCCTGCCAGGCAGGAAAAGCGCACTCAGTACTCCTGTCAGATGGCCATCCAGCCTCTATTCCTTCAAGTCACCTGTGGACTTATGATGACTCCAGTCATTCCAAATGTGTTTCTTGCGGAGGGGATAAGATGTTTTGTCTGTTCCTTTTTCTGAAATGTATCTTTCAGCATCTGGTATCCCTTGGCAGTCTCCCATCCAAATACTAACCAGGGCTTAGCTTCCATGATGAGACAGGATGTGATGCCCTTGGCATATTTAGGCCTTCTCAGCTGCAAAAAAAGAAAAAAAAGAAAGAAAGACTTGACAGTTGTATACCAACGGCTGAGATCAAATACTGGCCCTGCCTCAGTGAGTCACTACAGAGGTCTAAGAGCAGAAGAGTCCTTGCTTGGAGCCACACATTATGAGAGCAGTGTCTCAGCAAACCTTTATGTTCAGGTATAAACACAGTGCTTCACCTGGAAAAGACCAACAGCATCGTTCTTTCTCTCTCCATCGACAGGCACGCTTTGGACATCCGGGAGCACTACGAGAGAAAGCTGGAGCGGGCCAACAATCTTTATATGGAGCTCAATTCCCTGATGTTACAGCTGGAGCTCAAAGAGAAGGAGCTGCTCCGGTGAGGCATTATGGATTAGAGTGCTACACTTTGTTGGTGTGGCTACAAAGGGAATAAGGTTTTCCATTGCGTGAGGGCAAAATGGCCATCAGTAGTGTCTCTAACTGTCAGATCACTCTCATGCAAGGCAGGACATTGATAAAAGGATCTCTAACCTTTACTATTGAGTTTTCCAAAGTGAAAACCAGGGAGCGATTTTGTACCTTTAATGGTTGTGGAGAAAAAGGGATATCAGGTGTCATGCAACTAGATAGCAAACAAAAGCTACTGAAATTCCCCTTCTCCAGTTTTCCTTCTAATAAGTCAGGCCCCGTCTACAGTGCCATATCATCCAGTTTCTGAATCCAGCCTATCAGCTTTGAACTGGATTATATGGCGGTGTAGATTCACATAATCTAATTCAAACCAGATAATCTGAATTCAGAAACTGGATGATATGGCAGTGTAGATCCAGCCTCAGCTTTCTAGTGACTGTCTAAAGCAGGGGTCCTCAAACCTTTTAAGCCGAGGGCCGGTCCACAATCCTTCAGACTGTTGAGGGGCCGGATTATCATTTGAAAAAAAATACAAACAAATTCCGATGCACATTGCATATGTCTTATTTGTAGTGCAAAAACAACAACAACAACAACAATGAAAGAACAATACAATATTTAAAAATAAAAACAATTTTAACCAACATACATTTATCAGGATTTCAATGGGAAGTGTGGTCCTGCTTCTGGCCAATGAGATAGTCAAGTTAATTAGGATTGTTGTTGTTGTTGTTGTTGTTGTGTGCCTTCAAGTCATTTCAGACTTTGGGCGAGCCTTAGTCTAAAATGTATTTATTTATTTATTATTTATTTACTGCATTTATTTACTACATTTGTATCACACCCTTCTCACCCCAAAGGGGACTCAGAGTGGCTTACAAATTATATGTACATACAATTTATTATATTATTAGCATAGCACAATATTAGCATTATATATTACTATATTGAACTAAACCACTATACTGTAATATTATTAGTAATATTATATGTAATATAGAATATAATATTATTATATGGTAATATTATTAGTGTTATATTGTATTACATTATAATATTATTATCAATATTATATGTATATACAATATATTATATTATAAAACTGAGGGCGGGGTCCAGGTAAATGACCTCGGAGGGCCGCATCCAGCCCCCGGGCCTTAGTTTGGGGACCCCTGGTCTAAAGCATACCATAGGCAAAAGGGCCCTTCTATTTCCCTTCGGGGAGATGGGGCGGGGTATAAAAATAAAATTATTATTATTATTATTATTATTATTATTATTATTATTATTAATCTGTTTTTTCTTTCTTCCGAAAATGCTGCTGTTGGGTCTTTCTGATTCTTCCATGTTGATGTCTTTTTAATTATGTGATTTACATCTCCCAGGCGGGAGCAAGCTCTGGAGAAGAAATATCCTGGGCTCTTTAAACACCATCCATCCCGGAGCCTCCTCCATGGCAACACAGTGGAAAAGCTGATCAAGAAGAGGAACGTGCCTCAGAAGCTCTCTCCGCACAGCAAGAGGTGAAAAGTGGCAGAGAAAGGATGACGTTGGGGGGAAGGAAGGAGGGAGTCTTCAGAGGAAATATTTGACCCAACAGAAGCTTTGGACTAAAACTCTTGCAGTCCTCAACCATTCACCATGTTGACTGGGGCTTCTGGGGAATGCAGTCCAAAACATTTGGAAGATCAGAGGTTTTCTCTGTCTTCTGGGATGGAGCAACAGACTGGTTGTGCCTATGGCAAAAAGGAAATAAGTGTGTGAGCTAGTTCATAACATGTGCGGCATGATTCCACATGAATTAACTTACAAGAGAAAGCATTGGGTGCAGAACTCACCTTTTTTCTTTCCTTTTCTTTTCAAGCAATCTTTTTATTTTTATTTGGAAGTGTATTGACAGTGCTTGGTGAAATCTCCAGAGAGCCGCTTAAGCCCAACCTCAGTTTCTAACAGGATAACAGACTAGGCATGCTAGAACACTCCTTCTTAAACTGTGAGCCCCATCCGCAAATGCGATCCCCTCAGGTCAATGGTGTCGTCATGAAAAAAAAAATTAATAGTGCAGTACAGTGTTCCTTCACTACTTTGCGGTTCACTTTTCACAGATTCGCTGTTTTGCAGTTTCTCAATAAACCCTAAAAGACTATTATAAATCCTAAAAGTTACAATTGACAGTCTAAGGAAGGGAGGAAGGAGAAGCCAAAGGGAGAGAAAAGGAGCCCAAGCGGCAACAGGAGGAGAAGGAGGCGATTTATCAACTCACGATTGGTTGATAAAGACTTAAAATAGTGTATAACTACAGTAGAGTCTCACTTATCCAACATAAACGGGCCGGCAGAGCATTGGATAAGCGAATATGTTGGATAATAAGGAGGGATTAAGGAAAAGCCTATTAAACATCAAATTAGGTTATGATTTTACAAATTAAGCATCAAAACATCATGTTATACAACAAATTTGACAGAAAAAGTAGTTCAATACGCAGTAATACTATGTAGTAATTACTGTATTTACGAATTTAGCACCAAAATATCATGATGTATTGAAAACATTGACTACAAAAATGCGTTGGATAATCCAGAACGTTGGATAAGCGAGTGTTGGATAAGTGAGACTCTACTGTACTAAAATAATGGATAAATATTAAAATAAATATACCATCCCTACTTCTCGGGTTTTCACTTATTGCGGGTGGTCCTGGAACCGAACCCACACGATAAGTGAGGGAACACTGTACTTACTTTGATGGTAGTTGTTATACTCTAGAAACTTCGTTTTTGTGGTTACTGCAAACTGTGTGGAATTGGTTCAGACCCTATGAGATATTCATTGAAAAACTATAGCAAAAATGTGTTGAAGATGTCCCACAATAACAAAGTTTTTGTTATTGTGGGACATCTTCAACACATTTTTGCTATAGTTTTTCAATGAATATCTCATAGGGTCTGAACCAATTCCACACAGTTTGCAGTTCAATATACTTTTTCCATGTTTTACTGATATTGCCAATTAGGAAATGACTTTTATAACCCAGGAACAAAAATCATACTGCAATCATCCCTGACTCATCAGTCATCTTCATCACAACTTTGGCAGAGACAGTTGTTCCAATGCCTTTCCTTCTTTTCTGCAGGCCTGACATTCTGAAGACAGAGGTGATCATGGACCCAACTCTGCCCCAGCTTGCCATCCCCGTGTGCCAGAAGGGCCCTCCATCCCCGGGGCGCAGTCGCCGAGCTAAGTCACGCTACCGCAAGGTCAGCTCCCGGGGCAGTTGTGGGGAGCTGGCTGAACCTGCGGGAGCCAAGCGCCTGGAGCCCTGTGCTGCGCTGCGAGGCCTTCAGCACGACCTCCTCCTCCGCAAGATGTCGTCTTCCAGCCCTGACCTCATCTCCACGACTCTGGGGGCCGAGAGCCGCAAAGGGGAAACCGGGCCCGAATCCCCACCGACGGAGCAGCCCCGCAGCGAAACTCCCAGTGAAGATACCGCCTCGGTGCCGTGCTCCAGCAGCCCCGAGTCTCCCTCTTCCCGACAGGGTGCTGTAGGGCCACCGGGAAAGGCGAGGCTGCAGCCGGGAGAAGAGGCTGAGCGGGACCAGGGCCGAAGCAGTCGAGCCGGGGCCGCCTCTCAATCCCAGCATCTCACGCCAGCAGCTCTCTTGTATCGGGCAGCTGTCACTCGGAGCCAGGTAAAGAAGGGAACAGAGTTTGACTGATTTCTTTTTGTAAAAAAAAATGCATTTGGGGGGTTAGCGTTCCTGATATCCCCTCTCCAGAATGGCCATGTACTATGGTGACCAGTGGATGGTGGGATAGGCAGTCCCACAAGTGAGTTTTCATGAAAGTTTGTTTCTTTGTTTCTGTATATTATTATGTGAAAAAAATGAAAATATATGGACAGTAGCCAGTGTAGTTTTAGAGTCCCTGGGTGGAACCAGCCATCATTGCCTGTGGACGCAGGGATTTGAAGGGAGAAGTCTTCTGTTCTCTTGGAAGCTCCACCACTTCCTTCCTCCCCTACAAGAACCAATAAATTCATAAAATCGGCAATCAGATGCATGGCAGTGAATTGTACTGATTACAGTGGGCCCTTGATAGCCGCAATTGGGAGCCCTCAGTGGCGCAGTGGATTAAACCTTTGTGCCAGCAGGACTGCAGACCAAAAGGGCAGCAGTTCGAAATTGGGGAGCAGGGTGAGCTTCTGTCTATCAGCTCCAGCTTCCCATGCAGGGACATGAGAGAAACCTCCCACAGGATGGCAAAACATCCGGGCGTCCCCTGGGCAATGTCCTTGCCGATGGCCAATTATCTCACACCAGAAGCAACTTGCAGTTTCTCAAGTCGCTCCTGACACACACAAAAAAACCACTATTAAAACAATAGAGTCAAAAGATTATTAAATAATGGATGGATGGATGGATGGATGGATGGATGGATGGGCGGGCGGCAGACAGGCAGCTGTTAAAAACAGTCAATCAACACCATACAATACCTACTGGCCTATTTTTAATTTTCGTTCTTAAAAAGCTGCCTGAATAAAACGTTGTACCCCACAACCCATTCTGACTATAGTAAACTAGTGTCCCTTATATATAGTGGCACAATCAAGATTTGTGTTTTTGGAATTACACATAATTATATTCAAGCTGTGGATAGTTGAATCTGTGAATACAGAATCCATAGATATGTCATTCATTCCTGTCATGAACAATTTAGCAACTGGTGTAGAGGAGGGTTTTGTTCATTTGTTTGCTTGCTGAACTTGTTATATTTCTTGGATATATTTCCTCTGGGTTGCTGTGAGTTTTCCAGAATGTTTGACCATGTTCCAGAAGCATTCTCTCCTGACGTTTTGCCCACATCTATGGCAGGCATCCTCAGAGGTTGTGAGGTCTGTCCCACCCTGAATTTGCCTAGTTTCCAACAGACCTCACAACTTCTGAAGATGCCTGCCATAGATGTGGGCAAAATGGCAGGAGAGAATGCTTCTGGAACATGGCCATACAGCCTGGAAAACTCACAGCAATCCAGTAATTCCAGCCATGAAAGCCTTCGACAACACATATATTTCCTCTGTCTACGCTTTCAAAGTACAGTAGAGTCTCACTTATCCAACATAAACGGGCCGGCAGAATGTTGGATAAGTGAATATGTTGGATAATGAGGGATTAAGGAAAAGCCTATTAAACATCAAATTAGGTTATGATTTTACAAATTAAGCACCAAAACATCATGTTATACAACAAATTTGACAGAAAAAGTAGTTCAATATGCAGTAATGCTATGTAGTAATTACTGTATTTACGAATTTAGCACCAAAATATCACTATGTATTGGAAACATTGACTACAAAAATATGTTGGATAATCCAGAACGTTGGATAAGCGAGTGTTGGATAAGTGAGACTCTACTGTAGTTAAAGTAAAGGTAAAGGTTTCCCTGACATTAAGTCTAGTCGTGTCCAACTGTGGGGGTTGGTGCTCATCTCCATTTCTAAGCCAAAGAGCTGGCAGTGTCTGCAGATACTTCCTAGGTCATAACTGCATGGAATGCCGTTATCTTCCTGCTGAAACGGTACCTATTGATCTACTCATATTTGCATGTTTTCGAACTGCTAAGTTGGCAGAAGCTGGGGCTAATAGCAGGAACTCACTCTGCTCCCCAGATTTAAACCGCCAACCTTAGGGTCAGCAAGTTCAGCAGCTCAGCGGTTTAACCTGCTGTGCCAACGGGGGCTCCAACTCTGTTAAAGTAATTAACAGTATCAAAATAAGAATATTGAAATACAAATTTCAACAACAAATAAGAAGAGAATGCCACAGAACTGAATGTGAACATACCATAAGCACTTTCTAAAAGCACTTAGCATTGGAAAGCACCATAAAAAGGAATGTCTTTCTCCTGGCTCTAGAAAGAGGACAGGGAAGACAACAAGTAAATAACCCATGTGACAGCTTTCCAGAGCTCATACAGGGAGGCTCTTAAAGATCTAACTAAGCTTGGATTAAGCCTGGAAAATAAGGGAGTAATCATTTGTAGTTGTTTGTCATCTCGCTGTTATTTATTTTTTTGGATTTATCATCTTTTTTATTTCCTCTGATATATTGCCCAATTCTTTGTACCTTGGGTCCAGCTTTTGCCCCTAGGACTTGCATTTTCATTCTTGTTTCTCGGATTTATCATTTTCATCACTGGAGAGACATAACTGTTGCTCACAGAGCCTCCAGCAACAATTGCTCACAAGGTTGGAAGCTATTTATACTATTTGTGCTTCCCTGGTTGCAACAGCCAGGGAATGGGGCAGATTTCTCTCTCAGAACCCTGCTTTCCTACCAGAGCCTTTAAGAAAAGCAAGACAAGGATCCAGACAATGCTTCCATTTGATGTCTCTGGTAGCCAGTTCTAGGACAATGCGATCTTCCCAGAAATCTGATGTTTTTATTGTCAACTGTTTGGAGCTGAAGTGCTGGAAATGATGCATTATTCTAATGCCGTCTCTGTTAATGACTTTGACTTATGGCAACTCTCTCACAGGACTTTCTTGACCAGATTTATTCTGAGGAGGTTTGCTACTGCCTTTCTCTGAGGCTGAGACTTGCCCAAGGTCATCCAATGTTTTTCTATACCGGAGAAAGTCTCAAACACTGGCCTCCCGGAGACCTAGTCCAACAATCAAACCACTACAAGTATAATGGTGGTGGTGATGGCAGCTTCTTCTTTTTCTTCCTATATTTAGAAAAATATAGACGTTGAACAAATACCTTCATTTTTATGTAATTCCGATTTAGCTAGTCAAGTATGGGCATGTACCTGGAGAATGATCTATGTGGAATATTACAAAGTACTCCAAATTCCTTGACTGCAGCAGTCCAACTTTTGACATTTCAACATCTGAACCTTACCGTAGTATGCAATCTTCTTCCACTCGTGCAGTAGAAACTCCAGTTGCTATCGTTGACGGAATATGCTCTGGAGGCTACCCATTTTTTTTGAAGGGGTACAATATCTGTTTGTAAGACAAGTTCCCTCCTACTTGATATTGCTGAACTGAAGCATCAGAGAACATCACTGAATATTGCTGCAGTATGTATATGGCTCTCCTCTGTATATTGCTTCTTTCTTCTAAGTAAACATACACAAGGCTCATAACAGTGGGTCATCCTCCCAAAAATGAATCAATCCTACTACTGTGTTGTCGGAAGGCTTTCATGGCTGGAATCACAGGGTTGCTGTGGGTTTTCCAGGCAGTATGACCATGTTTCAGAATCATTCTTTTCTGACATTTCGTCCACATCTATGACAGCCATCCTCAAAGGTTGTGAGGTCTATTGGAAACCAGGCAAGTGGGGTTTATATATCTGTGGAAGGTCCAGGGTGAGAGAAAGAACTTTTGTCTGCTTGAGACAAGTGTGAATGTTGCAATTGGCCAGCTTGATTATCATTAAATGGCCTTGGAGCTTTAAAGCCTGGCTTCTTCCCGCCCGAGGGAATTCTTTGCTGGGAGGTGTTAGCTGGCCCTGATAATTTCATGTCTGGAATTCCTCTGTTTTCTGAGTGGTGTTCTTTATTTGCTATCCTGATTTTAGTTTTTAAATACTGGTAGCCAGATAGTGAAACGTCAGGAGAGAATGTTTCTGGAACATGGCCATACAACCCGGAAACTCACACCAACCCAATCCTACTACTGTTTCTGAACAGAGATCTGTCCATGACAGAGTTAGGGGGGGGGGGGGAATAGAGGAAGGGAGGGAGAAAACGAAAGAAGAAAGGGAGAGTGGAAAAAGAGATGGAAGGAATTCAGAATGCAGAACACATGGTGTATTTGCATGAACCTCAGAAAATGGCTCTGAACTCACTGAGTGACTTTAGGCAACTCACAATCTCTCAGCCTCAGAGGAAAACAAAGGCAAATCCCCTTTGAATAAATCTTGGCAAGAAAATTGTAATAGAGTTGCCTTAGTGTCGCTCTAAGTCTGAAACGACAATCCTAATTAATCATGAATTATACCTTACTTGAAAAATGAGGGGCTAAAAGCCTATGGCCCCAGAAGCTTTGCCTATCTAATTGTGGCCCCTTACTACACACAAGTTGTGCAGCCCTGATGTAGTGTCTCCAGATCTGGTAGACAGACTGCTATCTCTCAATCTCTAATCATAATCCTCTCCAAAAATCCCTGCAGAGATAAACATACACTCATTTTTAAAAGGTGTTTCCCTCCTGTTCTTTGAAGAGGGGGGACTGTGTTATCACTGGGCAGCTGCATCCCACCTGCCAAGTTCAGAAGATATTAGAATAATATAAATGCCTGGGATCCTGTGAATTTGCAGCCCTTCCCCCAGCTTCCTTGCTCTCTGATTCCCGAACTCCCAAGTGCAGAAGAGTCCTTACCACAGTCTCACGGAGACGAAGTCTGATGAGGTTGATTTGTAAGAGGGAAATTTGCTTGAAGATCTCTGCTTCAAAGAGGAAGAGCCAAAATATCCTATGGCCTCTGGTATGCCCACCTCCTGGGACCATAACATGGCAGCCTAAATTAAGCCAATGATTTGAGGCCAGCAGATATGCCAGAGCAGAAACAAAATGTCAAGATGTTTTTGTCCCTTGGGCTTCAGCTCTTAAGGGGGCTTTGCAAAAATAAAATAAAAAGAAGAAGAAACTCTCAATGAATTCTAAGGGGCTTTCCACACAGCCATATAACCCAGAATATCAAGGCAGATAATCCACAATATCTGCTTTGAACTGGATTATCTGAGTCCACACTGCCTGTGCCGTCCGCCGGACAGTAAAAAACTATAAAACTGAAACGTGCTGTCCTTTATCCGGGCGAACTGCAAATCCCTATAAGCTGTCCTATAGATATTGAACGACTGAGTCTGGATAACTTCAAAAAAGGATGTTTATTCATACAAGGTTGTAAACCTGGCACAGATCTTAAAGTTGCAGAAAATGAAACAAATTTCTATAGGTTTTAGTCACAGAATTATCCCTGGTTCCAGAAGGCAAAGGTGATTATAAAACCACTATACCCTAATCACGCTGCCTATATTAGAAGGAGAAACTCTTTCCTTCCCTATCTTTACAGCAAAGATTAGTTCTAGAAGCGATGGAATAACTCTGCTCCTCTAACTAGATTTCCTATTCCAGATCAATATAATTCAATACTTATCTAATTTGGATAGGCTTAGATTGGCCTGGTTTTGAGGATGATTTGTCCCAGTTAGCCTTGCACAGCTCCAGCACGTTGGAAGACTATAGCCAGAATGAAGCTCCAAAATGGAGACTAGACCCTGGTAAAAAGGGCGGTCCTAAGATGTTGCACTCTTTGACCAATCACTGCAAAGAAAACTGCAGCCAGCTCTTGCAGATTCCAAGCCACTTTTCCTAGGCTTTTGCAGCCAGAGGCTCAAACAAAATGTAAAGGAGGGAAAGCAAACAAACGACCAATAGGTAAGGCAAACCATCGTCCTGGGGGACGGAACACTGCCATATAATCCAATTCAATGTGGATTTTATATGGCTGTGTAGAAAGGGCCTAAAGGAGCAGCATTGCTGGCTAAATTCAGTTCCTGCACATTTTTTTCAGCTTCCTCTTCTTAATCAGATGCACTCCCACACTCACAGAAAAAGCAGCTAGGGAGACAGATGCTCTTTGAACAAGTTGCTGTTTGTACAATTGCCCTCTTGGCTTAACCACCAGACAGGGCTGTGTGCATGTAGCCCTAATTAGTCCTCATTAGTGATATCAGATTCTGCTAATTAGGTTCAGGTTGGGAAGTGAGGTGGGACTGATTGGTGTGGCATGCCTTCCAACACTTCACAGTTGAAAACATCGACCGATGTAGCCAAGTGCCGATCGAGATGACAAAAGATTCAATCAAGGTGGCAAATGTTATGAATGTGGGAAAAGATACAAGCTAAGGGAGGCAGCAGCAGTTTATTTTTAGAATCAAAGAATCAGAGTTGGAGGAGATCTCACGGTCCATCCAGTCCAACCCCCTGTCAAGAAGCAGGAAAATCTCATTCAAAGCATCCCTGACAGATGGCCATTCAGCTTCTGCTTAAAAGCCTTCAAAGAAGGAGCCTCCACCACACTCTGGTGCAGAGAGTTCCACTGCTGAATGGCTCTCACAGTGAGGAAGTTCTTCCTAATGTTCAGGTAACTGAACATTCAAACTTTCCTGTAGTTTGAAGCCATTGTTCCGCGTCCTAATTTCCAGAGCAGCAGAAAACAATCTTGTTTCCTCCTCTCTATGACTTCCCCTCACATATTTATACAGGACCATCATGTCTCCTCTCAGCCTTCTCTTCTGCAGGCTAAACATGCCCAGTTCTTTAAGCCGCTCCTCATAGGAATTGTTCTCCAGACCCTTGATCATTTTAGTTGCCCTCCTCTGGACACTTTCCAGCTTGTCAACATATTCCTTCAACTGTGGTGCCCAGAACTGGATGCAGTATTCCAGGTGTGGTCTGACCAAGGCAGAATAGAGGGGGAGCATGACTTCCCTGCATCTAGACACTATACTCCTATTTATGCAGGCCAAAATCCCAATTTTTTTTTTTGCTCATGTTTAACTTGTTGTCCATGAGGACTCCAAGATCTTTTTCACACGTACTGCTGTCAAGCCTGGCATCCCCCATTCTGTATCTTTGCATTTCATTTTGTCTGCCTAAGTCGCTGCTGCTAGCAAACAGGCCTTTTTCCATCTACGACAAGCGAGGCAACTGGCACCCTATCTATCTGATGAGGCTCTGACAACCGTCATCCATGCCACGGTCACATCTAGGCTAGACTATTGCAACACCCTGTATGTTGGCCTTCCAATGTCCACGACCCGAAAGCTCTGTATTGTTCAGAATGCGGCAGCCAGGCTACTCACAAGAACACCCATGAAATGCCATATAACACCAGTGCTGCAGCATCTGCATTGGCTTCCAACTGATTACCGTGGTCTATATAAGATGCTAGTTCTGACCTTTAAAACTCTTTACGGCCAGGGCCCATCGTACCTTAGGGACCATCTCTCCTTCTCCCATCATCGGAGGTCGCAACGACCATCCCAACGCGACTTACTTCATGTACCAGGTCCTAGAGAAGTGCACTTGGAAAGGACCAGACGCAGAGCTTTTTCTATTTCTGCCCCTGCCTTATGGAATGCCTTGCCGCCCTATATGAGAGCCATACGTGAGTTAGGGCCTTTTACCCTAGCACTCAAGACCTGGCTCTTTACTAGAGCTTTTAATCTATGTTAATTTTATCAATATTTGTATGTATGTATTTTTATCCTTTACAATTTTATCTTGTAAATCGCCTAGAGCATCTTGGATGGAGGGCGATTAATAAGTAATTAAATGATGATGATGATGATGATGATGATGATAAGTGGAGTATCTTGCATTTGTCCCTGTTGAACTTCATTTTATTAGTTTCAGCCCTTCTCTCTAATGTGTGAAGATCGTTTTGAATTCTTCTCCTGTCTTCTGGAGTGTTAGCTATCCCTTCCAATTTGGTGTCGTCTGCAAACCTGATGATCGTGCCTTCTAGCCCTTCATCTAAGTCATTAATAAAGATGTTGAACAGAAAGGACAAAACCTTGTGACACTAACAGAAAGGACAAAACCTTGTGACACTAACAGAAAGGGCAAAAGCCTGTCCCCTCCTGTCCGTCCTATGAAAGGACAAAGGGAGAAAGTCAAAAGAGAAGAAGGAAACTGAGACATTTTCAAATCGGCTAAGAATGGAAAGAGAGAGTATTAAGTGGGATATTCCCTGCCAAATCGGGACAGTTAGAGGATATGTACTGTTCAGCCAGTCTGGGTACATTCAGTTCCAACTGCTGTGCCTGCGTGAATTCAGATTTAGGCTCATAAATCCAACAGTGCTAAACATGTTGACAAAAGAATTCCTGTTAGTAGAGTGTCATTTGAAAATCATGGATGGTGGATTGGAGTTTCATTCTCCCTTGGCAACAATAATGAGATAGCGTCTTCTTTCTTCCTCTTTCCTTAGAAGCGTGGGGTCTCCTCAGAGGAGGAGGAAGGGGAGGTGGACAGTGAAGTCGAGCTTCCACTCCGGCAAAGGTGAGTCTCAAGCACTTGCAGCATGCCTTATTGAGCATGTAGAGCTAAAGGTTTTAGAGCTGAGTCTCTTCCATTTTTTCTTCATTTTGGGTGCAGTTCTTGAGTACAGTGATGGATATGCAGTCATCATTCCTCTTGTTTATTTTGCACCATAGGTGTAGACAGCATTTGGCAGAGTTCTCCTCACAAACTGGGTCATCCGTTTCTCCAAACGCTGCACAAATTATTCAACAAATTCTTTTAACTAAACGCTTGCTGCCTGTGCGGGGAAATGCTAAATAATATATTAGCTCAAACTGGCATTGCGGCCATATTTTTCCATTTAAGGAGCATTCACGAGCCCATGAAAAATGCCTTGAGCTCCATCATGGACGATTTCTGAGAAATAAATGAAGTAAATCCAGACTTGAGCACCACACCTTACAACTGTCCCATTTTGGCAAGGACATTCCTGATGAATGAAATCCTTTGTAATTATTTATTTATTTACAGTATTTATATCCCGCCCTTCTCACCCCGAAGGGGATTCAGGGTGGATTACAATGAACACATATATGGCAAACATTCAATGCCAACAGACAAACAACATACATTAGACAGAGGCATTTTTTAAAAACATTTTTCCAGCTTCACGATTCCGGCCACAGGGGGAGCTGTTGCTTCACCGTCCAGTAGTGGCTGTACTTCCTCATTCCTTTCCTCGTGTTTTGCTGGCAGTTTTATGATGTTGTAAATTAGCCTCCCGCATAAAGCGTCCCTAAATTTCCCTAATTGACAGGTGCAACTGTCTTTTGGAGCTGCATAGGTCAATGGCAAGCCGGGGCTATTAATGGTCGGAGGCTTAACCCGACCCGGGCTTCGAACTCATGACGTCTCGGTCAGTAGTGATTTATAGCAGCTGGTTACTAGCCAGCTGCGCCACAGCCCGGCCCCCAATCCTACTTTTAATTGCTTGTTGAATACCCCAGTTTCTTTCCTCCCTCCCCGTTTTGTCCTCTGTATCCTTCAATTGCTGAAAACTGGGTAGGAGAGGATGAGAGTGAAATCTCCCATTTCCCAGCAGGTTCAGGCAAAAGCAAACCATTGTAGTCTCTCCTTTCCCTTTCACCTTATTAATACCTTTGCCATCTTGACCTCACCTTCTGTTGCTTAGTTATATACATACTATTTTTCATTCATGAAAAATTGGAGGGTGAGGTGCATGTGGCCAATTCTGGGCACCACAATTTAAAAGAGATATTGACAAGCTGGAAGGTGTCCAGAGGAGGGCAACTAAAATGATCAAAGGTCTGGAGACCATGAATCCCTAGGAAGATTGTCTTAAAGAGCTGGGGATGTTTAGCCTGCAGAAGAGAAGGTCAGAGGAGACATGATAGCCATATATAAATATGTGAAAAGATGTCATAAGGAGGAAGGAGCAGATTTGTTTTCTGCTGCCCTGGAAACTAGGACTTGGAGCAATGGGTTCAAATTACAAGAAAGGAGATTCCACATGAACATTAAAAATTTCCTGACTATTCAAGCTGTTCAACAGTGGAACTCTCTGCCTCGGAGTATGGTGGAAGCTCCTTCCTTAGAGACTTTTAAAGAGAGACTGGATGGCCATCTTTTGAGGGTGCTTTGATTGTGCTTTTCCTGCATGGCAGGGGGTTGGATTAGATGGCCCATATGGTCTCTTCCAATACTATTATTCTATGTAATACATTTACTGCCCATTGGTTTAAGATGCAATATCTCGATCAACTGCTCTTTTGTTGACAGAAGCATAAATATTTCCTTGTAGTTTCATTCTAGGTTTACACTCATTATTTAGGAAATCCACATTTGTTTCAGGACAATTTGCATGAAATAATCAGGAATAACCATGATCATACAAATTCTGGTTTTGGTATTGCCATTGTATATTTGAATCCGCCTTGAGTCCCTTTGGTGAGAATAAGGGAATAGAAATAAAGTATTATTATTATTATTATTTGAAACACAACAAAATGAGTCCACAGCACACACTCTGCTGGCTGTTGTATTGGATCACACGTCGGACACTTCCCAAGTGTCTTGGACTGTGTGATGTATCAGCAAATAATGTGTGCAGATCCCAGTAAGGTGGCCTTCTGCAGCTGGTAGGTGGTAATTTTGTCAGCGCCGACTGTGTTTAACTGCAGGCCTAGATCTTTAGGCACTGCACCCAGTGTGCCGATCACCACTGGGACCACCTTGACTGGCTTGTGCCAGAGTCTTTGTAATTTGATCTTTAAATCCTCATATTGTGTCAGCTTTTCCAGTTGTTTCTCCTCAATCCTGCTGTCACCTGGGATTGCAACATCAACAATCCATACTTTGTTTTTTAACACAATCGTAAGGTCAGGAGTATTGTGCTCCAAAACTCTGTCTGTCTGAATTCGGAAGTCCCAGAGTAGTTTGACATGTTCATTCTCCGTAACTTTTTCGGGCTTGTGATCCCATTATTATTATTATTATTATTATTATTATTATTATTATTATTATTATTATAATATATGGAATCTTCAGAGTAAGGGGCTATCATAGATTTGGATGGCTAGCTGCCTGCAAAATCACCTTTGCCACTTTTGGCCCATCTTGCTTCAGAATAAAGGGTGTTGTAGGCATAAAGGCAGAGCTAGATGTCATCTAGGAGATCCTCTGGGTCTCAGTGGTGCCATTAGTCAAGGAAGCTCTGGCTCATGGATCTAATCAGCCCACAAAGGAACTGTATGTCATCTATGAGACATTGAGGGATTCCCTCCCCAAAGCATGTACCCATTTGCAGGTCATTCTCCCTTGGCCTTTGGCAAGCAGTGGAAGAGGGCATCCTTATATCTTCTCTCATTGTTGACCATGTTTCACATGGAAGTTCCTCTGAGTCCTGCATATGCCACACGGGGAAGACCAATGGGACAGGGAAGAAGAATATCCTAATCTGGATTTAGCTGCCCTCACTGGATACCTGGATAAGAGAGGTTTTTTCCCCACCCAATGAAGAGCACTGGAGAGAAAAAGGAGGTGGCAACTGAGTAGCTGAATTGAGGTGGTTGTGGCTTGGGTAGTTTTGTGGCCTTCCCTCTGAATTTGGATGTGCTGTTGTGGTTCTGTGCAATGACAGCCACATTGGATGGGCCCTGTTCTTTGGTGCTGCTGCCCTTTCTGGGCAATGGGGTTGTCATTGTCCTGTCGTCTCAGAAAGTTGAGTGTGGGTTGCCGGGACTTCCAAGCTAACAGCCTTCTTTTCCTCTCCACATCTGACCAGGTGGCCTCAGGCCATGAGCAAGCGGCAGTCACTCTCTACTTTCAGCTCTGAGAATTTCTCCGATGCGGATGGCGAAGAGGGCACTGCCAGCGAGGGCACCACGGCTTCCCACAGCGGTGGCACACCAGACGTGGCCAGCACCAATACAGACGAGCGGCTGGACGCAGAGCGCTCAGATGACGATATCCTGGGTCACTCGGATGGGCTGTCTGAAAAGGAGGCGGCCATCCGTCTTGTCAAACGCCAACTCAGTGCTGAGCAGAATGGAGGGGAGGTGGGTGCAAAGGGAGAATCTGGGGGATTGCCAAGGTTTCTTTGAGGCAATGGGTCGGCTTTATTTTTCCCAGGAATAACTGAGGTAGTGAATGTGGCCAACCTGGAGATTTGGAAGAGACATCTGGGCAATAGTTCCAGATCTTAATGCAACTGAAATCCACTCATACATTACCTACATACACTACCATATATACATTGCAGGCCTTTTTATTATTATTACAGTAGAGTCTCATTTATCCAACATTCACTTATCCAACGTTCTGGATTATCCAAAGCATTTTTGGAGTCAATGTTTTCAATACATTGTGATATTTTGGTGCTAAATTCGTAAATACAGTAATTACTACGTAGTGTTACTGCATATTGAACTACTTTTTCTGTCAAATTTGTTGTATAACATGATGTTTTGGTGCTTAATTTGTAAAATCATAACCTAATTTGATGTTTAATAGGCTTCTCCTTAATCTCGCCTTATTATCCAACATATTCGCTTATCCAACGTTTTGCCGGCCCGTTTATGTTGGATAAGTGAGACTCTACTGTATTATAATGGCTATATAGCAAGCATGGGCAATTTGTGGCCTTCCAGATCCTGCCTGACTGCAACTTTCACCTGCAACCAGCATAGCCATTTGTGAAGGATGGTGGTAGTTGGACTCCAATAACTAAGGATGCATTTGTTATCTAGCTAGTTGGTGTTATTAGCAAATATAGAAGTGGAATTCCCCACCTTGAGGGAATTGCCTGCCATTTTTTGTTTTAAATGTTGAAATTTGCAGCTCCCAGACTAAATGGGACAATTGTATATGGACAATTTCAAGTGAAAATTAACAAAACAAAAGGAGCTGAAGAGGATTTCCAGTGGCCAAAAGAACACAAAGTGTGTGTCCCAAATACCTTTTCGCCCATGACTTGTAGAAGTGAAATAAATTATGCAGTGTAAGCATTCAAGCAGGAGAAGTGTTTTATCTACATAATGTATAAGGTTCTGTTTTCAGCTTTTCTCAGTACAGAACCTTTACTTTTAAAGCATGGTGTATGAACCAGCAAGGACTTCTCTGCTTTCCAACCATGTTCAGGGGAGGGATACTTGGTGTGGACTCCAGCAATATCTGGAAGGCTGGATGTTGCCCCTTTTAGTCTTTGTTTCCACAAGGATATCTCTGGGAGGCCCAGGGGCAGGAGAGCAACAGCACCTTCTCTATGGCATTCCCCAGCAACTGGTTTTTAGAGGCCTCTGAGACTGGAGATGACTGGACGTGCTGTAAATACTCACGTATAGGTCAACCTCATATATATTGAGGGCACTTTGGGGACTAAAATTATGGATTTTGATATGACCCATGAAGAAGTTGAGGGTAATTCTTTGGAGAGAGAAGAGGACCTATTGCCATCTCAGGGGCAAGTTCTCCCAGCCATTGCTGCGATTTCCCCTCCCAGGCATTCAAAAAGACAGAACAGTCAGGTCAGTGCTTATTTAATGTTATCCCAGGATGGAATAAGCTCTCTCATTTTGCCAGTGTACTTAAAGAAGGAGATGGTTCCTTTTTGGATAAGAGTTAGGATGAAGTGCTCAAATTGACCTGTAGATAGGTAAAGATAAAGGTTTTCCCCTACATTAAGTCGTTGTGTCCAACTCTGGGGTTTGGTGCTCATCTCCATTTCTAAGCCAAAGACCCGGTGTTGTCCATAGACACCTCCAAGGTCATGTGGCTGGCCTGACTGCATGGAGCGCAGTTACCTTCCTGCCAGAGCGGTACCTATTGATCTACTCACATTTACATGTTTTCGAACTGCTAGGTTGGCAGAAGCTCAGGCTAACAGCGGGTGCTCACTCCACTCCCCAGGTTCGAACCTGCGACCTTTCGGTTCGCAAGTTCAACAGCTCAGCGCTTTAACACGCTGTGCCACCAGGAGTTCCTCATGACCTGTAGATAAGTTGACCCATTTTTTTGGGTTGGTTGTTAACCTTCTGCTCACATGTGATATTTGAGGGATGAGGTAGATCTTACTGATTTTTCTTCTTCTCCAACCAGTCTCTTGTTCTTTCTCATCCCAGGACCCTACTGCCTATGAGGATTCTGACTGCGACATTGCCGAACTGGACCATTCAGGCAGTGGAGAGGTGCAGAGACTTCCAGACATGCCCAATTTGTGATCTCACCTGCTCGGCTTTCCTTTCCCCAGGTTGTACAGACCCCCTCCCTTCCTCCACCTCCCTGCACCAACACCGCCTCCCCAGATATTTATATAAATAATCTATAAAGATCTATATAAATCTATATTATCGCATAATCTCTGGAAGGAGAGCCAGCACACCTCATCATCTCCCTCCCCTCCTTCACTTCCTCGGTTCCTGCATTCTCTCGGACTGGTTGGGTATGCGTGTGTGGGTGTAGAGGACCATGCCCTGCCATCGGGGCTTGCTGTTTTCACTCGGGGCAGCTGAAGACACAGAACAAATGAACACAGAACCAACCAACCTGTAGCCATTGCCCTTGCAACTCAGCAGAACAGCTTGTGCCCTACGCCGGGAGGAATTGGTCCCTTCTTCTCTGCTTCCTCAAGTCCCGAATGTTGTGAGCTCCAAAGGACCCACCTGTTCTACCAGGATCCACCAATAGGTCCAAGGAGCAGAGAGAGATTGATTGAGAAGTGTTTGGCTGGAAACCTGGTGTTTTTGTCTCCTAGAGGAAGTGGCAACATGCATCAACAGGGCTCCAAAGCGCTTTGCCACATCTTGGATAGAGGGTGTGTATCCTGGGCCTCAGCCAGACTGTCTCTGAGAGGGACTTAATGCATGTTTGGGCCACAGTCAGCATGGAAACTCCCCCTTCCTCGTGTTCCACTAAGCCACAGCGTGAAAAATAAGTCTTTCTCATTCCTCCCTTGTAGCCCTTCGCACAACCAAAGCCAGAGTGCAACAACCGGTCTTCTTCCCAACACACACATACACACGCTTCAGTTCTTGGGAATGGGGCTCAGAGCTCAAAAACTACAGCATCCGCTCCCATCCCTCACCTTCCAGCACTCAACTCTACTGGGTGAGTGTGGGCAGGTGTAGATATATGCACGCACAACCACCACACATGTATATACACTCAACGTGGCCCATCACAATGTTGGGATGGGAAAAACAGCTCCATTCTGCTGTCTGCTGGCACCAACATGCACTGCACTTTTTATTTATTTATTTATTGGTTTTCTTTATTTATAATGAAGAATGTTTACATTTGCACTTAATGTGTGTCCCTGTCAGGTGGGTTTTTGTGGTTGAGGGGTGGTGGGGTGGGGCAATGGGGGGAGAGGAAGGGGACAAAGGGGGCAGCAGAGGAGCACGCAAGAGGTAGAGAGCAGGGATGTTGGTAATGCTGACTCTGCTTTTGCCTGAACTTCTGAAAATTGCTTAAAAGGAGAAAGGGGACACCCTCAGGTTTTACACTTGCAGGGGGGAAAATCTCCTTTCCTCTTGGTTTCTCAGGTGAAGATCTTGGTTTAGGAGAAAGATGTTTTGTTCCCTTTGACATTTGTCGCCAATTTGTGTTTGAGATACCCCAGAGATGTGAGGCTTAAAATCAGTTTATGCATCAGAGTGCTCAGAAAAGCCCTTTCCTGACATAAAAATCAATGTAAGGTGGCAGGATGTAGTAAAAAGTGATCACTTGAGGGTTAACTGTAGCATTTCCATCATTTGTTCGAAAGCAGTCTGTGGGCCATACCTTTGGAAGTAGGGAACAAAGCCTCCCTGAAAGATAAACCTGCCTACTCTGCTGTAGGGTCACTTTGGCTAGCACAACACAAGTTGTGCTGGTGTGTCAGCTTCTGCTCAAGGAAGAGAGGAAAGGTTTTCAAATGAATTCCCTTACATAGGCTGGGACCTTTGCTCATTGGCCTGTGCGCAAAAATGCCAAGGCCCAATTTAATCCAATCCAGGGAGGTAATGGGGTAGGGAGCGTGATCCAATCTCAATCTCACCCCTTTCCTTTCCAAGTCCTCTCTCTTCCCATATCAGAACAGCACTGAAACATAAAAGGTACTTCTGTATGTTTCTCACACTAGTTAATATGGAAGGGGCACCAAGCCTGCTATTTGTTGGGATTCACAGAATATAGCTATGCTTTTTTTTTCATTCTCAGCCAGGGTCCTCTCATTTTTTGTATCCATCCATGGTTTCCAAAGTTCAACGCAAGCAGGGAGAGTTCCATGTTTAACCTCAGATGAGTGCTTGACTCAAATGTTAAAACCTGCACTGATCAAACATAGGCAGATGCATGTCCCGGTGCTAATTCCTGGCAGCCCACAAGCAGATAGGGCTCACTTTAGGTGCCAAGGCAGATACTGCTTCCCCAAAAAGTTAGTTTCAATGCACAACCACCAATACTCCCTTCCCAAAGAAAGCAGCACTGGGAAAGATTGCACCCGTCCCGAGTAGTAATGCTAAGATCTGTGTTTTGCAATGGCTGAAACACTTGCAGTCCATCAGAGCACAGGTAGACCAGCTGTGGAGGAAAGTTGCTTGACAATTCTATTCAGGAAGATTTGAGGTTAGCCACCAATCAGAGTTCATGGTGCTAGATTGGGGGTGAGCGTGAAGTAAGGCACCATAGCGCCTGAAGCCACAGGGTGCTTCTACTGTTGTTCCTGAAGTGATGTGATATTTTCTAGGAAGTTATTTCCCAAGCCAAAAAGCAGGACAGAATTAGCAATATCTGGGCCTCCAGCAAATGTAATTTTCCCTCCACAATACATTCTCAATTGTGAGATAGTTTCCAGAAAACAAAGACTGAGATGGGAGAGGTTATTCAGTATTTCCAACCTTCTGATCCCTTGTGGCTGCAGTTAGTTCAAGTGCCACCGTTTTTTCTAGAGGGTGAATAAAGATGTCCACATACCACAGCCTTCAGAAATGGTTGAGTTAAGTTACCTTTGCTGAACTTTTACACAAAAGGAAGGCATGTTTCCAAGGCAAGCGACTGTAAGTCGCTTCTGGTGTGAAAGAATTGGCTGTCTGCAACAATGTTGCCCAGGGGATGCCCAGATATTTGATGTTTTACCATCCTTGTGGGAGGTTTCTCTCATGTCCCCACATGGAGAGCTGGAGCTGACAGGGGGAGCTCATCTGCTCTCCCCACATTCGAACCGCAGACCTGTCGATCAGCAGTCCTGCCGGCACAAGGGTTTAACCCAATGCATCACCGGGGGTGAAAGGGAACCACTACACAAAGTCTCCCTTATCCATGACCAAATACAGGCAGCCATGTTGCAGCTTGAGTCATGGCCACCTGCTGGGCTGTTGTGTCCACACAGCAGACGGTGTAAACAGGGAGTGAAAGCATATAGCACATCTAAGCAGGCAGGGGATGGGCCTTGATACGAGCCTTGAAGTCAATTCAACAAAATCAAACACGTCCTATTGTGACTATTTCATATTTTCATTTCTCATTTTTGCTTAAACGCATGGCTCACCTAGTGCAAGGCAGTAATGATTTGCATAAAATCTATTAGAAAATAAAAAAAAACATCATTCTAGTTCCATGCCCCACTCGCATAACTACAGTAGTTTCACTTATCCAACATAAACAGGCCAGCAGAACGTTGGATAAGCGAATATGTTGGATAATAAGGAGGGATTAAGGAAAAGCCTATTAAACATCAGATTACATTATGATTTTACAAATTAAGCACCAAAACACCATGTTTTACAACAAATTTGACAGAAAAAGCAGTTGAATACACAGAATGTTATGTAGTAATTACTGTACTTACGAATTCAGCACCAATGGATTGAAAAGATTGACTACAAAAACATTGACTACTAAAAGGCCGACTGCGTTGGATAATCCAGAACATTGGATAAGCGAATGTTGGATAAGTGAGACTCTACTGTAATTCCAAACAGAATAAATTATGGGAGTTAGGAAAATCATGTATATATGTACTAGTCAGAGCGTTCCTTTGCATAGAATTTGATCTATCTTAGCTGTGTTCATACAGCTTAGTGCAAGCCCCCTAAAAGCTAACCACAATTTCGACTGCTTTCCAAACAGCCCTATTAGGTTTCTTGCAACATAAAAAGAAAGGAGGGAGGGAAGGAAACATGCCAACAGCATTACAACTTTTAATTCACATGAGCTATCATGGACACAAACCAACCTTTTTGGATGCAGTATCACTAGGGTGGTGGGCATACTGAGTGATGTAGGAATTGCATCTAAAAAGTAGGTTTTATCACAAAAGCTCATGAGACAATAAAAACTAGTCCTAAACTTACTGCTATATACTTTATTTTCCTCTCCCATTTTCTTAAGAATGGCTCTTTTATGAGTCTATGTCAAAATATGTCATATTTTAGGGCCAAATTCTCAGTGATAAAGGCATGACATTTTAATATTTTTCTGATCAAATTGTGTGTAGAGAGAAAGTAGATTATAAAAGGATTTGCTGTGTTTAATGCCTTCAACAATAAAGGTATTAATCTGTGCTTAGCTAGTTCTCTAGAGATACTAGCTTTGTGTATTCACTGAATACATCTAGAGTTGAAGGCAAATATATCCAGTGCTTACGTGGCCTCTCATGCCATCAGATCCACTGGACAAGTAGAATACCATTTGGACTAGTCTTCATGAGGAGGTGCTCTGCTTTTGTGGGTGCTGTGTTGAAGACAAATAAGACAGGGCAAACTGTTGATCAGCCCCACCCAAAGCAGTTCTTAGATCCTTAAAACAAAAAGAGATTCCAGGTTCTGGCAGGTTACACGATACAAGGCCATGCTACTGTTTTTCATTCACCATTTTCATGCTGTGGAAAGTACTTTCCACTTCAATGTTAGAGGTCAGACACATCTTCTGGGTACCATGAAACATGTCACATGTCTTTAAAAGAATCTGAAGGACATGGGTTATTGTGAGCCTTGTTGTGAACAGAGCAGACCAAAGTGATCTTAGCCCCCACAGTAAAATAACTAATCCACATACAGACATAAAAACTAATAGTGACCTTGGCACTGGAGGAATAAGGGTGCAACCCTTATGCACTGCAATGGATTAGCATGGAATCATTATTCAGGGTTATAGCACTTGCTTCCCATGCATGAATGCCCACTTTCAAAGGCTAGCACTTAAGGAATGTCAGCATCTTAGGACAGCAGCTGCCAGCCAGATGAGAAATAGGCAACTTTTGACAAGTGGTTTGAAAGTAGAAATTTGCATTTTTTTTAAAAGGCATCTCACCGGCAACCAAAATGATTATTTAACTCCTACCATACTAAAACCATAAACAGAATGAAATCTCTAGAAACAGTTTGCCTTCTGTACAGAGCACCAGTCTTGCAGATATAATCTCTTCTGAAAGTCAGGATGGTTAAATCTTAGGGCAGTAGTACTACTTTTTCTTCTTGGATCAACCTGGGCCTCTCTTAGGTAATTTCCCAATGTTGCCATTTAGCTTCTCATAGCTGCATTCTTTCCATTCACCCCTCCCAATCAAGCTATCACAGGGCCTGCCCTTTGAAAAATGGTTGCACTGCACAGCGAGCATGACATCTGACCCATCCCAAACACTCCCAGCCCAGTTTGTCATTCTTCCTGTGGAAGGCAAGTTCTCAAGTCTCTTAGGTGAAGCCATATGTCTTACCACTTTGGATCTGTATGTCTTCTATGCTTGTTTTAACATCCACCCTTGTAAGATAGATCACGTCTGTATGGTAATAACATTGCTAGATGAGTAATGGCACTGCAGATTTCAATTAAAGACCATTTTGTACTCAATGTTGGCATGCTCTTTATGTAACCCTATATGTTCCTCAGATTTCCAAAGGCAAGCACAGTATTGTGTGTGAGAGAACTAAGAATGTTGTGGGCTGTGGAAGCAGGAAATCTGTAGGGAAATGTTCTATTTATATTTCCTTATGCTCCTAAGAATCACTGCTAACAATGAATGAATCAATGAAGCATGTGCCTGTCTAGTCTTTAAGGCTATAAAGATATGGTTGAGAATATGAAGGCACTGCCTACTTCAGTCTCAGAAAGCTGAGCAGCAGCTTAAGAAGACTGACAGCGAATGAACCCACTTTGTTGCCCTTTGGTCAAATTATGACAATGGGCAACATTAATTTGGCATGATATACACTCAACCAGATCTACTTACACACATACCCCTTCATTTTCAATCACCTTTACCAGCCAAATATCTATTAAAGATCTCAAATAATGGAACATGAACTTACCAATATCTAAACATTATTATTACATTATATTTTTATGGATGAAGACCTACTGCAAGGGTGAGCCATGGGCAGCCCTAAGGATGTAATTGAACAAGCAGCCATAGCCAGCACAATCAATGGTGAGAGATTCTGGGAGCCGTAGTCCAACATCTCACACTTCATTTTGCCCACAGCTTATCTACAGCAAGAAAGAGGCATGAGGAATGGGCTATGGTGGCTCAGAAACAGCAAAGCCCAAGGAAAAAAAAGTAGGAACTTGTGAAAAGTAGAAGTCCAAGCCAACTCGTTATAATTCTACGTAGCAGCCTTCTGAAATGAATGTCTCTTTAAGGTACCAGAAATACCATCATGTTTGCTGAAAGATCTGCATACTCAAGCACAAGGATCAAACACAGAAAACTCCCAGCAACTAAAATACCTATGCCAAGATGTTCTGTGCATGGAAGCAGAAGTGTCAAAACTTGCCAAATCTCTAAAGCTATGTGACATCCAGTATTCTCTGCAGTGTGCTGAACCATGCCAGCACATCTAACCCAGAGAAGGAATTGTTACAAACTACATTACTACAACACTTATCAGTGGCAGCATGAATTGGAAGACATATTGTGACAGCAGCTAACAATGTGTAACAGAGAACCTCCTTACTACTCTTGTCCTGTGGCTTTGCAAATAATTCAATGGCTAAGCTGCATAGCTGCGTAAGTGATGCTTCTCAAAATCCAAAAGTTAGGATCTTTCAGCCTACTTTTACTCTTCTTACCTTCATCAGTTACGAAAACCCCATTTTCTGCCCTTCTAAGGTTAGGGAGGAGGAGGTTCCTAAGTGATAGCTGCACTGAGAATCAACCTCTTTTCTACAGTAGCTACAATCCAAATGAGGAAGCATGGTAGATCTTTCCAAATATTTGAGATCAAAGGAAGAAGCACTCAAATTGTTGATAAAAAAAATGGGTTGCTTACCTGTAACCATGTTTCTTCGAGTGGTCACCTGTGAAATGCACACAATTGGGTCTCCTGCGCCTGCGCAGACAATTTCGGAATTCTCTAGAAGCTCTTAAAGATACATTTTTTGGCGGGGGCCCCGCCCATGCCTCCCCTGAGTATATATAGGCAGTGGGAGGAGCCACCGCCTCAGTTCCCCAGCCGCAAGAGGCAGCTGAAGACTGGGCATGACGAGCTGCGGGGAGGCCGGGCGGGTTTGTGTGGATTTCACAGGTGACCACTCGAAGAAACATGGTTACAGGTAAGCAACCCATTTTTCCTTCATCGTGGTCCCTATGAAATGCACACAATTGGGTGATTAGCAAGCTACTAACCTGGATCGGCGGGCGTCATGCCACACACGAAGACAGCACCGCTCTGCCGAATGCACCATCTCTCCTGGACACAGCGTCCACCTTGTAGTGGGAGACGAATGTCGAGGGCGTCGCCCAGGTCGCTGCTCGACAAACCTCTTCCAACGGAACGCCCTTCATAAAAGCGCACGAAGTGGCCACAGCTCTCGTGGAATGCGCCTTCAATGTGGTCGGTGGTTCACGGCCAGCGAGGTTGTATGCTAGGCGTATTGCTGCAACGATCCACGCCGAGAGTCGCTGTGACGTTATCGGGAGGCCCATGGCATCCTGTCTATACTTTACAAACAAACGTGGGGATTTCCTATAAGCGCGTGTTCTATCCACATAATATGCTAGAGCCCTCCGTACGTCCAAGGCATGGAGCGCATGCTCCAATGGTGACACCGGATTTTGAAAAAAGGCTGGAAGTATAATGTCTTGCGACAGGTGGAACTTCGACACAACCTTTGGTAGGAAGGAAATGTCCATCCGCAAGACCGCCTTGTCCTTGTGGAACCGGAGATAAGGCTCATCAGCCCTGAGCGCACAGAGTTCACAGGCACGCCTCGCTGTGGTGATAGCAGTTAGAAAGGCTGTTTTCCAGGATAGATGACACAAATCTATGGTTGCCACGGGTTCGAAAGGTGGTTTGGACATCTGGGACAGAACCAGCTCTAAGCTCCATGCTGGGACTGGCGGAAAGACAGGCGGAAAGAGATTTTTATGTCCTTTCAAGAATAGACGAACCCACGGGTCCCCGAAGCAGGAGGGTAAACCGGCCTTACGGCGGAACCAAGAGATGGCTGCCAGGTAGCACTTGATCGAGGAAATGGACAATCCTTTATTTGAAAGCGAGTGAAGGAAGTCAAGCACTACTGGAATGGGAGCCGATGAAGGATCGGTACCCGCTTGCTTAGCGAACTCCGAGAATCGCTGCCACTTATAAGTATATGACTTTTTTGTTGAGTCCTTTTGTGCAGCTGCGATAATAGCTCTCACAGGGGCTGAGAGCAAGGCCATATCCTCCATGCCGTGAGGCGCAGAGAGCGAGTGTCCGGGTGACGGACAAGGCCGTTGTGGGTTGTCAGGACGTCTGGCCTGAAGGGTAGGTGATGGAATATTCCTTGAGATGCTTGGAGAAGTGGCCCGAACCACGGTTGCCGAGGCCACCACGGTGTTAGAAGAATATAATCCGCGTTGTCTTGAAGTAGTTTCGATATGACTCTCGTTATCAGAGGGATTGGTGGGTACGCGTAAAGCAACCCGGGTGCCCAGGTGTAAAGAAACGCGTCGCCCAGACATCCCGACTGGGTGTTTGGAGGGCGTCTTGCGCAGAATAGATCGCAGTGGCGGTTCTCGGGGGAGGCGAATAGGTCCACCGCCAGTTGGCCCCATGCTGCGAAGACTGAGTCTAGTATCTGCGGGTGGATCCGCCATTCGTGGCAGGAGCTGGGAGTCCTGCTCAACTCGTCTGCTAGCTTGTTGTCCTTTCCGGGGAGATAAAGTGCCACCAGATGTATCCCCCTGGTGATGCACCAATCCCAGATCTGTAAGGTTAGGTTTATCAGCTTGCGGGACCGAGTTCCCCCTTGTTTGTTGATGTAAAATTTTGTCGTGGTGTTGTCTGTCAGTAGACGGACAACACGCCCCGAAAGTGGGAACTCGAAAGCCCTGAGGGCCTTCTGGACCGCTAGCATCTCCAGAAAGTTGATGTGATGGCTTTTCTCTGTCGGCGACCAAGTTCCCCGAACTGTGAGGGTGTCCAAGTGCGCGCCCCATCCCAGAAGGGACGAATCCGTGGTTAGTGTTGCTGATGGTTTTGGTTGGCGAAATGGCATACCCTTCTGCACATTGAGTCGATGAGTCCACCATTGAAGGGATTTGCGAACTTCGGTGGGCAGGGAGAGCATGACCTTTGGATCGTCGTGAAGGGCGTCGAAAACTGACAAAAACCACATCTGCAACGGGCGCATGCGTAATCTGGCAAATGGTGTGACGGCTGTCGTAGAAGCCATGTGCCCCAGGAGGGATTGAATAGTCCTGGCCCGCAAGCGGTGGGCGCTTAACGTCTCGAGGACCAGCGACCTTAAGGCGATAAAGCGGTCGTCGGGCAAGAAGGCTTTTTGACAGATGGAATCGATAAGGGCCCCAATAAAGTGGACCGATTGGGATGGGGACAGGCACAATTTTTCCCTGTTGACCACTAAGCCGAGATCCTGCAGGAGAGATAGCGTAAAGTCAATATTGGCAAGCAACCTGGCTCTGGAATCTGCCACCAGAAGCCAGTCGTCAATATAGGGAAAGACTATCATTTCCTGTTGGCGGAGGAAGGCGGCAACTACGGCCATACACCGTAAAAACTCTTGGGGCGGTTGACAACCCAAATGGGAGAACGTTGAAACAAAAACAACGGTGACCAACTTTAAAACTAAGGTATCTGCGATGAGAAGGCCTGATCCCAATGTGGAAATAGGCGTCTTTCAAATCCACCGTTGCGAACCAAGCGCCTTTCCGAATGAGAGACAGGATCACCGGGAGGGTGACCATGCGAAACTTTCGGGGTCTGATATAAGCGTTGACATCCCGAAGGTCCAGGATGGGGCGTAAACCACCATCCTTTTTCGGAACTAAAAAATAACGTGAAAAGAAACATTTTTGTAAGATTGGGCCGTGCAGTCGTTGAATAGCACCCTTGGTTTGGAGAGCTCGAATTTCTTCCAATAATGGGTCTGAGGAGGCCGTTCCTCTAACTTGCCCCGTTGGGGGCGGGGTGACAAACTCAATAGCATAGCCTCTCTCAATGATATCCAAGACCCATTTGTCAGTTGTGATTTGGCGCCAAGAATCCACAAAAGGAGCCAGACGGTCCTTAAAATTGGGTTGGGCCTGAGCTGAAGCTTTCGGCTTGGCAAGCGAATTGGGGAGAGGCCTTCTCATTCCAAAAGAAGAACTAATAACAGCAAACTTTGAAACTGGAGAAACGCAACAAGTAAAACTTTGAGGACTTTCAGTAGCCCTTAACGGCAGTGGGCTAAATACGCCGCCTAGGAGCGTATGACTGTCTGCTCCTACCCTGTTGACGGCATCTGGACGAAGATGCAGGTCTTCTAGCTAAAGCCGGTTGGGTAGGTATGCGCGGCCTCGCGTTCACAGGCGCTGGGCTAGCGCGTCTCCGTTGAAAAGCTGGATAGGATGACCACCTTTGTCTCGCCTGAGTCCCGTACTGAGAAGGGAAGCCAAATCTATGTGCGGTTTGGCACATCTGGGGGGTGCGCTCCAGGCTAGAATCGGTGTTAGGGTTAAACAGACCGGACTCATCAAACGGAAGGTCTTCAATTGCTGTTCGAGCAGAGGATGAAAGACCCGACGAGCGAAGCCATGCATGTTGACGTAGGGCGATTGAAGTGGCAAACAGCTTACCCGCCGAATCGGCTGTATGCTTGGCCAGCTCCTTTTGGAGGCCTGCTAACTGGCATGCTTCTTGTTTAAACGCCCTGGCGAGGCGCAACTGTTCTGCAGGTAGGTGGTCCATGAGCGGAGCGATTTTATTCCATAAGTAGTTTTGGTACGTTCCCATATAGGCCCCATAGTGAGCTAACCGAGCGAAGAGGCCAGCTGAAGTGTAGATTTTTCTTCCTATGGCATCTAATTTCTTTCCCTCTCTGTCCGCAGGAGCGGATTGAGATCTTTGTGTTGGTCTAGTTTGAGAGACGTCCACAACAATGGAATTGGGCTTAGGGTGTTTACCCAACCATTCAGCCGATGAGAGGTCTATACGATATAGATTATCAGCCCTCTTAGAAATGGCTGGAACCAGGGAGGGTGCCATGTCAGGGGCCTTGAGGAGCTGCAAAAGGTAAGGCAAAGTAGGGAGCGGGGTGGTTGTTGGTGCTCGCTGCTGATCCTGAGAAAAAACTGGGTCGTCCACCAAGGATGGAGCTCGGGGCGCTGGTAAGTTCAGAGCTTTGGCCAGTCATGAAATGAGAGAGGCGAAGCCTTGGATCTCTTCAACAGCATTCCCTTCATCTGCATCAACCAAATTTCCAGGAGCAGGTGGTTCCACAGGCTCTTGTGATGAAGTCGATTCAGACCCTGACCCCGCATCTACTGTTGGAGGTGCATTAGCTCTAGGGGCGGGGGTGGGAGCCGGGATAGAGGGCATGGAAGCTTGGGGTAGAACTGTTTCTACCTGGGTCATAGTAGCTGTTTGGGAAGGATTTGGGATTGGTTCCACACCAGGGGCCGTAACCTGGCTTAATTGCCCCTGATCATTTGGAGCATGTGCCCCATGGTCTCTTCGCGAAGCGCGGCCCCGTCGCCGTAGCGAATGTGGAACCATCGCATTAAAATAATCCCATGAAAGTAATAAGGGAAGGGAGAACCGGAGCCATACGACGATCTAAAAGATGAGCTTGGGGATCGACGTCGTCCCCTGGAATCCCCGGATTCGAAGCTCCATGAATCCGAGGATGGGGAGTAATAGCGCCTTCTGTGCACATGATGGCGCTGGCTGCGTCTGGAGGAAGAACGCCCTCGAGATCGAGCCCTGCTGGTTCCAGGCGCTGTTGCTGAAATCGGAGCCGCCTCTGACTCAGAGGCCATGATATCGTCAGGCCTCCCTCCTTCTCTTTCCAGGGTCGGCGCCGGGGGCGTGGCCAGTTGTTGTAGCCCGGTTCCGTTTGGAAGTCCGATGATGGGGGAGGAGCGCTGGGAGCGAGGATGAGCTCTGGAGGGAGAGGACTCGCCTCGGTTGGCTCAAACTGAAGCAGTAAGGGCATAGGCATTGCAGCCTGGCTGCTCCCAGGGCTAACTCTCTCTCCCGAGCCGCCCGAAGCTGACGAAGTTTGGGAGAGGGGGGGGAAATCCCCCGGAGCCGCTGGAGTCTCGCGTTTCTTGGCTTTCGCCCCTGCACTTTTAAGCTTTTTCGGCTTAAGCTTTTTCTGAGGAGGGCCCCCGTCCCCTGCCTCTCTACCAACAGGTAAGTTTGCAGTCTGAGCCACCGTAGAAGGAGCTACTAAGGAAGTTGGGGGCTCGGAGGCAGCTCTTTTAGGAGCCTGAGGTGCCGGTGGTAAGAGGGCCTGCTCGTATAGCAGCGCTTTCAGGCGCGTCTCGCGGTTTTTCCTAGCCTGGGGGGTGAATGATTGGCAAATGGAACAGGAACGAGCAGCATGTCCCTCCCCCAGGCAGAGCAGGCACATAGAATGACCATTGGTGTCCGGGAGTTTCCCGCCACACCGCGAGCACTTTTTAAACAAGGCCGCCATTTTAAAGGCAGGAAGGTAACTGGCCTGTGGAGATGTTAAACGGTCCGAGGTCGCACGTCAGAAAGCAAAAGTAAAAGTCCAAATCGAAGTCCAGAGAGTAGTCAAAGGAAGTCCAGAGGTCAAATCCAGGAGATATTATATAAACTAGATTAAACAATTAGAGCACAGAGAAATTCCTAGTTGCCTATTGCGGCAGAAAAAAGGAACTGAGGCGGTGGCTCCTCCCACTGCCTATATATACTCAGGGGAGGCATGGGCGGGGGCCCCGCCAAAAAATGTATCTTTAAGAGCTTCTAGAGAATTCCGAAATTGTCTGCGCAGGCGCAGGAGACTCAATTGTGTGCATTTCACAGGGACCACGATGAAGGAAATTGCAGGAACACTGCTGACCTCTAGCACAGTATCTGTGACACTCCTAAACCAGGAATGGTATTCAAGCAGCCATTCAGACGGTGAATTACACATCCCACTGATATGGCAGCTATGGATACTGCAACTTGGCAGTCCAATATTATCTTGAAGGTCACAGGATTGCCACTTTTGTTCTAAACATCTCCAAGGAAATTATCATGAAATTTCCAGGGATACAATGGTGATGCTCTGTGAGGTAAAGATTTCATATAGTCAAATCTAAAATGGAAGCTGGTTAGCTCTCAGATTGCCATAGATGCTAAAGACATAGAGCAGGGAAAGCAGAATTATGCCAAGAACCTGGGTGAATATTTGTTTGCCCTCTCTCCAGCAAATATTAATGCAAAGAAGAATGTGTAGCAGTGTTTTTTTTAACAAACATCTTTATGTACTGACATGTCAGTCTGTTGCTATTTTAATGGGATGCATTCACCAAATGTTGAATAGTTAAGAAAATTTCAAAAGAACAGGTAAATAATATATGATATAGTACAATATAGTAATTTAATGCTTATATTGTGCTATGCTAGTAATATATTGTATGTTCATTTGATTTGTAAGCCACTCTGAATCCCCTTTGGGGTGAGAAGAGCGGGATATAAATGTAGTAAATAAATAAATAAATGTTGTCATGGCAGGTTTGGCTAGTGGCCAAGGTGCAACACAACAGAACTAATGAATGAAAGCTTCTGCTTTAGAATCATCTTCTCTAAAATAGGGTCTGGCCCTAAAAGGTAACATTTTTTAATCAAGAGGCATTTTATTCAGCACTGAGGACCATATCAAATGTTTCAAAAGGTGGCAGTCTGGAAGCAAGAGATGTTATAGTGCCTTTCATTTGTGTACATGCCTCAAAAATGTCAAGTGGGTATCTTAGATATTCTACAGATCAGGTAGAAAATGTTTTCCACATATACAGGCCTGTTTTGGATTTTAATTCCCAGAAATCTTAGCCATAGTACACAACTTTGGAAATGGCAGGCCAAATTCCATCTGGTGATTTAAGCCAACCTAAATCTCCATTACATCAGTATTAGGCACTTTTTGAAGCAGGGCCCAGCAGAAGCAGCAGGGGAATGAGAGAACGTCATTTCAGAAAACGCCACCCTTCTAGCTCCCAGGATGCTCCCAAGAGCAGACAATGCAGCTTGTTTTCTCTTGATGGAGAAGCCACTCACTCACTTTCATAATGCTTATGGGCAATATGCCACTTCCTATACTATTACTGTTATGCCAGCTGACCAAGTTGTGGCTACAGTCAAAACCATTTATCCATCCCAAGCAATGCAAGTTTCCCCATTGTGAAGTACCAGAGCCAGGACTAAAGAGACATGAAACTGAGAGCTGCATTGGATTTGCTTTAAATACAACTGAGATTTGGCCTCCCTTAAGTTTGTATACCATATTTGTAAGTCTTTAGAACAAGAACTACAATTAGACCTTAGAACACCAGTGGGCCAATTACAGACTTTTAAAACGGAAGCATAGATTCTATGAAGGCACTTTGATATTTTGATGATTTCAAGACCATTTGTATACACAGTGCTCATCTGAAGAGGAAGATTACACCAGCTAACCAGCTTCAGTAGTGACGTTAACTATAGAAGTTTCTTTGCCCTTATATTAGGGGCTTGTCTGACATTTGTGTGTCTCATTCTACCAATAAAATCCCAAATGGGAGTCTTGCACTTTTAACACACTGCTAGAGAAGTGTGTGGTATCTAGTGACTTACAGATCACAGCAGTGTGAAGTTGGATGCAGCAGGCATTCGGGGCATTTCTATTCTTGTACTTAGACGCCCCCTCCTCCCTAACCCACACAGATCAGACCCACACAACCCAAACTGACCTCAGAGGATTGGCGTCTTGTAAGGCTTAATAAGTCATGTAAAATACAATGAAAGCCAGAGGAAATAACTCAAGAGAGTATCACACATTTCTATTCACAAGAAAAAGCTCCAGTCCATCTTTTTATTTTTTTGAAAAATTTCTGACATTACAGAACTAAACTGAAATGTATTAATTCCACTCTTACATTTCATGACATAACAGAAAAACTTCAATGAGCCAAGAAGGGGGAGAAGCTTATAAACTAAAATATGGATCAGCATTTTAACAGCTGAACAGAGAAAAGGAATTAAAATGCTGCAATTAAAAAAATCATGAGTGGATGGGTAAAGCATGTAGAACTGAAAATTTACAAACTAGTTAAAACCTGGAATTGCTGACTGCTCAGAAACTACACAGATGGATCATGGGGATGAACGGCAGAAACGGGTAATGAGTGAGGCGGTTGCATTGTCCTAGCTGCTTCCCATTCCACCAGTCTCCGAAGAAAGCCTACAAGGAGAACAGAGGTTAAAGTCCTTTTAGCAAATTTGGACTGGTTAAAGCCACAGTTCTAATGCAAGACAAACTCAATTCCATCTGTACAGTATTAGCATTTAAGAGACCCAAAGTTTACTGTTTAATAAAAAAGCTGACATTGATTTGTAGTACTCCTTATTTTACTTTATTGTACCGGTATTTAATTATACTCCACCTTTTTCCCAATGAGAGACCCAATGATAACTGCCAATCCCGTAAGAAGCAGCTGTAAGGTTTTCATCAGCAATGGCTCTAAGTATCTTGTTAGATGCTGAGGAGCTCAGGCTGCAGCAATATCAATGCAGCCACGTTCTCCCATGCTGGGACATACCATCACAACACCCTTTGATTTCCTGAGCTTTGTTAACAGCAGAAAAAGCTGAGTGCCTCTACTCCTACAACCATCTGCCAGATATGCAGTACGAAGATGTGGTTTGTTGCCTTGAAGACTGAATGTCCTGACCCGGAGGGAAGCCACTGATGACACAAGCCAGTAATGATATGGGAATTATGTGGTGGATTTACCAGACAAAGTAAGAATACAGTCAAATATTTAAAGGAAATATTCATATGGATTTGCTGTAATAGCTAGAGTCCTCTCTCAAGCGAGTCAGAACTAGTGCTAGGTATCAGTAGCAATATATGATCAGTTTTAACAGTCTGATGCTTAAAGGCTAAAGCTAAACTACATCTCTTCTGCCTGCCCAGTTTTAACCGAAGCCACATGTGTGAAATGCAAAGACAGCATTAAAATGTAAAAATGAGTTTGATAGCCTGGTCCTAAAGCCAGGATCAGAGTTTACTGTTCAATAAGTGTGGGTTCAAAGGTCCTGAAATTCAGGTTTTACATGTTCCCACCATCACTACAGCAGTTTTCATCCTGTGGGTCCCCAGATGTTTTGACCTTCAACTCCACTTGACAGCTGGTAAACTGGCTGGGACTCCTGGAAGTTGCAGGCCAAAACAACTTGGGATCCACAGGTTGAGAACCACTGCACTAGAAGTACACCAAGGTTTATGGTTGATTTTTGAGGGAGTTGGAAAGAAAAACGTTGCCTTTAACATTTCTCCATTCAGCCCTCTCAAGTCTTCAAGGAGGTGTAATGTTTACATCCAATAGGTGCAAGCCTAGGTACACAAAACTTACCTTTTTGGTTGATGCCCTCTATCTAGACTTTCCCAGCCGTGCAAGTGCTCCTCATCTAACATCAGACCCATCCAGGCTGGGAGTGATATTTTATGACCAAGTCTCAAGAGGTTGAGATGACCCAAGGACACAGAATGTCAGGAAAGGCCTGAAAGGCCCACATGAGCAGGGCATGTGTATGTAAACCTTCTCCCACCCAATCCTACTGGAATGCAATAAGGAATTGCTAGAATGGTCTAAGCAGCTATAATCTGATGACCAAAGGGAAGGCAAAAGAACTATATGCTGGAGCTGTTGAAAGGGCACAAGGGACTACATTTAACAGAGAACTTAAGAATTCTACTTATGTTTAGAATGAAACTATAGTGGAAAATGTCAAAGGGCAAGGACAGGATCCTAAAGGATGTGAAAATCTAGAACACTTAGGCAAATCATTCAGCAGTAAGGGATGCCTAGTGTTTCTCCCTATTAACAAATATTGACAGGACATCACTCCCCTACTTTAACACAGAGCTAATGACATTAAAATGGGTACAGGAACCAAGTTCTATATGAATGGCAGCTTGATAGAATAAGGGAGAAGAATGAAACTCAGATTCCTCCTTTTCCATCCTTAAAGCTCCATATGGTTATTGTAATTGCTTAGGAGTTGATGCTGTACAACACACAGTCACACTTACTATCAAGAACGGACATATACCTCACAAAGTTAACCTCGACATGACACTAGAAAACAAACGGCCAGCCCAAAAACTTGGTTAAGAGTGGACAATTTTTACTTAATGTGGTTACACTACAGAGCAGAACAGTTTTTTTAAAAAAAAAGTTACAATTGTGAAAGTCAAACTGCAGAAACAAGTATTTTAAAAGACTCCTGCTATTTAGGAAAAAGAGTTTGACAAAGCTGTGTAAGTCAGCCAGTTACGGGTCTCCCCCTCCCTCACAACAGGACCCCCATCTCCCTGAATTGCAAAGAGTGACATTGTATAGACGCCAGCCATCAGCTTTTTTAAACATGTTCCAGCAACTTTTTAAAATTACAAAGGATAAACACTTAGCATCTTAGCAGTCCCATCATCACCGTTCTTGCTCAATGTTGCCTCAGTATGTGAAAGTTTATAAACACAGGAGGCTGCTCAAAAAGTATAAGTACATGGACAATGTTTGTGCAGCAACCCCAGGCTAAAGATCATGTGTATTCATGTTCAGACAAAAGAACGAACACATGAACGCCATTGCTTAAAGGCAGCAGCATGTCATCTTGCTGCATATCCCTTTTGTCTGCACAATAGTCCAATCAGCTTCCAATGAGCCCTTAGTGAAGAAAACGAGCAGCTGCTGGCCTCAAAGAATAAGAAAAATAAGAATGACTGAAGCCAGCTGGCCAGACATTGCAGCTGACTGTTTTTCAATACCGATTTCATGCCCCAAGGAGCATCTGTTAAGATGTTCCTGACACTAGTCAAAGGCCAATACTGCCATCAATAGACAAGCGTTTTTAACAACAGTGCTAGGCTACTGAACTACTCACTTTAAGGGCTAAGCGCCTGACATTGACATTTAGAAATACACTTTAAAAGTGGGGCACCTGAAGCATTATTCCAACTGTTCATTGCAAGGTGTCCACTGCTCCAGATGCAGTCACCTCCTCAGTGGACAAAACGGTCTTCAATGTGGAGAAAGCCAGATGTCTGAACCAGACTTTGCACATCTGCCATAAGCTATACAAAGGAAATGATGTGGCTGCAGAGAATATATTGTAGTTCTACTGAGTGAATGAATTACAAGGCTGGCTGGGCAACAGGTTTCATGGAAAAGTGGCAAGATACGTGAAAGCAGGGCAGTAGGTAAAATCAAATCTATTAAGCATCAGAACCTCCAAAGAATATGGTTTCTATATGTAATCAATGTTGTATGTTAGCCTAGCCTGGTGCTATGCAGATATTTCAGACTACTACGCCCCATTAGCCAGCAAAGCCAATGCCCAAGTGTAGTAGTCCAAATCAATACACAGGACGCCAAGTCAGTGAAGGCCGTTGTAGTGCAATGGTTGAGTATGTACTGAAAGCCTTTAGCCTGGGGGTGCAATGTGATCACTTAAACCAGCTTGTGGCCACAGAGTTCAGTCCCAATTCAGGCACATCTGTGTACGTTTCCACTGTGACAACTTTATTACAAAGACAGACATTGAGACAGGGTTGGCCAAAGTAGCCTCTTTGCACAGCTTAAAGCAAGGAATTGCAAATGAGTACTTTTGTTAACAGACGCTAGCATAATTCCCAGCCCGCTCACTCCCTCCCCACCCACCTTATTCCAGGTAACAATGCAAACAAAACTACTAAAAGTAAAACTACTACAAGCTACATAATCAAGATCACTATTGGACTTGAAATCTTATTAATACACTTGCTCAATTGTCTTTGACCTAGTAGCGGTCGCCAGCAAAAAGAAACTCCATTCTAAAGGAATCACAAGCTCACTTTGCTTTGAAGTTTAAAAAAAATCTCTTCCAAGTCTCCTCTACAGGATTCCCCACATTGCTGAAAAAAATTCTGCTGTTCCTCTAAGGCCACAAGCAGATACTCAGTAGGGAGAGAATCTCTGTTTTTCCGTTTTCAGTTTGTTAGTAACACATGGCACAGCTGAGGTGGTGGAGGCACCCTTAGCAGCAGACACAACATTTAGAGCCAGGAGAGGGACGGGTTTCATGCCAAGCAGACTGGAGACACAGGGGGCGGTCGGAAGAGGGTTGGGGAGACTGGAGGGTGCGTCGGAGACCCCTGCTGTCGCAAGCGAGGGGGTGGTGGTGGAGGAGGAAGAAGAAGAAGGGGTGGAGGGTTGAGAGAGGTTGATGCTGAGGTGGTCGGGGATCGTGACGGAGGCTGCCTGGGAGGAGGGTTTAGCGCTTTCTAAACTGTAACAGAGGAAAAAAGGAACAAAAATACGGGTGGGTGGGTGGGAACACCACACAAAAAGCACAGGACACAAACAGCTTAAATAGCAAGAGCCTAGTCTAGGAAGGTTTGGAAACAGCATAGCCAGAAGAAAGATGGGATAGGGAGAGAATACTAGCTGCAAGGGAACCTCAACACTCTCTTGGTGTACCAATGGCTGCTAACAGACTTCCCTAAACACAGCCCCACTCCTCCCCACCAAATCCCAGACTCAAACCCATTATAATTTTTTTTTGGCTTTTGAGGACATTGGTTGTTTCAGTACTGAACTACAGAGCGCGCACACACACATATAATAGAGCCAAGGCAGGTGAAACCCCAACTCTTCTATGTAAGTCCTTGTATTGCATCACTTTCCCCATGCAATCCATGCATCTATTTTTTCAGGTTGAACAAGGATACTCCATAGACCCTTTCAATACATGTATTTGTGCAGCAAACTAGTTCTAGCTATATCATGCACCATAACTAACTGGGAAGTCTTAATGAAAGAAATACTTAGGCCAACTGCCAGAGGCGTAACACAAACCAATTTTCTCTATTGCTGAACAGAAATAATCCTTTATCTAGTGAGAGGACCATTTTAAAATGTGCTTAAAATATAGTACTTAAACCACACCAAATAACTAAAGGAAGGTTTAATTTACTTGTGATAGAAAATACCTTTGAACTCATCTCTTGTTTTTAGGTGTGCTTCTCAATTACATTTTCTAGGATGTGTAGCTGGTTTAAGAGATGTGGTCTGGTTTGAAAGAAGACCAGGACCACACTTAAACCAAATTATACAATTGTGATAGAAATAGTCTTCCTCAATACCCTCTGCACATGAAATCCAGTTTTGATTAAGACCATCAGATTTAACAGGACACTCAGCACACCAAAACAAACAGGCACCAACCTTTCCTCCTCTTACTTTTTTTCTGCACCAATTGTGTTTTCCTAATGTTATCACAACAAAAAGGCACCATCCATTCAATCAAGTGGAAATGACACACAGCTTCCTGCCTTTAACTCAGATGCATTTCTTTTAATGCCACCAGAAAGCAAGCTTAGAGGTGGAGTGATTGTGTTGTACAGAATGACTGGTCCCCACTACTTAGTGTGGGTCTGACCTGAGTAAACAGGAGTCTTGCAAATACTTTTCAAAGTCTCATTTGCAAGCAGACATGATTTAGAAGGCAATAGGCAATCCAGCTGGCAGGATCTGTTTTTAGCTATGGTAAGCACTTGGCCTCGGGTACTACACAAAGGATACTCAAAATCCTTGCACTTTAGTCTTTGGCTCCATGGTAGCCATTTGCAAGTGTCACCAGGACACTAACAAGGCAGAACCACTTCCTGAGGGATTCCCTTCCCTTCCAATCCACAATATACTAGTTCGGAGGTGTGTTATAGAATAATGCTTGACATCCACACAAAGGAGACCCAATATGAATGAGTTGTTCATGAGTAGAACTTTTAATTTTGCTACACAGGACTCTCAATTTTGGTGAGAAAACATTTAAACGAGCTTCCTTTAACAAGGTTCTATCTAGCTAGTTCAGAAGACAACTGGGCCAATCAATACAAAGAAGCAACAGCTTCCTGGGCACCCTGAAACATTCTCCTCTGTTCCAAGAATCTGCAGGTACTTTCAGTTGCTCAAGGTAATGCATCAAGACACTGATTTCCAAGTACTAGCAAGTACAGATTTGAGAAGGTACCTATTTATTCACAATGTGATAGAATGAACCATCAACTTTTCAATGGGGAGCTAAAATGACTGACTGAAACATCAGTTTCCTGCTAGCTTCCAGCTCTCTTTGCCACTCTGCCCAGATTCTGAATACTGGTCCAGCCATTTTGAAAGAAGCACCAGAACTACAGCAGTGACGGAAGAGCAGAAATCTAGGACGCACCACGCCATCTGCTCAGCCCTGGGTTTTTAATTATTGAAGTCAATGCTCTCCCCACTGAGCTGGTGCTTTTACTTTTGACTTATGAAATCACCTAACCAGCTCGAAAGCTACAGAGGGCTACTTGCCAAGTAGGCTTTAAGGACAGGACCTGAGAAGCAGCAATTGCTTGCTGCAGAGACTGCTGCAGCTTTCAACTGAAGCTTTGCTGGTAGAAATATTGGAAGGGAGAAAAGGAATTGAAGGAGCCTTCCAGTGCACACAGCCACATCCCCCAAGGTAGCACTAAGTCTTTACTTTCTGTTCCAGTTCCAACCAATGGGGCTGCACAGTTTCTAGGACTCCTGCACGGCATCAACTACCTTTCCCGAAACCCAGCAATAATCTTATTTTTGTACAGGCTTTGTTATAAGCTCCCAACTTAAATCTGCCTCAATGTTAGATAGACTTCCCAGAAAAAGTGGTGAATATTTCTGTCATCAGCCAGGAACAATATAGTAAAAACAGCTCATGGCTTGCTAGCTAAAGATGAGGATATCCACATATCCCCCCATTTACTTCAATCGCTCTCTTTCCTCCAATCTTCATTCACCATGCTCACAAAGAGAAGGGAATGGGACATGAAACAGTAGTATTTACCTACCAATGTTACAGGGGAAGGACAGGTGTTTTGGGAAATGTTTCAGTGCTAAGAAATCACTTTTCAGAATACCTAGTTTTAGACACACTTCACATTCACATTTCTGCCAACTGATACATGCATTAGCAAGAAGTATACCATTTGAAGAGACTTACCTGACATTAATTAGATATTGAGCCAGGCTAATGCTGGCTGCAGATCCAGTTATGGTAACCTGCCTGTCAGTAGATCCTTCCACTGGATTGGCAATTTTGATCTGCGCCCCAGACATCTGGCGAATCTCGTTGATCTTGGCGCCTTGACGCCCAATGATACAGCCAATCAACTGAGTGGTTTAAAAAAAGGGGGGTCAGAATGGAGTCTGAGAGTCCAACATTATCTGGCACTTTCTCTACAGACCAAGGATTAACTAACAGAATGTGGAAAGCTAAGTAAACAACTTGTTAATCTCATGTTTGGTAAATAATCATTTTCCTATATTAGTATTCATATTCAGAGTACCGAAATGAAAGCAAACTATAACTGCATATTAAAAGAATTTTCTAAATTTGATTTTCCAGCAAACAAACAGTAACTATCTATAGATAAAAGAGTAACTTGTAACATTACCTTAGTCAGAAAATTCAAATTAAGAACAGGCAATTAGTGCTCTACAAATGTCTTGGACTACAACTCCCTTGAGCCCCAGTTAACATAGTTTATGATCAGGAATTATTGAGCCTTGCACACTCTGGCTTCATTATTTTTCATGTTGCCCCACATTGCAAACATTAAGTTGGCTTGTTTATTATCTTCCTCACATTATCACTGGTCTGTTTGAGCAGTCTGAGAAACTTCCCTCACATTCCTGCCTTGATACAACTATACTAAACACATGGGGCAAATCCAATGTGTTGTAGGACTGCAATAACATTATTAAAAAGAGCAACAGCACTTTTTTCCACACTGTCATTCAGGAAGCTGAAATCATGACCAAGGGTCAACTGAAGAACTGATCTAGTTTCATTCTCTGTACAGGCAGTCCCCAGGTTACAAACAAGATAGGTTCTGTAAATTTGTTCTTAAGTTAAATTTGTATGTAAGTTGGAACAGGTACATCTTAGTAAGCTTTGGATAGCATAGGGAAGGGTTAACACCCCTGTGATATTTGTTTTGCTGTCTGCCCCCCGTTCAGATTTCACCTCACTGTGAGAACTGGATTTTGAAAAAATTGACTTGTTGTGGAAATAAGGATTGGTGAGAAAGCCTCAGTAGAGACGCCTTTTCTCCATGATACCTCTTTCAGAAATGAATTTCCCTTCCTAGGAACAGATTTCTCTCCCTTCCTGTTGTCTCACCCCTGTTCTTAACTATGAGTCATTTGTAACTCAGGGACTGCCTGTATATGTATACACACTTTCAAGCTGCGTGTCATCTTATGGTAACCAATAATTTCATAGTGTTTTCTTAGGCAAAGAATAATCAAGAGTTTTGCCAGTTCCTGCCTTTGAAATGCAGCACACAGCAACTAATTTTTATTGGTGGGCTCCCATCCCAAGAATTGTACTAACAAGGGCTGACCCTGCCTTCCATTCAAGATCATTCTTATGGGCTATTTTTTGTTTGTTTGTTTCCTGCTTCTTGGCAGGGGGTTGGACTGGATGGCCCATGAGGTCTCTTCCAACTCTACTATTCTATGATTCTATGTCAGCCTGACCTCCCATTTGTTTGAGTCATATTAACAATTATAGTTGCTTCTCAGTAATAAAAAGCATATGCTATTACTGATATTTCTTGCATAATTAACTTGTATTGTTTTTTTTCAATTAGGGAGCCTGCCCACCAATAAGTGCAGATATTGTAACTTTACAACAAAACAAGAGTGCACAATGCATGCAGTAATACACAGTAGACAGAACAGACCCTGATGAGTATAGAAGCCTTAGTAACACAAGCTGCTATACAACACTAATATAACTACAAACATATTAGAAATGCACTAGGATTCAACAAAGTCTTTGGCCTCAATTCAGATTATACTTAAAGGCCATGATTATCCGAACAGCTTGCTTAGTTTGCCATTTAATTCAAAGTGACATGAAATCACCCCAAGTTGGCTGCAGTGAGACAACTACATTGGTTCAACAGTTCTATTGTTTGCAATACTGCCCCAACAACACAAAGAGACCCAAACATTGTGTTATATTGCATCAATTTGGAGCACATGTAAGTCTCATGGTATCTGTATGCTCAAAGCTTCACTGCAAAGGAGCTCCATCATAACTGAGCAAAAGACTCAGTGGTTTGCAATCTTCTACTTCAATTTTAACCCGTATGAATAAAAAGTAGGATATGACAACTTTATGCTATATTGCAACCCTCACAATTCCTGACCAATAGACATGGAGGCTGAGATTTAGGACGACTTCAAAATATCTGAAGAACAGCAGGTTACCTCTTTCTATGTTTGGAGGTATTCAGAATTTTACACACCACTTTCTGACTTTCACAGCAAATCAAGTATCTCAATTTCCTATTTTTAGCAACACTGAAACCAAATTGTGTCTGCCAACCCATTCACCTCCCCAATTCTAGATTGTAAAGACAACATTAAGATGAGTTTCAGAAGGATTGAAATGAGAAAGTACAACGGTTCTCTCAGTTCAGTCATGGAATTGAACCATAAAGCAAAGCCTGCTAAAAATTATTACTGCCCTTTCTCCCCCTACAAAAATAGCAAACTCTCTCCTGCAAACCTCACAAGGCTTTCAAATTCATTTTAAAAATAGGTTACAAATACTTTTACTGTATTTTAAGCAAGTTGCATAGTTTCAAAAAGGTCCAGAAACCTTAAAATAATCTCTAGAGTCAAGGCCCACATTAGCCCTAGAACTTGTTTGTTTGTTTATTTTTTAAAGAAGAGATGTTATGGTGCCCTAGTTACAGCACTATAGCTCAACTGCCTTCTCTTCTACAAATATGCAAATGTCCTGAATATAAAAACTCCACTCATGTGTAGTAAATAGAAGATAGCTATCCAGGCTATAGCACAAGAACAATGCTACAATGTCCTGTGATGGTATTCTTGGGAAAAGAGCACAGGAGCTCAGGGCCAGTGGAATTGCTCTAAATAAGTTCTTACATTTCTACGTATTTTGCAACTCTGAAAATACTTACATCATTTGGAATGGTGAGTTCATGAGAAGTAGTTTGAGCCGATGCATCCAGACCTGCTAAAGACATAGAAAGAGACCAAAGCACATTTTAGCATGAGGTAGAGATAGCAGGAACCAGACCAGTCAGGTTAGCACTTGCTGCCGGAAAAACTGCTATCCTGAAGAGGTTCAGACAGAACAGCAAGATGTAAGATGCTAAATCCAAGCCCTTTCCTCCTCTTCCTAAGTATCTGAGAATTAAAGTTTCTGAGCAGACAACAAAAAAATGGGTTCTATCTGGTCAGGGTGAAGAGAACATGTAGCATATTTGTTCAAATATACAAATGAAGTAGCCAGAGTCACCCTTTATGCAACTATCTCAGAAAAATGTAGCAAATACAAACTCAAAAACAAATATGCACTCCCATCTTTTCTTCAGATCTTAGTCATATGTCAGAGTTCTTCCTGACACAAATACTGTTAAGGCACAATCTGCACTGACCAAATGGAGGATGGATACTGCTATCAAAATCATGTGATCTGATCTTTAAATTTAGCAACCCAATATACCTATTGCATAACATGTGGCTAACCTACCACTTTCAAAAATGAACAACTTTGCTACTAAGTGAGAAATTAGACACTTTCTATTACACTCTATTGTCCAATAGGTTCCAGCTGGATTTCTTTTGTAAAAGAGAAGAGAATAAAACCTAATCAATATCTGCACCTGTACTACTTTCTACATTTTGCAATTGCTTGCACTGTATCTGGTTAGTAGAACTGACTATAAAGGAAAGAATCTCCCACCAATATGAACACACAATAGAGTAACTACAGTTTTTTTTCAGTCATTACCCCAATAGCCTTTCTCATCTGGAGAGCTGGATTCAACGCCTGTCAAGATACAAGGGACAATAAGTGTGGTGGTCCTAGCTGAAGCCCTATCAGACTTTCAGCCACATGACAAACTTTTATACAATTTGGCACAACTGTCAGGATTGCAGCAGCTGGAGGCAAGAAATAACTGGCAAAGCTACTGAAAGGGTTATGGGGAAAACAGCATACACACCCTACCTAGCAGCAATCGCATGTCTCATTTCCATGGGTAGTGAAGACCACCCACTCCCCAAGATTGTTACCTGTTGACTTTTTAAAGTGAGATAATGGAGCTTAAGGCCAGCATCTGCATTAAAGGCCAAGTGATGATTCTTGGACTGCTAGCTTATACAAGAAAGAAGGGATTTTCATACCACTGAATCCAGTGTTGCCATGAGACATTGGAAAGTGTGACTGTTGCATTGCCAACTGGTGCAGCTTGGTCAGCTAAAAGGGAGAGAAAGAGAAATGACGTTAGGAATTTTGAAAGCCTACCTGTTCCGCATACAGTTTTAAAAGAGAGGGAAATAAACAGACACTGCAAGCTGAGCATGAAGTGCTGCACCTTGGGGCAGGAGTTTAGGAGAAGGGTTAAGGAGCAAGCACTGCCCTGAGCAGAAATGGGTGCAGACAGAAGGGAAGCACCATGGGGTGTAGGGCCAACCCCCATCTCAAAGTACCCTGGGTTTAACAGGAGGCATCTGCAGTGAATTGTGACAAACACTAGGAGACAAAGCACGAACAGGCAAAGTAACACAGAGACTGATTTGCAGTGGTGCTTGGGATGCACCATGCAGGACTCTGTCAAGCATTTGGAGGAGAGAGGTATATCATGAAGAGTGACTAAATGGAGCCAGATGCTCTCCCCTATATTAAACAGCACAATTTACTAGATCTTTCCACTAGACTTACTCAGCCCAGCCCCGCTCTTTCTTTTCCTAAGTATGCCACAAGCAGAGATCAAAGTCCTATGGGCCCTTCCATAAGAAGTGCTACAACTAACGCAAACACAGACATTATCAGTAAAAAAAATAGGGAGGTAAAGCACCCTTTTTACATCAAATTAAAATTGCTAACGGCTTTTAAATTAAGCTGGAAGCGTGGCAAGGAAATGCACCCCAAGAAATCACTCCACCACCTTCTAGTCACACCTGCACAGTAACATGATGTACAGAGCATCATGCTTAAAGAGGAAAGCAGAGGTTTGAAGCGAGCTTCCCCTTCACCACCACCAGTTAAATGCACTACACCTATGCCCTTTTTACCAAGAACCACAATGACAGTATACCATGGAGTTTTGTCTTGTTTGTTTTAAAGGGTTTATGTCAAATTGGGAGAAGTGGGAGGAAACTGGAACTTGGCAATGTGTACCAAGTTTTGCTGTGCAAGTGTGTCACAGGCCGGCAGGAAAAGAAGGACAGCTCAAGACTGGCTACGCAAAGAAGCGCTGAACAAAATTTGAGGATCATTTTAGATCAAATTGTGGTTTCAAATCAAAACAGATTGCTAAAGCTGCTTATTAAGAAAGCATGGAGAAATTTTGAAGGGAGGAGTGGGGTGGTTTCAAGACAAGAAGTGTAAACAAAACTTACATCTGGCTGTGGAATGGCATACTGTCCTTGAATGGTATAGGCCTACAAAAAGGAGGAAAACAGTCCTATTAAAAACCATTGGACAGCCACCCAGTGACAGATAGATTTCAACTAGCCAGGAAGCCAGAAAGCTGAGGGGGAGAATTGGTGGGAGCCTGAAGGCAGGTCTCTAAGGGGGCTGCTTAAATTAGCTAAGTGTATATAGCGTGAAAAGGGAAACTGGTCCCCTGCCACAAAAAGGATTAGTGTTAACTGCTGGTTGTTGGTGATGATTTGTGTAGTGGAGGACTGGACAGTGCTACAAGCCCTCTTGCCCTACATACAACCCAGACTTGACCCCACAGGGAAGCTTAATTACCTCCTATGCTCCAACTGCTTTTAAAGCTAAAAGGAACCAGCTGAGTGTTCAGCCCCATCCCACTAAATTAGTTGCCCAACACTCCATGCTCAGGAACCTACGGAGGACACACTATTGCCAGGTCCTAGATGGCAGAACTACATCTGGAAGACAGGGAGAGAGTAGCTGCCAAACTGGATGGTTTTGGCAATTACGCTACTGAAGCAACCCAGCAAGGCAGTGACTGTGTGGGGACTGGTTAAGACTAAGTGAAGCTTTAGGGGCACAAGTCTCATGCTTATAGGGCATGGGGAGAACTGCAGCCCAGGTTGGAACGGACCAAGCTGTAACCACCTGCAGGGCTGCCTACTGGCCTGCTGAGAACTGTTTGGTGGCCTTAATCCAGTTCCCAATGAACAGGAGTTCACAGCACAAGCCGCCACCACCAGTCTTGCCACCCTTGTTGGCAGTCTCAAAGAGGCCAAGGATTGAATGGGCCATGGAGACTGAACTCCCCTCTCACCTCTTGAGGTGGTCCCTCCAGGTCAGAGTTGAGGCACATTGATGGGGCGGTGTGGGGGTAGCTTGCACTGCCGCTGCTGTACCTGTCCTGTGGATAAATAGAGGACTTCAGTCTCCAGGGCTGTCAATCCGAAACCTTTCGCTAACACCAAAGTCATATAAAACTTTCTCTGATCAAGGGCTAATCTGTGCTAGATAGATGCTGCCTTACTCTGACTCAAGTCACATCAGTAGCACAGACAACAGTGTGAGATTTCCCTGAGGGCAAGTCCCAATTATTGGCACCCTCAGGGGCCGGGGGAGTCTGCACGGATACAATGACCCTCAATCTTGAATAGAGCTACCCTACCACAAAAGACCAACTTCTAGGATGCAAGCGAGCAACTGCAAATATCTTCCATAACCTCCCATGTGCCGTTCCACTGCCAATGAACTGGTTAGCAAGCTGTCAAGAGCCTCTGGAGAGTAGGTAATATGAACAGGGCAAGGAAGAAGAGGGAAGGGATTGAGGCAAGAACAAGACCGGGACAGCACCTTTTCCCCAGCAAGAGGTTATCAGACAGATCTCCCAAATATAAGTGGCATATCAATGTGCAAGCACTGGGTACACCGTAGCAAGACCTGTACAGCTGCTGCCTCTACATTCTGTTACTGACTGAAACTATCCGTTAATGCCTAGCACACCAACACTCAACATTTACAGTCTTCAATTTGTTTAGCTCACCCCTCTCCCACCCATCAGTTAAGCCAAATCTACTTCTGAAGCACTGGAACTATTAATGCTGCCCCTTCAAAGGGGCAGATGAGTATTACAGATGATTATTGAGGCATTTGAATAACCAAGTCTTCAGAGTGTTCCAATTCCAGATACTCACGCAAGATTCTTCCCTGGACACAAAGTTCCAAAAGGCTTCATGCTTCTCAGAACTGCATGTCTCACCCTCACACAAACTCTATCTGGCTAAATTGGCTTCATGTATTGGAAAGTTCAGCTGTAATTTTTTTAATGCCTTGCAGAAAATACCTGAACTCTTACAGCCCATCAAGCAAGCAGATTTCATTGGAAATGGTAATAGGATTCAAGCCAGCTGGGAGACTGAAGCCCCATCCTGCATTGGCCATAATAATGTTTAACTTTACCCAAAAATTGACACTTGTGTCTCACCTCCCATATACCTTAAGCAACTTACGTAATTGTGTTTGAGAAAGACTCAGATCCAGTATCAACAGCATGTTTTAAGCTAGAAATGTAAAATCCTTGAGATGACAGGAAAGAACCATTCAGGGCACCATCACGTTAAAGGAACTTGTTTCCATAGTCTAGATTTTGGCCTATAGCTATCATGGTGGCAATCAGGATCTCCTCACTTCCCCAGTCTGCTGGGTTCTAGTTGTCACGACACCTGTTTGTCTCAATAGTAATCCCTTGCTGCTTTTGAACTACTGTTCTGCAGAATTCAAGCTAGTTGCAATCACTAATTGCAAGTGTTGCCTCAAAATCAAAAGCAGAAGACATTTGGTTTGCTGGTATGTCTGAAGTGGACTGCCAACTCCAGCTAACTCCCCCAATGCACATGGCTATCTACATGAAATCCCAAAGAATATCAGAGCGTCTTGACCATTCGAGAGCAGCCTCCAAAGAACAAAACCAAAGCAGCAGAAGTAGCACTGTGCTGGCCAGGTGGGCAGCACAGGTGATAAGCATGCAGAGTGGTTTGATGTGTGCTGGCAGTGTTGAAGCTTGGTAGGCTACAGTTTTCTTGCCCCCGCCCATAACCAACAAGAGGAATGGCCTTACCTGACCGCCTGCAAAGATGACAGGAGAACTGGATGGCTTAGGTCGGTAAGGGATGGTGACGCCCTTGGGGGGAGACTAGATTAAGGAAGAGGCAAAGAAAAACATGGTTAATTGTTGGGCACTCAAACTTCAAGATAGTTCAGTATCTGGCAGAAGATTGTACAGCTCTGTGAGGTGTTTAAGCTGATTACGTACTCAAACTTGCACAATTCCTCCTTTGATCTGTCACTGAACAGAAGCCATATTGGTTTCTATAGCAGAAGGTTAACTCTGGCAGTTTTAGTGTATTTCATTTATTTATAGCATTAACTCTCACACAAGAACAGCCTGCTTCAACCAATATGAATAAGAGGAAAAGCATTGTTTTAAAAAGCATCCTGCAGCCTGATCAAATGAAAATATTGGGAACCAAATACAAAGTCATTGTGAAGTGAAGGCCAGTGTACATGATATTGCTCTGACAAGCAGAATCATTTGAGGTTATAAACACTACAGATAGTTGCTGTTGTGTGGTTCAGGTTTCGGAGTTAAGGCAACCCTACCATGGAATTTTCTTGATAAGACTTGTTCAAAGAAGGTCTGCCACTGCCTTCCTCTGAAGCTGAGAGATTCCAAAGTGGCCAAGTGAATTACCCTGAATGAATGGGGAATTGAACTCAGGGCTCCAGGCACTGTCCAATTCTTAAACCACTATGCCACAGTGCCTCACAGAAAAAGATACAGAGATAGAGAGATACAGCGATACAGTCAACACAAACGGGGTCCTACAACACACACTCTCATATGGTCTTGTGCCAAGTGTCGGCAACTTTTACTAGCTAAGTTTGTTCCTCAGGCACACTACTGCTAGCTACCTCCCATGCTTTTTGTAGGCTAGACCAAGAATTACCTTCTGTACACCTATAAGCTGTTGATTTTAAGCACATTCAGATGCTTTTATAGTAACAATTCCTTCCTCACAGTTCTATTTCAAGGGGTGCTAAAATTGGATGTAGCAATTTAAAAACTCTGTTTCTCCACTATCAAGTCCTTATGAACTTGAAACCAGGAAAATATTTCCTAGTTTCTATGACAGTATGTTGTGACAGACTGGCTTTCCCCCCTAAATTGCCAGGGACAATACCATTTATGTGTCCACTGACCGCAATTGTTTCTTTCCTTCTTGGAAACATGCCAGGGACTAGCACCAATCTATAGACCACCATTTTGAGTAGCACTGACATAACACACCACACGTAGGAAGAGAGGATTCTCACATATGCAGGCAGGCTCCCAGGCATGTTATGAAGTAAAAACACTCAGACAGCTGTCAGAACAGGAATTTAATATCAGCTGTTCAAAAATAAAATGCAACAGCAGCCCTTCTGTTGCACTCACAATCTTTCAGTATCTTAAAGACAGGGCACTCAGTCTTTTCTACTTACCTCCAGCATGACCACACAAATCTGTTTGACGCATTCAATGATGGACTGAGGAATCCCAGCGATGGTGATTGCTCTTTCAGTAGAGTTGGGTAACATGTCTCCTGCCACTTGGACCTGTGCCCCTGTGCTCTTTAAGATTAAAAATACCAAGTCACATTTTTGCTTCTTCAGTTATTGGTCTTACAATATGATAGCTGGCTAGCACAGAGGAATTGCCATTTCCCCCTCTTCCAAGCTATTTGGAACTAGCCAAAAGAAGAGGGCTCCATTTTTACAATACAGCTATTTTTACGTAATACATCACAGTATTTGATTCAGCATGAGAGCCAAGGCTTCACATTCCTTACGACATCCAATTTTCATAAATAGCTTTAAAGGCAAAGATCTAGTGTTCCAGACTCCACAGATTCTACAACAAACCTATTGGGCAGGTTCCTTCCATCATGAACTGCAAGAATATCCTGTACTATCTCATAACTACAATTTTTGGCAGCTTGAAGGTTAAACATCCTAATACTGATGAGATAAACTATTTCATATCTAGTATTACATATCAGGTAATATGTTAATCAACAAATAATCTGATCAATATAATCCACTTCTTACCTTCAATGCACTTCTATAATTTTTTAAGTTCAAGAATAGTATGCCAAAAAATTTACAAAATGGCCAGTGTTTGATACTGTGCCCTCAGCTAAAATGTAGAATTGATAACCACCAGCTGTAAACTGAGAGTCAGCATTAAGTAGGTCTATCAGCCAGTGTTTATTTCCCAGGCAGCTCTAACTGTGACAGTATGAAAAACTAATTCAAATGGATCATCTATGGCAGGCATTTCTAAACCTAGCTAAACTCTGAAGATGGGAAGACAAGAGTAGAATAAACAATCATAGACCGAGGGTAGGCGAAGGGGCCTGTATAAAAGAAAACAGTCAGCTTCACATCTATGAATGTTACAATTCTTTAGATTCAGCAACGTAAGGTTTGCTCTGACAAGTCGTGTAATAGAAAGCATCTGATAAGAACATTAAAGAACTCAAACACTCTACTTAGTATTTTTCCTATCAAAATAGCATTGTATTCAAAGACACCAATTAAGAGAAAAATGCTGCACCTCCTTCATTCGAACTTCTCCCTAACTATGGAACAATTGTTTACACAATATAGTAGGGATTTGAGATATTCTTAATACTATCCTTCAATGTAAGTACTGTTGTACCACAAGTTGCCCTACTCTGCCTTGACTTCAGAAATTGTTAACCTGTCTTTACAAATTGAACAACTATTTAAACAAATGAAGGTATGGTCCCAGGACTGTCTAGTTCATCCACTGAGAGCACTGCCTACCACGAGGAACCCTCTTTCATTTATCTGACAACAACTGATCCTGGAAGCAAAACACGAAAGACAAAGAGAGTTAACTTATGCAAAGCACCCAGCTATACCAAGTCTGACTCTAGCCATCAAGTCTCAGTTTCATGAGCACTAAATATAAATGGCTGTATTAAGTAGGATGACACAGAGTCTATGTGTGGTATTCACCCTCAACACATTTGGCACATGATGAGGTCATGATTAAAGGGAATGAATGTAGCATTTGCAACAGAGGCAAGCAGCAAACAAGTCTCACTGGCCTAGCTGAGTTCAGTACACACCTCTCTTATCTCCTTGATCTTGCAGCCTCCTTTCCCAATAAGAGAGCCACATTGGCTGGCAGGTACTACAAGTCTCAGAGTAACAGGGGGCCTGCTTGAAGCCGTGCTGTTGGTCATTGAGCTGCTGATGTCCTGAAAAAAAGATGTTAAAGAAACTTCAAACTACAGAAACTTCAAATGAAGGCCAGAAATAGTGGAAATTTTAAATACACAATGCTTAGGAAAAAAGGTAAATTTCAGGTAATACATGCTTTTGGCTGAGAGAAAGATACAAACTACAGGTGCATTTTGTCACTAGACTGCTGTTTCAGCATCCACGCAGCATTAATATCTTTACTGTATCTTCTGCTGAGGAAGTGCCCCAAACGTGCTTGGTCAAACAGTGACTAGCGAATGTTACTGATTCAATAATCAACAACAACATCAGCCAAGGTGTCTGATACATTACACTGACACCTAGATTCTCCTGCAACCACAAGTGGACAGAGTGCACTAACATGTTCAATAAATCAGCTTGGAAGCAGCCAAAACTAGAGCATGTGTTATTCATATTTCGACTAAGGAAATACTCTTTGTGATGCCTTTGGGTCAGGTGTATGTATCAACGTCATTTTTCCCAAGGGCCACATCAGCTTTATAGTTGCCTTCAAAGTGCCGTTGAATCTATGGACTTAGAATTCATGGATACATAGGGGCAGCAATATTTTTTTATATATAGAGGCTGGTGCTCTTTAGGTTTTACCCAATTCGGGTCCCCAGATGTTACTGAATGACAACTTCCATCACTTTTGATTATCAGCCATGTATAATGGGGATAAATGAAATTGCAACTCAACAGCACTTATGATTTGGCTTGGGGAAAGGCTAAAGGACCTTCGAAGTTAGACATATCTACAAGCCTTGTACCTAAATTCAAACCACATTATCCTGACTAAAGAGAACAAACAGCAGGCTTCCAGATCACAACTGCTACAAAATCTACCTTGTTTTCCCAAAAACAAGACAGGGTCTTACATTAATTTTTGCTCCAAAAGATGTGTTAGGGCTTATTTTCAGGGGATGTCTTATTTTTCCATGAACAACAATATGCATTTATTCTTGAACAAAAATCCGCATATATTCAAATATAGTCATATCATGTTTCTTATTCATTTATTTACATATGGTGCTGTACTGTAGTAAATTGTGGATAAACTATATACAAAGGAAAACAAGATGTCCTGAAGAATGGCATTCAAAAGACCCAAGTAACCCAAAACATTAAGAGTTGTCAAGTATTGGCTCTCACACACAGATCGGGTAGCCCCGCTAGGGTCATTCCACACCTGAGCCCATTAAATTAGAGCATTGTGGCTGCTTCCAGTTACCAGGGGAAGCCAACCACTACACTTGGCTGCAATGGAACCCAGAAGAGAGCAGCTGGAACATCAAGGGACCTAACAGCACGTGATGCGCCTGTGACAGGAGTGATGCCATCAGGACTATCCAATCTGTGTGTTAGAACCTGGCATTCACCAACTCTTATCACCTTGAGTTTCTTAGGGTCTTTTGAGTGTGATTCTTTGGATGGCATCTGCTTTCGTTAGTTAAGGATGTATATGTCCTCCTGAATTCCACTGCCAATTGAGTTTACTTTTTTACATCAAGAGCTGCCTGGACACTAACTTTTTAATGAACTGTAAATAGGGCTTATTTTTGAAGTAGGGCTTATAGTTCGAGCATCCTTCAAAAATTCTGAAAATACATACTAGGACTTATTGTCGGGGTAGATTTTATTTTCAGGCAAACAAGGTAGTCACAATGTCTAATGATGAGAAATACAGGAGATGTCCAGTATCTGGAGAGCCAGATATAATGACAACGTGGGCCGCAATCAGCCCATGGGCCTTGTATGACACATGTGCTTTGAGTCATCTAATAAGCTCCTCCTTCAAAGAGAACTTACCAGTTTGAATCAAGAATATAGCAAAATCTTATTCAAGATACAATTGTATTTCACAAAGCCACTGAAAGGTATTGTAGACATGTTATAAAGGGGGGGGGGGGGGGGGGGCTGGGTGCTGAAGCCAGATGCAACTCTGGATTGACCAAAATAACCAAGCAGTCACTTTCTCCTCAAAGGGCATATCAATTAGACACTAAATACTTCAGTCTGTACTATTGCTTACAATCTATCAGATTCCAACTATACTTCACAATAGAGTATAAGAAGGCTATCACTACACAAACTATTGTGTTGAGCAAGCTGCAAATCTCTTTGCCAAAAGCAAAGCGACACCATCTTGCCCTTGTCAAGGACAGTTCAAGCTTTTCAAAACAAGGTGGGGACTGTAGAAAGATCCCTCTCAAGTTACTAATGTTCTGGTAATACTTAGGCAGTGCATTTCAAAAGTTAACAAGACATAGCTTTGCACACATATTGCAGGGGTTCATTTGATTTAACTTCTTGGCTTTAGGGGAATAAACACATTTAAATTCCAATTGAGATGTAGTGTTTCACACCACTTTTCTGTATTGTTTGTTAAATTGAAATACCAGTATTATGCTTCATAGAACAGAACCGTTTGGAATGGTTCTCCTAAAACAGCAGGGCAAATAACCCTGGCAAAGGGGGAAGACATGATATTGAGTAAGATCACGATTTTACCAGGCTAAATTCAGAAGCAACTAACGCTGATTCCTGCAGACTCAAAAACTAACACACTAGAATATTTATTTTTAATTGAAAATTCATTGGTCATTGAAACCCATTGCTCTTCGTATTTGAACTTGTAATTGAGAAAAGAATGAAAAAATAACCGTAAACAACTTCAATTCAGCTCAATGGAGAATGATACTTTGGGCATTTTAAGTCTCATGATGGTGAAGGCAGGCAGAAACCTTGCAAAAATGTCAGCAAATTGCTCTCTTGGCCACAGTATCAGTACACAGACGCGCAATTCTGATTAATAAAGCACTTTTACAAGTTCTACTGGTTAGGGCTGGGTGGCAGGGTAAGCCAGGCTATTCACTATGCTAACTCACACTTTTAAGAAATTGGTTGTATAGATCCAATCAGACTCAGTCCTCAGTTTCATGTTGTCCTAGTCATGTTGACTAGTCACTAGATAAATGTCTCCTCCAGGCAAGAAAAACTCTGAGACACATTAATAGCTGCAATTCAGCCTGAACATGTTAGAATTGCCAACACCTTTTTTTATCTGAAATGAAGTTCATTATCTTAGATTTAATTAAATGTCCACAGGCATCAGGAACAGAACTATGATCCAAAGGAAAATTCTATCAGCAGTACAGAGATACGGTGAGTTCCCATAACACCTCTTCTATAGAGCACCATCTCACTTGGTCCCAATAGATCTCTAATTCTTCAAACATCATTTAAAGGACACTGACAGATGATACAATTAATTTTCCACTAGGAGCACAAAATTATGCTTAAGAAATGCTCTTACCTGTAACAGTAAATTCAGACTCCTAGCCAATGGATAATGACAAAGATTTACATATGACACACATGGCACATTCTTTGTCACATAATGGTCATTCTTATGAGGTCTATGTCTACCAGCTTAAGAACTACTTACTGCCTATCTAAGTTCCTTTGATTTGTACTCGCATACTCACAAATTTTTTATTATAAGAGGTCCACAAGCCAATTTGCTATTGAGCAATTACAATTCCATGTTTCTGATGAACATATTGTACTGTTTAAGAATGCACCAGAAGAATAAAATAAAGTTTACACACCTCTTCCAGTTTGTCAATGATCATTGCAAATGCTTTAAAGATGGCATTAGTGGGTCCAGCAAGAGTGATAATCCGTTCTGGGCAATTCCCTTCTGAGATGTTAATGCGAGCACCACTCTGAAAGGAAACAAAATAGTCACAAATAAAACAAGGATTGACTTTTCCTTCTACTTGACTATATTAACCCACAAATCTATTCCTAAAAACTTTCACTGAATTTAGTGAGACTTAATGCTTTAGAAAATATGCAAATAATGAGGCTATAGGCTTTACCTCATTAGGCAAATCTTAAGTACTAGCACCGGAGCTGCCAAATCAATAATCATAGCTTTCAGATGTTGAAATGCAAATGGCTGCCATTCCTTCACATGAAGATGTATCTGATCCACAGCTGATTCTTTGGAAAAGCCATCAACCACATACTCAAATATACAGAAAGAATGCCCCATAACTTTCACGATTAACAGTGTCTGCTTAGAGATCTATGCCAACCATCTTAAGAGCCCTTTACTGCCTATCTTAGTTCTCTTGATTGGTTTTTGTTTCTTGCTTTAATTCCCCCAAACCTACCTCTTCACGCATCTTCTTTACAGATTCTCCTTTCTACATATGCAGAAACACACAAAAAAGTACAGAGAAACTGGTTACTAACATTACTAGTCTGAATTCATGTAACAGAATAAGAATTATGAGGGTTCACATACCTTTCCGATGATGCTTCCAACCTCCTGCAACAGCAAATGCAAGAAAGATGTAGTTCTCAATCATTCTGACATTCATACAGTCATACCTCCTTACCCTACTTCTAATGGATTACAAGTTCCACACCCTTCAAAAACATAACTGATGAGATAAATTTAAAAACGGACGTTTCCATCTCCACCATATAGTTCTCAGAACGGAATTCTACTTCACTAATCCAATATTACCCAATTTATTTATAAGTGCTAAGTTATGGATATCCTCAACTGGTCTTAACGGAATGCTCTGCTGCAAAGAGCAAGGCTTGCCAAGAGCAACGTGATGCTTTAATTTGATCAGACAACTGGGTTTTCCAAGACATTTGCTGTGACCTACTTTCAGTCTAAAGCAAACAAGATGAAGAAGCACAAGTACCTTCCCATGCATAAGTAGGCGAATGGTAAGTGTGACATTTAAACCTCCTTCGATAACACCGGTGTCCATCTTGTGTTCAGTTGTCAGGCTTAGTCAGTGGTCAAATCTTTGGTCGCTGGGAGGAAATCAAACTAGAACAGATAAAGACCACCTGTACTGTTTTATTACCACACAATGAGCTCATTCACACACACCCTTTTAAGATGGCACCTGAAAAATTTTGATCTTCTATTCTAAAATATTGAACATACCACAACATTCTGTATTACTATAGCCCAACTACTATATGAAAGGGAAGGAATAACCAAGCTATCACTAATTCTCAAAACCAAGATTGCTATCACTAACCACAAGATACCTAAACATTTGCACTTTCTGGGTGCTTATTCATAAATTGGGCATGAGGTACTAAACCCAGATGTGTTAATCCTTATGGAAAACCACTGATTAAAATTAATCTCTGGAACATCTCCCCTGAACAACCTGACTTCCCTCTCTTTCTCCCCTTTGCTGGGGGGGAGAACAGCTGATACTTTTAGTTCCCAGCTTCTTAGCTTAGCTGAGGACAAACAGCTTCAGCAAAGGCTGTCTCCAGTTACTTTCACAGATTCATGTGCACTAGTATTTAAAAAGACACTGGAATCCAAGGAATTGGTTTTGTGACTCTAACTATTCACTAAACTTCATGACTTGGAATGTCTAGCTTGACAGTAGAGCCCATAAGACACCCTTTCAATGCTAGTAACCTTAACCTTGAAATCACCTAGGAGCAACTTCTGAGCATAACTCCTGTGCAGTGGCCAAAGAAAGTCAGTGCAAACACAATTTTAAGGAATATAGTTTCCTACTAATGGTAGTCTTAAGCCTGTAATTTGACTTAAGATAAAACATTAAAATACTAAGTATATAAAAGGTGACAGCAAACAACTTACTTTGTTAAAACTATTCATTTAAAGTTATTGCTTAACATTAAACCAACTAAAAGAGCTAAATTACAGAAAAAATATTATATATGTAAGTGAATCTAAGAGTTAGTTTTACCATATTTAGCTGCTATAGAAATTGAACCATATATTTTAAACCATACTTCAGTGCTTTGTTTTCTCTTCCTTTTAACTTCCTATGTTCAAAGAATGCAGTGATTGACATTTCTACCTTAATTTGCAGCTTGAACATGACACAGATTGCAAAACTGAATGCTTGGAAAATAAAACCGATACTGCCAACCAGATTTTGGTTTTGTGCTTGGAAACCAAGTTTTGGTTTTTTGTTTGTCATTTTTGCAATTACCGTAACGTATTTTGTTTTTCTCTCCCTTTAGTACAAGACAGGGTAGTTCCTATTTAGACCATTTCACTTTCCTCAAAGATCTCAGGCCACCTGGTATCCTGAGACTAAGCACAAGTAAAGCAGTAAAATTATGCCTGCTCTTACTTTTACCCACATTTCAGAATTTTTCTTCCCTAATCCCAGAGGGATTTGTCATAACCCTTGCCAGTGTTTGTATGGGAGAAGAGAGTTAATTCCACATCCTTGCTGTTACAGTGGGCCAAAACCCTCCAACGTCTCCTAAACAAAGGGCTTCAAAATGATGGACCCAATTTCAATGTACTATATCAGGCATGGGCAAATTTTGGCCCTCCAGGTGTTTTGGACTTCAACTCTCACAATTCCTAACAGCCTACCGGCTGCCCATGCCCATACTATATCCTGCAAATCCTATCTTTTTGAAACACCCTTGTAGAGGTCGTCCTCAGCTTATGAACATTAGTTCTGTAGGCTTGCTCTTAAATTGAATTTGTATGTAAATCAGAGCAGGTACATTGTTTAAATACTATTGCACCTTTTCCTCATAACTCTTCCAGGAGTGCATTTCCTGTCCTAGGGGTAAATTCTCTATCACTTCCTGTTGTCCATCCGCCCCCCCCCCCAAGTTTGTAACTAGGAGTCATATGCAAGTCAGATGTTTGTAACTCTGAATTGGATCTATGTTGCGTCATGTGATGGCATGGTATTTACAAGATTTGGTTATTCACACATAACGTAAGTTTATTTCTTATATATTCTGTCCTAAAGCAGCTCCACTGGCTTCCAACAACTTTCCGGGCCCAATTCAAAATGCAGGTGATTACCTATAAAGCCCTATATACTTCGGGTCCAACCCATCCTTCTATGAACCGACACGGGCATTGAGATCTGCTGGGGAGGCCCTTCTTTCAGTCCCACCACCATCTCAAATATGGTTGGTGGGGATGAGAGAGGGCCTTGTCAGTAGTGGCTCCCCAGCTCTGGAATAGCCTCCATAAAGAAATTAGATTACCCTCCAAACTTCAAGCCTTTCGGGCGAGTTTTAAAACATGGCTCTCCAGGCAAGCTTTTGAGCCTGTGTAATCTGGCCGACCCGATTGTGCCACTCCGCACTTTGTTATTGCAGAATTATAAAATTTCCTAAAATGCAATAGAATCTGTGAATAAAGATTCTATTGCATTTTAGGAAATTTTATAATTCTGATTATTCTTACTGGGATTTTACATGTATTGATGTTTTTATGCTTAAGCCATATATTTATACTTGTGTACTTCAGTATTGTGGTTCATATACGGCACTATAGTGCTTCTCTGAGCCGTCCAGAATCTCCCCAGGGAGATGGAGGCGGGGTACAAATAAAGATATTTTATTATTATATGTTGCTATAATATTGTCAATTAAAAATGAAAAAAAAATTATGGAAGTAAAAAAAACACTGAAACCCCTGTCATTCCCTATATAAAATCATTGCTTAAACAATTATTTCAAAACAATACTCTTATTGTGCTTGCGAAGGCTTTCATGGCTGGAATAAATGAGTTGCTGTGAGTTTTCCAGGCTGTATGGCCATATTCCAGAAGCATTCTTTCCTGACATTTTGCCCACAACTGTGGCAGGCATCCTCAGAGGTTGTGAGGTTTGCTGGAAACTAGGCAAGTGGGGTTGATATATCTGTGAAATGTCCAGGGTGGGAGAAAAAAAACCTCCTCTGTTTGAGGCAGGTGTCAATGTTTCAACTGGCCACCTTGATTAGCACTGAATGGCCTTTCAGCTTCAAGGCCTGGCTGCTTCCTGCCTGAGGGAATCCTTTGTTGGGAGGTTTCTGCTGTTTTTGAGTGTTGCTCCTTATTTAATGTCCTGATTTTAGAGTTTTTTAAAACACAGGTAGCCATATTTTATTCATTTTCATGGTTTCCTCCTTTCTGTTGAAATTGCCCACATGCTTGTGGAAAGGCCATTCATTCCTAATCAAGGTAGTCAATTGCAACGTTCACACTTTCCTCAGACGCGTTTTTTCTTCCACCCTGGATATTATTCCACAGATATATGAACCCCACTTGCCTAGTTTTGTCACAACCTTCGCCTACCACAGATGCAGGCGAAACGTCAGGAGAGAATGCTTCTGGAACAAGGCCATACTGCCGAAAAACTCACAGCAACCCAATACTCTTTTTGTTGCTATGAAGAGAAGTCCGCCGCCCCCCCCCCCCGCCCCCACTTCAAATGTCAAAGTTCTTACAAAGATTCCTATCCTAGGAACAAATAGGGAGCTGCGGGAAGGGAAGAAGAGGGCGCTGCGTCTCGCTGGCGGGACGGGTTTAGAAGCAACACGACGCAACTCTTCTTGGCCGGCCCCCCTCCGCAAGCTTTGGCTCCTTCCTTCTACCTCCAGCGGGCCTCCTCCATTCTCCATTCTCGCCCGCGTCAGCCTCCCTCCGCCCAGAGGAGAAGCCCCGCCCCTTCTCCCTCACTCGTGCCCCCCCTTTCCCTTTGCGCGCGCGGCCCAGGCCTAGATCCCGCCCAATGTGACGCAGCAACAGCGCCCCCACCCTCCGGCCCACTGCGGCCTTCCCAATCTCTCTCTTTTTCTCCCTCGCTCGCGCGCAGCCCCCCTCCCACCCACCCCCTTCACGCGCCGCAGGTGGAACCCAATCCTCCCTTCCCCCCCTCCCCCACAGCGCGCGCTCCAGCCACTACAGCGCCGCCTCACGCGCCCCACTAGGCCGCAGTAGGCCGCAGAGGCAACCACGGCTTTGCGTAACGAAGCGAGCGGGGTTCCGGGACAGCATCGTCGGGAAAGGGGGATAACTCGAGGCCGGGGATTATAAAAAAAATTAAGGAAACTAATTTTGGAATACAGGCGGCCTTACCTGTCGAGGTGACTGGGCCCGCCCGGGGGGCGCGTTTCCCTCAGGGGGAGGGGGACGGGACGAGGGGAGCGGGAGGAGGGAGGGCGGGCGGTGCGCGGGTCTGCGGGGCGGGCGGAGGGAGCGGGGCGGGGGAGGGGAGGAGGAGGAGGAAGAGGAGAGAGCCGGGAGGAGGGCGGCGGCGGGAGGAGGGCGAGGGCAGCGGGAAGGGGCTGCGGCAGCTGCTCTTACGGCGGCGGCCTCGGCGGGTCTGGGAGGGGGAGCTGGAGAGCGGGGCGATTTCAACCCCGCCTTGACCCGGAAAGGATCCGCCTCCCTGCCGTCTCCTCCCCTTGCTGAGCTCCTGCCACAGAGAGGCAGCGGCTAGAGCGGGGAGGCCCATAGAGATGGGGCCGTGCTGTGCGGGGGCAGGGCTGCGGCTAGAGCGGCCTCAGCCTTTCCAGCGAGGCGCGATCCCCCTTCCGGCTGCGCGCCGTGCAGTCCTCCCAGAGCAGCGTGGCTCCGACGAGGGAAGAGGGAGGAGGAAAGGGACCGAGAAGAAAGGAAGGAGAGGAGAGGCCGCCATCTGCCTCGCTGCGTGGTTTCTCCTTGCGACTCCAGCCTCCCAAGCACGGAAGTTTAGAAACCTAAGGCCCTTCCACACAGTCCCAGAATAGCAAGGCTGAAAATCCCACAATATCTGCTTTGAACTGGGTTATCTAAGTCCACACTCAGATAATGTGGGGTTTTTTGCCTTGCTGTTCTGGGATATAGGGCTGTCTGGAAGGGCCCTGAGATAGCACAAAAGGACACGGGAACCAGGTTGAAATGACTTCAGTGTTATGGGACGAATAAGTAATCGTGCCTGGGACTAACTCAGACAGAGATTGTTGCAATTAATCACCATAATTAGCATTGAAAAGCTTTGTAGTTTCAAGGCCTGACTGATTCCTCTCATTTCTATCGTATATCATACAGCTGTGGACAAACACAGCATTTCCCAAACACGAATCATGGAACATGAAGGGTACTGCAGACTGATAATAACTTTATTTTTGTACCCCGCCTTCATCTCCCCAAGGGGACTTGGAGCGGTTTACATGGGGATGAGCCCAGTCAACATCATAAAATATCATCACATTAAAATGCATGCACAATATTGTAAAACAGAATAAAGCAACAATTGTAACAGCATAGCCGTTGTGACAAAATAAAAACTATCTCAAACCAACAGCCAATGAGCCTGAAATAAAAGTCCATCCAGGAATCAGCGGTAGCAGGTAACTTGATGAACTAACCTGGACACAGTATATTATTTGAGAATACAGAAATGCTCGACCACTCTCACAACCTCCATAGCAGACCACAGAAAAGCCATGGAAATCCACAAGCACGTGGACAATTTCAACAGAAAAGAGGAAATCATGAAAATGAACAAAATCTGGCTACCTGTATTAGAAAAAAAAATCTCTACAATCAGGACAAGAAATAAAGAACAATATTCTGAAAACAAGAATTCCAGACATGAAATAACCAGTGCCAGCAAAAACCTCCCAACAAAGGATTCCCCCAGGCAGGAAGCAGCCAGGCCTTGAAGCTGCAAGGCCATCCAATGCTAATCAAGGTGGCCAATGCAACATCCACACTTGCCTCAGGCAGACCAGAGTTCTTTCTACAACCCTGAGCATACCACAAATATATAAACCCCACTTGCCTCGTTTACAATATATTTCACAACCTCTGAGGATACCTCCCATAGATGTGGGCAAAACATCAGGAGGGAATGCTTCTGGAACATGGCCGTATAGTCCAGGAAACTCACAGCAACCCATTTTGCAGAAAAAGCCTCCTTTATAGCTTTGAGGCCTTGCAAAACAATTCCTTGGCAGTTCCAAGTGTAGATGGATCCTCCAGAAAAGAACACAGCATGAGTTCAGCAGCACTACTGTGTCTGACTGACACAGCTGTATAATATCCACATTGAACTGGATTATATTGCAGTGTGGACCCGGATAATCCAGTTTAAAGCAGGTATTGTGGATTGTCTGCCTTGATATTCTGGATTATATGGCTGTGTGGAAGGTCCCAGTATGGTGAGAAGATGCAGGACTTCCTAGAAAAGGAATGCTTGGAAAAGAGGGAAAACATTCAAGATGAGAATATGAGATTATAGAGAAAATCTGTATAGGAAGGATAATAATATATAGCTTTGATGGTGTGGTGAGTGAATTAGAACCAGACATCCTGAGGAGTGAGATTGAATGGGCCTTAAGAAGCATTGCTAATAACAAGGCAGCAGGAGACGATGGGATCCCAGATGAGTTGTTTAAAATCTTGGAAGGTGATGCTGTCAAGGTGATGCATGCCATATGCCAGCAAATATGGAAAACACAAGATTGGCCATCAGATTGGAAAAAAATCAATTTATATCCCCATACCAAAAAAGGGAAATGCTAAAGAATGTTCAAACTTCCGTACAGTGGCACTTATTTCCCATGCCAGTAAGGTAATGCTCAAGATCCTGCAAGGCAGACTTCAGCAATACATGGAGCAAGAGTTGCCAAATGTCCAAGCTGGGTTTAGAAAAGGCAGAGGAACAAGAGACCAAATTGCCAATATCCGCTGGATAATGGAGGAAGCCAGGGAGTTTCAGAAAAACATCTACTTCTGCTTTATTGACTATTCTAAAGCCTTCGACTATGTGGATCATAATAAACTGTGGCATGTTCTTGGTGGTATGGGGATACCAAGTCCCCTTGTCTGTCTCCTGAGGAATCTGTATAAAGACCAAGTAGCCACAGTAAGAACAGACCACGGAACAACAGACTGGTTCAAGATTGGGAAAGGAGTACGGCAGGGCTGCATACTTTCACCCTACCTATTCAACTTGCACGCAGAACACATCATGCGACATGCGGGGCTTGACGAATCCAAGGCCAGAGTTAAAATTTCTGGAAGAAACATTAACAACCTTAGGTATGCAGATGATACCACTCTGATGGCTGAAAGTGAGGAAGAGCTGAGGAGCCTTATCACCAAGGTGAAAGAAGAAAGTGCAAAAGCTGGGTTGCAGTTAAACGTCAAGAAAACCAAGATCATGGCAAGTACACCTATTGATAACTGGCAAATAGAAGGAGAAAACGTGGAGGCAGTGACAGACTTTATATTTCTAGGTGCGAAGATCACTGCAGATGCAGACTGCAGCCAGAAAATCAGAAGGCACTTACTTCTTGGGAGGAGAGCAATGGACAACCTTGATAAAATAATGGAGAGCAGAGACATCACACTGGTAATGAATGTCCGCATAGTCAAAGCAATGGTATTCCCCATAGTAACCTATGGATGCGAGAGCTGAACCATAAGGAAGGCTGAGCGAAGGAAGATAGATGCCTTTCAACTTTGGTGCTGGATGAAAATCCTGAGAGTGCCTTGGACCGCAAGAAGATCCAACCAGTCCATCCTCCAGGAAATAATGCCCGGCTGCTCACTGGAGGGAAGGATATTAGAGGCAAAGTTGAAGTATTTTGGCCACATCATGAGGAGACAGGAAAGCTTGGAAAAGATCACGATGCTGGGGAAAATGGAAGGAAAAAGGAAGAGAGGCCGACCAAGGGCAAGATGGATGGACGGTATCCTTGAAGTGACTGGGTTGACCTTGAAGGAACTGGGGGCGGTGACGGCCGACAGGGAGCTCTGCCGTGGACTGGTCCATGAGGTCATGAAGAGTCGGAAACGACTATGTGAATGAGCAGCAGCATTCAAGATGGAGGGACTCAATCAGGGAAGCCATGGATGCCCTTAATCTGCAAGGCCTGATGATGATAAAAAGACTTGGAGGTCTCTCAGGACCCGTCCACACAGCCATATAACCCTGAATATCAAGGCAGATAACCCACTATATCTGCTTTGAACTGGGTTATCTGCCATATATCCCAGTTCAAAGCAGAAAATGTGGCATTTTATTCAGCTGTGTGGAAGGGGCCTCAGGCTGGATTTGCATGGCCATGTAATCCTGTTTCTGAATTCAATTACACTTTTATTACATTGCCATATAATCCAGTTCAGTGTCAATAATCTGAATTCAGAAACTGGATTATTCAGCAATGTAGATGGAACCTCAGTCACAGGATCACCATTGGTTCAAGTCAACCTGAATAAACAAAAACAAAATCTTGGTGCCTCATAAAAAAGATTGTGTTATCTTTCAATGTATGGTGTCTTTCATCATCCAGCATCAGGAGGAGCTGCTGTGGTGCTCTGTAGATGGCCAATTCTTTCACATCAGAAGCGACTTGCAGTATGTTCTCAAGTCACTTCTGACACGACTGAAAAAATCCAGCATCAGGTTTTTGCTCATCTGTTGCTGTGAGTTGGTATACACCTACTGGAATTTAGTGTATTGCAGAAATGAAAAGACAGTTTGCCCTCCATATTAGCAAATGCTGTATCCATGGATTCAATCCACATCTTTACAGTATTTTCTAAAAAGCATGCCTTGATTTTTCCTTTTTATATAAAGGACACAATTTTACTACACCGTTGTATATAATAATAGGACTTGAGTTCTGGAACCAAACCCCAGTGGATACCAAAGGCTACTAGAAAAAGAAACTAGCTTTCATATCCAAATTACCCCTTCTGATGATGATGATGATGATGATGATGATTATTATTATTATTATTATTTATACCTTGCATTTTCTCTCCATAAGGAGACTCAAAGCGGCTTACATTAAAAGCACTTCAATAAAATTTAAAATATACAAATATACAAACATTAATACAGAATTAAATATCATTTGTATTTTTTAAAAATCAGTTAAAATCATTAAAACATATTTAAATTAAATCCAATATGTTGTATTGGTTTGAATGATGGACAAGGACACTGGAAGACCAGGGTTCGAATGTCCGCTCAGCCATAGAAACTCACTGGATTTATTTTTTTGTGTCAGAAGCGACTTGAGAACATACTACAAGTCGTTTCTGCTGTGAGAGAATTGGCTGTCTACAGAGACGTTGCCCAGAGGACTCCCGGATGTGTTAGCTAGAAGGCTTCTCTCATGTCCCCGCAAGCTAGAGCTGACAGATGGGAGCTCACCCTGTGTTGTGGATTCGAACCGGCAACCTTCAGGTCAGCAGTTCAGCTGGCACAAGGGTTTAACCCATTGCGCCACTGTGGCAATGGGTGACCTTGGGCAAGTCACACTCTCTCAGCCTCAGAGAAATGCAAAGGCAAACCCCTTCTGAACAAATCTTGCCAACCAGTGATAGGCTTGCTTTAGAGCTCTCATAAGTCAGAAAGGACAGCAACAAATATATAGTATGACCAAAGAATTGGGGGAATTAATGTAAATCAAATATCAGCTTTAAAACCCATCTGTTGAAATATAAAGTAATAGGGTCAAATTATAATCCTCCCTTCTCCTAGTGCTCATTAATCTTCAAAGGGGGAAAGAGTATTCCTGGCAGGTCTGTGGGGGTGGAGTTGGGGAATAGTGGTGAATTTTTAGAACAAAGTTTTGCCAAGCTGCGACCTGCCAAGAGAAGCCAGCCTCTCTGAAGACGATCTTGGATTCCCTCCCGTGTTCCTGAAGTACACTCCGACAATGGCTGCTCAGTGACAAGTGGGAAAGGTCCTGCCCATCATTTCAGCTATTCTTACTGCCACTTCAGGCTGCATCCTAACATTAGTAGCATCCGCTCAGCCAGTGTCTTCATATACCCTGGCAATCCCCAAGAATATTTAAAATTTACCCCCCCCCCCAAGATATAGATTTAGATGTAACCAAGCCATCCTAGACATTAAACCATTTGACTAGAAACAGATGGTGCATCTACACTAGGCATGGGCAAACTTCGGGAGTTGAAGTTCAAAACACCTGGAGCCCCAAATTTGCCCATGCCTAAACTGTCAAATTAATACAGTTTGACCCCAATTTAACAGCCATGGTTCAATGCTATGGAATCCTGGGGGTTGGAATTTGGTAAGATACTCGCATTCTTTGACAGACAATGGCTAAAGATCTTATGAAACTACAGCTCTCTTGAATTCCATAGCATTGAGCCATGGTAGGTAATGTAGTGTAAAACTATTAATTCTACAGTGTAGATGCACACTGAGATTAGAAGAGTATGGAAAAGTGGTTTCCAAGTTCCACTTTTGAATGTGGTTTAGAGGCACCAAACTCATTTTCACCAAGGACCACATCAACCATACAGTTGCCTTCAAAGGGCTGCATGTAATTGTAAGACTGTATATTTTTGGAAGGACAACCTGAATGCATAGATTGTATGAAGATACATATAGAGACACAAACAGATATACAAATACCAATTATCTAGGATTGTTGAGAAGTGTGTGCATAGATAGATACAGACACACATATGCAAACATGAACACACAGAGACATATATATATAAACTTACAAATATGTGGGATGCTAAGATATGTGTAGTATGTGTGTATAGTGATACTGTTATACTAGTATATTGCTACACTGAGTAAATAGTTTAACATACCAAACTTACACAAATCTAACGCTTACCTTTTTTGGCTAAATTAGTTTGCCAAAATTAGAGTGTGGATTAGATTCGTGTAATACAGCAATCTTAGCGCTGAATCAAATCAAAAGGGGAAGCTGCTTCAGGAACACTTGGAGCTCCTATTTGAGGGATGTCACCTCTAATTTAATTGCCACGGCTCAATGCTATACAATCCTAGATTTGTAGTTTGGTGACCCACCAGCATTCTATAGCAGAGAAAGCTCACAGCCTTGTAAAATTGCATCATTTCATAACACTGACCCACAGCAGTTAAAGTGAATTCATGCTACAGCAAAGATACACTCCAAGGTTTTCTTTTCAATTGCTAGAAGTTTTGTTATTCTAATACAGGCAGTTATAACACCTTTTCCCCTGATAACTCTTCCAGGAGTAAATTTCCCTTCCAAGGGGCAGATTTCTCACACTTCTTGTTGTTTCACCACCATTCTTAACTATGGATGTTTGTAACTTGGGGACTGCCTGTAGTATAATATACATGGGACAACAGATTAACCAGCCTGCTGCTCAGTTCATTAGCCAGCAAATACATTTTTTGTTTCAGGGTTCTGAAAACTGGAGTGCATTAGATTTGAAGGTGTATTAGATTCAAGTAAATACACAAGCACATGCATGCAAGCTCCTGCCACTGCCGCTGCCTTGTGAGGCAAAAACAAAACTGCTTCAGCCTTCTTCTTAAGAAGGTACTCCAAAGAGGGATTTATAATATTTTATGATTTACAGTATACTATTATTTTAGTGTTTATTAAAAAACCGCGAAACAGCGAATCTGCAAAAAGCGAACCAAGAAGTAGTGAGGGAACACTGTAATACACTTCATCAGCAGATAAAAATACATCAAGATAAAACATAATTATACACAGTGACATGGTAAAAGTAAAATAGTGACAGCAGCATAAGGTAAAGGTAAAGGTTTCCCCTGACGTTAAGTCTAGTCATGTCTGACTCTGGGGGTTGGTGCTCATCTCCATTTCTAAGCCAAAGAGCCGCCGTTGTCCGTAGACACCTCTAAGGTCATGTGGCCGGCATGACTGCATGGAGAGCCGTTACCTTCCCACTGGAGCGCTACCTATTGATCTACTCACATTGGCATGTTTTCGAACTGCTAGGTTGGCAGGAGCTGGAGCTAACAGCGGCCGCTCCCGCCGCTCCCAGGGTTTGAATCTGGGACCTTTCGGTCTCCAGCTCAGTGCTTTAACGCACTTCGCCACCGGGGTTCCTTAGTTAAACATAATTTAAAAGCAATGACTCAAGAGGAGACACAGAAGATCCACTCAAATCTCCTATTGACACACTGGACTTTGTCATTGTCCCTCTCCTGGGAAAGTCTTTGGGTCTGGCAAGTCACCCTTGTTCCTGGCCCGATACCTGTATAATCCTCTCATTCAGTTTTCCAGACATTCATTATCTTTGGATTAACACTGCAATATCCCCAAGGGCGGACATGACCTTTCCGTCCAGAGTTCTCCCTCACCTCATCATTGGAAGCCCCAGGGCTTCCTTACCCAGCTAGGTGGGGAATCCAGCCATGTCGCTGCCTCTAGGGCCAATCAGAGAGCAAGCCGGCAGGGTCCCACCTGCCGATCTCGACCAATCAGGGGTCGAGAAAAGGCTGTCCAGCTTTTTGCATGGACCAATCGAAGGGCTGGGAGGGAATTTCAAGTTGGTAACAATGTTAATGCATGGAGTTCTTTGTGTTTAAACATATCTGCCTTTTCCATGTTCAGAACGCTTACACACTTTGAGCCTTTATTGCCATGTAGGCATCCCTTCTGCATATTGAATAAAGACTTATGTTGCTTGCCTTCACACTGCTGAGATCCTGATTTCTCGTCTTGGAACATTTGCGGTTAACGGAACTCGCCAGGCTTTTCCCTTCAATATCCGTGGAGTAACCAAAACTTCAACTCTGACACTTAAAAAAGTAACTTTGTGCTCATGACACAAAGAAATACTTTTCCATGTGGTTTAAATTAAATAGTATTATCTTCTGAAGTAACCCATAGCTCAGTAAAGCTTACACTCCACTACTCTTTAAGGTAGTGGTTCTCAACCTGTGGGTCCTCAATGTTTTTGGCCTTCAACTCCCAGAAATCCTAACAGCTGGTAGACTGGCTTGGATTTCTGGGAGTTGTAGGCCAAAACACCTGGGGACCCACAGCTTGAGAACCATTGCTCTAGGACATTACCTCTGTACTGCTGTAAGGTGTTTGTAGAAGATGTGCAAGGAGATTTGTGGAAGCAGCAAAGCAGCTTTTCTTTCCCCTTAGTATGCAGGATATCTCCCAAAAGTGCAATTGCAGAAAAACAGACATCGATATCATATTTGCCAATGTTGTACACATCTGTTTCTCTGCACGAAAACCACATGCAGTGGGAAATAATGCATGAATACTTGGTACACTTCCTTTAGCACTGATCCTGTAGTGAACGGGTAGAAATCCAGAGGTTGGGAACAACAATGGCATTAAACAAGTAAGTTTCAAAGAGTGTGATCAGCTCTCCTTATTTAAATAGGTGTCAATTCTCACAGCTGCAGTGTAAGTGTTGTTTCCACTTGCTAATTTATTCTCACAGGAACATTTAGCTGTTAAAGGATACAGCTGCAAACCCACTCTTTTCAGCATCTCTTTTGTAGCATCTCTTTTGTTGCATATGGCTATAAAGTATACTGACTAAAATTACCCCTAAAAACAATTAGGATGAGAAGGACATCATTACCTCAGTATTTTTGTCTAAGTAAATGCTTTCTATGTTTGCATGTGCTTACCGTATGTTATTTTAAAGTAAAATTCAAGAAGCAAAAGAAATCAAAACAATAGCTATATCTTTGCCATCTTTCTAAAAAGAAAAAAAGGAGCATGAATTCCACAACAAAAAGGCAACCACCAAAGAGACCACTGTTAATCAACATTTGGGGAGCAAACAATTTGTGAACCCACTATAACATTAATGCAGTTTAATGCCACTTTAACTGCCATGGATCAATGCTCTGGAATCCTGGATGTTATAGTTTTACAAGGTTTTTAGCCATTGGTGGCAAAGAGTGTTGATGGCGTCGGACTACATTAATTTTACCTTGTAGATGCACCTGAGGCTCTTCCATAAACTCACTTGTGAGACTATTTCTGTGAGGCAATGCTAACTATGTTAGTATGTTTGGTTTTAAACAATAGCCATGCAGCCCATTCTGGCATAAATTTACTCAGACATAAATCCCGCTAAGTGACTTATTTTGAACTATATAAGATATGGACCCCAAAGCCTACATCCCATTGCTAGCTGTAATTAGAGTAAAACAATTGAATACAAGGAATTTATGTAAGCATTGCTGTACCATCCAGCAATTGATTTGGAAGAGCTAGGTCCCATCTATGCAGACCATTTAATGCAGCTGAAGCTAGCATCAAAATACTGCAGCCAAACTCACAATTCTGAGAAAATAAAGCCCTTAATATGCATCAGTGCACAATGTTTTGTGTAACCACCATTTGGGTCTCAAACTGATTCCAGGACTGCCTATGTAATCTTCTGCATGGGGAAACTATGTTCTTCAATACTGGTTTGAAACAACAACAACAACAACAACAACACAACTTTATTTTTGTATCTCGCCTCCATCTCCCCAAAAGGACCTAGGGCAGCTCACATGGGGACAAGCCCACCAATACAAGTTAAAACACAGAACAATCAATTAAAAACATTATAACTGCATACAAAAATAAAACACATCAGCAGAATTAAGACCAGGACAATAATAGTAACTAAACATTCAGAGGGTAAAATTGTGTAGAACTCTGGATAGGGCTCCTATGTAGGAGGTATAATCTATATATATAAAAGAGTGATGGCATCAGGGCAGTGGACAAAACAACAAAAGTACAGGCCCCGCAACCTCGAAATTTGACAACACAACCCATCATCCATGCCTCCAGGTTGATACAACAAAAAGAAAAGAAAAATAAAGTCCTAATTAGAGGGAGAGCAATAATTGTTTTTATCCAATTGCTGCCAGTTTAGAGGGCTAATCTCTGCCCACTTGGTTGCCTAGCAACCAGCCAAGGGACAGCCAGGCTTCAGTTAGGGGACAGGCAGATTTAGGCCTCACTTAGGCTTCTTCCACAGATTATCTGATTTTAACTGGATTATATGGCAGTGTAGACTCAAGGCCTTTCTACACAGCTATATAACCCATTTAGAATCTTATATTATCTGCTTTGCACTGGATTATCTTGACTCCACACTGCCATATAATCCACTTCAGTGTGCATTTTATACAGCTGTGAAGAAGGGGCCTCATATAATCCAGTTCTAAGCAGATAATTTAAGATTATCAATATACAGTAGAGTCTCACTTATCCAACGTAAACAGGCCGGCAGGATAAGTGAATATGTTGGATAATAAGAAGGGATTCAGGAAAAGCCGATTAAACATCAAATTAGGTAATTGTTTTACAAATTAAGCACCAAAACATCATATTATACAACAAATTTGACAGAAAAAGTAGTTCCATGCGCAGTAATGCTATGTAGTATTTACAGTAGAGTCTCACTTATCCAACACTCACTTATCCAACGTTCTGGATTATCCAATGCATTTTTGTAGTCAATGTTTTCAATATATTGTGATATTTTGGTGCTAAATTCATAAATACAGTAATTACTACATAGCATTACTGTGTATTGAACTACTTTTTCTGCCAAATTTGTTGTCTAAGATGATATTTTGGTGCTTCATTTGTAAAATCATAACCTAATTTGATGTTTAATAGGCTTATCCTTAATGCCTCCTTATTATCCAACATATTCGCTTATCCAATATTCTGCCAGCCTGTTTATGTTGGATAAGTGAGACTCTACTGTACTGTATTTACAAATTTACCACTACAATATCACAATGAATTTAAAACACTGACTACAAAAACATTGATTATGAAAAGGCAGACTGCGTTGGATAATCCAGAACATTATATACGTGAATGTTGGATAAGTGAGATTCTACTTTAATATGAAATAATTACTGGGATAGAATAATGCAGAACAATATAATCTCTAAAACCAGGACAGTAAATAAACAGGGGAATTCCACACAGGAAACAATCAGGGCCAGCTAACACCTCCCAACAAAGTATTCCCATCATTAAAGTCTGGCAAATCCTGTTTTCTCAGGGCCACAGACAGTAGAAGCACATAAAATATCGCAAACAACACCACTCTGAAAACAAGGGAATTCCAGACAGGAAAGAATCAGGGCCACCTAACACCTCCCAACAAAGTATTCCCATCATCAAAGTCTGGAAAATCCTCTGTTTTCTCAGGGCCACAGACAGTAGAAACACATAAAATATCGCAAACAACACCACTCTGAAAACAAGGGAATTCCAGACAGGAAACAATCAGGGCCAGCTAACACCTCCCAACAAAAAATTCACTCAGGGAGGAAGCAGCCAGGCTTTAAAGCTGCAAGGCCATTACATCCTAATCATTTTTCCTAATTGCAGCATTCATACTTGCCTCCAACAGATAAAAAAAAACCAATCAGAAATATTGTATATTCACAACCTTTAGGAAATAATATCCCCTGATGGCACAGCGTGTTAAAGCGCTGAGCTGCTGAACTTCTGGACCGAAAGGCTGCAGGTTTGAATTGGGGAGCGGAGAGCCCCCACTGTTAGCCCCAGCTTCTGCCAACCCAGAAGTTCAAAAACATGCAAATGTGAGTGCATCAATAGGTACTGCTCCGGCGGGAAGGTAACGCCGCTCCATGTAGTCATCCCACATGACCTTGGAGGAGTCTACGGACAACGCCGGCTCTTCGGCTTAGAAATGGAGATGAGCACCAACACTCTGAGTCAGACATGACTGGGCTTAATGTCTGGGGAAAACGTTTACCCTTTACCTTAACTACCACCAGTTCCTCAATACTTTATTTCCCATACCACCATATTTTGCCACAGCAACGCGTGGCCGGGCACAGCTAGTTTAGTATAATTTTGAATAGTTCATTTTTCAGATTTATTTTTTGAGACAAAATAAAGTGTTCTAATCAAATCACTTTAAAATGAATTCTCTCACTGCCGTTGATGCATTCTAAATGGTCAGGATCATCACTAGCATGTGGCAGAAGAGAGTTCGATCAGACAGCAGAGTGTTATGGAGGCTACCTACATTGTGTGTTATTACTAGCAACAGTTGGCAGATGTACAGTTAAGGAGAAAAAAATTGATAAGGGCTGCTTTAGTTACACTTGACAACTGCAGCAAAGAAGCTTCTGAGTATGTTTGTGTCTCTTCAATCTCATTAAAGTATATGCATCTGTGTAGGTTTGTTAATTATTTACTTTTATACACATACACACGTAGTTGGCCCTGTATATCAATGACTTCTGCAGCCATGGATTCACTAAACCATGGCTTGAATGTGTTGCTGTGAGTTTTCTGGGCTGTATGGCCATGTTCCAGAAGCATTCTCTCCTGACGTTTCACTCATATCTATGGCAGGCATCGTCAGAAGTTGTGAGGTCTGTTGGAAACTAGGCAAGTGGGGTTTATATGTCTGTGGAATGTCCAGGTTGGGAGAAAGAACCCTTGTCTGTTTGAGGCAAGTGTGAATGTTGCAACTTGCCAGCTTGATTAGTATTGAATAGCCTTGCAGCTTCAACGCCTTGCTGCTTCCTGCCTGGGGGAATCCTTTGTTGGGAGGTGTTAACTGGCCTTGATTGTTTCTTGTCTGGAATTCCCCTGTCTTCTGAGTGTTGTTCTTTATTTACCGTCCTGATTTTAAAGTTTTTAATATACTGGTAGCCAGATTTTGTTCGTTTTCATTGTTTCTTCCTTTCTGTAGAAATTATCCACATGGTTGTGGATTTCAATGGCTTCTCTGTGTAGTCTGTGTAGCCCATAGATGTGGGCGAAATGTCAGGAGAGAATGCCTAACTGGAACATGGCCGTACAGCCGGAAAACTCACAGCAACCCAGTGATTCCGGCCATGAAAGCTATCGACAATACATGGCTTGAATATTCCCAAAAGTAAAGCTTGATTTTGCCATGCACCAAGCGCTATGCTGATGTGTACGCAAACCTTGCTATAACCTCCCACCATTTCAGATCATCACACTCATTCCAGCACTCATTTATGCAGTCCACCATTTTATAAAAGCAATGCGATTTTACTATGCCATTGTATATAATGGGGCTTGAGGACCCCCAGATTTTCGTATCCACTTGCAGTCTTGGAACCAAACCACAGTAGTTACTGAGGGCCCACTGTAAGTCGATAAGCACAGAATATATTGATTTTAGTAGAGTATTGTATCAGTATGGGCAAGCAAAAGACAATTGTGTCATTGGTCCAATAAAAAACATTGGCGACATTTTTTTAAAAGTGAAAATAGAATGTACTTTTCCAAAATAGCCCACATTTTGCAAGACTGAAGTCAATCTTCAATTCCAGAGAACACAATCCAGAGGAAGTCTGGTTCTTTGCATATTGAAACTATGTTTCAAGATGTGGAAATATGATAATAGTCCACTAAGAGTTAATCGCCTGCAATGTGTACACAAATCTTAATGTATATGAGACTGCTTTAGCTATCATAGCTTCATCCAAAGAGTTGTCTTACTTCCCCGCCTGAAACTCACAGAACGGCAGTTCCTCCTGGAGTGAGAATAATCTTTAAAATGGTATCATTCAGGGCTGGAAAGCCTATGGCCCTCCAGATTTTCAAGACTAAATTAAAATGGTTGGCTCCCTGAAACAGCCGTGTCTTGTGCAGATATGTGATTTATTCTAAGAGCGGTGGCACAAAAATCAAAACAGCCCTGCAATTAGTAATATAAAGTCTGCATGTGGAAACACATTTTCAATCCTACAACTTTAATGCGATAAATAGCTAAATCCCATACAGTTTTACAAAAATACTGAAGTAGTGCACAAAAGGTTGATTCCCACATAAATATGGAAAGATTTAGGCATTGATTCGGAAAGAAGACAAAGGAAGCAACCCATATCTGTGGTCTTGAGTGCTGAGCCACTAGTGACTGAAGTTCCCAGAGCAATATCACCAATTGAATTATTGATAATCTGGCCATATCAGTTTTCCATCAACTCTGGCTAATGGTGAACAGTGACAAGAGCAGCGATTATTCAATTTTTGACACACTGAAGGCTCTTAACTCTTAGTTTAAATCTATCTGTTTAGCAGTATGAAGTCAAGGCTTTGCTTTGGTGCAGCGGGGCTATTAAATTACAATAGATAAGAATACAGGGCATTTTGTCAATCCTTTCCCCTTCTGAGGTTTTAGATGGCCCCCTCTTTTCTCACATTGTTGTGATGGCATGAATATTGTCTGGAACAAACACATTATTTAAAACTTTTTAAAAAATAACAAAAAGTTTAAAAAGCAGCAGAAGCTACACAAAATGAACACAGCATCAAACACAAAAAACTCAACAACTTCCAAAGTCACCCAAATTACATATAATACTAACCAGGAAGAAATTTCCTCCATATCACTTTGTGAAGCAGGTGGACAATACTGACCATTATGAAAGAATAATTCACAAATGGAGATCATATTGTGTAGAATAAGTTAGATTGTAAGATAATTTATCTCAAAAAGGAGTTCTGGCACAGGAGGCAATGAGACAAAAAATCCAGTCTCGTGAGAGTACAAAAGCAAAGTTTATTTTCACATAGCTATGAGAAGGTAAGACAGCCGTACACACCCCAAAACATTTGTACTTGCAAATGGCTGCCACAAAGCGTGGCGTAGTAAACAAAGAATATATATGTCAGCTTATCTAAAATTGACTAATTAATGAGGGTCTTATTCACCTCCCCACCTCTCTGGCACAGAGTGGTGTCTGTGATCTCACTTGTTTACTCGAACTAGCTTCTGTCCTTGGAACTTTCTGAAGAAAGTACCAGACAGAAGAGAAAGGAGGGCCACAGGAGGGGCACAGGTCCTTTGTTACTTTGGCTCATACAAAGAGCTTATTGTCTACATGAAGCTGATATGATATAAGCAAAGGCAAAGCTATACATGCAAAAGTCTACTATTTTCTGGCTTATGGTTCCTTCAATATGATTGGTCCTGGGCCTTTTCATCCATATACATTCCATAAGGTTATTATTATTACAATATGTTTATTTATACCCAATTTTCTCTCCACAAGGAAACTCAAAACAGCTATGAGCCAATGACCAGTGTCTTTTTTAACGGTGAAGAGGCAAATTTACTCTATTCTTCTGATTGTAATTGGATCCCAGAATTTTTTATTGTATCAGAAGCAACTTGAAAACATACAGCAAGTTACTTCTGGTGTGAAAGGATTGGCCGTCTACAGAGAGGTTGCCTAGGGGACGCCCAAATGTGTTACCATCCTGGAGGGAGGCTTCTCTCATGTCCCCGCGAGCTTGAGCTGACAGGTGGGAACTCACCCTGTCTCAGGTCAACAACCCAACCTTCGGGTCAGCAGTCCAGCTGGCACAAGGGTAATCCATTGTGCTACCGCGGCTCCATCCCAGAAATAACACCAAGTGACTTGTTGATGGATCAGCTTCAGCCTTATGATTAGTTATAAAGCCTATGCTAACCAGCTTATAACCTAAAGCGGGCATGGGCAAACCTGGGCCCTACAGGTGTTTTGGACTTCAACTCCCACTATTACTAACAGCTTCAGGCCCTTTCCTTTTCCCCCTCAGCCGTTGAGGGGGGAAAGGAAGGGGCCCGAGGATGTTAGGAATGGTGGAAGTTGAAGTCCAAAACACCTGGAGGGCCCTAGTTTGCCCGTGCCTGCCCTATAGCATGCCCCAGCCCCATGGTCTGGATCAGGGCTCTTCAAACTTTTAAAGCAGAGGGCCAGTTCACAGTCCCTCTGAATATAGTTAGAAGAAAATATCAATAAATTCCTACACATACTGCACATATCCTATTTGTTGTGTAAAAAAAGAGAATATTACAATATTTAAAATGAAGCACAAGTTTAGACAACATAAACTTACCAGTTAGCAAGGTAAATGTGTTCTTGGGCATTATTTCTTAAACAGAAAATTGGGTGGCAGAGTTAGAAATAAAATGGAAAGCATTGGATTAGGTCCAACACTACTCAAAAAGAGCAGTTTCAACATGCGTCCGCAAAACCTTTTGTTCAAAATGAACATCCATTTGTGAAACAAAACAATGAGGAGAGCCTTGTATAAGCAGACAAATTAGAAAACACTTGAAATCTTCAATTTTTCATGATTCCCACTTTTGTCTATAGATCTTTGCTTTTTAACATGTTGGGGGGGGGGAGAGATATAATGAGGCATGCTAATCTGCTTTTCACTTTTTAAAATCTGTTTTGCTGTTCACACATCAGAGTAAGAGACTCTCAAGATAGCTGCTGTTCATATTGCTTCTTGAGAGCAGATTCACACAATTGCAGTTGGATTGATGGGAGCAGAATCCTGATCAGAATCGTGTTTATTTATTTATTTATTTATTTATTTACAGTATTTATATTGCGCCCTTCTCACCCCGAAGGGGACTCAGGGCGGATCACATTACACATATAAGGCAAACATTCAATGCCTTAACATAGAACAAAGACAAAGACAAATGCAGGCTCCGAGCTGGCCTCGAACTCATGACCTCTTGGTCAGAGTGATTTGTTGCAGCTGGCTGCAGCTGGCTGCTCACCAGCCTGCGCCACAGCCCAGGCCATTCATTCCCATCTCAAGCTTTAATAGATTACGTAATTATAGATACTGCTGCAGCTCATTCTTCCTTCATCTCTCCTTCATCATCCTGCCATTGCTGATGCTGCCAAAAAACTCACAGCTAGCCAGATGAAAAGATAAATGGGGGCAATTGGGCATACAAGGCTTTATAAAAAGGAACTTGTTACCAGCTTTGTTAACTGAGGAAAATCTATGTATGTGTGTGTATACATACACATATGTATGTCAAACAGAGGGAATATATTGAATTTTAAATGTTTTATGTATTACATTAAACCAGTTAAAATTAAGCCGGCTGTGTAAAGTCAGCTTCAACTTGCTGGTTTCCTGCTGTTAGGCCTTTGGGTATGAAGTAGATCAATCTACAGAATTATATACTTTACTATCTACAGAATTGTACACAATTTATGGTTTCATAAATAGGTGATACTGGATATTTATTGTGCCTGAATGCTACAAGGAAGATGCTGGGTAAAACTGCCTGATCTTCTTGTTTGGTTTGCAAAATGAACCCCGGAGATAATGTAAACATTGTGTATAAAACAATATATTACAGAGGTAACAGAATCAGGCCCAGCATTAACAGTGATCTTTGTAATTGCCATTATCCACATACTGAACTATAACTGCAAAATGTCATTCAGAAATAAACAAGCAGCAGATGACTCATCCTGATACACAGTAATTAGCATGTTGACAATTATGATCTGCTAATGGGCAATGGATGTGGAACTGCAGTGCTCTCCCATTCTTTGCTCCACAGTCTGGTGAATCCCCAACATGCTCCAACTCACTTTTTACAAACCCACATTGGGCTCACTGCACATTATATCAAGGACTCTACACACTTTATAGAAAAGATCAGCAACCTCAATCTAAGCACCAAGGACATCCTGATCAGCTTTGATGTGGTGTCCCTTTTTACCAAAGTCCCAGTAGCTGACACCCTCACACTAATCAAACAAAACTTCCCAGAAGACATCACAGCCCTGTTTCACCATTGCCTCACCACTAGCTACTTTCAGTGGGACACTGGATTCTATGAACAGAAGGATGGAGTGGCCATGGGGAGCCCTCTCAGCCCAGTAGTAGCAAATTTCTATATGGAATACTTTGAAAAACAGGCCCTAGAAACAGCACCAAAAAAGCCAACTGTTTGGTTCAGATACGTAGATGACACCTTCACAATTTGGAGCCATGGAGAGAAAGAACTCAGCAAGTTCCTGGACCATCTGAACAGCATCCACCCAAACATCCAATTCACCATGGAAAAAGAAAAGGAAGGAAAACTGCCATTTCTAGATGTTCTGGTCATCCGCAAACCCAATCAACAATTGGGCCACACAGTTTACAGAAAACCTACACATACAGATAGATACCTTCATAAAAACTCCAACCATCACCCTAGTCAAAAAAGGAGCACAATCAAAGCCCTGACAGACCGTGCACAAAGAATCTGTGAACCTCACCTCCTCCAAGGTGAACTCAACCACCTAAACTGGGCTCTACAGGCCAATGGATACTCCACCACAGACATCAGAAGAGCTGCAAGGCCAAGAACAAGCCATGAGAGTCAAGACAAAGATCCACCCAGAGGAAAGGTGTTCTTACCATACATCAAGGGAACTACTGACCGCATAGGGAAGCTGATGAAGAAGCACAACCTACAAACTATCTACAGACCCACGAAGAAAATCCAACAAATGCTACGGTCAGCGAAGGACAAGAGGGATCCTCTCTCCTCTGCAGGAGTCTACCGGATACCATGCAGCTGTGGACAAGTCTACATAGGGACCACCAAACGCAGCGCCCAAACAAGAGTCAAAGAACATGAAAGGCACTGCAGACTAATTCAACCAGAGAAATCAGCCATAGCAGAGCATTTGATGAACCAGCCTGGACACAGAATACTATTTGAGAACACAAAAATGCTGGACCATTCTAACAACTATCATGTCAGACTACACAGAGAAGCCATTGAAATCCACAAGCATGTGGACAACTTCAACAGAAAGGAAGAAACCATGAAAATGAACAAAATCTGGCTACCAGTATTACAAAACTCCAAAATCAAAACAGTAGATGGGAACCAACACAATGAGGACTTGACTGAACAAAGGATGCCCCCAGGCAAGGGACAAAACATTTCCAGTGCCAATTAGGGTGATTAACTGAAACATTAATGCTGGCTCCCAGTGACAAAGAACTCTTGCCACACCTTGGACTCTACACAGATATATATTCTTTCCTTTCCTGACTTAGTTTATCCATACCTCACAACCTCTGAGGATGCCTGCCATAGATGTGGGCGAAACGTCAGGAGAGAATGCTTCTGGAACATGGCCACACAGCCCGAAAGACATACAACAACCCTGTCACTTTTTATGCTTCATAAAGCTTCCCCGCCTGCAATCAAACATACACCAAAGAGATTAAAGAACAGAGAGAGCATTAAAGACAGCTGTGTCAAACTATTTCTCATAAATCAATGAACTCATCATATGCAAAAAGAGCTTTAATTTATTTCAACTTACCAGCAAACCTATGAGGTCAATCATTTTTATTCCCAAGTGGAAAAGGTTGAGACACAGGCAGCTTCCTCAAGACAGCAGAAGGCATTGTTAGCAAGGATTTGGAGGCAAAGCCCAGGACTCTACTAAATAATCCTAGTTGTGGGCTATTTTTATGTGGTGTGTAATGTAACATTTGCCTGTTAGGACCCATGCAGCCCCACAATACTGCACACTTGTGAGATAATATATCATTTCCCATTTCTATGTCTTCAGTTCCCACAAATCATTACTATAGCATGATATATAATGGTTTAAGTGCTGGGACTGGAAGAGAAGGATTTGAATTCCTCCTTGGTCACAGAAACACCTAGGGTATATTTCGAGCAAATCACACTCTGTCAGCCTCAGATACAAGCTCCTCTGAAGATATTCTGCCAAGAAAACCCTATAATATTACCATAAGTTAAAAAAAATGACTTGAAGGCATAGAACTACGCATGGATGAAAGCCAAGTTGGTCTAGTGGTTTGTGTGTTGAACTAGGATTCTGGGGGGCCATGGTTCAAATCCATGCTCAGCCATGGAAGTATATTGGGCAATCATGGGCATATTACATTCAATCTTAGTGCAAGACTATTGCAACCTCTTCTTTAAACAAATCTTGCCAGGAAAGTCCCATTATAAGATTGCCATAAAATGGAAATGGATTGAAGGTACCAAACATCCTCCAGAACATGCATAGGCATGCAACACAGAAGTGACAGGGGAAAACATCTCAACAGTATTCAAAAGTCAGCAGCAAAATAATTGTGATCATCCTATTGTTACACTTCATAATGACAATGTTTGCACAGGCAGGGTAATCTCCTATTGAAGAGAACTGGGTCATTGGCAGACATATCCCAGGCGTAGTTCAGCCAGAATAAAATATCATTTTTTATTAGAAAGTTAAACAGTTCTTAAACCTGCTATCCTGGTAGTGGATTGACAATACAAAGTCAGAACAGAAATCAGCATTTCACACTGAAACTAATGGGGATTGGTTTTGGCTAGATCAGCGGTTCTCAACCCCAGATGTTTTGGCCTGCAACTCCTAGAAATCCCAGCCAGTTTACCAGCTGTTAGGATTTCTGGGAGTTGAAGGCCAAAACATCTGGGGACCCACAGGTTGAGAACCACTGGGCTTGATCATGACATTCACATACAATTGGTTTAAGCTCAACATTGTGAGTTTGAATTCCAGATTTAAAACATGAAATGTGGATCTACCATGTTTCCCCGAAAATAAAACAGTGTCTTATATTATTTTTTTGTTCTCAAAGATCTGCTAGGTCTTACTCTCGGGAGAAGTATTATATTTGGCAATACAGCAAAACCTCTACTAGGTCTTATTTTTGGGGAAACACAGTATTTCCTAAATTACAGCTATTAAATTACAGCTCAAACTTCCGTACAGTGGCACTTATTTCCCATGCCAGTAAGGTAATGCTCAAGATCCTGCAAGGCAGACTCCAGCAATATATGGAGCGAGAGTTGCCAAATGTCCAAGCTGGGTTTAGAAAAGGCAGAGAAACAAGAGACCAAATTGCCAATATCCGCTGGATAATGGAGGAAACCAGGGAGTTTCAGAAAAACATCTACTTCTGCTTTATTGACTATTCTAAAGCCTTTGACTGTGTGGATCATAATAAACTGTGGCATGCTCTTGGAGGTATGGGGATACCAAGTCACCTTGTCTGTCTCCTGAGAAATCTGTATAAAGACCAAGTAGCCACAGTAAGAACAGACCACGGAACAACAGACTGGTTCAAGATTGGGAAAGGAGTACGGCAGGGCTGCATACTTTCACCCTACCTATTCAACTTGTACGCAGAACACATCATGCGACATGCGGGGCTTGACGAATCCAAGGCCAGAGTTAAAATTTCTGGAAAAAACATTAACAACCTTAGGTATGCAGATGATACCACTCTGATGGCCGAAAGTGAGGAAGAGCTGAGGAGCCTTATCACCAAGGTGAAAGAAGAAAGTGCAAAAGCTGGGTTACAGTTAAACGTCAAGAAAACCAAGATCATGGCAACTACACCTATTGATAACTGGCAAATAGAGGGAGAAAACGTGGAAGCAGTGACAGACTTTATATTTCTAGGCGCGAAGATCACTGCAGATGCAGACTGCAGCCAGGAAATCAGAAGACGTTTACTTCTTGGGAGGAGAGCAATGGACAACCTTGACAAAATAGTGAAGAGCAGAGACATCACACTGGCAACGAAGGTCCGCATAGTCAAAGCAATGGTATTCCCCATAGTAACCTATGGATGCGAGAGCTGGACCATAAGGAATGGACCGCAAGAAGATCCAACCAGTCCATCCTCCAGGAAATAATGCCCGGCTGCTCACTGGAGGGAAGGATATTAGAGGCAAAGCTGAAGTATTTTGGTCACATCATGAGGAGACAGGAAAGCTTGGAAAAGATCACGATGCTGGGGAAAATGGAAGGAAAAAGGAAGACAGGCCGACCAAGGACAAGATGGATGGACGGTATCCTTGAAGTGACTGACTTGACCTTGAAGGAACTGGGGACTGTGACAGCCAACAGGGAGCTCTGGCGTGGACTGGTCCATGAGGTCACGAAGAGTCGGAGACGACTAAATGACTGAGCAGCAGCAGCAGCTATTTTATCAAATGTACTTAATTATACCAGCCTTCATCAAACCAGAGCTTACGGTATGCTCTGCAACACTTCAGTTTTTTTTTTTTTAGTTTTTTTTTGGGGGGGGCTTGTGAAAGATGCAGCTCTTGGTATGTTGTTGGACTGCAAGTCCCATCTGCCCACACCAGCATAGTTAATGGTGAGCAAGGCATTTGTAACTGAAACAAACAAAAAAGAAAAAGAAGCTCAAGCCCAGAGTATTCTTGGCTTATGTAAAGTTTCTTCCAGCTCTCATAATTTCTTCAGGAATTGTTTGATAGAAACAGAACAAGCAACAAGAGTTCATGGTTCAGTTCCGAAAGGAGTCTTTACATTCACAAGATCTTTGCTATAGCCATATTCACCAATACCCATACCTCCCTTGCTGCCTGGCCCTTCTCCCAACCTCTGATCCGAGGCAAGATATCTTCTTTGATGTCAGACTCTAAAATCTATTTTAGTTCCAACTGGAGTAGACCCAGTCTGTTGTAGTTACCACTAAAATTGGATTTAGCCACAAATTAATGGCTAATATAATTATTTTCCAAAGCTACATGGGTTTTTGTTGCTTTGTATTTGCTTGTGGACCATTGATTTGAAGACCATCTTGGCTAACCATCAGGAGAAGATGAGTTGTGTACAGTAAAGGAAGAGTTTTAAGCAGCCATATAACTCAGAAGGCAGAAAATCCCACAATATATGCTTTGAACATGAGTCCACACTGCCATATATTCCAGTTCAAAGTAGATAATGTGGGATTTTACTCAGCTGTGTGGAAGGAGCCTCAGTGATTTAGATCATACAGCAACACTTACCTTACATGACCTTATAGAGATGTACCACTTTTCTCTGTTCTTTTCTTCCCCATCAAAGATCACCAATGAACGACCCTCTAACAATGTTGTTAGTCTACAGTTTCCCTCAGCCTATTTTGCATAGCCAATGAAGGATGATAGTGACACACCTCTGCTTTGCAATGATGTGGATGGAAATGTGAAACTGAGCCAAACAAAAACTTGCCCCCCCCTTCTAGCTGTCAAATACAAAGCAGCTGTTTTTCAAATAGGAGGCTACTTGATTAAAGAAAGCCACAAGCCACAATTCTGAACACCGTAAAGTAAATCTAATTTCCAGACCACCATTTTAAAAAAATCCTTTCTGCATTTAAAAAATGAAATGCAACTAGATGGCAAGGCGGCTAAATGAGTAATTATGTTCTGGCTAAATGGAGAATAGATGCAGGAATCAAAATTCAACCCTCATCTCTCCTCACCTTTTTTGCACTGAGACCCTTTATGTTGATTCCAAGGTGAAACATACTAAACCTGATACAGGTCCATGTGCCATGGCATTTTCATACCCACGCTTTGCAGTTTATACATGTTTGCAGAGTCTGTGCTAACGGCAGAAGCAATCACAGCTTGAACTAAGAGCAGGGGAGGATCTGTTGGACCTTATGTCGCACCGTTCTGCCTCTGAGAACAAAAGATGACTTTCTACAAATGCTCTTATGTTTTGACTTTGATTCCTTTCTTAAGGATTAACACATAAAAAGTAGCACACATCAACTTTAGTTGAGTATTAATATCAATATCTTTTATTGAGAGACAACAAATACAAGACAGGTAGAATTGGCCATGCTGCTTCCATTGCCAGAGTGCTGGACGGCGGAGAGAAGAATATGATATAGGATACACACACATTCATACGAAGATATGGTCCCATTTTGGTTTCAATATCTGTTCCCCAAGGAGAGTAAAGTCACAGAATTTTACTTCTCAGAAGTCTTTCTTCACTATAGTCCATACGGCCCCGGTAAAGCATACTGGACAGAAGGGAACATTCGGCTGTCCATATCATTTTGCCCATCAGCCCCAAAGACATTGTAGGAGCTGTAGTCCAACACAGCTTGGGTAAAACAGTTACCCATCCCTGTAGGACATATACTTTTTAACTGGCTGACCAGTTTGCAGATCTGGGTATCATCTACGTAAGCAACACTTTCCATGCATGGAAGACACCTTGGGGTAAACAGAAAGAACAGGCTTCTTCCTGATGCAATAGCTTGCAGCATGTGATATATAAAATCTGTAAAGAGTGCCTTTATGGTCACACTATCCCATTCTAGACACTCAACCACCTCAGATCAGATAATCTTTGGTCCAATCAAATACATGCCCACAAATGTAATGCTATAGTTAAGCTCACTGAGACTGGATCTACACTGCCCTATATGCCAGGATCTGATTCAAGATTATCTACTTTGAATTGGATTATATGAGTCTCCACTGCCATCAGTACTGTAGCCAGGATTTTGATTCGGGGAGGGGGGGAAGGGGGGATTTTGGTTCGGCGGGGGGGGGGGGGGGCTGAGTCTGAGTGAGAGAGGATCTACCCTGGCAAACCTTTTGTATCATTATCCCAATACCCCCATACGTAAAAGGTAAAGGTTTTCCTCTGACGTTAAGTCCAGTCGTGACCGACTCTGGGGATTGGTGCTCATCTCCATTTCTAAGCCGAAGAGCCGGCGTTGTCTGTAGACACCTCCAAGGTCATGTGGCCGGCATGACTGCATGGAGCGCCGTTACCTTCCCGCCGGAGCGGTACCTATTGATCTACTCACATTTGCATGTTTTCAAACTGCTAGGTTGGCAGGAGCTGGGCTAACAGCGGGCGCTCATTCCGCTCCCGGGATTTGAACCTGGCACCTTTTGGTCCGCAAGTTCAGCAACTCAGCTCTTTAACGCACTGTGCCACCAGGGGCCCATATATATACATATATATATAGAGAGAGAGAGTCTCACTTATCCAAGCCTCGCTTATCCAAGCCTCTGGATAATCCAAGCCATTTTTGTAGTCAACGTTTTCAATATATCGTTATATTTTTCTGCTAAATTCGTAAATACAGTAATTACAACATAACATTACTGTGTATTGAACTACTTTTTCTGTCAAATTTGTTGTATAACATGAAGTTTTGGTGCTTAATTTATAAAATCATAACCTAATTTGATGTTTAGTAGGCTTTTCCTTAATCCTTCCTTATAATCCAAGATATTCGCTTATCCAAGCTTCTGGCGCCCCGTTTAGCTTGGATAAGTGAGACTCTACTGTATGTATGTATGTGTGTATGTGTGTGTGTGTGTGTGTGTGTGTGTGTGTGTGTGTGTGTATATATATATATATATATATATATATATATATATATATATATATTGAGCATGGTGATCAGATCATGATATGTACAAACATAACAGTTTAAATAATAAATGTAAGGCCTTCTCGCAGACCACCCTGAGAATTTCGGGGGGGGGGGGGGCTGAAGCCACTCAAGCCCCCCACCCTCCCGGCTACATGCCTGACTGCCATATAATCTGAGATAATCAGATAATATGGGATCAGATCCTGGGGTGCACGGCAGTGTAGAAGGGGGGTCTGAGGGTTACTGACTTGCTCATGTGTTTTTTTCTCACACCAAAGTAGAAAAACAAAGAAAACAAACCAACTTTCGTAAGATGCATCCCAAACAAGACATTTCATGAAAGAAAAAAAAGAACTCAGACACTAAATTGAAGTATGGAGATACTAAATATGTGTGCCCTTCAAGGAGATCATTGCTGATCAAACATATTTTGTCATTTAGCAAAACTTATCGTTGTTGTTTATGCTAAATGAGCAAAATGCCTTCTCCAAATGCATTTCAAATATGAGGTCCCCTCTCCTTTAAAGAGGGAGAGGGGGAAGTGCAAATGATTTTTAATAGCACTTAGGTCCAGGATCCTGAAATCATAACCTCAGCTTAAACTTAAAGGGATCATTCAACTGGACTCCAGGTGCTTGGAGCCTCTGAGAAAGCTCAGGTGTGTTGTATGGCTCTATGATTTGCATTACAGGAGGCTAAAGGGTGCTACTATGTTTGCAGATGCGCTCTCTTTTTAAGGTGACTGGGTTGGTCTACCACTTAGATTTATTAAGATGCAGCAGTGCAATCACACCATCCCTGATCAACTAGCAACCCCAAGCTTCGTAGAGGAGTCCATGGGCCAATGAGATAAGCTTGATATTTGGCTCAAGTCCGCAAGGCAGAAAGCAGGTGCTGTTTTTATCCAATGACAATTCAGTAGATTTAAGTGGGAGGCAAGAAGAGGGGCGCAAGGATAGGATGCAGCTTGGAAGGAAGGGCTGGCCTCAGTCGGAGTCACTGCTGCTGGAAGAGGAGGAGGAATGCTGGAAACAAGAGAGAGAGATAGGAAAACTTCATGAGATGTCAATGTTAATATTTCATTGCTGAAATCTAATCAGGCTTTCTTCTCTCCCAGCTCCAGAAAATATCAGGTGTCAACGTTAGCATGATACAAACAGCAAAACCCATTTCCTATACTTGCAGATTGGTTTATTATTCGTATTTTTAAAGGCAAGATTCTGAAAATATACAGGATATTTCAGCTTTCCAGAAATTTAACAAAAATGTCATAAAACCCAACTTCTTCTTTCCCACCTCAAAAACATTGTAGTATATTGTAAGTGACAGCTGATGGACCACATTGCTACTGCTGGGCTCCAGAAGCCTTTGTCAATTCAACCATCCTTCCTGTGTGAAGGCCAGGTAGCCGTTGAGCAAAATCAAGAGAAGGTTTAGACAAATCAAGATCTCAGACTCTTTTTCACTCATGCCCCCTTTCTGTCAAGAAACATTTATATGATCCCAGGTAAAGGTTTCCCCTGACTCTAGGGGTTGGTGCTCATCTCCATTTCTAAGCCGAAGAGCCGGCGTTGTCCGTAGACACCTCCAGGGTCATGTGGCCAGCATGACTGCATGGCAGGTATATAGGCATATAAAATAGGTGTACAAATCGAACATTTACTGATAATAAATTAGACTACTGTGATTTTCCTTTTGTAATACAGCTGAAACATTTTCTGCACATTCCACTATAAACACCGCAATGTTGTTGCTAACAGATTTGTGCAAATGGGCAATGTTCAGAAACCCTTGACTATCTCCAATTTTTTCATGACCCCAACATTGAGCTAAAGGGACGCCATTTGGGGTTGGGACCCACAGTTTAAGAAGCAATGCTTATTGTGTAATGCTTTACATATGTACATAATTGCGAATAAAACAAATGAATGCAGAGGAGCTAATTTCTGAACAGTCACTGTGCTCAGAACTATACTTGTACAAACGTCAATAGACATATTTGTCTTAGAGAATTTAGAAACTAAAATACAATTTGAAACAGTAAAATGCTGCAAACAAATTGTAAACCAAGTAGATGCCTTCTGCTAATTTCAGACTTTGTTAAAATACATTTAACATGCTCTGAATTATGACTATTTCTATGCTTTCCTTTATTTCTACTGCTGTTTTTCTGGTTTTCCCCTTCTGGACCTCTTCTGCCAACACTATCACTGCTAAGGATCCTTATTGTCACCTTCAGCTCCAAGAGAACCATGCAGAGCTAATAACCTAACTTCATAATCCACTTAGTAACTGAGCTAATCTTGTTATTGTCCTTCTGATACAAAACAGGATTCTAAGAGCAACGAGTATTTTTTGATCATATACCAATCCCCAGTTAATAGATTGTCATCTTAACTAAAGTAAGGATAAAATGTCCACCTTTTGGGAAAGGAGGGAGGAGAAATATGCAAGGGAAAATGACAGAAACAAGAGAAGTAGATAAATACAAAAAAAGTAAAATTATATTCAAAATAGCATATTTTTAAAAATTGCGTCAGAAACAACTTGAGAACATACTGCAAGTCGCTTCTGGTGTGAGAGAGTTGGCCATCTACAGAGACCCTGCCTAGGGGACGCCCGGATGTGTTAACCTCCTGCTGGAAGGCTTCTCTCCCCACAAGCTAGACATGACAGACAGGAGCTCACCCCGTCTTGCGGTTTGGAACCGGAAACCTTCAGGTCAGCAACCCAACCTTCAGGTCAGCAGTTCATCCGGCACAAGGGTTTAATCTTATCCAATTCATACCCGGTAGCACAGTGTGTTAAAGCACTGAGCTGCTGAACTTGCGGACCAAAAGGTCCCAGGTTCGAATCCAGGGAGCGGAATGAGCGCTTGCTGTTAGCTCCAGCTTCTGCCAACCTAGCAGTTTGAAAACATGCAAATGTGAGTAGATCAATAGGTACCGCTCTGGCGGGAAGGTAACGACGCTCCATGCAGTCATGCCAGCCACATGACCTTGGAGGTGTCTACAGACAACGCCGGCTCTTCGGCTTAGAAATGGAGATGAGCACCAACCCCCAGAGTCGGACACGACTGGACTTAATGTCAGGGGAAACCTTTACCTTTACCCTAACTCTTACTAGATTATAATATATTAAAAATAAATTCCATTTTACAATTTGAGGGTAAGAGTGAGGCTGGAGCAGGACAGGTTAAGGATAACTGCTTTTAACAGAGACCCATCCAAGTATGAAAACACACACAAACACTAAATAAATATCTTCAAATGAGTGAAATAATAAACTAGATAGAAGAGAAGGAACCATTCTTAACATATGTTAAAAGGCTTGTCTATTTTTATAGGCTGCAATGAGAGTGCTTTCTCACACTGAATACGCTAGGAGCATTTTAAAGGTGTTTTTAGCGCATGCCAGTCCTGAAAATCTAGTTCCTGCCCTAATACTCACCAGCTTGGCTTAACAATGCTTTAAACAGTGTCTGTATGATAAATGTGGTGGCCCAGAATCTAGTATCTACCCCTGGGGACTTCATGATATTAGCTTATTTTATTTTCAAAATAGCTTGTTAATATGTTATTTTTATTTAAAAGAGGGGGATGTTGCACTTCCTCTGATTGCAGAAATGTACTTGGGATAAACATAATGGAAATTATCTGATGAAATATAAATGTAATAGGACCTTGAGGACTATGAGTTAGCAGGACATATGTACAGAAGCAAGACCCCCTAGGCATATCCTTATGGAAAGTGTGGGAGAATGTAGATTAATGCTTCCTTTTATTCAACCTCACAACAGGCTTATCTGGTTAAGGCTGGATCTACACTGCCATATAATCCAGTATCTGGTTCTAGATTATTTGCTCTGAACTGGATTATATGACTCTACACTGCCATACAACCCAGTGAAAAAGAAGATAACCAGGATTTGATATAGAATCATAGAGTTGGAAGAGACCACGTGGGCCATCTAGTCCAACCTCCTGCCATGTTGGAAAAGCACAATCAAAGCCTCACCAACAGATGGCCATCCAGCCATTGTTTAAAAGCCTCCAAAGAAGGAGCTTCCACCACATTCCAAGGCAGAGAGTTCCACTGCTAAACAGCACTTAGAAAAAGGTAAAGGTTTCCCCTGACGTTAAGTCCAGTCATGTCTGACTCTGGGGGTTGGTGCTCATCTCCATTTCTAAGCTAAAGAGCCGGTGTTGTCCGTAGACACCTCCAAGGTCATGTGGCCAGCATGACTGCATGGAGCGCCGTTACCTTCCTGCCGGAGTGGTACCTATTAATCTACTCACATTTGCATGTTTTCGAACTGCTAGGTTGGCAGGAGAAACAGCACTTACAGTAAGGAAATTTTTCCCAAGATATTGGATTATATGGTAGTATAGATGGGGCCTAAAGTCAATGGCAGCCCAAATTCAACATCATCAAGGAAGCCATGCTTTCTCCATTCCTAGGTCACACAGAAGCATCTCCTTAATACAAGTAAATTGTATTTTACTTGTGAAGTGAGTTCTTTTGACTCACTTCATCTCCAGCTTTCGCTTTTATGATAATTTAAAGGCAGGACTAGTTTCCAGGAAAGTTAATGTCTCCATTTGTCTTCCCTCACTTCCCAGAAACTGTGCCTGGCTTCTATGGAAGGCTTCCATCATTGATACCCTGCAGGCCATGAAGCAAAGGTTGACAGGTACAATGCAAAACAAGCCACCCTTGCTTAGTCTCCTTGGCAGTAACTGAGAGGAGCTCCTGATCCAAACTCCTACCACTTCCAATTCATCCCTTCCCATCCTATCTCTTCTACCAACCTTGCCATGGAGCTTGTGGAGCTTGTGGGGCTTGTGCATCTTCTTGTGGGCCTTCTTCATCTTCTTCCTCATCTTCTTTTCGGCCTTCTTATCCATCGGCCCCATGGCAATGCCCCCAGGCATCAAAGGGTTAACCCCCATTCCTCCAGGCATGCCGGGGGCAGGCGGAGGGTAGGGGCCACCAGGTGGGACAGGGTAACCAGGTTGGTGCCCAGGATAGGGAGGCTGAATGGGGTGCCCTGGCGGATAAGCAGGCTGCCCTGGAATGCCTCCGGGCAGAGCTGGGTAGGAGCCAGCAGGGACAGGCCCTGGAGGGAAGGCGGGGTTCACAGGAGGAGCGTGTGCAGGGTTAAAGCCAGATGGGTAAGAAGGGTTAGGAGGATAGGCTGCTCCAGGGTAGGTGCCTGGCTGGCCTTGAAATTTAAAAAAATGAGAGAAAAACAAAAGAAAGTGTGATTAGCTGCAAGGCAAAAGATATTCAATCATTTGGTGATGAATGTCTAAGGCAGATACTGACACTGCAGTCTAGCTGTACCTGGCAACTTTGCCAGAGTAGGCATCCTCGCAGTCAGAGACAAAAAATGTTTTATTCCCTGGGCTAAAACCCAGGCCTCCCAAGTACTAATCTGTCAGGCCCATAACAGCAGGGGAATGACAGTATCGAGCCCAGATCTTTCCAAACTGTGTATCATCACAGGTTAGTGTGTCAGCTGTGTTGCATGAACGTAATGAGAAACCTCTGAGTCTATGTGAAATACTGTAATAAATCATATACAAGGGTGTCCTGTGTCATAAAAACGTTGAATGAACATATAACAGTAGAATTTGCTACAGATCATAGCCTGAACTATCCTCTACACAAAACTACCGTTCAACATAGTCATCATCAATTTGTACACATTTGCACCATCGTTTAACCCAGGCATCAAAATCATTTTGGAAAAATTCAGGGTTTTGCCTTGTGACTCATAATTTTAAAGCTGTTTTGACGTTATACAAGTCATTGAATCTGAAACCACATAGGTTGTATTTCAGAGGTCCAAAAAGACAACCTATGTGATTTCAGATTCAATGACTTGAATGATGGTATAACAGATTTAAAATCTGAATTCAAAACCCTGAATTTTTCCAAAATGGTTTTGATGCCTGGTTAAACGATGGCGGAAAATGTGTACAAATTTATGGTAAGTATGTTGAATGGCAGTTTTGCATAGTGGATAGTTCAGGTTAGCATCTGTAGCAACTGCTGCTGTTATATGTTCATTCATAAAAATTTTATGTCATAGGATGCAAAACTTTTTGACCCACCTCTGTGTGTATGTGCATGTGTATATGTGTGTGTGTGTGTGTGTGTGTGTGTGTGTGTGAAATGTGTTCATGGGATATGTTGGGTCCCAGTACATTATGTTATTACAATTTATGAATGTCTTCTTATCAAGTTTGAAAGCTACAGGAAATATCTTCCCTTTCTCCATCATGACTGGAGAATGCGCATGAGCAGCCACCATACAGTCCATTGAACACCTTCACCCGGAACTAGGTTGCTTGAAGTGATTTGGCTGCTCACCAGGAGAGTTTTGCAAAAGTGATTATTCTTTGTGCAAAAAAGAGCTTCTGTCTGAATTGACACGAGGATTTTTGTGTCCCAAAGACAGTTCAATTTCTTGAGTATCTCTTAAGGTGGCTATTTGAATGGCATCGTAAAAAGAGAAGGCAGACAGAAGGTTGTGTGTGTGTATCACATCTCTAGTAGCAAACTCCGAATGAGCCACCTGTGACGTGTCGGTGCAGTCAAAGCATTCTGCTGAGTCACTGAGGAAAGCATCTTGTATGCAGCGAAAGCCACTCATGTGGGCAGTTCTTCCCAAACAACCTGAGGCAAGCTAGTTCCTTCCCAGAAATCAATCCAACCAAGCTCACTAGAATCAATCCACTCTTTGGAAATATTATTTTTAAGATTGTAAGTCCCATAGGCTAAGGGATTATGGACGTTACATTCCACATTTTTTCCAAGTTCTATACCAATTGTCTGTGGTTGCCTCTGGATAGGATTACTGTCGCAAAATACTTGCTATTGTCATCAGGATAATTTTTAATGCTGGTGAGATGCCTTGGCACCAGAGATATCTTGGTGATTACTTTGTCCCTTTTTAAAAAGCACATGCATTCTATTTTTTTTTCTTTTGCCTCCAGTTGGGACCTGGAGATCAAAGACAGCTGACAAAACCCCGAATAACCTTTATGCTCTTTTATAAATTGTATGGAGAAGGAGCCAGAAGTAACAACCGTGATGTTGTTACCTATCAGGGCAGAAGGGCATAATGTTCCCTAAACTTTGGTCCAGATGTTTTAGATGTCATCTCCCAAAGTCCTTGTCAGAAATTCTGAGTGTTGAAGTTTCAAGATTTCACTGACCAAGAATAGAGAAATCCCATAAGAACTGTTGTCCTATTTTACCTGCATTGGGATCCCACATGGTCTTACAGAAGAGAAGTGTCTGTCACCTGGTGGGGAAAAGGTTGTATTAGATCAGCAAAGTAAAAGTAGAGGGCCACTGTTTTCTATTCTGATCAAAATCAACACCTTAGGAAAACTGCACAAGCCAGGCCAAATATGATAAAAAAATGCTATGTTTGTCCATGGAAAAGTTTTGGAACAAGAGGAACAGAAAGACACCATATTGAAGAACAGAGGTGAGTCATCAGCACTATTTGGCAGAGAAGCTAAAGACTTTGTAAAACTACCACTCCCATGGTTCCATAGCATTGAATCATAGTAGTTAAAATTGTGTTGAGTTGCATTAATTCTACATTGTAGGTGCACCCATCAAAATGTGGACAGACATAGCGCCCCAACTACTGAATTAGATCCTTAACTAAACTGGAAAAAATATTTTGAATAAAAACTTCAGTTCACAACTTTCCAAAATACTGTGAAGTGCCAGGTATAAAAATCTGTAGGCAGTTCTCAAAGAAATGTAACAGTTTACAAAATAATGGATTGATTAGGATATTAGTCTTCAGGCCCAATGAACTGGAAGCAGATAATATAGGACTGTGCCATGTTAGTTATGTATAAAGCTCATGTGTTTTGAAACTTAACTATTGTACTTAGCTCTCTCTCCTCCACATATTATAGACAGGGCATCTAATATCCACTGGCGTCCCATTCAACCAAACTAGTTCTGCTAAGATTTTGTGGTGAGTACATCCTTCTGTCACTATGACATCTTTCCCTGTTCCAAGGCAAAAGCACATTCACCAATTCTTGTTCTGCTGCTGCAGCTAAAAGCATGGACACTTACATCAGGTTCAAACAGAACAGTATTAAAACAAGAGGGGGAAGGCATGCTTATTTAGGTCTACAAGAACTAAGGAAGGTCTGCCCAGCCAACATATATGCTTTGAATTTAACACTGCAGTAAATAGACTTAAGCAAATGAGAAAAGGAAGGAAACAACAATGAAAGAGAAAAGGACTGAGTATGAAAGAACAGCCCTGAAAACACACAAACCAACAAGAAGCAAGAAAAAGCAGACAGGACCTGAAGGCTAGAGGTACTAGAAGGTTCAGCATGGGGATTGTTAGAGGGCTCCTAGTCACCACCACCTCAACTGATGGAACAAACCAAATTATTTGCATTAATTTGCAATCCCATGAACCTTTTCCCCGGGGTGAAGCTGTGTTAGTCTGATGCAAAAAAAGTCTGGTGACATTTTAATGACAAATTGTTACAATGTAATTTACCATAAGATTTTATGGACTCTAACCCCTCTACCCAGATATGCAATGATGAAACAGCCTACAATGCGGCATATTGTGCAGTTGTTTCTGTTGTGTGCTTTCTTGACATATAGCAACCCTATGATGGCAAGATTTTTCTTGTGTTTGCCTTCCTGAGAAGCTGAGAAGTCAATGTGTTTCCATGATTAAGTAGCCTCCAGAATCATAGTCCAATGTGAAACCCATTACACCATGTTGACTCTCACTGTCCACCATGCCATGGGTCAAATAATAATGAGAAAATTGTAGCCTTTAAGGTGCCCCAAGACCTTTTGATGCCCATGCGCTCTAGCTACCAAGTCAGTTACTGCAAGGGGCTTACTTTGGGGAGACAGGCATAGGATTCAACCTTACAGTTTCTGAAAACAGTTATTACTTCTTACATGCTCAAGTAATAGGTAGGAGGATAATAATGAACAACTTTATTGAAGTGTTGGTGTAAAAATAAGAATTAAAGATTCAACTGCAGGCTGATCTGTTGTAGTGATCCTGATCAACTCCATTTTGCCAACAGCTGATGTCTCTCCATGGCCTGAATTGTTTGATGAGCCCTGTCAATTGTGCTATGCTAGAAATATCAAAACTACAACCAAGGGCAAACAACCAGATGTTACGGCTACAGACAAGTGTTAGGCCCTGAGAACTTCTTAACAAACAGCAAACAATCTCTGGCTACATTCGCTGTGCTGTACACAGTCATCAGATAAGGATTACCATACATGCATTAGATATTGCTCATGCAGACTGTGTTTTTGTCTGCATAATTCTGAAATGTTAAAAAACACTGATGTCTACCAGTGATGTGTTAGGTTGGACTGAAATGAGTGCTGGCAATTGGTAGGACCCTTTAACCAAAGTTATTGTTTGTTGTCTGTTTGCTTTCCTGCTCAGTTTCAGAACTCATTCCAGCTCCATGTTTCACGTAGGAAATACAGGAGGGTGTTTCAGCCTAACCCAACAACACAGCAAATGCAAAGCATTTTGACATTTTACTTTCTATCTGAAAACGCAATGAGAGATGTCATACATTTTCAGAGATTCCTTTCGTTAAATCAGCATTAGATACTTGTTGTCCTTCAGACGGGAGCTTCCATGTTTCTTCACTGTTGGCTAAACTGGCTAGGACTCATGGGGATATCCCATCTTGAGTAGTCTAGAATCTGGAAAGATTCAAGTTGCTCACCTTTGATTAAAATCAGGGGTAGGCAAAGTGTTGCCCTCCAGATGTTACTGATTGCCGGTAGCAGTCCAAATCTGCAGAGTAACACTTTAAATAAAGGAGAAGTAGGGAAATTGAGCAATCGGAGATATCAATCGAATAGATCCAAAGGGGAAGAAAAGCAATCTGGCTGTAACTGATAAGATACTTTAATAGCAGGTAACTCCCATGGTGCTGTAGTTATTTCAGATAATGCATAATAATAAACACTTGTTTGTATGACATTGAACATTGGACATTGAAGAAAGATGACAACAGCAAATTCAATTTGAATGTGGAGCAATAGAAGAGTTCTGCAGATATGCTAGAGGAGGGAGCAAGTTTGTTTTCTGCTGCCCTGGAGACCAGGATACGGAACAATGGCTTCAAACTACAGGAAATGAGCTTCCACCTGAATATTAGGAAGAACTTCATGTGAGACCTGTTCAGCAGTGGAACTCTCTGCCCCTGAGTGTGGTGGAGGCTGCTTCTTTGGAGGCTTTTGAACAGAGGCTGAATGGCCATTTGTCGAGGGTGCTTTGAATTCAATTTTCCTGCTTCTTGACAAGGGGTTGGACTCGATGGCCAAAAAAGGTCTCTTCCAACTCTAGGATTCTATGATTCTATAAGGTGGACTGCTAAGAAGTCCCATAAATGAGTGTCCAAGAGCAAACAGATACTGAATTCTCCCTAGAAACCAAGACAACTAAACTGAAGCTGTTGTACTTTAGCCCTGTCATGAGAAGATACGACTCACTAGAAAATAAGACAATAATGACAGGTAAGTTAGAAGGCAGAGGGAAAAGAGGAAGATCACACTGCAGGTGGATGGGTGATGTTATGAATGCCAAAGCTCCGAGTCTGTGATGACTCGGAAGGCTTTCATCTATGGGTTCATCATAAGCGAAAGTTCACTTAAAAGCATTTAACAAAAAGAGCCACATAGTAATAGCACCAGGTATGGACAAACTTGGTCCCTCCAGGTGTTTTGGACTTCAACTCCCACAATTCCTAACAGCTGATAGGATGTTAGGAATTGTGGGAGTTGGGAGAACAAAACACCTGGAGGGACCAAGTTTGCCCATGCCTGAATAACACTATGTAGCAACATTTGAATTTTTTTCTGTTTCTGGTTTGAAACTATTATTTTCTATTTAATTGTGTGGTGCTTACTTTGAAAGTACAGTAGAGTCTCACTTATCCAACACTCACTTATCCAACATTCTGGATTATCCAAAACATTTTTGTAGTCAATGTTTTCAATATATCGTGATATTTTGGTGCTAAATTTGTAAATACAGCAATTACTGCATAGCATTAATGTGTAATGAACTACTTTTTCTGTCAAATTTGTTGTATAACATGATGTTTTGGTGCTTAATTTGTAAAATCTTAACCTATTTTGATGTTTAATAGGCTTTTTCTTAATCTCTCCTTATTATCCAACTTATTCGCTTATCCAACGTTCTGCCGGCCCGTTTATGTTGGATAAGTGAGACTCTACTATATGTGCTAAACTCCAGAAACTTTGTTTTTGTGGCTGCCATAAACTATGTTGAATTGGTTGTGACCCTATGAGATATTCATTGAAAAACTATGGCAAAATGTGCTGTAGGATGTCCCTCAAAAACAAAATTTGTGCAGTTTAATAAATTTTCCCATATTTTTATGATAAAGGAATTAGGAAATAACATTTATAACCCAGGGACAAGCCTGGCAATACAGAGCAACACAGCTTCCTCAACACAGAAGCAGGATATTTGATGGTGATGATTATGATACTCATTTATATCCTCCCTTTCTCCATACAGTGGGGCTCAAGGCGGCTAACAACAACATGTTTTGAGCTATACAAATGAAAAACAATGCAAAAGTTTACATAAGTATGATTGAAGTATATTTCAAAATACAGACAACACCCACCCAAAATTACAACTGATCACAAGAGCACCCACCAGCCTACCTTCAGCCCTTTTCTGTTCCTGCTTCACTCAATTCAACTCTGAAGCCGCCACTTCCTGGAACCTGATTCCATCTCCACCTCTCTCGTTCCCATTGGCTTGCGGCTCTCAGCGCTCCCTTCCTATAGGCTAAGGAAGATGTCCGTCAACAGTTATGCCTCAAACAGCTGGGCGGCCCTTAGAGTAATGGGCGGGGGTGTGGGTCATTTGTAAAGGGGACGTCATAGATTTTGTGTTGATAATTCAGACTGAGACTATGGTTACGACAGAATTAGAGCTATAGAATGAATGCAATTCGACATCACTTAAATTGCCATGTTTCAGTGCTATGGGATCATGGGATTTATAGTTTTACAGTGTTTTAGCCTTCTCTGACAAAAGGTGTTGGGGCCTCCCCAAACTACAACTCCCAGGACTCCATAGCATTGAGCTATTGCACTTAAGTTGGTATCAAGTTGTATTAATTCCTTAGTGCTGATGCATCCCTAAACTTTTACAAGTGATACAGTTTTGTAGGGAGCCCCCAATGGTGCGGTGGGTTAAACCGCTGAGCTGCTGAACTTGCTGACCAAAAGGTCGAAGGTTTGAATTCAGGGAGCGGGGTGAGCACCCACTATTAGCCCCAGCTTCTGCCCAACCCAGCAGTTCAAAAACATGCAAATGTGAGTAGATCAATAGATACTGCTCCGGCAGGAAGGTAACAGTAACGCTCCATGCAGTCATGTTGGCCACATGACCTTGGAGGTGTCTATGGACAACACCGGCTCTTCGGCTTAGAAATGGAGATGAGCACCAACCCCCAGAGTTGGACACATCTAGATTTAATGTCATGGGGAAACCTTTACCTTAACCTTAGGATTTTGTAGATGTTTCTCAAGCTTCAAAACAACACTCTTGGAAAGCATGACCATTTAATGCAATTCAGGGGCTAGCTTCAAACTGTGGTGATCAGGCAATAAACTCCCACAAAAATCCATGCACATCTTTCATGCACATCAGTGGTCTGTGGCTGTGTAATCACCATCTGGGCTGCAAACAGGTTCTAGGATTGCTGTGAATTTTCCGGGTTGTATGGCCATGTTCCAAAAACATTCTCTCCTGACATTTTGCCCACATCTATGGCAGGCAAGTTGTGAGGTCTGTTGGAAATTAGGCAAGTAGGGTTTATACGTATATCTGTGGATTGTCCAGGGTGGGAGAAAGAACTCTTGTCTGCTTGAGGCAAGTGTGAATATTGCAATTGGATACCTTGATTAGCATATTATTTGAGAACACAGAAATGCTGGACCACTCTGACAACCAACATGTCAGACTACACAGAGGAGCCACTGAAAACCACAAGCATGTGGACCAATTCAACAAAAAGGAGGAAATCATGAAAATGAGCAAAATCTGGCTACCAGTATTTAAACAACACCAGAATCAAGACAGTAAATAAAGAATGACATCCAGAAAACAGGGGAATGACAGGCATGAAAAAATCAGGGTCAGCTAACACCTCTTAACAAAGGATTCCCTCAGGCAAGAAGCAGCCAGGCTTTGAAGCTGAAAGGCCATTCAGTGCTAATTAAAGTGGCCATTTGCAACATTCACACTTGCCTCCAACAGATAAGAGTCCTTTCTCCCACCCAGGACTTTCCACAAATATATAAACCCCACTTGCCTAATTTCCAACAGACCTCACCACCTCTGAGGATGCCTGCCATAGATGAGGGACAAATATCAGGAGAAAATGCTTCTGGAACATGGCCATACAGCCCAGAAAACTCACAACCACCCAGTGATTCCGGCCATGAAAGCCTTTGACAACACAGGTTCTACAATTTTCTATGTAATAATCTGTACAGCGAAACCACTTTCTTCAATATGGTTTGAAACTGCATTAAAATGGATTGAGCAGATGGGGCCCAAGTGGAAAACAGGGCAGTACTATTGTGTATTGAAGTGGGGATTTGCAGAAGGTGTGTCGTTTCTCCTGAATAGTCTGACAGGCTTATTGTGAAAACAAAGTCCATATCAAAAGGCGGAGCTGATGAACAAAGGGACGCGGTATTTATTTAGTACACTAGCAGAGTTTGCATTGGAACAAGTGAGACCAGAGAGAGAAATAGGAGTGCCACCAAGAATTAAAAGAAGTTGAAGGACTGCATGCCTGTTCTACAAGGTTGACTTCAAAAGTTACCAGAATATAGAATCATAGTTTCCCAGGATCACTCTTTCAGGAGTGAATTTCCCTTCCGAGGAGTAGATTTCTCTCACTTCCTGTTGTCTCACCACCATTCTTAACTATAAATCATTTGTAACTTGGGAACTGCCTGTAATATACATGGGACAACATATTAGCCACCCTGCTACTCTACAGGAAAAAGAAACAGGATTATCTACAAACCAGTGGGGAAAATATTAACCTTGGAAGATGCTTTGGGAACGTTTGACTTTTAGTATGAAGAGACCCTTGGCCAAAAGTTCTCTTTTGGGCCCCTTGACAAATTTCCCTGCTGGCATTAGGCAGGCAGCCTCATAATGCCACAGGGGAACTGTGTTTATTATGTTCAATTTTACTGCCTACAATAACTTAGAGCAGCACTAAGTGTACATCTACACTGTACAATTAATGCAGTTTGACACCACTTTAACTGCCATGGCTTAATGCTATGGGATCATGGGAGTTGTAGCTTGTTATCCTTGTCTTTGGCAGACAAGGATAAAGGCAGGGTTGTTGTGTTTTCTGGGCTGTATGGCCATGTTCCAGAAGCATTTTCTCCTGACGTTTCACCCACATCTATGGCAGGTATCTTCAGAGGTTGCGAGGTATATTGAAAAAACTAGGAAGGATAAAGACCTTGTGAAACTGCAACTCCCAGAATTCCCATAGTATTGAGCCTGAGCCATTAAAGTAGTTTCAAACTGCATTCATTCTACAGATTTGCCTAAGAGGCAAAAGGGGTTAAAAATTTGTGGCTTCTGGATCCCAGCCACTCAATGCTGGTTGAAATGAAGCATTAGAAGGAAAATTGTTTAAAAAGGGATTAGTAAAGGTTTCCCCTGACGTTAAGTCCAGTCGTGACTGACTCTGGGGGCTGGGGCTCATCTCCATTTCTAAGCTGAAGAGCCGGTGTTGTCCATAGACACCTCCAAGGTCATGTGGCCAGCATGACTACATGGAGTGCCGTTACCTTCCTGCCGAAGCAGTACCTATTGATCTACTCACATTTGCATGTTTTCGAACTGCTAGGTTGGCACGAGCTGGAGCTAACAGCAGGCGCACATTCGGCTCCCAGGATTTGAACCTGGGACCTTTTGGTCCGCAAGTTCAGCAGCTCATCGCTTTAACACACTGCGCCACCAGGGCCCCTCCCCCCAAAAAGGGGACTAGGACAGATATAGTTAATGGTGTTGTCAAAGGCTTTCATGGCTGGAATCACTCAAACAGACAAGAGCTCTTTCTCCCTACCTGGATATATAAACCCCACTTGCCTAGTTTCCAACAGACCTCACAACCTCTGAGGATGCCTGCCATAGATGTTGGCAAAATGTCAGGAGATAATGCATCTGGAACATGGCCAGATAGCCCAGAAAACTCAATGGTATTTACTAAGATCCAAGATGCTATATGCTCACATCTCAATTATAGTTCTGAGGAGGTGTGTTATTTTTTTCAAATGCAGTTGTTTATGGCATCAAAGCTATTGTGCTGTTTAACAACTAGTTACCATATTTACTCTTTTAAAATGTTTTGCAAAGTACCTTTGGGTACTTGCTTAAAACATCTGAATAGAATTAAAGGCTGGTCTGTGGGTGTGTTTACACTGACCATTTAGGTCAGATAGGGACTGGTTCAGCTTCCTGGTGTCCAAATGCCACATGGAGCTGATCCAAGGTGGGATAAAGTCACTTTATCACAGCCTTGCCCTGTTTTAACCCAAGTTGGGAGATTGTCCAAATTCTGGTTCAGAATTCAGACCGTCATCCAACTTTGGACCCATCTGAACAGTTGGACCGGTTCTGGAACTGTTCCCCTGGGAAATGAATGCAGCATTCTGTCCATGTCCCAAACTGACATTCAAAAAAAATTAAAAGGGTTTTGAAGAATTGGCTATTTCTTTGCCATCTCACTTGGTGATGCTGCGTAGCAAACCCTAGCAGGCAGAACTACTGGAATTCAGACATCTGGCAGACTGCGGTATCTGTGCAGGCCTGAGAAAGAACACACAGCACACCTAGCATTTGAAGCCTAGAGCTTCAAATAACATTCCTTTTCTAGACTATAGCTCTCAGAATGACTACTCTCTGTACCTGCTAAGAGTCTCACTGCCTAATGGGAGGTCTGGCCCTGCCAATTTAAATCCATAGAGTATATACAATTAATATGAGGGAGAAGCTTAATTGTCTGGATTATGCAGCTGGAGGCTTCACTTGTTTAGATGTACATAGGCAAGCACTGAGCAGGCAAGTGTTTTTGCTGTTATGGATGCATGGCTGCCTTAGGGTGCATCTACACTGTAGAATCAATGCAATTTGACATCACTCCAACTGCCATGGGCCAATGCTATGGAATTATGGGAGTTGTAGACTTTTTTGCCCAAAAGTGCTGGTGCTTCACCAAACTGCAACTCCCATGATTGTGCCTTAGGGCCCTTCCACAGTGCCCTTTATCCCAGGATCTGATCCCAGATTATCTGCTTTAAACTGGAATATATAAGTCCCCACTGCCAGATAACCTGGGATCAGATTCTGGGCTATAGGGGCAGTGTGGAAGGGCCCCTAGAAGCACAGGTCCAGTTTCTAAAAGTATAATAGGGATATATAGGTATTTCCACAATGCTGGTAACGAGAAATACTTGCACAAATACCAGGGAGAGGGCCATCAAAATGCTCTAGTTTACTTTCAACTTGAGTAGTTACTCTGTTCATACACATTGGTGTATAATGTGATCCCAAGTAATATTCTGTTTTCTGTATGATTTTCTTCAAGTGCTCCTGTGCCCGGTATTTATATTAATACCTGGCAGTCATTGTGCCATCAAGGTTACTGCTAAAATAAACCTGAGCTCTTTGCCCCCAACTGCCAACTAGCTTACTAGGGGAAAAAAGCCCTTTGAATTTCTAGCAAGACGTGATGGTGTGAATTTGATACAACTCAGGAAGTCATTTGGTTTTAGTTGCTCCCTTGCTACATGGTGTCCAAAAATAAGAGAACAATAGCAATATGAATTTAAACCTATTTGAAAATTATATATGTCATGAGCCCCACACACAAACCATAAAAACGGTTGCCGAACTCAAGTCATTAGTCTCAGATAGACCCATTTTGGGTTGGACCTGTTAACTCTATAGGCTCACTATACTTTGGACTAGGACCCCCCGTGGCCTAGTGGATTAAAGCCTTGTGACATGAAGGTTGGATTGCTGATCTGAAAGCTGCCAGGTTCGAATCCCACCCAGAGAGAGTGAGGATGAGCTCCCTCTATCAGCTCCAGCTCCATGCGGGGACATGAGAGAAGCCTCCCACAAGGATGATAAAAACATCAAAACATCTGGGCATCCTCTGGGTAACGTCCTTGCAGACGGCCAATTCTCTCACACCAGAAGCAACTTGTACTTTCTCAAGTCGCTCCTGACACGAAAAAATAAAATAAAAATACTTTGGACTAACTTGTGACATTCCAATTTCATGTTGGGGAGGGAGCTTATCCAAAACAAAAAACAAAAACAAAACTCCAGACATATCAGGTTGCCTGTCTGTCTCCGTATAATGACATCATTTTGATATTAGACTAGTCTAGTCATTAGCATCCCATAGGTGATATTTCAGACCCAAAACCTGAGACTATCTCTGTGATATCACAGAGACAGTGCAGACAAGGGTTGGAGAGGCTGACCAGAATTAGAAGTGCATCTACACAAACCAGATACTGTAAATATAATTTCGAGAACTTTGAAGCTGCTCCAATGCAGCTGGGAAGCATCCTGGAGCCCTTTGGCTAGTCATACAGCCAATCAATCCAAGAGTGCATTGGAGCTGTCAGTGCATTGCTATCAGCAGGCAGCTTCCTCCCAGAGTGAAGGGACACTCACTTATGGTCACATTGCTTGGCACCAGAAATGACATCACTATGCCATTGACAGCAAGCCTCTGGGATTGAGCTGCTTGCTGGTGGCAACATAGTTGTGGGGGAAAGATAGATGTTCAAAACATTGAAACTGTGAGATCGATCCGTGTTCTGTTGATGTGGATTAACATCTGGATGCAGCGATTCTACTGTAACTCTAGCTACGTCAAGTTTCTTTTGGCCATGTAGATATGGCCTAAGTCAGCAGATTTTAGAAATGATCCCAAAATGTGTGTAAAATCGGACAAACCAGGTAATATGACTGTCCAAAGAGAGAGAGAAAAATAAAATGTTTTTAAAATTGGACTGGCACATCCAGTGACTGCTAGAGTTGTTGATATTCTTACCCATAGCACATGACACTGAGAGAGTTTTTTTCATTTTCTTGGGACTTGTAGAAGATTCATTGCCAGACCTTGGGGAGTCCCACACCAGACAGCTTTGTGCAGCTTCTGTCCGGATCTGTAGAATATGACAACCTACCAACTAAGAAACAACAAAAGAGGTTTAGAGATGGGCTTAAAGCTAACCTTTAAAAACGTGGTATGAACATTAAGAACTGGGAAGCCTCGGGGCTCGAGTGTAGGTCATCCGTTACCAACAGTGCTACAGATTTTGAAGAGACACTAATACAAGGTGAAAGCGAGCAACATGCTGAGAGGAAGGCATATCAAGCAAATCCTTGTTATGACTGCCTTCCATCTGGAAATGTATTTATTTCCATCATTTCTACCCTGTGTCCTCAATGTGAAAGTCCTTGTGGATTTAGAATAGGTTTTCACAGTCATTGATAGATTCACCGCCAAAACTCTATCTCTGGAAAACAGCCATTCTTGGCCACAAGGAATTGTCCATGATGATGTCCAGGTCTGTACAATAAGACAAGCCATCAACCAAAAAAACGGTATTTCATTCCCTTGCCTGGTTCCAAATGGTTGATGCACCCAAATGCACACACTTTTCTCTCTTCCTAGTCTTTTCCTTTCACTCCTGACGTTTTGATTGTGCCCATGCAATACAGCTTGGATGCCAAGCTAGAAAGCTTTGATAGCATCTCAGAATGGTTGGAGGTGGGTACCCAGACTAAAAGCTACCTTGTAGACAAAAAACAGATTTCTTTCTCCATCAGTGTGACTTGCTAAGACTGTTGTCTCCACACAGGCCTGTAGCGAAGGGTTTTTTTTAGGGGTTCAACCCCCCCCCCCCCCCGAAATTTTTCAGATTAAAAAAAACCCTGGTTTACTTATGAATTTTAACTGGTTAACCAAATCCCCGAGCTAAGTCTATGAGACATAAAACATTAAGAGTCCCTCCAGGCACTATCTCAAGCAGATATTGACAGGTCTGAACCCCCCCCCCCCCCCCGAAATTTTCAAAACCCCTCCCGAAATTTTTTTCTGGCTACGGCCCTGTCTCCACAGCTAGAGATCCAGAAAAGCACAACAATTCCTGACTTTCATCTGACACCTGTAGACCTGGCAATCTTACTTGGCATCCGTTTCCTCAGCCCATGTGGTTGGCTGCAGTACTGGGGTTGGAAGCAAGGATGGAGAAACAGGCAACATGATGAGGTCAACTCATGTGTTTCCATAAATAAGTCCCACAGACGTTGCGCTTGACACAGGGTTGCCATTTTTAGTACCAATCATATATTCAGCACCACATCTTGTTCTGCCATTAGACAATGTCATTTGTGTCAATATGGACTGCTTTCCTTCATGGTTACAGCAAAGTCCGGCATATATGTTTAAAATACTGCTTGCCTAAAATTGTGTCAGAATAAATTCACAATGTGGAAACACTCTTGCTTTTACTTTCTTTTAGGACTGAGAAGAAATCCAGTGCGGAAAGCAGAGCCTGGGTGTCTGAGTACTTGCGTCAAGGACACAGGTCCTGCGTTTTCTGGTGGGTCCTGGCCTCCAGCCAAGCAGTTTGATGCATGATATGGAAACAAGCCACCCTTTTCCCTTCTGATGAGGTTGCAAGAATGCAATTCTGCTTGACAGCTGAAGGTCAAAAGGAGAACGCAGCTGAGCAGCCAGACCTCTTCTGCTCTCTCTTTATTTTCCCTTTATATCCTGAAGGCCTGAAACAGCTGGCAAGATGTTTATTTGATCACATTTCTATCCCTATCCTCTCTCCAAGGGACTCAGGAGACTCCCTATTACAGGGACACACTATTGAATTATACAAGGACCTCAAGAGGTAGGATCAGGTTGACCTAGGCAAAGCCACCCACATTTGTTTTTTATGTGAACTGAGATTGTAACCAGTTCCTCCTGACTCAAGCCTATTGCTTGACCCACTGGCTCTTACCCTGTTTCAGATGTGCCGCATTACAGCCCATATTGGAAGCAACTGAATGTCATGTTATGGATCTGTCTTTGGGGAAATATTATTCCCTACTTAGTATGTTTCTTGCAATTGCAAGTATGATATAGAGTAATAGATTTGTATAAATGTCATGCCCACCTATTGCTTCTGTCTATGGCAGGGGTCCCCAAACTAAGGCCCGGGGGCCGGATGCAGCCCTCCAAGGTCATTTACCTGGCCCCCGCCCTCAGTTTTATAATATAATATTTTATATCAGTCTTAATAATATAATATATTGTATATACATATAATATTGATAATAATATGTTATACAATAGGCTTGCTCAAATAATTCGATTTCCCCGTTACCCATTATTAATTCGTTATTTTCGTTTGTTTTGAAGCAATATACGACCTTGATTGTCCACACGTCTGGATATTGCGGTTTCGAATCGCGAGAGGCCGTTTTTCGTTATGTCGTCGTTTTTTCGTTAGGAAAAAAAAGCTTTTGCAAATCACCCAAACTCCCACCATTCAGGCCCTTTCCTTTTGCCCCTCAGCAAAAGGGGCGTCACGGGCTCAGCCAATGGGAGGGGGCGAGGGGGAAGGAGGCCGAGGAGGAGGAGGAAGACGGAGGGGGGAAATGGCCGCCGCCGCCTCGCCTCAGCTCAGGCCTGATGTCTCTCTGTGAGGCAGGAAGGCGGCAGATGGAGCCGGGAATGGAGAGACCGAGAGAGACAGAGAGGGGCCCGGCGGTGAGGTTTTGACGTCGGTGCGAAGCTAGGCAAGTGGGGTTTATATATCTGTGGAAGGTCCAGGGTGGGAGAAAGAACTCTTGGCTGTGGGAGGCAAGTGTGAATGTTGCAATTGGTCACCTTGATTAGCATTGAATAGCCTTGCAGCTTCAAAGCCTGGCTGCTTCCTACCTGGGGGAATCCTTTGTTGGGAGGTATTAGCTGGCCCTGATTGTTTCCTGTCTGGAATTCCCATTTTCTGGGTGTTGTTCTTTTACTGTCCTGATTTTAGCTTTTCTGTAGCTAAAAATGCATATAAAATTGATTCTATAGGGAGGATAAATGATTGGATTTCAACTCCGACAGCTTGGCTTTCTCTGCCAATAATGGTACCCATCTTGGATATTGTAAGGGATTTATTATTATTATTATTATTATTATTATTATTATTATTATTATTATTATTAGACCTTGCTCCCAGGAAGGTGCCTTCGCTGTGGCTCCCAACTTATCTATCTATCTACCTTTCCACATATTCTGCACATTGTGTGTATGTGTATGTATATTATATATACATGAGCCCCGATGGCGAAGTGTGTTAAAGCACTGAGCTGCTGAACTTGCAGACCGAAAGGTCCCAGGTTCAAATCCCGGGAGCAGAGTGAGTGCCCGCTGTTAGCTCCAGCTTCTGCCAACCTAGCAGCTTGAAAACATGCCAATGTGAGTAGATCAATAGGTACCGCTCTGGCGGGAAGGTAATGGCACTCCATGTAGTCATGCCGGCCACATGACCTTGGAGGTGTCTATGGACAACACTGGCTCTTGGGCTTAGAAATGGAGATGAGCACCAACCCCCAGAGTCAGACATGACTGAACTTAACGTCAAGGGATACCTTTACCTTTACCTATACACACACACACACAAACACACACACACATATGCAGGGACTATATATATATATACACAGTATATATCACACACACACCAATTTAACAAAGTTTCAGCCACAAAAACAAAGTTTCTGAAGTAGAACAATGACTTTCACAGTAAAGACAACCCAATTTAACAGGAAATAAGACTTTCAAAGCAGGAACAGATTTCTGCAATTATTAAAAAATGGTTTATTATAAAAGCTATGAAAATTCGCCAAAAATCAGAGGATAAGGGAAACGTTCCAAATTTTGGTGAGCTATCGGTGTTAAATGTGTTCTACCACTGTACCAAGTTTGAAGAAGATCACTCAAAAAATGAGGGTGGGAGAGTCCTGTAAAGTCCTCTCCCTCTGTGCTGTTTTTGGGAATTGCGCATGCGCGTCCGCCATTAACGAATTAATTTAGAAAATAACGAATTTTCGTTAATTTCGAAATTTTTTGGGGGCAAAATTCGGAAATACCTTCAAAAACGAAACGCTGCCCCCCTCTACTTTTGCAACGAGTTTAGAATCAAATTTTTCGTGGATCGATCAAGCCTATTATACAATATAATACTAATAGTAATACCATATAATAATATTAATTATATGTTATATATTACATATTATATAATAGTATAGTTGTATAGTTCAATATAGTAATATATAATGCTAATATTGTGCTATGCTAATAATATAATATATTGTATGTACATACAGCTGCTCTGAGTCCCCTTCGGGGTGAGAAGGGTGGGATATAAATGTAGTAAATAAATGCAGTAAATAAATAATTAATTTTAGACTTAGGCTCGGCCAAAGTCTGACATGACTTGAAGGCACACAACAACAACAACAACAACAACAATCCTAATTAACTTGACTATCTCATTGGCCAGTAGCAGGCCCACACTTTCCACTGAAATCCTGATAGGTTTATGTTGGTTAAAATTGTTTTCATTTTTAAATATTGTATTTTTTTTTCGTTGTTGTTGTTGTTACACTACAAATAAGACATGTGCAGTATGCATAGGAATTTGTTTTGTTTTTTTCAAATGATAATTCGGCCCCTCAACAGTCTGAAGGATTGTGGACCGGCCCTCTGCTTCAAAAGTTTGGGGACCCCTGGTCTATGGCATGCCATCAATATGCTGAGTAGCACATGTCTGCATCCTTTGTGTACCTTCTTCACAATCATCATGGATGTTGGGTAGTGGCTGTAAGATTGAGTTATGAATCAACATGTCTCATCTATTCTCTGCTATGAGTACAGGATGTAGCATTAGTCCCATGGGCCTAAATTCAATATGTTGCTTATGAATGGTACAGAATATCTCTTTGGCTATAAAAGAGGCCTGCAGACCAGATCGGGGGGACTACCAATTCTCTGGAGCAGAATTTGGGTGAGCTTGAGAAGCTGCAAAAAAGAAGCAATCGCCATAACACTCTCAATACTAGATTACACTTTTCCTCCAGTGGATATCCAGTATTGAATACAGTCTTCAGTCCCCATCTGTGACCTGAGAATAATAGCTCTGATCTCCTTTCCAAAGCTGTTAGGAGGATTACAACTAACGAATATTGATGAAAACGCTTGGAATGCTTATGCATATTGATATGCCCACTCATAAAGATCTGTTAGAAAGTTCGCATCAAAATTTGAAGTCTTCATCACATGAAGCTGCTATTCCAGCATGAGCACTTTCATTATCACATTTCCCTTCAGTCTTGTAATTGCCCTGATTTGATTTGTGGTCTCGCGATCATACTTCCATGTACTTCCCATATCCATACTTCCTCTTAATCCCATATACTCATATTTCCATTATTCTATATTTTTTATAAAGTGATTACACATAGTAGTTAATTTTAAAAAAAAAACACAGTAAAGTGAAAATAACAGTTCTGGGATAGTGAAGGGAAGGGGAAGAGAGTGGGAGAGGAGGATAGTCCTGAAGGTGTGCTGGACACACAAGTGGAATGGACACATTGCATAAGGTAAGTGATGGGAACAGTGCAACATTGGCAGTTAATGATGGGGTTTGCCAGTACTGGGATGCATGTGGCGTCGTGTGATAGTGTTTCAAATATGTTTTCCCTTTCCTACGCAGAAGGAAATTTCTACAGTCACACACTTCAAATCTGTGGAACACCTTTTTGAAGGAGACTCACCTGGCAACCTTCACAATAGCATTCCTCCAACTAGCAAAGACTCCTTCAGCAGGCATTTGCTTTGTCAAACTGCGGGTGTTCAAAATCCTTATGTTCTCTTTTTTCTTACATTCTCTTTTGTTTCTAGCTGTCTTTTTAATCTTATGTCTTGCTGTTATTTTAAACTGTTGTAACCTACCGCAACCCCTTTAATGGCAGAGTGAAGTGTTTCTAAATAAATAAAAATACTATACATTCTCAGCATTTATTCATTCATCACTTAGCCCTTCATGTGAAATGCCTTCTGTATGTCAAGTATAAAAATAAAAATGCACTTGGCCTTGCCTGCAGGCTTCCAGTCTAAAATAAAAACTAGACAGAATAGCAAAGGGGAAGGAAGGTACAAAAAAAGGTGACCACATTTACATCAGCAAAAAATTGGGAAGGTGAAGAAATACAGATTTGCATAAAATTTCATGTGCTGTAAATATATCTGTGATTTAATTTAGAAATACCATAATAATAGTTGCTGTTTACCTTCCTTTCTTAGTTTTTTCCAATATACCTCACAACCTCCGAGGATGCCTGCCATAGCTGTGGGCGAAACATCAGGAAATAATGCTTCTGGAACATGACCATACAGCCTGGAAAGCTCACAACAACCCTGTGATTCCGGCCATGAAAGCCTTCGACAACACACAAAACAATGTCAAACTAAAATTCCAAAGGCTGTGAAAACAAAAAGGATTTCAACTGAGATTTTAAAAGAACAAGGGAAGAAGCAGTCCACAAATGTTCAAGGAGACAATTCCAAGAGTATGGATCAACAAATGAGAAAGGATGAAGTCGTGAAATGCAAATCTCAAGCAGGCCAGTAAAAGAAATAAGGGCTGAAAAATGGGGGCAGCTCTTGTGTAGGGGTTTGAATGCCAAAATAAGAAGCTTATATTGATAACTAATAAAGCAATATCAAAAGTGGAGTAACACAATCAAAACTATAATCTTGACAACTGAACATTGAATGGAAACCAGAGGACTAAGGGTGAGATAATGGAAGATCAAAAGAAGACTGCAATAATCAATGCATGAACATTAGAAGAGGAAGCAGAAAAAAAGTCTTCTTTTGGCAGTCTTATAAAGGAAAGATCGACATGACTTTGCTATGTCCTTAGTGTGAAAGACAAAGGACAATGATGAGTCAAAAAGAAAGAAAAATGTACTTCTTTCACAGGATAAATAGGAAAATTATTAAAACTGATTGAGAATGCATGCTGTAACAAAAGGTTTCAGAAGAAAAATAAACAGTTCTACTTTTGCAGTGTTAAATTTTAGATGGCTATGAAGCATCCATGCTGGAATAACAGAGAGACATACTGTAATATGATGTTCAATGTCAAAAGAAAATACTAGAGTCAGGAAATACAGCTTAATATCATCCGCATAAAAATGATATTGAAACCCATATGAATGGATAAGATTACCTAAAGATAGTGTATCAAGAGAATACAAACAAGGGCCCAGAACAGAGAGCTTTGTGGAACTCCAACCAAAAAGGAAAAAGAAGATACATGCCCTCCAGTTACTACATTAAATAACCAGCCAGAGAGATAAGATGTGCACCACCTCTTGACATATTTCTCCCTTTAGCCTCCATTTGTGCCTCTTCAAATTCCACAGCACTGTTGGCAACAGCTGACCTCCAGTTAGAGCACTTGAGGGCCAGGGCTTCCTAGTTCTTGGTGTCTATGCCACAGTTTTTAAGGTTAGCTTTAAGCCCATCTTTACATCTCTTTTCCTGTCCACCAACTTTCTGTTTTCCGTTATTGAGCTGAGAGTATAGTAACTGCTTTGGGAGACGGTGATTGGCCATTTGGACAACATGGCCAGTCCAGTGGAGTTGATGGCGGAGGAGCATCACTTCAATGAAGGTGGGTCTTTGCTTCTTCCAGAACGCTGACATTTGTCCACCTGTCTTCCCAAGAGATTTGCAGGATTTTTCAGAGGCAACATGTTGAGAGTGACATTTGTAGACAGTCCATGTTACACAGACGTATAACAGGGGTGGGAGGACAATAGCTTTATAAACAAGCATCTTGGTATCCCTTCGAATGTGTCAATCCTGTCTCAGCCTTCCAAGAGGTAGCTAGATTAGATCAGCACCCTGAGTAACTTTCCTATCTTACCATGGAGTTCATACAATAAAGCTTCATTTCTTTCTCTGCACCATTGGCGCCTTTGCTTCTTAACTCTGGGACTCAAACCACTGCATGTAAAGCTCTCCAAAACTGTTGCATGCACTCGAACAGGGGCAATGTACATAAATAGCATATTCCAAAACAATTGGGAGGAAAGACAACAGAGAAACAAAGTGATAATTAGAAAGAGAAGATGGATCATGCATAGGCTTCTTAAGAAATGGAAAAACAGTGGTACGTTTAAATTCAGGAGGAAATAAAGCAGTAGAAAAGGACAGTTCAACAATATAGAGAAGACAATGGAGAATGGCAGGACCCTGTGCTAGTTAAATTATGAGGCCCCTTACTTACTTGGGTCTTGAAGGAGTTAGGCCCAGTAAGTCTACACTGCCTGCTTTATGGCACACTCCTATAGACTTTTTAAGACAAGAGACAGAATATTCCATTTCTTGAAATTAATTTTACTTACTTTCCCAAAGTTACCTCTCCCCCCTTTCTTCCTCTTCTTATATAAATCAAGGTTCAAGCCCCCTCCAATGATTATATCCCCCACTACCTCCTGTTCTATTTTTTAAAAAGTTTTATTAATGAATCTTATTTTATTCTGGTTGGGGGCATAAACAGTAATTAATGAAACTGCAATTATTTATTTTCCCTCTTACCATTATAAACCTCCCATCCACATCGGTAATTATTTTTTGTACCTCAGAATCAAGCTCATCTCATATGATAATGGCGATCCCCCAAGATTTGTTTGTACCCCTAAATTCAAACTGAATTCCCCAGTTAGTGAAGTTTAACCATTTTGATCTCCCTTTTTTGTGGTTCTCTTGCAAAAAAGCAACATTTATTTGATTTTCTATTAAGGGTTTACTTAGCCTACTGTGATGTCCCATGGGCCCCTGGGTCGTGACCATGGCGCCATTATGGATCAAAGTGATGAGGAAATGGGATTTCTGCCGTTTCAGCAAGAGGTTGTTCCTTTCCAGATGCCTTTTGTTGACAATTCTAGCCCGGAGCTCATTAAAAAGGACCTTGAACAGGCGCCTATTCCCAGCACCTCTCCCCCCTTTGCGAGAAGGGAATTTTGGGAGACTAGCCGCTCAGAGAAAGCGCAAACACGAAAAAGCGCCCGATTAGCGGCTAGACAGAGCGCTAATTTGCTCGTTTCCCCTGAGAGTTCTTAGGGAGGATCGCATCTGGCCGAAGATGTTGTTTCAGTTCTTTTCCCTTGGGAAAAGGAACATTGGACACCTGCTTTGCAGGATGATTTGAAGTTCTTTAAAAGTTCCCCGCACCGGCTAGTCCTTGCGGAGTCAATGTGTGAATTGGAGGATTAACCTCGCTTCCAGCCAAGTATGGACTGCGTTTAAGTCCACTGTCTTCCAGCCTTTTCGTGCCTTGCCAAGCCATGTTCCTTGACTTGTCTTGCCGTGAATCCAGTCTTGTTTTGCCGTGCCGTGTATCCAGCCTTGTTTCCAGTTACTTGCCTTAGGACGTGTACTGAACTCTAGTGAAAGACTTGGACGTTTTCCCCACTCAAACTGCTTGGAAGTTTGATTGTGTTTCGGTTTTTTGGATTACAACTTTAAACTCTAATATTATATATTGGACAATATATTACTGGACTATATTTGACCTTCCCTGAAAGGTCTATTGATGGACTATATTTTCTACTTGTTTTCATTTTAATTCCTTAATTCCTTAATAAAGATATTAGATTGTTTATTGGCCTCAGTGTATTGGTTTCCAGTGCTCACGCAGCCAGGGGCGTCACACCTATGTCTTTTTACTACTGACTCCAAACCATTCACTAATTTTTAAATCACCCATCCACCTTTAATTTATTAACTTTTAAAATCTTCATGATTTAAATTCTCCTTATGTGATAGTTGTGCATAACTGTTCCCTTCCTTCCCTTCCCTCCCCATCTGGAACACAATTCCTCCCTCCTATCCGTGGGAGGAATGGCTGAGAAGGTGTCTTCCCTACCTTCTCCATCTTAATTATTTTAGCACAATACTGCTGATCACTTATCAGTGGGGGAACTCACTTCATTATGGTAATATGGGACACACATACTGCTTAGACCACAGTCAACTTGTGTTAATGGGTTACTTGGGGACCTAGCAACCAATAACAATTTAGTAAAGTAGTAGAAATAGATCAAGTCTTCCCCACTAACAACAAAAATTGTGTTGAGCAACATTAGGGAAATGTGGCCCCTTTCTTTCAAATTCTGTATTTAATAATAAAGGCTAAAGGATAGTATCTCCCAGCTCTTAACTCCTCCTGATCCAGAGGTAGTCCTTTCTTTAACCCAGTGGTTCTCAACCTGGGGACCCCAGATGTTTTTGGCCTACAAATCCCAGAAATCCCAGCCAGTTTAGCAACTGTTAGGATTTCTGGGAGTTGAAGGCCAAAAACATCTGGGGACCCCAGGATGAGAACCACTGCTTTAACCAATTACAAAGCATATAAAACCCAGTAACCCCTAATTGTGAAATATTACTTATGATTATTCACGTTAAACAACAATTTCTAGGTCACATAATCCTCCCCTCCCCTTAGTCTTAAAGGTTATTTATGGTTGTTTGTCCATGCTCCTAGTTGGTATGCATTGTTGGTCCTTCTTCCCACTTTGTCTTTTCAAAAACTTTTTAAACTTCCCAACTCTTTTTTTTTGGGGGGGGGGGCAGGAGAACTGTTGCTCCTGTAAGCTGCAAGATGCATTAAGTTACTTTTTAAATAGGTTGCAAGGCCTACCTTTACTTTTTAACCTTAAAAAATATTTTCGAGAACTGCAAATCAGCTTTTGGCCACTTCAGGGGCTACTTTATTTCTGACAAGTCTGTGTGGCTGCCAGAGGGCTTTCAGGGCACAGAAGTAGTTTCTAGACCTGTCACACATGCTAATCCAGTGCAACTGTAAATCACTGGATTCAACTATCAGAAGACAGAAATACAGGGCAATCATTCTGGGAATATGTGGTTAAAGCAAAATCTACTTATAAAGAAAGAGGTGGACATACTCTATCCATGGCATGAGGAAGATAAATTAGTCTCAGTGGAAAAGAACACAGAAAACAGGACATAGCTGGGAACCTTCTAATATTGGCTTGCACCTGACTCTTATAGCTGCTGCGAGAAACTGGTGTTATAAACTGTCAGAATTGAACAGGTGGCTTAACTCTTCCTCTGGATGGCTCCTCCAAATGGCACTCAAATCAGCATCAAACCTCACAATCTCATGTAAAGCTCTCCATCAAGTCAGAGTGATAGCACAAACATACACATCTCTGTTAAGAAGTATGTATCTCTGGGTTTAGTGAGTACAGGATTACAAACAGGAAGCTACAGTTCAAAAGGAAACTTCTTTCTCTCACTTTAGAGTACGAGTGTTCAACCTCGCTATCACAACTACAATCACAAAGGGCAGCATTCATTCAGAGATAACCTGAAAGAATCACCTTGTAGTGGTTGGACCCAGAGTGACCCCACTTTCTCTTTTAAGATCAGTAACAGAATCCTGATGATACCATCACACAAAATTGCACAGGTTAACACATGACCCCCATTATACACTGCTGCTATAGACAACCATAATTTTAATGTTACAGTAGAGTCTCACTTATCCAACATTCTGGATTATCCAACGCATTTTTGTAGTTAATGTTTTCAAAACATCGTGATATTTTGGTGCTAAATTCGTAAATACAGTAATTACTACATAGCATTACTGCGTATTGAACTACTTTTTCTGTCAAATTTGTTGTATAACATGATGTTTTGGTGCTTAATTTGTAAAATCATAACCTAATTTGATGTTTAATAGGCTTTTCCTCAATCCTTCCTTATTATCCAACATATTCACTTATCCAACGTTCTTCCGGCCCGTTTATGTTGGATAAGTGAGACTCTACTGTACTTGAAGAGTTCTCTGCTTGAGCATATTTATTGATGCAGAGAGCTTCTAGACCTGGCGAAAAAGATCTCTTCTGACATCTATGGGCATTCTGCACAGATATCTGTATGTACAGAAAGTGTGTTCTGTCAAATGTTAGACAGACCATTGTCAGGGAAACATTCATGACAATGCCGACAACTGTTGTGGCAGGCCCCTGTGGAAGCTGCAAGTATTATCTAGATTTATGGGGAAAAGTGTTCTACAGATTATTTTAGGTTTAAGATCCTCATTGCACTTCATACTCTCTACCTTACATGCCCATTATCCATCCTTTCAAACAAATATCAATGCAAGCCAAGATATTTGGCAGCCAGCGGAATGCCACACACACCAAGGTGCACAGTACACAAACACACACATATTTCAACAGCCTTAAAGGAACAGAAACTGCAAATCATTTTGGCAAATAAGACAGTGATTTCAGTGGGCAGAATAGTAGGGTCTGTCATCATAAAGACATTGACACATTCCCTTTCTCCCAATCCTCTCTTCTCCATGCTTTCATTTTCTCTCTCTCTTTTCCTTTCATTCTTTCTCTCTCATGCCTCTCTCACACCACGTCTCCTTCTCCCTACACACAACAGGACCACACACTAAGGATTAGTTATCTTGGCTGGGGCTCCAGCCCTTCCTTTGGTATGCATTACACGTGGACTTTCAAATCCATTTCTATAACATTATTTACATAACTTTAAAGTAGATGTGAAGATATTGGGATATAGTTCAAATTTTTCCACACTTTAGCTCAGTCATTAACTAGAATGGAGACCGCAGTCAAGAAATCAGAAGAAGTCTAGGACTTGGAAGGGCAGCCCTGAAGGAACTAGATAAGGTACTGAAGTGTGAAGATTTATCATTTAACACTAAAGTCAGGATTGTCCATGTCACCACATTTCCCATTACTATATATGGTTGTAAAACCTGGGCAGTGAAAAAAGCTGCTAAGAAGAAAACAAACTCATTTGAGATGTGATGCTAAATAAGAATTCTATGGATAGTGTAGGTTGCTTTAAAAAAGACAAATAAATGGATCCAAGAGCAAATCAGTTCTACAAACCAAGATGACTAAACTAAGGCGTTTGGACTTTGGACATATTATGAGAAGACATAACTCACTAGAAAAGGCATACATGTCTAGAAAGATAGAAGGCAAGAGGACATGTACAATCAAAGGGCTACAGCCCTGAGTCTGCAACCTGAGCAGGACTGTTAAAGACAGAGAGGTCAATGTGTTGTCGAAGGCTTTCACGGCTGGAATCACTGTGTTGCTGTGATAGAGAGGTCTCTCATTCATAGGGTTATCATAAGTCAAAGTCAGTTTGACGGCAATTAACAACAACAATTCATGTGAGAATTGTAAAGGAACATATCTACTTCACTTTGGTGACTCTAGATAGGATCCTATTGAGAAGGAATTTCCTTAAGGGCCTCTTGTTCTTCTTGGCAAAAGAGCCCTCCTAATGGTACAGTGCAAAGCATAATGCGCTCTGATCTCAATCTTCTTGTGCCAGATCCTCAGTGCCCAACCTCTGTAGTCTCTGCTGGGCACACTCAGCTTGCAGTCGAGCTTCTGGTTCAGGGTCCCAGCAGTCCTCTAGGAGCTCCTGTAGGCAAACAGCAACCTGGGGGGAAACAAGAGAAGGGGGACAGCTGGACCAGACAACTACAGGACTCCAGAGTATGGGACACTGGGCAACTGGATGCAAAAGAAGACAAGATTCCTGCTGCCTTCTTATCGGTTGTGTAGCAAAGGGAATTCCAAGTGGTGTTGCTTTTCACGCCAGCAACTCCTGCTGAAATAACCATCTTCTACTCAAGTATTCAAAGGAAAGCAAGATCCCTGTCCTGTTTTGTACTTGGAAAGTCCTGGAAGCATAGTTAGAAAAGAAATATGAGCTGTGAAATATATCATGTTAACTTCAACAGGACTTGTACCACTTTACTGTTACAAGGAATATCAAGGGAGGCTGTTCTTCTGATCTTTACGGCAGCTCCCCTCTTTCCTTACATCCAGTCTAGACAGTGGAGCCCTCTTCAGGCATGCCCCACCTTGTGGATCTCCTCTTATCTCTGTCATATATCCCTGCTTCCCTGACCTTCATTCTTACAGTTTTACTATCTTCAGTCACCCGACTCTCATACATAGGCCCTTCCCTTTTCTTGCTGAACCAGGCTGGTTTCAAAGATTTGCGCTTCCCCATTGCTAGGTAAAACACCAGTAGGTGCCCTCATCATAGGGATACTTCCAGCAACACAGATTGCTAAAGAGGTATACATTCCTGTTATCTTCATTTAGCAGCTTTAGCTTCTGACTCCACCCTGAGCCTCCAGTTTTTCTACCATTGTTTGTTCCTGATACTATGAGCTGGGCTTCTATGGTGGCCAGGCAGGCTTGTGACTGTGGCAGAAGCAGTAGTGAATGAGGGTTTCCATGTAAATCCACTCCAGGATTTAGTATGAATTTTAAAAGAGCTATCCAATATGGCAAGTCCCTGCTCCCCAGTAAGCTCAGCATCTTAGATGGTGATGACGATGATTTTATTTGTACCGCCCTGTATCCCCCTGGGGAGATAGAGCGGAATATAAATAAAGTTGTTGTTATTATTATTATTATTATTATTATTATTATTATTATTATTATTATTATTATTACCACATTTTTTCCAGGTTGGGATACAAAGAGGTTAACAACTTCAAAAGTGACATAGTTAAAAACATATAAAAGGTAATAATTAAAATATTATTTAACTAAATCAGCTTTTAAAATAATTCAATAAAAACAATCCTAAAATAAATTTAAAAGTTGTTAAAAATGACTGAGTGCCACCTAGTCCGTTTCAGTTTTAAAAGTCTATCTGAATAAAAAGGGTTTGGTCTGTCTGAGAAGGGAATTCTAGAGAAAAGGCGCAACTACCAAGAAGGCCTTCTCTTGCATCACTACCAACCGTAGTGGTACTTTAAAGGTAATAGGACTTTTAACATTTGGATTACATCCCAGAGCAGATTCAATACCAATACCACCACCTTCACCAACAGGAAGCCTTGGGTCAGACAGTAAGGAAATATTGATAGCTACAGAGCTGAGAGGCTTGGCCTGAGAACTGTGGTGTGAGCCAAACACTAAACAAAAAATTATTTGCAATATTAAATTCAGTTCCCAATTTCTGGCAACCGCATTTCAAATCTGGTGCATTTTCTCACTACATGATCTGAAGGAAGTTGGAAACACACTGAAAGTCCTACTTCCTATAAGCTGACTACTAGTTCATTATCTAGAAATACTTGGATTAGTCAATAGGTTCCATCTTTTATTCACTGTGGTGACAATTTCAATATGCGGTGGGTGGATGTAGCTTTCATGTTGGAAAAGAAAATGTAGGATATGCATAAATAATCTAATTAGAAGAAACTTTCATTTTCCATTAAGATCTACATAACAGCATTTTAACCAGCCCTTGGAAATACATAAGTGGATTTGAGGGTCAAATTAGATTTTAGAAGCACATGAGAAGAACAATCTCCTTACTTGAAAAACATGAAAAAAATCACCCCTAGAATTATTCTCTTCAAAGTTACAGACTTACATAGTTTTAAGTACCGTAAGTTTCTTTGATTCCACCATAGAAAGACTGTTATATACATCTGGCTTTGATTTTATCAAAATATGACTTCTAATGTCTAGCTTGGCCCTGGATTTATTCACACTTATGCTTCTTATCCCCGGACTTGTCTACACAAATGAAAAAAAAATCTCACTCATCTTGAACTACAATCAGACTATACAACTTGTGGCCAGTTCCACTTCTATAGCTTTGAGTCCATCTTCTAGAAATCTGGAAGATTACTACAGAACTTCCTGGAAACTCTGCTGTACCCACAATGTTTTTGAAGCCTGGACAGCCACATTGCATGGTAGCAGTAAGTGCTGATAGCTGGCAGCACTTGCCATCTGCTTCCAAGGGTGCATTTACACTGAAGAATGAATGGAGTTTGACACCCTTTTCACTGGCATGGCTCAATGCTGTGGAATCATGCAAGTTGTAGTTTTGTGATGCACTAACACCTTTCAGCTTAAAAGACTAAAGATCGTGTGAAACTACAGCTGCCATGATTTCATAGCAGTTAATGTGTTGTCAAACTGTATTAATTCTACAGTGTAGATGCATCCCTAGCCGAGTGCAGTCACTCGTTCCAAAGGTTAACATCTCCTTGGGTTCTCCTCTGCTGCTGTGTTCAAAGCCAGCATCCTCGGCCACAGCACAACCCCGCTAGGCGGTTGTAAGGAGCTGCCCTGTGACCAATAATGGTGAGGTAACTGGGCTATCCCCTATCAGTGATCGCATGGTTGGGTTCCTCCTTATGGCCTTTGTGCAGATGAAACCATTGCCAGCAGGGCTTTGCCAAGGTAATGAGTCAATTTCATTCTTTATGTATGGCACTAATATGGCAAATCCAGGGCAGCTCCAGGACAGATTACTATGGACTGTACCCAGATTATTTCTGTTGGTGTAGGCAATATAATATTTCACTGTATTTTTATTAAACCCCCCATTTCAGAATATTATGCTATTGTGGTTTAATAACTGAAGAGGTTTTTTTTTCATGTCAAGAACGACTTGGGAAACCGCAAGTCGCTTCTGGTATGAGGTAATTGGCCATCTGCAAGTAGGTTGTCCAGGGACACCCAATGTTTTTGATGTGTTACCATCCTGTGGAAGGCTTCTCTTATGTCCCCAAATGGGAAGCTAGATCTGACAGACAGGAGCTCACCCCGCTCACCGGATTCGAATGGCCAACCTTTCGGTCAGCAGTCTTGCTGGCACAAGGATTTAACCTATTACACTACCGGGGTTTCCAGCTGAAGAGGTGAAAAACAAACAAAAAAAAAACTCACTGATCAATTATTTGGTTGTATGAAATCATGTTACGGTAAATTATTTCTTTTAAAAAAACTAAATCCAGAGGGGTAACAAGGTTCTTTTAGATAGCAAAATGTCCAATCAATCCAGCACGTATTTATTCAGAGGTACAATCTGCTATTGGGGCTCATGCACTGATAATTGAATGTAAGACTGCAGTCTCACTTACCAGACCAGTCCTTTTCCAAGCCAGAGGAATGGCTGGCCTTCCCCTTTCTTTGACAGCCAACTCCCACAACTCGCTGTATGTAGGATTACGGCCAAGTTCTGCTTCATAGGCAAGCTGGAAGTCAGGGACATTGTTCGCTGGGGAGGAAAAAAACAGCAGAAGATAAGGTGGGCAAAGGGTGGCCATCAACCTGCATGCAACCCCTAGGGACATTTTTGTAGCAAAATGTGTTGCAATATCCTACTTTTTGTTGTTATTGGGTTTTAGGAAAAACCCCTTATACTCTATAGAGCAGGGCTGTGCAACTGCAGAGTGAAGAACAACAACTTTTTTCTGATTTTTAAGCCAACTGGTATGGCAAAACCCACATACTTCCTATACGCCTCCTGTCTCCCAAAAAACAAAAAAACTTTGGGTGATTTTTCACCCTGTGCCACTACAAAATGCTCCCCCAATGTTCCACGTCTCCCCATATCTTTAAAATGTGACGCAGTGCTCCAAAAAGCAGTTGAATGTCTGGCACTGCAACAGGAAGTGAGTGATATCAATATTGTTTTGATGGAGGGGCGGCTATGAGTGCCTTTCCCAGTATTATAATTGCACTTTAATTGATTATGACAGCTGGGTAATCTCCCCTCCCTGATGATTTCGACATATTTTGCACCTTGACCCAGATCCTTGGGATTTTAAGATTTTATCTTTGCATGTGACTTTTTATGATTGTTTTTATTGTTGTTTGATGTTTTATTGTTGTCTGATCTATTTTATTGTTTGCGTTTGCTTTTATATTGTTGTTCCGGGCTTGGCCCCATGTAAGCCGCCCCGAGTCCCTTCGGGGAGATGGGGTGGGGTGTAAGAATAAAATTATTATTATTATTATTATTATTATTATTATTATTATTATTATTAGCAGTGGGGCTTGGGAGCCAAGGCAGCAAAACCACAGCCTTTTGCAACCTTTTGCTGGAACATCTTGGGAGAAGGATGAGCAGAATGATCCAAGGTTTGGAAGCCAAGCCCTATGAGGAACTGCTGTGGGAGCTGTGTTTGTTTAGCTTGGAGAAAAGAAGGTTTAGAGGGGACATGAGAGCCGTGTTGAAATATTTGAAAGGATGTCATACTGAGGAGGGAGCAAGCTCATTTCTGAAGAATCTCCTCAAAGTATCCTTCTCAGGGCCATATTTGAATTGCCGAAGATGATGATGATGATGAATCACGATATGTTGCCACAACCACCTTCAATAGGAAAAGCTGCTAGGGAAAAGAGACTTTTGTCTGTCTGTGATGACATGCTTGCTGCCCACGCAGCACGGTGTTGCATCTTCAGGCCTGTTCCTATTTCCCAGTAGAAGCCACTCAGCATCATTTCCATGCAGCAGCTGCAATGTTTACCTGTTCCTTTCCATGCGCTCAGAATTTTTTCAAGGGTCCTCCACACCAACGCCACCTGGAGGCAGAGGTGGGTGCTGCCACTTTATTTAGGTCAAGGGAGGGGGAAAACCTATCCAAATTAACTCTTGCTGTGATGAGTGCCGCCCAATTGACATTTTTTGGGCCCTGTGCAGGAACTGACACATGGAAAATGTGTAATGCTAATTTTTTTAAGTAATCAATTAACTATCTTATTTGAAAACCTCTCCCTCCACAGGAACACATTGCCATTACAGTTCCAAAAGGTAGCTTGTAATGCAATTCATTATATTGCTCATTGCTTTGTGTTCCTTTTGGAAGTCTCGCCTAAAATCTGAAGATTGGAGAGCTGGCCTTAAAGCAGTGGTTCTCAACCTGTGGGTCCCCAGGTGTTTTGGACTACAACCCCCAGAAATCCCAGCCAGTTTACCAGCTGTTAGGATATTATAATAAATAATACGAAAACTTTATTTGTATACCGCCCTATCTCCTCAAGGGATTCAGGGCGGTTTCCAATACCACAGCAAACATCCTAGATTCTGAGCCTGGTATGTGAAGATAGAGCTAGGATAGAGTCCTAACTGACCTCTTGGAAACAAGGCCACGCAATAGGGTTGTGGGGAAGAAGAGAGGTTCTCAAGGGGATATCAGACATCTGTGTCAACCCTTCAACTGGTTGGTCCTCTATTTATATGTGCCTCTCTCTGTCAATGAGTGGGGAAAGTTTGTCTATGTGCACAGACAAGTATGTGAGAGATATAGGGAGGGGGAACCCTCCCTATCATTGACATCCCCAGTAAATGTAGCCCACAGGGACAAAATGTTGCTATTGTGTTCTTGTGTGCCTTCAAATCACTTCCTGCTTACAGTGACCCCAAGGAGATCCCATCACTGGGTTTTCTGGCAACAATTGCTCAAAGGTGGTTTTTGACATTGCCTTCCTCTGAGACTGAAAGAGTGTGATGTGCTCAAGTTCACCCAATGGATTTCCTCAGCTTAGTGGTCTCCCAGTGTCCAAGTCCAATGCTCAAAGTGCTAAACCATATTGGTTCTCAAAACCACATTAGATAGACCAGTAGTTCCCTATGTTTGGTCCTTGACTTGTTTTGGACTTCCCAGAATTCCTGATAGTTGGCTAAGGTCCCAAACATCTTGAGAGCCAAAAGTCAAGAACCATTGAGAAAGACCAATAGTTTCATAGCTGGTGTGTAAGCATGTCATGATCTCCAATCTTTGACATCTCCGGTCGGCTGACAAAGAACAAATGCCAGCCATAAAACAGGCTAGCCATAAAACCTCAATTACCCTCTGGTATGTGAGAGCCCCTATATAAATGGGCTAAAGAGAAGGTTCTGGTATTCTGTACAATAAAACCTGTTGGAATCTACCAGTGTGTGTCTTGGTGCTTTTCTGGTGGAAGACTTACCCACAGCACAACTGGGAGAAGAGATCCTGACAATTTATACAGAATCACTTACTCTCTCTAGCTCCTGCCGACAGCAACATGGAGGGAGGAGGGAGAGAGAAACAACTTGAATATTCCTGGGGGAGGGGGGGGGGGAGAGAGAGAAGAAGCAAGCTCTGTCTTCCGACAAAGCAGCATTCTGTGTTTCTCATGCACATTGGGCAACGTTCTCATAGTGTCCCTTACTGGAGCACCATGGAAATGGGCCTCCAAGGCATTAGGACATCGGCAACTTGTCTCAAGGCAATGTGTGATGCATCTTCTCAGGAGCAATTTTGAACTCTTTCACACTACATAGTCATAACACTATGATTCTACTTTAATGGCTACGGCTACATTCTGTGGAATCATGGGGCTTGCACTTTGGGGAAACACTGAAGACTCCCAAATGCTGCTCCTTAAACTACCGATCTTAGAAATTATATAGGAATGCAGCCACGAATCGTTAAAGTGGAATCATAGTGCTATAAGTATGTTAACATGAAAGGGTCCTTAGAGATAAGGAAAGCCACAGGAAAGTGGGAATTTTAAACGCTTATGTAAATCTCAGTGACACAGATAATATTCTCTCACTCCAGGAATCTACAATGAGCTCATCTCCATTTTAAGAAGCTAAACAGAAAATCAAACAAAATTAAAGATTTTTTTATCATGCTTGTGATATGCCACTAGGGGGTAGCATTACCAATCATTTCGTGAATGATCATGTCTGTAAATAATAATCAGGATCTTGAGCCCTGTGCAACATAATGGGACCATTCCTAAATCTACCAAAAATGCCATACTATCCAAGCCACAGCCTAGCATAAGCAGAACAAGGATGTCTCATTTGCTTATGTTTTGCTATGATCAGTTGTACTCCTTTACTACCCTGGTGCTGAATTCAGCAAATAGCTCAAGACATCTTAAAAGCAACTTGTACAGGAGAGAATGACTAAGACCACGTAGTGAGTTAATCAAAGCCTTATTGCTAGAGCAGATATAGCAGTTTGCGTTGCCTTCCCGCCTCTAGAAGCTATCACCAAGAAGGGCGAGTGGGTGGCAAATATACAAGTATATAGTATACTCTGTTACTTGGCATCCATGGAGATTGGTAAGTGCCGGATAAATGTAGTTTCTAGTTGCTTGAAAGTTGCTATTAACTATAGGTCTGACACTATACCCCATACCATACTATACCTTAAACTCTGCATTGACTTGATATTAATATTGAAATAAAGTAATTAAGAGAAAGTTAAGTCAAATAAAGACAAACTTAACTTAATGTAACACAGTATTACTGTATTATAAAAGCAACTTTGTGAATGCATTATGTATTATTTCTTTGTATTTTTCCATTTTGCTGGTTGCTTGAGTCTACTGAATTGGCTTCCAAAGGGCAGGGGTGAAGAAGACGTGAAGTAAGTGAGATCATCGTATTTATGGATTAATGCTACAAGGGGAAAGGATGAGGTGGGGATGAGCTGATCTTACAGCCTACCAACAAAAGGAATTGCTAAAAGGTCAGCTTTAAGATATCCTGTGAAATGAAGATAGATAGGTGACTAGCTAAAACAACTACAGTTATGAATGAACCATGGTGGTCCTGGTTCTCTCCTTCCTTCCTCACTCACCTGGGAAGAGTGCTGAGCATCTCATGAGGATTTCCCATAACACCAGGGCCAGGGAGTAGACGTCCGCCTGTCTCAGTGCTGACCCCAAGTCTTGCAGGTTCAGGCTTTCATCCAGAATTTCAGGTGCAATGTAGCGTGGGGCGCCTACCTGGAGAGAAGTTGGGTAAACAGGTCATGATGCTTTTGAAGCATTTCTGCTTAGAACAAGAAATAATTATGCTCAAAGGTATACCATAGGTACAAGGGCCATGCAACTCTCCTGTTCCATCAGCTCCCCTGACTGCCAGTCTGTTGCTGGGCACAATTCAAAGTGCTGGTTGTGCCTCTTTTCTTTGGAAGCCTAAACTGTATAAATGATCACAGGAAATTCGAAATTACTGCAATCCTAGAAAATTGGAGACTATCATTTCAATGGGAGGAGGACAGAAATTTTATTTAGGAAGCAATGTCCTCCTTTCCTTTCTTCCATAGATATCCCTCTAAAGAACACATTAATGACCTCATAGGACAGGGCTTATATTGGCAGCATTTGCTGGTTCAGCAATAATTTATCCATCGATCTTGCCGATGTCAACGAACTTCCGTTGAGAATCCGTGGGTAAGATATAATGGAGCTGGCGTATGCCACCGCCGTGGCAACACAAGAAGTCTCCCATGTTGTACCAGCAACAATAGGGGGAAGCCGGGTGGTCAGTGCTTTCCCTCCTGTGGGATGGGGACTCAGGTGAGTTGGGTGATGCGGGGTGTGGGATGACAGGTTCCCCAGGCCCTCTGTCATAAAGCAAGGCAATTATGGGGGCTCATCTGATGAGGTTGAAAATGAAAACCTCAGTCCTAAATTTGCAAGACCTAAGCAGAAAGGGACTCTCTCGTAGGTATCCCTTTTGGGAAGCCACCATGAGTTGAAGCCAAAAAAGCTGAACAGCCTCGTTGGATAACACTACTACAACTACAACTACAACAACTTTAGTCTTATATTCCATCCCATCTACTCGAAGGGACTCAGGGTAGCTTCCATGGGGACTAAGCCCAGCATAAACAAGGATTACAAGGTAAAACACAATTAAAAACATATAGCAAATAAACAACATAATCGAAACAATTAAAACTAGAAAAGTAAAAGCACCATAAAAATACATCAACCAACATCAACAACCAGTGACTGGAAAATGTGGGCATGTTCAGATTTGAGAGGTAAGGGCAAGGGCTTGTACAAAATGCAGACAATAGGGAATAAAGTGCTAGAAAAACCAAAACAATAAATTAAGGCTTACTTCCCAGAACAATCAGTGAGTCTGAAGTTATAATTAATATTTTGCATTGATTTAATTTGGACCTAAATGCAACTAGACACAACCTGGATCCACTCTAACTATTAAGCAATGGCGATCTTAAACACTTGATGAATATTACATCTCTGGGACCTTCCAAATCGGCCCTATATCCCAGGATCTGATCCCAGGTTTTCTGTTTATTCCAGAGTATCTGGCAGTATGGACTCATATACAGTAGAGTCTCACTTATCCAACACTCGCTTATCCAACGTTCTGGATTATCCAACGCATTTTTGTAGTCAATGTTTTCAATACATCGTGATATTTTGGTGCTAAATTCATAAATACAGTAATTACTACATAGCATTACTGCGTATTGAACTATTTTTTCTGCCAAATTTGTTGTCTAACATGATGTTTTGGTGCTTCATTTGTAAAATCATAACCTAATTTGATGTTTAATAGGCTTTTCCTTAATGCCTCCTTATTATCCAACATATTCGCTTATCCATATTCTGCTGGCCCGTTTATGTTGGATAAGTGAGACTCTACTGTAATCCAGTTTTAAGGTAGAAAATATGGGATCAGATCCTGAAATATAAGGCCTGTCTGGAAGGGCCCTCTGTTGTCCTTATTTCAATATTACAGTATCTTGTGATTTAACCTGTAATATGCAAGTATGCAAATGCACTTAATTGTGAAGGGGCTCCTCTTGCTAGATATCATCTTGGAAGGAGGTCCATCAAAAATATGCTACTGTCTGGACTCTATAATGTGATGACTAAAACAAAAACTGTTGGCCCTAACTTGTTCAGCATTTGTTTTTTGTTTTTTTGACTTTTAGTTACATTTACATCTCACTTGTTCTCTATTGATATGGGAGATATAAATGGTTCTCCCCTTCTTATTTTCCCTTCACAGTAACCCTATGTAAAATGTTAGACTGAGAGAATAATTGGCTCATGTGAGTTTCCTGGCTCAGTCAAGATCTGAACGTAGATCTTCAAAGTCTCACTCCAGCACTTTAAGCAATACACCAAACTGTTTCTCACATATGATGTCCAACGTAAGTGTTCAAACTTATTTTGGATGATGGATATTTTGGGTGAATCTATCACCCAAAATAAGTTCAGTGTTTGAACCTATGGAAGTCTCTTCTTTGTGACGTCACAGTGAGTTGGAATCATGGCAAATAATAAGAATAATAGCACTCTTCAGTGGGAGGAAGAGGAATGAAACTGAATGCATCTTCACTGTAGAATTAATGTAGTTTAATCCCACTTTAACTGCTATGGATTAATGCTAGGAAATCCTGGGATTTGTAGTTCAGTGAGACATTAAGGCCCCTTCCACACAGCTGAATAAAATCTCAAATTATCTGCTTTGAACTGGGATATATGGCAGTGTGAGTTGAGATATTCCAGTTCAAAGCAGATCTTGTGGATTATTCTGCCTTGATATTCTGAGTTATATGGCTGTGTGGAAGGGCCCTAATACTCTTAGCAGAGAAGGCTAAGGACCATGTAAAACTACAACTTCCATGATTCCTTAGCAGTGAGCTATGACAGTTAAAGCAGTATCAAACCACATTGATTCTACAGTGTAGATGCACTCTTAGGCTCCTTCTACACTGCCAAATGATCCAGTTTCTGAATCTAGATTATCTGAACTGGATTACATGACAGTATAGATCCAGCCTGCGTGTACGTGTCTGACTCGTACTGATTCTCTAGCATCTGAGAATGGAGGAGCAGGGAACAGCAGCTCCCCACTCACCCCCTTTGCCCCCAAGCCCACAATTGTTGAACATGATGCTACTTCTCTCCAAGATGGTTTTCCCATTCTGATCCCATCTTTAGTGGCGCATTGCAGGAGATACCTTGTGCACGATGCCTTCTGTGGGGCCTGCTTTGAGCCGCTCATAGGACACAGGCAAAGTCATGGCATGGCCAAAATCAGTGATGACGCAAGTCCTGTCTTCTCGCACCAGCACATTCTGGCTGCTCAGGTCTCGGTGTGCCACTCCAGGCTTATGTAATCCTAAAACCATTCAGAAAGGTTTTAGTGGCACAGCAGGGTCCACTGGAATCATCAGATTAGGCCAGTAAAGTAAAAAAAATATGAGCAGTGTAGAAATCACAGGGAGATGAAGATGACACATCGATCAGTCTTCGGACACCTGCTTTGCATGAATAAGTTTCAAGACAGAGATTTCAAGATGAAAGAACGCAGGTATGAGGAACTGAGAAAGGCCCCTTTCTGCTGAAAGCTGTTGGTAGCCAGACAGAACTGGAGGAGGAGAACCTGTGACTCTTTAGACACCACTATAACTGCCATGGTTCACTGCTAATGAATCCTGGGAGTTGTCGTTTGTTGAGGCATCAACATTATTTGGTGGAGCCTCCGATGGCCTAGGGCAGGGGTCCCCAAACTAAGGCCCGGGGGCCGGATGCGGCCCTCCGAGGTCATTTACCTTGCCCCCGCCCTCAGTTTTATAATATAATATATTGTATATACATATAATATTGATAATATTATAATGTAATACAATATAACACTAATAATAATACCATATAATAATATTAACTATATATTCTATATTACATATAATATTACTAATAATATTACAGTATAGTGGTATAGTTCAATATAGTAATATATAATGCTAATATTGTGCTATGCTAATAATATAATATATTGTATCTATATATATAAAAGAGTGATGGCATCAGGGCAGTGGACAAAACAACAAAACTACAGGCCCCCCAACCTCGAAATTTGACAACACAACCCATCATCCACGCCTCTAGGTTGATACAACAAAAAGAAAAGAAAAATAAAGTCCTAATTAGAGGGAGAGCAATAATTGTTTTTATCCAATTGCTGCCAGTTTAGAGGGCTAATCTCTGCCCACTTCATTGCCTAGCAACCAAGGGACAACCAGGTTTCAGTTAGGGGACAGGCAAATTTAGGCCTCACTTAGGCTTCTTCCACAGATTATCTAATTTGCACTGGATTATATGGCAGTGTAGACTCAAGGCCCTTCCACACAGCTATATAACCCATTTATAATCTTATATTATCTGCTTTGCACTGGATTATCTTGACTCCACACTGCCATATAATCCACTTCAATGTGCATTTTATACAACTGTGAAGAAAGGGCCTCATATAATCCAGTTCTGAGCAGATAATATAAGATTAGAAATATACAGTAGACTCTCACTTATCCAACATAAACAGGCCGGCAGGATAAGTAAATATATTGGATAATAAGAAGGGATTCAGGAAAAGCTGATTAAACATCAAATTAGGTAATCGTTATACAAATTAAGCACCAAAGCATCATATTATACAACAAATTTGACAGAAAAGGTAGTTCCATGCGCAGTAATGCTATGTAGTAATTACAGTAGAGTCTCACTTATCCAACACTCGCTTATCCAACGTTCTGGATTATCCAACGCATTTTTGTAGTCAATGTTTTCAATATATCGTGATATTTTGGTGCTAAATTCATAAATACAGTAATTACTACATAGCATTACTGCGTATTGAACTACTTTTTCTGCCAAATTTGTTGTCTAACATGATGTTTTGGTGTTTCATTTGTAAAATCATAACCTAATTTGATATTTAATAGGCTTTTCCTTAACGCCTCCTTATTATCCAACATATTCGGTTATCCAACATTTTGCCAGCCCACTTATGTTGGATAAGTGAGACTCTACTGTACTGTATTTACAAATTTACCAGTAAAATATCACAATGAATTTGAAACACTGACTACAAAAACATTGTAGGCAGACTGTGTTGGATAATCCAGAACATTGTATAAGCGAATGTTGGATAAGTGAGATTCTACTTCGATATGAAATAATTTCTAGGATAGAATAATGCAGAACAATATAATCTCTAAAACCAGGACAGTAATAAAGAAATAAAGAAATAAAGAAAGTAAATAAAGCAAGGAAATTGGAAATTCCACAAAGGAAACAATCAGGGCCAGCTAACACCTCCCAAGAAAGGATTCTTCCAGAAAGGAAGCTGAGAAGGCAGTGAAGCACTATGTATTACCAAAGTCATTATTATTACTATCATTACTATCCTTACTATTATTATTATTATTATTATTATTATTATTGTGTTGCGGTCAACCGTGAAAATGAATACAATCTGGCTCCAAGTATTCAAAAATACTAAAATCAGAATATATAAAAATTAATGTGGTATAATAAAACAGAACAATACAATCTCTAAAATCAGAACACTAAATAAAGAACAACACTCTGAAAATAGGGGAATTCCACACAGAAAACAATCAGGGCCAGCTAACACCTCCCAACAAAGGATTCCCATCATCAAAGTCTGGCCAATCTTCTGTTTTCTCAGGGCCACAGACAGTAGAAGCATATAAAATATCGCAAACAACACCACTCTGAAAACAAGGTAATTCCAGACAGGAAACAATCAGGGCCAGCTAACACCTCCCAACAAACAAATCACTCAGGGAGGAAACAGCTAGGCTTTAAATCTGCAAGGCCATTACATCCTAATCATTTTTCCTAATTGCAGCATTCATACTTGCCTCCAACAGACAAAAAAAAACAAAACAATCAGAAATATTGCATATTCACAACCTTTAGGAAATAATGTCCCCTGATGGCACAGCATGTTAAAACGCTGAGCTGCTGAACTTCTGGACCGAAAGGCCGCAGGTTTGAATTGGGGGAACTGACAGAGCCCCCACTGTTAGCCCCAGCTTCTGCCAACCCAGAAGTTCAAAAACATGTAAATGTGAGTGCATCAATAGGTACTGCTCCGGTGGGAAGGTAACGCCGCTCCATGCAGTCATCCCACATGACCTTGGAGGAGTCTACGGACAACGACGGCTCTTCGGCTTAGAAATGGAGATGAGCACCAACCCCCAGAATCATACATGACTGGGCTTAATGTCAGAGGAAAACGTTTACCCTTTACCTTAACTACCACCAATTCCTCAATACTTTATTTCCCATACCACCATTCTTCGCCACAGCAACGCGTGGCCGGGCACAGCTAGTGTACATATAATTTGTAAGCCACTCTGAGTCCCCTTTGGGGTGAGAAGGGTATGATACAAATGTAGTAAATAAATGCAGTAAATAAATAAATAATAAATAAATAAATTTTAGACTTAGGCTCGCCCAAAGTCTGAAATGACTTGAAGGCACACAACAACAACAACAACAACAACAACAACAACCCTAATTAACTTGACTATCTCATTGGCCAGAAGCAGGACCACACTTCCCATTGAAATCCTGATAAATGTATGTTGGTTAAAATTGTTTTTATTTTTAAATAATGTATTGTTCTTTCATTGTTCTTGTTGTTGTTGTTTTTGCACTACAAATAAGATATGTGCAGTGTGCATCGGAATTTTTTTTTTTCCAAATGATAATCTGGCCCCTCAACATTCTGAAGGATTGTGGACCGGCCCTCAGCTTAAAAAGTTTGAGGACCCCTGGCCTAGGGGATAAAAGCCTTGTGACCCGAAGGTTGGGTTGCTGACCTGAAGGCTGCCAGGTTCGAATCCCACCCGGGGAGAGCGCAGATGAGCTCCCTCTATCAGCTCCAGCTCCATGCGGGGACATGAGAGAAGCCTCCTACAAGGATGGTAAAACATCAAAACATCCGGGTGTCCCCTGGGCAACGTCCTTGCAGATGGCCAATTCTCTCACTCCAAAAGCAACTCCGGTTGCTCCTGACACGGAAAAAAAAAACCTTTATTTGATAGAGAAGGCTAAAGACCTTGTAAAATTGCAACTCCCATGATTCTAGACCATTAAGCCATGGCAGTTAAAGGGGTGTCAATCTGCATGGATTCCACAGTGTAGATGCATCCTTCGAGGCTTCAGGCCCATTTGCTTGAGAATAAATCCCACTGAAATCAAAACTTAAGTATTTTCCAGAATATGTCAATTGCTCAATGTGAGAGTGATGAGGATTAACCCGAAAGAAATGGGACAAAATGAAAATGCATTTGGAGCTGGGTCAATCCTCCTCCCAAACACACATACATACTTACCAGCAGGACAGAGAGAGAGAGAGAATAATCAAAGGGCACAAAAGATGGCAAAAGGTTTAAGAAGCCACAACTACTTTGAACGTTGCTTTTTTTCTTGGGTTGCCACATGAAAACTAGGACAGGGCTCCTGTCCTTTTAAGGCCAGTACCAAAGGAGGGATTTCCACAGATGGAGCAACACCTTTACTGCATCTCTATTGTGTAATTAATGCAGTCTGACACCACTTAATTGCCATGGCTCAATACTATGGAGCCATGGAAGCTGTAGTTTGACAAGGTCTTTAGCCTTCTCTGCCAAAGAGGTCTGGTGCCTCTCCAAATTACAACTCCCAAGATTCCATAGCATTGAGCCACAGTAGTTAAAGTGGTCTTAAATTGTGGTCTTCGTGAGTTTCTCTACTCTATACAACTACTTTCCTCAAAACCTCAAGAATTGACTACCTTATATATGTATATGTTATTACAGGTGGGAAGGGGCAATACATTTATTTTTTAAACATTTTTCAAAGTCAGGACTTTAGCCACCTCTTTTTGCTTTCCCCATTTGAGGGGGTATTAAAATCACACACACCCAGACTCACTTTTAACCTCATATTTTGCTCCTTAAAATCAATAACACTGCATATCAGCATTGCAGTAAGGGGGAGTTGTAGTTTAACAAGGTCCTTGGCAAGAATTTTTTACTGGGTGGCTGTTGGAAACAGCATACTTAAAGAGGCCTTGCTCTGATCCAGTGGGATAGAAACTTTGTTTTTTAACGTCTTCCAGGAAATGTGAAAGGACATTGAGAAGTAGGAGAAGGAGGAGATGGTATGATAAGGTTTTCCCAGTGTGATGTTCTCCAGGTATACTGAACAAAAATATCTAAAATCCAATTAACATGAATGAAGATGCTATTCAACAAACCTGGATGACACCAGACTGTGAATGGATGGCCATGATTATTCATATATAAGTGGTTTTCTGAAACAAATGCCTGATTCAGAAAAAGGTCATAATATAGACTTTGCAGGAATTGTGTTGTTGAAGGCTTTCATGGCCAGAAACACTGGGTTGCTGTGAATTTTCCGGGCTGTATGGCTGTGTTCCAGAAATATTTTTTCTTGATGTTTCATTCACATCTATGGCAGGCATCCTAAGAGGATGTCAGGTCTGTTTGAAACTAGGCAAGTGGGGTTTATATATCTGTGGGATGTCCAGGCCACTTTGATTAGCATTAAAAAGCCTTGCAACTTCAAATCCTGGCTGCTTCCTGCCTGGAGGATTCCTTTGTTATGAGGTGTTAGCTGGCCCTCATTGTTTCCTGTCTGGAATTCCCCTGTCTTAAGAGTGTTGTTCTTTATTTACTGTCCTGATTTTAAAGTCACCACTACACTTAAAGCATGCAGAATTGATACATTTCAAACACACACATACACTTCTTTGCAACAATAAAAAACCGGTCTATGGCATGTTAAAGACTTAACAATATATCATGGCATGGAATCCTCACTCTTAGCTCTCACCTATAAATATATCTTGAGAAGAGAAGAAAAATATGTTTTAAAAGAACAACAACAAAAGAGACAAAAGGCTTGTTGATGTAAGAATTGGCAGCAGTAGCTGTGTGATTTTACAGTTCAGGAAATAAAAGGATACAAAATTCAGCTGAAGAAACCCAGGATCCAATTAGTGTGGGTGAAAACCTGCATAGAGAAAACTATTTCATTGGACAAGTGGGTTAGGATGAAAAACTCTTTTGCCCCCAAGGCATGCTAACCATTTCTAAATGATCACCGGAAGATTTTGACAGCACAGAATATTCAGAAATAAGTTTTGAACAAGCTGTACTTTATATTTCTTTTCTTGGTCCAAAGCCTTTCAACTTACGTGTCCCATTTTGTAACAAAAAGAATAAGGATACGGACAAATTCTCATGTTTCCCTTGGGCTGTTGTGGCACTTTAAAGAACCGCCATTTTATTATGGCAAAAATTTACAATGACGGCAGTTCAATTTATCAGCAGTATATAGAATCACTAGCTGTGCCCAGCCACACGTTGCTGTGGCAAAGTATGGTGGTATGGGAAATAAAGTATTGAGGAATTGGTGGTAGTTACAATTATTGCTCTCCCTCTAATTAGGACTTCATTTTTCTTTTCTTTTTGTTGTATCAACCTAGTGGCGTGGATGATGGGTTGTGTTGTCAAATTTCGAGGTTGGGGGGCCTGTAGTTTTGTTGTTTTGTGGGTCGCCGTGATGCCATCACTCATTTATATATATAGATAGAATCCTAGAGTTGGAAGAGACCTCATGGGCCATCCAGTCCAACCCCCTGTCAAGAAGCAGGAAAATCACATTCAAAGGATCCCCCAACAGATGGCCATCCAGCTTCTGTTTAAAAGCCAATTTTAGGAGGGGTGAGCTTCTGTCTGTCAGCTCTAGCTTTCAGGGATATGAGAGAAACCTCCCAGTAAGACATCCGGGCACCCCCTGGGCAACATCTCTGTAAAAAGCCAGTTCTCTCACACCAGAAGTGATTTGCAGTATGTTCTCAAGTTGCTCCTGACACGATTTTAGATAATTTTATCTATATTATCCCAGTTTCAAATTATTTCGTATGCTTGAATGAGGGTTGGGGATTGTGGTCAGTGGCATTTTAGGGAATTGAAATCCAAATTTACAAACAGGATTTATTGCCAAAACAGTGTTAAACAAAGAACAGTAGTTGGTTGGGAACCAAGCTGGGTCTTTGTTCATATTCATCAAAAAGTTCAAATCTGTTTCTTCCTGTAAACAAAGGCCTTTTAACACATCACTTTCCATAGATACGTGGTGGAGGCTCCTTCTTTGGAGGCTTTTAAGAGGAAACTGGATGGCCACCTGTCGGGGGTGGTTTGAATGCGATTTTCCTGTTTCTTGGCAGGGGGTTGGATAGGATGGCCCATGAGGTCTCTTCCAACTCTATGATTCTATGATATTAATCAGCTAACCAATGCAAAAAATCCTGGTAAGTAAAACAAATCCTGTCATCCGATGACTTGTTGGATCTTACCTTCTTTCCACTGCTGCCCATGCAAGAAAGCAAGGCCACTGGCAAGGGAAGATCCTAGCCGGATAGTAATTTCCCAGGAACAAATATGCTGGCTGAGGAAACTTCGAAGGGATCCCTGCAAAGATAATGCAACAATAACAATAACAACATCAGCAACAGCAGCAACAACGTTTCAATGATATCCTGCCTATTTCCTAATCATGGGACTCAGCTAGGTGTAGGCTATGAGGAAAATGATCCAGGGATGGTTGTCAAACTTATTCATCATTTGATGACTGCAATATTAATTGGATTTCCATGTGCGAATCAGATTTCACAGCACAAAGAAGACTGGACCAGATCTTGTTGTTTCCGCTTGGTCTTCCTGCCATTTCTGAAATTGCATCAGATACTATTTTAATACATTTTCAAGTATTGCTCCACAGTTTTAGGGCCACAAAACTTGTCCAATTTTTTAAAGAGCAAATGAGAATGCCGGACAGTGAGATTTGTTATGAGAGTTTCAAATTCCAAGTGTACCTGACAAAAATCAGCCTGGACTCTGTAAATAGTGAACTATGGGCATTACAGGTTGAGAAACCTTTATCTGATATTCTTGAGACCAATATTTCTTCAAATTTTGAATTTTTGAGGGAGGGATACCGGTACTTGCAAGTAGCTGGGAAGGAAGGAAACCTTTACTACATGTCTTTTTTATTCTCTCTCAGCTTAGTACAGGTGATGGGGTCACATTGTGCTCGACATTGTGGCTTGTTTCCAGAGCACTCACATCATCATGTGCCACAATTGGTTGGGTGGCAGAGAAGTGTAGAAATGTATTTTTACAGGAGTCTTGTATGAGTGAAACTGCCAGACCCAGGGTCCTCTCTTTCCTCACTCTTCTCTTTCCTCATCAGGGCTCCTTGAGTGAAAACTCTGTGGGCACTGGATGTGTAACTGGCCCCCTTTCCCCAAAGACAGACATGGGCAGCTGATGGCAAAAGAGTGCAGTTTTTGGAGTATTTTGGACTTCCAGATTAGGGAGAGTCATCCTTTATTATCGGCAGTCCTACATGTTAAAAATTGTAAAGGTTTTCCCCTGACATTCAGTCTAGTTGTGTTCGACTCATCTCCATTTCTAAGCTGAAGAGCCAGCATTATTCGTAGAACCCTCCAAGGTCATGTGGCCAGCATGACAGCATGGAGTGCCATTACCTTTCTGCCAAAGAAGTACCTATTGATCTACTCACATTTGCATGTTTTCAAACTGCTAGGTTGGCAGAAGCTGGAGCTAATAGTGGGAGCTCACCTCACTCCCCAGATTCAAATCACCAACCTTTCAGTCAGCACGTTCAGCAGCTCAGTGGTTTAATCTGCTGCACCACCAGGGGCTAGCAGTGCATATACTGAACCATTTTGCCACCCTTGTGTGTCACTCACCAATGGGTACAGAGACAGCACCAAGAGACCACCATGTTCCTCGTTTGGTTCTCCATACCCAGCAGCCACTAGCCGTACCACGTTGTCATGGTCCATCAGTGGAAGGCTGTGCATGGCCCACTCAGACGTAAACTGCCGGCGGCACAGAGGGGAAAAGGCTTTGATGGCCACGGGCTGCTGGCGGAACGATCCTTGCCACAGTCTGGAGAACTGTCCTTCATGCAGAACCTGAAAGAAAAGAGTTAAGAGAAAGATTATATCACACTTCTTAATTTAGGGTGCAGCTACATTGTGGAATTAATATACTTTGATATTGCTTTAACTGCAATAGCTCAATGCCGTGGAATCCTGGGTATCGTCGTTTGAAAAAGTCTTTTCTCTGCCAAACTACAGATCCCAGGATTCCATAGCATTGAGCCATGGCAGTTAAAGTTGTGTCAAACTGCATTAATACACAGTGTAGAAGCACCCTTAGAGCAAGGTGTGAGTGCTATAGTCTACTATTCCTTTACACTATAAAAGCTGTTAACGTGGGAGGATTTTTAAAATTCTGTACCCATGTGGCATGCCATCTACAAACTGCAAGTGTCTATTTCCTGTGGCATGTGAAAAGAGGTTTGAATTTGAAAATATATTTTCTGCTCATTTTCTAGTAAAATCATAGAAGACTATGGAGAACTGGCTCCTGAAAAAGAATTGGGAATGTTTTTTCCCCTCAGATGTTTTATCTACAACTCCAGAGTGGTCAATGATAATAGATTATGGGAGTAGTAAGGCAGAATATCTGCAAGACCAAATGTTTCCTAACCTTACAAAGTTTAATAGCACAATCTTATGTAACTTTGCTCAGCCCATTGCACATAACAATCCTCACTTATTAATGTGTTCATAACTGTAGTCTCAAATAGTTTAAGTACTGTACAAAAGAATTCTGGGAACTGTTGTTTTCTGCCATAGATAGGAGAAAATACCTATAGGATTTTAATCTCATGTGTCAAAATAACCTGATTGGACTAAAGGTAAACAGGGACACCATTGGAGAGCCAGAAAATATAAAGACCTTAGATTTGATAATGTAGATCGTTTGTAGTTTGTAGGTATTTAAAACATGTTTAGAATGTAGTAGCATTATTCTAAAAAAAGTATTTTAAATCTTTTGTTGTTGATGATGTTCGTTTGATTTTTCATATGTTTATATGTAAGTTTTGTTTTAATCTGTCTAAATTCAAAAATTAATTTTAAAAAATGAGAGCCAATGTGTCGTTGAAGGCTTTCATGGCCGGAATCACTTGGTTGATGTGAATTTTCCGGGCTGTATGGCCATGTTCCAGAAGCATTCTCTCCTGACGTTTCACCCACATCTACAGCAGGCATCCTCAGAGGTTGTGAAGTCTGTTGGAAACTAGGCAAGTGGGGTCTGTATATCTGTGGAAGGTCCAGGGTGGGAGAAAGAACTCTTGTCTGTTTGAGGCAAGTGTGAATGTTGCAATGGGCCACCTTGATTAGCATTGAATCTCCTTGCAGCTTCAAAGTCTGGCTGCTTCCTGCCTGGGGGAATTCTTTGTTCGGAGGTGTTAGCTGGCCCTGATTGATTCATGTCTGGAATTCCCCTGTTTTTGAGTGTTGTTATTTACTGTCCTTATTTTAGAGGGGGTTTTTTTAATACTGGTAGCCAGATTGTGTTCATTTTCATGGTTTCCTCCTTTCTGTTGAAATTGTACACATGCTTGTTGATTTCAATGGCTTTTCTGTGTAGTCTGACATGGTGGTTGTTAGAGTGGTCGAGCATTTCTGTGTTCTCAAATAATATTCTGTATCCAGGTTGGTTCATCAAGTGCTCTTCTATGGCTGACTTCTCTGGTTGAATTAGTCTGCAGTGCCTTTCAGTGCCATACATCAAGGGAACTACTGACCACAGAGGGAAGCTGATGAAGAAACACAACCTACAAACTACCCACAAACCCACTAAGAAAATCAAACAAATTCTACATTCAGCAAAGGACAAGAGGGATCCTCTCACCTCTGTAGGAGTCTACCGTATACTGTGCAACTGTGGACAAGTCTACATAGGGACCACCAAAAGCAGCACCCAAACATGAATCAATAGTACCTGAATGAACTGTAGGCCTGTAAGCTCTTGTCTGGGAAGTTTCCTCTTCTCCTTGTGCTCTGGGCCTGCAGCAGGGACATTAGCAAGCTCCATAGTTGCTTCTGTGCTCAATGATTCTGCAGGGACTTTCCTGCACCTGTGAACGGCAACACCTTAGGAGAGAACAAAGGAGATTCACTTTTGCAACAACACAGATGTTCCAATGTATGAGCCAGATCTTACATTCTTTGCCTATTAAGCAAATGTACATTTATTTTTAAAATGTATTCTGCTAGTGTTGGAAAGCATCAAGCAGTGGTTCTCAAACCTGTGGGCCATGAGAACAAAAATCTGGTCTGTGAACCTCCTTCTTATTTATTTATTTATTTCTGCTCCTTTCCATAGAGCTGACCATTGCATTGGGTAGGCCACATCAACTCTAGATGATTAAATATGGTTTTCTGTGGGCAAATAGATAGCAACTACTGGATGGCAAATGTTCTCTATCAGAAACTAGAGCTGATGTGGTCTATCCAATGCAATTTTCTGAATCAGCACCCCAAATAACCAAACCTAATTAAAAGTTGACCAAAAACTTATTTGTAACCCTATTGGTATTAATGCTGGAGAGTGATCCCTGGTCAAAGTGGTCCCTGGTCAAAAAAGGTTAGGAACCACTGGTATAAAGGAAGTTCAATAAACCTTACTTTTCCCCACTACAACACACATCTCCCATTTTAAAGCTTTATGGTCTAATAACTTACACCTTTTTATTTGAAAAGGAAAGAGAGCGGGAAGGAACCCTCAAGCTGATTTCGGTGATCACAGCATAGTTTCCAACCTATCATCCTTCAGAGATGATGGACTATAGATCCTGTGCCTGGTGGAAGATGATAGATGATAGGCCTGCCAGGTGGAATTTCACACAAACTCTAGGTTGTGTCACCAGAACAGCATATATCTGTCCCATTTGTCCCTTTTATTCTAGAGGCAGAGCCATGTCTTGTGGGTGCTGAGTCAGATATTTGCTTTCTGGAAACAGAAGTATGCACAGACATCATCATGCAGTTTCTGGCATAACATCAGCACAGCATGAAAGATCCATTTCTAGAAACATCTGAGTCTAACAGTTGGACAACCAGCTATATGCAGGTAAATGTGTTTGTGTATTTTAAGCTCCAAAGTTCAGACGCTGAGGCTAATGCCAGACTTCCCCAGCAGATGCTTCTCCCCAGGCGTGTTCCCTTTTATGCTGTTATCATTCTTGTCCACTTCCTGCAAACCTGTTCTACCCACCAGGCATCACCAAAAGGCAAGCATAGTAAAGCTCACTGCTCATGGCTTTGTGTAAGGGCCAGGAGAGCAAAGCCAATAAGCTCTGAATATTACCAGCAGGACTTTAGTTGAGATGTGATTTTGGTGGGTCGACAGCATTACATACGGGCTTGCCATGTGAGGTAAACACAGAATTGCCAATATGTAAGAAACACAGAATTGCCATTATCAGTCTTTCATCACCGGTAATCCCAGAGAGGCAAACATAGAGGAAATTATTGTTGTCCAGCCAAAGATTACTCTAAATACCTCACCCAAATTTTCCCCAATGTCACAGTACCTAGAAACACCAGACATCCCAGGAAGAACAGGGGAGAAACAGCTGCGATGAGCCAGAAGGTCTTTGAATCAAGCCAAGACACAGCTGCAGAGATAAGATGAGAAGGTCATCATGTGAAGGAAGAGTTGCTGCAGCCCGTTCTATATTTCAGAGGGGAGAATAATCTCTTGTAACCTATTTCTCATGAAGGAGCTGTGCGCACTCTCAACCTCCTTGGCTCAAAGCCTTGGGCAACCTTCCCTCAGCCACGCCAGGTGCTCTGACGTGGTCCTTCTCCGAGATCTCTCTGCCCATCCCTAGCATATGCTCCCTTCGGACTTCTTTCTGATGTTTTAATTAAAATTAAAAGAGGGGAAAAGATCTGCCTACTCCTTTCCATCTCTGTAGCCAACATTCCTATCTCCTCCCATTGCTTTCCAACATTTGAAGGACACACTGTGGCATTACAATGATGTGATGAATCTGTTTGTGTGCACGTGCTCGCTGGAAGCATTTGAGAGCTGGCAGGGAATGCTCCCCTGGACTGACAAAGAAGGCTCCTATAGAAGATGCCAGCTTCTGGAGATGCCAGTCACAGATGCAGGTGAAACATCAGGAGAAAATGCTGCTTGAACACGGTCATACAGCCCAGAAACCACACAACTCCCCAGTGATTCCGGCCATGAAAGCCTTCAACAATACCGGTCTCCTATACTTTAAGACAGTGGTTCTCAACCTGGGGTACCCAGATGTTTTTGGCCTTCAACTCCCAGAAATCCCAACGGGTGGTAAACTGGTTGGGATTTCTGGGAGTTGTAGGCCAAAAATATCTGGGGACCCCAGGATGGGAACCATTGCTTTAAGGGCTGTGTAGAAGAAGGAATTTCAGTTTTGTTGGTGGAGCCCATGGTGGCACAGTGGGTTAAACCCTTGTGCTAGCAGGACTGATGACTTGAAGGTTGGGTTGCTGACTTGAAGGTTGCTGGTTCGAATCCAACCTGAGAAGAGCATGGATGAGCTCACTCTATCAGCTCCAGCTCCGCGCAGGGGCACAAGAGAAGCCTCCCACAAGGATGGTAAAACATCAAAACATCCATGCATTCTCTAGGCAACGTCCTTGCAGACGGCCAATTCTCTCACTCCAGAAGTGATGTGCAGTTTCTCAAGTTGCTCATGACACACACAAAAAAGTTGTGTTGGTGGTCACACAACAAGAAACCAATTCAATTATTATAGTGCTATTATTTCCCTTTATCTGCCATAATTCCAGCTTGTAAAATATTGGGGGTTTCTGTTTAGTGAGGCACTGAAATATTCTGGCTGAGAACTCCATAGGACAGAACGGTGTCCATTAGAATAGAATAATAAGTGTTTCAGGTCTCAAATACTTGAACCCTGGTCTCCCACTCTCCTGGTCAACACTCAAACCACTACATCACACTGCCTCTCCCTGATTATATCATTTAAATAGAGTTTAGACATCCAGAAAAAGTGGTGAGTAGGTTACCCAGCAATGTAAACACAGAAAATCTAAGCATGGACAATTCTGTGTTGCCCTCTGTAGTGCTAGAAATTTGAGAACCAGATTAAAACCTTAATGGGAGAAGGAACAGAATTCTTAACTGGGGAAGAAAACCCTCATTTTGCCACCTACACACCCAGCCCTGGACTTGGCTCTCACAATTCTAATTAGTTTGAATAGCCATTCTTAATAGTCCTATCCAACATACCCTCTGCATTTCAATATACAGTATGGCTACTGTATCTGCAGGACCAATATCCATGGTTTCACTTATCTGACAAAGTACAGTATGACATCTCTAGGAATTTTCTAGGTCCTTCAGCATGACTCTATGGCATTCTCGGGGCAGAGGTCCTTCATCTCAATAGGATTGACTATTATCCACAGTTTCATTTCAGTTGTATGAAATCCGGGAACGGAACCCCATTGATACAGATGCTATATTGTATGTGGAGCTGAGTAAGAAGGTTAAGACAGCAAAGAGAAAGAGAAATCTAAACACACAGTAAGGGAATGGTCTAAAGAAGTGTTTCACAAACTCTGGTCTTCCATGTGTTTTGGCCTTCAGCTCCCAGAATCCCTGATCATGGATCAAAATGGCTGAGGCTTCTGGTATATGAAGTCCAATACACCTTGAGGACCAGAGTTTTGGATCATTGTTCAAAGGAAGAGATTGGAAGCACGAGTAAAGAGATGGCTGAAATGAGTGTTAGTAGATGAGTGCAAACTTGTTTAAATAAATGTCCTTGTTTTTATATAATTCCTGCTTGATTCTCAGTGGTAACTGCTGAAATTCAACTCCACAGTGGCCAGTGCAATCCTCACTGCAATCCTGCAGTCCTCAGTGAGGAATAGTTATCTTTAGAATAGGCTGAGGGAAATCCCTTCCTCTTTGACTACTTAATGGCAGTTGGAATGTATCTATTTCTCATCTCCTCTCCGTTTCTGCTCTCATTCTGATTGGTTATATAAAATGAGTATTTTGCAGGTGCATGTCTTTTGTTTTTGACTTCTGCTTTACATCCTGGTATGTGCTGTATGTATAGACACCTCTCTCTGCTTGTGTGTAGGACAGATATGTGCTTGGAGATTTTCCCCTCTCTTTTGAACCCTAGAGAGATGGTGTTAGCGTAGCTCAGACCCAGTTATTTACTATGAAGAAATGTAGATATTGTTTTTGCAAGTAAACATTTTCTAATTATAAAGATTGAACTTTGCATGTTTTCTTCCTAAGATCTAAATTCTTTTCCAGCCACAACACTTCACGCTCTGCTTGCTGTGAGCTGAATGCTCAAATATAAGTATCCTGTTTTTGTATTTTTGGATGCTCTGCTTTGATTTTGGGAGTTTCTTAGAAAATCCTAACAGTAACTACAACCACACTATGGTCCAGAGAGGTGTAGCAGTTGTCCCAAACAACTGGATTGAATTCAAATTTGGGAAAGCGGAGATACAGAGTGGGTGGGATTTCAGATCAGGGAAATTGAGGAATGAGGTGGGAGACACAGTTCCTTCTGTTTCCCTGGTTATTATGGGAGGGAGGGGGAGCATTGGTATAAAAATAAGGTCTTACTTGTTTGGAGGTATCAAACAGTTCACATGCTGAATAATTTTGATAGAGAGGGCTAGTGTATTAAATGTCAGAGAGGTGGCAGTGGAGACTGGCACCAAAACATGTTGTTTCCAACTACAAGGCTGCTGCTGGTGCAAGAAGGAGAGGAAAAACAAAGATGATATACAGGGAGAACTTAACAGGAACAGCTCCCCTTCTTTTTACACCAGGCCTGCACAACCTAGAGCCTTCCAGATGTTTTGAGTTTCAGCTCCCAGAATTCCTGACCATTAGACAAACTGACTAGAGCTTCTGGGCGTTGGAGGACCAAACATCTGTAGGGCCGCAAGTTGAAGAAGTCAGTTTTACACCTTTGCCTGTCTCTCTTCTGTCTTTCAGCTACATCAAATGTTGCATCTCCCTCCACAACACTGCAGGAAATGGCACAGCTGGCAATGGAAGATCTGCTAGTATGTACTATATGAAAGGATGGAGTCCAGATGTAAGTGTTATAGGTAATAACCCCCCACCCCCACCCCCACCCCCAACCCCCAGAGAATCCTCAGAATAAATACGAGAAGAATGTTTCACATCAAGACCAATATATGGCACAAAGTCTTTGGTTTGTCCGCATAGTCTTCATTCCCAACTAAAACAATGCCTAAGGGTACATTTACACTGAAGTGTGGTGGAGGCTCCTTCTTTGGATGCTTTTAAGCAGAGGCTGGATGGCCATCTGTCAGGGGTGCTTTGAATGCAATTTTCCTGCTTCTTGGCAGAAAGGGGTTGGACTGGATGGCCTATAAGGTCCAACAAAAAACATTCTTGGTGTCTTGATTTTTAGGCTTGTTCCTGGGATTATTTGGGATACTAATTCAGAACATTTCATTGGATAGACTTCATCCACTCTATTTTTTTTTTTAGATATGGGAGGTTTTTTTGTGTGTCAGGAGCGACATGAGAAACTTCAAGCCACTTCTGGTGTGAGAGAATTGGCCGTCTGCAAGGATGTTTACCATCCTGTGGGAGGCTTCTCTCATGTCCCTTAGATTTGGGTGGAATTACTGGAAAGTTTGTATCATAAATCTGTGCTTTTGGTATGAAATAAGTAGATTTTCGTGTAGTAAGCTTTTTTCTTTCAATTTTTAATATGTTTCCTTCATGCTTAAAATGTCAATTTATTCTCTACTTTAAAATATACTTTTTTTCATGCATGAGCAGAGTAAAGAGTGGCATATGGCATATGTTTTGTATCTCAGAAACTAAAGCTCATAAGGGAAAACCGGTGCCATATTTTGAATCAGGTCAAATATACCCAGAAACAGGTCTAATATTTGAGGGACCAAAATGTGTGTGTTCCCAGTGTAATAAATGAATGCAGCCTGGACTGTAATCTTTGCAAGTTCCAAAAATCAAATGTTAGTTTGACCTTCAGCTCTGCCATTTCAAAGTCCAGTTTGTTATTACCTTCTCTACTTCACAAGGGAATAAGATATTCCTTGAGAAAGGGAAAGAATACCTCACCCTCTAGTTTCTTCAAAGGAAAAATAGTGCTAGACTTCTGCAAACCATTCATAGGGAAGCTTTTGAGATTGGACAAACTGATTCCAATCCACATTTAGCCATGCGAAGACAGCTGGGACAGTTACTATTTCTCAGTTTAAACTACCTCCCTTAAAACTGAGATATCATCCCAATCTCCTTTTAGAAAGTGGATTTTTTTTAAAAAAAAAACACTGGGATGAACAGAGTCCTGGTTTAAAACATTCTGCTCTTTTGTGTAAATTGCTTTAGAGACTGCTCAGGGAACTACATAACTGTGTGTGCAGCTTTTTTCGTTTTTGACGGTCTAGCCGAAAAAAGAAGAGCCCCCAATGCTGCAGCGGATTAAACCACTGAGCTGCTGAACTTGCTGATCAAAAGGTCAGTGGTTCAAATCTGGGGAGTGGAGTGAGCTTCTGCTGTTAGCCCCAGCTTCTGCCAACCTAGCAGTTCAAAAACATGCAAAAGTGAGTAGATAATAGGTACCGCTCTGGCGGGAAGGTAACTGCACTCCATGCAGTCATGCTGGTGACATGACCTTGGAGGTGTCTTTGGACAATGCCGGCTCTTCAGCTTAGAAATGGAGATGAGCACCAACCCCCAGAATCGGACATGACTAGACAATGTCAGGGGAAAACCTTTACCTTTAACCTAGCTGAAAAAAGATACAGTGACTCACACCTCCCAGATGAGTGTATGGTACACACTTCTTCTTTATTCATTCAGGCATTTCTGGCTCTTCATGACCTCATGGACCAGTCCACGCCAGAGCTCCCTGTAGGCCGTTGCTGCCCCCAGCTCCTTCAAAGTCAAGCCAGTCATTTCAAGGATACCATCCATCCATCTTGCCCTTGGTCGTCCTCTCTTCCTTTTTCCTTCCATTTTCCCCAGCATCATGATCTTTTCCAGGCTTTCCTATCTTCTCATGATGTGGCCAAAATACTTCATCTTTGCCTCTAATATCCTTCCCTCCAGTGAGCAGCCGGGCATTATTTCCTGGAGGATGGACTGGTTGGATCTTCTTGCGGTCCAAGGCACTCTCAGGATTTTCCTCCAAGCACCAAAGTTCAAAAGCATCTATATTCCTTCGCTCAGCCTTCCTTATGGTCCAGCTTTCGCATCCATAGGTTGCTATGGGGAATACCATTGCTTTCACTATGTGGACCTTTGTTGCCAGTGTGATGTCTCTGCTCTTTACTATTTTATCAAGGTTGGCCATTGCTCTCCTCCCAAAATGTAAATGTCTTCTGATGGTACACACACACATATGCAAAAAGCCTTTTATCATGTCAGTTTGTACTCATAGGTAGAAGTCTAAAACAGTGTATTTGTGAAGTGACCCATAGAATTTGGACTAGAGCACTGCTTTTGCTCCATTATGGCAACCAAAACATAGCATGGGGATCCCAGAGCTTGGAAGCAGATAAATAGATCCTGAATGGTACCCCTGACTTCAACATAGAATTGTAGAGTTGGAAGAGACCCCAAGAGTTATCCAGTTCAGCCCAGACTACCATATACAGTAGAGTCTCACTTATCCAACATAAACGGGCCGGCAGAACGTTGGATAAGTGAATATGTTGGATAATAAGGAGAGATTAAGAAAAATCCTATTAAACATCAAAATAGGATATGATTTTACAAATTAAGCACCAAAACATCATGTTATACAACAAATTTGACAGAAAAAGTAGTTCATTACACATTAATGCTATGCAGTAATTACTGTATTTACGAATTTAGCACCAAAATATCACGATATATTGAAAACATTGACTACAAAAATGCGTTGGATAATCCAGAACGTTGGATTTTATTTTATTTTTTTGTGTTATATTGTATTGTCCTGGGCAGGGCCCCATGTAAGCCACCCCGAGTCCCTTTGGGGAGATGGCGGGGTATAAATAAAGTTTTATTATTATTATTTATTATAAGTGAGTGTTGGATAAGTGAGACTCTACTGTAATTAAATGCAATCAAGCAACTCCCAACTAATGGCCACCTGGGCTCTGTTTAAAAGCCTCTAGAGAAGGAGACTCCACCAAACTCCCTGTTGGGAGGATGGATTTGAAGGACAAAGGGAAAATGTTCTGGTCCCGAAATCTGCCAGTTTTGGTGAGAGAAGCCAGCTACTCCTTCTCAATGTGTGGTTATCAGGCTGACTCAGAGATATTTGGTGTGTTCCCTCCCATATCCTTTCTCTCAAGGTCACCATAGAAAGACTAAATAGCTTTCATGTGCCTTGCCCCCCTCTTGCAAAGGCAGCACACCTGTGGATAGTGTGTGGGAAGAAAGACCCAAAGATTACCCCATGTGTTCTGGAGTAGTGGACAGAGAAATCAACTAGTTAAAGAGAAAGAAATGGTGTGTGGGGCAAAAAAAACTTTATTTTATCTCCTTAGCTCTTCCTACCCAACCACCTCCCCTACTCCCTTCAGCTTCCAGTATCATGAGAAACAGTTGCAGATTACAGGAATCAAAGAGTACACAGAATTAATGCTGTTTGATACACTTTAACCATGACTCAAGGCTATGAAATCAAGGGAGTTGTAGTTTTACAAGGTCTTAGAATCATAGAGTTGGAAGAGACCTCATGGGTCATCCAGTCCAGCCCCTGCCAAGAAGCAGGAAATCTCATTCAAAGCACCCCTAACCGATGGCTGTCCAGCCTCTGCTTAAAAGCCTCCAAAGAAGGAGCCTCCACCACAGTCCGGGGCAGAGAGTTCCACTTCCGAACAGCTCTCACAGTAAGGAAGTTCTTCCTGATGTTCAGGTGGAATCTACTTTCTTGTAGTTTGAAGTCATTGTTCTGTGTCCTAGTCTCCAGGGCAGCAGATAACAATCTTGCCCCCTCCTCCCTATGACTTCCCCTCACATATTTATACATGGCCCTCATCATGTCTCCTCTCAGCCTTCTCTTCTGCAGGCTAAACATGCCCAGCTCTTTCAGCTGCTCCTCATAGGGCTTGTTTTTCAGACTTGTGATCATTTTAGTCACCCTCCTCTGGACACATTCCAGCTTGTCAACATCTCCTTTCAATTGCAGTACCCAGAATTGGACACAGTATTCCAGGTGTGGTCTGACCAAGGCAGAATAAAGGGGTAGCATGACTTCCCTGGATCTAGACACTATACTCCTATTTATGCAGGCAAACATCTCATTGGCTTTTTAAGCGGCTGCATCAAATTGTTGGCTTATGTTAACCTGTTGTCCACGAGGACTCCAAGATCCTTTTCACACGTACTGTTGTTACGTACTGTACCCCATTCTGTATCTTTGCATTTCATTTTTTTCTGACTAAGTGGAGTATCTTGCATTTGTCCCTGTTGAATTTCATTTTGTTAGTTTTGGCCTATCTCTCTAATCTGTTAAGATCATTTTGAATTCTACTCTTGTTTCTTTGGCCTTCTCTGCCAAAGAGAGCTTGGTGCCGCACCAAACTATGACTCCCTATGAAACCGTCATTAAGGCATGACGGTTTAAACCAGTGGTTCTCAACCTGTGGGTCCCCAGATGTTTGGCCTTCAACTCCCAGAAATCCTAACAGCTGGTAAACTGGCTAGGATTTCTGGGAGTTGTAGGCCAAAACACCTGGGGACCCACAGGTTGAAAACCACTGGTTTAAATGGTCATCCACAGATGGAAATATCTGGGGATCACATGCTGTCTCATCACACCATAGCATGGATCCACTTTTAATCCAATTTCTGCCTCCTGCTGAATTCTGGGGATTGTAGTTTAGGGAGGACCAGAACCTGTCTGGCAGAGCATTTTAAAGGACCCTCCTTAAACTACAAACCCCAGAATTCTTCAGGAGGCAGAAACCGGATTTAAAGTGGATTCATGCTCTAGTATGGTGAGGTTAGTTCCCTCTTGGTTGTTTGAGTAGATAGGGAATATGTTCAACTCCAGCTCCCACTGGCCCCAGCCAATGAAGTTAATTAAGAGTGATGGGCCCTGCAGTCAAACAAGATCTAAGAGGACTGGATCACCATCACTATGTCACTGCCCTGCCATTCTATCCTGTGTATATCTTCAGCTCTTCACCTCCAGCTCCCACTGGCCCCAGACAGCAAAGCCAATGGTTAGGAGTGATGGATCCTGCAGTCAAACAAGACCTAAGACCTTCTACTGACCCCAGACCATGCAGACTTCTTACCCTGCTTCTCTCTGGGTTCAATGTAGCTGATATTAGCATTACACAGATCCGAACGGCACCTACAGGACAGCAAGCCAGCAGCGGACCGGAACTCGCAGTTTGGAGAATCACAGCTGTCCTCTTCACTGATCCAGCAACCTAGAATGAGGAAAGCGGGGGACAGAGAGAGTAGGGAAAAACAGAGAAATCAGGGGGCTCTATCATCTTAAGGTAGGAGACTTTCTCTTGTAAGGAAAAAGTCATCTGGGATTCAAAGAAGGAGCACTTTATGTGTCAATGTTTTTTCTAACATTATCAAGATTGCTGGCTTCAGCACTATTACTTTTACTCATTCAGGCCATAGGCTTGCTTTGAGCCTAGGGTTACCTGAGTCTCAGAGCCTGGCCCCAATTCTCCAGTCATCAGAACAAAAGGGAGGAAAGACAGTCTGAGAGTGCTGCCTGAAAAACAGTATCTTTTCCCATTTCCTTCATTTGTTAAACTGGGCGTTGTTTTTTTTTTTTTTGGCTAGTGTATTCTATGTTGCTATACCATGCTTGATAATATCATCAGGGATTGCCCTTTCCAATAGGATCATTTTGAGCATTGCTATGTTCCACCTTCTGTGACACTGTCGGGCATGGCAAAAATCACAAGGGGTTTTCCCTAGGTTTCAGATTTTGGATCTGAAATCTCAGAACCCAAGTGTGCATCTGTATTGTAGAAATAATGCAGTTTGGTACCACTTTAACTGCCATGGTTTAGTGGAATCAATGGAGTTATAGTTTGGTGATGCACCAACACTCTTTAGCAGAGGAGCCTAAAGACCTTGTAAAACTTCCTCTCTCGTGGTTATATAGCAATGAGCTATGGCAGTTAGAGTGGTGTCAAACTGCATTATTTCTATAGTGCAGATGCACTCTGGCATGACAGTATGAAAGGGCAGGTACATGATCCTTCTAGCTCTCAATTTTCAAACTCTGGCATTATCTCTCTGGGATTTTAGGTAGGAACTTCCAAGTCCTAGTGGAAGATCTCTGGCATTGTCTGGTGGCCTTCCACCAGGTACTAACCAATCTCAACCCTGGGTTGCTGTGAGTTTTCGGGGCTGTATGGCCATGTTCCAGAAGCATTCTCTCCTGACGTTTCACCCACATCTATGGCAGAGGACAGAAATGCTGGACCACTCTAATAACCACCATGTCAAACTACACAGAGAAACCACAAGCATATGGACAATTTCAACAGAAACCATGGAAATGAACAAAATCTGGCTACCAGTATTTAAAATGCTCTAAAATCAGGACAGTAAATAAAGAACAGCACTCAAAAATAGGGGAATTCCACACAAGAAACAATCAGGGCCAGTTAACACCTCCCAACAAAGGAACCCCTAGGCAGGAAGCAGCCAGGCTTTGAAGCTGATGGCGCAGCGGGTTAAATTGCTGAAGTGCTGGACTTGCTGACCAAAAGATTCGGGGAGTGGAGTGAGCTCCCACTGTTAGCCCCAGCTTCTGCCAACCTAGCAGTTCAAAAACATGCAAAATGTGAGTAGATCAATAGGTACCGCTTCTGCCGGAAGGTAACGGCGCTGCATGCAGTCATGCCGACCACATGACCTTTGGACAACGGCGGCTCTTCAGCTTAGAAATGGAGATGGGCACCAACCCCCAGAGTCAGATTCGACTAGACTTAATATCAGGGGAAAACCTTTACCTTTTACCTTATTCCTGTTCTCACTTCTCCTGTTTTAATAGTTATAATCACACTTTTGGGATACTGCTATGCCGTTTCTTAAATTAGAGAATAGTAGGCTTCGGTGTGTGTTAATTTGCCTGTGGTTATAACAGTTCTTCATTTGGAGATTGTGACTGCAATATGGATAATTGCAAATTAAGTTTAAATCTGGGTTTTTAAACATCATTTAAGACATTTCCCCACATTCATTGTCCCCTCATGCCCTCCCACTTTCAATCAGTCAGGGATTTGTTTTTTTTATGTTACATACTTCTGCACTTGCACACACTTGAGTCTTTGAAACGGGGTCAGCTACCAACCTACATAGAAAACATAATTAAAAATGCACCTCTTTTTGATCCAGCAAGGAACACATTGTCCTGCCTCATTCACTGATTTTATTTACCAGAACTCTAAACACAATTATCCATTTCTATCTTTTTCTTGTTTCCCTCCATCCCGGCCCTACCTTCTTATCTCTCAAAAAGAATCTGTTTAGGAGTAAAATATGGAATGGTTGCACATGGCACACGGCAAGGGGTGGGAACCATAAACGCTTCTGGGTGTTGAACTGCAAATCCCAGTACTCTTCACTGTTGGCTATGCTGGCTGGGGCTGCTGGGACCTGCAGTTCCATAATATCTGGAGGGCTGTGTGATTCCCAGAATGGCCAAGGGAAGGTGGGAGGTGCTGCTTTTGATACTCACTGATAGTCTCTGCTCTTTCACTCATCTTCCTTCTCTCTCTCCATAGTAGCCACAACTTACCAACACTCTTTGGTCTGAAGGGTATAAAGAACATCTCTCCCTTTCTCTGTGTGTGTTTGTTATTGCATGTGTGTGTGGAGAAGGCCAGTTGGGGTGTTTTCTAACTCCTTCTTTTCATTACAGATTAAGTATCCCTTACTCAAAATGCTTGGAACCAGAAATGTTTGGGACTTCATATTTGTATATACACAATGAAATATCTTAGAATTGGGACTCATGTCTAAACACAACATTCATTTACATATACAGTAGAGTCTCACTTATCCAAGCTAAATGGGCCGGCAGAAGCTTGGATAACAGAGTATCTTGGATAATAAGAAGGGATTAAGGAAAAGCCTATTAAACATCAAATTAGGTTATTATTTTACAAATTAAGCACCAAAACATCATGTTATACAACAACTTTGACAGAAAAAGTAGTTTAATACGCAGTAATGTTATGTTGTAATTACTGTAGTTACGAATTTAGCACCAAAATATCACGATATAATGAAAACATTGACTACAAAAATGGCTTGGATAATCCAGAAGCTTGGATAAGTGAGGCTTGGATAAGTGAGACTCTACTGTACCTTGTATAGATAGCCCTTGGAGCCTCCGGTGGTGCAGTAGGTTAAACCCTTGTGCCGGCAGGACTAATAACTTGAAGGTTGGGTTGCTGACCTGAAGATTGCCGGTTCGAATCCAACCCAGGGAGAGCGTGGATGAGCTCCCTCTATCAGCTCCCGCTCTATGCGGGAACATGAGAGAAGCCTCCCACAAGGATGTTAAAAACATCAAAAACATCCAGGCGTCCCCAGGGCAACATCCTTGCAGACGGCCAATTCTCTCACACCAGAAGTGACTTGTAGTTTTGGACTTCAACTCCCACAATTCCTAACAGCCTACTGGCTGTTAGGAATTGTGGGAGCTGAAGTCCAAAATACCTGGAGGGCCAAAGTTTGCCCATGCCTGCATTAGATGATGAGTGTATGTGTAATTCTGATGTAGAATTCCACAGGAGTATTTGAGTAAGTCACACTCTCAGCCACAGAGGAAGGGTATGAAAAAGCCCTTTTGAGAAATCTTACCAAGCAAACCTCAATGAAAGATCAACTTAAGATCACCATAATTCAAATTGACTTAAAAGCACACAACAGCAACTACAATGCCAAAATATCCATCAGACCTGTCCTGACCTGTTGATTACAGTATGTAAGAAAATGTGTAGTCAAGATAATCAGTTTTGATCACAGCAATGCTAACACTGATGAGGTTTAGAATCCAATGTTTGGAGGCCCATAATTTCACCCTCACTGCTTTAAGCTGTTTGTTGAGTGTCTTGATTTCACACTTTTTGCTCAAGAACATCAGCATGACACAGATAGCACGATGTAACAAAAAAAATTGTTCCTGGTTTGAAAGTATTATTTCCTGTTTAGCAGTGCAGTACCTACTTTGAAAGTACAGTAGTTGTTATACTCCAGAAACGTTTTTGTGACTGACACAAACTATGTTGAATTGGTTGAGACTCTATGAGATATTCATTGAAAAACTATAGCAAAATTGCTGCAGGATGCCCTGCAAAAATAACGTCTATTGGTCCTTACCTTGCACCTTGACTTGGAGGCGCCCCTGAGTAAGGTTCCAGATGCCGAAACAGCATTGATTATGAGGGCATTGAATGGTGCCGTTACGGCCGCCATCCAAGATTAAGCCATGGAGGTGTTCCAAGCCGTTGGTCAGAGCATCAGATCCATAGGAGAGACAGCTACGTTTTTCAGCCACACTTGTGTGCCATCCCTGGGAAGCCAGGACCAGCAGCCAGCCAGGCCAAAGTGAGCGCCCAGACCCCATGTACTTTTCAGCAGGACCTGAACTGGGTAGGCTGACCAACCCACTTTGCCCACTTTGGAGTCCCTCCTTCCCAGGTGGGAAGGACTTGGGCCAGCTACAGCAAGTGGGATGGGGCTAGTTGTTGTGAGCTAGTGATGGAGGGAGGGGGTTGCACATAAAGCCAAGGAAGGACAAGATGAATCTTAAAGCCAGCATGGTTGGGCTCACAGAATGAAGCAGCTGCGTTCATTCCGGAAAAATCACTCCCTCACAAAAACTCAATTCTAGGTAGGCCAAGGACACCATTTCAGGTTTAAGTATTTGTGGGAGTAGAAACTGTGGGAGGCAAAGAACTGTCTGGGGGTAGAATATGATTATCAACAAAGTTTAAAGACCCACTCAGAGGATTCTGTTCAAGATTAAACTGCAAACACACACACCAGACTATGTATTAAGAGACCTGTTTCACTTGCTATTATTCAGTGCCCAAAGTTAAATCAAGACTGTGAAATCAACTCTTCCTCTTCCTCACTGCTCAGTTTAAGAAAATTATTTGTATTTTTGCAACTACTATATATAATCATGCATTTCTCTCTCCTGATGTCACCAATAATTGTTTTTCACATTTCAATTCCCTCCTTTACCAAGGGGTCTGGGAAGGGAATTTGTTTTTCTTTGAGGAAAGATGATGGCTCTGTGATAAGTTTGTATATAGAAAGTCCCCGTTTCAGCCTTCATTATACTCATAAAATCCCTATTAGCTAAGGTCTTGTTAAGGATGCCTGTTCTAAGCTGGGAAGTGAGCGTCTATTTGCAATAACATACCTACTGTTCAAAGTATAGCACAGGACTATGGCCCATAAATGTCCTAAAGTTTGTTATGGCCTAGCTGCATAGTTCTACCTCTGCCCATAGTGTCGATTCCTCTTCTTTGAAATAGCTCTTACTGCCTGCTATAAAACAAAAACACGTATAAACACAAAAGCACATAAAATCAAAATATAGATAATAAAAACATTTTGATAAATGTAGATATGGTATATGTGACTACACTAAGTCAGTCAATCTGTATCTCTACATCCACATGGGATACATTCCAAGACTACTCATTGATACCTGAAATCATGGACAAAAGTGAACTATATATTTGACGATGCTTGAACTGGAAGCATAACATAAAATCACACTGGAAGACCAACAGAGACCCACAAACACTGTTGGGGAAGAGGGAGGATATTTATTTGAATAGCAAATAAGTGAAACCATGGATATTGAATCAGTAGATAAGGGGATAACACTCTATTACCATGAAAAGTTCATTTAAATTTGTTGCCTTACAGATTAGAAGATTTTTCTATGCATGTCATCAAAAATAGAGCTGAGATAGGGCTGACATGAAAAAAACCATAAAACATTCCCACCACATATTGCCGACTTCAACATAAGGACATTCTAGCAAGCCCTGGGGTGAACTAGGGAGACTGGCTATAGACCTTGGTCCCTAAGTTTTGTGTCCACTTTTTTTTTTTAACTGAATGCCATGTGTTGTCATTTCAGCTCTGCTACACCGTGGGTTCAAGTTCCCAGTATACCTGTACGCCATTCTGAAATGAGACACGGCAGCGTGAAGGCAAGGGCCAGGTATTTTATTCACTTCGGCCAAAAGTGGTTGTTGGAGAGAAAGCACTTTCAAATCAGACATAAAGCAATGGATACATAGACATTTATAGAGACTTGACAGCAATTCAAAGAATGGATTTTTGCTCCGGAATGGTGCAAAGTACAATTAGCATGCTGATTGGTGGTGCACCATCCACTGCTGCAGTTGATTCCCTAGTCTGGCAGGAAATTTAATAAATGTCATTGCTCAGTTGGATCTTGTGGCTGTTTTCTGTGTCTGCCTTCTTTGGGTGTTGGAGACAATGTGGGGAAGATCCAAGGTTGATGGACTTTAATACTGTCAGCCAAGATCTCACAACTGGCCCTGGATGGGAGATGGGGTGCTAACACACCTTGATGGTGACTCGAGGACCTTTCGGGCTGGCTAGGGATCAATTCATTGTTGGGTGGAGGGGTTCACTGTAGGCCAGGGAAGATGATCATGGGGGGGGGGGGGTGTCAACTGCCCAGAGGAATGGGATTAGCCCCATGTCTCCCCTCTGGGTGGTTGTGTAACTGTATGTGGGGGAAAGGTCATCAGCCGGGCGGGACCTTCTGTGGCCATCTGATCTGACCTCTCTGGGTTGTGAATTTTAGGGTTCTGGGTTTCGGTAACACTTGAACTACATTTGGGGAGAAAGGTGGGACATGTATTAAATGAATGGATAGCTACTGATATAGCTGTTGGGCTACAGCAGAGAATCAAGTTGAGACAGGGTGAAACTAGGGGTGTTTATGTATTTATAAATAGTGGAAGTCTTTGCTTTTGCATTTAAATACAAACGAAAAGGATATAGTTGGAGCCAGCCAAAATTTGACACCCCCCCCCCCCCCAAATGTGTTGTTATTTCCTAGTGCTGTTATCAGGTTAGCCTTCCTTTAGAGCTTTCACAATATTCTTATGGAAGAAGTGAAATCTAGAATCTGGATTGGAAATATGTCTTCCTTACAAACCCCCTTCATCTCTGGTATTTACATCTCACCTTGGAGCTGGGTTCAGAGTGGTGCTGTGTTTTGAGGCTTATCTTAATACATGCATGCTTAGCAAACAGGAATCCTGAGATGATTAAACAGTAACATTTCAGCTATGACAGTGGATTAAAACTCTTTTTATCAGCTTTCTCCCCCAGTAGCAACAGCATCTGAATAGATGTTTCTACAAAGTTCCCCAGGTTTCTCCTCACAGGCGCTTCTGAACAGCTAATGTCAATGAGTAGACATTGACTGTGTAAACACTTCTTTAACTGGCATAAAGAGGAGCCCTCGGTCGCCTAGGGGATAAAAGCCTTGTGACATGAAGGTTGGGTTGCTGACCTGAAAGCTGCCAGGTTCGAATCCCACCCGGGGAGAGCACGGATGAGCTCCCTCTATCAGCTCCAGCTCCATGCGGGGACATAAGAGAAACCTCCCACAAGGATGGTAAAACATCAAAACATCAGGGCGTCCCCTGGGCAATGTCCTTGCAGACGGCCAATTCTCTCACACCAGAAGCAAACTCAGGTTGCTCCTGACACGGAAAAAAAAAACTGGCATAAAGTGAGATTACCAGCTCCACTTTTCTTACTGCGGTTGGCAACACTGTTGTGTTGTAACTTCTGAACGATAAAGCAGCCTCAATGTAGACACAGCACTTCACCACTCCTGGCTCTCATCAGCGTCCTGCCCATGACTTCTATCTGTATATACTTAGGAATGGTAAACATCACTTGAACAGCATTGATACATCTCAAGTGGCGGTATCTATCTATCTCTTTTCATTCATCCATTTCTACGGTCGAATGAGATGCTAGTGGAAGTATATAGAAAAGTTCTACCAATACAAAATTTACTGGAATAGGGAATCTGTAAGTCAAGATAATCATAACATCCATCAGTCTTGTGCACAGCAATGCTAAGACTTGGTGAGTTTAGAATCCAATGTTTGGAGATCCACAATTTCACCATCAATGCTTTAGCGGTTTGTTGAGTGTCTTGATTTCACACTTTTTGCTCAAGAACATCAGTATGATACTGATAATTGAATCAAATGAATCAAATGCCCACCTAGCTTCACCAGATGGTCCAATGAAGTCTAATGATATATAATACACACAGCATCATTTCCCTTCTAGCATATACCCATGCAATATTCTATATTCAAAGGCCAAGTAGATAATGTATACTGAAGTAAAAATAAGCATCATGGACTAATCTATTGTACTATTTTCAAATCCTTAGATAAATTACTTTTCTTTCTGTATAGACCAGACAATGGCATGACAGTGTCACCACTTCCTATGGCGTGTATTTTTTTTCTGTTCTGTTTTATAGTTCTATGTCATTTCAGTGATTTGACACTAGAATCACTGGATATAGAACTGTATCAATCCAGTGGGATGCCCTTATAATTTAAGACTTCATCTCATCTCAACAGAGTGATTCACGGCCAGCCTGAAAAGGCCATTGTTTGACACACACATGTACACATATATACTTTACAGGACTACAGTCATAATGCTCATATCCTACTACACACTAAGTACAAGCAGTAACAAACTAAAATGATCAGTTTAAATTTAAGAATGTGTTAGGTATGTTTGAAAGATGTGTGCAGTACATATTTATGTGAAAAACTGCTAGAAAACTGTAGAGCCAGAGGGTAATGTGAAGAAAGTCCTGGCAATTACCAAATGTAACTTTTAAATTAGAATGTCTGATACTAATACAAACTTTACAACACAGTATTTTAGGTTTCGCCTGTTAAATGTTTTGGAGATATAAAAGAACAGTCAAGGTCAGCATTCTACAAAATATGAGATGATCAACATAAAGTAACCCAAGCAACGTGTGAAAATTGAAGGGAAGAATTTGAAACTCAAAACACATATCACAAAACAATTGTGCAAAATGGAAAAACGCAGACAATCCATTCGGCCAGCCAGATTAAATACAAGCTCTGTAGATACTTGTTTATTCCTTTCATTTAAAAAACTGTAATCAGTATACAAAGGAGCCAAACTATTTTAAATCTTTGTACAAAAATAGCACTTTTAAAAAGTGTTTCAGACATCATTACATCGGTAATTGTTTTTTTTTTAAAAAAAAGACATACATTATTACAAGATAAAACAGTCTTTTACACAGACAGACGAGAATTATTTTATTGCCATTGTTAACAGGTTGGCTTAAGTGTCTGAAAAATTGTGCAGCGAGCACCAAGAGGTTAAAGAAGCAGCCATGTTACCACGCAAGAGAATTATAAGCCATCACAGATAATGGAAAATGCTCATTAAACATTAGCAGTCAGGTTTGAATAGCAACCAGGCAGTGATCCCCCCACAACGCCCACTTCCTTTTCAAAACATGCAAGTAGCAAGCACACATCCTCACACTAGTGGATAAGGGGGGGGGGGGGGGGAATAAGAAGTTAATTACTGAATTCCTATTGCCCATTTATATTGGACTCTGACAAGATTAAAGCTAGAAAAGGCTGTTCCAAGGCACAGAATACTAGGGAGAAATCTCCTAAGGCAATTGGCACCGGCTTTGCTATGTACAATCCGTGTATACACTGTATATAAAAGTAAAGGCACGTTTGATTCCAAAAATCATTTTTCATTCTGAAAAAAGCATTACAAGTTATTTAAAGAAGACATAAAGACTGTATAAATCCTATAATAGTTCTCTGCTTTGTTTTTCTTTGTAGACTTCAATTTTGGTTACACACTGAAAAGGCTCAAGTGGTAAAGCTTTTTTTCTAAACTGAATGAACTTCCAGTTGCAAGCTTGATGAATTTTCTACGAATACGGTCCCTTCCACTTCCACACCCACAGTATGTCAAATCTGGATCCCTTTCCTGGACAGACTAGTCTTCTCAATGCATGAAGCTCTATCCCCTTCTCTTGCCTTAAATAGTGAAGAATTCAATCAGGCATGTGGTCTAGGAGGGTCACAACACATTGGGGGCTAGCCTGCCACAAACCGGCATTTTGATCTAGCATTGCCACCAAAATTCATTGGTATCTTTCTGAAATGCTGGAGGCTGCCAGATTGCTCTGATGCACTAGAGGGTAACACATCCAGAGCAGCCGCATTTTCTTTTCTTCTGGAAAGGAAGAGTTGCCTCCCAACCCTCTCCCCACCCTCCGGCCAATGGTAGAAAAGTACCAATTTTTCAGGAACACAGTTACTTTTTTGGCAACTGGGGACATCAGATGGTATAAAAGAAGTCAAGGGGAGTTTGCCATTCCTGCAATAAAATCCTCACCTTGAAGAGGATTTTTGGACGGGTTTTTAAATATGATTAAAGCTTCCCAACTGCTCTAATAACCCACAAAAATTAGCAGAGCCAAGTTCTTTTTGTGGAATGAGAGAGCAAAAAATATCTTTATCTCAACTGGGCAGTGCAGGGAGGCATCAAAGACCATCTCAACCAGTAGATAACCAAGGATCACTGTGTTATTATTCTGGCACAGGCTGACAAACTGCATGACTGCAGAACACAATGTGAAAGAAAACTGATAAAGCAGGGCAGATGAGAGAAAGGAGGGGTCTGCCACTTAGCAGAGTGGACAAGTTCCTTTTTTAAACCTCACAAGCTCTCAGGTATTGTAAGCTACTGCACAACTTTCCACACCAAACGTTTCTTTCATTGCTTTCCTGGAAATTCCTGACCTGAGGGTGGGTGAGGGACAAAAGAGAGTGGGTTATTGTACATTGTAGAAATCACCGCAGAGCTCATTTCCTCCTGTCTGCGAGTGGGAGAGTGAGCCTTACAATCTTTCATTAAGATCACAACACTTTACAATCATCTATTAAGGAAATGTGACTGCAGATTAAGACTTCAGGGATCAAGAGACCCTGCCTGAGTAGCGGGGCAATACCAAAGTGGAAAAAGTAATGGCAAATCAATTTTCACAACAGGCAAAAAACATGAGATGCTATAGACATTAGTCCATATCCCACCCAAACACCCAAATTCAAATCAGAGCTTCAATTGTAAGTATGAAAATATTGTACTATGAAACAATGGCAGAGGCAACCTGAACGTGATGATAAGTTCCACAGCTAAATTAACACATAACCTAGACATCTATTGTAGAAGTCTCCAAAAATGGCACTCATAAGGGAGTTTTATTCCTACTCCAGGAGTTTCTATTGCTATTTTTTGCACAACGATGATAGAAGACAGCCCAGATCAAATAATCTATAACAATGGAAAAAATACTGCTGGAGTTGAATACATGGACTTCCTTTTCTATGGCTCAAATCTGTGAAAGAGCATTAGAGGGGCAGAGGTGGATCTGTTTCTCAGGGGTAAAAGTGTACAGTAAGATACTACTCTTTGTAGGGAGACCGCTTCCCCAAACTCTGGTAAACATTTGGCATAAAGTTACTCATGGCCTATGTTGGATTTCAGTTATTACAAAGAAGTACACAGAAAAAAACAAACCTGTAGCATACATTAAGCAAGGAATGACATCACTTGCCACTGGCACATTTCAATGTCACTGCCACTGCTTACAAAAGACTTACAGATTGCTATAACAAATACAAATGGCTTTTGTTCTTACTACATAAACATATATGTAGCACAACCACCTAAAAGGTTGGAAAGAAAGCAAGTAGAGAAGTTTACACCAACAATCTTGTCCCTTCTTTACTATTCATAGTTTAATTTTTCTGGCCTGCTATCACTGGCTGCACTTTAAGAAACATGAAGATTAAACAAGATAAACCTTTTGGAAAAGAAATAAGCAGCAGAAATACTCTTGTGCCCTCTAGTGGCTTTGTGGTATTTTTCTTCCTGTTTTGTTCCCTCCCCCCCCCCCCCCCCCCCCCCCCGTTTTAGGTTGAGGAGATGTCTTTCTTTAAAAATGGGAAGCCAACTGAAACTTCTGGTCTAGATCCTTATTTGTTTTAGAAAATACATTCCTTAGTCTTAAAACAGTCCTGAGGGAGACATGTGTTCCTGTACTTTAGAGGCTGTATGGATGCTTTTTGTTTAAAAATAAACCCATTTTGAAGATGTATCTCAAAATGGCCCTCACAGACATATCCAGCTCTAGGACAAAATTGTATCCACTCCAGCATTAACCTGCTTCCTACTGCATGCCACACAGTGTCTGAGTGAAGAAACACTGCTTTTTTGCTAAAAAAGAAAAAACGTACAGATTTAAAGAATAACATCCTTCACTGTAGAAAATATGCATGGGAAACATGAACAGAACAGGATGAGTGATTAGCATAGATTTGATTAATTTCATTGTTGCTTGGCATGTGGTAGGTAGCTTAGTCTTCTTTTATTCCCTCCACCAATACAAAAAAATGTGCTCAGTCATCTCAGTATTAACACTGCTACCTTTTCTTTGTTGGAATCCTGAGATGCATCACTGTAAATGCAGACTTAATGTTCAAAATAAACCCAGCGACTTGTGCTTTTGAAATCCACATTTTTGGATCTATCCCGACTAGAAAATCTGTGTAGAAAATATTGCCTCTGAATGAATCTTGGTTCAAACTAACACTTCCATGGCTAAATCATTCCTTGGTATCTTTGGCACCAACAGAATTTCTATTAAGAAAAGTGTTGGTTAGTCCCAATTAGAGTAGGCCACTTTAATAAATTGCTAAGTGATGAGTCAACAAAAAGTAAGTCCAATTGATTCAGTGGCCTGCTGTAGTTAGGAGTGTACTAGACAACAGTAGGATTTATTTCATAGTTTCTCAGATCTCATCCAGCAAAAACACCAAGAAATTTTGAGGGAACAATCTCCATTTTCCCAACAATGTGGCAGAACAATTGAACAAACCTTGTCATTACAAATATCAACAGTCTTTCTGTTAAAAGTAATTAAAATGTGTATAAAGCAATAATCATATTTACTTTTGCTTTGAAGGGGGTCAGGTTTTTACAGGCTCAATTCTCAATCTTTTAAAATTTACTGGATATGTATTGCTAAATTTCATAGGCTATGTCATGCTTGTTAAATAATTTTTGATACCAGTTCATTTCTAATTTGTTGAGTATGTGGAAAGGAATGTCGCTCTGAGATGGGCAACTGTTACCTTCTAGATGTGGATGAGCAGCTATTGGCAAGGAATAATGGAAGGCATAGTACAGTGGTTCTCAACCTGTGGGTCCCCAGATGTTTTGGCCTTCAAATCCCAGAAATCCTAACAGCTGGTAAACTGGCTGGGATTTCTGGGAGTTGTAGGCCAAAACACCTGGGGTTCCACAGGTTGAGAGCCACTGACATAGTACAGTAAGATCTGAAAGGATAGGTATGTTCCTTTGCTCTGATCTAATCAGAATTTGTCACCAGTAACAGGACAAACAGGACATCAGGATACAAATGCTTCCTTTTATATGCTGGTATCAAACCTTCAGTTTAATAAAAGCCCTAAAACTTCACAAGCATACTGGCACACTCCTTTTCTTGGTTATTTCCCACCCAAAACCTGCATGGCAAAACAATATGACCAAACCAAGAGCATGCTAAACCGCAGAGGGAAGGGACACTAAGTTTCACTCCCACCTTCATATTCCTTTTAAAGCAATTGAGCAGAGCTCAACTTTACACTTTTATCTCAATTAAAACAAAACCAAACAAACCAGGTCATTCACTGCACAACTCACCACACCCCAACTCGTACCACACGTTGCTTTCTTTTTATATGACATATTGTGTCATGTAAGATTTTTCTTTGGAAGACAGGAACAAGTAGAGCACCAGTTTTCTATTACAAACCCTGATTGACCCATTTCAGTAAATAATGAAGGCCAAATTTCCTTACGTCTGAAAAGATCATGAAAATTCTACACAATGCAAGCCACTAGGCGCCCACTAGCAAAGATGAGTGTTAATATATTTAGCGAAATTCTGAAGAAATGTAGTGGCAGAGCTTATTTCCTCCTGTCTGCCAAAAAACCTGTTCTACTTCTGCCTTTGAAATCAACATAATTGGTATCACAGCCCAATGACAAAAACAGAGGCATTTCTGTGCAGGAGAAGGATGGCCCAGTGAAAGACACCAGAAGAAGAGATGCTGGAAAAGGAGAGAAGAGCTGTGAGAGGTAGCAGGGAAGGGGAGCTGTGATTTGAACCTCAGTCCCTGTCGAGAGGAAGTAATAGGCAGTATTTAGGGACAAGGCAATGGCAGTAAGAAAACCAGGCTACCCAACCAAGCCCATACACTATTCATCTTTAAGAAAAGGAAGAGTGGCCTCCAATTGAGGCAAATATCTGCTTGGTTTTTTAAATGCAGGATGAATACTGTTAGGTCAATGGTACCAAAGTCTCTGCTGTTTTCTTTCAATATTTGAGGGAAGGCACTTTGCTTCATCTAGGTGAACTGTCTTGCTTTAACTAACAGCTCAAAAAGATGTGGAAGAAACAGAAAAGATACAGCGCCAACAGTAATGATCCACACACACAGGATACTGTGCTTTGAGGGAGACTGACAAGAGAGCTGTTTAAGAAGAATAGATCATACCCTTTTTATGTCACTATGCGAGCATTGGAGCATTTTGACTCTGATGCAAGGTAATATCCCACAGATTGTATTGTGCAAACAGCTGTGCAAAGTGAAAACCAGACAAGACACCACACTGGACAACCGGTTGGGCAAAAGAAGTGGTACAAGCACCAACTTCCATTTCAGTAGTGTTAACACTGAATTTAGACAAGCCAACAAACCTTGTTCTTCTAAGGCAGGGGTGTCAAACTTGTGGCCCTCCAGATGATTAGGCCTCCAACTCCCAGAATCCCTTGCCAACTTGTCCAATGGCTGTGAATGTTGGGAGCTGAAGTTCAAATCACCTGGAGGACCACAAGTTTGGCACCACTGTTCTAAGGCAAGCATGAGCAATTCCCAGCAGTCTGGGAGTCCCACCTCCATGCATGCCTTCCTGAATTCCTTTAAAAAAAAATAAGACGGGCCCCCTTCATGCCACCTAAAGTGTGCCAGGGACAATTATGCCACATATTTCCCTTCCTCTGATCTTGTTTTAGGTAGGGGTGAGGGATGATGTTAAATAAAAAATAACAGAAAATTATTTCTAGTTTTGGAAAAAGACCCTGCAATGTCAAAAGGGGAAAGCCTGTCTCTGCAGCTGACATGAGCTTTTTAAAGTAAACCAAAAGAAAGTGGAAGTGTCAAACCAAAGCCTTGTTCAAGTCACTCCAAGCAACATTCTAACTCTCTATCCCTTCTTTTCCCATTATTATGACCTTCACATATTTGTCTACTGTCTATGAGGACCACTAGCATCTCACTCACTTAATCCATTTCTTTATGTGAGTGTTCCCACACAGCTACACTATCATGAAGGAAATGTGATAGCTGGGAAGGATTTCAGTGCTGAAAAATAACTGCAAACTAAGGACACCTTAGTAATTCATCTACAAGGGAAAGGAGGCCTACAAAGTCCAAGTCAGGGTTATTTGACTCGGCAAGCTAACTGAATACTGGGCAAAAGCAAGTTGAATATAACTGGAGAAGTGATAGAGTATTTTAATGCAAGGCATCAGCAGAAGCTAACCCCACGCCCAGGTCTTATACAGCCACAGTATTTTCCCATTACACACACGATAGATCTCATTTCCCCCAAGGTACAAGCTTCCATAGTTGAACTACCAAGACATATTTTAAAGTCCATGTCTTAATTTGTTTTTTTTAAAACAAATCATCACATATGCAATAAATCATCAACTGCACATATACCAGGTTACTTGGTTTTCTATTCCACTGCAGGTTATATCATTTCAGGCTACGTTATGTTAGGACCTGGAAAAAGAAATGTTCTCTCCTGCTGGTGACAAACTTCTAGCATCTGAAGACCTAGCAATCTCTGTCAAAACATTAACAATGTCAAATTACCAATTTCCCTTGCTGCCCCTTCCCTCCTATAAAACTGGAAAATGTTATGGATCATGGATACTTATTGTTCTGGCAAAAATGCCTGATGGGAAACAAATGTATGTCCCAAGCTGGGAAAAAGAAGCAGTTAATGGAGAAAATAATCAAGAAAAACCTTTTAGGGGTAGAAGTGGGATTTCTCTGAAATGACCAAGGATAGAGGGTGGAGATAGATAAACCTAAAAGCCAAGCATACAAAAAGCCAAATTTATGTTTTTATAGTTACAGTGTAAAATGCAAAATAGCATCTGAACGTAAGTCCAAGCATAGCCTAACAGCTCAAGAAGTTCTAAGTTAAGGCATCAAAACGACGACCAAAACTTTGGTCACAGCAATTTTAACCTCTTTCATCAAAATGAACATATTTTATACTTTATATAATATAATTACAATAATAATAATAATATAGATTTTTTTTTCTCCTAAAAAGTATTTCACTGATCATATACATTTAGAAACAAGGCATGATGGCATCTGGAATACCAAACAAGAGGGTGGAAAGACTGCTATACGGGTGAAGGAACAAAGGAAAAAGAACCAAGCAACTCTGGCTGTCCCCATTTCCCCAGGACATTTGCATCAGGGCTGACCTGAAACGCAATCAGGCCTAATTCTGTATTCCTGGGAGTCAGAAATGGGTTTTTAAAGGCTGGGTACTGCAGCTGAGTACCCATCTTTCACCACTTTTGTAATGAGACCTCACCTCTTGGACCCATGGCTATCCCAACAATCCCAAATTTGCACAAAGCTGCACAGTCTACAGTGCTCAGTATCCATTGCCACTGATGTTGATTGACTGGAGATCTGCTACTTGCATAACGCTGATACCACCACTGGCAAGGCGGGCAATCCCTTCAGGGCAGATAGACTCCATGGCCACCATGTTGGTCGCAATGAGGGCAGACTGCGTTGCTACCCCATTGCCTTCTCCTGACGCCCCTGTGTCCATGGAGACAGTGGAGACATCTACAGTCACACTGTTGGGTGCAGCTCCCTTCTTGTTTTGGTGAGTCTTGATATGCTTGGAGAGGTGATCACTCCTCATAAAGCGCTTGGGACACTCTGGGCAGGCAAATTTCTTCTCCCCTGAAGGAAAGAAATGCACATGAGACTAAAGAATTCATGGACAGGATCAAAAGCTTCAGGCAATCTGGAATACCAGAGCATGATACAATCAAGTTTTTAAAGACTTATCAAACCCCTTACCGCTCAAATGCAGTAACTACTAGGCTGGAGCAAATCTTTCGTTAGTTCGTTAAATTTGTTTAAAATTCGTTTCGTAATTAATTTTGAATTGATATTGAAACATCTGCTCACTGCCTTACAAATATTACAAATTTGAATAATAAAAGTACCTTTTTTTCATTTGTTTCTGATGTCTTCGGATCGCCCCCCCCCCCCCCCCGGACCACACCGGCTCAGTAGAAGCCTTCCGCGAAGCAGGGAGGGAGCGAAGAGAAGAGAGAAGAGCCATGCCTGCCTGCGCTTGGCCTCCCTGCCTCGCCCTGGAGCCGCCGTTTGGTTTTGCTTCTTCAGCCAGGCTTAAAGGGGAATACCAAAACCACTGGCTTGCCTTCCTAAACGGAATCCTTAGAGCCAGAGGATATCCCTTTAAGAGATATCTCCACTGAGGAGATCTCCCGGAAAGGATTCTGGCACCAGCTCAATTGCAACAGATTCAGTGCCATGTCATGTGAGCTGTAGTTTTACAAAGTCCCTAGCCTTCCCTGCAGAAGAGAGCCAGTACCATGCCAAACTACAACTCCCAGTTTTCTGTCAAATTGTTTTGGATTTCAACTCCTACAATTCCTAACTCCAGACATGGGCAAAGTTTGCCCTTGCCTGGTATAGAAGCATTCTATTCTTCTCCAGACATGCCAACAGTATTAAGTGATAAAATCTTGGGCATTTTTTCCTTTAATGCTAAAAGTTCATAGGTTGTTCAGCAACAGCCTACTGGCTGGGTTGCTATGAGTTTTCCGGGCTCTATGGCCATGTGCCAGAAGCATTCTCTCCTGACGTTTCACCCACATCTGTGGCAGACATACTCAGAGGTTTTGACGTCTGTGCGAAGCTAGGCAAGTGGGGTTTATATCTGTGGAAGGTCCAGGGTGGGAGAAAGAACTCTTGTCTGTGGGAGGCAAGTGTGAATGTTGCAATTGGTCACCTTGATTAGCATTGAATAGCCTTGCAGCTTCAAAGCCTGGCTGCTTCCTACCTGGGGGAATCCTTTGTTGGGAGGTATTAGCTGGCCCTGATTGTTTCCTGTCTGGAATTCCCATTTTCTGGGTGTTGTTCTTTTACTGTCCTGATTTTAGCTTTTCTGTAGCTAAAAATGCATATAAAATTGATTCTATAGGGAGGATAAATGATTGGATTTCAACTCCTACAGCTTAGCTTTCTCTGCCAATAATGGTACCATACCAAACTAAAGCTCCCAAGATTCTGTAGCAGTGAGCCATCTTGGATATTGTAAGGGATTTATTATTATTATTATTATTAGACCTTGCTCCCAGGAAGGTGCCTTCGCTGTGGCTCCCAACTTATCTATCTACCTTTCCACATATTCTCCACATTGTGTGTATGTGTATGTATATTATATATACATGAGCCCCGATGGCGAAGTGTGTTAAAGCACTGAGATGCTGAACTTGCAGACCGAAAGGTCCCAGGTTCAAATCCCGGGAGCAGAGTGAGTGCCCGCTGTTAGCTCCAGCTTCTGCCAACCTAGCAGCTTGAAAACATGCCAATGTGAGTAGATCAATAGGTACCGCTCTGGCGGGAAGGTAATGGCACTCCATGTAGTCATGCCGGCCACATGACCTTGGAGATGTCTATGGACAACACTGGCTCTTGGGCTTAGAAAAGGAGATGAGCACCAACCCCCAGAGTCAGACATGACTGAACTTAACGTCAAGGGATACCTTTACCTATACACACACACACACACACACACACACACATGCAGGGACTATATATATATAGTATAGTATATATCACACACACACCAATTTAACAAAGTTTCAGCCACAAAAACAAAGTTTCTGAAGTAGAACAATGACTTTCACAGTAAAGACAACCCAATTTAACAGGAAATAAGACTTTCAAACCAGGAACAGATTTCTGCAATTATTAAAAAATGGTTTATTATAAAAGCTATGAAAATTCGCCAAAAATCAGAGGATAAGGGAAACGTTCCAAATTTTGGTGAGCTATCAGTGTTAAATGTGTTCTACCACTGTACCAAGTTTGAAGAAGATCACTCAAAAAATGAGGGCGGGAGAGTCCTGTAAAATCTCCCCTCGTGCTGTTTTTTTTTTTTGCCACTGCGCATGCGCGTCCGCCATTAACGAATTAATTTTGAAACTAACGAATTTTCGTTAATTTTGAATTTTTTGGGGGGCAAAATTTGGAAATGACTTCAGAAACGAAACGCTGGCGCCCCCTACTTTTGAAACGAGTTTAGAATCAATTTTTTCATGGATCGCTCAAGCCTAGTAACTACCTGTGAGCTTCTGTTACAATGTATTACTTCTGAATTGTGAATTCTTAACTTAAAGTCCATGAACTTGCCTAGGCTCTTCAAAGTAACGAGGAAGTAGTCAAATGGGAAAAAATCCTTACTCGTTACTTTGAAAGTGGCTTTTATCAAATACTCAAAAATCCGAAGAGCCATATTTGTTGTGTTATTTCTTTTTCCAGGGGTATTTCAACTTACACATGTTTCACTCAGGAGTGCTTAAATCAGATTTCAATTGTTCCTCAAGTTTATTCTTCACAGCAATTTACTTTACTGTTCTGAGAACTGAGTTTTTATTATTCATTGTAACTTTGAGCAAATCTTGGAAAATGAATGGAATTTGTTTCTACGAGTGATATGAAAACTAATTCCTGAAAAAGAGCCTTCTGAATAAAAGCACCATGTCTGTGCATCCAGGAACTCTGGTTCAATTAGCTCTTAACATATCTAACTGCCATTTTCTCTTCTAACTGAACACATTTCTGAATTCCTGGTTTTGTGAAAGACTGACCTGAAAGAGAGGCCTCTCAGTTCTGCTACTGGGTGCCTCTGTCCACTGCCTGAACTTTGCAAAGGGATTTACAGGAGTTGCTTCCATTGTATGCCTTGAAACCAAGGTGCCAGTAACTACCCTAATAAGCCTCTGTTTCTTCTCCTCCCAGTTTTCTGGTTAGGATTAGTCTTTCAGGCAAACAGCAATGTAAGAGAGTCTTATATATAGATGGTTAAGGCTATGTGGCCTTGGATGACCTGTTTCTACCTTTCCATAAGCAATTGTAACAAAGGTAGAGCACAGAACATTGTTTAGCAAAGCTGACAGCTGAATAGCATTGACTCTGCAGGATGCTATCATGCAGTCACACGGGCTGACTTTCGCACAAGTGGAGAAAAGACCCCTTTTCATTTAAAGCTCATTTATATGACTTCCAGGCAGACTGTGGCAAAATGATTAGTTACAAAAAGGATATGATTCAGATCTCCTTCCCACTATCGTGGGAGCTTTACAGCCCTTGAGTCTACAATTCAATTAAGTATGCTTCATATTATCATACAAATACATCTGACATCTGCGTTATTTTTTTGCCACAATCACTTGTGCAATCACATATATAATGTTTTAATGGTTATTAACACTGCTGCAGTGGTAGACAAAAAGGAACTGAGAGTTTAGACAGGTGAGCAAGAGGTGAGTTGGACTACCCTCAAAACACATCTCGAATAGCTCTAGAAGGTTCTGAAAGCTGCATCACACAGTCACAGATAACTTATCTGTACGAGTTCACAGAAATCATGAAGAAATGGTGTTCCCATGTTTAAAATTCCATTCTGTATTCAGAAAATAATCACACAGGAAGCAGACTGGGCAAATCTCCTTTCCCTAACATGTTAGATTTCCATGAAGAGGGAAGGTTATTTTAAATATACACTCATTCAAACATATAGTTTGAAACAAGACTAAATCAGGAAGCAGATTCCACTTACCTTTCTGCTAGCTCTAAGAAACATGAAGCTCAGTCTAATGCATGGTTCCCCTTAAACTTATTGGAGGCTTTTAAACAGAAGTTGGATAGACATCTGTCAGGGAAACTTTGATTGTACTTTTCCTGTATGGCAGGGGCGTGGACTAGATGGCCCATGTGGTCTCTTCCAATTCTAGGATTCTAAACTCTAGAGCTTGATTCAAACTGTAGGTCAATCTAAGCTATTTATATTGCTTGTCTGGTCCATATGAAATTATTGTACATACCTGTATGTGTCCTTTTGTGTCGCTGCAATTCATCGCTGCGTGTGAAACGCTTGCCACAATACATCCAAGAACACACAAATGGTCGTTCCCCAGTATGCCACCGAAGATGGGCTCTCAAGTGAGAGGTTTTTCCATACACTTTCCCGCAACCTGGGATGTGGCAGATATGCTGCTTCTTTTTGCCTGGATCTCCAGAGTTCCTACAAAGAGCAAAGGAACTGAAATCAGAGCCAAAAATATTAACAGGTTTGTTTAATGTCTGCCTCACCCTGTGGTGAGTAAGTGGAAGTACGTTGAGAACAACTATGTTCTTCAATGAAGTGGTTGATTTAAAACAGTGAGTTGGAAGACTCCATGTTAACCAGATCTTTGTTGTTACTAAACCATTAAGATGTACCAACTTGACCATAAGCAATATACAGGCAGTTCCCAAGTTATGAACAAGATAGGCTCTATAGATTTGTTCTTAAGCTGAATTTGCATGTAAGTCAGAACAGGTACATTTTTAAAGTGTAACTCCAGCCAAATATACAAATATATAAATAATATTAGCTTTGGCTACCATAGGGAAGACATAACATCCCTGTGGTGCTTGCTTTGCTGTCTCTGCCCCTGTTCAGAAGACCTCACCTTACTTTCTTTCCCTTTGATAATTGGGATTTTGAAAAATTTAGCTTGTTGTTGGATTGTTGAGAAAGCTTCAGTTGAGACCACTTTTCCCCATGATAACTCTTTCAAGAGTGAATTTCCCTTCTGTGGGTTAGATTTATCTCACTTCCTGTTGTCTCACCCCCGTTATTAACTGTGAGTTGTTTGTAAGTTGGGTGTCTGTAACTCAGGGACTGCCTGTACTTCTAATTAAAGAATTCCGAATCTTTATCTGTTTTAATTACTAAACTATGGAGAACACTGTGCTTTTATATAAAAATGTATTATTGGTAACACACACCTCAGCTTTCTTTGATATAATTTAGGACTGGGGGAGCAACTTGGTTTTCTCAGCGTGAAAACAACTTGCAGATATTATTACTGAAATCTTCATGCCACCAATAGGCATGTATATCCCAATCACCAAAACCAGACCCCCAAAGATGCTTTGTTCTAAGGATGTCCATTGGTCAGAAGACACTGGATACACTATAAATTAGAATTAGGAAGCAGCAGCTTTTTCTCTTCAATTTTAATAGCTATTATTAGTCATTCTTAGGAAGCATGCTTCCAATAGAGAAGACACATTTTATAATAATAATAATAATAATAATAATAATAATAATAATAATAATAATAATCCTAAATGCTTGGGAAGTGTTCGACTTGTGATTCTGTGATACTAAATCCAGCATATATATCTCGTTTGCTGTGTCATGATGTGTCTTTGTGTCAATAATAATAATAATAATAATAATAATAATAATAATAATAATTATATTTATATCTTTGGGACAAAGAAAGCTGAATTGTGTGTTACCAAGAATGCATTTTTATATATAATAATACTAATAATAATTTATTTATTTATATCCCACTTTTTTCCCTCATGGGACCCAAAGCGGCTTACAATAAATTAATGTCATACAAACAACAATCCAAATATATAAATCCAAACCAATAAGATAATAAATAGAAAAACATCTTAAAATGAGCAATTTAAAAACAAAAACAATATACATTCACATTCATGTAGTATCATGTCGAATTATGTTTTTAAAAAGCACGGAATGGCTGCTTTCAAGTGATATACAGTTGACAGCCTGAAAAAGAATGTGTGATCACATAACACCATCACAGAATCTATCTAGTAGTTGGTAAAGTGAGGAAACAGTCAGGCAATTCTCCCGGGCCCTGGAACTTTCTCCCTAGAGAGATCAGGATAGTCCCATTATAGCTTGTCTTTTGTGGGCAGGTGAAAATGTACCTCTGCCACCAGGCATTTCGGGAACGGTGAGAAGCCGACTACTGGGGACAGTTTGAGTGCAATTTTGAAAGGCTGTGTAATTTTAAAATGTAGTTTTAATGTATTTTAATATTTTATGCTCCATGACTCAAAATATTTACTTGATTTTTAATTTTTATATTCGTATTTCAATGCATTTTCTGTTTTTAATTATACTGTGCATGTTTGCTGTTAGCTGCTCTGAGTTTCTATATTGAGAGAAAGGATGAATAAAAATAAGTAACTCATAGAATCATAGTTGGAAGAGACCTCATGGGTCATCCAGTCCAACCCCCTGCCAAGAAGCGGGAAAATCGCATTCAAGGTACTCCCAACAGATGGCCATCCAGCCTCGGCTTAAAAGCCTCCAAAGAATAAACAAACAGCCCTTCCCAGATATTCTTATCTGTATAAACCGTAATAATTGCTGGTGGGAGAGTTTGTTTTCATCCACAGGATAACAAAATAAGTGAAGAAAGACTCTCACATTTGTTCATTCAAAGCATGAATTGTGTATTAAATGTGAAGACATGTTAATTAAATATAGGTCTGACAGACGCTTGCCTCACCTCTTTATCAATTCTCTTTCTGAGTGGCTTTTCCTGTACAATGAATCACCCTGCTGAGGGGAGGGATGGGCGAAAAGATGTAGAGTAGAGGGCCTTTCCAGTTGTACAGGAAGGCAACTCCTGGACAGCCCTGCCGCATGTTTTGTGCCATTCTGGAGCAGTAGCGGTCGCATTTGGTGTTTTTTGGGGCTGTGAACAAATCAATGTCCGGATGGCTCCATCTGTGGAACTGCAGTTTTGCTGTGCCAGGATGAAGTGACCAGTCGTGGGTCTCGAGCCCCACTCTGCTGAGCTCATCCGCCGTGGGTGTTGTCCTGGCCGGGGAGATGTATGGCGACAAGTGTTATGCCTCTGGGGAGGCACCAGTTCCAAATCTCCAGCGCAAGGCGGAGGAGGGTCCGGGATTGATTGCTGCCATGTTTGTTCAGATACCAGACTGCTGTTGTGTTGTCTGTATGAATCTGAACCACCCAGCCAAGGATGGAGTGCTCGAATGCATGCAGAGCCTTCTGGATTACCATGAGCTCTAGAGCATTGATGTGCAGCTTGCCCTCGGCTGCTGACCAGAGCCCATGGGCTATCTTGGATTCCGAACGGGCTCCCCATCCCTGGAGGGAGGAGTCGGTTGTAATGACTGTGGAAGGTCCTGGGGACCGGAACAGCATGCCCACACAAACGTTGCTGCGCTTTGTCCACCAATGCAATGAGCGGCGTACTGCATGTGGGGCAGACAACAGCCGGCTTTGTCTGTGTCAAAGAGGATTGAACACGCAAAGAAACCATGCCTGAAGCAGGCGGAAGTGGAGCCGGGTGAATGGTGTGACCACTGTTGTTGAGGCCATGTGCCCAAGTGTAGACTGCACATGCTTAGCTTCTACAGATGGTGATTGGATTATCCGCAGAACGGCAGATCGAAGATTGCGGAAGCACTCCTCGGGAAGATATGCTTTGTGGTCGAGGGAGTTGATCCGGGCGCCTATGAACTTTATGTCCTGCATCGGCTCTAAGTGGGATTTTTGGAGATTGACAACGAGCCCTAGACTCTGCAAGAGGGAAAGCGTGAATTTTATGTGGTCCAAAAGTTGTGAGCGGGAATTTCCAACAAGCAACCAATCGTCGATGTAGGGGAACACCCTGATACCCTGGAGACGTAAGTGAGCAGCCACCACTGCCATGTATTTGGTGAAGACACGAGGTGCCGTGGATATCCCAAAGGGCAGAACCCTGAAAGAGAAGGCCTTGTGGCCTATCTTGAAGGAAAAAGTACTTGTCATGGCGTGAATTAATGGCTACGTGGAAATATGCGTCTTTCAAATCAATTGTGGTGAACCAAGCATGTTGTGGGAGGAGGGGAAGAACGGTCTGAAGCGTGACCATACAAAACTTGCATGCCCGGATGTAAAAGTTCAGCCTTCGGAGGTCCAAGATTGGTCTCTGGCCTCCATCCTTTTTGGGGACCAAAAAGTAAGTAGAGAAAAAGGCTGAAGCAAACATTGAAGGGTGGAGTGGCACGATAGCCCCTTTCTCAAGAAGGGTGCAAACCTCGTCCCACAAGACAGAAGAGGGAGGTGTTGTCCGAACAACTCCTGTGGTGGGCTCCTGAATTCAATGGTGTAACCATTCCTAATAATTTCCAGAACCCACTTGTCAGTGGTGATGCGATGCCATGCAGCGTAAAAGTTGGCTAGCCTTGTACCAAATCGAACAGTCGGAGTGGTATGTTGAGAAAGTAGGTGCGAGGGATCCAGGTGAGTACTGTGTATCCCGTGATGAGGTGAGTGATCACCATGAGAAGGCAGAGGGGACACCCGTGCAGAAGAAGGGAGAATGGTGTCGCTAAAAGCGATGCTTCGTTTTAGCTTGAGCCTTCCCTTTACCTTGCTGACGCGAGGCAGCCTGCGTCTGCTGCTTTGGCAAGCATGGTGGTCTGGTTTGGGAGGAGGCTCGTGAGGAAGGGAAGAACAGCCTACGACTATAAGAAGACGACAGCTGGCTCCTTGATCGTTGACGAGAAGAAGATTGGGGGAAACCAAACTTATTGGCAGCCTGCCTTACCTCTTGTGTATCCCTTAAGTGGGTATTTGTTTCAGGATTGAAGAGGACGTCTTCATGTGCCGGAAGGGGTTGAGGTGCGTAACCAGGCATGCCTTCGAAGGCAAGTGGATAATGCAGTTTCCCCGCATTATCTGCAAGATGCTGGTTTAAGTCATTCTGGGCTCTAATCCACAACTGGGCCTCACTGTAGTAAGCCTTAGCCATAAGTTGCTTATCAGATGGTAAGAAGCTTAAGTATGATGCCATCTTCTCCCACAAAAAAGCATCGTAGGAAGCTATATATGCACCATAGTGCGCCATATGAGTTGTTAGACTGGCATTAGCATGAACCTTCTTGCCGATCCCTTCTAGCTTCTTGCTCTCTTTATTAGATGGAGTAGGATGAGATCTACTAGATCTTCTACATTTAGCCATGTCCACTACTACCAAGTTTGGCTTGGGAGGATGGGAAACCCAACTTGCCGATGCCAAATAAATGCGATACCTTGTGTCCCATCTTTCTAACATAGCTGGGACACAAGAGGGAGATTGATCAGGGTTCTTAAGTCAACTGGAGTAAGTATGGCAAGGATGGCAGGGCTGCCACAGATGCTGCCTGCTGAACCTGCTGGTCAGGAGGATACATAAGATCATCTACTGGCTGCTGGGTCTTTTTTGTTGAGAGATTTAAAGACTTAGCCATGCGCACCATTAAACCGCAAAGGCTGAGGCCTCCTCTAGGCTTGCTGCTGTTGAAACATCAGCCTGATCAGTCTTTAGGCATATCCACCGAGGAGTCTGAGTCAGACGAAATGTCTCCACCCGCATGATGCCGTGAGGATAGCGGGTCCTGTGGCAATGGATGTACTTGGGGTGACAATACTGGCAGGGGTGGCGTGGCTTTAGAAGCAGATGTAGGCCGTGTCTCAGAAACAGGCACAAAATGGTAGGCCTTACCTCCAGGAGAGCAGTGCACATAGTCAGTAGAGTAGACATGGGGAATACAACTTGCCCAATGATGCCTCCCTGGAGATCCGTAAGAGGAGCAGCGTCCAGGACTCCAGCCACGAGAGTAGTAACTCCGCTGGCCTGGTGAGGGGCTCCACGAAGGGGAACGCCAAGAGACTGCTGAGCCCAGAGAGGGAGACCGCCTTGCACGCAACTCCCATGGCAAAGACGGCTGCCGCTGGTAAGGCGAATGTTGGGGACTTAAGAGCCGGTTAACCCGGCTCGGCCCAGCCACTTCCAGCGCGCCCGGCAAGGCCAAAGCCTGCTGCAAGGGCGGTGCTGGTGGAGGGAGCGAGGCCCCGCCTCCACTTCCGGCGTCCGCAGGAAGCTCCAAGGATGCTTGCCTTGACCCCACGAGGGAGGTTGGCAAGGAAGATGGCGCTGCCGAGGCCTGTGCCTCCGGAGCGACAAGAAGAGCCTCCTGGAGAAGTGGTAAGGGCTGCTGGGCATCTACAATACCTCATGTATTCCGCTTCTTTTTGCCTCCCTTCTTCTCCGGGGAGGGAGTTTTTGCTGCGTGAGCCATTCTGCGCTTCCTTTCAGCGCTACCGGCGTCAGCGTTCTTCTGAGCCTCATTGGGTCCCTGCAAGGGTACCGGAAGCTGGGAGGGTGCTGTGCTTTGAGAAGCTCCCTCAGGGAGGGGAGCTTTCTCATGGAGAAGGGCCTTGAGCAGACGCTCCCGGCTTCTCTTTGTCTTTGGCGTAAAGGCCTTACAAAAAGCACAGGTTTGCACAGAATGTGTCTCTCCCAGGCAGACCAGACACATAGTATGTCCATCTGTTTCTGGGAGAGCCCACCCCCCCTACAGGACACACACTTCTTATTAGGAAGCAAAGACATTATACTGACCAGGGTCAGATGAAGGGATGGTCAAAAAACAGTCCAGGTCAGGAATGGAGATAGCAACAGGTCCTTAAACAGTCCAAATCATTACCAAAGTGTCTTATTGAATTGTAAATCCGAGAGATTCCTTATCCATGCTGCAAAGGCAGCTGGAAAAAGGGAACTGATGCTGCACCACTTGCATGGCCTATATTGCCTCCTGTGGAGGCTGGGTGGGGCACAGCCACAAGCCTATAGCTTTCCAGAGGTTTCCACTTAATTGCTGCACAGGTGCATCAACTATCACAGCTGCTGATTTCAGCAGAGACCACGAAGGAGAAAAAGTAATTTCCATGTTCTGCCACCTCCTCCTTTTTTCCTCTCTCTTCTCCCCCACATTCTTTCCAGATTCCTCCTCTCAATCTGATTTTTTTTTTTGTGATTTGCTTCTTGGTACCCTACTCCTAATCCCTTTGGCACAATGAATAACTCTAACAGGATGAGAATAATGAGAACAATTAGAGAAAAATCCAATTTTTGGAAGTATTTCAGGACTGGAAAATGTCAATTTTTCTGAAAAATTTGAGGTTTTTCAGAATTTGGCGAGCCAGAAAAACCCAAAATGTGGAAGTATTTTGTGATTGGAAGATGTTGACATTAATGGAAATTTTTTCTTTGCTTTTTGAAAAAGAGAGAGAATGAGAATGAGAGAGAGAGAGAGAGAGAGAGAGAGAGAGAGAGGGAGGGGGGGGGGGAGAAAATAATTGGTGAGTGAGAAATACTGGAATGAAGAGAGGATCCGAAAAGAGTTTCAGGGATCCGGAGTTAAAGGAGATACAAAATACTATAGATGTGGACGTAACGTCAGGAGAGAATGCTTCTGGAACATGGCCATACAGCTTGAAAACTCACAGCAACCCAGAGATTTAGAAAGATACTGACTCAGGACTCCAAAGGAGAGAAAACAAGCAAAGAAGAGGGAGGGAGGGAGGGAGGGAGGGAGGGAGGGAGGGAGGGAGGGAGGGAGGGAGGGAGGGAAAAACAACCACAGTTGCCCAACCTCCAGTCAAAGAGGGAGAGAAGGAGGGGGGAAAAAAAGGAAAGGGAATGAAGCGAGAGAGAGATACCAACTGAATGTCAGCAGAATGTATTTATTTTTGCTCCCAGTTTGACACCTCTATGAATAAGGCAAAGAAGCAAAAACATCAATCATACAATGTCTTGGTTTGATGCGATTCCTTTTGGATTGTTAATATTCTTCATCAAAGGGTGCACTGATTGCTATTTCTTTTCTCCCAAGTAAATGCAAAAGAAGCTGATAAATGAAGAGATTGGTTTCATTGGGAGTCAGCATAATTATATTTAGAAGGAATTGTTGGATTTGGAAAGGGGAGGAGTGAGAGGGATATTGGTAAAATACATCTAAGGTTTAGGAAGATAAGGTGGAGGGAGTTTTGGAAAGCAAAAAGGTGGGCAGAAAAGGTGAAATTTACACTGGCCTCCTTCTTAGAGGTACCCAATTCTTCAGCACAAACTCCACAGAAAAGTGCCACTATGTTAGTGCATTCCCAAAATGGAGTGTGTCTCACTGAGAGTTAAACTTTGGATAAAAATTTCCAGAGGTCCCCCAAATTTCCCTGAAATGTAGGAGGTTCCATTTGCTTTACCATGCTGGTGGATATCTCCAAAATTCATCAGTAAAACCCAGATCTATTGAATTTCAGCCTTTCTAATGGCAAAGTAAGTTTTACCAAAGCCCTCCCGATGCAGAAATGAGACAGTTTGACATATTAGGATTAGCTTTGAAGGCAACACCATGAATTTAGTGAAGCCAACATCAGTCATGATTAATTTAGATCCCTTTAATTTTGGTAGGTGAGAGTATAAAGGATGACTAAATCCAGAGCTATAAAAAGACCTAGTAGGTTGTTTATTGGAATGACTGTGGATTATTAATCCAACAACAACAGCAATATGGTTGGAAGGGTATATTTTCATGGTGGTGACAAACACCAGCCTTGGAGAGTCAAAGAACACTTTGGATGTATGTACAATGCGTGCAAATTAGCGAAGGCTAGCAAACTTTTATCTGAAGGGTGTTTTTGTTGTTGAAAGAATGCATGGTTAGAGACATCAGGTCTTTTGTGTCCAGAAAGCAAAAACAAATTTGAAAAACTGAGTTTATCCTGCAGGACAGTGGCGTGCTGTGTAGAACTAATTGATGAAGACATAGCCAACCAATTAAATAAAAATGCTACAAAACTGACTACAAAAACACTGGCTACTAACAAATTGACTACAAATAAAGATAAAACTGCATAAAATGTGCTTACAGCAACAACACTGTCAGAAATTAAGTGCGTAAAAAGTTCAGTCCTTGCTGCCTAGAGAAACAGCTGTGGATCTGGGAGGGAGGCAAAACTGCGTTGGATAATCCAGAATGTTGGATAAATAAGACTCTACTGTAGTATGAAATTTATGGGGTTGCCAGAAATTATGTTTGTTGTACAGGGAACATCTACTTCAAATATCTAGATCTCATTTAGAATTTCACATTTGACTCATTAGAGGCTCCTCAAGACGACTTGTGTTTATATGAGCCTAAGTCCAAAATATGTGCATGACAAAGGCTGAGAGCCACTGTTGTACACAATCTTACCTTCCTTCGTTGTCTTTGCAGTAAGGACAAGTGCATGCTTCTCTGCGTGTTCTTCGGCCTTGCTGCGGCTGGGCATCTGGACTAGTGTCGCCTTCTTCCAAGGTTGTTGTATCTTCTCCCAGACCATCACCGCCAGTACCATGAAGACTGAGTTGGGTGTTATGATCACCTAGGAGTGAAAAAAATACCACTATGAAAATGGCAACATAAATCAAACCAGGGTAAAAATAATCTGGTAAAACCTGAAAAATGATCAATACTGTATATATTTTTAGCTTTTGCAAGTTGGCTCATTGAATAGCACATTACATTGCAAGATTGCACAGAAGAAAAGTAGCAAGTCAGTCATATTCTGGAGTACAATTCAAAAAGGAAACATATCCTTCATTCTACAAGTAAAGAACTAATTACTCAAGGTGGCCAAGGTGGGGGAACAGAGAAGTCAGAATATATCTTACATGCTTCCTGGAAACATGAAACTTCTCACTTAAATGAAAATATTTCTTCTGCAATACACACACACAAAACAAACAAAGAATAAGAATCAGGAAGACAGAGCAAATGTACAATGGATGACTAATTTTATTAATGTTATTTAGATGAGTAGTAATTATGTCCTTGCTCAAAGGCCTCTACAATTTCTTGAAATTTGTTATTTCAGAACTTGCATTCAAGCACATTTGAATAGAAATTAATAATGTACTTATTCTCAAATTCTATCTTTTTAAGATGAAGAAGTTAGATCTTTGTCATACCAGGTGCACTGGGACATGATAATATATAACCATTTATTGTAACAAGAATATACTGGGCCTCAGGTGTTTATCTCCTGGCATAGCTGTAGACTGCAGCAGCTTTCATGTCCAGTTTTGATTAACCAAAGTTTGGAGCACATCTGAATCTTATACTGTGGTTAAATATTGCCTATAATTTGGGGAAGCACATCATCTCCAAACATTGTGGTATACGCTCTAAGACTCTTCTTACAATCATACCAGAGGAAGGAGTGTTTCAGAAGGTACACAATCCTTTTACACAAATTCATTTGGACATCATAGTAAACCTTGCTTGATTAATCATCCCAAGCCAAACACAGTAAACTGCAGTTTATAATTTTAACAGAACCATGTTCGGTCCTTACAAAGAACCTGCACTGTATTTCGAGCTCTACACAATCTGTTCAACAAGACTGAATTGTAAGTCTTTTCCATGTATACTGCTCATGATCTTTCTTTTTTTTTTTAAGTTTCTTGTTTGGGAACTTGCAAAATGCTGGGATTAACAAAAAGAGTATTGTCAAACTCGAAAGTATCTCTTCGTTTGAAATGGTTGTAGGAGCATCCAGGGAGGTAATCTACAGAACAGATGTGAACCAACCTAGCAATAAAGTGAGGAAAAGCAATAAATACAACAGGGTGGGAGAGACAGTAATTTAAGGAATGCTTCTCTCTTAACAAATATATCAGATTTGGGGGGTTTGGGGAGCTTGCTAGCTGGGTAATTACTTTGATCACAGAAAGGATATATAAACTTGAAAAATTGTGTGTTTACAGGCTGTGCACCACATTCTATTTTCCTCTTTTATAAAAGCCAATATCCAATTAGAAAAACCATAGGAATTATAGCACAGCACTGATGAGTTTCAAGTGCAGTCAAGAAAATAAAACATTTCATAAAGGGAAGGTAATACTCCTGGAATGTGAAGCTTTAGAGTCTATCAATTTTTGTTTCCTTTTTATTGGACTGAGCTTATGCTGTCATCTAATTGCTTCTTCCATAACTTCCAGCTACACTTCCCAAATATTTTATTTCCCCACCAGCTACACTACTTGATTATATTCATAGATTGAGGGAAGCCCACAGAAATTGTAACAGATGTGACACACAGCAGGCTGAGCAATCTGTTTGCAGAAGCAATTAGCATATATCAGTAGGAAGGTCCAGTGTGTGCTTTTGCATTGGATTGAAGCCTTTGGGAATCTCACAATCATTATTGCATAGTTAGTGCTGCTGCACGGTTTCCATTTAAAAGAAGATACACAAGTCAAGGTAAGTCATTAGCTTGCAGCGCAAATGTTCAAAATATGAAATAGGTCAGTCCCAGTTTTTATGGGATGGTACAACACTAGAGCAATGCACTAAGGCAACAGAAGGCAACCTGGTCCTCCCACCCCCAATGTTTATGACTACAATTCTAACAAACTCAAGTAAGCCAGGAACTTTGGAATTGCAGTCCAGATCATCTGTGGGACATCATGTTGTCTCATTATGCACCTTGGTTCTAGGTCAGAACAAAACTAAGGCAAGCAAAACCCATCTTTAAAGACATCTGCATTTATTCTGTTGACACTTTGTTGATAACTAATTTATCACGATTTTTCACTAATTAGATCTGATACTGCAAAGTGCAACATTTGGTGGGACTCAAATTGAAAGCTTGCACAACTACAAGACCAATAATGGATGATCTCTGCACTCTCCAAAAGAATTACAACAACAAAGGATATGTAATCAAAGACTGAAATCAACACTGATAAAACCTGTCTGAAAACAGCTGCTGCTCTAGAAAATTTCAATCTCTGAATCTGAATAAAAAGAAAAGCTCCGGAATTTTGCAGTAGATTTTCTAATTTTGCCTAGTGAAGGAGTGGATTCCTTAACACTGGATTTATTTTTAGTACAGGATGGCCAATTTCTTAATCTATACACATAATAAAAGTGAAAAATGTTTATGTGGCGGAAGTGTCCACTTACACAGCCTCCCACCTTCACAAACAGGCTATAGTTCCCAGTGTTGAGGAGCCACCAAGTCACTCCCTCCAACGACACTGCAGGTTACAGAGAGCCACATCCCAGGGTTCCTTTCTCTCTCCATTAGTATGGAATTTTCATGACCCCGCCCACTGCCTCTCCCTTAACCCTAGCCTACCTTTTCCTATGGCACACTGCAAATAGAGGAATTGATCAGCAACTGAACAAGGGTTTGGGGGATTGACTCAATAGGATGGAAGTTGTAGTTCACCCTGCATCAAGACACAGCACTGACAATGGGCCTGGACCACATTTGGCACACATAACTCCCAGGACCAGGTTTGGAGGGAAATTCACCTTGATTTATAGGAGTTGTAGTGACTGGGATGACCTGCAATCTAAGAGTAGTCTGAACCCCAACCAATGACGGACCTGAAACTAACTTGCAAACAGATCCAACACAGCCAACTTTGCATACTGGTGGGGTTTGTGGGTGATTGACCTTGACATTCAGGAGTTATAGTTCACCTGTATTCAGATAACACTGAACCCATCTGATGACTGATATGGACCAAACTTGGCACACAAATTCAACATGCCCAACTGGGAATACTTGTGGTCTTTGGGGGGGGGGGTTTACATTTAACCCTGGGAGTTATAGTTCAACTGTATTCCGTAAGCCCCCTGAACCCCACCAATGACAGATCTGGACCAAACTTGGCACACAGATCCAACAGTGCCACCTTGCATATTGGTGGACTTTGGGGTGATTGACCTTGGCATCAGAGAGTTATAGTTCACCCATATTCAGAGAATACTGAACCCAGCAAGTGACAAATCTGGACCAAACTTGGCACACAGACCCAACATGGCCAATTGCGAATAGTGGCAGGTGTTTCAGGAAGATTGTTCTGGGAATCTGGGAACTGTAGTTCACACTTATCCAAAAAGTACTGAACCCAGCCCATGTCAGATCTCAACCAAACCTGGCACAGACCCAACATGGCCAACTGTGAATACTGGCAAGAGTTTCGGGATGATTGCCCTGGGAATCTAGGAATTGTAGTTCACCCTTATCCAGAAAGCCCTGAACCCAGCCAACATCAGATCTGCACCACACTTGGCACACAGACCCAACATGGTCAACTGTGCATATTGACAGGGTTTTGGAGTGATTACACTGGGAATCAAGGAGTCGTAATTCACCCTTATCCAGAGAGCACTGAGTCCAGCCAACAATAGATTTGGACCAAACTTGGCACACAGACCCAACATGGCCAGCTTTGCATACTGGGAAGGTTTGGGGGTGACTGACATTGGCACTAGGGACTTACAGTTCACTTGTATTCAGAGAATACTGAACCCAGCAGATGACAGATCTGGACCAAATTTGACACACAGACCCAACATGGCCAACTGTGAATCCTGGCGGAGTTTGGGGAGGATTGACCCAAGATTTTTGGGAACTGTAGTTCACCCACATGCTTATTCATTTTCTAATGGGAGCATTCATAAAAATACAAAAGCAAATATTTATTTTTTTCAAAGACATAGACCACACTGATATTACCTAACATTCAAAAACAAACAATCCCCTTTTCAAATAACCCAGGCATTACCAGGTACCCAAGGTTGTATAGTATAAAACAGCATACACCTGCACAACAGTTCTCTCATAGTCTCCAGATACCTTTCTGTTTTAAAAAAACCCACATTAATTTGCAGTATAGTTTACATACTTCTGTTTAGTTAATAGATAATAATTATGTGTCTGGGAACAATCTGAAAGTGAGGAACATTTTCACAGCAGCAGCCTGGTAGACTTTGGAGACTAGACTTTAGATAAGATTTTATTTATTTATTATTTACCAAGCTTGTACCCCACCTTTCTCACTGTGAAGGGACTCAGTGTGGCTTTACAAAGGCAACAATCTGCTGTTCCATATATATATAAATAAACAAATTAAACCAATTAAAACATAAATATTAAAACATCAATTAAAATCACACAAACTAGGTCATATTCCAGGGCTGATCCGAGTCGTCATTATGTTATTTATAGTCTCTTATTGCACTGCTCCCATTTATTGACCAAAACCTTGGTCAGTACATAACAATCTGAAACCAAAGCTTCCAATATCCTTTCATATTTACACTATTTTTGGACAGCAAATTCACACATTTTAGTGATGAAAGGCAGTTTAAACTACTAATTTAAATGAATGAGCCACTGTAAAATTTTAAAAAATCTTTGATTCATTTTAATCGAGCAAATGTTGTATCTTCTTTGGTAATGAATGCTGAATATAATGGATTCTCTCAATCTGCGGTGGCTTGGTTCAGTGATGCCAAATAAGCAGGTGATCATTGCCCCTACTATTACATAGTGGCAACATGCTCATGGATCTGGAAGATCCACTGTATTGCAGACTAGTAACAGACCAAACAAGGAAGTTCTAAATGAATAATTGCAGATATTGCACAAACGTAAGACCTGCACAACTAGTATGTCTGAACTGTAAATGATTCAAATGATTAAAATTACAACTTTCTGCTATTTCAGTTCATTATTTCTACCAGAAATTCTAGTTCTAGGTGAAAAATTAGAACTACTACAATACCAATACTGCAAACCAATCTTTTTCAATACCTAATAGTTAAATCATGTTTATCTCTCCCAGTATGGGAAAAGAATGCACATCACCACACACAACTATTTGTGTGTGCGTGACTCTGTACACACACAAACACAAAAATACATTTAGACTATTAGTTGCTATGGCTAAACAAAATCCCAGTTGCCTTTAAAGTGCAACTGAATCACTCACCATGGAAGACACAACATTCAACAGCTGCAGCCTATTTCACTTAGCAATATAATGCTGGTTTCATCATTCAAACAAGGATAGAGAGAAGTTCTGCTATAGCAGGGCTGGGCAAATTTCATGTAGTGCCCAGGTCAATCTTTTCTAATGGTGTATTTAAGAATATCTTCAGTTGCACTCTAGTGTAGTCTTTGGGTCAACAGTTCAGGAGCCATTTTTGCAAAAATGGTTTGACCTTTCAAGGTTTCTGAGGCAATGTCACTCCATAACCGTGCACAATTGCCCACCCTAATGCTATACTATCAGCCTCATTTTAAATGGCCCATCTTTGTTTAACCTAACCAGCACAATAAAATGGGAATGAAGTGGTGAAATAAGATATATTCTATGAATCAGCATGGATTGGGGTGAGGTAGTCGTACCTCGCCCCATGGCAAAGGAACACCGTACTTTGCCATAGCTGTATTTGTTGCGAGTTAAATAAACTGGATGGGAATGGAAAATTTTCAGTCAGAGAATAACCTAGTGATCCAGGAGCCTCCGATGGCCTAGGGGATAAAAGCCTCGTGACTTGAAGGTTGGGTTGCTGACCTGAAGGCTGCCAGGTTCGAATCCCACCCGTGGATGAGCTCCCTCTATCAGCTCCAGCTCCATGCGGGGACATGAGAGAAGCCTCCCACTAAACATCAAAAACATCCGGGCGTCCCCTGGGCAACGTCCTTGCAGATGGCCAATTCTCTCACTCCAGAAGCAACTCCAGTTGCTCCTGACACGAAAAAAAACCTAGTGATTTTTTCAGGGAATGTCAATTTGGAGGGTGGGGACAAGGGGAATCAAAAATATGCTTGATATAATTAAAACCATAAGAGCACCTTGGGGAAATCTCAAAGGAATACCATGGCAAACTCCAACTAAAGAAATCCAGCCAAGAACATCCTGTGATAAGATCACCAGAAGTCAGAAGAAACATATGTGTTGTCTGCCTTTCATAAAAACTAACACCTCAACCAAAATAAAATAAAATAAAGGAAAGGATATTTAAAGCATACCAATCATGCTTTACACAATGTAATCAAAGTGCATGTACATTTGTAGCTGGACATCAGAGGCATAAACACTACTGCAGCAAATGAGTAACTAGAGAGCTGGCTATAACATACAGCAGTTACAAAACAATTATTATACACAAACTGACTTACAGTATCACATATAACTGTCCAGGTATACATACTATATGCCTGCTACTGTCCATCTTTAGGTATGGGATACTCCTTATTTACAAATTTAAAGTAATATTTATTGAACAGGTTTTTCTATCAGTTCAATGGTTAATTTAATCACACGTTTACATGGGGGGGATGGATGGACGGAAGCACTGAAACAGTTTCTAACAAATTAAGCGCAGTTAGCTTTGGGCAGAGAACACAATGCTTCCATTTAGTTAGGGTAGGATCAGATCTCAGTACCACTAACGCCAATGAGAATGAAATGTTGATCCTTAAGATATGGTGGTAGCCTAGGCTCTTTTATACCTAATTTTATACAGTTTATTAGTCACAAAAATATACCCACATTCAAGTGATCTGGCTTAAATAGCATTTGGATAGGGTTGGGAAGTTATTCAAGATTCTGCATTACATTTCTAACACTATGCTAAGATGACAAAAAAAAATATGGTATCTAGACTACTGAAGACTTGATGCCAGCCTCTAGGTATCTGTATGCATACATACAAACCAGGCAGATTTCTTAGGATTATTTTCATCATTTCTATCCCGCCCTTCTCACCCGAAGGGACTCAGGGCGGCTTACAAAACTGGCAGAATTCGATGCCAATACACAATACAAAAGAATAAAACATAAGCAGTTAAAAACAGTTAAATAAATTAGCAATATGCAATATACAGATTTAAACTATTTGTATTTTATATTGTCATTTCCCCCACTTTATGTTCCTGCATTAAAGACTCACTTCTCTTTAGCGCTTTACTTGTGAACTTCTGCACATTTATTATAATAATGGCTGGCAGCAATCAGTTATGTATAAATGCAGTATCTTTACAAGCCCAAGCATGCCGTGTCCCTGCATCCAAGCTTCAGAATTTGCTCTGTAAGCAAGGTGAGAGGAATTTTGCATCGCTGTTATCTAACTCTTAGAACTAAAGTAGAACAACTAGCAATCTCTTAGACACAACTTTATCCTAATGTCTGTAAATCTAGGCAATCACCAATGATACTTTCACAATATTCTTATTAACCTAGTCTAACAATATAAGCCTAATGAAGGATCACATTATTCCTGACTGTAGAACTAAAAGGCCCTCATGCAGAAGCATTGCACTCCTTGCATCGACCTCAACTTCAATCAGTCCCAGATGGGTGAATAGTAAGGCCTACACCGTTCATGAAAGCAACAGCTGTCAAATCCTATCCAAGAACACAATCCATGTCCCTAGCAGATGGTAGCTGATGACAAAATACTTAAGGACTATAAACTTTAACTGCCACACCATATATATATGCTACTTGCCTAGTAAAGGCTCTAGATAGATAGATAGATAGATAGATATAGCCTTTACTAGGCAAGTAGCATTAAACTAATGCATGGACCTTTAAAAAAAAAGATGTACTCTAATTTCAAAATAAACAATAAGCTTTTGCTAGATTTTCTTCATTTGTCAACCTTAATTAGCCATACAATAAGGCCCTCCTCATAACCCATACCCACAGTATTAACCCATACCCAAGAAAAATGAAATTTCCTGACAATATCAAGGTTCTCCAGGAAATTCTCAAGTATTCCCAGAGATTAGCAGAAAGTTTAGGAGGACATAGCAAATGCCTAGTGAGTATATCTTTAAAAACAGGATGAATCCCACATTTTGCCCATATCAACACTGTCAACTTTTCAAAGGTATTGCCTTTATAAAATTATTAAAGAAGAGTACTTCCATCACTTAAAGGTCTTGAAAGGTTTCAACATTCTTATTCCATCAGCATCTATGTGCTTTAGATATTTTAACTGAAAAAAAATGTACCTAGTTATTTATACTTTTTGACCTGTGGCACACATCAACCCCTCTTCAAAAAGATATTTGTTATGTATCAAGTGACTCTTGCTATCCGCTCTGAACAGGTTCACATTTCTAAAACACAGGATCTGTTGATAGTATCTTGCAAGAGAGTATAATGGAAATATGACGACAAATACAGTCATAGGGAATAGCTGAAAGCTCTAAGGCTGCTTCACTCTCTATAGCTAAAAGGCGATAAAATAGTCAAGTGTGAAAAAAGAGGAGCACTCATCACTTTCCCCTTATCAAGACTGGTAGTCTATAGTTGCCTTCAGAGATAGAAAATTCAGACTTCATTATTTTGGCACTACTGCAATGTGACAGGTATTTAACTGCATAGAAGCTACGCTTCCAAATGGTATAACCACTTTTAGAAACCCAAACCTGACTTAAATGAACCAAGGACTAAAATATTTTAAAATGATGAGATATAGCTTTGATTTGTATATTTTCAACATGCCTTACAATACCAGATGCGTGTGACACTTAATGCCTGTGCAGTTAATGAAACAACATAGTTGCCTAGTAATCCAACTCCATACAAAACCATTTTCTTGAAACTTGAAAGCAGTCTTACCAACCAAAGTTCGATTAGTAATAAATGATTAGGATCGTGGCCACTATGTCACATCTCACATTTAAGATAATTCGTTATCATTTCAAAAGTAACGTTAAGAACAAAGAGTCCCCTGGCACCTTTAGGATTAACAGATTGTAGATAAAAGACCATTCTCCAAAAACAAAGAGAATAATATACAGAGGCAGCTATATTCTCTCTGATTGTGGAAGCTAAGCAAGGTCAGCTCTGGCTAGTACGGAATGGGAGATCACAAGGGAATACATACCAGGTGCTGTAGGCTCTTTGTCAAAGGAAGGAAATGGCAAAATCACCTCTTGTTTAAGAAAACCCATGAAATTAATGATGTCATCATAAGCTGGCAGGGAATTTGAAGGCGTATATGCAGACATATGACTTGGCTGGGATGCTGATAGCAATTTCAACGAAATTAGATGTACGATAAGTACGGACACTGACTACCCTGGATAAGGGAGCTGCAGATCACCTAGTAGGTGATGGCCTTATTAAGACCTCTAATTTCAGTTCTGCTTAATGTAAAATCACCCTCTTGCATATTTTGTATATATGCTGCATATTGCTGGATATATAATAGTTGTGTTGATTCACCAAAGTGTCCCACTTTTCTTTCTCTGTAATCCCCCCCCCCCCCCCCCAGTTTTCTTTCAATTCCAACAATAACCATGACTTATATTGCAAATGATTAGCTTACATTCATCACTTGATATCACTTTTAGGTTGCTATAAAACACCATATATATCAGTAGTGATTGCCAATGTAAAAATAATAATGCAAGGTAAGAAAACAGAAGTACTTGCCTCACTGAGTAGAAGGCTCTTTTATTACCCTACAATAATTAAAAACTAGGATGTACAGATGTAAGTTAGTGACTGAAACCGCAGAGATGAGGAATTCACTGGCTCTGATTCCATAACTACTCAAATTTAACAGTATCTCTTCTGCTAAATTATACTTTTTGATGACAAATGCTTAGTTATCCAGAGTCGGTGCTCATCTCAGTAAATATATTTGTATACTGAAACTATGAACAAAAAAAAAGATTATTTCTTTTCTAGATATTCACCAGGGACTAGTCATGGGCCTGAAATGTTTTTGTTTTGTACCGTTCATTTGGAATGCACAAAATGGTACTCCTCTACGGAACAGAAATATCAGTGAAACAGAAAAAAGTGGAAATGGTAGGCACTGGTTGATTTTCGGCACGCTAGTAGGGTCTACAGCGGGGTGCCAAGCGCTTGATGCTTGTAGGCCCGGCTGGCAGGCCCCTGCTTGCAGGGCCTACAGCCGGGCATCGGGCTTGCGGCACGCTCGGATGTAGGCCCTGGTGCTTTGCTGCCAATGGGCCAAAAATCTTTGTTTTTTTTCAGACCTTGGATGGAAAGGCTTATTTGAATCGGCGCCAGCTTCCGGAAACAGTGGACAGAAATTGGGCCATACGAATGGGTCAATCAGAAATTGATAGCAATTCCATACAAATGCACAAGACTACCAGAGACCACAATATAAATTACTGACCTCGTAGCAAAAAAAAAATTGAGCCCAGTTCAAATCTTAATTCACACGACAATAGTGGCCTATGAAGTGAAGTAGAACAAATTGGGTCAATAACTAAAGTACACTGGGGGTTGGTTCCACGTCTCTCTCTCTCACACACACATCCCTGGATACCAAAATCCATGGATGTGCAAGCTCCATTATATATAATGGAGCAGTAAAATGACATACCTTCTATAAAATGGTGAGCAATACAAAACAAGCACCAGAGAGAGCCAGAACATCTGCCAAAAAACTACAGTAGAGTAATTATTATTATTATTATTATTAACTTTATTATTATCCCGCCTTTCTCCTCGTGGGGACTCAAAGCGGCTAACAATCCCACACTTAGATCATAGTTCAAAATATGTAGTATAAAAATGAAAACAATAATACTGTGTGAGTGAAGGTAAAAAACAGATTAAAATATGACACAGTTAAAATAGCCTTTAATACTCACAATCCCCCCCAAATTCTACCCACACTTTCCCAACAGCATGCCGCTTATTCTTCCCTAAATGTCTGTTGACAGAAGGTTTTGGCCTGCTTGCAGTAAGCCTACACATCAGCATACTACAAAATCAACATTTGCTTTTTGGATTTTTTCCCCTGAATGTTCTGAAGCTGTGATTAGCTGAATACATGGATACAGTACAGTGTGTCCTCAATTTTTGCGGGGGTTAGGTTCCAGGTCTGCCCGCGAAAAGTGAAAAACCGCGAAGTAGCGGCACTCTATCTCAATAAATATAGTCCCCCTCCCTCCCTCTTTTAATGTACTGTACTGTCTTCCTTGGGGTTCCTGAGGCGATGAGGCGCAGGCAGGGCCTACTGGCGCTGCCTGCAGGCGGCTGAGAAGGATGCGCGGGCCGGGTCACGTGCCTCAAACTGAGTCCTTTTGTGCCTGAGGGGAGGGCAGGCCAGATGGGAAAATCCGCGAAACATTAAATCCGCGGAACCCGAACCGCGGATTAGCGAGGGAGCACTGTATTTATACGTAGTATGAGGCATGTATGAAATAATGACTGGATACACTCAATTACAGTAAATATTCCCTAAAGAATTTACAGATAAGATCTTTGTGCTACTTCTTCCTTCTCATACCTTTAAGAACATTGTTTTGAAAACAAAACCAAAGGGTGTGACTTACTACACACTAGTTTAATATATTAGCTCAGACAAAGGAGCAAAACCAACCATTTAGAACACATTCAATACAAACTGTGCAGCCTCCAAATGCCAGGAAACTTTTCATATAAATAGAAGGACAAAATAACAACTTATTTTAACCTGTCTGGGTTTATCAGGTCATGAAATAATATGCACTGCACTGAAACTATGACCCTGCACACACTGCTCCAGAAGTTCCCCTGACGCCAATAGTAGATGTGATTCAACTTCAATCATAATTGTTCTCTTTCCACACCTTTTCTATTACTTATTTTTTCCTCATTTTCACCCATATGGCCACTCCATAATTTCCATGTCATAAGGGTTTTAACTTGTACATATTTTATTCTTTAATCAATAGATAACATTGAGCAGTCGAGGAATTAAGTGTTTGGAAACAATGACCTCAGAAGGAAGCAGAACAGTTACACGATCCTAAATAAATAGCTGTATTAACACTGCTATATCCAGTGACCATGACAACTATAGAAAAATTTCATTAGATGATTGGCAGTGCTTTTCTAAAAATTGTTGCATGATTAATAAAACAATTTAGTAAACTAATCATATATTATTATTCCCCAATTCAGCCTAAATACTTCATATAAACTTTCCCTATAAATCTTAATTAGACCTAAAACTGTACCTATGTGGGTTTTTGTGTTCATAAGAGGACTAAAACTGGAGATGCAATTTTAAGCTGAATCCACAAAAATCATAATGTATCTGAAAGCACTCTAAACCATGTGCCAAACCCAAGGTCAGCAGGCGGAATCAGGTCTACCATTTTATTCGGTCCTCCAGATGCAGGACTACAACTCCTGTATTCCTCAACATTAGACATGACTAAAGCTGACGGAAGTTGCGAAACAGTAACATCTGGAAAATTGCAATTTTTTTCTGTCTAGTTAGGATGTTTGGATTTGAATTTGAATTTAGATACAAAGCTTGTGGCACAATGTCTGACTTCAAAATGTCCATTAATCTTTCCCCAACCTTAGTCACAAGTGCTATTGGGTTGCAATTCTCATTATCCCCAGTCCACATGGCAGAAAATCAAAGTAATGGGAGTTTCCGTTCTAGGGACCCAAACAATTATGTAAAAAAATTTATAGTTGGCCCTCTGTATCCACAGATTTTCCGTCCATGAATTCAATGGCCTTTTGAAGGTAACCATATAAGGCTGTTGTGGCCCTTGATGAAAATGAGTTTGACACCCCTGCTTTAGACAATCATATCTTCAGCCTGATAGAAAATGCAGAGGTCAAAAATGCACAGGAAAAGGAAACTACTAAGCAGAAAAGCAATTGCATGACTCACATGTAAACTACTTCACTGAGATGATATTCCACAAAGCTATTCTGTGTAGACAAATGGTGCAACCTTTTATCCTTTACTGTTCCATCACTACTACAATAGGATAGAAGACAATGATTGATGGAAAAGATCTGTGTTCAGTCCTACCTAAATAGTTATGGTATAAAGGCACCAGATAACACCTGATCTTGGAAACTAAGCAATCATTTCTGGTTAGTACTTGGATGGGATACCATCAATGAATACCAAATGTTCTAGGTCACATTTCCAGGGGAAGGGATGGGCAAAACTACATCTGAGTAGTCCTTAAGAAAACACTATGAAATTTATATGGTTGTCTTAACAGGTGACTTGAAAGCACATTCACACAAACCTAGAGATTTGTGCTTCTCTGCAGCAGCTGTATGGGACAGCACTTAAAGAAGTGTCTCCCAAGACTGGGTAAGTGTAAGTTACTGAAGGACAGAGCAATAGCATTCCTGACCCATCCAAAAAGCCACATTTCAAAACCATTGTGGGGAAGTGGAATACTCCTTTGTTGGAATAACTTATATATATACACTAGCTGTGCCCGGCCACGCGTTGCTGTGGCGTTGTCTGGTGGTGTTGGTGAGAAATTGTTGAGGTAGTGGTGGCATTGAATGTCTGTTTTATGGTTGTCTTTATGTTTAGTATGCACACTAAAGTGGATTATATGGCAGTATGGAGTCAAGATAATCCAGTTCAAAGCAGATAATATAAGATTCTAAATGGGTAATATAGCTGTGTGGAAGGGCCTTGAGTCTATACTGCCATATAATCCAGTTAAAATCTGATAATCTGTGGAAGAGGCCTAAGTGAGGCCTAACTGTGCCTGTCCCCTGGGCTGAGTAGGTTGCTAGCATACCAAGTGGGCAGAGCTTAGCCTTCAAACTGGCAGCAATTGGATAAAAACTATTATTCCTCTCCCTGTAATTAGGACTTTACTTTTATTTTATTTTTGTTGTATCAACCTAGAGCCGTGAATGATGGGTTGTGTTGTCAAATTTCAAGGTTGGGGGGCCTGTAGTTTGGTTGTTTTGTCCGCTGCCCTGATGCCATCACTGTTTTATATATATAGATGTGTAGAAATTTCAGTGAAATCAACCTAAAAAACATGAATCACCTTATCCACAGGTCAGTGAGTAACACACTTTAACTCTTATTTTAAAAGGAACCACCCCCTCCTCTGAGTGGTGAAAGGCAAGAGGTTACCATTAGCACATACGGTAGAATCATAGAATAGTAGAGTTGGAAGAGACCTCATAGGCCATCCAGTCCAGCCCCCTGCCAAGAAGCAGGAAATTGCATTCAAAGCACCCCCGACAGATGGCCATCCAGCCTCTGCTTAAAAGCCTCCAAAGGAGCCTCCACCACACTCTGGGGCAGAGTTCCACTGCCGAACAGCCCTCACAGTGAGGAAGTTCTTCCTGATGTTCAGGTGGAATCTCCTTTCCTGTAGTTTGAAGCCATTGTTCCGTGTCCTAGTCTGCAGGGCAGCAGAAAACAAGTTTGCTCCCTCCTCCCTATGACTTCCCTTCACGTATTTGTACATGGCTATCATGTCTCCTCAGCCTTCTCTTTTACAGGCTAAACATGCCTAGTTCTTTAAGCCACTCCTCATGGGGCTTGTTCTCCAGACCCTTGATCATTTTAGTCACCCTCCTCTGGACGCTTTCCAGCTTGTCAACATCTCCCTTCAATTGCGGTGCCCAGAATTGGACACAGTATTCCAGGTGTGGTCTGATCAAGGCAGGGTAGCATGACTTCCCTGGTTCTAGATGCTATACCCCTATAGCATCTATAGATCCTATACATCCCAGGAGAAGCAGTGACACCCTGCTGTGGCACCACTATTGGTCTTTTTATATGCCTGGGTGGGGAAATTAACAGAGGCAGCTGCCTCTGAAGTGGCCTTGATACATTCCCCTCTCTGCAGAATGACTGTCAACTTATCTATGGATAGCAAAATCTGTAATTTTTATCCTAAAACCTGCCCTTGACATGAGGACTTCTACACAAGCATATATGACTTCTACACAAGCCACTTCAAATGACCAACTCTTGTTTCAACAATTCTAAAGTACATTGATCTAGCAGGGGAGTAAACATTCTAAACCCACTAGGACATTATTCCTTAGTAAAGAAATACAGTAAAGGTAAAAAAAAAACTTCTGCATGAAAAATGTGCTACATTGTTAAATCTAAAAAGCCACACTAATATATTCTAATTTTAAAATGTGATAATGGTTGCTTATAAATTTAACATGGTTCTCAGTTTTACAAGCTTTGAAAATATAGTGATGCCTCCAGAAACTTTATATGCCAACTGCAGTATCATATGAATTGGTGACAAAAACATTCAGCCTTTTGTAGTTTTGATTTTTCATTCCCATTCTTTATCATGTTGTTCTTTATACTGTCTAGTGTGCCTCAATAATGAGGGAGATAAAACTGGCTTTTTAAAACGTAGACCTTAAACCAATGATATGTATTAATAAATACTCCTACTTACCTGTAGTATTTGCTATAGCAAGTGGAAGCCCTTGAAACTGATGAACTTGGATGCCAGATCCCAGGGCCCCAAGATTAATGGTCTGAAGGCCTGGTACAGAAGACAGCTGAGCGGCATTTACAGTGACAGTGCCACTGGGAAGAGATGCAGAAGCTATTGGTGTGAGGGTTGTGTTGGTGGTCCCAGTCTGCCCCAGGGACTGTACTGGTGCCAAGGCGATTGTCTGAGCTTGTGGATTCTGAACCTGAAGATTTTGCAGCTGAATAGTCTGCCAGCTCACTTGCCCATTTGGCCCCACAGTGGGTGTTCGAATAAAGATAGGACCAGCATTAGGGAGAGCCTGGATCTGAAGGTTCTGCAAAGCATCCTGAGTAGTAAATGCCTGGCCAGCTTGGCCTGCTTGAACAAGCTGAGGCTGCAATAGGATCTGCTGTTGCTGCTGGCTTTGATCACCATCCTTTTGTTGGCTTTGCTGGACTGCAGCTCCAGGAACCTGCAGAGCATCGGTATTTTGAGCACTGCTCGTCCTCTGCACAGTGCCACTGGTGGAAAAATTCATGATGCCCAAATTACTTGTTGTGGTAGTGGCATTGTAGTTGTTGGCATTGGTAAAAAAACCAACAGAGTTGGCTTGGGATACAGTCACACCCGAGGAACTGACCGAAGCACAAGATGCTGCTGGTTGAGTACTGCTCTCTTGAGAACCAGAGCTGCTTAAAGTCACCGACTGGGAAGTGGGTGCCAAACTGGCTGCAATGCTGTTAACAGGCAACAAAGTGATATTGCCATTCAAAGCCAGTGGGACATTTGTGACATACTGAGTCTGTCCTGAGAGGGTATTTACTCCCTGAATAGGAACAGCTTGCTGCAAAAGATTAGGCATAGCCGCCAAGATATTGCCTGCCCCAGATCTGTTTGTAAGGAGCTGCTGGTTTGTTCCAGGAATGATCTGCAGTTGGCCGGAGGCATCTTGCTGGACGCTGACCTGGGTAGGAGTAGTGGCAAACTGCAACTGTTGTCCATCTACAGTTTGAAACTGAGGGATCACCTGATACTGAATGTTGGGTATCATTCCTGACAAGCCTGCCAGTACTTGCTGGTTCTGCATATTGGAGGTGGTAGTAACCACATACTGCCCAGTGGAAGCAGCTTGGTTTTTGGATGATGAATCATTTTCCTCATTGCTGTTGCCCCCCTGGTCTTTGGGGGAGTTGGAAGCCCCAGAGGGAGTAGAAATTATTTGCCAGTCATTTCCATTTTGAGACATTTGACTGGTAAGGTCCAGTTCGCTTGAGTTTCCCTGTTGTCCCTGTGAACCATCAGTGTTCTCACTGGGAGATTCAATCCTGCTGCATGTGGCTGCCAGCAGAGCCAGAGGGGAATGTTGGGACTCCTATTAAAAAAAAACAAAGATGGAGAGAGTAGGAGTCAGGCATCCCCTTTGTTTATTTAGAGGGTTGTACAAAACAAGGGTGGAAAGGGAATGGGGAACATAGATATAAAAACCTATCAGGACTAGGTGCCCTTCCCACTACCAGAACCTGTGTGCACTGGACTCAAGAGCTCAATCAGAGAAAGGCCGCAGTTAAGATTTCTGAGTTAACAAGTGCTTTCACAACAGAGTGACTTTCAAAACTGCCTTTACAAGTTGTCTGCATTTATGAACCCACAAACAAAAGCAACTTTGAACCAAATCATTCTTAAAAGAGGAAGTTCACATTCAAATGCTCAGAATTAACATTTACAGAAACAAAATGTAACTACTAGAGTAGGGCTTGAATACTGTTTTATCTGTTTCTTTCGTGGTTTTGTACCGTTCCGTCCATTTGGATTGCATGGAATGGCACAACCCCACGGGAACAAAAGAAACAGTGAAATGAATTTTAAAAAGGTAGCAGTTTGGTCAGCTGATTTTCGGTGCTTGGCTGTAGGCCCTGGCTGGCAGAGCCTACAGCCAGGTGCCAAGTGCTCATAGGCCCTGCCTTCCAGGCCAACGGGCCCTCGAGTGCTCATAGACCTTGCCTGCAGCCTACAATTGCGCATTGAACTGTAGGCCCTGCAAGCAGGGCACGCAAGCCGGGCCTACGAGCCATCAAGCACTCGATGCTTGTAGGCCCTGCCTGCCAGACCTACAATTGAGAGCTCGACTGTAGGCCCGGCTCGCAGGGCCTGGCGCTTTGCCACCTAAGGCCAGAATAATCTTTGTTTTTTTTCGGACCTTGGACAGAAAAACCCATTTGTATAGGTTCCCATTTCCGTAAGCAGCAGACGGAAACGGGGCCATACGAATGATACAAATAGGAATGGTAAATAATTCCATACAAATGCACAAGTTTAGTAACTACCCTGTTTTGAGGCTGTCCTGTCTTTAACACAAGAGCTACAAATACTATTATCACACTTGCAGTATGGACTCCATGCAAAAATGCTGGAATTTCAACACATGTTGATAAGCAATATGAAGGTACTAAATCAGTGGTTCTCAACATGGGGTCCCCAGATGTTTTTGGCCTACAACTCCCAGAAATCCCGGTCACTTTACCAGCTGTCAGGATTTCTGGGAGTTGAAGGTCAAAAACATCTGGGTACCCCAGGTTGAGAACCACTGGACTAGATGATCACACCACACACAGAAAGAAGCAGAAAAATATATTGAGCTACCAGACCTATCCTCAAGACCTAAATATATTTTCCCACTGATTCAAAATGTCTGTGTTGAGAGATAACATTGTTATTTTAGAAACACCACCACTTACCTGGCCCTCACAATTTCCTCCATCATTACTGCTGCCTTCATCTAGCTTCTCATTCTTGATAATAACCATTTCTTCTGAAATATCATGGTCTGCATAGAGGGATAGGATGTTGCAAGGACAAATAGTAAGTCATCAGACAAGTTGTAAACAGCTAGCAATTTATCCAGTGAAAACACAGATATTTCAAAAATACGGGTCTTTAAAATGTCTGCCTCCTTCATTTTACACATTAAAATACCTCATTTGTCTGCAAACAATACAAAGTACCCAGTTCTGAATCTAACCTTGAAACCTGGATACTGTTAAGTAACTACAGTAGTCTCACTTATCCAACGTAAACGGGCCGGCAGAACGTTGGATAAGCGAATATGTTGGATAATAAGGAGAGATTAAGGAAAAGCCTATTAAACATCAAATTAGGTTATGATTTTACAAATTAAGCACCAAAACATCATGTTGTACAACAAATTTGACAGAAAAAGTAGTTCAATACACAGTAATGCTATGTAGTAATTACTGTATTTACGAATTTAGCACCAAAATATCACGCTGTATTGAAAACATTGACTACAAAAATGTGTTGGATAATCCAGAACGTTGGATAAGCAAGTGTTGGATAAGTGAGCCTCTACTGTACCTCAACTGGGAATTTAAGCTAAAAACCATCTTCAGTGGGTTCTTGGTATCCATAAGGTTCCTCTGCTAATACCAAAATCTGTGAATGATCAAATTACATTAGACACAACAATGTAGTAAAATGGTGGCCCTTATATAAAATGACAAAACCAAGGTAGTACGGACTTTTCCACTCTGCCACTCTCAAAATGTGTAAGATTATGTTATCAACAACCAAGTGGACGAGTAATGTGGGGAACTAGCATGTCTAAATTTATTGGGAGGCTGATCTTTAATCTGAAATATTTATTCAAATAACATCCTTATGGCGGAGAAAGAGAGCAAGAGAAAAGGTAGCACAGTATAGTGCAGTGGTTCTCAACCTGTGGGTCCCCAAATGTTTTCACCTACAACTACCAGAAATTCCAGCAAGTTACCAGCTGTTAGGATCTCTGGGAGTTAAAGATCAAAACATCTGGGGACCCAATGAGAACCATTGGTACAGTGGGTTATGTTGAAACCAGACTATGGTCACGAAATACACTTATCATTCAAATCCTTTTCTGCCACAATACTGAATGGCCGCCCAGGATAAGAAATAAACACCATACCCCCCCCCCCTTTTAAAGCTTCCTGAAGGAACGGTGGGACACAAGTGCAATAAATGGAAGTCCCATCAAGTCATCAGGTGGCATGTCAAATGAGGGTGTTATGTGTCATGTAATCTTAATGTGAAATGGAAGCTCAGGGTGGAGGAAGTGGTAGTATTTGACAGGATGTGTTACTGTAGTTTGGGAATTATCTAAAAACAAAATTATCTCTTCTCAATGAATCACGTTATTACAGAGTCACAATTATATGACCTGAGCTCTGCTGAGAGATGGTGATCAAAACACAGCAATGTGCTAGAAAAAAAACGTGGAACCTTATTACGGTTCCCTCTACAACTTTTGCCTTCCAATGTGACAAGGACTTGATTCATTTTGGGGCTACACTCAATTTGCTACAACTTTAACTTCTTTTCTTCACATTCTCTGTGGTCGGGCAGCTAATGGTTCTTGGACCAAGAACTAGTCTCCAGTCTATAAATTGTATGTATTTTTATTTATTAATTAATATTAATGGGTAATATATTCATATTCAAATATAAAGTAGCACTACTCTACAGCTCACACTGATCATTTCCTCCCAGTAGCAGGCACATTTGTTTAAGTTTGAGAGAAATATAGTTGGAAGTTGTACACTTAAAAGAGCAGACTGCGCAGCCCAAATTCATCAGAAAAGCAATATTTTACCAATCTTGTCCATTTATTGCTATTTAAAAACATGCTTTGTTATGGGCTGGGTTTTTTTTAAAAAAAAAAATCTTAGATGTTCTCTAATGTGGATCTATTCAAAGTTAGGTTTCCTGAGTACCCTTGTGCCTTTTCACAAATGGAAATTAACGAAGGAAATATCATGTCCATTTTTAACCTTTCCCCTCAGAATCATGTTTTTCATTGTTGTTTCCTTAAAGGACAGTGGAACACTACACAAATACCCAGAAAGCCCCACACAACATGCACTCAGCATAAAACAGTTGCAAAAAATTTACTAATTTCACAGTGGCATAGGGGCATGCAGGCTTTTGATTTGCAGCTAGCCCCAAAGGGAGCAGAAACACTAGCAAAAGCCAAACAAAGCTTGCTGAACACTGTGATTGTTGAGTTTAAGGTCTTCTCAACAGACTGTCCTAAGTAAGGTCATTTCTAGACAGGCCCTATATCTCAGGTTCTGATCCAAGGTTTTCTGTTTATCATATATTATCCGGCACTGCAGACTCAGTTTAAAGCAGAAACCTGGGATAAGATCCTGGGATATAGGGCCTGTCTGAAAGGGCCCAAGTTAGAATGCATCTACACTACAGAATTAATGCAGCTTGACACCACTTTGACTGACAGGGATCAATACTATGGAATCATAGGATCTGTAGTTTGGTGAAGCATAGAACAGTGGTTCCTAACCTTTGGGCCTCTGGGTGTTTTGGACTTCAACTACCAGCTGTTAGGAACTGTGGGAGCTAAAGTTCAAAACACCTGGAGACCCAAAGGTTGCAAACCACTGGCATAAAAAAGCTAATTTGGGCAAAGAAAGCTCAAGGCCTTATTAAAAAAAAACCCCAGGATTACATAGCATTGAGCCATGGCGGTAAAAGTGGCATCCAACTGCATTAATTCCACAGTGTAGATGCACCCCAGAAGAAATTACAGCTCTGTTTATCCCTGCGCGAGGAAGGCACAGATACGGGAAGGAAAACCTGGAAAAAAAACACCCAAACATGTGTCGTATTTAGTTTCTAAGGCCCTTCCAGATAGGTCATATGTCCCAGGATGTGATCCCAGGTTTTGTTTATCCCAGATTGTCTGAAGTGGGGACTCACATAATCCAGTTTAAAGCAAAAACAAACAAAAAACAAAAACAACCTGGGATCAGATCCTGAGATACAGGGCCTAGCTGGAGCCCCTTCCACACAGCTGAATAAAGTCCCACATTGTCTGCTTTGATATTCTGGTTATATGGCTGTGTGGAAGGGCCCTTGAAGGGTCCTAAAAAGACTAAGGTCCCTTCCCCACAGCCCTATATCCCAGAATATCAAGGCAGAAAACCCCACATTATCTGAGTGTAGACTTAGATAACAGAGTTCAAAGCAGATACTGTAGGATTTTCTGCCTTGATATTCTGGAATATAGGGCTGTGTGGAAGGGCCCTAAGAAACAGTGGATGGGTGGTGAACTCCTGCATTTTAGGATCCGAGGCTCCTTCCCCACAGCTGAATAAAATCCCACATTATCTGCTTTGAACCGGCATATACGACAGTGTGGACTCAGATAACTCGGTTCAAAGCTGATATGGGATTTTCTGCCTTGATATTCTGGGATATAGAGCTGTGTGGAAGGGGTCCGAGTTTCCTTCCAGCCCCCAGCTGTCCTCAGCGAGGTGCTGGGAAGAATCCCACCTCCCCAGCCTGGACTTGGAACCCAGCCCCTCACTCCGGCTGAGCCTACACTCTGGTACTGTAACGCAGTTACACCACTTTAAACCGCCCGTTTCCATGCGACGGAATCCCGGGAGCCGCAGTCTGGTGACCGCCCTTCCACAAACCTAAATAAAATCCCACATTTTCTGCTTTGAACCGGAACATATGGCAGTGTGGACTCAGATAATGCAGGGCCCTTCCACAGAGCTTTATATCTCAGAATATCAAGTGTGGACTCAGATAACCAAGTTCAAAGCCGATATTATGGGATTTTCTGCCTTGATATTCTGGGTTATCTGGCTGTGTGGAAGGGCCCTGGGGCGCCAACAAACCCTCTCCTTCAGTCAAGGTAAGGCTTTTGAGGCCTTGTCAGAAGGGCACCTCGGAGGATTCCGCAGCACGGAGCCAAACGGCGGTTTAAAATGGCGCCAGGATGGTTTTCAACTCCTGCGGAGGCCTACGCGGCAAGGCCTTGGGTCTGAGGCTGAGAGAGTGTGACTTCGAATCCTGGCCTCCACAAAAAGGCGCACTCTGCACGTGCTCGGGGGCAGTCCAATGGGATTAACCCATGGGTGGGTGGGAGGGTAGGTGGGCCAGCAACACGGAAATACTAACCTCTAATGAAGGGTTTCCCAGTTAACTACATAGGAGTAGCAGAAGGATAAGGAAGGAGGGAGGGATCGCGCCGCCTTCCTTTCCTTTTCCTTCCCTGAGAGACATTCCCACCCCGAACCCACTCTTCCGGCCTCCTCCTCGTCCCCTCCCTCGGAAGCCCCTTCTCCTCCTCCTCGGGGCCCCTCCCCGCCACAGGTTGGCCCTGCCGCCTCCCTTCCCCTCCCCTCCCCTCCCCGGGGGGCTGGGCCAGAGCGCGAGGGAAGGCCGGCGGGAAGCAGGCAGGCGGCGCCCCCCTCCCAGCCCGGCCCCAATGGTCCCGTCCTTACCGCTCATGTTGGCCGAGGCGAAGAAGTAGGCGAGCCCAAGCGGCGCCGGAGGGGTGTCCTGGGCGGGGGCAGCGAGGTTTGTGGGACGCGGCTAAGCCTAACCCCCACCGGTGACCGCCAAAGGCCTGCTGAGGGGAGGGAGCTGTGCCCACACGGCCCCCAAGCCCAAGCGCCACGCCTCCGGCCTCTCTGCTCCAATCACAAGCCTCGTTAGGTGTGGCTAGAGATGACTGACCTAGCGCACAGCCAGTCGTGCGATTACCAAAAAAAAAAAAAGCGTGTGGAAAATGCGGGAGGGGGGGGAAGGGGGAGCAGTTAGTTTACCAAAAGCTCTCCTTTCGGGAAACGCCTTTCGAAAGAAGCCCCACCCAAGCGTGGGAGGCGGGGCTTGGTGGAGAGTGTTTGCCTAACTTGCCGAGGCGGAACTGGGAACTGATGTCGGAACCGGCCAATCGCGGTGTGGCCCTGTGACGAACTCGTCGGACCCGACTGCCTGGTATCCAATCAAGAGGCGAGGCGGGCCGCAAGGGTCTTTCGTCATGCAGAGGAAGGCGTGGAATGACGGGTCTTTTAGCCAATCGGTGTCACCAGCGTTTCAGAGCGAAGGATTACGCAGCCAAAGAATGGCAAGGGGAGAGAAAGAGGAAATGGTGCCTGCTCCAATGAGGATTGAGGATGGCCTTGAATTATCCAATGGAAATGGCTGCTCCTGTGGGGTATTAGGAAAGGGTGACGGGCGTTGGCGCCATTTTAGCTCGGGTGTATTCCACCCCCTTCCTTCCTCCATTTAACGAAGGGGTTATGCAACCAGAACTGACGTTGTTCGTTTTCCACCCCTTGAGACTTGTTGGAGAAAGTCTCACTTCCGGTCATGATGTAAGAGGCGCCTCTGAGGTGACTTCCTCCATGTGTCAAGACCCCCCTTCCCGTTGATACCAAAATCCGTGGATTATATATAGCGGTGTAGTGAAATTGAGTCCCATATATAGAATGGGACTCTTAACTGGCTGGGATTTCTGGGAGTTGTAGGCCAGAAACATCTGGGGACCTCAGGTTGAGAACCACTGCCTTAAAGCAATGTACAGTTAAAGTATTTTAAAATTGAATTGAAAACACATTAAAACATTTTTAAAAAATTACATTCCCTTTTAAAACCACGTTATCCGCCGTCATAATCTGGGCCATTCTAATTGTCATTGCACGTAATTACATATCCATCTAATGCACTACAATTGTTCCCTGAAGGTTTGATCCCAGAGCCACATTTTCACTCTCTTTCAGAAGGTCAGGAGGGAAGGGGGGAATTCTACAACTGAGGAGCCACCACTGAGAAGCAGAGAGTGTCTGAAAATTGGGACATTCATAGGGATACCAAGATGTTTGTTTATAAAGCTATTGTCCTCCCAACCCTTGTTATATGCCTAAAAATGTGGACCATCTACAAACGTCACTCTCAACTTCTGGAATGATTCTGTCAGCATTGCCTCTGAAAAATCCTGCAAATTTCTTGAGAAGACAGATGGACAAATGTCAGCGATCAAGAAGCAAAGACCACCAGCATTGAAGCGATGATCTTCTTTCATCAACTTCACTGGACTGGCCACGTTGTCCAAATGCTCAATCACCGTCTCCCAAAGCAGTTACTATACTCCCAACTGAAGAACGGAAAATGGAATGTTGGTGGACAGAAAAAGAGATTGAAAGATGGGCTTAAGACCAGCTTTAAAAATTGTGACATAGACACAGAGAACTGGGAAGCCCTGGCCCTTGAGCACTATAACTGGAGGTCAGCTGTTGCCAATAGTCCTACGAAATTCCAAGAGGCACAAATGGAGGACGAAAGGTAGAAATAATAATAATAAATCTTTATTTGTATCCCAATTTTCTCCTTAAATGGGACTCAAAGCAGCTCATAACATTATGTAAAAACAATACAAAACAACATACATACATACAAAGATTTTTTATTAAACATTTATTAATAAACAACTAAATAAATATGGGTATGTGGTGGTTCAAAGGCCCATATTTATTTATTAAACACATTAAGTGAAACTATCTCATCTTAAGAAGTTTTGAACAGGACTTGGATTCTCTTTCTCACACACACACACACCCAGGTCACTAAAATTCATATTGTAAGTTATTCTCTTCGACTACAAGAAACTCTAAAAGCGAATCCTATAAAAACTGCATGCACAAAATACGTAGGAAGCGAAGTTAGAGCAGCTCAGATAGTTTGGAAGTTTTTTCTGCATAAATTTTTTGTCTGCAGTTATTGTCAGGTTTTCGTGATATTTCTACAAGTTGGACCGCAAACGTAGATAAATCTTTGCTCTCAAAGGTGCTCTTTGCAACTGGTCTCAGCTCCAACTATGTCCATAAGACTTGGAACAAGCCTGGCCATTTGAACAACTAGCCACCTGGAGGCTACTGGAAGGAGTGACACTGCTTTCAGCATTCTCATCAGAAAAGAGCTTCTTCTCAGTGAGGAAGTACTCGGGCTTTCCTGAGACTGGCTGGCTAATTCATCCTCTTTAAAATGTTCACCTAATATTTTTTTTCTAGATCCATGTCTTCTGGCAGAAACAGTGCAGTCTGGCAAACAGGGTTTGTTTTGCAGCTTGCACAACTATTTCTCTGTCAATGGGCAATGAAAGATTTAGATCCATACCGGTAGTGATCTGTCCACGGAAATGGAACAATGATGCTTTTAGTAAAGAACTTGTCAATGCTTTTTGTCTTTTTTCTTCCATCTCTTGATCTATTCTGGCTTGATGCAAATACAGTGCTTGATGACATATGTCTTCAGAGTCAGTTTCCACAGGACAGATGAAATCAAACTTATCTATAGACCATGTGCATTTCCCAGGACTCTGAAGAGTTTCTGGATTGAAATGCTGTTGGGGTGAACACAATCTGTTCTCTTAGATGGCTAGAATCACTCAAGCTTTCAAAGGGGTTCCAGACCCTGGGTTGGCCAGTAGTTTCTGGAGTAATTTCCATGTTTGCTCCTTTCTCCTCACCTTGCTCAGGTGGCACTCAAGGCGGAGTCCCGAATGAATGAGGTGTGGTGCTCAAGGTTGAGTCCAGAATGAAGCGCATCAAGAAGAAGGCACGTCAAGCCAATCCTTATCAGGACCGCCTTCCATCTGTAAATAGACATCCTCACTGCGAAAGAACATGCAGGTCAATAATAGGTCTCTACAATCTCCTACGGACCCACTCTACACTTGGAAGGCAATCATACTCGGACACAAGGGATCGCTGATGAATGCAGGCATTCTCAACCTGTGGCTCTCCAGCTGTTTTGCTCTCTAACACCCAGTTTCTGACCATTGGACAAGCTGGTTAGGGCTTCTGGAAGTTGGAGGTCCAAGCAGCTGAAGGGCCACAGTTTGAGGATGTCTACCCTAATGGAAACACTCAGTGGCCAGATTTCATTTACGTTATGGCCAACACCACACTAAACTTGTTTCTCTATTCTTTTTCAAATTTCACTTTAAATTCATTGGGCTCCTGTATCTATTGGTTCTGTACCCACAACTTCAACCATCCATGGCTTGCAAGTATTTTTTTAATCCAAAAGGTAAACCTTCATTTTGTAATTTTGTATACAGGACGCCATTTTACCACAGCATTGTACAGGGTGTCCATCAAGTCTTATTATTTAAATTTTTTATTGCAAAGGCAATTGATGAGATAGCGTTATCAGATGTGTTCTATTTACTCAGTGGTTATCAACTTTTTAACCACATTGCATTTTTCCAGCAAGATAGTGCACAACCACATCGGGGACTGCATGTTGGTGGGTCCTTAAACATTTCCAGACTGGTGGATTGAAAGGGATGACCCAATTCCCTGGTCACCTCATTCACCAGATATCACTCCCCTGGACTTCTTTCTGTGGGGTTATGTTAAAGATATCATGTGTCGAATAAAGATAGAGGACATCACTGACCTAAATTAAAAGATCACTGAGGCCATTGCCACCGTTGATTAGGCTATGCTACTGCAAACGTGGCAAGAAATAGAATACTGTCTTGATGTCCTTAGTGTAATTAATGGTGCCCATATAGATCTGTATTAAATGAGACTAAAAATTTCGATACCTACTTCTCATTTTGTGATAATTTCCACATACTGTAGAGTCTCACTTATCCAACATAAACGGGCCAGCAGAACATTGGATAAGCAAAAATGTTGGATAATAAAGAAGGATTAAGGAAAAGCCAACTAAACATCAAATTACAATATGATTTTACAAATTAAGCATCAAAACATAATGTTTTACAGCAAATGGACAGAAAAAGCAGTCCAATACACAGTAATTACTATGTGGTAATTACTGTATTTAGGAATTTACCACCAAAACTTCACAATATATTGAAAAATTAACTACAAAAACATTTTTCTACTAAAAGGCAAACTGCGTTGGATAATACAGAACGCTGGATAAGCGAATGTTGGATAAGCGAGACTCTACTGTATTTGTCTTTTCATTTTCTTTTGTAATAATTTTTTTAAATGGTAAAGAGACGTTATGGACACTCTGTATATAATGAAGCTTGAGCTTCCACAGAGTTTAATATCCACAACGGCTCCTGGCACCAAACCCCATCTGATGCTGAGGGAAACAGACCCCGTCATCCTCACAATTGTTCGAAAATATCATTTTAGAACACTATTTATTAAACACATGCAATATTCTACTCACTGTTAGTATATATGGTTTTACGTGGAACATCATTTGTCTACCTTTTTTTGTATAACTGCGGTAAATGTACATTGTTAAGGGTGTTAGAGATAGTCATTCCCTTAATAGCAAGCAGAAAAGCGAAATCCAGATTCAGGTTCATTATCAGATTTACAATCTGGGACTAATTCCATATTCTCAGCCTAACTTTTATGGAGCAGGGAGGAAATAACTCCTAGTCACAATGCATAGTATCTTATATAAAAATGACAAAATCTATGCAATTCATTCTGTATTGATATACAGTAGACGCATGGGATTGATCAATTTACTGAAACTACAATATATTTAGTTTTGGGTATTTGAGTTCACTATTAAAAATAGGCCTAACTAATACCATACCCCATATTGTACCATGCCATAAACTTAGAAATGCAGCAACTGAAAGCAAAGAAAGACAATATTAACAATGTAGAACTGTTTTGCTGTACTATAAAACTGATTTTACTGTATTATTAAAATAATTTTATTTAATGTTTGTAGTATTATCTCTTTGATTTTTTTTTAACCAATTGCCTGAGAGTTCTGGTTAAAAAAATTAAAAAATAAGTAATACTGCTTCACTGAGTGTCTACTGTACTAGGAACAGTATCCACTCAGTACATTCACTATTGGTCTAATATATTTTTGAATTAATCTGCTTTGGAATACCTGCCTAAGGATGAGCCATTAATTTAGGGAGCAGGTCAAATGTTGTTTTCTTCCCTGAGAAAATGACTGGCAAATATGATGGATTGAAAAACAAAAACAAACAAGATTAAATTTGGTGCTTTTGTGGTTGGCGTTAGTATACGAAGGCCATGTGAATAAAGGCCTAAAAAGAGAGAGGATGCTATTATTGGCTACAGTGTAAAATATACGACAGTTATCCAATTACTATATAAAATTCTATTAATAACAGAGATGAGATGGAACGTTTTTCCTTCTGTTGTTGATTTTGTAGAATTCTTAAAGAATACAGGGCAGAGGACAAACTTCTGCTCTTGGTAAAAATCCTATTGGAGAGAAAATCTTAATGATGGCATGTTAGCAGCTGCCATCCATGTTAAATCAGCAGCTGAAAAATTCTGCTTTTACCAAGCATGACCTCACTCCCATTCCTGTTGGGAATTGTTTTCATATAATTCCTGAAGATCAGAGGGCAGCCTAAATGACAGGGTTTCTTTAGCCTAGGTTTTGTTTCTTAAAAGTCAACAAAAAAATGCAGTGGACGTGGAACTAGTGCGTATGTCGACAGACTTGACTGAAAGTTAGGCAATATAATTGGCAACACTGCTATTTCTCTTATCTTGTTCCCTATCAGTCCAGTGGATACTAACAAATAAACCAGCATTTTGGAAGAGCCATGTGAATAACTCAAAAAGCACTGCAGGAGGACTGACGTATTATTAAAAGGAAAAAAAATCAGAAGATACAATAGGATATTATTGTATTCAAAACCCTAGTTTATTTCTTTGCTTGTTAGGGAGAACATAGAAATTGTGAGTGTTGAAAGTACTAACTCTTGGCTATCTGACTTGTTTTCCAACAGTATTCAGGGAAGACTGAAGTCTCCTTCATGAAGGAACATTTCAGGGGCACAGTTTCTTTATCAAACTGCTTCAGGCTGCCAGTTACTGGTAGGATTGCCACTCCTCCCCTTTAAATGGAGAGAGCTGTGGTAAGAGTTTTGCTACAGGCCAAAATGCAGTGAAGATTTGTCCTAACAGTTCATCTTTATGTCAGGGGGAAAAAAACTTGTTAAACTGCTTCATGTCAATCTCAGCCGCAGTTTTAAAGGTGGATGGTACTTGTCTGTGATTAATCTGTGCCCCTCTGCTCTCCAGCTATTGTTGTTTGGCCAATTTTGTTGTGAAATGTTTAGAATTGAAGTACTTGGGAAGAAGCAACTTCTGCACTAATTTTTAGGAACAATATAATCCAGGTCGAGGCCTATTTAAGGACTGTCGCACTATCCTGTTTTGTAGCAATCACATTATTTGAGGAAATGGAAACATACCAGAATGGAAGCAGTATAGCATTTCTGTACAATGATACTGCTTTGACAATTCACAGTACCACTATCAGTCCCCTTCTACACTGCCATATAATACAGTTCAAATCAGATAATCTGGATTTTATATGACAATGTAGAAGGGGCCTCAGTCTTCTGCACCACCTTGCTGACCCCCACTTTCCTAGTCACTGAAGCATATCTCCCATTCCTGCTTCACTTTTCTCCCCTGTACATTTTTAGGCAGTAGTTTAATTTCTGACTGTGTGAAAAGTTACAGTATATGTGTGTGTATGTTTTAAACACATTAACAAACCATAGGAGAGCACCTGGCTATAGAAATAGATAGTACTGACAGGAGAATAGAGTGCAGCATAACCATATGAATTTAGGAAACAAGAGAAAATACGTAGGATGCTCTGGTAAGGTTAAAAACCTTTACTGTTGCAAGTAATTGTGGGCAATCACTCGTGGCCGAGTATGATTGTCTTCCAGAGGTAGAATTTACATGGCGGATCTGTAAGTGACTGTGGAGACCTATTCTGGATCTGCATGGTCTTTCGCAGTGAGGACATAGATTTCCACAAGGAAGGTAGTCATGACAAAGATTTGCTTGACGTGCCTTCCTCTTGGCACATTTCTCTCTTTCTCCCTCTATTCGTGCCTCTTCAAAATCGTGCCTCACCCGTAACTTTAAATGTGGTCATTGTGATTGCTGTAAATTCACAAACAATGTCAAAGAATTCATACATCCCACGTTAAATATGAAAATTAAACTAAAAAACTATACCACTTGTTCATCTGAAAATGTGATTTATGTACTCTCATGTCCTCGTAATAAATTATATGTCGGCATGACAACCCGAGCCATAAGGATTAGAATACAGAAACATAGATCACAAATTAGAAAAGGAAACACAGAATCCACACTGTATTTACACTTTAAAGACAACACTCACTGTAACAACACTGTAACGACCTTAAGTATCTTGCCCTAGAAAAACTACAGACTTCAATTAGCACTGACATCAAGAAGTTACTCCTCTGCAGGGAGGCTTTTTGGATTCACAAATTGAAGACCTTAACCCCACAAGGCCTAAACGATAGGCTAGATTTCACCTGCTTCTTATAATGGAATTAGAAATACTTAAGTCTTTACAGAACTACTACTGAATGCTTGCAACTTGAGGTAGAATACTACATGTAAGGATCCTCCAAGGACATGTAAGTATCATTTGTTGTGAATCTTGATATTTGTATACTATATAAGATATTATTGGGGTGTATTATACATGTCTATTTTTAGTATGGTTTGTATTATTTTGTCTCAATTTACAAATAGTTCTTTTCTATTTATTTCTATAAGAAGAAATAAGACAGCAGAGAATCAAGATATACTACCTAAAGCAAACAGAGGGAACTCCAGGATTACCTGAAAAAGGTCTACCTGAAGAAGGTCGCCGAAACTGGATGCATACCCGGGAGACCAGTCGTTGCTATTGACATGGAACTTTGATTTACTTTGAATGAGTTACTATTGACATGGAACTTTGATTTACTTTGAATGATCGATTTTGAAGAAGAATATTACAAACCTTGAGAATATTATCAAGATTATATTTGTTAAAACTGGACATTGAAATATGTACTTATCTGTACAGTTGGAATATATAAACTGATACTACAATCATAATATATAAGTGATTATATCACTTGAGGAAATATAGAACTATAACTTACTTTATAATATATTATATGCCATACTTTTCCTTTTTTTCCGTTTTGCTGTATATAATAGACATCTGTGCATATAGCTGTAGCTAGCTCTTCAAAATTGATAGCACTGTTGGAAACAACTGACTTCCAGTTACAACACTGGAGGGCCAGGGCTTCCCAGTTCTCAGTGTTTATGCCACATATTTGAAGGTAAGTTTTAAGCCCATCTTTAAAACTCCTTTGTTGTCCACTGACATTCCATTTTCTGTTCTTGAGTTAGAATCATAGAATTGGAAGAGACCTCGTGGGCCATCCATTCCAGCCCCCTGCCAAGAAACAGGAAAATTGAGAATAAAGTGACTGCTTAGGGAGGCAGTGATCATGCATTTGGATAATGTGGCTGATCCAGCAAAGTTGATGATGGAGGCTTATCGCTTCACTGCTGCTGGGCTTTGCTTCTTCTGATGTTTGTCCGCCTGTCTTCTCAAGAGATTTGCAGGATTTTTCAAAGGCAATGAATGCTCAAGGAATCATTCCAGAAGTTGAGAGTGATGTTTGAAGAAGTCCATGGTTTGCAGATGTAAGACAGAATTGAAAGGACTCTTTGTTATTTTTATGAATGTCTCAATCCTTGAACACTCTCTGCTTTATTTAAAAAAATACTGCACTTGCAGAGCTCAGATAGTGTTGTAGCGACTCAGGTTGCTCCTGACACACACACACACACACACAAAATCTGCTTTTGTAGAGAGGTGGCTGCCTGCATAGTGGAAATGGTCAACATTTTCTAGCATTGCACCATTAAAGTTTATTTCTGGCATTGCAGAAGGATTGGTTGGTGCTTGCTATTAGAGCACATTGAATTTTCTCAATGTTAAGTGAGAGACCAAACTTTTTATATGGTTCTGCAAAGATCTTTCAGGTGGGTTGTAGGTCTTCCTCTGAATGAGCACAGATTACAGTATCATCGGCATATTGAAGTTCTATAACAGAAGTTGTATGACCTTACTTTTGGCTTTCAGCCTGCTGAGGTTAAAGAGCTTGCCATCTGTCCTGTATATGATTTCCACACCAGTGGGAAGCTTCCTGGTAACAAGGTGTAAATCAGTGATGGAGATAGAACTAAAGTTTAGGCAATAACACATCCCTAGTTGACACCTGACCCCTCTTTAAGTAGGTTACTTTGGGAGCCATTGTTATCCATAACTATTGGTGTCATGTCATCATGGAGGATGGTCCACAAATGTATCAGGGCACCCAACTTTCAAGTGGTAAAATACAACTTAGATGAAAGAGTAGATATAGACAAAAGGCAGTTACCTAACTGGTGGAAGAGTCCCTAATGCATGACCCTCATGCCTCTGTATAAGGCATCTTTGAGGCAGGGAGACCTTGAAGCAATACATCCTAAGCTACATATAGCTAAGAAACAGGGGTAAGAAAACAAGATGGCAGGCATGCTCCACATCCCTAACTGTTGAGGCTTTTAAAAATTCTAACACTGACATCCAGGAGATGCCTCTCCTTTCTCCTCTCTGATGCTGTTTGGCTCGGACCAGCAGAGCCCAGTCATTGCGGGGGTTTCCTTAAGTATAGCCCCAGAAACACTTGGCATCATTTTGCACTTGAGAAGGAGCCACCAAGCCAGGGGGAAGGTAACTGGATTACTTCTGAGTAATGTGCAGCCTCACTCTTTTCAGCTGGACTTCTTTTCTCTTGGGAACTACAGCTAAATGTTGATGTGCATGATTCTAAATTTGGCTAAGTGCAGAGTTTTTTTTCCTCCGCACCTGCCCCCGCCCCATCTGCTGCAGCAAATCTTATGCACTGTATGTATACACACACACACACACACACACACACACACTGACCCGTCTGACTTTCTCCTCTTCAAATGTAAAATTCTGCCTGGCTTACTCCTGAGGAAGCATAAGATGGCTGGCAAAAGACAGTAGAGAGAAGAGAGTCAGGAGCCCTCCCATAGTCTGTTAATCTTCATAAAATATATATAGACACATATGCTTGAGCCTTTTACAGTTAGAGAAAAAATTCTGTGCCACCTATAAGCATATTGGCTGCAATAATGGCAAAATGATCAAATTTTTAAAAAAAAAAAAAAACAGAAAAGGAAAGGAACATTTAGTAAGACCAACCTCATCCTGCTTGGGAATAGCAAGAGGGAGATGGGAGAGAGGGAGAATTATATTCATTAATAAATACCACATAACAGCTCGAATATAGCAATTGCAGTGCAAGGAGGTAAGAACAATAATAATAATAAAACTTTATTTATACCCCGCCACCATCTCCCCAACAGGGACTCGGGGCGGCTTACATGGGGCCATGCCCAGAACAGTACAATATAGCAAAATATAAAAACAACATATAATACAATTAAACAATACAATAAATAATCATGTACAGTGCAACACACAAAAAAACAAAACAATATAACAGGGCGGGCCGCATGAGACACTTAGTTAAAACTTGGGGTGAGAAAAGGATAAGAATACAACCACGGGGAACAGGGACATAAGACAGAAAAACAATCTAGAGGATAGATGTTGGGGGGAGTAACAAAAGAAGTGTGTAATAGTTACTCTCCAAAAGCACATCGGAAAAGCCAGGTTTTTAAATCTTTCTTGAAGGCTAAAAGAGTGGGGGCTTGCCTGATTTCAATGGGCAGTGAGTTCCACAAACGGGGCGCCACAGCAGAAAAGGCCCTCTCCCTTGTTCCCACAAGGCGGGTCTGGGATACAGGCAGTGGCGACAGGAGGGCCTCCCCTGTTGATCGAAGAGATCGGGCAGGTTTATGGTAGGAGATACGGTCACGAAGGTAGGTGGGTCCCAAACCGTTTAGGGCTTTATAAATGATGGTCTGCACCTTGAATTGGGATCGGAAAGTGAACGGCAGCCAGTGGAGCTCCTTAAACAGGGGAGTAGATCTCTCCCTGTAACTCGCCCCCGTTATTAATCTGGCAGCCGAGCGTTGGACCAGTTGTAATTTCCGAGCCGTCTTCAAGGGAAGCCCCACGTAGAGCGCATTACAGTAGTCCAGTCTAGAGGTAACTAGGGCATGGACCACCGTGGTCAAGTCAGACTTCACGAGGTATGGTTGCAGTTGGCGCACAAGTTTGAGTTGTGTGAAAGCCCTCCCGGCCACTGCCGACACCTGAGCCTCAAGCATCAACGCTAAATCCAGGAGGACCCCCAAACTGCGGACCTGTGATTTCAGGGGGAGTGCAACCCTGTCCAGCACAGGTTGCCACCCGATACCCCGATCAGACGAGCGACTGACCAGGAGAGCCTCTGTCTTGTCAGGATTGATCCTCAGCTTGTTCCTCCTCATCCAGTCCGCCACAGCGGCCAGGCACTGGTTCAGCATCCGAGGGGCTTCCTTGGATTCAGATGGAAACGAGTAGTGGATTTGCGTGTCATCCGCGTAGAGATGGCAACGCCCTCCAAAACTCCGGATGACCTCTCCCAGCGGTTTCATGTAGATGTTAAATAGCATGGGGGATAAGATAGACCCTTGCAGGACCCCACAGGTCAAAGGCCAGGGGTCCGAGCAGGTATCCCCCAGCTTCATCATCTGGGAACAGCCCTCCAGGAAGGACCGAAGCCACAGCAAAACCGTGCCACCGAGTCCCATCCCGGCGAGCCTCCCCAGAAGGATACCATGGTCGATGGTATCGAAAGCCGCTGAGATGTCCAAGAGAACCAGCAGGGTCACACTCCCCCTGTCCAGCTCCCTGCGGAGGTCATCCACCAAGGCGACCAAGGCCGTCTCGGTGCTGTACCCAGGCCTAAAGCCAGACTGCGAGCGGTCCAGAAAATCAGTGTCGTCGAGGAACTCCCGGAGCTGCGTGGCAACCACCCGCTCCAGAACCTTGCCCAAAAATGGGAGGTTGGAAATTGGTCTGTAGTTGTTACATACAGATGGGTCTAAGGAGGTCTTTTTTAATAACGGTTTTACTACCGCCTGCTTAAAGCAGGATGGAACTGACCCCTGAACCAGGGAGGCATTTATTATAGCCACAAACCAATCCAACAACCCATCTTTGGCCAGCTTAACCAGCCAAGAAGGACAAGGATCCAGAGCGCAAGTGGTCGCCCTCACAGACCCAAGAATCCCATCCACGTCATCAGGAAGGACAAGCCGGAAAGAATCCCATAAAATCGAACAGACAGGTACCTCGGTTACCTCCGCTGGAACTACAGTTAAGCTGGAGTCCAACTCACGACGTATCTGAGCAACTTTGCCTGCAAAATGGTGCGCGAAATCGCTGCACCGAGTTGCCAAGTCATCAGGAAGCCCCTGGGTCTCAGGAGGCCGCAGGAGCTCCCCAACAACTCGGAACAACTCCGATGGCCTGTTGGCTGCAGACGCTATGCGGGCAGTCGTAAAAGCTTTCCTGGCTGCTCGCAGAGCCACGGAGTAAGCCTTAATAGCGGTTTTAGCCCGTGCTTGGTCAGACACATCCTGAGATTTCCTCCAGATGCACTCTAGTCCCCTCCTCGCACGCTTCATCACAGCCAGCTCCTCAGTGAACCAAGGAGTCGACGTGACTCTACGCAGCGAAAGGGGACGTTCGGGAGCGATCGTGTCAAGTGCCCTTGCCAACTCGCTGTTATAACGATCAGCCAGGACATCAACAGGATCGCCAGTCTCCAGAACAGGAAGATCCCCAAGAGACCTCAGGAGTCCATCCGGATCCATCAGCCTCCTGGGGCGGACCATCTTAATGGGTCCACCACTCCTGCAGAGGTTAGAAGCTACGGTGAAACTTAAACAGATCAGATGATGGTCAGACCATGACAATGGAAGAATATTTTGCTCTTCCACTCTGACTGTCCCACCGTCCACAATAAAAACCAGGTCCAACGTGTGTCCCGCCTGATGTGTGGGCCCAGATATAACTTGAGTCAGCCCCATGGTTGTCATGGCAACCATGAAATCCTGAGCTGCACCTGTCAAAGTGGTCTCGGCATGAATGTTAAAGTCCCCCAAAACTATGAGTTGTTGGGAGACCAGGGCTGAATTGGAGACCACTTCTGCTAGCTCGGACAGAGAGACTGCTGGGTCGCGGGGTGGACGGTACACCAGCAGAATCCCCAAGCTGTCTCGGGCTCCCACCTTCAGGAAGACACACTCAAACCTCGAAGACTGCGGAACGGCGCATCTGATCAGGGCGATGGACTGCCGAAAGATCACCGCAACTCCTCCTCCCCGCCCCCCAACCCTGGCCTGCTGATGCACCCCGATTCACACCACCCAGCTCGTCCAACCACGTCTCGGTGATGCAAGCCAGATCCGCTCCCTCATCCAGGATCAAATCCTGGATGACAGCTGTTTTACCGTTTACGGATCTGGCGTTCAAAAGCAAGACCTTAAGGCTGGGGGGTCTGTCCTGAAGACTACCACACCTATTCCTCTCCAGGGTCGCAAGAACTCTGTTGCGCTTCTCCCTGGGACACAGGTGACCGTTCTTCCTCCTCCCCCACACCACCTCTATAGAGCTCCACCCTTGAGATCCCGCTTCCCCCTGGTGGGTTGGCTGATTGAAGTTGTCATGTAACGGGGATAGTCAGCTGTCCTGAGAAGGAAAGCCTCCCAATGGGCTTGTTCGTTTAAGGAAGGAGCCTCCACTAATGACTGAAGTGCAGGAATAAGAGACACCGTGTCATGTGAAAAGTACAGACTGAACACACTTAAACTGCTGTAATTACAATTTACCAGCCTCGTGTGATAAAGTCCTTAGTGAACTTTCTATATTGTGTGTTCCAGTTCCAAAATGCAGTTACTTCTAAGAAGAATACTTCCTGAAACTATCCACAACTGCGCAGTTGGAGAATTATATTTTGGGACCCAAAGTACTGGCTGATCCAGAATATCGTTATAGTCATCAACTTTAGATCTTACTAGCATAGATAGAAAGGAGTAGAACTGTATAACATTGTTGCTCCCTTCCCTTGTTTTCCAGCTTCATCTGCTCTGGACCTGACTAGTCCTCAGTATTTGACTGAAGAAAACTGAGACATGTGAGGCTAAGCAATACCTGAGTATGGTCAAGCTAGCAAAAGTAATCAATAAGAAAGAACGCACAAGTTAGGAGGTGCTGCAGCAGCTTGCTTTTGACTGTGCTACCTGGGAAGGGCAAAATTCCATCCCCTCCTCCCTCTGCTAATAATAAACTACTTTTGCACTTTGAACTCAGTTTGTATGAATTAAAGTGAGAGGACGAGAATGAAATGGGAATATTTAAAAGCTGAAAGGTGTGATGACAGAAGATTAATCGAGACTGTTACAGCCAAATCAAGGAGGATATGGTAATATTTATTCAGGCCTTTTGTCTTGCTAAGTATAACAAGATTTCTGTTACATAGTTGGGAGGAGACATAACAATATTTTGAGTCCAGGGCTGCTGCTGTGTTGAAACCACAAACACGCTGTTTGAGTCTGCAATTTTAAAGAGAGTATTGTAATCTAAATTCTATTTAATAGCTTTTGCTCGTGAAGCTGTCAAGTCACAATGGCAAGCAATTGCTTGTTTACTGAAAATTCAGTTTTTATCCACCATCTCTTACAACAACAAATATATCCCCCTCAGGAGGCATTGCAGAGTTAAACTGCCTTCCTCTGTTATTGCATTAAATAATTATCACTAGAGAGAGGAAGGAGGTCAGTGAAAAAAATGGGAATCAGGGGATAACATCATCTTTGTTTTTTTATGGGGGTGAAAGAAAGGCCAGAATATTTTCTAGCTCTTGAATCCTGTCTATTAACAGAAGTTGTTTATGAAAGTCCGTGCAAAATACCAAAAGTGAACTGCAGGAGAATTTAATCATGGTTTGATCTGTCCTTTAGCCTTCCATATCTACTCTGTAATAAACCCTGTTGAGACTGCCCAGGCTTATTCTAAAGAAATAATTGCAGCCTAATTTTGCACAATGTTTGTGATGTCAGTGTTGATTCTAAGTTTAATCGCAATCAGCAATTTACTAGTTTTTCTCTCCAGCAGCCTTCCTGCTTCTGAATCTCATCCATATTTTCTTCTTTTATATTGTGGCTATTATTAAACCATGAAAATATAATCTTATGTGTGCACTGTGTTCTGTGAAATAATAATAAAAAAGCACATGAGTGAAAGTGGCATCATGGTGTGCATATCCATTTATTTATTTTTATGCCCATAGAATCACTTCATTTCAATATCAGCACATTTGAGATGTGCTGGAGAAAAGTGCTATGGATACCATGCACAACTTAAAAAGACAAATAACTCAGTCTAAGAGTAAATCAAGCCAGAAATCTTCCTAGAAGCCAAGATGGCCAAATGAAGACTGTTGTATTTGGACATATAATGAGAAAACACACATCACTCGGAAAGATAGCAATGCCTGGTAAGGTAGCAGCAGGAAAAGGGGAAAACCACATTTCAAATGGAGTGATTCAATCGAGGAAGCCACAGGTGCATAGCCTGCAAGACCTGAGCAGTGTTATTGAGGATAGGGTGATCTGTAGGTCTCTCAATCATAAGTCGATGTCAACAACAATCTAAGAAGAGCAAAGGAACATATCCACTTCGTTGTGATGACTCCAAATAGAGTTCCATTGAGAACACATTGATCCCAAATTGAAGTGGACTTAATGGCACTAAACAATCAGATGACAAATATGTCCAGAGGGAGGCAACTAAAATGATTAAAGGTCTGGAGACTATGCCCTACCAGGACCGTCTTAAAGAGCTGGGTATGTTTAGCCTGCAGAAGTGAAGATTGACAAGAGAAATGATAGCCAAGTACACATATTTGAAAGGATGTCATAAGGAAAAGGGAACAGGCTTATTTTCTGCTGTCCTGGAGTCTAGGATTTGGAGTAATGGGTTCAAATTACAGGAAAGGAGATCCCACCTGAACATTACGAAGAACTTCCTGACCATAAGAGCTGTTCAGCAAGGGAACTCTCTGCTTTAAAGTATGATGGAAGATCCTCCTTTGGAGGTTTTTAAACAGGAGACTGGATGGCCATTTGTCAGGCATGCTCTGATTATGCCTTTCCTGCATGGCAGGGTTTGGACCAAATGGCCCATGTGGTCTCTTTCAACTCTGTGATTCTGATTCTATGACACCTCTCACAAAGCTTAGGGAAGTTTTGAAAACTGCAGCTCTCATGTTGGCTGATGGTTTCTGAATGTTGTTGTTCCCAAAGGTAACTTCAAGGTTCTGCTGTCTGAGTCTTCCTGCTAAGAAAGAAATGAACTCTGAAACATCCAGAGAGTCATCATCTGGTCTCCTCCCTCCTGAAGAAGCAACGCCAGCCCACAGAGACAGGCTTAATTTGGGTTCAGCCCTTTTAACAAACTACCAGTGAGCTCTGCAAGCTTGGGAGCACCCAGTTGGGGAGTGGTTAGCTAGCCTGACCTGAATTGCTCCAACTTGCCCTGAGAGAGGCTTGCAGATGCAGTCTAACACCTCCTGGGTGGCCTAAGCTATTTCAAGCAGCTGTTGATAATGTTACCTTTCAGCAGAAGGGAAGGGCGTAGACGGCATGCCAGCACCAGCAACAAACACAGCGAGAGGATGTGCTTGGCAAACACACTGGGATTCCTCTGACAGGCAACAGCTCCTGTTTGTCCACTGCCACCAGGGTTACCAGATCAACAATTGGAAATAAGTTATTAAGCTGCAGCTTTGTTTGTTTGTGGAGAATTAAAGGGTACCTAAGAGGAGCTGGGACTTTAGACTATATTCTGCTCTTGAAGCCTGATCTCAGCTCTGGAATGTGGCACAAAGAAGAAAAGAAACTTGTAAAAAATTTTCATTTGGTTGTCTTTTGTTTGTGGTTGGGAAGCGACAAATATTTGTCATTATTCTTTCCTGTGTTGAAAAACAGATTTCCCAACAGTTGAGAACTCCCATTGAGAAGAAAAATTAACCATGAGAATGTTGTTCATCATTCTGCTGCTATTTGATGTCCTTATGTATTTCATAGGAAGTATTGCACTTGAATTACAACAGTTTCCTGTACAGGAAACCTGTCTTCAGAGAATAATCCCCCTGCATCACTTTGGGACTCGTAAATATGATAATAATGTTGTATGTGGAAGAATATTTATTTTCTCCTGCAGCAGAAGAAATCTGCTTTAATGATGTGTCCTCACATGCAAGGATTAAATAAATGGCTATGAATGCCATTTTGAACTATAATACCCTCCAACTGATTCAGTTTGGCAGAGACAGGCCCAATTAATCCTTTACTGTCCTATAATAAAACTAATAAAATAATAAAATAATAGTTTTTTTGCTTTGTTTAAATATCCCAGTTTTTATCTTTTCCAAGTTCTCTTTTTCTCTTTGACTTGCTCCAATTTCTGCAAACTGAGCTGAAAATGGCATGAGTAGTTTTGCTCGCAACTTGAGGAGGAAAGGAGTGGATTTTGCACTTCCAAGTGTGTTTAGCTAAAAGCAAACTACAACTGTCTCTTTGGGATTGTCCATTCTTCTTCATTCATTACATTTGTCATCTTGACCATACTCTGGTCTTGCTTTGCTACCGTGTTTCCCCAAAAATAAGACAGTGTTTTATATTAATTTTTGCTCCCAAAGATGCGCTAGGTCTTATTTTCAGGGGAAGTCTTATTTTTCCATGAAGAAGAATTCACATTTTTATTATGTACTGTACAGTAATTGTCATCACAAACCAGCATAACCAGACAAACTGTGAATCCTATCAAGAATTTCTTGTTACTACCATTGTTTCCATGTACAACAATCTATGGTATGTACATTTACCAATCCTGCATGCTTCCAAACAAAAACTTTTCTAGGTCTTACTTTTGGGGGAGGTCTTATATTTAGCAATTTAGCAAAATCTCTACTAGGTCTTATTTTCAGGGGATGTCTTATTTTTGGGAAAACGGTATGTTTCAGGGAAAAGGAGAGATATAAATAAATTAAACATTTCTTTATTTGATCTTGTTTTCATCCATGAAATGTATGAAATATGAAGGGAGAGTATGAAAATAAGAAAGAATGAAGCCATTAAAATTGATGTGATACTAAGTCAAGTTGAAAGGGGAATGTAGTAAGGAGTTGGGGAAAATGGTTCAAGACCTCTCAAAGAATGAAATACCAAGACCAGAGCAGTGATGCTGCCTCCAGCCTCCTTTCTAGGCCCAGACGGGGCTTTTTTTCAAGCAGTGGCGTCACCGCTCGGGCCTCAGAGACGGTGACATTGCCGCGGGAAAGAGCGCCTCAGTTGGGCTTAAAAAGGAGACCGGAGGCACCCCAAGGCGGGAAGGAGGCTGCCTCCTTCCCGGTGTCAGCCAGGATGCCTCCAACCTCCTGTTTTAGGGCCAGTCGCTGCCTCTGGGGCGCTCTTTCCCACAACGGATGCTGGAGGCAGTGACTGTGCCTAAAAAGGAGGGTGGAGGTGCCCTGTCTCAGGTGGGGAGGAGGTGGCCTCCTATCAGAGCCGGCCCTAGGTATTTTTCAAGTGTAGGCGAACAGAATTTTGGCGCCCCCCCCCAAACCAATCACTGAAAAATAAAAGCGTTGGATAAGCGAAAATGTTTGATAATAAAGAGGGATTAAGGAAAAGCCTATTAAACATCAAATTACATAAAGATTTTACAAATTAAGCACTAAAACATCACGTTTTACAACAAATCAACAGAAAAAGCAGTTCAATACCTTGCGGAGGCAGGCTGCAGGAGACACGAGTTGCCTCGATGGCGCCCCCAACAAGATGGCGCCACAGGCAACTGCCTAGTTGGCCTGGTGGTTGAACCGCCTCTGCCTCCTATTTAGGCCCAGCCGCTGCCTCTGACCTCTGGGGTGCTCTTTCTTGTGGCGGAAGCCAGAGGCGGTGGCTGGTTTCACACAAAACATTGGTAGGATATTTTCAGCTTGGGTTATGTTGCTAATGACAGAAAAAGGACTTGTTTCAAGCCTTGAAAAGTTAGCTTTTTGGAGTACATCTCCCAGAATCACCAGAGACCTATTTTGGTCAGATCTCACCTAGAATACTGTGTCCAGTTCTAAGCATCACAACCGAAGGAAAACTGACAACATATCCAGAGAAGGGCCACCAAAATGGTAAACAATCTGGAAACCAAGATCTATGAAGGGACCTGGTTATATTTAGCCTGGAGAAAGAGGTTTAGAGTCATGTTTATATATTTGAAAGGGTGTCATATTGAGAAAGGAGCAAACTTGTTTCCCGCTGCTCCAGAGATAGCACACGGAGCAATCGATTCAAACTCCAAGAATAGATATTCCACTTGAAACATTTGGAAAAACCCAACAGTAGGACAGTGGAATATGCCACCTCAGAGTGGAATACCTTTTCTGGAGGTTTTTAAGCAGAGTCCGGATGGTCATCTGTTGGGAGTGTTTTGATTGTGTGTTCCTGCATGGCAGAATGAGATTGGATTAGATTGGATGGCCCGGGAGATCTCTTTCCAATGGTGCTAGTTTGAGGATTGTGTGAGTGGCAGCCCTAAAAGTATTTCCCAGCTCTGTTCCTGGTTTGATATTTAATGCATTGGCTGGAAGCTTCACCAGGGTTTGAGCCTGGTGGGTGCCATTCTGGGAGCATTGAGAGCACACGAGCCCAGACCATTGGATAAGCCACTGCATCTTGCAGACTGGCAGGAGGAAGGGAATGGTGCGGAAAGGAAACAAATAGATGCTGTAGCCTTATCTTTTTGCTGCAGGGGATGGGTGTGGGATAAACTTTCCCCATCTGCTGCGACATGCCTCTATTTGTGATGAAAAGGGAGAAGGGATGAAATGGTTGGGTGAGAAAGAAACCTCATGAGCTGGACTATGCAACCTGATATGTGAAAATCTCTTGCTTGCCTTCAAAATTTTGAGCAATTGGTGACACGTCAGCTGCTGTCTTGCTATGTTTTGCCTTTGAAGCTCTAAGATTGAACCTTATTTACTTGAGCCAGGGAAGGGATACAGGTTTTTAATGACAAAGCACTTGTTGTCGACCGCGTTTTAGGGGATCGGGCCCTTAAGGAGAGACCCGATCTGGTCCTGAGAGAACGGACCTTGGCGGAGCCAATAGGAAAATATGAGCCGCAATACAACCTGAAGCCGAAATGAAGAAGGTCCGCCAAAGTTGAAGGAAAATTCCGCCAAGGAGTCTTTATTGAGCAATTCAGCTGAAAAGGACTCTAGTAGTGATCATTGAGTCTACTAGGGTACCACATAATCAAAATAAAGCCATATTTATACAAAGTTTCAGTCTGACAGCCCTTTGAATTTCCCGCCCCGCTCCCCCGCCCATCTGATCGCTGATAGGCTAGAACAGGGGTCCCCAAACTTTTTAAGCAGAGGGCCGGTCCACAATCCTTTGGACTGTTGAAGGGCCGAATTATCATTTGAAAAAAAAATCCAACAAATTCCTATGCACACTGCAAATGTCTTATTTGTAATGCAAAACAACAACAACAACAACAACGAAAGAACAATACAATATTTAAAAATGAAAACAATTTTAACCAACATAACCCTATCAGGATTTCAATGGGAAGTGTGGGCCTGCTTCTAGCCAATGAGATAGTCAAGTTAATTAGGACTGTTGTTGTTGTGTGCCTTCAAGTCATATCAGACTTTGGGTGAGCCTAAGTCTAAAATTATTTATTTATTCATTTACTACATTTATTTACTACATTTATATCCCACCCTTCTCACCCCGAAGGGGACTCAGAGCAGCTGTATGTACATACAATATATTATTAGCACAGCACAATATTAGCATTATATATCATCATATTGAACTATACCACTATACTGTAATATGTAATATATAACATATAATTAATATTATTATATGGTATTACTATTAGTATTATATTGTATAACATGATATTATTATCAATATTATATGTATATACAATATATTATATTATTAAAACTGATATAAAAATATTATATTATAAAACTGAGGGCGGGGGCCAGGTAAATGACCTTGGAGGGCCGCATCCGGCCCCCGGGCCTTAGTTTGGGGACCCCTGGGCTAGAAGGTTGAACGAGGCGGGCTTTCGTTTCCCGCCTTGCGCTGTTGGCCCAATAGGGAGCTGCTTTTTGTCCCCACTCGAGCCAATCAGGGAGGAGAAGGCGGGAGTTATTGGAACAATGAAGTGGCTGAGCAGGAAAGACCGGATTAATTCCTGCCCGGCCGATTTCTAAAGGGATTAATGACAGCAATTAAGGGTTCCTGTCACGTATACAGATTTCAGATATGCCTTGAGGTGTCAGAGGTGGAAGTAAAGGATGGGTGGTAATGAGCCATATTTACAGGCTCTGCAGGGCGCCTTCCTGAGGTGTCCTGGTTTTTCCTTTGGGTGAGATATGACAATGTTTGCCTTGGGGCGAATCACCTTTAGGTCAACACTCCGAATTCGGCGACTCAAACCCTATATTGTCCATGCAATCTGAATTTGATTGGGTTAAGCGGTGGCGGATTATCCTTTTGTTTTTGGGAAGGGAAGCCTGGGTCATAGGAACTGGGGTTCAGGTTGAGTTCAAAATATTTCCTATTTGGTTTCATGACTTGGCAATTATATGAAATAAAATGAAAAATAAAATAAAGTTGGAATATAAACCCTGCTGGGAAAAATACATATTTTCCGGGGATCCCAAAGAGTACAAATACATATAGGCAGATAGATAGATTTCATGGAAATAAGGGAGAATCCATAAAAGTGAGTTATATTGCATAAGGGGGAATCATGAATGATATAAACAATTGAAAATATTTGATAAGAACGAAGTTCATAACATCTGTGGAACCCAATATGGAAATTCATAAAAGTGGAGTTTTAGCAGCATGATTTTACAATTCATGAAGTTGTTATCTCTTGCCTCAGAGTGCAGGGATAATCCACAGTAAACTCCAGTAAAAAGTCTCAATCACCTTCTACTATAAATATATGGAATATAGAACATAAAGTCTTGATTTTTGAACTATCTTTTACAAAGTCCTGGGGGGGGGGGGGGGTGGTCACCTCGATCACACACTCAACACATGCTCAGAGAAACTAAAATCATAATGTGTTGTTGAAGGCTTTCATGGCCGGAATCACTGGGTTGTTGTGAATTTTCCAAGCTGTATGGCCATATTCCAGAAGCATTCTCTCCTGACGTTTCACCCACTTCTATGGCAGGCATCCTCAGAGGTTGTGAAGTCTGTTGGAAACTAGGCAAGTAGGGTTTATATATCCGTGGAAGGTCCATGGTGGGAGAAAGAACTCATTATAATCCTCACCACCATCACTTTTTGTCCTTTCCCAGGGAGGCTAGAATGCCACCCCCCGCTGTCCTTTCAAAATCCCTTTTATTCAGGCAGGCTTTTAAAGCAGAAAGTTTTTAAGAATGAACCAGGGATGCTGTTTTGACTTGTTTATAACAGCACTCCATGCAGTCATGCTGGCCACGTGACCTTGGAGGTGTCTACAGACAACACCGGCTCTTCGATTTAGAAATGGAGATGAGCACCAACCCCCAGAGTCAGACATGACTAGACTTAACGTCAGGGGAAACCTTTACCTTTACTACAGTGATTGTAACTGACTTCTTTTAATAATTATAGGTTTAATTCTATTTTAATATTTATATGTTATAGATTTTTGATTGCATTGTTTTTAATGTTGTTGGCAGCTTTGGGTATTGATCAAGATAGGAAAGCAGGATATAAATATAATAAGGAAGCAGACGAAATGATAGATCACATCCTCAATTGCTGCAAGAAGATTGCATAGACAGACTACAAGGAGAGACACAATATTGTTGCTTAAATGATCCATTGGAACTTGTGCCACAAATACCATCTGCCTGTGACAAAGAACTGGTGGGATCACAAGGTTACAAGCCAGTAAATGTGGTCCCAGTGGTGATTGGCACACTGGGTGCAGTGCCTAAAGATCTTGGCCTGCACTTAAATACAGTCAGCCCTGACAAAATTACCATCTGTCAGCTGCAAAAGGCCACTCTACTTGGATCTGTTTGCATTATTCGCCAATACATCAACACAGACATTTGAGACGTGTGATCCAATACAACAGCCAGCATAGTCATCTTGTTTACTGTGTTAAAATAATAATATCAGGACTTCCCATCTTTGTAGTTCTATAAGGAAAGTCTAAAGCATTGTAATTTTCAGATATCTTTCCAGGCCACAAATGGGTAGCAAAAAGCCTCAGAAATTGAGCCCCTGGCCACCATCACTTAAGGTTTAAACTTAGCTACCAGATAAAGCCCTACCTTACCTTTACACCCATTTCACATATATTGTTATGAGTGGCAGCATTAGCATTATTTTGTCTCACTCTTCAGGAGATAATGGCTCAGAGAGGAACTTGCTGAACTGCCCTCAGGTTTTCAATTTAGAAGACACAACAGGAACAAAGACTAGTAGGGCGGGATGAAGAAAGATGCAGGCATTCACCCTTAGTCACACTGTCATTATCAAACTACAAATTAGATTAAATGTCATCATCATAGGCAATCACTCATGGCTGAGTACAGTTGTTTTCCATGGGTAGATTAAACACATTGTGTGAACTTTAAGGTTATTGTCTTTTTAAAAAAATAAAACATACAACCCGCCAATAAATAGGCAGGGGCCGAATCAGGATTTAAGTCCACAGTAAACTCAAAATAGTGAAGAGTAGAGACATCACACTGGCAAAGAAGGTCCGCATAGTTAAAGCAATGGTATTCCCCATAGCAACCTATGGATGTGAGAGCTGGACCATAAGGAAGACTGAGCGAAGGAAGATAGACGCTTCTGAACTGTGGTGTTGGAGGAAAACTCTGAGAGTGCCTTGGGTTGCAAGAAGATCCAACCAGTCTATCCTCCAGGAAATAATGCCCAGCTGATCACTGGAGGGAAGGATATTAGAGGCATAGGTGAAGTACTTTGGCCACATAAATAGAAGAGAGGAAAGCTTGGAAAAGAGAATGATGCTGGGGGAAAATGGAAGGAAAAAGGAAGAGAGGCTGACAGAGGGCAAGATGGATGGATGGATGGTATCCTTGAATTGACTGGCTTGACCTTGAAGAAGCTGGCGGTGGCCACAGCTGACAGGATGCTCTGACCTGGGCTGGTCCATGAAGTCACAAAGAGTCGGAAGCGACTGAATGAATAAACTACAACAAAGCTCAAACCTCTCCTCTATCTTGCCCCTCCCCAATTTGTCTCCTTTCTCTGGATTGGCACTAGAAATAAGGGGGGAATATTCTAGGATTATATCCACACATTCTGCATCCACAGATTCAACCAACCATGACTTGAAAATATTATCCTCCAAAAATCATCCTCTTATCTTGCTATTTTATATAAGGAACCTCATTTTGCTATGCCATTGTATATAATGGGACTTGGGGATCCATGGATTTTGGTATCCATGGAGATTCTATAACCAAACTCCAGCAGATACCAAGGGTCTGCTCTACCTGAGCAATGGCTTCATACTGTAGCATCTTATGGAAGCGCTGGAATTTCCTAAGGCAAGTAGGGCTTTGAATGCGATTTCCTGCTTCTTAGCGGGGGGTTGGACTAGATGGCCCATGAGGTCTCTTCCAACTCTACTATTCTATGATTCTATGATTCTATGGTTCCAGCTATTGTTACTGTAGAGTTCACTGCCATTTGCCAAAGAAGCAATTCATCCCTTCTTGATAGCCCACTGATTGGGCAAAAGGTGAGAAGCCAGGAGGTAATGATTAACGGAGGGTCCTTCCAGACTGACCCTATATCCCAGGATCTGATCCCAGGTTTTCTGTTTTTCCCAGATTTCCTGACAGTAGGGACTCATATAATCCAGTTTAATGCAGATCTGATCCTGAGATCTGATCCTGGGATATAGGGCCTGTCTGAAAGGGCCCTGAGTTACATACTATAGTTATAGATCTGCTTTCCTTCCATTATTTCAATTTCCTTCCATATTTTTCATGAACCTCAAAATAGTGGGGTCTGAATGGACTTGACATCTTCCCCAATACTAGTTTGTGAAGCTTGAGTGCACTCAAATACACCCAATGATCTAGCAAAATTGAATCACCGAGATTTTTACATACGAATTGAGCCTCCTCTGGAATTATCAATCAGAAAGTGTATTAAATCTACCAAGCACTACAGCTATTATCATTGAGGTTTCCAGGAATAACAAAAGCTGCATGTAATCTGCTTTATCAGATTTGCTTTTGAGTAAATCACGAAGAGGTGACATCTAAGGACACATTTTGTTTACAAATATTTTCTTATTTAAGGATTTCAAAATGAATGGATAGGAAAACTATGAGTACCAGCAATATGGGCTAAAACTTGCCTGCCGGTGCTGAATCTTTCCTAGTTTAAAAACAGTTCTGGCATTTTGCAACGCAAAATGTCATGCAGCTCATGACACCTTCACCAACCCACACGTCATCACGTGATTTATGAGTTTATACTCCTGTATGCTTGCAGACGTGTTTATGGCTTCTTTTTTTTGGCTGTGCTCAATGTCCATGTGTTGGTGACTTTTGTATAGACAAGTGGCACACTCTTGCAACAGAACTGGTTTGGCCAGATTTCCTTCCGGTCTTCCCCTTGGGCAAGATTGGAAGGAGTGGCTTCACAGACAGCGATTAGAGGTCTCTTATTTCTGGCTGTCCTTGCCCAGACTGATGGCCAGCTATTTACATTTGGAAGGGAAGTCAATTTTCATTGCTCGTGTACACAGCTGTGAACAGCTGCAGACGTTCATCCGGAAAAGTTATGGCATAGCTGTGTAGCTTTGCTGCAGTGTCTATTAGGTAGGTTTTACTGAAACAACAAATCCCAAGGAAAAATTCATCGAAGTTTCCTCCCCCAGCTCCATTTCCCCCCCCCCCCTTGAAAGAGACAAAGTTTGAAAAGTCTGTTCCAGTTTACTCTGTTTACGATTTCATTTGTTCCCTCCCACTACTAGTGAATTACTGAGCTGGCAACCCCATGCATTTCATAGGGTTTTCTTAAGCAAGCATTACTCACTAGTGGTTTTGCAGTTCCTTCTTCCAAAATAGAAAGTGGTAATCCAAGTACAACCAGGGTTGATCCTGCTTAGTTTCTAAGATTAGTTGAGATCCAGTGCCTTTACAGGATTTAGGCTAGTGAAAAAAAATACACCTATTTTGCTGATAACCCAGTTCTTTACATGTCTTCACAGGAATAAATCTGAAAGCCTTCAATGGTGGTTGCTTCAAATAGCAGTGGCTGACAGCTCCCATTCTGGTGGGATCGTGAATTTTCCCATTTAATCTGAATTTTGAATTGCTATCCGAGGCCCCATCCACACAGCTGAATAAAATCCCACATTATCAGCTTTGAACTGGAAAATATGGCAGTGTGGACTCTGATAACCCAGTTCAAAGCAGATATTGTGGGATTTTCTGCCTTGATATTCTGGGTTATATGGTTGTGTGAAAGGGCCCCAAGTCACTGGCAACATGGAGAGCTCCTTTAAAGTTTAAACTAAAACCTGGATCAGATTCATCGCTTCAATGATAGGTGAGTTATCAACCATTATCGTATGGGTGTGCACTTGTGGAAAACTAGAAAGCTGCATTAGTTCCCAATTGCAGCAAAAAAATTTACTAAAACATTCCCTCAAAGGCTCACAAATAACCTTCAGAGGTATGGAGCATTCGTGGCATGGTCTTGGGGGTCCTGGTCCATTTTAGGGTGAAGAGAGAGGCCTTTTTAAAAAAAGTTAGTTATGATTCGGCCCACCAAGTTCATTTATCTGGTCCCCACCGTGAACGTTGAACTTGCCACTGACATTTGTACCTTTCTGTACAAAAAGAGAAAGAAAGGTAGGTAGGAAACAGTGGAGGAAAGCATTCAGAAAGCATGTGTAGTGGTTTGAACCTAAGACTATGGTTCTGAACCCACTGGGTGAATTTAAGGAAGTCACACTTTCTCAGCCTCAGAAGGAGACAAAGGTAAATCCCCTTTGAATAAATCTTAAGAAGAAGACTCTGTGATAGGGTTGCTTTTGGGTCGCCCTAATTCTGAAATGACATGAAGGTACACAACAACAACAACAACAACAACAACAACTATAGTTTGCTCCCCACCACAACAGTCTGAGGGACAGCGAACTGGCCCTCTGTTTAAAAAGTTTGAGAATCTCTGCCATAGAGTCTAAATTAGTCTGGGAAGGGGGACAACATGTTGTGGATCTACACCCAACATGACTCTCCACAAAATACCTTCTGCAAAACTGTGCAAATAGGCCCGTGAACATTAGAACCCAGAAAGAATCTATATGACATTATATGACTTTATTTATTTATTTATTTATTTATTTATTTATTTATTTATTTATTACATCATTTCTACCCCGCCCTTCTCACTCCTCAGGGGACTCAGGGCAGCTTACAACATGAACATATACATTAAAACAATTTATATCAAATTTAAAAATCCATTTAGATTAAAAATTACATTAAAATTGAGAGCTTACATTAAAACCCTGCATAGTTATACGTATAAATATAAACATATAAACTTTGACTAGCTTGCACCATAAAAGCACCATACATTAGCAGGGGGTAGCATAAAATGATATTATAAATAGAGATGATCCAGCAGGTGTGACCCAACCAGCATATTCAATTTGTTCTCCAAGTGCAACACTACACATTGGCTGGTTGGTCCAAAGGTTGTTACGCAAACAAGGTATACAGCAGAATACATATTGACACTTCCAACAAATACCAGCACAACAGTATTTATTCACAGTACACTCGACCTGAAAGTGAAGTGCGCCTTTCATTTTAATCCAGGGCAAAAACCAAACCAGACCAAAACAATGTATCAAAAGTTTAGGAAGTAATCTCTAAACTTCCAAAGTTACATAAAAGTCAGCTATGCAACATTACTGCTGATATTCAAAACCCATAATTTAAAAGAGAAATCAAGCATGAGATCTGGCCACTTTTGACTTGCAGACTTCTTAATATAAAATTAATTTATTTTCTCCAACCCCTTAACGTCATTTTCATTTTACTGCTTCCAAATAAAAGACCTTTCATCTAGCTGGGCATTCCTATTCCTCCTCCAAATCTAAGTCTTTGGTAAAAAAAAAACAACAATATTAATAATCGCTTGCTGCCTTGAGTACCTAGGAGGCCTCATGTATTCTTTCAAAGAGTCTCTGGTTCTGAATGACATGAGTATGAGGATGATGATCATCATCACAGTCTCTCACGATAGGAATGATGGCAGAGGGAGTGACTTCAATGAGAAAAAAAATGATTTTTTCCTCTTTGATCCCTGGCCAGACTGTAAAACAAACAGGCCTTGCCTTGCCAGCTTCTTCCTCTCCTCCTTTTCTGCTGCCCTTGTGTGTTTGGCTCTGTTTAATCTCATAGTCACTGTGTAATCATGGAATGCTAGCAATATAATGATGCTATTACATGCTTTGTAATTGTCCTCAATTTATGGATAAGAACCTAAGGTGACTTTATCATGGGCAAAGTTGTATTCTAAAGAGGTCTGCCATTATCTTCCTCTGAGACTGAGAGAGTGTGATTGGCCAAAATTCTGCCAGTTGGTTTTGAAGGCCAAATGTGAAATAAAAACCTGGGTTATGAGTCTCCTAGGGTGGATCTATTACAGTTAAACTGGTGTCAGGCTGCAGAAATAATGCAGCTTGGCTCCACTATAATTGCCAAGCCTCAGTGCTATGGAATTGTGGAAGTTGTAGGTTTATAAGGTCTTTAGTCTTCTCTGTTAAAGAGTGCTGGTGCCTCACCAAACTACAATTTCCAGGATTCCATAGTGTTCTCGAATAATCAACAACCTCCCCAAAAATATGAATTATATAGAATTATATTGACATCCATGAACTGAATTGTTTAGCTGATGGGCTGCAACTTCACCAGCCCAAGCCACCGTCAGGCTGCAACTGTCACCAGGTCTAGATCTGGCCAGCTGTATCTCCAATTAACCCCAGATCTGGCCAGATGCAATTCCCATCAGCCTCAGATCTCTCAGGTGCCCCCAGGCAGGGCTGGCCCAAAGCGGAGGCCACTGAGGCAGCTGCTTCGGGCGCACGGTCCCTGGGGGCGCTGTGGAGGTCCCCCCCCCCGCCTCCCGTCCCGCTCGCCCTGGCCCCGCCTCCCACACTGCAAAAGAGGTGGGGTCCAGGCGAGCAGTGCGGAGGCGGGACCAGGGCGCTGAAGTGAAGTTGCATGGCCACGCCTCCCACAGTGCGGGGGGGGCGGGGCGCAATTTTTCCCTTCGCTTAATAATTATATTTATCTTGGACCGGCCCTGCCCCCAGATATGGGTCAGAGTAAATTGCATGTATGCTCTTAACTGGTCAGATGGGCCAGCCTTTTTGTTGAGTGCAATTCCCACCATCCCCCGGCTATGTAGTGAAGGGTTAGGGAAGTTGGAAGGTGCAACCTGGTATGTAGGGTGAGCCATTTGATTGATTATCAGGATAGGAACACCTTTGATAGTGGGCAGGACTCATGTTGCTCTCCAAATGTGACTGGATTTCAACTCCCATTATCCTCTATCATGCCAGTATTATAAGTTGGATAATGAAGGATATGTGCACCAGGTTAGATACAGATCCATCATCAGTGGTATTGACACTGTTCTCTGGATGTGTATGGACTACAACTCCTAGCATCCCCTGTCAATCTCCCCTCATACTTCAGCAGTGTTTTAAGTTGGTCATAATGAGTACATGTGCCAGGCTTGGTCCAGATCCATCATTGTTGGGATTGACATGATTCTGCGGGAGTAGTTGGACTACAACCCCCACTATCCTCTATCAACCCCTGCCCAAATCCCATCAATATTTTTTGTTGGATCATGAAGGATATGAGTACCAAGTATGGCCCAAGTCCATCAAACCATGTAGATAGATAGATAGATAGATAGATAGATAGATAGATAGATAGATAGGATAGATAATTTGTAGTAGATATTGAGCAGTATTGTAATATTATTAGTTAGAAGGTACATATAAACACAATGTTAACAATGACGCTCTGGCAGCTGAGGTGGATTTTGTCCACTTCAGTGTTTTGAGCAGTTGCTCCAGCTGCGCCTCACCTGAAATATTAGTAAATAAACTGAAACTTTTTAAAATGGCAATATGCCTCTAGCGGTCTTCCTGCCAAAGAAACCAAGCTTGGCTAAGCACTGAACCCTGGAACGTCTCCCTGTTTAGAAAAGGGGAGTTGAGGGTAACAATATGTTAAATGTCTATGATGGAAATATCTGGGACTTCAAAGTGTTTTACATTGGCTGGATCTTGTGTTTACGATGACTCTCACTTGGCAAAAGCACAGGTTTTTCTTGCCTCCCACTCCTCTTCACTGTCCTGATATTATGAGAAGGGTGTCTTTTTAAGTTGATATGTTTTCTTGACCTCTAAAGTTATCTGATTCATCTTGGGGGGAAACGTCTCCACCAAATTAACTGGAGCTCAGAGAAGTGCTTCAAAAGCCAGCTCACTCCTCCTGAGCTGGCAGCTGGGTGAATGAGATCCATAGTCCTGTCAGATGGATGGCTGCATGAATGTGTTGATGCTGGAGCAGAAGCCCGTTGTACTCGGCACACGTAGTAGCGCCTCTCCACCAGATCGTTTTCTGGTGCTGTCTGTGCACGGTCCTTCAGTGTTGTTGAGAAACTTCTTGGAACCAGTACTGAAAATGGATTTGGCACACTTTGGAAGCCGGCGGGCTATACTTCTGGGCCAAGTAATGGTTTTCCTATGAAGGAGAAAGGACATGTTGCCATCCTCAAAATTTCAGTATGACTCAATATCCCGTTTTACTTAGCATATTCCAAAAATATTCTGCCAAAGATGTTTCTGGGCCCTCCAGTCCTATTATTTGGTATTCTTCCAGAACAAGTATACTCAAAACATAGGATTTGCTATTATCTGCTGTTTCATGTACCATGGGAATGTGTCTCCTGAGGATGTGGGGGTCACACTTAGTAGACCACAAGCTAAACATGTGACAATTTCTAGAGCCTATATTGTGGGAAGTCATAGTAAAGGTAAAAGTAAAGGTTTTCCCCTGACATTAAGTCCTGTCATGTCTGACTCTGGGTGTTGGTGCTCATTTCCATTTCTAAGCCAAAGAGCCGGCTTTGTCCGTAGACACCTCCAAGGTCATGTGGCCAGCATGATTGCATGGAGCGCTGTTACTTTCTCGCTGGAACGGTACCTATTGATCTAATCACATTTGCATGGTTTCAAACTGCTAGGTTGGCAGAAGCTGGGGCTGTGTATTACCAAAGTCATTATTATTATTATTATTATTATTATTATTATTATTATTATTATTGTGTTGCGGACAACCGTGAAAATAAATACAATCTGGCTCCAAGTATTCAAAAACACTAAAATCAGAATATATAAAAATTAATGTGGTATAATAAAACAGAACAATACAATCTCTAAAATCAGAACACTAAATAAAGAACAACAATCTGAAAATTCCACACAGGTCAGGGCCAGCTAACACCTCCCAACAAAGTATTACCATCATCAAAGTCTGGCAAATCCTCTGTTTTCTCAGGGCCACAGACAGTAGAAGCACATAAAATATCGCAAACAACACCACTCAGAAAACAAGGGAATTCCAGACAGGAAACAATCAGGGCCAGCTAACACCTCCCAAAAAAAAATCACTCAGGGAGGAAACAGCCAGGCTTTAAAGCTGCAAGGCCATTACATCCTAATCATTTTTCCTAATTGCAGCATTCATACTTGCCTCCAACAGACAAAAAAAAATCAGAAATATGGTATATTTACAACCTTTAGGAAATAATATCCCGATAGCGCAGCGTGTTAAAGCGCTGAGCTGCTGAACTTCTGGAACGAAAGGCCGCAGGTTTGAATTGGGGGAGTGGAGAGAGCCCCCACTGTTAGCCCCAGCTTCTGTCAACCCAGAAGTTCAAAAACATACAAATGTGAGTGCATCAATAGGTACTGCTCCGGTGGGAAGGTAATGCCGCTCCATGCAGTCATCCCACATGACCTTGGAGGAGTCTACGGACAACGCGGGCTCTTTGGTTTAGAAATGGAGATGAGCACCAACCCCCAGAGTCAGGGGAAAAGGTTTACCCTTTACCTTAACTACCACCAATTCCTCAATACTTTATTTCCCATACACAGCAACGCGTGGCCGGGCACAGCTAGTATTATATGGAATGTGAGAAAATCGAAGTAACTAGACATGGTAAAACAAGAAATGGAGAATATAAACATTACTATAATTTCAGTGAGCAAGCTAAAGTGGACAGGGTTAGAACATTTTGAGTCAGATAATTACACACTGTTTTACTGTTTATTATCTTATTCATTGATTTTTTTTTTACTGACATGATTATATACACGAAGTTGAATAAAACAGAAATGTCACTGTCTCTTTTCTGGCCATAATTGTTTCATTTTATGATTATTATTGAAAGTAATTTGGGGATAGTTAAACAATGATCCATACCAGGTGTCAAATAGATATGCCACTGAGTATATAAAATTCAAGCCCAAGAATACGGACCTGAACAAAAAAAAATCAAGTGATTAATTTATTTCTGGTTTGCCTTATTTCAAGGCGTTAAGAGTTCAAGAGTTCATTGTTGTTGTGTGCGACCGTATAAAATATAGAAATTGCTTTCTCTAGTTGAGAACTAGCAGTGGTATTCAAAAGCAGCATGGGTAGTTAACAGATAGTTGAGATGTCGAAGGCTTTCATGGCCAGAACTGTTATCGACCGCGTTTCTGGGGGATCGGGCCCCTTAAGGAGAGAGCCGATCCGGTCCTGAGGGAACGGACCCTGGCGAAGCCAAAAGAGGAATATAAGCCGCAATACAACCTGAAGCCGAAATGAAGAAGGTCCGCCAAGTTGAAGGAAAAATCCGCCAAGGAGTTTTTATTGAGCAATTCAGCTGAAAAGGACGCTAATAGTGATCATTCAATCTACTAGCGTAACATATGTTTCAAATAAAGCCATATTTATACAATGTTTTGGTCTGACAGCCCTTTGAATCTCCCGCCCCGCTTCCCCGCCCATCTGATCGTGGATAGGCTAGAAGGTTGAATGAGGCGGGCTTTCGTTTCCCGCCTTGCTCTGCTGGCCCAATGGGGAGCCGCTTATTGTCCCCATTCGGGCCAATCAGAGAGGAGGAGGCGGGAGCTATTGAGACAAAGAGGTGACCGGACAGGAAACATCTGATTAATTCTGGCCCAGCCGATTTCTAAAGGAATTAATGACACCCATCAAGGATGTCCGGGGTCCTGTCACGTTCACAGATTTTAGATATGTCTTTGGGATGTCAGACGGGAAGTGGTGATGGGTGGTGATGAGCCATCATTGACGGCCCCACAGGGTGCCTTCCTGCGGCGTCCTGGCCTGAGATGTGACAATGTTTGCCTTGGGGGCGAGTCACCTTTAGTTTGGTGACTCGCCCTATATTGTCCATGCGATCGGAATGAGATGGGATTAAACTGTGGCAGATTATCCTTTTGTTCTTGGGAAGGGAGGTCTGAGTCATGGGGCTAGAGTTCAGGTTGGGGTCATAATATTTCCCATTTGATTTCATGATCTGACAATTATATGGGATAAAATGAAAATTAAAATAAAGTTGGAACATAAACCCAGCTGGGAAAAACACATATTTTCCGGGGATCCCAAAGAGTATAAATACATATTAGCCGATAGGTAGATTTCAAGGAAATAAAGGAGAATCCATAAAGGTAGGTGACATTGCATAAAGGGGAATCATGAATGATATAAACAATAGAAAACATTTGATAAAAACGAAGTTTACAACATCTGGGGAACCCAATATAGAAGTGGAGTCCTAACAGTATGATTTCACAATTCATGAAGTTGTTATCTCTTGCCTCAGAGTGCAGGGATAATCCACAGTAAACTCCAGTAAAAAGTCCCAATCACCTTCTACTATAAATATATGGAATATAGAACATAAAGTCTTGATTTTTGAACTATCTTTTACAAAGTCCTGGAGGGGAGGTCACCTCGATCACATTTTCCCCCCTTCGGGGCTTGGAAATGGCTATGAACATTTCCCAAAGCCCCGACATTTCACTGCATGCAGGGCCTCTGCCTTGGTAGATCAGATTGTGCCTTTTTGTTGGAGGGCAGGAGCTTGAAGAGGTGAAAGCTGAGGTTCAGTCAGTGGTGGGTGATCCCATGGTGTTGAAACAGATGTCCCTTGGTCTGGAGTCATGGGAAATGGAGCATGAAGGTGGAGGTGGTGAGGGCTGGGGATGATGGAGGCTGTGATGCAGTACTCCCATTTGGCTGCCTTTTCTTGGCTGCAGCTTGGGCCCCCCTTTGTAGTTGGCAGCTGGGGGCAACTGGGCACAGCTTCTGCGCCTCACAGCACGGCGCCTCCTGGTGACTGCAGGCAGGTCCAGCACTCCAACAGAGGAGACGGAAAGGAGAGAGTGCCTAGGGAAACTAAGGACAGATTATAAGCCCCCCTCCCTCCCGTGGTGGGGTTAGTCAGGGAAGTCACTCATACCTTGTGAGGGCTCCAGCAGTCCTGGGGTCCTTCTTTGGCACAGCTCTGGTGAAAGTGGAACATCCTTCCCTCATGGTGGTCACTGGTAGAATCCTGTTCATTTCTTCTGGGACATCTTCTGCCATGGCGGCCAATTCTGTCCCCTGGTGATGTCATGAGGGCCTCCTTGGCAGCGTCAAAGGCAGACCTGCACTCAGTAGCCCTTTGCCAGGGCAGAACCAGGCCAGCTGGAGGGCACCATACGGTGGTCTGGCCATAAAAGCCTGCCATGTGCAAGAATCCTTTCAGCAGTGTCTTAGTCTCTAGCCCCTGAGCCAGGCAGATGGGGCTGCTTCCCCCGTGGGGGTCTCAGATCAGCCACAGGTGGGGCTGTCTCTTCTGGGTGACTGGGGGTCCGGGCTTACCCTCACAGGACCATCTCCAATGGCCTCTGAGTTCTAGCTGCTGCATGAAATCCACAGCGCACTCCGAGAGCCCCTACCCAGGTCTTAGAACTGTTCATGGTGGCAGGTATGGATTATGGGTCTTGCAGTCTGGTCTGATGTCCTCAGTCAGGTGGTTGGGTCCGGTCCTCTGGATCTCTTCAGCTGTGCCTGGAAGGTCCCCTGGACTCTGTACTGCCCCCCCTCATAATTAAAGGCAGTTAGAGGGATTTTTTTTAAAACATTCACACGCATGCACTCAGGGAAAGGGAGGGAGAAGGACCCGAAAGGAAGAAAGGAGATTGTTGGGGAACTGTGGAGAGTGAAAGAGTGCCTTCACTATAAAAGTAAACCAGGATTTTGACTGAATGTTTATAAGGAGAAATGGGGATGCTGGGAAGGAAGGGGGGGGGGAGCTTTGAAAAAGGAGAATGTTGAAGTGCATTTCGGCCTAGGAAAACATGAAGTGGAAGAGAGAGAGAGAGAGAGAAAAAAAACTCACATATAGAAAAATACATCAATTCTTCCATCCCCCCCCTTTTCTCTCTAAGATAAGGGAGGCTTGAGGAGAGAGAGACAAGAAAAAGTTAAAACCACAGAAGCAGCAGGTTTTCTCTGGGGGGGGGGGGTCTCACAAAATATTAGGGCTTGAACCTTTGAAAATAGGGAGGTGAGATGGCACAGAAGAAAAGGGAGAGAGAGAGAGCATAGCACTAAGCTAGTCCATTCCAGCCCTCCTTCCCAGAAAACTATATATCACTGGTGGCTTTTAAGGCAAAGGGATGAGTAGAGAAGAGTTTACAGCCCACACATTACATAAACACACAAAATTTAATCAACACTTTTCTGGGAGTCCCCTTCCCCCACCCAAATCCTTTGCCATGCTTCCCAGATGGGAGAGAAAGAAAAAGGGGAAATTAAGAAACAGAAGCGGCTAAAGGAATGGCCCCCCTCCCCCCTTTTGTAAGGACCAAAGGAAATATAAGACAACACTGAGGTAAAATCTTAGGGATAGTGTCTAGAAAATGGGAACAAAGGGAAATAAGGGATTTTAAAAGGTGAGAAGAGAGGAAGGAGAGGAGAAATGGATTTGAGATTTGAGGGAGAGAGAGAGATTTTCACTCAGGCCGGGGAAGAGAGAGAGAGAAAAGAAAAAAAAGGGTACAATTTGAGGGTAGGCAAGGCAGAATATCAAGTTGGAGAAGATTTGATTTGAAAGAAGGAAGCAATCCTTGGAGAACTATAGATCTTGGTGGCAGGCTTCAGGACTGAATCTTCTCCCCCCTTTGCCCCTCCAAAAACAGGAAGAGGAAAAAAGTGTCCTCTTTGCACAATCTCCCCGTGGCCCCTCCTTCTCCTCTCTCTCCAAGAGAGGAATGAGCGCAGAGAGAGAGAGAGAGAGAGAGAGAGAGAGAGCCTGGTGGGGGCAAGAGAAGGAGGGGGGTGGTGGGGCGATTCTTCCCATCTGAGGAAAACTCAGAATGTGGCAGGAGTTGAGTGGCAGGGGCAGATACAATTTGGGGGGGGGGGGGGCATCAGGCTTCAAAGGAACGGCTGGGATGGGGGCTGAGAGAGTGTGAACAGTGTTTTGGATCAGGTGTGTTTCGGGGTGAGAGGGGAGGGGGCTGGGAGCCCTCCTTCACGTTAGACTGGGCTGAACTCTCTGGAGGGGAATTTCTTGGGGGGGGGGGATCCCTGAAGTAAGGGTTCCCTTGGAAGGCCAATTTGGGAGTCCTGGATCAGTGTAGGACTCAGGGTGAGGAGAAAAGGTGGGGATGGGGATTGGAGGAGGGGGCTGATGGGGTGGGGAGAAGGCAAGCAAATGTGTCCAGAAAATCCTCTGGAGGAGGGGGTAAGGGGAAAAGGGTCTAGGGGGGAATCTTTGGGGGGCTGTTTTTGGAGCCCAAATCTCTGCATGGGAAGACGTGGGCCCCCCTCCCCCCCTCCGATTCTCTCCCTGGCTTAGGGCCATGAACATTGCAGCATAAGCAAGTTGGGACCACTTGCCCTCCCCCTGGCGAGTCACCTTAGGTCAACACTCCGAATTCGGCGACTCAAACGGGGGGGCAAGCTGTTCCCCCTTCAAGGGCCACAAGGGGCCACTTATGTGCTCTGAGTTAGCCCAACCTGGCCTGCACCATGTTTTTTGATGCAAAGCCCACCCCAATTGGCCAGGATCTTGCCCAAAGGAGAATCCCTGGGGATGTCTGCTGGGGTGGGACACCCTAGACGTGCTGAACAAACACCCATTCTTGGCTCATCCCCTGCCCAGTACCTGACAGTTAACGGAGTAACGACTCACCCAACCGGCCAGGTCAGCTCGTCCTACCGAGAGTTCCCTTCACCAAGACTGGATGGCTGGCGTCCGTGGAATCCACAGGTGCCCCGGGAACACAATCGTTCCCCTACCCCGCGATTCTTGAACCTGTAATCTTACAAGCCAGACTGTTCTCACACGTCCCCCGGGTGCCAGATCTTCCCGTGTTTCACCAGGAATTTGTTACCGAGCCCTGATCCGAAGTGCAATACCTCCAGGACTCCGCCCACCTGGGTCTCAACAACGGGGCCGGTTCCCTTTTATTTTTTACAGGGCGTCCCCTGTTTCACGTTGGCGCCTTTCCTTCGAGGAGCTAAAAATCTGCTTCCTCCTATCTGGCTCCTTTGTTCAGTACCCCGAATCAGATCTAGAGAGAGAAAGGGACTGCCAGAGAAATTTGGATGTGAAATGAGGTCAAATTGTTGGTCGGAGGGCCCTCCTTGCAGCCGTTTCTCTCCCCAACCTGTCCCAGAATATCTGGACCAAGGTCGCCGCTTGGAATTTTAGCCTAAAAAATTGATTTTTGGAACTTCCAAGCAAGTCCCTTCGTGGTAAAGCCAAATTATGTTATCGACCGCGTTTCTGGGGGATCGGGCCCCTTAAGGAGAGAGCCGATCCGGTCCTGAGGGAACGGACCCTGGCGAAGCCAAAAGAGGAATATAAGCCGCAATACAACCTGAAGCCGAAATGAAGAAGGTCCGCCAAGTTGAAGGAAAAATCCGCCAAGGAGTTTTTATTGAGCAATTCAGCTGAAAAGGGCGCTAATAGTGATCATTCAATCTACTAGCGTAACATATGTTTCAAATAAAGCCATATTTATACAATGTTTTGGTCTGACAGCCCTTTGAATCTCCCGCCCCGCTTCCCCGCCCATCTGATCGTGGATAGGCTAGAAGGTTGAATGAGGCGGGCTTTCGTTTCCCGCCTTGCTCTGCTGGCCCAATGGGGAGCCGCTTATTGTCCCCATTCGGGCCAATCAGAGAGGAGGAGGCGGGAGCTATTGAGACAAAGAGGTGACCGGACAGGAAACATCTGATTAATTCTGGCCCAGCCGATTTCTAAAGGAATTAATGACACCCATCAAGGATGTCCGGGGTCCTGTCACGTTCACAGATTTTAGATATGTCTTTGGGATGTCAGACGGGAAGTGGTGATGGGTGGTGATGAGCCATCATTGACGGCCCCACAGGGTGCCTTCCTGCGGCGTCCTGGCCTGAGATGTGACAATGTTTGCCTTGGGGGCGAGTCACCTTTAGTTTGGTGACTCGCCCTATATTGTCCATGCGATCGGAATGAGATGGGATTAAACTGTGGCAGATTATCCTTTTGTTCTTGGGAAGGGAGGTCTGAGTCATGGGGCTAGAGTTCAGGTTGGGGTCATAATATTTCCCATTTGATTTCATGATCTGACAATTATATGGGATAAAATGAAAATTAAAATAAAGTTGGAACATAAACCCAGCTGGGAAAAACACATATTTTCCGGGGATCCCAAAGAGTATAAATACATATTAGCCGATAGGTAGATTTCAAGGAAATAAAGGAGAATCCATAAAGGTAGGTGACATTGCATAAAGGGGAATCATGAATGATATAAACAATAGAAAACATTTGATAAAAACGAAGTTTACAACATCTGGGGAACCCAATATAGAAGTGGAGTCCTAACAGTATGATTTCACAATTCATGAAGTTGTTATCTCTTGCCTCAGAGTGCAGGGATAATCCACAGTAAACTCCAGTAAAAAGTCCCAATCACCTTCTACTATAAATATATGGAATATAGAACATAAAGTCTTGATTTTTGAACTATCTTTTACAAAGTCCTGGAGGGGAGGTCACCTCGATCACAGAACCACTGTGTTGTTGTGAGTTTTTCAGGCTGTATGGCCCTGTTCCAGCAGTATTCTCTCCTGGAATATGGAGAATGCTGCTGGAACATGGCCATAAGCCCGAAAAACTTACAACAACACAGATAGTTGAGATGTTTCAAGGCATAAAAGATCCTCAGAAATATACCTTTTTATATGCTGTTCCTTTTCTCTTTTAAAAAAATTCCTCATCAAACATTGGAACTTGGAAAAGCTGAGTCCTGAAGGCAGGCAGGCAAGCAAGCTTCTGGTGGAAATATATCTCCAAAAATCGAATGTGAAAACTGAATCTTAAATATTTTGTGGGAAATGCAAAGTGATACTCTGCCAACTCAAATCTTGCATAGCCTGGCACACTGGCTATTTTGAAAAGAAAATAAGCATATGCATTCTGTGGAGTTTTTGTGCTATGTTGTATCTATTTATGCCTGCTGTATGCTATTTTTGATATTATGACTTCATGCCAGAAAATACTTCTCTTGTTTTCACTTCAACATGAATTTCAATTTCTTTTGTGCATTGGTATTTATTTGGAGGAGATGAATAGATTTGATGTACACTGAAGCAACTGCAAAAATCTGCATAAAACAGTGAAAATCACAGCACAGTTTGAAAAACACTGTTCTGATGGGGAGAATTATTGTTTCCTGTATCCCTTGAATGTAGTGACACTAGCTGGCGAAATCTAAGGACTGCTTCATATTTTGACTGCACAACCGAGTAGCTCTAAATTCCCTCATTCCACAATAATGAGAGGACTTAAGAATCGCTTTTAATGATCAACTGTATCTAGAAACTCCTAGAGCAGTGGTTCTCAACCTGTGGGGTCCCCAGATGTTTTTCTGGGAGTTGTAAGCCAAAACATCTGGGGACCCACAGGTTGAGAACCACTGTCCTATTTGGGTGTGACAGTTTGTTTTCCCAACGCGAGTTGGAGCTGTCACCACTCTTGGCCAACAGTACACTTCCTTGAAATCATCTTCTGCTATCAATTTGCTTTCTTCAAACGAATTCCATAACAATTATAATTTGGGAAAACTCTACAAGAAATTACTTTTTTAAAAGAAGTTATGAGATAGGAGTTGCTAAGTAGAGGAGGAGGGAAGGAATTGCTGGGGACTATGTGGACCTGAAACCTATGTTTCCTGAGGAATCTGTATAACAATCAAGTAGCAACAGTAAGAATAGACCACGGAACAACATACTGGTTCAAGATGGGGAAAGGAGTACGTCAGGGCTATATACTTTCACCTTACCTATTTAACTTGTATGCAGAACACATCATGCGACGTGCGGGGCTTGATGAATCCAAGGCTGGAGTTAAAATTGCTGGAAGAAATGTGATCGATCAAAACTGGTCATCTGCATCCAACCTAATCTAACCTGCAGCAGAGAGTTCCACCGATCAAAAGGAACCATGCTGGGACCAACCAAATCACAAAATGTGTGTATAACTAACCCTTAATAAAAGTATGATTCCATTCTTCCTCTTGGTAGCTATTATGTATCTTTTCTTGATTCTTGCATGAGGGACTCTCCCTTTCTCACTGGCAATGAACTTTCTGAAGAAGATTCCCCTCTTTCTTCCTCCAGCCTGATTGCAAACAGCTTGCACTTGGCTAAAGGGCTCTCACTCCTTAAATCGCGGATAAGGAAACCTCCAAGATCTCCTCATCCACGGATTAAAGAGTTAGCATCCATTTTATATCACATCTCCCTGAACTGATTCTAAGCATGCCTGGTACCTTGCCTTTAACCTTTGGGACACCTCCCGTCACGGGAAACCATTTTATTTCAATAAAATAAATGAAGTTTAAAAGGACAACGAGCTCCCTCTTGCCACACTGCGGCTCTCGGCGCTGAAACTTGGTGCCCAAAAGTTCGGACTGCATGTTGGACATGGAGAGGGTCACCCAGAAGCCTTCTCATGCCCCGGTCTAACCATTGCCACACTCGACAACCCCTCTGGCCGACCCCAGGCCAAGCATGGCCACACAATGAACACTGAGTGGAATCCTTCCTTTCCTTTAGACTTTACACTTTCCTATGAAGCTTATGAAATAAACTTTGAACTCAAGGGTGGGTGGGAGTGATCGAACAGCATGATTTATAATCTCATGAATGTATCCTGCATGACCCTTTTTCCTTCCCATTATGAAATATGTTAAAGTGCTGAGCTGCTGAACTTGCAGACCAAAAGGTCCCAGGTTCAAACCCCGGGAGCGGTGTGAGTGGCTGCTGTTACCTCAAGCTTCTGCCAACCTAGCAGTTCAAAAACATGCCAATGTGAGTAGTACAATAGGTACCGCTCCAGCGGGAAGGTAACGGCGCTCCATGCAGTCATGCCGGCCACATGACCCTGGAGGTATCTACGGACAACGCCGGCTCTTTGGCTTAGAAATGGAGATGAGCACCAACCCCCAGAGTCAGACATGACTGGACTTAACGTCAGGGGAAACCTTTACCTTTACCTATGAAATATGTATTGTGTGTTGAAATATTAAGAGTGACCAAAGTTTGACCAGAGAAACCAACAAACAGCTGCAACTCAGGCGAGGAGGATCTCCCCACCCCAGGACACTGTCAGATACCTTTTGCATGAACAATAGACCTGGCTATTCCCTTTCAAATCTCGGAGCAAAACCATTCGGAAGAGGAATTGACTGCTTGGATTTTATTTTACATTCCAACAGGGGATAATCTGGTCCTCGGAAAGCCAAAGATTATTCCGGCAGTCATTTATTTTATCAATGAACTGGATCCATTGAGAAACAAACCCGCTCATCTGATCAGCCTTTGACTCACCGGAATCTGGCAAAGCCTACCAGACAAATATGTATATTTGCACCCCCAAAGTAATCCATAAGTCGCCTTGAGGGCTTATCTAGGCTCTCGGTGCTTACTTTTGCATATTGACTCATTGATTCATTCATAATCCTCTCGGCCATTCATTGTTTGCGGCTCAGCCCACCCCCTTACCCCTGACTGGTGGAGGAGCCGAAGCAGAGGGAGCCCTCTGATTGGATGGGGCTTCACACCACTCTCCCAAGGACCAATCAGCGTGAAGCTGGGCAGGGGAGGCATGGTGGGAATTTCAAATCTCGCTGCCCCGTTTTCTGTATTATAAAAGTTACTGCCTTGTGTTTCTTGTCATGTCTTCTTGGCGATCGATTGCGGTTGAAATCCTTTTCAGCTGAATCAAATAAATCATCAACTCGGTGCTCTCTCCTAAGTCTGCAGGTGAGATTATTGGGGAACAGGGAAACTCTGATTCGTAGCGGCTCCCTGCTTGCCAGGATCAACGAACCTGCTGGGGAAAGCTTCGGGTTCCTATCGCTCAAGAGGGAACCCCCAAATTCTAGCTCGATATCAGAAACATTAAGAACCTCAGATATGCAAATGATACGTTTTTGATGGCTGAAAGCAAGGAGGACCTGTGTGAAAGAAGAAAGAAGAAAGTTGGGTTGCAGTTAAGCATAAAAAACCAAGATTACGGCAACCAAACTGATTGATAACTGGCAAATAAAGGGAGAAAACATGGAGGCAGTGACAGACTTTATATTTCTAGGAGCGAAGATTACTGCAGACACAGACTACAACCAGGATATCAGAAGATGTTTAATTATTGGGAGGAGAGCAATGACCAATCTTGATAAAATAGTGAAGAGTAGAGACATCACACTGGTAACGAACGTCCGCATAGTTAATGCAATGGTATTCCCCATAGTAACCTATGGATGCAAAAGCTGGACCATAAGGAAGGCTGAGCAAAGATAGATGCTTTTGAACTTTGGTGTCGGAGGAAAATTCTAAGAGTGCCTTGGACCCCAAGAAGATCCAACCAGTCCGTACTCCAGAAAATAATGCCTGACTGCTCACTGGAGGGAAAGATATTAGAGGCAAAGATGAAGTACTTTGGCCATATCATGAGAAGACAGGAAAGCTTGGAGAAGAGAATGATGCTGGGGAAAATGGAAAGAATAAGGAAAATGGGCCGACCAAGGGCAAGATGGATGGATGGTATCCTTGAAATGACTGGCTTGACCTTGAAGGAGCTGGGGGTGGCCATGGCTGACAGGGAGCAGAAGCAACTGAACGAATAAACAATAACAACATTTGGATCTATTCTTTGAAATTTTATTTTAAAAGGACAGCTATTGGTAATCTATTGGTAACCTAAAGCCACCCACACAGGTTTTGAATTCCATGAACCCTAGATAACCCTACTTTAGGGGATACTGTACACAGGAACTGTGAAAGTTGGAAATGGCCTGAAGGCACCTAGCATCAAATATTGTCTTACAAACTCACCAGGTGCCCCTTTTGCATTTTACAAATATAACATTACTTTGTTCTTACTGTGTGCCTTTAAGTCATTTCTGATTTATGACAACTCTAAGGTCTTATGCGTTTTCCTGGCTAGGTTTGTTCAGAGGAGGTTTGCCTTCCACTGAGGCCAGGAGAATGTGACTTGCCCAAGGTCAGCCAATAGGTTTCCTCAGCTCACAGATCTACTCATGTATTTCTAGGTTAGGATGACATGCAGTGTGAAGTCTCCATGTGACTATGGGACAAAACCTAGAGATAATTCCCCATTCCCCCCTGCCCTCCACAATAAAAGGAATATATACCATTTGCGGCTGGCGACTCTAATGTCAGTGGCATGGTCAATCTGCTCCTGATTTCAGATCAGACTTTAATGGAGTTATCTAAGTTGCCAAAACGTTTTTTTTTAGAGGATTGAGTTTGACTTTGAACAGCTTTATTAATGTTTGGACTAAAATCCACCAACGCATTGACAGTTACAAGCCTCAACTGGTAGATAAAGGTAAAAGTTTTCCCCTGACATTAAGTATAGCCATGTCTGACTCTGGAGGTTGGTGCTCATCTCCATGTCTAAGCTGAAGAGTTGGCGTTGTCCATAGACATCTCCAAGGTCATGTGGTCAGCATGACTGCATGGAGTGCTGTTACATTCCCGCCAGAGAGGTACCTATTGATCTACTCACATTGGCATGTTTTCAAACTGCTAGGTTGGAAAAAGCTGGGGCTAACAGCGGGAGCTCACCCCACTCCCCGGAATCAAACCGCCAACCTTTCGGTCAGCAAGTTCAGCAGCTCAGCAGTTTAACCCACTGCGCCTCCAATATACTCAACTGGTATAAATATACATATACACATTTAATATTGCATACGGGAAACTATGCATGCATTATCAAGCTGTAAGGAGAGGCAGGCAATAAATAATACCACCACCCCCACCTCAGAAAAACCAGAATAATATGAAAATAATTCTGTCCCTATGCAGAGTTGGACAGTGTATTGATAGAAAAATAAGCCTTTGCTGCCCCCTAGAGTATAATTTGTGATACTTGATAAGAACTCAACAGATAACTTGTACTGATGAAAAGACAGATAAATGAGTCATAGAGCAAATCAAGCCTAAAAACCAAGATTAAACTGAGACTGTTGTGTTTTGGTGTATATTGAGAAGAAATATCTCATTACAAGAGGTGATAATGCTTGGTAAAGTGGAGTTTAGCAGAAAAAGCGAAAGTGTAACGGCGAGAGATTGATGCAATGTTTTTTTAAGTATAAGGGCAACAGCAAAATACTGTTTGACCGCAATCAGAATATTAGTAGGACATGATGCCCTTTAAAAATGAATGCATCATTCTAGTGTGTGTTGTAACCCATTTGTAGGTCCCAGAGCATTAGGATGAAAGTCACATTGTGTCCTTATGACAATGCAGCAATCAGTTCATCCCTTATATGGTCCTTATATGACGAAAAAGAGCTTGAGTAAAATGTTGGTTGGGAATGACTGACCCTGCAGTTATTTTTGGAACTGCAATTCCTGGTAACACAGCAACATTTTGAACTCTGATTTCTTTTTGGTGTTTAAAAGGTAATAGAGTGTTGAAGGAAGTAGTTTTAGTATTATTTTGGATTAATAGTGACAATACAATCATTTTTCCATATCACTGGATTTTGCCTCCATGGATTCAACTATCCATACTTTGAAAATATTTTTTAAAGTCCAAAAGGTAAATCATTATTTGATATAAGGGACATCATTTTGCAAACTGCAGTCTGCACAAACGGTTACAAAAATGGCACATTGAAAGGTTTAAAATGGCAGCCACAAAAATGAAGTTTCTGGAGTATAACAACTACAGTAGAGTCTCACTTATCCAACATAAACGGGCCGGCAGAACATTGGATAAGTGAATATGTTGGATAATAAGGAGGGATTAAGGAAAAGCCTATTACACATCAAATTAGGTTATGATTTTACAAATTAAGCACCAAAACATCATGTTTAACAACAAATTTGACAGAAAAAGTAGTTCAATAGGCAGTAATGCTATGTAGTAATTCCTGTATTTATGAATTTAGCACCAAAATATCATGATGTATTGAAAACATTGACTACAAAAATGCGTTGGATAATCCAGAATGTTGTATAAGTGAGACTCTACCGTACTTTCAAAGTAAGTACAGTGCAATTTGACAGGAAATAGCACTTTCAAACCAGAAACAGAAATTATTTCAAATTTTGTTACATAGATTAAGTGATATAGCTCATGAGTATACACAGCAATTTTTTAAAGGCAGAAAACTCAAGAGTGTTACAACACAGAAGGGAAACTATCACTCTTCCTATGTTACTGTACAGCAAAATGAAGTCCATGACATGTGAGTGTGGAGAAAGCAAACCACAAGCCACTTACTACAATACAGCCTGAGCCCTGCCACATGCACAATGGAGGACCTTCTTATAGCAACACTAGAGATGTGATGATTTGTAAAAGAGGCACCATGATGTGGTGAGTTAACTGGAAAGACATGTGGCGACAGCTGATTGGCTGAGCCAGTCAGGAATCAGAATTCTGATTGGCTGCTGTCTCTAGCTTGGTACTGAGGCAAACAGTTTTAACTACCACTTTCATCTAGGAAAGGGAGGAGGGCAGCTGACTGGAAATTGGTCAGGAATGAAATGGCTGCCATACTCTCCGAAGCCTGGCTAATGAGGCATATTTAAAGGCTATTTAAAGAGACTGTTTATTACTATGTTCTCTGTGTGAATTTAGAAAGACTGTTATATATATATCGTTGCCCTGTTTGAACTTTTGAACTGAAGTAAAGATACTGTTATTTGTTGCACAATCCTGAGTGATATTTTATTATACTGCAGGGTTTATCTTGATTCAGAAACTGTGGTAAAACTTCTATTTATTTATTTCTACAACCATCAACAAGAAGCACTCCAAGTGGCCAGCTATTGGTCAAAGGACATTTAGTATAATGCCAAGTTTTTTTTAAAAAAATGTTGTGTTTTCAAATACATTACAACTTGCACTTTCGGTTCGCTTCTGACACAATAAATAAATAAATACCAGACTGCAACTTGTATGAATCTTCTTTCTTAATCATGATGGGTCAGGATGCTGGGAGTTGCAGTCCAATTTCTGAAGGGCCTCTCATACACTATATTTTGCCACGGAGAAAGCAACAGAGGAAGACAGGGGAAGGTGATCAAGAGTTGTTTTTTAATTCAGCAACTGTTTCCAAGGACACAGGAAAACCTATCTCTTTGTGTTTTGTATGGACTAAACAGTCTGTTTTACATTTTTATGCATTACATCTGAGCATAAAAATGGAGACCTGACTGCTTTTTGGGGTGTTTAGCACTATGTAGGCCAACAGAAGTCAGCAAGTAAAGCCTCAATAAGAAGAAAGTACATGCATTGGATCAGATAGATCAGGGGCCGGGCTGTGGCGCAGGCTGGTAAACAGCTGCTGCAATAAATCACTCTGGTCATGAGTTCGAGGCCAGCCTGTGGTGGGGTGAGCACCCGTCAATTAAAAATAAAATATAGCCCCTACTTGTTGCTGACCTAGCAACCCGAAAGACAGTTGCATCCATCAAGTAGGAAATAAGGTACCACTTATAAAAAGTGGGGAGGCAAGTTTAACTAATTTACAACGTTGGAATGAGGAAGTGAGGAAGTGCCATCAGAGTGGATGATGAAGCAGCTGCTTCCCCCTGTGGCCAGAATCGAACATCCCCTCAGGAGAAGGTTAAATTGCCTCTGTGTCTGTCTGTCTGTTGTCTCTGTCTCTGTTTCGGTTTGATGTGTTTATGGGCATTGAATGTTTGCCCTATATGTACTTAATGTGATCCGCCCTGAGTCGCCTTCGGGGTGAGAAGGGCAGAATATAAATACTATAAATAAATAAATAGTATCAGCTGGATTTTCAGTAAAAGGACCAGCATAGCTTCTCTACCTGTGTTCAAGTCCTGTCCCAAACAATCTACCTTTGTACACATAGAGTAGCCATGTGTATAAAAGGGCACTCGTCTGTTCAAAGGACTGGTCAATCCAGGGCTGGTCTAAAGATAAGCAAACATAAGAATGCCTTGATTTTCCCCTTCCATCAGTAATAAGCACCTGGTTATAGCAAACTGAGCAGCTCAGTTTCCTTACTGGTGTGAGCTGTATTGTATTCTCATGAATAGGAAATACCTTCAAATATGAAAATGCATTTTTGAGCAGTGTATCTCCTCTGTGATCTATAGCAACATCTAAATGGCCATCTTATCACTGAGACCCTATTTGGGCTTGATTCCTGACAGCAGCCAGTTAACCTCTAAGCCGAGGCTAATCTTGGATCCAGACAGTGGCCAAAAGTAAGAGGCTGAGGTTTCTTTGGGAAGCTAAGATGATCTAATGTCAATCCCACAAACATGATGTGTGTGTTAGGTCACTGCTCAGCAACTGGAAGGAATTTCTGCCCAGGGCTGGAAAGCTTAGCCAGGGGGCTTGGGGAGAGAACCCGCTGGCCATCAGCCATCACCAAGTGCCCTCAGAATGGAAGATGTGAATCTTGTCATGGTAGAAACGAGGCCAGGATTGAGGGATGCTGATGAGGAATGCTGCTGAGATTGGAATTTCTTTCTTGTGAAAGCTACAGGCCTTGTTCCAGAGTGAAGATCACAGAGAGGAAAAGTTATATATTGTGTAGTGAACAGGCTATTTTAATAGTCATTGTGTTTTCATTGGAAACAAAGAAGCTCAGAAACAGCTTTTGAAAGCATTGCGATAAGTGAGGTAGAAATCATTACATATATGGTGCACCTGCACTGCAGAATTAATGAAGTTTGACATGAAGTTATCTGCCCTGGCTCAATGTTGTGGAATCATGGGAGTTGTAATTTTGCAGGGTTTGTGGCCTTCGCTGCCAAAGAACATTGGTTTCTCACAAAACTCCCAGGAATTCCCTACCACTGAGCCATGGCAGTTAAAGTGATGTTAAACTGCATTCATTCTACAATGTAAATGAACTCACCGAAGAAGACCACAGTTTAAAGACGGAGCAAATGCATTCTGCTCTATTTTATAAACTGACCACATTCCATAAAATTATTGTAAAATTAATTTCTAAATTGTATTTTCGATGATCAGACATGATGACTTGTGGGTTCCATGTTGGCAAGGTAGTGCAACTCAAGGCCACGTCTCGATCCCAATTTTCAAGCCAGTATCCAAGGTGCTGGATTTAGTAGCACCTTGGACAGCTCCCATGACGTTCAGGTTAAAACCAGAGTGGATTCACTACTGTAGAAACATGGGAGCCATGGACTGCTATCATCATAATTTCCAAATACTGGTATAAACTGTACTCTGATGTCTCATGAATGCCACTGAGCAGATGCTTCATCTCCTTCTAAATTGTATACTTGCTAGGGAATAAAACTGTCCTTCCTTTGACACCATCAAGGTTAGGGAGATCTGGAGCAAAAAGACTGTTGGAGCTAGATCAAGTATGGCTTATATTGGGATCCAAATAGTTTGAAGCTAAACTGAGAACTGCATGTTGTCCTCAAAACCACAGCTTACCCACTGCTGATACAGCCCGCTCATAATGTTTACTATATTTGTTACTTACTTTATTTTTATCCCACCTTTCTATAGGGATCCCAGGCAACTAGTGTAAGTGAGCTTGACAGACAGGAAAGTAAAGATAAAGATTTTTCCCTGACATTAAGTCTAGTCGTGTCCGACTCTGGGGGTTGGTGCTCATCTCCATTTTTAACCCAAAGAGCCGGCGTTGTCCATAAACACTTCTAAGGTCATGTGGATGGCATGCCTGCATGGAGTGCCGTTACCTTCCCGCTGGAGCAGTACCTATTGATCTACTCACATTTGCATGTTTTTGAACTCCTATATTCTCATCCAATCATATACATCAAGATTTTCCTAATTTTCCCAAAACATTTTATATGAAAGTCTTCTTTTGCACAATCCTGGATATTTCTTAGGTGTAAGACATCTGGTAAAGATACCCTAATAATGCCTCCCCTCATATACTCCCAGCCAAGATGGGTGATATCTAATCATGTTTCTTAGACACTGGAGACAGAAAACCCTAGAAGTAACACTCCCATTCCCTGACAGTAAAAATAAAAAAAATAAAAAAGCAATAACCAGCTAGTGACTGCTCTTTCGTGACATTTAAAGCCAGTTGCCAAAACAGGCTGTTTCATTCTGTCTAATATCAGGGCTACCTTTAATGTAATGCAGCAATCATTCTGATGGTAGCTTTCCTTACTATTAGTCAATATTAACTGATTTACCTGAAGAATGGCATTTTTTCCAGACATCATTGAATATTGACTGCTTGATCACATCCAATCACACTCCACTACTTCAATTCCTGTGCATACATGCATGCAGTCACAAAAAATGTTTTTCTGTCTTCTCTCACTCTCTCTCACTCTCTCTCTCTCTCACACACACATATTCACAAAACAGCTCATATGATCTGTGTTGGATTTACTATTATTTTTATTTGTTTTCAAGTCATTTCCAATTTATAGCAACCCAAAGGCAACCCTTTCACAGGATTTTCTTTGCAAGACTGGTTCAGAGGAAGTTGTGGATGCATTCCTCTGAGGCTGAGAGTGCGTGGTGTGCCTAAGGTGTCATCCAGTGTCATCCATGTCCAAGCAGAGAGTTGAATTCTGGTCTAACGCACAAACGACTACACCATTCCGGCTCCATGCTGGATTCATGCATTAAATTAGTTAAATTAGTTAAATTAATTAATCATGAGTTAAATTAACTACATCCAGTCTAAGGTAAAGGTAAAGGGTTTCCCCTGACATTAAGTCCAGTCGTGTCTGACTCTGGGGGTTGGGGCTCATCTCCATTTTTAAGCTGAAGAGCCAGCATTGTCTGTAGACACCTCCAAGGCCATGTGGCCGACATGAATGCATGGAGTGCTGTTACCTTCCCGCCGGAGCAGTACCTATTGATCTGCTCACATTTGCATGTTTTCCAACTGCTAGGTTGACAGAAGCTGGGGCTAACAGCAGGAGCCCATCGCACTCCCCAGATTCGAACCGCCAACCTTTCGGTCAGCAAGGTTAGCAGCTCAGCGGTTTAATCTGCTGCACCACTGGTGGCTCCAGTTTAGGACCTCAGATTTGTTCATTTGGTGGCAATAGTGGTATTAGAAGGAGCAACACTTGTAATCATCTTCCTCTCAATAACAGTCATTCTGCCCCAAATATTTTAAATTATATAGGTTGTTTCAAACGATGGATCCAATTTCAAAGCAGTATATTTTACAATGACAAGATGTTGCGACTACACAAACCGCAAAATCTTTTGGATCCTATGACAGGCCAATAGGGAAGCCTTGTTGTGTAACTTTCCATGAGGGGAATGCCGCTCTGCACATGTTCAGGAGGACCGTAATGTAATATATTATTCCTAACTATTTAGAGTTTTGTTGTTGGGTTAGGGTGAGTTTACTTTTAGCCGTCACTTAATATAAAGCTTCCTAGTTGACTTAGACCAGTTACTGTTAACATATCTTGTAAGCTTGTTTTGATACTCTCCTGCCAGCTCTCCTGCCTTCAGTCCCTTGGGAAAGGGTGGGATATGAATTTAACTATGATAATACATGCAATGAAAGTAATTGAAATCATTTCAGCTTCAAATGAAAACATAGTGATAATCTGGGACAAACCCCACAACACTTCACAGTGGAGAACTAAGATATGTTTGGCCAAGCAACATCAGATTGTGGTTAAGATGGCAAAAGTTATTAATGGGATGGAGGCATAAAACTAGGGCCCCTTCTCAAGATTATCGAAGCATATAATCTACATTATCTGCTTTGAACTGGTTATATGAGTCTACACTACCATATAATCTAGTTCAAAGCAGATAATCTGGATTTTATATGGCAGTGTAGATTGGGCCTAAGAGAAGCGGCAGCAGTTTGTTCTTGCCTGAGTCTTCGGAGAGGGGCAAGATTTGTCTCTTCTCCTTTCCTATTGAATTAGTTAAGTCCAAACTACTTTTGTCCTTTGAACTCAGAGTGGATCTACAGTACACTGTAGAATTCATAGTTTTATACCACTGCCCTGGTTCAATAATGTGGAGTCCTGGGGGTTGTAGTTTAATGAGGTCCCTCACTCTTTGATAGAGAAGTCTCAAGACCTTGTAAAATTGTAACTCCCATGATTCCAGAGCATTAAGCTGAGGCAGCTAAAGTGACGGTCAAACTATATTAATTCTACCCTTAGGGCCTTTCCACATGGCCATGTAACCCAGAATATCAAGGCAAATAATCTACAATATCTACTTTGAACTGGATTATGCGAGTCCACATTGCCATATAATCCAGTTCAATGTGGATTTTATACAGCTGTGTGGAAAGGGCCTTAGTTTTCACCAGTGGAGGCCCCTTCCATACAGCTGAATAAAATTCCCCACTATCTGTTTGGAACTGGGATATATGGCAGTGTGGATTCAGATAACACAGTTCAAAACAGACATTGTGGGATTTTCTGCCTTGATGTTCTGGGTTATATGGCTGTGTGGAAGGGCCCTGATGTGAGTCAAGAATGAAAGGGGAAAGTGGGAGGAAGAGAAAGGAAATGTAACATTTTCAAAATAGTTTTGAAATTGCTAAATTGGGACAGTTAAAGTGTGTCTGTGTGTGGATTGAGATAAAGGTGCAGGTCTACAAAATCAACAAATCTTTTGCTCACTACACATGCTTACATTGTACAGTCAGCAACTCCATATCCACAGATTCTGAATTACAGCTTGAATTTAAAAAAAAAAAATCCAAAAAGCAAATCTTAATTAGGTTGCTGTGAGTTTTCCAGCCTGTATGGCCATGTTCCAGAAGCATTCTCTCCTGACGTTTCGCCTACATCTATGGCAGGCATCCTCAGAGGTTGACCTGGAACATGAGCCTGGAAAACTCACAGCAACCCAATGATTCCAGCCATGAGAACCTTCAACAACACATCAAATCTTAATTTTTTGTTTAGCTATTTTGTATTAGGAGCACCCTTTTTACTACATCATTATACCTAATGGAACACGAGCATCCAAGGATTTTGGTATCAACGGGAGGTCCTGCAACCAAATCACAGTGGATACCAATGGTCCACTGTATACCATTTCAACTATCTCTAACTGCAACTTTCTACATGGTATGTCAGTATCAATCCATACACGTATCAGTATGGCCGCTTCTGCTAGCCAAGGCTAATGCATGACTGATTCTTTTTCCATGCATGTCAAACCAGACATCTGCCTTTCATATATATATATATATGCCTATATAAATATACACAAATATAGACACACATGCACACCCACTGTGTGTGTGTGTGTCGCAGGAGCGTACTGTCGTCTCCATGCCTAGGCTCCCATCTGGCTTTGATCACTCTCCCCTCCCCATGGCTGGCGACGGGGGCTCTCTCCTGTGGTTTCGGATGTAGAAAATGTTCCAGGAAGTGGCTTCTCTCTTTGGATTTATTCAGGCAGCCCAATCGGAAATTGTTACAAAGGCAAAGGGGTGCCGACAAGATCGTGGCCCGCTTGGCGGCCCTCCTCCTCCGCTGCTGTGCTCCTCCTGAGTCGACTTGCGGCCTGGGCAAGTCTTCACCACTCGCCCAGGGATTGTAGTTCTGGAAAAATATAAGAATTAAAAAAGCACTGTTCCCCTGGCGTCAGTCTATAGAGTGTGAGGAGAGAGAGAAACACAGGAGAGGGTGGGAGACAAAGCATGGTTATAGGAGCCAGACCAAGCATGGCGGTGGGCAGGACTCAGGGAGCCGCAGTCCCTCCAACTCTACCTCTTTGGGTGGTAAAGTAACACTGTATGGCCGGTCTGTTTCCTTACTGTTTTTGGATCTTATCTACCACCCGGAAGGTCTTTGGTTAGCAATTAATTTCACTGGCTGCCCCACCCCACTCTGTATATGTATTGGAGGGAGAGCATGGTTTGGAAATTGCAGTCCCTGATACTACTGCCTGTGTCTCTACTTTTTCTTTGCAGAAGTTGGGGAGAGGAATGTTTTGATCTATAGCTTCTCAAATCTACTGGGAAATGGGGGCAGTTTCTGAGGAGGCAAAGAAGCTGGAAGGTTATTTCTAAAAGACAAATAAATAGAATGATCAAGAAGGCTTATAACGCTGGTCCAGATCCAATTACTCCATGAGTGCATCTCAAATGTCGAATTAACTCAGTTTGACACGACTTGGACTGCTATAGCTTTGGGAAGGCACCAGCACTCTTTAATAAAGAAAGCTAAAGACCTTGTAAAACTCCATCTCTGATGATTCCACAGGATTGCGCCATGGCAGTTAAAGTGGTGTCAAACTGCATTAATTCTACAATGTAGATGCACTTCATGAGGAATTCGTGCTTTCCTTGTTTTAAGAGCTGAAAAATTATAACAATGGGTAAAGGAGTATATGATCCACATTAATCGCTTTGTTTTTAAAGGTATGGATCTCTAGTGTCAGTCGATATGCTGAGTTAGGTGCGGCATTAGACCAGTTTGCTTTATAAAATTGCTTCCAACATTTCCCTTTTTCATAGAACTTTTTCCTCAGCGGGGAACTCTTAGCATGGGCAACTCAAAAATAAGAGGAAAAGAAGCCAGAATACTTTTTGCTAGGAACGTTAAGACTTAGACAATGATAAAGATAAAGAGATTCTGTTCAGTTATCTGGCTATAGCAGCCAGAATTGTATACACGAAGAATTGGAGATCAAAAGAGATACCAAAAAGAGAAGAATAGCAAAACAAGGTCTTAGAGATAATGAATATGGACAAATTGACCTACTGGCTTTCTCCTAATCAAGGTCTACCAAAAAAAGCAAACAAACTGGGAGCTACCTGGTTAAAGAATATTTCAAACAGTCAAAAACTGAACTTATAAGTACAAGACAGAAGAACACAAGAAAATATCTGGGACAAAGGGGAAGAAGATGGATTACTTTACATGTAGTTACTGGAGAAAGATTAAATACAACCACCAAAGAATAGATGGAAGCCAAACACTTTCTTCTTTTTTTTATTTTCTCCTTCTTCTTCTTCTCTTTTTTCCTATTGTCTTTTCCTACTTTTCTTTATCCAAAATGTTCTCCCACTTTTTATGTAAAGGAAACTCTTTTATTTTCAATAAAAATTATTATTTAAATTAGAGGAAAAAAATATTTTTGTTTATGAACACCCTCTGGAAGATATCTTTTTTAAGCCACCCTGTTTCATATTAGACATTTCAGAGGCTTTTTCTCACTCTAGTATGTAAGCAAGCAGAAGTTACTATCTGTTTCAAAGAAAACGTCTCCTGGGAGTAAACTGATGGCGGTGGCAGGGCAAAATAGACTCCAATAGTCTCTGTTATTGTGGGCAAAATTTTTGGTGTAATGGAAACATAGCAAAATCATGCTTACTAATTTATTAGTGTCTGTAGTATTTTGGGAGGGCTCGAATTACTAGTAGGTTTTGCCTGCTCCAGATGCCAAAATAACCTGGCCCTGTGCACTTTGATTGCGGATAGAGAGGGACAATATTTGCTCCTCTGCCTCAAGCAGCAAAATATCTTGGGTCTGGAACCCTACTACTTCTTAGAGCTTAGAATTATAGAGTTGGAGGAGACCTCAATGGCCATCCAGTCCAACCTCTTTCTGCCATGCAGGAACACACAATTAAAGCACTCCTGACAAATGGCCATCCAGCCTCTGCTTAAAAACATCCAGAAAAGGAGACTCCGCCACTCTCCAAGGAGACAGCATATTCCACTGTCGAACTTCTTCTTGACAATTTTATAAGAGTGCAAACCAGACCTTCATATATAGGCAAGGGGAATGTATTCCCCATTGCTCTCCTGAAAGGAATGAGCTGGTCATTTCCATTGCTTGAAAAGGAACGTGGGGTGTCAGGAAAAGGAAGAAAGACAAATGCCTGATCCTGTAACCACTGAAGATTGGGCCGCGGGCAAGGCAGCGCCATTGGGCTCCACCACTTGGTTCCAGCAATTTTGGTTGGAGCCACAAAAATGCAGTTCCTGGTTATATCAGAGAGTCATTCATAACCCCTTCTTGTATGTGTTTTGTGGGTGGGGATAACACTGAGCACAATCTCTCTAACTTACTGTCTCTCACACAAAAAGATGCCGGGGGGGGGGGGGGGATATCTACAAAAACCATCAACATCAACAGTCAGAGAAAATTTGAAGAGAAATGATTGGGAAGGGTTTTGCCTCCGTTTTAGTTTCTCCAGACTTTTTTTTTGTTCTTCTTTAAATGCTTACATCCCATTTTTTCTATCCCACAAAGAGGGATGGATAGTGGATACTAACAGCTTGAAACACAGCAAGAGAGTAACAGAAAAGTATAAATAAAAATTAACAATAAGAGCACCAGCAATAAAGAATTCGAAAGCACAGCCAATGCAGAAACAGGGATTGTTTTATTTTTTTCGTGTCAGGAGCGACTTGAGAAACTGCAAGTTACTTCTGGTGTGAGAGAATTGGCCGTCTGCAAGGACGTTGCCCAAGGGATGCCTGGATGTTTTGATGTTTTTACCATCCTTGTGGGAGGCTTCTCTCATGTCCCCGCATGGAGATGGAGCTAATAGAGGGAGCTCATCCGCATTCTCCCAGGTTGGATTTGAACTGGCAACCTTCAGGTTAGCAACCCAACCTGCAAATCAGCAGTCCTGCTGGCACAAGGGTTTAACCCAGTGTGCCACCAGTGGCTTCAGGGATTGGTAGACAGGATAAAAGTTTATCGATGGAGCCTGATTTCAAAATTATTTTGCATTATGGAATTACTCTTCATTATTCTCAAATTGTGTTCTTCCAGATGTTTTAGACTTCAGCTCCCACAATTCCTAACAGCTGGTAAACTGGTTGGGATTTTTGGGAGCTGAAGTCCAAAACACCTGGAGGATCAGAGTTTTAGAAACACTGGGTTTTAGAACTGGCCTGGGTTTTACTTCTTCCTCAGCCATTAAGATTAAGATCATTGAGAGTGTAACCTCTTCACAGGATTATTGAATGGATAGGAAGGGAGGGTGGGTGCACAGGAGAAAGCCATCTCTGCTGTTTGAGATCCAGGGAGGAAAGGCAGATTTTTTTTAAAATGGAGCCACTTGCTCTGAATACAGACCCCAAATAGATTTCCTTGTATGAACTTCACAGAAGTTCATTTCAGCAAGCATTGGCGTTTATGTAGCATGCTATCCCACCAGAGGAAACATATTGCTTACAAATAGGGCAAAAGAATAAACAGATCTGCATAAATTTTGCATATGCTAAGCAATTTTAGAAATAATTTATAAAGAAATGCAATGCATCTACATACTCTTCAGGTGTTCTGAATTGGTAAGGAAAAACCCAATTAATCCTCTGTCATCACATTTTTTTCAGCCACATTTAAAATATCCCATATTTTTTTCTCCTGTTCCACTTTCCTCCTTTCAAATTACCTCCATTGCTGCAAATTGAAAGTTTACACTTAATTAACTCAATGTTAACGGTGCTCCGTGCAGTCATGCTGGCCACATGACCTTGGAGGTGTCTACGGACAACTCCGGCTCTTTGGCTTTGAAATGGAGATGTGCACCAACCCCCCAGAGTCGGACACGACTAGACTTAATGTCAGGGGAAACCTTTACCCTTTACCTAACTCAGAGGGAGAAGGGGAGGGGAAAACCTTTCACCTCCAAGCAGGCACAGGCAAAAGCAAACTATTGCAAAACACTTCTAAGTTCTGTGTTCTTTCTCATGAGTAACTTTTATCAGTATGATCATACTCTTATATTGCTTTGCCAGACATGTACTGTTTTTAATCTGTAAAATGTTGCCAAATATATATCTAACCAGGGCTGTCCCTCTAATTTGGAAACTAAAGCTCTTTATTTCTCTCCTGCAGGTTACAGTTGGGCTGTTTATACAACAGATTCACCTTCATGGGGTACATCTACACTGTAGAATTAATGCAGTTTGATACTCCTTAACTGCTGTGGCTCAATTCTATGGAATCAGCTGTAGTTTTACAAGGTCTAACCTTTTCTGTCAAATAGTGGTAGTGCCCCACCAAACTGTAAGTCCCACGATCCCATAGTATTGATCCATGGTAGTTAAACTGGTGTCAAACTTCAGTATTTTACCAGTCTAGATGCACCCATGGAAAGGGATAACAAAGCTCTCCGCTAGGGAGCCAAGCTCTTAACATCTTCTGTGATTCAACCACCCCTCCTCAGACACATGCTTTCCATCTCATCTTTGCAGCCGGCAAAGCTAGACATTTGGTGAAAGCAGAGCATTTCTCAGGAAGGCGGCTTTTGCGCACACCCCAAATCCTAATTTCTGCAATGAGCCCTTCCCTGGGGGAAAGACTTGGCTGTCAAGGACAAGGCTTTGCAGAATCAGTCCATTGTCAGAAGCTGTGGATCACTGCCAAGGAAATGATATCTGCAAAGGAACGTGGCTAACTCTCGGATTAACACACTGGAATGGGGCACGCGCTGGAGTCTCTGCCTGTCAGCATGCGGCTTTTAATTGCAGGCTTCACTCTCCCTCTGACATCAGCTCTCCTATTAGCCGAACCCTTCAGACACATTTGCTGTCCTGATGTGTACAGTAGGAGCATGCCCCGGCTGATGGAGCATGAGGAAGGCAGCTCTTGGTACAAAGGGTGTCAAATGTTTGATTGCATGCATGACATTCATACATAAATGAAGGAATACAAAGGAATTTGGGGGGGGGGGGGGCTCGGTCCAGCTGCTATACAGGGTCTGTGGGTAAGAGAAGCTATCTAGGGAATCAGTCAGGAGACTTTCTTTATATTCAGACACTTGGCCACCCGTCTTGTCCAGGGCCGCAAATGTTGAGTAGCAGGAATTACTCTGCTCCATCTAGAATGAACATTTAATGCAGTTCAGAGATAGCCTCAAACTGCAGTCACCAGACAACAAATACCCACACACGCACATGAAAGAAAGCCCCTAGAGCTCATCTGTGCTCTGTGGTTTGTGTAAACACCATCTGGGCCTCAAACTAGTTCCAGGATTTCATATTTAATCATCCCTCAGTTCAAATCCGGGGAGCGGAGTAAGTTCCTGTTGTCAGCTCCGGCTTTTGCCAACCTAGCAGTTCAAAAACATGAAAACATGAGTAGATCAATAGGTATCGCTCCAGTGGGAATGTAACGGCGCTCCATGTAGTCATGCCGGCCACATGACCTTGGAGGCGTCTACGGACAACGCCGGCTCTTCGGCTTAGAAATGGAGATGAGCACCAGCCACCAGAGTTGGACATGACTTGACTTAATGTCAGGGGAAAACCTTTACCTTTACCTTAGACAGTGAAACCACTTTCTTCAATACAAGTTTGAAACTGCACTAAACTGTCAGTGTAGATGTGCCCTAGGAGTGTTTCCCAAGTCTTCCTGGAGACACCGAGTATTAAACCGGAGAGTTGCTGCATACTACTACTACTACTACTACTAATAATAATAATAATAATAAGTGTTCGACTTGTGATTTTGTGATATGAAATCCAGCATATCTATCTTGTTTGCTGTGTCATAATAAAATAATAATAAACTTTATTTATACCCCACCACCATCTCCCCAACAGGGACTCGGGGCGGCTTACATGGGGCCATGCCCAGAACAATACAATATAATAGAATATAAAAAGAACAACAAATCATAACACATTGAACAATACAATAAATGATAATATGCATTACAATGCAAAATCAGAAGAACAATAAAAACAAGGGCGGGCCACACATACTACAAGCATGTGTGCTAGCCCTGAGTTACGGCCTCTTCAAATCAAATATCTTTTTCACTCTCCCTTCTCTCAGTCAACCCTAAAGCCAAAACTAAGCAAAGTGTGCCTTTGCATTTAATGGGCATTTTCCCCCATCCCGCCAACTATGTTTCTAATGAAAATTGCTCCTCTGAGGCTATTTGGCAGTAACTGAGGATTTCCTCCCAATTTAAATAGCTTCAGGGGAGCAATTTTCAACAACAGGGGAGGAAAAGGTTAAATGTACCGTCCTTGCTTATGTTGTTATTATATGCTTTCAAGTCAATTCTGATTCATGGATTCATAAGGTTTTCTTGGCAACTCTATTACAGGGGTTTTTCCATTGTTTTCCTCTGAGGTTGAAAAGGGATGACTTTCCAGAGGTTACCATGGGCTCTTCCATACAGCCATATAACCCAAAATATCAAGGCAGAAAATCCTATAATATCTGCTTTGAACCGGGTTATCTGAGTCCACACTGCCATATGTTCCTGTTCAAAGCAGATAATGTAGGATTTTATTCAACTGTGTGGAAGGGGTCCCAGTGAGTCCCATGACTGAACAGGGATTCAAAACCTGGTCTCCTGAAGTCTTAGGGTGCATTTCTACACTATAGAATTAATGCAGTTTGGCACCACTGTAACTGCCATGGCTCAACACTATGGGATCCCGGGAGTTCTAGTTTGGTGAGGCACCAGCACGCTTTGGCGGAAAATACAAGAGCATGTAAAACTACAGCTGCCGTGATTTCATAGCATCTATCCATGGCAGTTAAAGTAGTGTTTTCAATCATGTTTTCAGAACAATATTATAATTTTATCTTTTTTTTTTACTTTTCTAAATTAATGTTTTAGCTAGATCTCCTGTTTGCATTTAATGCCTACAATCCAGTTCAACCCTAAGTCGAGTGGAGGAGTGACCATTGAAGTGTAGTGGTTCCTTCTAAATAATTGATAACAATAATCCGGTTGTATTATCTCCATATTTATGTATTTCTATATTTAATTGTATGCTTCTTTTTAGGCATATTTCAGCCATATGCCGGAAATAATAATAATAATAATAATAATAATAATAATAATAATAATAATGAAATAATAATGTGATAATGGACAAAATCATATACAGTAGAGTCTCACTTATCCAACACTCGCTTATCCAACGTTCTGGATTATCCAACGCATTTTTGTAGTCGATGTTTTCAATACATCGTGATATTTTGGTGCTAAATTCGTAAATATAGTAATTACTACGTAGCATTACTGCGTATTGAACTACTTTTTTGTCAAATTTGTTGTATAACATGATGTTTTGGTGCTTAATTTGTAAAATCATAACCTAATTTGATGTTTAATAGGCTTTTCCTTAATCCCTCCTTATTATCCAGCATATTCGCTTATCCAACATTCTGCCGGCTCGTTTATGTTGGATACATGAGACTCTACTGTAGCTGAATTAACACTAGTTTCAATACACGCTGAACAATATAATTGATATCATGATTAAAATAGAGCCATTGAAAGAGGTTTGTTTCAAAATAAAGTCTAAACATTAAAAAAGTTCTGGAGAATAAGGAGGTTTGGCTTGCGAGAGCACAAGCAAGTAGCCGGCCTAAGGACTTTATTGCACATCGATGGGGAACTGGCACAGTAGCAGGACTGTCCCCTTTAGTAATGGTCCCTCTTGCACAACATCATGCAGTAGGCATTGCTGGTCTGCCATCTCCCATTTTTAAGTTGGCATACTTGTTTGTATGTTATGTTGCTGTTTCTTTTTCAGATAAACTCTTTGTTGCTGTTGTTAAATGTCTTCCAGTCAACTCTGATTTATGGTGACCCTGTTGTAGAGTTTTCTCGGCAGGGTGTATTTAGATGCTTGTCATTGCCTTCCTCTGTATCTGAGAGAGTGTGACTTGCCCAAGGTCACTCATTGGGTTTTCATCGTTGAGCAAGTATTCAAACCATGGTCTCATAATCGGACACTCAAGCCGCTATAAAACACTGGTTCTCAGGTATATCTCATAGGCAAATAATACAAGTTTAAACCACAGTGGGGATCTATGCAGCCCTTGGATTGCATCTTTCATGACCTTACTATATTGGCTAGAAAAGGTGGGACTTTGAATCTGACTCCATAATTTCAATTTGTATTCAGGAATTTACATTCACTATTTTTGGAATCAGTTTATCACAAAAATATATTCAGATAAAACAAAGGGTAGAAACTAGTAACTGGTAATACTCTCTTCCCACCATTCACGGCATGCACATCAACTGTCCTGATTTGGATACCGTGTTTCCCTGAAAATAAGAAAGTGTCTTATATTAATTTTTGCTCCCAAAGATGAGCTAGGTCTTATTTTCAGGGGATGTCTTATTTTTCCATGAAGAAGAATTCATATTTATTGTTGAACAAAAAATGAACATTTTATATACTGTACAGTACTTGTCATCACAAACCAGCATAACCAGACAAACTGAATCCTACCAAGAATTTCTTGTTACTACCATTATTTCCATGTACAACAATCTATGGAACGTGGATTGTTTACCAATCCCGCATGCTCTGGTGTTCTATTTGGCAGGCATGCTTCCAAACACAAACTTTGCTAGGTCTTACTTTCTGGGGAGGCCTTATATTTAACAATTCAGCAAAACTTCTGCTAGGTCTTATTTTCAGGGGATGTCTCATTTTTGGGGAAACAGGGTAGACAATCCTGATTAATCCACTGTTTCAGTAGTTTTTAAAATGTCCGTGTTCCTTGTCTGTTCCTCCTTCTTTCCACATTTGTCCTCCACTTCCTTCCATTGCTGCAATCAGAGCTCAAAGTGCAATTGCAAACTGCTTCAGACATGTGTGAGTTTTGTCATCCTGATGACATTATGATTTGCTTGGCCCCATGTATTCCCGTTTTCATCTGAAAAACTTTCTAGGATACCATATTGGTTAACTTCATAGTGTTAGGGTTGGATATGAAATAAAATAACTAATCAGAATAACAATACGGATAGATTAACACAACAACTTTAAAACAACAAAGGAGTCCCAAGAAAAACAACAGATTGGACATTAGTAAAAAAAATACATGAAACAAGAAAAAAAATGAAAATAATAATTCAACCTTAGGAAAACAAAAATGAATGGGTGGTTTGAGATAAAGAAGATTAAACTACAAGTAAAGACTGTTAACCTCAATGAAAGAGATTGGAGGTCAAGAAACTCCCCCACTTGACATCCCCATGCTTTTCCTTTGAATAAAAAAGATAAAGATTTCCCCTGACATTAAGTCCAGTCATGTCTGACTCTGGGGGTTGGTGCTCATCTCCATTTCTAAGCCGAAGAGCCGGTGTTGTCCCTTTGAATACCCCTATGCAATACCTCCTACCCCTTTTTCCTATTTTTTCTCTATTTTTTATATTTCTCCCCTTTTTTTCTTTTTTCTTTTTCTTTCCCCCCTTCTTCTGTTGTTTTATTACATCTTATTGGAAAATGTTAATAAAATTATTGAAAAAAAATAATAACAATATCTGTAGTGCACAAACATAATGGTAGAAAATAACATAAGTATAAATTCAACACAACTGAGGCTGAATCTACACTATCATAGAAAATCCATATTATCTGGCCGTGTAGACTCATATAATTCAGTTCAAAGCAGATAATATGGATTATTTGCTTTGATAATCTGGATTCTGTGGCCGTTTAGAAGGGGCCTAAGTCTACACTGTCATATAAACCAGTTCAAAGCAGGTAATCTGGATTTTATTTGGCAGTGTAGAAGGGACCTATGTCCTGTGAATTAAGAAATACGTATAGCGAAAATGAACTGTTGTTTAAAATGGTTTACAATGTGAACTACTGACATCTAGAGGATGTTACTACAATAACACCTCACCTGTAAACTGCTTACTTTACTTACTTGATCCCTTGTTGTCTGAATATGATGGCCTTCCAAGTGTAGTGTCTTGGCGGTGGGTACATAGGTGACTATGGAGTCTTATTCTTGACCCACATGTTCTTCCACAGTGAAGACATTGATTTCCAGGTGGAAGGCGATCCCGGTCAGGATTGGCTTGACACGCCTTTCTCTTGGCACGTTTCTCCCTTAACCCCTCCATTCGTGCCTCTTCGAACTCCGCAGCACTGCTGGTCACAGCTGACCTCCAATTAGAGCGCTCAAGGGCCAGGGCTTCCCAGTTTTCAGTGTCTATGTCACAGTTTTTGAGGTTAGATTTAAGTCCATCTTTAAATCTCTTTTCCTGTCCACCAACATTACGTTTTCCGTTCTTGAGTTGGGAGTACAGTAACTGCTTTGGGAGATAGTGATTGGACATTTGGATGATGTGGCCAGCCCAGCGGAGTTGATGGTGTAGGATCCCAGCTTCAATGCTGATGGTCTTTGCTTCTTCCAGCATGCTGACATTTGTCTGCCTGTCTTCCCAAGAGATTTGCAGATGTGTGCGAATATGTAATAATCCTTTCTTCTTTATCGAAAGGTTTATTTCTATAAAGTATTGTATTGGGACACCTTCATCAAGATGCAGTAGGCCTTTATTGTGGCACTGGATTCCCATGCAAATAATGTTTGCAGAATGAACTAGGTTTGCAAACAAAAGGTTGAGAGAGGCAACGCTGCTTGCTTGAAATACACAGAGACTCATAGAATTTATTCAGAGCATTTATAATTGATGGTTTTTGCTTTTGCTACAACATACTCAGAGCATGTAACAAGAGAGATCTGGCCCAGAAAGCCAGGAAGGAACCAGAAGTAACACATCAAGGGTGAGTGGCTTTAGTCAGAGCTCAGAAAAGTAGTATTTCCAAGCCCTCCTTTAAATGTATCACAACAATGTCAAGTAAAAAAAAAGTACATTGCAATTTAAAATAGTCACTCCTTCAGTTATCTGTCCAAAAATGTGCATTTTCCTGCCTCCCACATGTATGGAAAACTGGTCCAGAAAGTAGCCAAAGGTGCATGTTTAGTTTAATTGTACCTTAACTTTTGTACTAAGTTTTTTAATGTATTGTTTTTTTAAAAGTTGTGTGCTAATTTGAATCATATGTTGGGAGAAAAATGGATTATAAGTTAATTAACAGATTATCTAGCTGAGTGATTTTTTTTTTTATCGTGTCAGAAGCGACTTGAGAACATACTGCAAGTCACTTGTGGTATGAAAGAATTGACTGTCTACAGAGAAGTTGCCCAGGGGACGCTCGGATGTGTTACCATCCTGCTAGGAGGCTTCTCTCATGTCTCCCCAAGCTAGAGCTGACAGGCTGGAGCTCACTCCATCTTGCAGATTCGAACTGGCAACCTTCAGGTCAGCAATCCAACCTTCAGGTCAGCAATTCAGCTGGCACAAGAGTTTAACCCATCGCGCCACTGCGGCTCCTTAGCTGAGTGATAAGCAATATCTACTGAAACCCTTTCTGCTACACAACAATTACAGGTAAAGGAGTCCCCTCCAGTTTTCACTCTGACAACCTTAATTCTAACCTGGTTACCAGCTCCCTGTGCTTTCCATTTTTAGTGCCTTTAAACTAATCCCAGTTCACAACATTAAGAGCAGACTATGGTCATATAGCATTCTCATAGATGGAAATCTTTTTTAATGTTTTGAGCCTTCAAGTCATTTGTGATGTATGACAGCCCTTACTCAAACCTATCCCAGGATTTCCTTGGCAAGTTTTGTTCAGAGGAGGTTTGTCGTTGCCTTCCTTTGAGAACAATGTGATTCGCCCAAGGGGTTTTCACGACTGAATTTGAACCTGGGTCTCCAGGAAAAAAGATTTAAATATGGGCTTAAAGTTAACCTTAAAAACTGTGGTATAGACACCAAGAACTGGGAAGCCCTGGACCCAGGCATGTAGCCGGGGGGGGGGGGGGGGGAGTGGCTTGAGGGGCTTCAGCCCCCCCATCCGAAATTCTCAGAGTGGTCCGCGAGAAGGCCTTACATTTATTATATAAACTGTTATGTTTATTCATATCATGATCTGATCACCATGCACAAAATATCCCATATGCATGGGGGTATTGGGATAACAATACAAAATGTTTGCTAGGGTAGATCCTCTCTTACCCAGACTCCGCCCCCCCCCCACCCCCCAAATCAAAATCCTGGCTACGGGCCTGCTAAGCACTCTAACTGGAGGTCAGCTGTGACCAGCAGTGCTGTGGAATTTGAAGAGGCACGAATGGACGGCGAAAGGGGGAAATGTGCCAAGAGGAAGGCACATCAAGCCAACATTGACCGGAACAGCCTTCCACCTGGAAACCAGTGTTCTCACTGTGGAAGAACATGCGGGTGAAGAATAGAGCTCCACGGTCATCTATGTATCCGCCTCCAAAACACTACACTTAGAAAGCCATCATACTCAGACAATGAGAGATCGCCTCAGTAAGTAAGATTCGCCCAAGGGGTTTTCATGGCTGAATTGGAACCCTGGTCTCCAGTCATAATCCAACACTCAATTCACAATGTCATGCTGGCTCCTCTTTTATATGCACTTTTACAAAGCATGGCTTAGCTGCTAAAAATGGAGATTTGTTGGCTGGGCTGTTTAACCCTTTATGTCAATCAGCTTGACTATTGTTGTCACCGTCTGCCATCGTCTTCTGATCCAGCACCCGCCATCCCCACTGTCTTCTGTGCATGCAGCTTGTTGTGTGCTGGAGCCTGGCTTTGATGAGGTCTAGCAACCACAGCTCAATCACTGCCACATGACAACGTCTGCGATGGAGGGGGTGCTGAGCCAAGGCCAGGGCCGCCTCTTACCCTGTGTCGCTTCTCATGTGGCTTGTTTCAGCCGAGCCGGGCCTCCGCTCCTTGGAGCCTGCAATTAGGGAACCGTTCTCAGCGTGTGCGTAGAGTGAGGATGGGGTCGAAGAAATGCTGCCGCTCAGAAGCCCCTTTGGTTTCCCAGGGGGATGCAAAAATTTTTGCCTCAAACTTTGCACAATTACATTTCTGATCTCCTGTGTCCGTATCCATTGATTCTGTATCCACTGATTCCACCCTCCATGACTTTAAAATAACCCCCTCTCCCCAATCCAGAAAGCAAATCTTGATTTTAGCGTTTTATATAAGGGAAACCATTTCACTACAGCATTTTATATAATGGGACTTGAGCATCTACAGATGTTGGTATTATCCTCAAACTAATCCCCAGTGTATATAGAGGGGCAATGTATTCAAATACATAGCCATGCTCACCCCTTTGAAACTGAAGCACCTTCTACACTGCTATATAATCCAGGTAATCAAAGCAGATACTCCACATTATCTGCTAAGAACTGGATTATATGAGTTTACAAAGGCCTGGAGATCAAGCCCTATGAGAAGCATCTTAAAGAACTGGGTATGTTTAGCCTGCAGAAGAGAATGTTAAGAGGAGAGACATGTATACATATGTGAAAAGGTGTCATAAGGAAGAGGGAACAGGCTTGTTTTCTGCTGCCCTTGAAACTAGGACTCGGAGCAATGGGTTCAAATCACAGGAAAGTAGATTCCACCTGAATTTTAGGAAGAACTTCCTCACCATGAGAGCTGTTCAGCAGTGGAACTCTCTGCCTCAGAGCATGGTGCAAGCTCCTTCCTTGAAGGCTTTTAAACAGAGGCTGGATGGCCATCTGTCAGGGGTACTTTGGCTGTGCTTTTCCTGCATGGAAGGGGGTTGGACTCGATGGCCTATGTGGTCTCTTCCAACTTTATGATTCTATGATTTTATGATTGTACATTGCCATATAATCCAGTTCAAAGCAGATAACCTGGATTTTATATGGCAGTGTAGAATGAGTCTGAGAGAAGGGATTTGTTACTAACTTCTTTTTCTCAGGGTACATCTACACTGCTGAATTAATGCAGTTTGATACCACTTTGACTGCCATGTCTCATTGGTAAGGAGTCATGGGAGTTGTAGCTTTACAAGGTATGCCAGCAAGGACTAGTGCCTCACCAAACGTCAACTCCAAGGATCCCATAGAATTGAGCTATGGCAGCTAAAGTGGTATAAAACTGCATTAATTCTACAACACAGATGCACCAACAGTCTCAAATGTGTGGCATGATCCCCCTTGTATACTGATCACAACAGGTTACCTTGTGTTTAGATAGCAAACCACTTGAGAGCAACCTTCCGTAGACCAGTATTCTCCAGAGGTTTTGTACGACTATTCCCACCAATTATATAATGTAATATATAAACATTTCTTGGGGCTCCACAATAAATTTTTACTTCAGAAAGGGCTCCACAGCTGAAAAAGTTTGAGAACCCCTGAACTAGAGGTTTTAGGATAAATTTATATCAATGGTCACTCCTGGGGCAGAAAGAAAACAAGTTGCTTTTTGGAATACATTTCCCAGCATACTTTAACCAGCAAGGTCAACACACATTTAGGGATTGTAAGGTATTTTTTTTAAGTTTCCCAAACTTTGCCAAGGGTCAGTTCCACACCAGCACTTATCTCTGCTTCAAATCTGGAGAGATGGATATACAGCACAGCACACACATCCAAAATACATTATAGGTAGGGATTTGAAACCGCTCCATTATAAGGAGAGTCTTTTATACTCGCTAAGGTTGCACAGTTGAAAACTAGGACACGTGTGGCCAAACAATTTCCGAAAGTGGTGCAAAGAGTGAGGCTATGTGAGCTCCTTCCACCCCTTCTGCCCATTAGAGATCATAAAATACCGAACATGCCATACTTGAGCCAATTCTAGCCTTTCAATCTGTTGTTGTTGTTGTTGTTGTTGTTGTTGTTGTTGTTGTTGTTGTGTGCCTTCGTGTCATGCTGATCCTCTATAGTGTTTTCTTGCCAAGATTGATTCATAGGAGGCTTGTTATTGCCTGCCTCTAAGAGATTGTGACTTTCTCCAGGTCTGATTTGGACTTTGGCCTCCCATGAGACTTGTAAAACACTCAAACCACTAAACCACACTGGCTTTCTCAGCCTAATCTACTGCACAAGGGTTTTGTCAGTATAAAAATGGGGAGGGTGGGGGGAAACGTACAATGCTTTTAGCCTCAGGAGATAGTTAGAATGCAATGTGTTAAAGATAAATAATGTTCCCTCCATGCTGTGGTTAAGGGCATGAAAGTTAAAAAAAAATTAACCTGAGAGAACACTTGGGAATCTTTCAGTTCTCCAGTTCAACTGTATGATCAACTTGTAATAGACTTGTTCTAGAGCTTCTTAAACTGTGGGTCCCAACCCTAAACGGGATCTTTGTAAATAAAAATGGGGGTAGCAAAATTCTGGCAACAGTTAAAGGTTTCTTAATGCCACCTAGTGGCTGTTTAAGGTATTTACACATATCCATTAGCAACAATGTGCAGTGTTTACAATGGACTCTGCAAAAATGCTTCAACTATACCTCATCAAAAGCCTGTTAGCAAGCCTTTCAAATGTTAATCTATTACCAGTAACTGCTTGGATTTTATACCTATTTTATATACCTATATCCCCAGGGTCATATAAAAAATTCTTTGGTGGGACGGGGTTCTTCTTTTTCTTCAACATTTGTCCCACTTGGTGGCAGAATCCACTTTAATCGTTTGTTGGTGCCATTTCACCCAGTTGTGTGCCTGATCATGAGAGCGCAAGAGAGCGTTGGTAGCCTTTATATGGATTCCACGTGCAGCAACCATATGATGTGACATTGATGGTCCTTCGTCGGCCGGCCCGTCACGTAGGCCTGTCACCAAGGTGTCCACGTTCAGCTCACCCCAACAGTTGTCAGGCATTCTTTAATGGCACCAATGTGGAGGAATGAACTATAAATGCCTAGGGAAGCGTCCTTTCTATGATTTCTCTCGATCCCCCAGTGTGATTATATAGCTAACCTTGGCAGAAGATGACTATAGAGTTGCAGTGGAGGACCTAGAGATGACTAGAGATCACATATTGATAAAATCTGTGAAAAATCAAATCCACAAAAATGACATCTACAACTGTGGAAGGCCACTGTAGTTGGGAATTCTTTCCTATGACACACATATACACAACTGTACATGCACACACTGGATCAGTAAATCTAAAGGGAGGGGAGAGAGAAAACGAGCAAAACTAAGCCTTAGAATATAAGGTTCGTGCAAAGCTATGTTTATGCTTTTTCCTTAATGAACGAACGCAGTTGAAATGACACAGGCTCGTTCCAATGCTCCAATGTTCCAACATCCTTATGTCATGCACTTGTAGTTGCAGTGGATGCAAAGGCATGATAAAGCATATGCCTGACTTTAGAAATGCCTCTTATTTCCATCCAGGGACACTCTCTTGAGGAAAACCTGGAAGCAATTTCCACCAAGTTCCAAGACCTGAACTTGCGAGACAATTGTTTTTATGAACAGTCTGATTGAATTCTCTCCAAGGGTCTTGAACTCTCCTTCAGGCAGCATGAACTGCTCTCACACCTTTCTATGATAAGGCTAATTGCTCAACTGATCACATTGTTCACCTTTATTTCCTTTTATCAACTGCACAGTGGAAGCTGAGGAGCAAGCCTTGCCTAAGCACAGAGGCACTCTCATGTACACACACTCACATACCAGTACAGGTAACACCACCATTTAAAAACCCTGCAAGAAGCAAATAGCAGGATGGACAATTTGTGGCACTCATCCATTTCTGGCTTTATCAATTTCTGTTTTCTCCAAACTTTCCTGTATTTCCCTACATTATGCCACCTCTGCTTTAGGGCCCTTCCACACAGTCATATAACCCAAAATATCAAGGCAGAATATTATTTATTTATTTATTTATTTATTTACAGTATTTATATTCCGCCCTTCTCACCCCGAAGGGGACTCAGGGCGGATCACATTATACAAACATAGGGCAAACATTCAATGCCCATAAACACATCAAACAGAGACCGAGACAGACAGACGCAGAGGCAATTTAACCTTCTCCTGAGGGGATGTTTGATTCTGGCCACAGGGGGGAGCAGCTTCTTCATCATCCACTCTGACGGCACTTCCTCATTCCAGGTCGTAAGTTAGTTAAACTTGCCTCCCCACTTTTATAAGTGGTACCTTATTTCCTACTATCTGCAACTATCTTTCGGGTTGCTAGGTCAGCAACGAGCTAGGTTGCTAGGTCAGCAACGAGCAGGGACTATATTTTATTTTTAATTGACGGGTGCTCACCCCGCCACGGGCTGGCCTCGAACTCATGACCTCATGGTCAGAGTGATTTATTGCAGCTGCTCAACAGCCTGCGCCAGAGCCCGGCCCCAATAACCCACAATATCTGCTTTGAAATGGATTATCTGAGTCCACACTGCCATACATCCCACTTCAAACAGATAATATGGGAGTTTATTCAGCTGTGTGAAAGGGGCCTTAGATTGACACTTCTTGGACTCACAGGTTGCCTACATTTCCAGATGAATTATGTAGACCTGAACCTCACTGCTCTGCTGCTCAGTCATTTAGTCGTCTCCGACTCTTCGTGACCACATGGACCAGTCCACGCCAGAGCTCCCTGTCGGCCGTCACCGCCCCCAGTTCCTTCAAGGTCAAGCCAGTCACTTCAAGGATACCGTCCATCCATCCTCACATCCCTGGACAAGTCCAGATTGAGCATAAGGCTTCTGGCTATCTCTGCTGTAACAAATCGCCACGGCTCATTTTCTGGAATCCCACTTTATCAATTGCTTTTGCAACATCCCAGGCCCCTTCCACACAGCTGAATAAAATCCGACATTATCTGCTTTGAATGATGAGCTCCCTCTATCAGCTCTAGCTCCCCATGTGGGGACATGAGAGAAGCCTCCCACAAGGATGGTAAAAACATCAAAACATCTGGGTGTCCCCTGGGCAATGTCCTTGCAGATGGCCAGAAGTGACTCAAATTGCTCCTGACATGAAAAAACTGCTTTGAACTGGAATATATGGCAGTGTTGACTCAGATAACCCAGTTCAAAATAGATATTGTGGGATTTTCTGCCATGATATTCTGGGTTATATGACTGTGTGGAAGGGACCTTAGTTTCAATTCTCACTTCCCACCTTTCCCTTTTGTCGTCAGCTTGCTTCAATGGCTGCAGTGAGTTCAAGCTGTGAACGCATTGTTTGCACATAATTAACTCCGCAGGGTTTCGGTAACAGCCAAGCCGTGAAAGCCTTCTCTAGCTGGCATGTTTTTCCTCATTAATAACTTTTGCCATCTTGATCACCTTCTGATGTTGCTTGAGCACAGGGGTCCCAGTTTTCATCTATGACATGTGGGATGATATGCAACAGGCTGCCAGGATCATTTGTTGGGCTTAGTGTAAGACTGGATCAACTCTTCTCACAAGGTTTCTCTTGCCCTTATTAACAACCAGGCCTGTAGCGAGGGGGGGGGGGGGGTTTAGGGGTTCAACCCCCCCCCCCCCCGAAATTTTTCAAGTTATAAAAAAAATCTCATTTACTCATGAATTTTAACTGGTTAACCAAATCCCCATGCTAAGTCTATGAGATGCAAAACATTAAGAGTCCCTCCAGGCACTATCTCAAGCAGATATTGACAGGTTTGTAGCGAGGAGGGGTATGTGCTAGGGGTTCAAACCCCCCCCCCCGGAAATTTTCAAAACCCCTCCCGAATTTTTTTTCTGGCTACGGCCCTGTTAACAACAGAGAGTTGATCTTCACCTGCCTTAGAGGTGAGATCCCAGACCTCTTTCATGAAATGTGGGAAAATGAATCATTCCCCTTTTTCTTCCCCGCCTAAATCCCTGTTTGGCTTCTAGAATGTGCTGTAACACCTGCACCTCTACTATCATTGGTTCTTTTTTCATTTTGGGCCCATTTCACTTTAAATCGGCAGAAGGCCTTCTCTAGTGACTTATCAAAATATCAACACTTTAGTTACATGATTCTTTTCTAAATTAAGAAGGTTATCGAAGTTTTCCAAAAACCAGATAGGAGAAAAATGTAGGAAAAGCTATCGATAGTATTCTATAGTCATCCCTCCACATTTGCAATTTTGGCTTTTGCGGATTTGAATATTTATGGATTTAATTGAAAATTTTATCTCTAGGAATCTCTACATTCTCTAATATGATTCTATGGTTATCTTCCAGTTTGTCTTCATTTATTTATTTATTTATTTATTTATAAATTTTATTACATTCCAACAATTAACAAAATTTTAGCGATGCATGTCTTGTTTCAATATACATAATACCAAAAGTAACTAATGCTTAAATGACATTTTAAACGATCCTTTGGAATTTTTCTACAGTCCCACCACATGTGGGAGAATGAACCTATTCCCCCACATTTATGCCAACATTTGTTCGAGGTACTTCCCGTTATATGAGCTAATTGTAGGGGGTCCTATACCATTTTGTGATTATTTTCCTTTGTGTTTCTTTGATCCTTATATGATTAATTTTATGAATATTATTGATCCAAGACCCGATCAGTTTCTCAGTAAAGTTTTTTTCCTGTTTCCAGATCTCTGTAAGCGTTTCTTTCGTATTGTAAGTTAAGGTAATTAGTTCATCATACCATAGTCCAGTCATTCCTTTATCTATTTCTAATTTCCTTCTAATTATTCTATCTTCATTTATTCATTTATAGTCAGTTCTTGGCGTTGCAAATCAAATGAAGAATTCCTTGGGATACAGAAGTTGTTATCTTGGAAGCTGAATTTCTTTACAACAATTGACATTGACTCAAGAGTTCACACAGCTCCAGGAATACTATAGACTTGGTTGTCTCTTTATGTCTGTTTTTTACTCTTTGAACATTATACCCTTTGTGGGATCATGATATGAAATTTGCACCTTTACTTTTGTTACTCTGGAAGTAATTTCTTTATAAAAAAATATAGTTTGAGATTACTTACTCTCAGGCAGAGTTGTAGTAAACAGATTCGTGTTACATTACTTGTGACTTTAACAAGAGTGTATATGCACATACATTGTTATTCTTCATTCATCCTTGCCTTCATTTAATTCTTCATTCCTTATGCTAATTTTTCTTATAGACTGCATTTCTGTCCCATATATTTCCGGACCACAGGGTCATGCTCAATATGTTTTCTGATTTTTAATGCCATGCTATTAATGGTCGAGCAGCTGACAGTATTGGGTCCTCATGTGATAACTGAGCTGTAGTACCAGAAAAAATAGATTTATTTTTTACTGGGGAGAAGTAGGTATTTACTTGGGAATCTTTTAAATAAAAGCAGGTGATTTGGATTTGAGGTGTGCTTCTTCATGTGTTGTTTGCCAACACTTTATTATTATTAGTTCATTAGGAATAGCAGCATCTTTCTAATGTCTCCTGATTCAGCCAAGACACACAAGTGGAAAAGACCAGCAGGAAAAAAATGTCTTCCCTGGAAAATCTCTGTATTTCTCCAGAATGGCATATTTCATATTTTTGAGAATTAGAGAAACTGATCATTCTACACAGGCATATAATAATAATTTAAAAGACGCAATGAAATAAGAACCCATGAAATAAGATAAGAAAAATAAAATAAGACCCATAAAATGAGATATAATCTGGACCACAGGAGGGAATTATAGAACCCTAACCAGCATTTCCATTGGGGAACAATGTTGGGAGCTGCAGTCTAGCAATATCTAGTGGGCCACACTGTTCTAAAACATATAATCCTGTGTACGAAATCAAAGCAAACAAGTATACCCACCCACCCTGTAATTTGATGGCATAAAAGGCCATCTCATAAAAGACCTTGTTGAAAATACGTCAGACAAATGATTGGCACATTTGCATGATATGCACTGAAAATGGATGCTTGGCTTGCTGCTGTGCTGTAGCTGAGTGATATCCTCAACTGTATTTCTAACTCTTGCTTATCTATGATGCCATTTGCGGAAGTGTGGCTCCAAAATGCTACCATTTCAAGAAAGGCTAAAGTTTTCAGGCCCATTTTTTTACATTTTCAGGCAACTATTATAGAATGCAATCCTCACAATTTCTACTCAAAATAATCTCATTTTCTTTTTTACGGGATTTGTGAGTGATTGGTTCGGTAAGATGATGGGTGTTTATGCAGTCATGAATGTTATGGAGAAAAGGGACAACATGAAAATGCTCCTGCTCTCTCATAAGAAAAGAATCCAAAAAATACTTCAAAGAGACAAAAGGAAAGATTCCCCCAAACAATCCATACTAATGTAATTCACAGTCACAAGATATGGTGATGATCATTGGCTCGGTGGCCTTCCTAAAGACATTTGGTGATAATAGTCATGATAGTTAAGTAGATCCTCCATGTTCACAGGCAGTCTACCAGGTGCTAAGGGCAAACAGAGTGCTGTATATACTCGAGTATAAGCCTAGTTTTTCAGCCTTTTTTTTAAGACTGAAAAAGCCCCCTTCGGCTTATACTCGGGTGAGGGTCCTGGTTGGCTTATATTTGGGTCAGCTTATACTCGAGAATATATGGTACATTTATTATTTTTCTCTATTATTGTTGCTACTATTACATTTATTTTACTCTATTATTATTATTATTATTATTATTATTATTATTATTATTACATTAATTATTTCACTCTGATATTATTATTATTATTATTGAATTTATTATTTTACTCTATTTATTATTACATGTATTATTTTCCTGTATTATTATTATTATTATTATTATTATTATTATTATTACATGTATTATTTTACTCTATTATTATTAAAAGGATACGTAAGCACATTTACATTGAAGAAGATGAGAATAATGATTTGATTAGAGTTGGACAGTCTTATCTTAATTTGAGCTTTATGTAAATATTCAAAAACATTTAACCTACTGATGCCTCAATTAATGTAATTTTATTGGTATCTATTTTTATTTCTGAAATTTACCACCCTCGGCTTATATTGGAGTCAATGTTTTCCCAGTTTTTTTGTGGTAAAATTAGGTGCCTCGGCTTATATTCGGGTCGGCTTATACTCGAGTATATATAGTATTCCCAAAGGCATCTAGTCATTGTCAGAAGATGGATCTGGGCTGGATAGCTCCTTCTTTCCCATACTTAGGAAGAGAGAAGGCAGAAAGATGTACTACTAAAACAAGAAAAAATTCATTCAAGTGGAATTACTTTTAAATCAGTTTAGCAGCAGCACATAAAGCTCTTTTTAGTCAGTTGTGTGTTTGCTCTTGTGTCTTTCTCCTCACTCCTGCATGGGCACTATGGAGTGCTCTGCTCATACCTGCCTCTCTTCAGTTGGAGACATTCTGGCCATCAGAACAGCCAGGCATCTCCTCCTGTACTGCCATCTCCCCCCAGTCTCTGCATCTCATAAATCTCCCCGATCTTTATTTAAATAACTGGAAAGTGAGGCCCTTTGTTCAGAAAATAGCTGTGCGGAGCAGCCCGGGTGTAGATAATGAGCCAGGGAGCTATATTGGTCAGTAACATTCGCCGAACTTTCCATATTTATATTCCAAAGCTAATTATGGTTTGTGTGTTCACTCAAAATGATGATTCATCTAAACCGAGCCTGGGCCACAAGAGCAATGGCAGGCCCGGCATAGAAAAAGGACTGCCTGGGCTGTTCCACCAAAAAAGAGCATGTCCTCTTTCCTGCTCCCTCCCATCTTGCCCCACACAATAAACAGCCCCTACCACCCCCCACCCTCCAGACATCCTGCTTGCCACACAACTCCCTGGCACTGAAAGTTAGTCGCTGCCTGGCAGAACCAAACAGAGGGGCTACAGGCTTTGAAGGTCTTGATAGGAAGGAAGAGAAGAAAGGCTGATAACAACACTTACTACTAGCAATGATTATATCATTTTTATGAGTGTCTAATTAAGTGTCCCATTAATTTTCTCAGTAATCATTAAAACAATCAAAGTAGGTCATCGTTTTATTGTTAACTACCATCAGGTTGATTTTGACTCATGGTGAACCTATGGATGAGAGATCTCCAAGTTGCTTTATTCTCAACCACCCTGGTCTTGCAGACTCAGGATATTTCCTTCTTGTTTACAAGTTCCACTCAGTGCACTTTACCCAGCTCATTTTATGTTTTTATTGCTGTGTTTCTCAAGTGTTTTATAATGATTGTGATTTTTTTAATGCCTTTTAAATTTATTTGTGTGTTTTTGTATTTGATATTATTGTATGTTGGTTTTATATCTGTAAGCCGCCCCGAGTCCCTCTGGGGAGATGGTGGCGGGGTACAAAAATAAAATTATTATTATTATTATTATTATTATTATTATTATTATTATTATTATTATTATTATTATTTGTGGCTCCTTTGATTGAATCCATAATCTTGAATGCGATTGTTCTCTTTTCCTTTTACCTTATTTATTTATTTATTTACCTTGTTTTATATCTTGCCTCTCTCCCTCATTGAGGGACTCAGAGCTGCGAACATACGGCAAAATACGGAAACAATTTGATGCCATTCTACATACACCACATAACTGCATCACATTACTAAGCTTTGTTGTTTTTTTCTAGTTCATCATTTGTGCTGTTCATATTATAAATGGGAAGCTAAATTTGGACTTTATAAAAGTGCCTAATACATAATGTTCTAGGTGATCATGCTTCCTACTTTCAGAGATCAAGTCTTCTACTCAAAAGGGGTGTAAGAGGTCAGACCTCTGTCTGAAGCCACCCTTTACTCAAAGGGCTGTTTGTTCCAGGTCTGAAGGTATCCTGTAGATAAGGATCTGTAAGATGATGTTAAAAGGAGGGGTCTTTGAGTTGTAAATAGCACCTGTACCATAGTCTCAGCAGGCACCTGGTCAAAGCCTTCCCCCTGACTTTGGAGAGATGTATTGTGTTTTCACTTGTGAGATTTTATTTCTACAGTTTTAATAAAAAACTAAGGAATTATCATGTGTACATTTTTTGCAGATCTGTGTCCCCTTTTAATATGAGACATTTCTTAATAATGCAAAAAAAGAGAAAAAAAGAAGAAAAATAACTGGGATAAAAATTGGATGCAGGCATTTCCAGGTCACCTTTTTTTAAAAGAAATGCATAAAATGCTTCATTGTTTGACTGAGAGATGCTGCATTGGAGATGATGTCTATTTATAAGATAACTCCCAATTTCACCAAAATCAGTGTTGTAGTCTGGCAAGAATCAGAGATTTTTCTGAATGTTCAGAGGATGAGGGGAATGATGGGTCTCAAAATGAGGAGTCTATGAGTGTTCAGAGAGAATTGCAGGCAGACAAGGCTGATGTTTTGGATTCTTCAGCTTGTTCCCAGGTAACAAGGGAAAATTAAAGTACCCGTTCCCTTGAGAAATGGCCTTGGGAAGATGAGGTGTTTTCATGGGAGAATAGATTACACCCAAGAACGCAAGGCGTGAAAAGCCAACAAGCTAGATATTCTCAGAGGCTTTGAAATAAGACCTTGAAGTCCAGATGTGTGAGGCATGATGTCATGGGTGTCTTGAAGGGTTAAATTAAGTGGGTTGTTTTCAGGCATTTCAGAGGAGACAACATTGCTAAAGGAGATTGGCATCCTGTTTATGATTCCAAGTTCTTGATTCATGTATTGTCAAGATTCCTGTTTCATATTCCTGTTTCATGTTACTGTTTATGCCTGTGTATTTTTGGAGAATTTACCTTGGAAAGATTCCTGTTTTCATGTTCATGGATATATCTTTGGATTAGGTCTATGCTTTTGGATTCTTTGGTTTTGTGTTCTAACCTGGCCTTTTAGGATTACTGCTACGGAACTCTGGCTTCTTTTGAGAATTGCATTTTATATCTTTACTGACTCTTTTGTATTTTCCCTTTTCCCTTTTTATACACTTTCTTTAATAAACACTTTTATTGGAGTACTGGACTCGGGTGTGGTGTTGAGTGAAAGGATGTTCCAGTGCTGGAGTGCAACAATCAGCACCAAAAGGCCATGCTCTCTTGATAATTTGCTCTCTGCCCAAAAGTAGAGAGATAGACAGACCTACCATGGCTTTCTCAAATAGAAGTCTTTTCCAATAGACTTACAAGCTTGGTAGATGAAGCGAATGCTGTGGGTGCAGTGTATCTTGATTTTGGTAAGGCCTTTGAGAAGGTGCCCCATGATATTCTTGCTGACAGAGGAGATTCTGAGAACAATGGTTCCAAAATACAACTTTCTAAACTCTGCCAAAGCATGTCTCAGGCTCTACTGCTCCCTTTGTATAAATGCAGAGCTGGGAAAGGCCTTGGACTTTCCAGATTCCTCCTGTTGTTTTCAAACAAAAATTACTATGGATTTCTGAAACAAATATGGAGCAGCAGTTCTTCCATTCTGACCATAGTCCCAAGTTGCCCATAGACTTACGGCAAAAACCCATGTATTTCATAGGCCTTTCTTAGGTAAGGAATGCCTGGAGGTGGTTATATCAGTTCTTTCCTCTGAAATACAGTCAACCACACCTAGTGTTCATTGGCAGTCCTCTGTCCAACTACTAAGCAGGGCTGGCCCTGCTTAGCTTCTGAGATAAGACAGAATCTGTTGCCTTTAGGGTATTTAGATTGGAGTATTGTCCAAATACTTTTGTATTTATTATCATTCCGTTGCTTTGAGCACATCTTCAGTAGGAGGGAAAAGATGAAAACATTCAAGAAAAGCCAAAACACTCGTAAAACGCCTCTGGTCAAAGTTGCTCAGTTCTCTTGTTCTCTCTGAAATGGAGGTTTGCTGCCTGGAACCCCAGGCCATGTACCTCAAGTGAAAGAAAAAGTCAAAGCAGAAGGGACAGAAATAGCTTTGGCGGCATAGCCTTGTGGCCTGCGTTTGCAATCTGCCAGGCTGGCATGGGGAGGTTGGGTGGGTCTCACCCACTCCCCGTGGTGACCACACAGCCTGCAAAACAAGAAAGGAACAGAGCACAGCCTGCCCAGCCCTGCCGCCCAAAAGGTATTTTTAGCCCAAGGCATTGGTACTAATTAGACAGTAGGTCAGAGGGAATCAGGGAAGGGGAGCAAACCACAAAGCTCTGAAGCCCAGCTTCCAGCACATCAGAGGCTGCGTCCAAACTGCTGACGGACAAGCAGAGTGGCCTGTGAAAAGGCGCATCTTGATTAAGCAATAGGAGTGGGTGACGGGTAGGTGCATGTTGAGGCCAACTGTGGCGGATGTTTATTGAGCATACATGGTTTGTGCCTGACTTTTCATGCAAGTGACAACGCATGCTCAGCTCTTTCCCATTCTGAAGTCTTTTGCAATCAGGCTAAGCATGAAGCGTCCGCGTAGTTGCATAGCAAGGAAGGCTCATAAGGCTCCAGTGTGTGTGTCTTCTAAGCAGGTCTGGGCACAGAGGCCAGTCCAATGTCTAAGACTGTAGTGGGATGGTTGGCTCCAGAAAGGGCATATCAGTTGACTTGAGTTTCTACTTTTATTTTCAGAGGTTACATGGGAGAATAAAGAGGTATATAAAAAAGGAATGCTTTTTTAAAAAGCAACAGTGCTCTGTCTGTTAATTAAAGAGGGAGTTGAGCCAGAGGTTTTGGAGAACGATCCGAGCCAACTCCGGCCAAACCATCTGCGGATATGCCATGGGAGAGGCAAAAAAGGACGCAGTACAAAGCAAACAAAAAGCACAGTGTGGTCAAGCGGTTAGGCCCAAAGCCCTCAGCCCCAGAGCCTACGTTTGCGGCTGTACCCCTACCCTCCTGGTTGACTACCTTAACCCATTTTACCCATTGAGGGCCAATGGGGGCAGAATCATGGCACATAACGTGAAAAGCACAAATTGGCTTTTGTGCCAACATCGGTCAAGTCTTCTGGGTCTGTAATATGCATCCATTTCACATTAGTAATGTTTGCACTTTTTAAAAGGCAAAATTTCTTTAAACTATAGCACAATGTCAGTTAGCAATGGCATCCTTTCATTTAACTATAACTCTTCCATTTAGTTACAAATATCCCTACAAGTTGATAAATCTTAGCAGGCTTTTCAGTGTGTAGGAGGTGGTGGGCTTAGATGTAAGAGAATGAGGTTGTCTCTTCGTGCCTCTAATGGGAAGGGCTTTAAAAAACAACCTTTCTCCTGCATGATGTTTATGGTTGAAAGGAAGGTTGACAAGAGACATCTAAATCAGAGGGCACATCTATGCTCTAGCACAGGGGTCCTCAAACATTTAAAGTAGAGGGCCGGTTCATAGTCCCAGAGATGGTTGAGGGGCCAAATTATCATTTGGGAAAAAAAAAAATGAACAAATTCCTATGCACACTGCACATGTCTTATTTGTAGTGCAAAAAAACCCCCTCCCAACAACAATTATTTATTCATTTATTTACTACATTTATACCCTGCCCTCTCTCGCCCCGAATGGGACTCAAGAGCGTCTTATAAGTTAGCATTATATATATATATATATATATAGACATTATATATTACTATATTGTATTATACCACTATACCGTAACATTATTAGTAATATTACATTTAATATATAATGTATAATTAATATTATTATGTTGCATTATTATTAGTATTATATTGTATGACATTATAATATTAGTATCAATATTATATGTATACACAATATATTCCATTATTACCATAGCAATAATAACAATATTTAAAAATAAAAACAATTTTAACCAACATACAGTAAACCTATCAGGATTTCAGTGTGGGCCTGCTTCTGGCCAATGAGATAGTCAAGTTAAGTAGGATTGTTGTTGTTGCCTTCAAGTCATTTCAGACATTGGGCGAGCCTAAGTTTAAAACTGAGAGCAGGGGCCAGGTAAATGACCTTGGAGGGCCGCATCTGGCCCCCGGGCCTTAGTTTGGGGACCCCTGCTCTAGCACATGTCTGTTTACAACATACGCATTGGCCAAAGAGCGTGGATGAACTTTGAGAATCCATCTGACTTTTTGAATGTGTGTGTGAATTAGAGAGATTGCCGGAAACCGTTTGTGAGCAAAACTTGCTTTCTTCTTTTCTCCTTTGCCCCCTTCTCTCCCCCTCCGCCCGATCCCTGGTATTTCTGTCCTTGCTCCAGCAGGAAAAGCGATGGGAGGTAGGTTCCACATGCTTGTGGCATCCCTTATCCCTTCTGCTGCTGAGCCGTCTGGAGCCCGGTGGCAGCTGGCAAAGGCAAGCTGGGCTTCGGGTGGAGCGAGCGGCAGCCACAGCCCACACACCCATTAGAGCAGCTTATTTCAGGGCCTCTGACCACAAGGGAAACATCCGGGGCTGAGGGAGGCTTCTTGGACGATGAGGGATTGCAGTCTTTTGCAGGGAGAGAGGTGGGGAGAAGCAAAGCACAAGGTCAGTTAGAAAGGCAGAAGGATATGTATGGGGTTGAACAAGATGGAGGCAACACACATCCTATACAACGCATCTCAGGAAATTGATTAGTACTGTCACATCAGATTAGGAAGTCTTACCTTTTTAAAAAAATTACATCTCCCAGAATTTCCTACCCATGTTGGCTGGAGCATAGTGTGATCTGCAATCCAGGAAAGAGATTTTCCCTCCAAGTCTTGTCCCCAATTTTTGTTTATGCCAATGCAATTAACTACATCTATGTTTTTAAAAATGCAGATTGAACTAGTTTATGGTATTAGATTGTAAGGCAAAGAGTTTGGAGTTGCTGCATGCTTATTTTAGAATAACTAAACATATTGCAAAGATAATCATGTGGCAGCCTGGGGTTTCAGTATATAAATTACATTAATTAGTTCTTTAAATAGGAGACAAAGATCAAATGTAGTGCTGTTGACCAACCAGTTAAGGAATGTTTGGTTAAATAATGAAGATGCATTTCAGTCTGGCTTCAGGCCCAGTTCTGGGATTGAAACAACTTGGTGGATAACTAATGCTGAGCGCTAGAAAGGGAGGCTGTGTCCCTGTTGGTTCTTGATGGTTTTCAACACCATCCAATATGGGATCCTTTTTGAAGACTTCTCAAGATGACAGTGGCTCCAGTCCCTCTTGGAGAAGCCAAAGTGTGTTGTGTTGTTGCTGATGTTGAACCCTCAAGATGTTTTCAACTTATAGTAACCCTGAGCCAAAACTACCATGTTTCTTTTTGGCAAGATTTCTTCAGAGTGGGTTTGCCATTGACTTCCTCAGAGACTGAGAGAGCAGGACTTGCCTGTGGGTTTCCAAGATTGAACAAAAATTGAACATCAGTCTTCCAGAGTCAAACCGCTGCTCTACACTGGCTCTCAAGTGGTGCTGGGGATGCTTATTAAAGTGTTTTAGGTAAAATAAGATCACAAGGAAGTAGTGTTTAGTTGAAGATGGCATTTTAGTTCCCCAGAGTCAAATTTTGTTGTAGAATTCACAGGGAACTAGATCTGCAAGGTGAGGATTTCATGACAGTGTCATCTGAAGAGTTGTAAACAGGGTCCATGAGTTATAGCAGAAAAAATATGTATGTGTGTGTGTGAGAGAGAGTATGTTGCCAATGATAAATGCAGAGAAGAGGATAAAGTAAGAGCTTCAAAATCAGGAGGTCACAGCTGCAGTCTGGAAGTACAATGAGATGAAAATGTCCTTCTGAGTAAACTCTAAAGTGACACTTTCTGAATAGGGTCATAGCATATCTGAACATGAAGAAACTAGGTTATCTGCTGGAAACTTCTCAGAACTTAACAGAAATTGTTTCCTCAGCACACCTGTACATTTAAGCATGGTTGTGACACAGCCTCTAGAAATTACTCCTGGTAGACGTGGAAGGGATGGATCCTGTGGCTAGGATTATTCAAGGAGGAGAAGACTTAGAGGAGAAAAAAAAGAAAGGACAAATGATGGAGTTAGTGTCATAACAGGGATGGAAAGAGCTGAGGCCCATTCACAGTACAGTTGTCATTCCACAATTGTGGGTTTAACATTTGGCAGTTTGATTATTTGCTACTGTCCGCTTCCATTTTTAAATTGATAACATTGATTTTCATCTTGAGCTGTGTTCAGTTAGGCCAGACTAAATCAGTAGCCAGTGGACCAGGTGAATGCAAGGAGGGAAAGCATGCATGTGCCTTCCCTTGAGGGAAGTGTGAGAAGGAACGTAATGCATACCTGTTTCCTTGTGCAGTCATTTACTCTCCTAGACAGGCAGCAGGAAGGCTGGGATAGGAAGGCAGATGGATAAATATTGGGATAAAAACAAATTAAATAATAATGTCTCCAGGGTGTATAGATGGAGTGCTGCTGCTGTGAGAGCCCCTTCATGTTCTTCTTGCTCTCTTCCTTCTGTCACTGCCCTCCTTCTCTTTCTCCTTACATTTCAATCCCTTTCTCCCTTCACCTGATGCCAGAGCTGGGGGAATGCATGCATGGACGGGCCCAGGGAAGCCACTAGTACCAGAACTTTTTCTGTTTGTGAAATACAGGGGTTTGGGGAGGTCAGGAGGAGTAGTCTTGGTTTACCCATATTTACAAGTATATCAATTCTATGGCATTCGTTTCCTAAACAGTTGTGAATTATTCCCTCAAAGTATCATTGAAAGCTTTCATGGTCGGAATTACTGGATTGCTGTGGACCTCTGAAGATGGCAGCACAGATGCAGGCGAAACGTTAGGAGAGAATGCAACAGGAACATGGTCATACAGCCCAAAAACCTCACAGCGACCCATTCCCTCAAAGTTTCAACCACTTCCTTACACTAAAAAAAACCCTAATAAAACACAGTGGAGACAAAAATAAACATTCCCGTACAAATCTATTGGATATTTGGGGTATCTTTTCTGTGTTCTTTGTATATTCTGGAGAGAAGAAACCTCTGATTCAAGAAGACTGAAATGTTCAATCATAGTGCACAAGAATTAAAGCATTTATTAAACACATACATGCTTACAGGTACAGAGGCAGCTGCCTTAAACCAAGTCTGACTATTGGCCGATATGTCCTAGTATGTCAGACACTGAATTCTGTTGGTTCGACTCGGTCCAGATTAAGGTTTATGTATAAGGTGTTGTGGATGAATGGCTCAAGTATTTTATAATGTATGATTTTAAATCTATTTCTTGTATTTTGTTAAATTACCTAATTGTTTTAATTGCTTATGTTTTATCTTTTTGTATTGTATATTGGCATTGAATTTTGCCAGATTGTGAGCCACCCTGAGTCCCTTCAGGTGAGAAGGGCGGGATAGAAATGATGAAAATAAATAAATAAATAAATAAATGGGATTTGCTGTCCAGGATTTCAGATACAACTCTTTCCTAGACCTGCATGCAGGGGATTGAATCTGGGACCTTCAGATATATAAGCTGCTCTGCCACTGAGCTACAGTCCTTCCCGCACTGAATAGTGCTGCCAGGAATTGTCAGGTGCTATATTACTTCATGTAGAAAAAATATGTGTCAGAAGAAAAGCTGGAAGAGTAGTTTTAGAATGATAAGACACCTGTGGAGTTTATGCTCCTTCTCCCATATTATTCCACTCATTATTGCCACTGTCCTTTCACTTGTGTTTGCTTGCACAACTTTCCCCCAGAAAGCACATTTTGCTACACATCAGTGGTAGTCATCTTGGCAAGTGTCCCACAAATCAGAGCCAAAGAATGAGAGCTTTATAGAGAGGCACACACTATATAAGAGCAGACATACTATGTTTGGGTTTCATGCACAATTTAGTTTTAATTGTCCAGTGCCCTCACTTGTCTTTCCATTAAAATGTATCTCTCTCTTTAGCTACTTACCTAGTTATTTTCTGGGAAAACACAGATTTAGAACTTTGGAAATGTCTTGCTTAAATTATGTGATATTCATTAATTATATTGTTAATTACTTTTGTGAAACAGTATACTTTGGAGGGAAATTATGGAACTGTCCTCCTGTGCTATTCATCTTAGGCAGGAGTCATGGCTTCCAGTTCCATATATATACCATACCTTGAGTAAGGCACATCTAGCCCGTCAAGTGTTATTGGACCATAATTCCTAGCAGCCCTAGCTACTGGCAAGAGAAAAGGGAAGTGAGCATAGCCATTGACCCCATAAGGGCACCAGATCCCATGTGATCTTGGAGGCTACACTGTTTCCCCAAAAATAAGACATCCCCTGAAAATAAGACCTAGTAGAGGTTTTGCTGAATTGCTAAATATAAGGCCTTCTGCAAAAGTAAGACCTAGCAAAGTTTTTGTTTAGAAGCATTCCTGGCGAACAGAACACCAGAGCATGCAGGATCGGTAAATGTACGTACCATAGATTGATGTACATGGAAATAATGGTAGTAACAAGAAATTCTTGATAGGATTTCAGTTTGGCTGGTTATGCTGGTTTGTGATGACAACTAATGTACAGTATATAATAAATGTTCACTTTTTTGTTCAACAATAAATGTGAATTCTTCTTCATGGAAAAATAAGACATCCCCTAAAAAATAAGACCTAGCACATCTTTGGGAGCAAAAATTAATATAAGACACTGTCTTATTTTTGGGGAAACACGGTAAGTAGGATCAACTCTAGTTAATGTTCAAATGAACGACTGCCAAAGGGAGTTGCAGAGCCACAGGTTCCTGTAAAACATCTTTAAGGGCCAGAAGTTCCTTTTGATACTTGACAATATTTCTTTTCTGTAGCAGTTCCTTAAACTTAAACTTAGCCTTTAGCCACCTCTTCTCCAAATCTAATATTCTCTCTCCCCACTCCAGTTCTTTTTGTTATTGAGTTCTGCCTTGTTTTCCTTTTCTGCCATGTCTCGCTTCCCTGATTTTTGGGTGGGACCCCCCATATCCAAATCACTGTGGATTCCATGCTTCTCTCTGCTTGTCCCAAAGAGCTTTCCCTGCACTACACCCCCACCTCCTTTCTCTGCAAATGCACGCAGACACATACACACACATACACAGAGGCACCTCTACACATGGAACTCATTCTACAGTTTATTTTGCTTCCCCTTTGAAGGAGAAGCGCCTATTCTGGCTAGGAGTTTCCTCAGATCTTCAGCCCCTGAGGGAATCTGGTTGGCGAATGCCCCCCTCCCAACACACACACAGAGCAAGGAAGAGTAGTCCCATCTTGCTGCTTCTCAAGTCTTTTCCCAGACTTGTTTTGACAGGGTCAGTAGTAGACATACAAACTTCATTTTAAAGGGGTACCATATAAGGATTTTTTTCATTGTCGGTGTATTTTACACACGCTCTTGTGAATTGGGAAAGGAAGGCGAGGAAATTCTGTAACTGTGTCTTCAATATAGGTAGTAGAACCATCTCTGTCATTAAGCAGTTGAAGACGGTAGATAGTAGGGAACAATAATTGTTTTTACTGGCTATTCCCCTTTTTTGAAAGACAGAACTGTGAGCTCCACTCCGTCATATATCTGTTTTCCTTAGATATAGTGGAGGATAGTTCCCACTCTTAGGGTTAGAGTATGATTCAGCTGCCAGGCTAATAATCAGCTCTGGTCCATGGAATGGATGCATCTCTGAGAGCCATCTTGCCCTTCAGCTGAAGCAGCAAATTGGTTTGAACATAGGCATTAGATTTATCATATGTGAGATATTCATTATTTTCTCCAGTAATAGTCTGCAGCAGTTCAGAACATCAAGAGTCTTTTCCATAGCCTTCTATACAACCTTAAGATCAGTGGTCCTCAATCTGTGGGTCAGTTGGTAAACTGCCTGGGATTTCTGGGAGTTGTAGGCCAAAACATCTGGGGACCCACAGGTCTAGATAAAGTCAACAGACACTAGACTTCGGGATCTCTCATCTACAGAACATGCATACAATCCATGAATTATGGCCCTTCCTGAAAGGTAAACTGACATTTTCACAAGAAAATTAGGACTTCTTTAGTACCTGGTTCTATTTCATAGTATACATAGAGAAAGTTCACTGTAGAATTGGCCATGCTGGCTGTGGGATTCTAGTAGTTCCCCTTTCCCAAGCTTATTAGGTGCAAAGGTGTGTCTCACAGGGATAGGAAAGGCACCACAAAACCAATAATTGGGATGTGACTGCATCTACTTTAGTACCAATCACTCAATTTTTTGTTTTGTACATTCAAGCCTAATCTGATTTATGACAAGCATCTTCTGGGGTTGTCTTGGCAAGATTTGTTCAGAGAGGTTTATCATTTTCTTGCTCTGGGGCTGAGAGTACAAGACTTGTCTAAGGTCATTTGGAGGTTCAAACCTTGGTCTTCAATAATACTAGTCCAACACTCAAACCACTAAGCCTGTTAACCCTCAAAGGCATTACACCAGAGAAGGAACATGTATGTTGGACCCTAAGATTAAAGGTCCAGTGCTGTACTAACAGAACCGCCCACACTCATTCAACTACTGGGGAACAAATCCCTGCCTCGGCAACTTGGATTACCTCTTTGAGGGTTGGTAAACAGGATATCCTCTGCACATTACCACAGACGAATAGAGCCGTGAGCACGTGGAAGTGATTTTTGGTGGAAGTGATTATCAGTAGCAGCTACACAGTTGAGATAACATTTGGATTTCCCCTCAGCTGCTTTTAATTTCACCATTTAAGGAAATGGTAAAATGGCCATAGCTATCTGCTACTGTGCTTGCCTTCACACATAATATACAAGCCACAGAGGAAGATGTGTGAGTCTTTCATACCTCATTTCATTTTTACCCTGCTGCTGTGTCACAACATAAAAACAAGTAACTCAGACATTGACCCTATCACTTGCAGCCTGATGTGTAATTTCCAGATATTTAGAGAGCTTGTTGTATCATGTTACACATGGAAGCTGTGATTTGAGTGTAAAAAACAAGGATGAAACTAACTCAAATCAGCCTCTATGATTCTATGATTCTTCCTCAGCTAGGGATACTACTTGCTACCTGAAAAAAAGGCAACAGGCTTGTTCAGAGCTTGGAGAAGTTACTGGCTGTGCTAGCTATTGTACTCTGGGAGCTATTGTCCAAAATTAACTTTTCTGAGCTCTGTCTCTGCACAGCCTACTGGTACCAATGGGAGCTTTTACTTGTGGGAGGGATGAGCAGTAATTGTAGTGCCCATGGGGAAGTTTTTTTTGGCTGGGAATCAGATGGGAACAATGGGTAAAGACCATGGTCCTATTAAAAATGCCTGTCCTCCTCACTACTAATTTATATTAATCCCCACTACTTAATAGAAGCTTATAGGCAACACTGTGGTGATAAAAATACCCAAATCTTCTTCCCCTTCCCTGCTCTCTGTAACTCTCAACAACTTTCTAGACAAAGGCATTTAAAAAAAGAAATGTTTACCGGGAGTGCTTTTTTCATCCAAATTATGACCAAGTAGAACATGCAATCCTGATGTTATGACTGAGGGCATTTTTGTCCAATATGCAATCAAAGTTATAGAAGTAGACGCATGCATGTAGTGCCATCATGCATATATACGATTTTGCATTGCCATGCATGGCTGTGCATTGATTGATTCTGGCCTTTATATGTATTTTTGATTCTTCTGAAATTAAGCTTTGCAAAGGTTTCCTCCATGCAGTTAAATTTCCACATGACCTAAATGCTTTTAAAGCATAGAGTCAAAGATAGCAGTTGTTTATTTATTTATTTATTTACAGCATTTATATTACACCCTTCTCACACCGAAGGAGACTCAGGGCGGATCACATTACACATATAGGCAAACATTCAATGCCTTTTAACATAGAACAAAGACAAACAAACATAGGCTCCGAGCCGGGCTTCGAACTCATGACCTCCTGGTCAGAGTGATTCATTGCAGTGATTGATTGCAGCTGCTCTCCAGCCTGCGCCACAGCCCGAGCCCATTGTTGCCAAGATGGCCGAAAAGACTTACACTTCTATCAATTTCAGGATTGCTCAAAGTGCATCATTTATTTGAATTCCTCCTCTGTTTGAAAGGATGTTAGGTCAATATTACTCAATAGTAGTTGTCCCTTGACTTATGTCAGTTCATGAACATAAGCCTAACCTCTTTGTTGAGCTCCTAGGAAAGAAATGATTGTAGCCTATGAACACAAATGTGGGATCACCTCTTTTTGAAGCTGCCCTCTGTTTGAAATGTTGCCCTACTCAAGACAAGGGAACAATTGGAAGGAAGAGATCAGATTTAGCAAGCATTTAAGTCATCTAATGGACAAAGCCCTCCCTACTAGGGTAGGATGTAATGTATCTCTATGTAAAATGTATTTGTTGTGAATTTTACATTCATTAGAATTGGTTCACCTCCACCACAACCCCTTTGGCTACAGACACTCTCTTCATTTCATTTTCTATGTCTTATTTTATTGTTTTGTTATTATGACTGTAATAATTTGTGAGGGAAGGAGGAAAATTTGTATGTAAGCATGCATATTGACAGGCAGAAGTACAAAAGAAAAAGAAAGCAAATCATTGAAACATTGCTTACTTTTACAGTGGTTTAATTGCAGGGCAGCATTTAGGGGAAGCCACCGAGACTATGATACACAGGAAAGAGGCCATCATAATCACCAAAAATTGTTGCCATCAGTAAAAATGGCAGAAGCTATATTCTCCTACTTTTTTTTTCCTTTTTTCTTTTTTTCGTGTCAGGAGCAACCGGAGTTGCTTCTGGAGTGAGAGAATTGGCCGTCTGCAAGGACGTTGCCCAGGGGACGCCCGGATGTTTTTGATGTTTTTACCATCCTTGTGGGAGGCTTCTCTCATGTCCCCGCATGGAGCTGGAGCTGATAGAGGGAGCTCATCCACACTCTCCCCAGGTGGGATTCTAACCTGGCAGCTTTCAGGTCAGCAACCCAACCTTCAAGTCACTTAGTCCACTACGCCATCTGGGGGCTCCTTATTCTCCTACTAGAACTTGCATATTCCAGAACTTTTTCTTTTCCCTATACTAATATGTCTAGAACTGCTATCATTTATGGAATCTGGCAGCTATGTTTTTAGTTGGCAGTGCTGAACAGGGCAACCCAATAAACGGGTCTGAAATGAAAGAGGAAAAATCATCACAACACTTTCTGAATGAAACTGTGGAAAAGAACTACTATGGGAAGTCCTTTATCACTAGCTGTTGTGACCTGGTGTGACACCTCAGGGCAGCATGAGCACTGGGAATCAGACACGTAGGCCAATAAACAATCTATTATCTTTATTAAGGAAATAAAGGAGACAACTAAAAATAAGCAGAATATATGGTCCAGCAGTAGACCTTTCAGGAAAGGTCAAATATAGTCCAGTAATATGAAAGTAGATGTCCAGTATTAGAGTTCAAAGTTTAAAATCCAATAACCGAAACACACTCAAACCTTTAGGCTGTTTGAGTGGGGATTAAGGCAGGAGCTGTCAAGAGTTCCAGGGCTCGAATCCGAGGCTAGGATGCAAGGCAAGGCAAAGTTAGTCGTGGTAAAGCTGAATCGCTGTCCAGGCTTGACAGGGAGATGAGACGCAACGCCGGTCTACTCGAGAGTAGCGCGCTGCAGAACTAGAGTCGATGTGAATTCCTCAACTGACACGTTGAACACCGCAAAATCTATTTGGTGCCCAGAACTTTTATGGGACTTTGCTCTCCTCCTCAGCCAGGTGTCTGAGCTCTTTCCCAAGGGAAAATGACCAAAGTCAACAACTCTGCCAGATGCAGTCCTCCCTGAAAACTCTCAAGGGAACCAGCTTAATTAACGCTTGCTTTCTCCGCTAAACGAGCGCTCCTTCTCGAAATCTGCTTTTCCGCGCGCGAAGCCTCCCAAAACAATTGGTGGTCAAAACTAACATTCTCTGGAGAACCGGGCTGAGAGCCAAGGCCCTTTCTTATGAACTGTGGGCTAGAACTGTCCACAGTGGGCACCTGGAAAGGGACGGAATCAAGCGGAAATGGCAGAAACCCCATCTCTTCTTCGGTCTGCTCCGTAATAGCGACGGGGTCATGACTTGGGGGTCTCTGAGACACTACACCTGGAGTGGTTCATAAATAGTGGCAGCTTGCACCAGGGAGGTAGTGAATCTGCTCCAGGTATTAGAAACAACCAGGAGCTATCCAAGGTCCTGAGTCTAGCTTGGGACCAGGGTTTCAGAACCTTGGACAGCTCCTTAAGGCTTATCTTAAAATACAGATTCAATGCTCCACTCTGATGGGAGCCAAGAGCTGCCACTGACCATGCTATTAGGCAGAGTGAGGCATCTGCTTCAGAGAACTGATTTGATCCTGGAATGATTGCTAAAGGGGGCATTTGGCTAATGAACTAATGTATTATCATTGTGTTTTACTGACAAGGAATGGGAAAGTTACTTGTTAGATTTTTTGCTTCAGGTACCCAAATAACTTGACCAGCCCTGCGTGCATCATATGCTTTGGGTCAATTGGCATGGGAGGAGGGAGGTTGACAGTAGAGACTTTTGCCCCCTTGCTTTATAGCTTGATGAGGCACATACAAAAAGAAAAACCAACAACTCAACTCCATCCATCGCAGAATGATAGTTTCCAGGATTTTCTAACATGAAGGAATGACTTTACTGTACATCCTTTTGTATTTGCAAAATATAGATAAAAATGGAAACTACATCAGTTAGGAGCCCCTCCCCCGAAGGACTAATTACCACTCTGGGGCCAGAGTGAAGAAGGGGGGCCAGGAAGAAACCATTCCACCATGTCTTCTGTGTCAATATAACAATATAATAATATATGATACTAATATTATGGTATACTAATAATATAATATATTGTATATACATAAAATATTGATAATAATATTATAATGTAATACAATATAATAAGAATAAGAATAAAACACTATTATAATTGTATATTATATATTACATGAAATATTACTAATAATATTGCAGTATAGTGGTATAGTACAATATAGTAATATATAATGCTTATATTGTGCTTTGCTAATAATATAATATATTGTATGTACATATAACTTGTAAGCCACCCTGAGTCCCCTTTGGGGTGAGTAGGGTGGGATATAAATGTCGCAAATAAATAAATAAAATAAATACAACAAAAGTGTGGACTGAACCATTTCCTATCCAGAATTCCAGCACTCCCATTCCATTTCTTCTCCCCAGGTATCTCTCCTTCTTTACCCTATAAATGTTTTAGCATTACACACTTACAAAGCAGACTCAGTCCTTTACTGGGTTGGTTTTTTATTCTGGAGTCAGTCTTCAAGGTTTTTCCTCACTTATGCTTTTTTAGTATTTTGGTAAGTAATTTTTGTTTTTCTTCCCTTTTGCATGCAGATGGTGATATTGATTATGCAGCGTGACTACCAAGAAAACTCACATCACTCTTAGAGGATGATGAGTATCTCAATTGGAACAACCTACAAACCAAGCTGGTAATAAGTGGGGGAGGGAAACATTGGGGCTGTTTTCTATGAGATTATATGGAAGCCAAAATAGGAAAAATGGCTACAAAGAATTGGAACCACATCCAGGTCTTTCAAGATTTTAGACTGTCAGTGGTTGTGCTCAACTGGTAAGTCAAGAATTGTAGAGTATTGGTTTTAGGCATTCCAATTACATTACTATGGGTGGTTGAGGTTGCCAGCAACCATTCAGAATTATCCTGGAGCCTCTAGGGATTAACTATTTTATTCCTAGGTTCCCTTTGCATAAGAAGCCCAGAATTAAAAAGCAGAGGGAATTCTCAGAAATGCATATACTGAATGACGAAGGAGACAAATTTTGTTATCAGCACTTCTTGCTGGGTTTCCCATGTTTCTAGAGGCTAGTGATTATAGGACATAATCTGATACAGAAACTGCTAGTCCTCCCTTTTCCTTTGTGGGCAAAAATCTGATAGCCTCACTGCAACTTTCTTTCAGAGTAGCTTAGCCTTTAAAGCCACTTCTTCATGACATAAAGCCTCCAGGAACTCCTCCAAAAACAGTACTGCTGGAAGCCCATTGGCAAATCTGTGGGTAAAACCCAAGAACCTTTCCTCCTTCCTTCTCTTGGACAGCATACACAAATCCCACTTCCCTTCCAAGGCTTTGCAGCATCCTGCTCTAAGCCATTACATTCCCAGAGCTGGAAATATAACTCAAAAATCTTAAACTACCGCACTGATATGCTAGTCCCAAACATATTCACTAAAAGTCTCACTGCTTTCAATGGAGCACAGGAAAATGTGAATGGAAAGCCCATTACTGTTCATGGGTTTTGTTTTGTTTTACTCTTGTTCTGTTTACTTGCAAATTTTGTACAGAATATGACTGTACCTGGAATGCAGCCTCCACACTTGCCAATTCCTTATGGTATTTTTTTTTTCTAGCTAGACCTGTTTTACAGTTGATATACTGATTTTCTACATTCCCCAACAGGCTATTTCTTTTCAGAGGTCAAAATATGAATGATCATTCAGCAGCTGCATAGAGGGGAGTTCATCGGCTAGCATAGAGTTGGCTCAAGATATTTGGCTGCCTGAGGTAGAATTAAAAATGGCATCCTCTGTAGCTACCCAAGTCAAGATACATTGTATCTTAAAGCAGATAAACTGTTTTTGCTGCTTTTTATGATATTCAGATCTGCTTTCTGAGACAGCTGACTCAATTTACTTAATAGCATTAGTACAAGCAGTGCCTGAGTTATAAACATTCAACTTACAAATAACTCATAGTTACAAATGGGGGTGAGACAACATGAAATTAGAGAAGCCTATCCCTAGGAAGGGAAATTCATTTCTGAAAGAGTTATCATGAGGAAACTGAAGCTTTATCACCAATCCTTATTTCCACAACAAGCCATTTTTTTTTCAAAATCGAATTATCACAGGGACAGAAATTGAGGTGAAATCTTTTGAACAGGGGCACACACAGAAAAACAGACACCACAGGGGTGTTAGCCCTTCCCTATGCTATCCAAAGCATACGCGCGCGCACACACACACACACACATATATGGATGGAGTTACAATTTAAAATGTACCTGTTCTGACTTATATACAAATTTAACTTAACCTATAGAATCATTCTTGTTCATAACTTGGGAACTGCTTGTATGAAAAGTTCAGAATGCATTTGACAAGCTGGAATATGCCCAGACAAGAGTTACCAAGATAACCAAAGTCTGGAAACCATGCCTTATGTGAACAACACAGAGCTGACTATATTTAGAGTGAAGAAATTGACATTATAGTAGTCTTTTAGTATATTGTAGCGATTTCAACTAGGACTACGGTTAGAGAGGTCCGTGCTCAGTAAGCCTTTGTTTGCTAAACTAGATCACCCAATAGAGAGTACAGGCACTTCAGGTTGAAGGCAAAGCTACAGAGGTTTATTACAATTTGGCCAATTAGGATGCAGGTACAAGCAATATGCTTCAAGAGGTAGAAGCACAAATTCACAGAAAAATATATGACATGACAGTTCTAACAGCTATTCAGATTTCCCACTCCATTCCATGATTGGCTGAAAAGAGAGGCAGACTAGGATCTGCGCCCGATTGGTGTGGGTTCCCTTGATGTCACAGCCTACAGGAGGAGATTCCCATGGTAGGAAGAAAGGCAGCTGACAGTTGGTCAGTTTAAAGAGCCAGTCCATTGTAGAGATACCCCCTGGGAGTGCACAATCCAGGAAATGATGACGTGGATATGCTGATGATTCCTTAATTAATTCAAGTGTCCAGTTCCATGTGAAACAAAGGGTGCAAGACCCAAAAGATAAATATGACGATTCCAGACAATCAAGGACTTAGCTGCATGTGTGAAGATTTAATGAATTCATAATTGCTGATTCCCCTCTTCTGCACAAGCAGCAGACTCTCAACCTAAAGTTGAATGAAAAAACATCTTGAACTTATTTTGGTGACAAAGAAGATAATTTTTCTGCACATACACACACAATGGTTTTGATATTTATCTGTCTTGTTCCCAAGGGATTATACTAATTGAGGGCATGGAAAGGTAGCTGACTTCTATATACATTTGATGCATTCATTTAATACAGTTTATATATTGAAGAACTGACAAAATACATAATGCATAAAAGATACAAGTTACTCGTGAAATCTCAGGTTTATACATTTATTGAAGGGTTAGATTGATATTGTTTTTAGGGTACTACTAGGTCCATACCAGGATTTCCATTTCCTTGAGACTTCAGTCAATGTCCTGAGACTGACAACCCCATTTCCCAGCCATGCCAGATGGGGAACCCTGGAAATTACTGTCTAGAAGATAACTTTGCCCATCTCTGCTTAAGAGATGTCTGTTGACACTTGGTGAGAACCACTGTTTCCACCAAAGCTGTGTGGTCCATGCTATTTTTGATTGTCTTGAATCCAGGAACATCACAATCAAGAGAGAAGGAGGGAGGGAGGGAATTGTAATGGCTCCTTCAGAAGAGGGCCCATTGAAATCACTGCTAAATCAAACCCATTCGTCCTGCAAGCTGAGCTGGCTGGTAATTCCCACAGAATGAACATTAGAAGATGCAGGTAATCGAATTAGTAACTGTCAACCCGGCGCTGTCTGCTCCAAATTGGATTCCACTAGAAATCTAATTTGCAAAGTATACCCTGAACAACACACTCCCTTCAATTACGTTCTCCACTTCTCAGACCCCATCTTCAGCCCCCTGCCACCCAAAGATGTACCCTCCACAGTTCTTGCCTCCCCTGGAGATATTGGAAATTGGCAATGAGGGAGTGAGAAGAGAGGCCTATTCATACTTGGGGGTGGGGAAGAAAAACTCTGAAGAGTCACAATTTTCAAAACAGACAAAATTGGGACATATTAGGTAGGAGCACACATTCCACATTTGATCTCTCTATTCCAGGTAGAGGGATCAAATTCTGAAAAACAAGGGACATATTGGAGGAGGAAAAAAGCAAAGACATTTTGGTTGTACAATGTGTAAAAAGGGAAGGAAGGAAAGAGAACATACATTTGAACAAAATGTACATATGCAAATGTATATGGGAAAACATATTTAGGAATTATTACTACATTTTAAAAGAAATATCATTTTCTCACTATAATGGGAAAGATTGTGACCAAGTGATCAATATGCCTGCTAAGTTGGTTTTCACTAGCCAAACTATTGATGATCTGCTTTTCCTTCTTTGGGATTTCTCAGAGTTTATTACACTATGTAATACAATTTTTGTTCCTGGGTTATAAATGTCATTTCTTACTTAGTTCTATCATAAAAACATTGTACAGTTTATTAAACTGCAAAAACTTTGTTATTGCAGGACATCCTGCAGCACATTTTGCTATAGGATTTCAATGAATATCTCATTGAGTCTCAACCAAGTCAACATAGTTTGTGGCAGCCCCAAAAACAAAGTTTCTGGAGTATAATAACTACTTTTAAAGTACGTACCGCACAATTAAACAGGAATAACATTTTCAAACCAGGAGATTTTTTCCAAATTTTGCTACATTTTGTTACATTTTGTTAGGATATTACATATTACTGATAACAACAGCCCTGACAAGGAAAAAAGGCTCTGAAAATGGCAAATCTAATATACATAATTTCATCCTGGTGCTCCTCAGGGAAGTAGCTCCACTGTTTTCTTTCTGGATCTTCTTTGAGTGGTAGATAACCTCTGGGAATAGATCTGTTGTCAACCTACTTCTGCTTTATTGACTATTCCAAAGCCTTCGACTGCGTGGATCATAATAAACTGTGGCATGTTCTTGGTGGTATGGAGATACCAAGTCACCTTGTCTGTCTCCTGAGAAATCTGTATAAAGACCAAGTAGTCACAGTCAGAACAGACCATGGAACAACAGACTGGTTCAAGATTAGGAAAGGAGTACGGCAGGGCTGCACACTTTCACCCTACCTATTCAAGCAGAACACATCATGAGACGTGCGGGGCTTGACGATTCCAAGGCCAGAGTTAAAATTTCTGGAAGAAACATTAACAACCTTAGGTATGCAGATGATACCACTCTAATGGCCAAAAGTGAGGAAGAGCTGAGGAGCCTTATAACATGGTGAAAAAAGAAAGCGCAAAAGCTGGGTTGCAATTAAACATCAAGAAAACCAAGATCATGACAACCACACATATTGATAACTGGCAAATAGAAGGAGATAACGTGGAGGCAGTGACAGACTTTATATTTCTAGGCGCAAAGATCACTGCAGATGCAGACTGCAGCCAGGAAATCAGAAGACGTTTACTTCTTGGGAGGAGAGCAATGGCCAATCTTGATAAAATAATGAAGAGCAGAGACATCACAGTGGCAACGAAGGTCCGCATAGTCAAAGCAATGGTATTCCCCATAGTGACCTATGGTTGCAAGAGCTGGACCATAAGGAAGGCTGAGCAAAGGAAGAGAGATGCTTTTGGACTTTGGTGCTGGAGGAAAATCCTGAGAGTGCCTTGAACTGCAAGAAGATCCAACCAGTCCATCCTCCAGGAAATAATGCCCGAGTGCTCACTAGAGGGAAGGATATTAGAAGCAAAGTTGAAGTATTTTGGCCACATCATGAGGAGACAGGAAAGCTTGGAAAAGATCACGATGCTGGGGAAAATGGAAGGAAAAAGGATGAGAGGCCGACCAAGGGCAAGATGGATGGATGGGATCCTTGAAGTGACCAGCCTGATTTTGAAGGAACTGGGGCGGCGACGGTCAACAGGGAGCTCTGGTGTGGACTGGTCCATGAGGTCACGAAGAGTTGGAAATGACTATGCGACTGAGCAGCAGCAGCAGCCTTTGACCTCTGTGATGACTTCCTATTTTTGTCCTGCTTCAAGGAAATTGTTGACTGCCTACTTCACTTTGACATATAGACACCCTGTGAATGAAAGGCCTCCAAGTCGCACTTACACTCCAATTGTGGGCAGGACCTCTGCCAGAAGTCCAGCAAGTGGTGGGATGGGCAGGATCCTAGGACTCTTCCCAAGCCTCATCTGATGAGGTCACTAGGCACATTTAAGTCCAACCGGTGAGTGGTTTTCTTCCTTTGTTTGGAGGCAAACAGTGATTTAGAAGAGAGGAAAGGGACTTCAACCCCCCCCCCCCCCAAAAACACGACTGGCTTCACATCCAAATGTTGAATAAAAAACATGAGATGCTCAAAATGCTATTAGACTACCACTGCTATCACCCTTGGCCTAGCTGTCTGGGGCTGGTGGAAAACCTGGAAATTCATAGGTTCCTGCCAATATGGCATTATATAGTTGGAGTGCTTTCATTCATTCATCCCTCAGCTTGGAAATTGACAATTATTTATTGTTTGAGAAGTGAAAAGTGGTTTCAACAAAATTGAGGGTTTTTTCTCCCCCGGCATGGTATGCACTTGTAATTATTTTGTTATGTTGTCAAAACTATGTATCAGAGGGCATGTGGGATGCACATACATTTCATGGACATCCACATATCTTTCAACCGGGCTACTCTTGTAGGAAGTGGGAGGGGGGGAGGGTCTTTTTCTGCTTTGTAAATTAATAGCCCATCCTAGAAAAACTTACAGATGAGAGCCATGTCCTGACAATTCATGGGGCCAGGATGCCTGGGTGAGAAGAAGAACCTAGATCACTTTAACACTTTGTTTGCCAGATCTCTTCCCTTCCCCACACTGCACCACCACTCACTGACAAATGGAAGTATCTTGATAACAGAGATGGGCTTCACTTATGTCCCAGGGAGTCAGGTCACCCAAAATACAAGCTACTAAAATAAGAGAGCAAGTTTCCTGCATAGCCAGACTGCGGCTCTGCCCTGTAATCAGCAAAAGGGCCTAAATGCCGTGTTTATTTATAACCCTTTCATTTCTCCCCAGCTCACTCCCTTTGGTTGGGTGACCGCAGAACTTTGAATGGACCAAAGAGTCCCATGGGTTGGCTTAGCTCTTGGGATCATGGCTGGAAGCAGCCATCTTGGTTAACACTCTTTGGAGCAAATAACCTAAGAGATACAAATGGCCTCAAAGATGTTGGCTGGATTCTTTGGGCATAGATTTGTAACTTGGAAACTGAAAATCTGGAATCAAATATTGGATGCCCAACTCAAAAATGGGCTTGCTAAGCAGAGGAACTATCTGAAAGGGAAGCAGTGAGTGAGCACTTATATACCTGCTGCCTTGCCATCCTCCGCTATTCCTACAGACAAGAGAGAGAAATCAGGTAGAACTGGATGCAGAAATGTTTAGAGATTAAAGATGAAACCAGGGGCAGTTCAACCGCAGGTCAATTTGGGTAATTGCCTGTGGCGCCATCCTCTAGAGGGCGCAGTTGAGGCGCTCCCATGTGCACGCACATCCCCGCCTCCTCCTCCCAGGGTCACTCGCCTTCGGGCCTTCGGCCATGGGCCCACCTTTGGGGCCTGTGGCCGCCTTCGGTGAGGGAAATTCTGTTCGCCTACACTTGAAAATTACCTAGAGCTGGCTCTGGATGAAACTGTCGTTTACATTGACCTCTTGTTCTCTCCTGATGTATTTTTACATTCCTTCATTTACATGTTGGTGGCAACCAGATTTGGACTGCTCTTTTTCCTTCTGAACATACAGTTGCATTGCTTTTTCCCTGAAAGCCCAGCTGTATTGAGTTACAGTGAATGCGGGAATGGTTGCATACATATTACATAAGGAATGGGGCTCAGTATAGATCAGATTTTGGCTTGCAAACCAAAAACTCTAATTCTTTTTCCAAGAATCTAGAGAAACTTGCCCATCTTGACTGCCCAGTCCCATGTATGAGACAAATATGACAAAAAAGTGAAAGTGAACAACATATGTGTATTATGAGAGAAGCTCTAGCAAAACTTTGACTGCTATTTATACTGGAGACAAAGGGGTTCCAGCATTGATTTTAGCTTGTGGATGTTATCAACCCCCCTTCCCAAATAAGAACCACTATTGGAGCCCAGATAGTTGACCTGAGGAGGTATCCCACTCCAACTCCGGAATTCCCCAAAGGACCAGAACAAATCGTTTTTTTTTCTTTTTAAAAATTTTATTGTGGAATACATACACACATACACACACACACAGAAACATACAATTTTGATATTCCACAATCAAAATACAAGTATTTTTCCCCAGCCACCTCCCATTCTCACCCATGAACTTATCCTTACATAATATGAAGGTACAGGAATACAATTGATTTCTTCATTATCCTGTATCCCGTTTTACATTGTTTCCCTTCTCTCTCTCTCTCTCTCTCTCTCTCTCTCTCTCTCCTCCCTCCCTCCCTCCCCCTTCCTCCTAGGAACAGTTTAGTAATCTTATTACACTTATTACAGTTGTTCAATCATGAGGATGATCTTATTTAATTCCTTATCTTTCCCCTTTATTCTGGAAATAAGACCCTTCCATTTTACCTTCCAGGTCTTTTTGGTTTTGCCCGTCCTATAATAATTTTTCCTTTCACTAATATAGTCTTGAAGTAGGTTGTCGGCTAAATATTTATACCAAGTTTTTGTATCCCATTTCTTTTGGTCCTTCCAACCTAGAGCAACTGAGGCTTTAATTGCATCTAACATATGTTTTATTATTTCCTCCCATTCTTTAAGTTCCCCGTTGCCTTCTATTTCTGAACAAAAAAATGTGTTTTGTTTCAATCTATTTTTGTCCCCAACAGCTCTTCCATTTCTTTCTTAATTATATTATAGAATGTTTGAATTTTTTCACATTCCCACCACATGTGGGAGTATGTTCCGGTTTTCCTACATTTATGCCAGCATTGTTTTGGGCAAGTTCTTGTTATATAAGCCAATTGCACAGGTTTTCTGTACCATTTTGTAAGTATTTTCCATTGCATTTTCTTAATCTTTAAATGTTTTATTTTATTAATTGATTCCATCAAATTGTCTATTTCTCTCTCAATGCAATTTAATTCCTCCGTCCAGACTTCTGTCAGGGTGTATTTTGTGTTATATTGTTTTTCCGTGATTATTTTGTATATGAGTCCCATGATTCCTTTCTCCTTCTCTACTTTCCATTTTATTATTTTATCAAAATCTGTTTCTGGAGTTTCCTTACTCTTCCATTCTGTTAGCTTTTTAGACTACCCTCCCCATAGTAGCCAATTACCATGCCCGCACTTATCTTTTATCTCCTCCCATTGTATGACTGTTTCGTCATATTTCAGTAAATCTTCAATCTTTGTTATACCATGTTGTTCCAACTTCTTTAACATATTCCAGTATAGCTGGGGTTTTCTGTTCTCTATTGATCCTATTGGGAGTTTGTCTGTTTTATTTATTGGAAGTTTATCTTACCATTTTTCCCAACACACCATTGTTATTTTATTTATTTATTTATTATTTAATTCATATACCGCTCTTCTCCCCCAGGGGGACTCATTGTTGAAGTCAATGGGCCTCCTTTTATATTTTTAGATCTTTACCCCCAATTTTCCCTATCAGACATGATCTGTATTTCCATCCATTTATTAGTTTCTCTAATCTGACTGACCTTTTGGGTTTGCCAATGTCCAATTCAAGTAATCTGGCCAGTTGGCAGTCTTCAAAGTAGTTCTGGAGGCAAGGCACTCCCAGCCTCCATTTTCTTGAGGAGTGAAAAATATTGTGTTAGCAATTCTATTCTTACTAGCACCTACTATCCATGTTTTGATTGAATTGTCCCTTTTTATTTTAGGTGAGATAAGTATAAAGATTTAGATAACATCATTTTGTATGCCTTTAGCCTTGTTGTAATGTTCCAATTCCATTTTTTCCAATTGTTAATTTGTTTACTTACTCTTTTCCATAATTGATTATAATTTATTTGGATTATATTGTTTAAAATTTTAGGTACACGATGCCTAGGTATTTTAACTTCTTTCCCCTCAGTTTCACCTCTAGGGTAGATTGGGCTTCTTTTAACTCCTTCCAGTTTAGGTTTTTATGTAAAATTTCTGATTTTTCAATATTAATAGTTAGGCCTGGAATCTTTTCAAATGTTTTAATTACTTTTGTTATTGCCGTTACCGAGTCCTCCATTGTGCCTATTGGGACTATGGCATCATCTACATATAAATCAATTTTTATTTCTTCTCCATCTATCTTATACCCTTTTATACTTTTGTCTGATTTAATTAGAGTAGCTGGGGGTTCTATCGCTAGGGCAAAAAGTAGTGGGAGAGGGGGCAACCTTGTTTGGTTCCGCTTTTTATTTCAATAGTTCTTGAATTCGATCCATTTACTGTTACTTCTACTTGATTTTCTTTGTATAATTTTCTAATTATTTCACACATCTTTTTTCCTAAATTACACTCCTCACATAATTTGGCCAGATAATTGTGATTTATTGTATCAAATGCTTTGTGAACATCTAGTTTTATTAAGAGTAATTTTGTTTTCTCTCTTGTTGCATGGTCGATTACATTTATAATATTTCTGATTGGGTGAGCAATCATTCTTTTTTTATATAAACCCGTACTGATCTTCCTCAATTAAAGTGGGCACTATCTCTTTCAATCTATTTGCTATAACTTTTGTAAATATTTTATAGTCCACATTACATAAAGTGATAGGCTTATATGAGTTAAGGTTGGTTTCCTCCTTATCTGGATTTAAAATTGTTATAATTTCTGATTTTTTTCCATCTCTCTGGAGTTATTTTATTTTCCATAATTTTATTATATAAGATTAGTAGGACCAGAACAAATCTTCTTTCTCAAACCTTGCCCATTCACCCACTAAGTAGCCATAATCACAACACATCCACTGTCTCACATTTTTACAATAAACAAGAGATCAGCTGGTCTCTAAAGGAGTTCTGATCGCTGAAATACATCGGCCATTTTTTTTTTTTTTTTTTGCATTTAGCACTGGACTTTCTGTTCATTTTCCCTTTGCCGTTTAGTAATGTTCCTTGATTGCTGCCTCTTCAAATAGAAATAATGATGTGACTTAATTGTGGTCATTATGACCAGTCATCAGCTGGTTCTCCTGACTTACAAAGACCTAGGCTGGACACAAACTATAAACCCATCAAACCACCTTGTCATCCTTTTATCCTAATTTCAGAACCCATCATGGAACCGAGCCACCCATTGTCCCACATCTGGAAATCTCCTGGGACCCATGCACCATTGATGAGCCCATCAGCCACCCCTTCTCTCCATGACCAGCCCCACATTCTTTCCCAATTTTCCGTCCTTCCAGAGGCAAACACAAATGGACAGCAGACAGCTTCAAATACAACCAATAACAGTTTATTTCATGTTATGCACCAATCACAAACTGTAAATGAACATACTTTTGAACCAATAAGATTGCAGATCCTGAAACTTCATCAGTCCTGTTTGTTTTTCATGTTTCCAAATATGTGAAAATTATCTGGAAAGCATGCTGGATTTGGGATTTTGCTGTGCCCTAGCATCCGCCTTGGCCATTGCTGAATAAAGGTCACTGTCCTGCCTTCACCCTGCATTTGTTCATTGGCATCAATTGGAGCTCATGTATGCTGGGAGGAACCCGAGATTTTGGACAACATGGAGGACTATGTAAAGAACAAGAGCCAATGCTGCAAGCATAGCACTTAAGAAGAACCTGATACTTATATGACTGTAGGGGAGGGGGTATTTCCTCTTAAGTTATAAACAATTTTGTCCTTGTCTATAGTTTAATTAACATGTCAGACCTTCTAAGTTCTTGATTTTTTATGCTGTGCTAGCATTTTTTTTATAGTTGAAGGCTGTAAAACTATTGGCTTTCTCAGCTCCTATGAATCTACCAATCATTATCTCTGAGTTTTACCCTTGTTTGGTTTTATATTTATATTTGTAGTTCGAGCATTGGTCTCTAAAGGAGAGCTGATCCCTAAAATACATTGGGTATTTTAGAATAATAAGTTATTTGGACTTTCTGTTCATCTTCCCATTGCCATTTAGTAATGTTCCTTGATTGCTACCTCTTCACATCTCTGGCCCATCACCTGTTTGGATATCAGTCAGTAAGCCAAATTTTAAATCAAGGAATAGCTTCCTAAAATCTACAAAGATACTTGCCAGAACACCTCAGCAAGTGGGAGTCCAAAAGTGGCAGGCTAAAGTCTGGAACCTTAATCAATGGCTGAGACCAGATGAGAAGCTCCCTCCTGGGCACACAGAAGACTGGGCGACCTGGAAGGCACTGAACAGACTGCGCCCTGCCACCACGATATGCAGAGCCAGCCTTAAGAAATGGTGCTAAAAAGTTGAGTCCAAGACATGTGAGTGTGGAGCAGAGCAAACCACAGACCACTTACTACAATGCAGTCTGAGCCCTGCTACATGCACAATGGAGGACCTTCTTACAGTGATACCAGAGGCATTTCAAGTAGATAGCTTCTGGTCAAAGGAAATTTAGTATATGTAATGCCAAGTTTTTAACTTTGTTTATGGTTTTTCTATACATTATAACTGTATTCTCTATTCACTTCTGAAATATAGAAATACAGTAGAGTCTCACGTATCCAACACTCGCTTATCCAACGTTCTGGATTATCCAACGCATTTTTGTAGTCAATGTTTTCAATATATCGTGATATTTTGGTGCTAAATTCGTAAATACAGTAATTACTACATAGCATTACTGTGTATTGAACTACTTTTTCTGTCAAATGTGTTGTATAACATGATGTTTTGGTGCTTAATTTGTAAAATCATAACCTAATTCAATGTTTAATAGGCTTTTCCTTAATCTCTCCTTATTATCCAACATATTCGCTTATCCAACGTTCTGCTGTCCTGTTTACGTTGGATAAGCGAGACTCTACTGTAGTGATGTGACTCAATTGTGGCGATTATGACCAGTCATCAGAACTACTCCACATTCTGCTTCAATCCTGAGACAGGTTTTCCAAAGTTTGGACTGCAACTCACATCATCCTCAGACAACTCACTTTACAGTTGGGGATCATCTTGTGCACACTCTGCTACATCTATAGGGCTTGAGAAAGGCTGGAAGAAGGTCCCAAAACCTGTATGGTTTCAATCATGCCACAAATGCTAAGTATGAACATTTCAAAGGGGAATCTGGTAGCTGCTGTGGAATCCTGACAATTTAAGCTTTCAGCTTTAATTTTTTTTGACAGAGCAAAATTTTGAGGTCTGATAGCTTGAAGGAAGGGGGAGGGCAAAGGAGAGAAAGCCTGAAAACATGTGTGGAGGGTTTTTTCCTTTTTTCCCGTTCATTTTTTGACTAAACATTTAGAAGTGATAGAGGATCAGTTTAGGGCTTCTAGTAAGCCTGTGGTTATGGTAATCAGTCCCCCACTCATACAGGTTTGGTTTTTCCTTATAATTCTGGAACATTGTCTTTTTGCCTCTAAACACCAAATTTAGTTCCATAGATAGATACTAGATAGGCTAGTTTTAGTCTTGATGATTTGGTGTAATGTATATGTTAACAAATATCCATTGTCCTTTAGGAAGATTTAAGGAATATAGGGTAGGCAGTCCTTCATATACCTCAAATTGTATATGATTGTTTCTCAGCAACACCTCTATTGCTGGTCTGCAAATCTGGTTCTACACACTGGCCAGGATTTAGGTATCATCTACACTGCCATATAGGAGCCTTCAGTGGTGCAATGGGTTAAACCCTTGTTCTGGCAGGACTGATGATTTGAAGGTTGGGTTGCTGACCTGGAGGTTGCTGGTTCAAATCCAACCTAGGGAGAGTGCGAATGAGCTCCCTCTATTAGCTTCAGCTCCATGCGGAGACATGAGAGAAGCCTCCCACAAGGATGGTAAAAACATCAAAAAAAATCAAGGCGTCTCCTGGGCAATGTCCTTGCAGATGGACAATTCTCACACCAGAAGCGACTTGCAGTTTCTCAAGTCACTCCTGGCATGAAAAAGATACACTGCTATATAATGCAGCTTGAAACTGCCTTAAATGGCCATTATATAATTTTATATACTGAACATATAAGGCAGTTTCAAACTGCATTGTATGGCAGTGTAGTTGGGGGCTTAGGCTGGATCTACACTGCCATATAAAATCCAGATTATCTGCTTTGAACTGGATTATATGGCAGTGTAGACTCATATAATCCAGTTCAAAGCAGATGATGTGGATTTTATATGGCAGCGTAGAAGGGTCCTCAGATAAAGAACTTGAAAACATAACTTTTCAGATTGCAGCTCCCAAAATTTCTGTTGGCCTTCATTAGCCACCACAGAATCTAGCACAGTTCTGGAGGTATAGTCCAAAAGTCAGCCAGATCTGAGTAGGGGACATGTAAAGACCACAAAGAGATCATTAATGCAAACTATGTGCATACATTTATATTTAAAGTCATGGCATTATCTGTCTTCTTACTGAGATATATTTATCTCAAGTATTAATATTAATATTAATATTAAGACTGAGAAATCAAGTGGTGAACTAGCAACATTTTCTGCAATTCCCAGAATGCTCTTTAGTAGCTTTAAAGTAAAGGTAAAGGTTTTCCCCTGACAGTAAGTCTAGTTGTATCCGATTCTGGGGGTTGGTGCTCATCTCCATTTCTCAGCCAAAGAGCCGGCATTGTCCGTAGACACCTCCAAGATCATGTAGCCAGCATGACTGCATGGAGCGCCATTACCTTCCTGCTGGAGCGGTACCTATTGATCTACTCACATTTGCATGTTTTTGAACTGCTAGGTTGACAGAAGCTGGGGCTAACAAGAGGAGCTAACCCCACTCCCTGGATTCAAACCATCGACCTTTCGATCAGCAAGTTCAGCAGCCCAGCGGTTTAATCTGCTGCGACACCAGGGGCTCCTTAGCAGCTTTAGAGACATCATTTTCTTTTGCTGTACCCTCTCCCACCAAGCCTTTTGTTAAGCAGGAATGTGTCCTTTTCAGGCATCTTTAGGATGGCTCCTCTCACCTCTGGAGCTTTTGTCTCCTGCTTTTGAAAGCAGCAAACCTGGACTCAGGATTGTTTTCCTTCAGGACCTTGTTGCCATAGTAATGCTTAGAACAATGAAACAGGGCTGGAAGAAGGTTCAAGCTTTAGTCACAATGGCTGAGCATCATTACAAACAATGACAAGTGGTATTTAATACTAAAAAGGCTCATTGCAGGAGGTCAGGGAACACATATGGCTCTCAAGACGCCCACCAGCACAGCAAATACTATTATCTCAAGTAATTACATCACTATCAATTGGCAATCTTTTCTAGTCTTTCCCAAGCTGGAGCTTTCCAATCATTTTGGGTTATAACAGTGGTTCCCAACCTTTGGGCCTCCGGGTGTTTTGGACTTCAGCTCCCACACTTCCTAACAGCTGGTAAGCTGGCTGGGATTTCTGGGAGTTGAAGTCCAAAATACCTGGAGGCCCAAAGATTGGGAAATACTGGGCTATAGTCATGGAGATGGTGGGAGTTGTAGTCCAACACATTTAGAAAGCTACCAGGTTGATAATAATTATCACTAGCCAACATACCGTTTGTTTTGTTGCCTCAAATGTTAGCCCTTTTTCTGTGTATACTTGACTTGCTGATTCCAAAAATGGCACCAGTTTCCCCCTCTCAGCTCTAGTTTTTGAGATACAGAACAAATGCCATCTACCAATCACCATCTGCTTGCCCATAGAAAATCATTATATCTGTATCTAAGAAACTAGGTGCCCTGGTGGCACAGTGTGTTAAAGCGCTGAGCTGCTGAACTTGCGGACCAAAAGGTCCCAGGTTCAAATCCCGGAAGCAGATTGAGCGCCCGCTGTTAGCCCCAGCTCCTGCCAACCTAGCAGTTTGAAAACATGCAAATGTGAGTAGATCAATAGGTACCGCTCCGGTGGGAAGTTAACGGCACTCCATGCAATCATGCCAGCCACATGGCCTTGGAGATGTCTATGGACAACGCCGGCTCTTTGGCTTAGAAATGGAGATGAGCACCAACCCCCAGAGTCAGTCACAACTGGACTTAACATCAGGGGAAACCTTTACCTTTATCTAAGAAACTAGAGTTGATGAGGTCCATCCAAAGCAATTTTCTGAATTAGCACCCCAAATAACCCCAGGAACTGACCTAAACACCAAGAAAAATATGTTTAGGCTGTGTAATTGACCTCCTATGACAGTGAGGTAGAAGTTTTGGCAGATACTGATGCTCTTTTAGCCTTGCCTACTTTGTCTACTCCCATTTAGCCCCAGCTCCTTCCATGTTGGGTGATCTCTTCTTCAAATCAACAATTTAATTCACTCCAAAATGGGGTCTGGCTCCATTATTTATTTCTATATTTCCATTTCACAGTCTATCAGGTATTTGACTATTCCACAATGATTTTTCAGTCCTTGAATAGAAACGGGATCAGTGATGGTCCAAAACTCCAGTGCAGCATTATTTATTATTGTTGTTGTTACTACTTCTCTGAGCCAGATCCAGAATAATGCTTACCTTACTCAAGGGGAGAAACGATGACCTCTTGACACATTTCACTGTTCAAAAACTGTGCCTTCAAAGGTTAGAAGAAGAGAAAAGGAGAGTGACTAATGAAGGCTAACAGGACAGAAGCTGTGCATTCTAGATAATTGTACAAAATGTGTTTGTACTGAATGTCTCCAATCAAAAATTGGAATTATTCTGTTTTTGGTTTTTTTTCCTTTTTAGCCTGGAGAGAGGAGGAATTTGGTATATTTTTGCCATGGTGGCACAAATAGGTTAAAACCCTTGTACTGCTGAACTGCTGACCTGAAGGTCGGCAGTTCAAATCCGCGGGACTGGGTGACCTCCTGCTGTTAGCCCTAGCTCTGGCCAACCTAGCCGTTCGAAAACATGCAAATATGAGTAGATAAACGGGTACCGCTTCAGCAGGAAAGGCATAAATATGCTCCAAGCAGTCATGCAGGTCACACAACCAGTAGGTGACAATGCAGACTCCTCGGCTTGGAGATCCGCTCTAAGTCCCCACTAGGAGAAGGGCAGAAGATAAACAAAGTGTTATTATTATCTGAGCAAAAATCCTAACATTTATGCACTGAATTTATGTTAAAGCCATGAGACATTAATACATCTAATAAATACCTGACAGTCATTCTCAATGATGGGTCCCTTCAGTTCTTAAATGTAAAATTTTTAAAAATTGTATGTTCTAGGCATTCTGACTCAGAATTCGATCAACGGGCACATTTACACAGTAGAATTAATGCACTTTGACACCACTTTAACTGCCATGGCGGCCTGGTAGCAAGCAAAATCTGTAGAAATTCCCACTTCTACACCATTATTAAAGGAATAGGATCCTTCTCCAACTTTTACTCTGGCAGGCCTGCTTTTTAATACTAAAGTTCATTTGAATGGAATACTGAGCAAGAAGTCAATGTTTTAAACTATTGCACCTGTAACTAACTGGTCAGGAGAGAACTAAGGCCCAGTCTGTAGACAAAATGTAGATCCTCTGACCATTTTTCCCTAAATGTAAGAAAAATGTTTATCAAATAAAACCTGACTCAAAGTTATGATTGTACTGAAAAGAATAATAAATATAAAATAAGCTATTCTGCTTCTGTGATATGAAACAGCTGCAATATAATGGGGGAAATTATATCGATTATATGAATGTTATTCCTATTTTTACCAAATGCAATAACAGCAGATAGTGATTTTGTAAAGTCCAGGGTACCTTTTCTGTCTTCTATTTGCTTTTAAGTGCTTGTGAGTTTTGCCGTTTCAGCAATTTCCCATGCTGCTTGCACAACTTTTCTATAATACTAGGAGTTTCCGATGACATTCGTTGCTTAAGTTACTATTAGCAAAGTTCCAAATCCAGTTGTAGCGATCTCCTTACATCCCCCCACACAACTCTAGATCAAATCCACTGAAAAGACCTTACAGTAGTGATCTGAGAGTGGACTAAGACGTTGAGAGGTCAGGGTTCGAATCCCTGCTCGGCCATGGAAGCCTATTGCATGACGTTGGGCAAATCACACTCTCTCAGCTTCTGAGGAAGGCAATGACAAACCTGTCTTGCGAAGAAAATCACCTTAGAGTCATTGTAAGTCAAAAATGACTTGAGGGCACACAACAACAAAGGAAATCATTAATAATATTGACATGTACTGAAGTGGTTTTCAAATGGAATGACCCAAAACAGCTCTTGATTGTGATATGTAACTCAATGGCAAAACCACCCACCTGAACATTAGTAAGAACTGTAAGAGCTATTCAGCAGTGGAACTCTCTGCCTCGGAGTATGGTGGAGGGTCCTTCCTTGGAATATTTTAACAAAGGCTGGATGGCCATCTGTTGGAGGTGCTTTGATTGTGCTTTTCCTGCATGGCAGGGTGTTGGACTGCGTGGCTCATGTGGTCTCTTCCAACTCTATGATTCTATGATAAACTACTGATACCTACTCAATGCACTTGAGCTTTCTATTGATGCCACCTAGTTGTTTCCTCTTGGGTAAAATATTAGACCACTTGAAGATCCTGGAGATGTTGAGTACAAGTTTTAGCCGTCCTGTATACACCTTATCCCTCTATTCTACTGTGGACCACCTTCAGTTATGGAAGTAATTTCAGACTTTGTTCATTTGATTAGGCATCCCCACACAGTAAAACAAAATACACAGAGAAAGAAACACTATCGACCTATTGATTACTATAATGGTGGCTAATAAGCTCTGAAAGTGTTTATCAAACTGTTTTTTTTATTATTGTGTCAGAAGCGAATTGAGAATATACTGCAAGTCACTTCTGGTGTGAGAGAATCAGCTATCTACAAAGACATTGCCCATGGGACACCCGGATATGTCACCATCCTGTGGGAGGCTTTTCTCATGTCCCTGCATGGGAAGCTGGGGCTGACAGATGGGAGCTCACCCCATCTCACAGATTCAAACCACAGACCTTCAGGTCTTTATGTCAGCAGTTCAGCCGGCACATTGGTTTAACCCTTTGTGCCACCATGGTTTTTACAATCTGATAAAGCTTTCAGTACATTTCTGGTGACTTTCAAGGGACCAGCCTATTTAAGGAATTTTTCATCAAGTGTGTAGACATCAAGTATTGAACACAGCAGTTATGAACACAGTGATGGTGTGGAATACGGTCAGCTCTCCATATCCACTCATTCTGCATCCACGGATTCAGCCAGCAACATCTTAAAAATATTCCCCAAAACACTTTCCAATAAGCAAACCTTTATTTTGCCATTTTATATAAGAAACACATTTTTACTACACCATTGTATATCCTAGGACTTAAACATCACCGATTTTGGTATCCATGAGGGTTCTGGAACCAAACTTCAGAGATTATTGAAGGTCCACTATGGCTTCAATCTGCGTTGGTGAAATTATTATCCACATGATCTTTATCAGTTTTAATGGCCATGTTAGTGTATTGACTGTATAGTTATTCTGTTTTTAACTATGCAATTTAATTGTTTTTTAACTTTTGCATTGCATCTTTTAAACTTGTCTAGTGTGGAGTGTCAGCTGTCTTGAGTCCGCACGGGGGAAAAGGCAGGGTATTAATAAAGATTATTATTATTATTAATATTATTGACAGAACGACATTGTATGACATAGCATACAAGATAGTTATGCTGGATTTTGTATCACAAAATCACAAGTCGAACACTTCCCAAGTGTTTAGGTCTGTATGATGTATTTTCGGATGATGCGCGCAGATCCCAGTAGGGTAGCCTTTTGCAGTTGGCAGATGGTAATTTTGTCAATGTCTATTGTTTCCAAATGCCGGCTGAGATCTTTTGGCACGGCACCCAATGTGCTGATCACCACTGGGACCACCTGTACTGGTTTCTGCCAGAGTCTTTGAAGTTCAATCTTGAGGTCCTGATAGCGGCTGAGTTTTTCCTGTTGTTTTTCATCAATGCGACTGTCACCTGGTATGGTGACATCAATGATCCAAACCTTTTTGTTTTCCATAACTGTGATGTCTGGTGTTTTGTGTTCCAGAACTTTGTCAGTCTGGATTTGGAAGTCCCACAGTATCTTTGCGTGTTCATTTTCCATCACCTTTGCAGGTTTGTGATCCCACCAGTTCTTTACTGCTGGGAGGTGGTACTTGAGGCATAAGTTCCAATGAATCATTTGGGCCACATAGTTGTGCCTCTGTTTGTAGTCTGTCTGTGCGATTTTCTTACAGCAGCTGAGCATATGATCAATGGTTTCGTCAGCTTCCTTGCACAGTCTGCATTTTGGGTCATCAGCTGATTTTTCAATCTTGGCCTTAATTGCATTTGTTCTGATGGCTTGCTCCTGGGCTGCAAGGATCAGGCCTTCTGTCTCCTCCTTCAGTGTCCCATTCGTGAGCCATAGCCAGGTCTTCTCCTTATCAGCTTTTCCTTCAATTTTGTCAAGGAACTTTCCATGCAATGTTTTGTTGTGTCAGCTGTCAGCTCTAGTTTGTAGTGCAGTTTTCTTGCACTGGTTTTTGTCTGCTGTGCTTTGAGTAGTTTATAATTTTTGACTTCAATCAAAGCAGGTTCTTCACTTTGCTTTACATATTCTGCCGGGGCATGTTCTTCTTCTTTGACTGCTTGTTTTACTTGTAAGAGTCCTCTGCCCCCTGATCTTCTAGGCAGATAGAGCCGGTCAACATCACTGCGAGGGTGCAGTGAATGATGAATGGTCATGAGTTTTCTTGTTTTTCTGTCCAAATTGTCCAGTTCTGCCTGTGTCCAATTTATAATGCCAGCAGTATATCTTATGACAGGTATAGCCCAGGTGTTTATGGCCTTGATGGTGTTGCCTCCATTGAGCTTGCTTTTGAGAATTTTTCTGACCCGTTGTGTGTATTCTTTGCTGACCACAGTTTTCACATGTTCATGCTTGATGTTGTCCAGCTGTAATATGCCCAGATGTTTATAGGCCTCTATAATTATTAAATAATCAATAATTATTCAAATAATTAAATAATTAAATAATAATTAAATAATAATTAACATTATTATTTTATTTTATGACACAGCAAACAAGATAGATATGCTGGTCCCCTTTCCCCTTTATCCCCATTTACCTTGGACCCAATTTTGTCCCTCCCCCATTTTATGTAAAACATATTATGTATAATGTCTTGTCTGTGGAAAACTCCAATAAAAATTAGTCTAAGATAGATATGCTGGATTTCGTATCACAAAACACTTCCCAAGTGTTTAGGACTGTGTGATGTATTTTCGGATGATGCGCGCAGATCCCAGTAGGGTGGCTTTTTGCAGTTGACAGATCGTACTTTTGGCAATGCCTATTGTTTCCAAATTATTGTTATTATTATTTTATTATGACACAGCAAACAAGATAGATATGCTGGATTTCATATCACAAAATCACAAGTCAAACACTTCCCAAGTGTCTAGGACTGTGTGATGTATTTTCGGATGATGCGCGCAGATCCCAGCAGGGTGGCCTTTTGCAGCTGGCAGATCGTAATTTTGTCAATGTCTATTGTTTCCAAATGCTGGCTGAGATCTTTTGGCACAGCACCCAATGTGCCCATCACCACTGGGACCACCTGCACTGGTTTCTGCCAGAGTCTTTGAAGTTCAATCTTGAGGTCCTGATAGCGGCTGAGTTTTTCCTGTTGTTTTTCGTCAATGCGACTGTCACCTGGGATGGCGACATCAATGATCCAAACCTTTTTCTTTTCCACAACTGTGATGTCTGGTGTGTTGTGTTCCAGAACTTTGTCAGTCTGGATTCGGAAGTCCCACAGTATCTTTGCATGCTCATTTTCCAATACTTTTGTGTATTATTATTATTATTATTATTATTATTATTATTATTATTATTATATTCAAGGAACATGAAAGGCATTACTAGATCAACATCCATCCTAACCAAACTTTGATACTGCACTAAAACCCCTTTGATCATTGAACCACCCACCTGTCTCCAAAATCCTAATATCGCTATTCAGCATATTAGTAGCTGTGACATCCTTTAATACCTCAGAAGCTGCAGATGGATCCAAATTACAGGACATAATTAAAACCTTTAAGTAACATCATTTGGATGGGCAGGGTATGAATAATTCCAGAGGGATGTTGTGGCCAGTGGAGAAAAACGGTATATGTTAAACCTGCAAGACTTTGTGTTTCCCCACAGCACTGCCCTCAGGTTGGAGAAGGCAGATTGAACTGATTAACTGATAAGACCATGGAGGAACCAGTTTGCTGGTTATCCTTCCATCGGTGGATGAGGAAGGAGGTGAGAGAGGAGGTTTCCTTTTGTGTTGTTGCTCAGCACCCCTTCTCTGGTCTGTGCTGTTCCAAGCTTGACCATACATTTCATGCCAGGATTTGTCTTTCCACAATCAGATCTGCCATCCAAATGTAACGTCTACATTAAAAGAAGAAGACACGTTGCATTTAAAAGCTATAATATTTGTTTTCTTCCTGTTGGATAGAGGAGTTACTCATAACTATACAAGGCAACTTTTCTTTAATGTTGTTTTGATACAGATCTTATTTCTGATAAGACTAGGTACTTGGACACTAAGCATGGGATTTACTAATTTCCTTTTTGGAGCAAGGAGATATGGGAGCAAGGAGTCCTGTAATGTTTCTCTCCATGTTTCATAATTTAATCCTCCCCCATTAATTTCTGGATAAGACTCACCTTGGAAGATGGATTTTTCATGATCATTGCAGGATATAACTAGCAAGGCTTTCATATCTGAGTTTAAATCCCACTTCACTGTGATGGCAGATGATAGTTGGGTCGCTGACACCACCTTCTTTATATGTTATGAATATAATCGTGTTTTTTCTATACATTATAACTGTATCCTCAATTCACTTCTGACACGATAAATAAATAAATAAAATAGAATAGAAGCTGGTTTGGGACCTTTGTCCCAAACCTTGGAAGAAGAGTATCAAATAATTTATACAGACAAATCATATGCTGCCATATAATAAGCAGACAATTTCCCTTGCGCTTTGAGTCAATGTAATGGAATAGTCAATCCCTTTCTATATTTCACATATATCAAAAAGCTTGCTGGAAAAATATTGAATGAGCAAGCACTCTAGAGATTTCAACCCTAATGGTAAAGGGAGCTCTTTTTATTTTTGGTGAAATGAATATTTTCCCCTCTGAGTTGGCCCGTTTTGTCAACGTGTTCCCTGGGCTGGGAAGTCCCCATCTCTGCGTTTTGGGCTTTGTGTGTGTGCATTTCAAAGGTCTTTAATGTCATGTTGGAAAATCAATTTGAGGTCAGGAGTACATGCCACTGTGATCTTTGATTTCTTTTTTTCCTCCACCAATCACGGCTCTCCCTCGCACCACCCCCCTCCAACTTCAGATGCACAAAAAACTATAAACACTTCCAAATGTTAGTAAAGCGCAGACTGCAAATGACCACAAGAGCTGCCGTATCTTTAATTAGTGGCTTTTTCTTTTCCTAACTAAGGAGAAAATACAAGCAAAGGAAAGGCGCGTTGGCTCCACAGCAAAGTCTCCTGTGTCAGACATAGGGGATGAGGGTGATCATAAATAACGTGCAGGGTGCTGTGGTGAGTTATGAGCAAAAGAGAGAAACTGAATGCAACAGCAGAGAGAAGACATGATATTATTGAGTGCTGCCCGTACTTGTGATTCTCGAACGCCTTTTTTATGTACCAACAGCAGAATGCAATCCATCAAGATATTCATTGACTAACATGAACCTCAGTCTTCAAATACAACAACAATAAATTTGCTATTACTCTTCTGTCCTAAGAACAACAACAACATTGGTATAGTTGCTAAAGAGGACAACCAGGTTTGCATTGCATTTAGCCATAAAGCTCATGGTCACACTGCTAAAATCCCTATTTCTAAACCTACTCTACCTTGCAGGTTTGTTGTGAGGATAAACAGGGGAGGTGAAAAAATGATGTGTAACACATGAACTAATTGGAAGGGAGGGAATTAAAGATATAAATGTAATATCTACATTTTCCATCCTTGGATTAAAACATAATGCCAGGTGTTTTGAATCAAAGGACAAGCTTGCAACACAAACATACATGTCTAGAATGAACTGGACTGACACTTGGATTCTACTTCAAGACTGATGATGTTAGACTTGGTCCTTCCTTGTGACTGTGAGCAGCAGGTTAGTTTCAGAGGGTGTACAACTGACAAGGTCATAAGCACAGCTCTGTCCTCCAAAAGAAGGGAATACAGGTTAAGAAGGTGTCAAAAATACAGTCAGAGGGTTGTTGGAGCCTCCGGTGGCCTAGGAGATAAAAGCCTTGTGACTTGAAGGTTGGGTTGTTGACCTGAAGGCTGCCAGGTTCGAATCCCACCTGGGGAGAGCACGGATGAGCTCCCTCTATCAGCTCCAGCTCCATGCGGGGACATGAGAGAAGCCTCCCACAAGGATGGTAAAACATCAAAACATCAGGGCATCCCTTGGGCAATGTCCTTGCAGACGACCAATTCTCTCACTCCAGAAGTAACTCCGGTTGCTCCTGACACGAAAAAAAAAGAGGGTTGATGCTGTTGCTTCCTCTACCAACATTTGCCACTTATTTATTTATTTTATTTATTTCCCATATTTATACCCTGCCCTTCTCACCCCCGAAGAAAGACTCAGGACAGCCTCACAACCGGCAATGATTCGATGCCCACATACAATTTCAAAATAACAGTTACACTTAAAATTAAGCATTAAAACACAGCTTATAAAACAACAAGTAAAATCACGCAAATTCATAATCATAGTCCAGGATCAGTCCATTAGTCCGCCACTTTAAGGGTTCTTAATGATTACAATGCTATGCTTGTTCAAATGCTTGATCCCATAACCATGTCTTAAGTTTTTTTTCTGAAAAACAGGATGGAAGAGGCTGATCTGATTTCATTGGGGAGAGAGTTCCACAGACAAGGGGCCACCACTGAGCAGGCCTGTCTCTCATGCCCACCAATCGCTCTTGCGAGGGTGGTGGGACCGAGAGAAGGGCCTCCCCCGATGATCTTAACTTTCAAGAAGGGTCGTAGAGGGAGATACATTCAGACAGGTAAGCTGGGCCAGAACCATTTAGGGCTTTATAGGCTAAAGCCAGCACTTTGTATTGTGATCAGTAACAGACTGGCAGTCAGTGGATCTGTCGTAGCAGCGGGGTGATATGCTATGTCACTTGAGGAGCTGCCTAATTGTAGAACCAGCCCTGACATACTTATTAGTTCTGGTCACCAAGAAAAGAAGGCTGATATAAATCCTGATCTTATTAGTCCAGCCTAGTAGTGGAATACACTAGACCTTTGGTGCTTTGGACCATCCAGCAGACTAGACATGGGCAGACTTCATGGTCATGAGATCTACTTTGATCTACCTCCCAAGAGAGATCAGGCTGACATACAGATTTTACCAAAGTTTTTGGCAGGCTGCATGGCTAAATTGTTTTTCCTATTTTTTTTCATTCCAGATGCTTGGTAATTTCTCAGAGATCTTCTAAGTACGCTTTATCAAAAGTAGACATGCTCTCTCTCCAAACTTGGAAACGTGAAAGCTTTGTTCAGAAGAAAAAAAAGTGATGAGGAAGGTCACACTTACACAATTTCTCCATATCATGCTGCTAACAAAGGAGAAGGACCAGTATGAGAAGAAGAAAGAAAAGAAAATATGCCATCTCCATAAATAAGTGAGGGCGGAGAATTTATCCTTTTGCTTACAAATGTCTCATAGTTAAGAACAGGGGTGAGACAACAGAAGCTGAGGGAAATCTACCCTTCCGAAAGGAAATTCAGTTCTGGAAGAGTTATCCTGGGGAAAGGGTGTCTCCACTGAAGCTTTATCCTTGTTTCCACAACAAGCCATTTTTTTCAAAATTCATTTCTCACATGGACAGAAAGTGAGGTGAAATCTTCTGAAGAAGGAAACAGGCAGCAAAACAAACACCACAGGGGGGTTCACCCTTCCTTATGCTATCCAAAGCATGCAAGTGTGGCTTTCTGTATGTGAATACACACACACACACACACAGCTGGAATTACACTTTAAAATGTACCTGTTCTGACTTACAAACAAATTCAACTTAAGAACAAACCTCCAAAACCTATCTTTTTTGTAACTTGGGGACTGCCTGTATATGGAAATGAATGAATGAATGAAGCTCTACTTATATTCTGCCCCATCTCCCAAAGGCACTCAAAGCGGCTTAGAAGAGGACAACAGGTTCACAAAATCTACCTATACTGATAGAATAGCTGCATCTTCAAGTTGACTCTGATTTGTGAAGACCTTATATTAGAGTTTTCTTTGCAAAATTTATTCAAATTGTTTCTTTTGAGGCTGAGAGAGTGTGACTTGAACAAGGTGACCCAATGGGTTTCCAAGGCTGAACAGGTTTTTCAGTGGTCTCTCAGGGCCCTTCCACACAGCATATAACTCAGAATATCAAGGCAGAAAATCCCACAATATATGCTTTGAACTGTGATATCTGAGTCCACACTGCCATATATTTCAGTTTAAATCAGATAATGTGGGATTTTATTCGGCTGTTTGGAAGGGGCCTCGGCATTATGGTCCGACAGTCAAACCACTACACTGCTATGTGTACATATACACACTTAGAAATGTTGTTTCTAGGGCCCCTTCTACACTATCATATAATCCAGATAATCCACATTATTTGCTTTGAACTGAATAATATGTGTCTATACTGCCATATAATTTGGTTCAAAGCATATAATCTGGATTTTATATGGCAGCATAGAAGGGGCCTAGCTTGGGCAGAATTAGTAATATATCTCATCTGGAAGTGGGAAAATTGTGACCTGAGTTGCTGTGTAATTCTTAATTCCCTTCTTCAGATTCTTTAATCAGATTTGAGTTTTAGAAAAGCCCTGAAAACATGGCTATGTGCCCAGGCTTTTGAAGATTAAATGATAATGACGACCTGGACTGATTTACGGCTACAGCACGAGGATTTTGGAGGAATGGATTTTAATCATATGTTTTTATATTTTTTATATTGTTTTAATTGTTTTATTGGATTTTTATTGCTGTTTTAATTATGTATAGGCATCGAATTGTTGCCAATTTTGTACGCCGCCCTGAGTCCCTTCGGGTGAGAAGGGCGAGATATAAATGTTGGAAATAAATAAATAAATAAATAAATTTGTACTAAAAAACCCTTTATCTCAACCATCCTCAAACAGAGGACAGTTCTTCTCAAAGGGCAATGGGCAAAATGTGGAGCCCCCGGTGGTGCAATGGGTTAAATCCTTGTGCCAGCAGGACTGATCGACCGAAAGTTTGCCCATTATAATCCGGGGAGAGGGGTAAGCTCCTGTCTCCCATGTGGGGACATGAGAGAAGCCTCCCACAAGATGGTAAAAGCATCAATCATCCCGGCGTCCTCTGGGCAACTTTCTTGCAGATGGCCAGTTGCTTCTGACATGAAATAAAATCCAAAATATGATTCAGCTGCAACTAAGGGCAAAGAGAGATGGGAACTGCAATCCAATAACACCTGAAAGGCCAGTTGTCCCTTCCCTCCTGCCAGATATGAGTGAAGAAAGAAACCAGAATTCCCCAAATCAATATGTTTGAGGAAAAGTTTCAAAAAGCAGCAGTGATCTTTGAGCCACAACAGTGTTAATTTTGCTCGGCAGCTCCTTTTCCATCCCAAGAGCCCAAAGTGGGGAAGAGTAATTTTATTGTGGTGGGGAACCGATTTGGGGTCCCAGCTTGATACTTTTTATTAAGAATTTTCAACAACACCAATATTCTATAAATATTTTTGAAAAGAAAGGGAAGAGGAAAAGGAAAAAAGAAGAGGAAACGTGGCGAGACTTTGAAAAATAAAGCATGACATGACAGCTAAAGACTAAATGAGAAAAACGTGACTTCTTCCACTCAACAGCCTATAAGATTCAAATTATTTCAGTCTCCTCTAAACTGATAATTGTCTACTTTCCAATCCCTATTACATTTTTTGCTCCCAACCAAATATGTTTTCCTTTGCAAATATATTTATTTATAGTGTTAGAAGCAAATGTGTTAGAAGATACAGTTATAATGTACAGTAGAGTCTCACTTATCCAACACTCGCTTATCCAACATTCTGGATTATCCAACACATTTTTGTAGTCAATGTTTTCAATATATCATGATCTTTTGGTGCTAAATTTGTAAATACAGTAATTACTACATAGCATTACTGTGTATTGAACTACTTTTTCCTGTGAAATTTGTTGTATAACATGATGTTTTGGTGCTTAATTTGTAAAATCATAACCTAATTTGATGTTTAATAGGCTTTTCCTTAATCTCTCCTTATTATCCAACATATTCGCTTATCCAACGTTCTGCTGGCCTGTTTACGTTGGATAAGCGAGACCCTACTGTATTTAAAACACACACACGCACAAAGTTAAAAACTTAGCATTATATTAAATGTCCTTTGACCAAAAGCTAGCCATTTGGAGTTCCTCCGGTGTCGCTGTGAGAAGGTCCTCCATTGTGCATGTGGCAGGGCTCAGGCTGCATTGTAGTAGGTGGTCTGTGGTTGATGCATTTAGGATTAAAATATCATTTGATATCTTTCTGTATTTCTGCCACATATCTAAACCATTACATCCTTTTACATTGTTAAATACAGTAGTATTAAATTTCTAAGCATAGCAACTTATTAATTAGCAAATTATTAATACTATTTTATAGCACTGATCCTTATTAAATTTAACTATATATCTTTTATATATTATAGGATCACCACTGATAAATTCCTCTAGAGATTCCTTTATGTTTAAACTTCAATATGGTAAGAAGAATTTACATTAAACGGTGGGTTTCACATCTATTAAGGCCAGAAAATCAGAACAGTACAGGTAAATAATGGACTTGAGGATCAAAACAAGGAATAACAAAGGGCTTAAACAGTGAACTCAATTGGATTTAAACAAACTGTTAAGTAAATATCAGTAATTTTAGTGAGTCTACTCTTTGTAACCTTTATACTGAATATAACTCAAAGCTTCTTGCAAGGCGTTGGACTGGATGGCCCATGAGGTCTCTTCCAACTCTACGATTCTAAGGGAACACAATACCATTAATTAGGAATGTAAAGCAGTGTGTCTTATATGAAGAAAATAAGTTATGAACAGATACATATAAAAGTTCCATAGCATTCATGAATTAACTATGTATTAGTCCAATCCTATCTGTTAAATGGACTTAATTAAATTGATGTACCATATTATGTAAATATGTAAAACAATCAGCCTGTTAAAATTGCAGAGCCATTGCCTAAGGGCCCTTCCACCAAGCCATATAACACAGAATATCAAGGTAGATAATCCACAATATCTGTTTTGAACTGGGTTATCTGAGTCCACAGTACCAAAGTGGATTTTATACTCCATCCTTCTTGAAATAATGCCAGACTGCTCACTGGAGGGAGGGATATTAAAAGCAAAGGTGAAGTACTTTGGCCACATAATGAGAAGACAGGAAAGCTTGGAGAAGATAATGATGCTGGGGGAAATGGAAGGAAAAAGAGGGGCCGACCAAGGGCAAGATGGATGGATGGTATCCTTGAAGTGACTGGCTTGACCTTGAAGGAGGTGGCGGTGGACACAGCCGACAAGGAGCTCTGGCTAGGGCTGGTCCATGAGATTATGAAGAGTCGGAAGCTACTGAACGAATAAACAACAACACAGTTTTATAAGGTCTGTAGCCTACTTTGTCAGTAAGTGTCGGTGTCTCACCAAACTATACATCCCAAAAATTCATAGCCTTGAGCCATAGAAGTTCAAGTGCTGTCAAACTGCATTAATTCTACAGTTTAGGCCCCTTTTACACTACTGTATAAAATCCAGATTATCTGATTTGGACTAGATTTTATGGCAGTGTTGACACATATAAACCAGTTCAAAGCAGATGAGGATTATCTGCTTTGATAATCTGAATGATATGGCAGTATAGAAGGGGCTGTCTTCCATATTTTCTTCTTCTAGTGCTCCTCTTCTTCTTTCTCCTCTCCTTGCCCCCTTCCACAAAGCGGTATAAAACCCACACTGAACTGGATTATGTGGCAGTGTGGACTCAGATAATCCAGTTCAAAGTAGATATTGTGAATCATCTGCCTTGATATGCTGGGTTATATGGCTGTGTGGAAGCCCCCCCCCCCCCCTCCTTCTGCTGCTTCCTCTACTTCCACTCCTCCCTTTCTCCTCCTTTCTGCTGCTCTAGAGACCAGGGCACAAGGGAGCAATGGATTCAAATGGCAGGGAAAGAGATTCTACCGAAAAGATTAGGAAGATCTTCCTGAGAGTAAAAGCTGTTGGAGAGCTGCATAGGCTGTCTGGAAGTGTGGTGGTGTCTCCTTCTCTAGAGGCTTTTCTGCAGAGGCTATCTATTGGGAGTGCTTTGACTGTGTCTTCCTGCATGGCAGGGGGGTTGGACCTTGGGGGTCTCATCCAGCTCTAGAATTTAGGATTATATATCAGGAGGAGGCAATATGGGCCTAAAGGATATACTTTTCTCTTCCATCCACCATCTCATCCTGACCAAGGCTAACCCTTTTGGGATCCGAACATTTCCTGATTTTCCTTCATTTTCTGCCTCTGAAAAAGAAAAGGGGACGAAAGGGCAGGGACTTGGGGAGAAGCCCCCCCCCTCTTCCAGCCTACACAGCCTGCCCCAGTCTGCCATGTGGCCCCCAAGTTAGAAAGTTTTCCCATCCCTGGCCTAGATCCAGGAAAGTCATGGTACCCCGCTACTCTGCCTTGGTCAGAACACACCTGGAATCACACTGTGTCCAATTCTGGGCCCCTCAATTGAAGGGAGATGTTGACATGCTGGAATGTGTCCAGAGGAGGGCAACTAAAATGATCAAGGGTCTGGAGAACAAGCGCTATGAGGAGTGGCTTAAAGAGATAGGCATGTTTAGCCTGCAGAAGAGAAGGCTGAGAGGAGACATAATGAGGGCCATGTACAAATATGTGAGGGGAAGTCATAGGGAGGAGGGATCAAGCTTGTTTTCTGCTGCTCTGGAGACTAGGACACAGAACAATGGCTTCAAACTGCAAGAAAGCAGATTCCACCTGAACATTAGGAAGAACCTCACTGTGAGAGCTGTTCAGCAGTGGAACTCTCTGCCCCACCGTGGTTCTCAACCTGTGGATCCCCAGGTGTTTTGGCCTACAACTACCTGAAATCCCAGCCAGTTTACCAGTTGTAAGAATGTTGAGGCTCTTCCACACAGCCCTATATCCCAGAATATCAAGGCAGAAAATCCCACATTATCTGAGTGTGGACTCAGATAACACAGTTCAAAGCAGATGTTGGGGGATTTTCTGCCTTGATATTCTGGGATATAGGGCTGTGTGGAAGGCCCCTGGGAGTTGAAGGCCAAAACATCTGGGAACTCACAGGTTGAGAACCACTGCCCAATGAGGAGCGGCTGTAAGAGCTGGGCATGTTTAGCCTACAGAAGAGAAGACTGAGAGGAGACATATATAAATACTAGCTTTGCCCGGCCACGCGTTGCTGTGGCTTATGGGAATCATTTGTTAGCCAGGTGGAATAGCAGTGAATAGCCTTGCAGTCTCAAAGCCTGGCCGTTTTCTGGAGTAGCTGGAGCTTTTTGTTGTATGAACATAGAGGCATGGATGAGTGGTTGTGCTGCCACGTTTAGTGTTTCTGGGATGTGTAGTTTTGTTGTTTTGTCCTAGGCTGAAATTTCATTACCCTTTTATATATATAGACTAGCTTTGCCCGGCCACGCGTTGCTGTGGCTTATGGGAATCCTTTGTTGGCCAGGTGGAACAGCAGTAAATAGCCTTGCAGTCTCAAAGCCTGGCCGTTTTCTGGAGTAGCTGGAGCTTTTTGTTGTATGAACGTAGAGGCATGGATGAGTGGTTGTGCTGCCACGTTTAGTGTTTCTGGGATGTGTAGTTTTGTTGTTTTGTCCTAGGCCGAAATTTCATTACCCTTTTATATATATAGATGAGGGGAAGTCATAGGAAGGAGGGAGAAAGTTTTTTTTTTTTTTTTTTTTTTTGCTGCCCTGGAGACTAAGATGTGGAACATCTCTATTCTGCCTTGGTCAGACCACACCTGGAATACTGTGTCCAATTTTGGGCACCGCAGTTGAAGGGAGATGTTGACAAGCTGGAAAGTGTCCAGAGGAGGGCGACTAAAATGATTAAGGGTCTGGAGAACAAGCCCTATGAGGAGCGGCTTAAAGAGCTGGGCATGTTTAGCCTGCAGAAGAGAAGGCTGAGAGGAGACATGATGAGGGCCATGTATAAATATGTGAGGGGAAGTCATAGGGAGGAGGGAGCAAGCTTGTTTTCTGCTGCCCTGGAGACTAGGACACGGAACAATGGCTTCAAACTACAGGAAAGGAGATTCCACCTGAACATCAGGAAGAACTTCCTCACTGTGAGGGCTGTTCGGCAGTGGAACTCTCTGCCCCGGACTGTGGTAGAGGCTCCTTCTTTGGAGGCTTTTAAGCAGAGGCTGGATGGCCATATGTCGGGGGTGCTTTGAATGCGATTTCCTGATTCTTAGCCTGTAGCGAGGGGGGGGGGGGTTTAGGGGTTCAACCCCCCCCCCCCCCAAATTTTCAAGTTATAAAAAAAATCTGGTTACTCATGAATTTTAACTGGTTAACCAAATCCCCATGCTAAGTCTATGAGATGCAAAACATTAAGAGTCCCTCCAAGCACTATCTCAAGCAGATATTGACAGGTTTGTAGCGGGGAGGGGTATGTGCTAGGGGTTCAACCGCCCCCCCCCCCGAAATTTTCAAAACCCCTCCTGAAATTTTTTTCTGGTTACAGCCCTGCCCATGTGGTCTCTTCCAACGCTACTATTCTATGATTCTATGAACAATGGCTTCAAACTAGAGGTAAGGAGATTCCACCTGAACATTAGGAAGAAGTGTGAGAGCAGTGGAACTCTCTGCCGCGGAGTGTGGTGGAGGCTCCTTCTTTGGAGGCTTTGAAGCAGAGGCTGGATGGCCATCTGTCGGGGGTGCTTTGAATGCGATTTCCTGCTTCTTGGCAGGGGGTTGGACTGGATGGCCCGTGAGGTCTCTTCCAACTCTACGATTCTATGATTCTATGAACAATGGCTTCAAACTAGAGGCAAGGAGATTCCACCTGAACATTAGGAAGAAGTGTGAGAGCAGTGGAACTCTCTGCCGCGGAGTGTGGTGGAGGCTCCTTCTTTGGAGGCTTTGAAGCAGAGGCTGGATGGCCATCTGTCGGGGGTGCTTTGAATGCGATTTCCTGCTTCTTGGCAGGGGGTTGGACTGGATGGCCCGTGAGGTCTCTTCCAACTCTACGATTCTATGATTCTATGAACAATGGCTTCAAACTAGAGGCAAGGAGATTCCACCTGAACATTAGGAAGAAGTGTGAGAGCAGTGGAACTCTCTGCCGCGGAGTATGGTGGAGGCTCCTTCTTTGGAGGCTTTGAAGCAGATGCTGGACGGCCATCTGTAGGGGGTGCTTTGAATGTGATTTTCCTTCTTCGTGGCAGGGGGTTGGACTGGATGGCCCACCAGGTTTCTTCCAACTCTATGATTCTATGTTTCTTTTCTCTTCCTCCTCCTCCTGCTCCTTTTCTTCCTCCTCCTCTTCTTGGTCTTCCTCCCCCTCTTCTGCTGCTTCCCCCTCCTCCTCCTCCTCCTCCTCTCCCGCATCCCCATGGCTCTCCCTCCCTGCCTGGCTACCAGCGGTCCCTCAAAGGCTCCCAGACTGCAATTAGAGGGTGGATCCTGCAAAGGCAGAGGAGTCCTTCCTCCTCCCCTCCCTCCGCCCCCGTCCCTTCCAACTCCGCGGAGCAACTCTTTCGCCCTTTGCTTCGGAGTCTGCTTCCTTCCCCCAAAGGAATCCGCCGCAAACCCCTCTCTCTGGCCGGGACTGGGATGCCTTCGCCGCTTCGGGAGGAAGCCTCTCCTCCTCCTCGGCGCCGCCACGCGTGAAAGAGAGGCTGCGGTGGACTTGGAGGCTTAAAAAAATCCCACCAGGTGGACGAAAGTTAAAGCTCAAAAATCCAGCCCAGTGAGGAGGCAAAGAAAAGTAAGGAGAGATGCCTTTCTATTTTACTTCCTCTTTCCCACACCTCACCCCTTCCTCTGTCCTCTCCACGCAGCTGAATAAAATCCCACAGGATCTGCTTTGAACTGGGATATATAGCAGTGTAGACTCAGATAAGCCAGTTCAAAGCAGATATGGTGGGATTTTCTACCTTGATATACTGAGTTACATGGCTGTGTGGAAGGACCCTGAACACTTCTAGCTAATTATTATATTATTAGTAATAATGATCATGATGATGCCACCGGAACATTTTAATTCCAGGTACTAGAGATGACTTTAAAAAAGGGGGGTAACACAAAAAAAACTACTTGGAGATCAACAAAACAGATCAAGGACGTTTAGTCTCCACTTTTCACAAAGTCCATTGGATGGAGGGAGGATACATTTTAGAATTAATGTAATTTTGACTACCCCTTTCAAGTGTGTTAAAGCACTGAAGCAGCTGAACTTGCAGACCGAAAGGTCCCAGGTTCAAATCCCAGGAGCGGAGTGAGCGCCCGCTGTTAGCCCCAGCTCCTGCCGACCTAGCAGTTCGAAAACATGCCAATGTGAGTAGATCAATAGGTACCGCTCCGGCGGGAAGGTAACGGCGCTCCATGCAGTCATGCCGGCCACATGACCTTGAAGATGTCTACGGACAATGCTGGTTCTTCGACTTAGAAATGGAGATGAGTACCAACCCCCAGAGTCGGTCACGACTGGACTTAACGTCAGGGGAAAACCTTTACCTTTACCTAAGTCCAGTCATGTCTGACTCTGGGGGTTGGTGCTCATCTCCATTTCAAAGCCGGAGACCGGCGTTGTCCATAGACACCTCCAAGGTCATGTGGCCAGCATGACTGCATGGAGCGCCATTACCTTCCCGCCGGAGCGGTACCTATTGATCTACTCACATTAGCATGTTTTCAAATTGCTAGGTTGGCAGAATTGCTAGGTTGCTGGAGCTAACAGTGGGCGCACACTCCGCTCCCCGGGTTTGAACCTGGGACCTTTCGGTCTGGAAGTTCAGCAGCTCAGCGCTTTAACAAACTCAGCCACCGGAGGCTCCTGGCTAATTATTATATTATTATTAATGATGATGATGATGCCACTGGGGGAATTTTTTAATTTCAGGAACTAGAGATGACTTGAAAAAAAGGGGGTAACAAAAAAAATCTACAGTAGAGTCTCACTTATCCAACGTTCTGGATTATCCAACGCATTTTTGTAGTCAATGTTTTCAAAACATCGTAATATTTTGGTGCTAAATTCGTAAATACAGTAATTACTACATAGTATTACTGCATATTGAACTACATTTTCTGTCAAATTTGTTGTATAACATTATGTTTTGGTGCTTAATTTGTAAAATCATAATCTAATTTGATGTTTAATAGGCTTTTTCTTAATCCCTCCTTATTATCCACCATATTCACTTATCCAACGTTCTGCCGGCCCGTTTATGTTGGATAAGTGAGACTCTACTGTACTTGGAGACCAACAAAACAGATCAAGGATGTTTAGTCTCCACTTTTCACAAAGTCTTCTTGATGGAGGGAGAGTACACTTTAGAATTAAAGTAATTTTGACCCCCCCCCCTTTCACTGCCATGGCTCAGTGTTATGGAATGCTGGGAGTCTTAGTTTTTTGAGGCACCCACACCATCTGGCAAAGAAGGCTAGAGACTTGTAAACACGTGTAAAAGTTCCAGGTTATTCATGAATTACCTATGTATTAATTCAGTCCTAGGAGCCCCTGTGACGTAGTGGGTTAAACTGCTGAACTTGCTGAACGAAAGGTCGCCAGTTTGAATTCGGGGAGCGGACTGAGCTCCCGCTGTTAGCCCCAGCTTCTGCTAACCTAGCAATTCAAAAACATGCAAATGTGAGTAGATCAATAGGTACCGCTCTGGCAGGAAGGTATCAGTGTTCCATGCAGTCATGCCGGCCACATGACCTTGGAGGTGTCTATGGACAACGCCGGCTCTTCGGCTTATATTCCATATATATTGCCATATATTCCATTTCAAAGCAGAAAATGTGGGATTTTATTCAGCTGTGTGGAATAGCACAAGTGGTGTCAAACTGCATTAATTCTACAGTGTGGATGCACCCAAGGATGTTTGGTCTCCACATTTCATATAGTCTACTTGATGCAGCCCTCCTGCTCATTTAATATTTTGTGCCTTTGAGACTTTCTCTTTTTTATTTTTCAAATAACTTTTATTCAGTTTCTACATCTTTGAGCTGTGATTCCTTCCTTCCTTGAGTATAGAATAACAAGAAACATTTCTCCAATCTTAGGGCTCTTCTACACTGCCATATAAACCAGAATATCAAGGCAGAAAATCCCACAATATCTGCTATGAACTGAGTTATCTGAGTCCACACTGCCATATATTCCAGTTCAAAGTAGTTAATGTGGGATTTTATTCAGCTGTGTGGAAATGGCCTTATTTTCCAAAATAGAGGGCTAGAAGAGCTATGCTGCAGAGAAATTGATTTCTGGTCTGAGATGTTTCCCCGGCTTCTTTTTTGGAGGGTGGATTGTGGAATAACAGAAAACCAACTTCTCGGCCACTGTCTTTGCAAATATTTAGGTTTCGGCGGAGGACAAAAATCCCAGTTCAGGGCTATTTTCAGATTTTATTGGCGACAGATATTTTCTTTTCTCTGTCCAGCTCTCCTGTTTACAACCTTCTGTCTGTTTTTTTTTTAATAAAATTTAAGATCCAGACACAATGTGTGGGATTTGAGGATTCGAAAGGGTTAAGCTGATAATGAGACATTTTAATTAAAAAAAGAGACTAACGAGACTGGAAAATAAAACTAGCATCCACATGGCTTCCAAAGGGAAAAAGTAAGTTGTTTGAAGTTTGATATTTTTAAAAGAAAAAAGAAAGAAAGAGTTCTGAGAGCAATACAGGATGGAAATAGGTGCATTAATAAGGTCATGTTCCACATTAAAGAAAAGCTCAGAGACAGATGTCCCCTCCTTGAGGGCTAAAAGGTGCCGCCTTTGAAAACGGGAAAAGTAGAAGTAGTCGCTACTACTGAAGTTGTGGTTGTACTAAAACAAGGAGCAGGGATGTGAGTGTTAGATATATCTGATCTGAGTAAGAACTATATTTGCATCACAGAGAGGTGTGTGTATATAGAAAGAGACTCTGGCCCCTTTTACACTGCCATATAATTCAGATTATCAAAGCAGATAATCTACATTATCTGCTTTGAACTGGATAATATGAGTCTACACTGCCGTATAATTCAGTTCAAATCAGATAATCTGGGTTTTATATGACAGTGTAGAAGGGCCTCTGTCTGTCTGTCTGTCTGTCTGTCTGTCTGTCTGTCTGTGAGGCTTTAGTAGTTGCCAAAGACATTTAAGCGACAACACATAAACTTACAGGAAAAATGGTCCTTCAAAGGATTTCTGCATGTTTCTACATAAACGTATACAAATACACACAACAAGAAATTTTGGTTGGGTCTCGCACAGCAATCTTCCCTAATCTGGGCTGCCTTTCAATATGGTAGGCTACAACCAATGGGAGTTGTAGTTTAACACAGACAATGCCAGGTTGGGCATCCCAGCACTGCATGAACCATTCCACAATTGAACTTTGTTTTGCATGGAGCTGCAATGGCTGATCCTCTTGAATGAACCACCTTTCTGCTTCCCTGCCTTAGTTCTTCCCAGAGACTGGATTCAAATTGTCAATCATAATTTATTTCTATAATGCATGAGTGCTCGGGCACATTCTCTAATTAATATTTACAAAAGTAAGCCAGTGTTATTTTAAGCATACTTTCAAGATAGGGAATTGGGCTGAGAGAGGACAGATTTCCTAAAGCAGAAGTAGGATTTGAACTGGTAACTTCCTGGTTTGCAAATCAGCTTCTTGGCTCTTGCACTCCATTAACTCCTGGATGAAGTAGTTCTTAAGATCTAATGCTCATAAAAAAGCAGTGTTGAATGTGTGGGGTATATTAAATCCATAGTTAAATTTGGGTTGTGTAGTATGTTTGTCTAGATTGAGCCATTCTTATGACATTAACATAAGTAGCACTGGAGTGATTTTCACTATGATGGCACCACTGCAGTTGGGCACTGGTATTTTGACCCAAGTCCGTTTACATATTTTTTTCCCCCCTCTAAGCCAGCATTCTCTACTCCGTCTCTCCCTCAATGATCAATCTTTGCCTGCTTTATATTCTTACGGGGAAAGTCCATAGCTCACTTATAGATCATGTGCTTTGCACACCTTCAATCCATGGTATCTTTAGGTATGCTTGAGGTCTAAAATACTTCTACAGGTATTTTCAATCAGTGCTCATAATGCCAGTGGTATGATTTGTACTCTTTAGGCAGACTACGGGTGCAACTGTACTGTAGAATTAATCTAGTTTAACACCCTTTAACTGCCATAGCACAGTGCTGTGGACTCACAGGAGCTGTACTTTTACAAGATCTTTAGCCTTTTTTATCACAGAGAACTGGTTCTTCACTAAACTATAATAATAATAATAATAATAATAATAATAATAATAATAATTTATTTATTTATAACCCGCTTCTATCTCCCCAAGGGGACTCAGAGCAGTTCACATGGGGACCAAACCTGATCAACAGATACAACAATACAATGACAGCATATATAATTAAAACAATAACAGTAAACTATAGCTCATGTGATTCCATTGCATTGAATCGTGGCAGTTAAAGTAGTGTCAAACTGGCATCATTTTACAACATAGATGCACGCTAAGACATTTGCCTCAGGTGATCTGATGTTGGATGGGATGTGATCTGAAATGGAAACAGATGAGTTGCCTCTGGCTGTTCCCTTCTGTTGTAAGATGAAGCTGTGTGTTCTTGGTAGGCTACCCTGCAACAGAGCTGGAAAAAGTTTATTTTTGGAGGACTCCAACTCCCCAAATTCCATCTGGTGACTGTAGAGAATTCCCCACCACTTTTCCCATTTTCCCTTCAGGAACAGTGGAGCATTTTGTCCAGTTATTGGTGTGGAAATAGTCTAGAATTGCCATTCTGGTCAAGTTCTGTACCTGAGATGGAAGGGGACAGCCTTTTTTGTCCTCTGCAGGCAACAAAATCTCTTGATTTGGACCCAAGTCTGAGACGGCTTCTTATGTTCCTTGAAAATTGAGCTCCATACTCTGTTGTTATAAAGCAAATGAAAAAGGTTATATCAGATCATACTGATTTGGTGACAAATGATGTTATTCACACACACACCTTTAGAAATAGTGTGGCTCTTTCAAAAAACAATAAACGTGTGCGGGAGACCATACAAAAGTATGGTCTTAACTGGGGTAGAGCTCTGCCTCCTATATCAGTGCTTTGGAAAACAAGTTTTATAAGGACAACAACTCTCAGAATGCTCAAGTCAGCATTGTCTTGGTCATGCTGGTTATGAAATTCTGGGTGTTGTTACACAACAAAGTAACTTTTCCAGGCTCTGAATCTATTTGCAATGGAAGGGAACCCCCCCCCCCCCTATTTGATATGTAAATGTCTTCAAGTTCATAGCTTTCTTAGGCAAGAAATACACAGAGGTGAGTTTGTCAGTTTCTTCTTCTAAAATATACAACCTAGCTATTAGTGTCACCCATTATCTTAGGGAGCCTTGGTGTGCCTGCTGAATTGCTGACCTGAATGTTGGGACGCTGACCTGAACGTTGCCAATTCGAATCCGTGATACAGGGAGAGCTCCCATCTGACAGCTCTCGTTTGAGGGGACATGAGAGAAGCTTTCCAGCAGGATGGTAACACATCCGGGCGTCCCCGGGCAATATCTCTGTAGACAGCCAATTCTCTCACACCAGAAGCGTCTTGCAGTATGTTCTCAAGTTGCTTCTGATACGTTTAAAAAAACATTATCTTTTCCTTATAATTGGAGTATAGTGTCTTTCACCATAAAGGTTTTGATTTTGACAACTATCTGGGCAGAAGTGACTAGAGAAGAGAGGTGAACCGAATTGTTCCCAGCATGCTACTGGGATTGTGCCACATAACAGCTAAGAGGTGTCTCGGAAGCAATTGTGTCAGATTCAGTTTTCAGTTCTTCCTTTGTCTTCTTGCTTTCAAGAATTGGTGGGGTTCTGACTTCCTTCTAAGTGAGATGTAGAAAAGGTTTCAGCTTTCTGGAGAAGTATTGCCATTAGCAGCAGGCATTGCTTTGACCACTGCATGTGCCTGCTTTGAAAAGGCTGCAGCAGCATTTCTCCTGCTGTGCTAACTTCCCGACAGTTGCTCCTGTCCCTACGTCCTGGAACGCACAGCTCCCCTGCCTTGAAAATGTGGAGCATTTTTAAAAGGAAGCAACAGCGGCCTTAAGGGAAATATTGATGGTGCAGAAATGATCCTCAGCCCTCCCCATTTTAGAGTTGGCTGTTTTCTTGCAAGGAAAGAACTGGAAGAAGTATTGAGAGAGAAATGAACAAAGTGATTTTTAAAGTAAAAAAAATGTCTACTTAGAAAACTTTTTTCTACTGGGAAGCACATACATGTAGTAAATAAATATAAGTAATAAGGACTAATTGTAAACTGTCTCCCAATTTGGATGAAATCTCTCTCACACGCACTGTTTCTAATAATTTTAGTATAAGATTTTTATCTGCCCTGGAAACATGTTCAATGACAGGGTAAAACCCATAAGTAAAATAGAATGTCATCCTCCCTCCCCCCCCTCATCTTTGCATATCTTCCTTTCAGGGTAGATAAGTTATTTTTTCATATGGTGTATAGTATACCGGAGCCCCGGTGGCGAAGTGTGTTAAAGCACTGAGCTGGAGACCGAAAGGTCCCAGGTTCAAACTCCGGGAGTGGCGTGAGCGGCCACTGTTAGCTCCAGCTCCTGCCAACCAAGCAGTTTGAAAACATGCCAATGTGAGTAGATCAATAGGTACCGCTCCGGCTGGAAGGTAACGGCGCTCCATGCAGTCATGCCAGCCACATGACCTTGGAGATGTCTATGGACAACACCGGCTCTTCAGCTTAGAAATGGAGATGAGCACCAACCCCCTGAGTCAGACATGACTGGACTTAACATCAGGGGAAACCTTTACCTTTATAGTATACTACCACAATACATTCACTATTCACAATATGGCCACTGACTTGGACAGCTATAAAAGGTTATTAGAGAAATTCCTAGAGAACAGGGCTATTAGTCATGCGGTATGTATGCTATATTACATCCAACCTGAGTGGCAGTATGCCTCTCTATTACAGTTGCTGAGGAACACAAGCAGAAGGATGATATTATCCCATATCCTGCCTGTGGGCTTCCCAGGATAATCTGGTGGTTACCCAATGTGGGAGCCAGATGCAAGGCTAGATTGGTCCTTGCTCGGTGGTGTCCAATGTCCACTTCTTGCTGGTGGAGGAAAGGATCACCAGAAACAAAAGCAAAGTTTCACCAGAGAGAGAGGGGCAACTAAAACTCAGCCCCCTCTTATTGGAAACCTTAAGAATTCAAGCAGCACTTTGGTGATTAATAGGAACATTAGATTAGACTAAGTCCACAAAAGCTTATGCCAGAAATTTCTTCTTCCCAATTGGTCTGAAAGGTGCTACTGGATTTCTTTATATCGACTTATTCTGAAACAGGCCAGCACAGCCATCTCTTTTTATAGAGAACTATTACACCTTGTACTTACCACTGGTTGATGGGATTATTTGGTGGACTATCCAAGCAGTAGGATATGTTTACCTATAGTATGATGTAGCAGGATGCTAACTCTGGTTGGCATTATGTTAGTGGTGAATTCACTCTGGGTTTTAAAAGAGCTCTCCATGGCGCTGAATTCATTTGAGAGATAGGATTCCAAATCTGCTTTAAGGAAAAGATAAAGGTTTTCTCTTGACATTAAGTCTAGTCGCATCTGACTCTGGGGGTTGGTGCTCATCACCCTTTCTAAGTCGAAGAGCCAGCATTGTCCATGGACACCTCCAAGGTAATGTGACCGGCATGACTGCATGGAGTGCCGTTACCTTCCCACCGGAGTGGTACCTATTGATCTCACATCTGCATGTTTTCAAACTGCTAGGTTGGCAGAAGCTGGCTAACAACAGGAGCTCACCCCACTCTCCGGATTCGAATTGCTGGCCTTTCAGTCAGAAGCTCAGCAGTTTAACCTGCTGTGTCACCAGGGGCTCCTTTAAAGTATAGACTAAAACTCACAACAGGTTGACTGTCCCCTGACATAGAAGCCTCCAGCAGCCAATGCTTGTTCTTACTTTCTTGTTTTAAATAACTGGCCATGCATGGCACTGAGCAAGTGTGAGGCTTTTTTTTGGAAACAGGAAAGAAAATGCCAGGATGGTGATGATTTCATTTGCCCTTCTCTTACAGCATGCAGGTAATTTTTGAGAGGGGCAGTAAGAAAAATGGAGGAAAAATTGATAAGAGAGTTGTGAAATTTGGATAGCGGTGTGGAAATAAACACACAGAATGGACAGGGCAAGGAAAACTAATAGGCACTCCATGTTTGAAAGGGGAATTTAGATTCAACAAAATAAAAAACCAAGAGTGTCTTGGGTTCTCCTCTCTACTTTGGGCAAAATAAAACTGGGTTAGTTTAGTGATGCTGAGACTATGCTCTAAGGATGGAAGAGAACTGACAATGTAGCACAAGGAAAAAACTAAATGATTAAGTTTCTTGTGAGCCCAAAGTATCTGTCCACCCAAGAGGCTGCCAAGTGTGTCTCTGTATAACCCACCCACAATTTTGCCTCCTTCCACTGAGCCTTTTTACCATTTCCCCTCATCCCTGCATTAGGGTTGAATAGATTGTGCCATGCTCTACTTATAATACAGAGATGTAGCAGAACGGCACTCCTTAAAACGGGACTGCCTGGAGGCACCTCCACATGAAATGCATCACCAATTTAAATTTAGAAAATAAAAACATGCTTCCACTATCAGACAGTTGCCCTTTCTTCTAGGGCTTTGCTGCTGAGTGGCACATCTGTCTGTCTTTTAGTACAGGCAGTCTCCAAGTTACGAACAAGATCGGTTCTGTAGGTTTTGTTCTTAAGTTGAATTTGTATATAAACTGGAACAGGTACATTTTAAAGTGTAAATCTAAGCTTTGGATAGCATAGCTAAGGGTTTAACACCCCTGTGGTGTTTGTTTTGCTCTCTGTGCCCCTCTTCAGAAGATTTCACCTCACTTTCTGTCCCTGTGATCATCGGATTTTGACAAAATTGGCTTGTTGTGGAAACAAGGATTGTTTTTTTAAAAAAAAGCTTCAGTGGAGACACATTTTCCCCATTCACACTTTTTCAGGTGTGAATTTCTCTCCCAAGGGATAGATTTCTCTCACTTCCTGTTGTCTCACCCTTGTTCTTAACTATGAGTTATTTGTAAGTTGGATGTTTGTAACTCAGGGACGGCCTGTAATCAGTCATCATGTTTGCCAAAGTGAGGAAATGAATTGAAGAAAGTTATGCTGGAAGCAGGTCTTGCTACCAGACAGTGTAATTTACTTCTGGGCATAGAATTAGGCTGTTTATTAGTTGTGATTTTTTGATCCACTAATTAACTGCCTACATTCTTCCCCGCCCATTACAATTTGTGTGAGGCTTGTGATGAGCTTTATGTGGATCATTCCAGTTAGATCCAGGTTGACAGCAATCACTGAATCACCCAGTGTCGCTTGAACTTATATTGCTGCAGAATTCCTGCTTTATGGCACTGAAACCATTAACCTCTGCTGTTATCCAGGAAGTAAGGGGGCACCCATTGTAGCAGCATCATGATGTGATTGTCTTTGTGTGTCAATGGCATCCCTCACACATTGATTTCTCACTTTTTTCCTTTTCCTTTTTTTGGATCAAAGCCAAACACTCTGTTACGGACTTTTGCTTGTTCACTGATCATTTGTTTATTTATTTAGTCATTTATTTATCTATCACAGTTTTCTCTTGATATGGCCCTCACGATAGCGTACAAAAGCACAACAGTAAGAAAAAAACCCAGAAACTGTATTTCTTTTATTCCACAGGTAAACACCTCTAAAAATAGGGTGCACCTTTGAATCGTGAATGTGTGTGTGTGTGTGTCTTTTATCTATTGGTTGCATTGAAATTAGTGTGTGACTTACAATCGATGGCATATTAGAATTGAAGAAATATGGTAATAAAAAGTTTGAACAGTTAAACACATCTATATATATAAAAGAGTGATGGCATCACGGCGACCCAAAAAACAACAAAACTACAGGCCCCCCAACCTCGAAATTTGACAACACAACCCATCATCCACGCCTCTAGGTTGATACAACAAAAAGAAAAGAAAAATAAAGTCCTAATTAGAGAGAGAGGAATAATTGCTTTTATCCAATTGCTGCCAGTTAGAAGGCTAAGCTCCTCCAACTTGGTCTCCTAGCAACCCAATAAAAATAATAAAAAACACTAAAAATTAATACAATAAAATACTATAATAACAGAAAATAACTAAAAATAATACAAGAAAATAATAAAATATAATAAATAAAAATATAACTTACAATAAAATTAATAAAAAATTGCAAATAACGTCAAATAAAAATTACACAACAATTTTTAACCAATACCACCACCTCTTTGCCACAGCAACGCGTGGCTGGGCACAGCTAGTTATCATACTAAAATGCCACTAAATTTTTAAAATATATAAAATTATTTTAAAAATATAACCATAAAGTTAAAAATACAGGAAACACACATATACCCATGCAAATTACTTCCCTGTTACCAATGAATCACTACATGCCTTTTTTTTTCTGGCTGGCATAAGGAGAGTAGAGAGACAGCTGATCTACCCCATTTTTCATGTCCTCACCAAAACTGTGATGGTAATAGAACCAAGATAAGGCTAATTTCCAGCTATTTTAAAACTCTGGCAGGTTCATATGGAGAAACACAGTATTTCAGATAGTCTAGATCCCGACAAGTTAAAGTGTTATAGGTCATGACTAGCACTTTGAATTGTGCCCACAAGCAAATTGGCTTGTGTCTTTTTAATCCACTTGAGAAGTTTTTTGTTTGTCCTATGTCCCAGCGCAGAAAGTGGCAAGCTGGATCTTCTAACCTTTCCCAACCAGCAGGTATTTCAGGGCCAATTCAGTGGTTTATAGAGCATGAATGATAACAGCGCTATTTTTTTTCACCCAACAGTAAATATGTATGAGAATAAAATGTTTGCGGTGTCAATCATAAAGAAGACAACAGCCAGGTACAATGCTGCTTCAGTTGGGGGTGGACATTGTAGTCACAATATTCATATTTCCACAGGTTTACAATTTAATAAAGGTGAGATAGAGGAACAGAGGATAAGGAGTGAAACATTCAAACAAAATGAGTTAAAATTCTGAAATGGTAGAGCAATTGTGTCACTTCAGACATCAGGGGAAGTGTGCCATTTTTCAATGATCTCCTGCATATAAAAATAAAAACTAGTGCCTAAGGGGGAAAATGTTTGCACTCCATCCATTTCCCTTGCAGAGGTATTTTGTTTTTGTTTTTTTAATGAAAGAGAGAATTATAGCATTGTTTCCCTCACTTATCAAGGTGCAGTTCATTCTACCATGTCAGGACTTTCAACACTTTATTCTGAGGAACATGTGAACTATTCTGAGTTTGTCTTCCTGAAGGCTTTCTAGAGAAGTTTGGGCAACTTTATCTCTACATGCTATCTGTATAGTCAGCTGAGTCAGCTAAAAAGTCTTCAGCTGCTTGAAATAGAGGACAAAATTGGCTGCCTCACGTTTTTAGAGATAAACCTACTGTATTTTCATCTGAAACCCTCTTCAACTGTGGTGATGAAACCATAGGCTTCTTAAATTTGTCCACTCGGGACCCATTTTAGCCTGAGTCATTTTTACGTGAACCCAGGTATATAGATGTATAACATAGGTATAAAAAAATCAAACATTTACTAATAACAAATCAGCATTTGCAAGGCTTACTAAACAGGATGATTGTTCTTTTTATGAAGTACAGTCTGCAGAGTCCAATGTAAATGCTGCACAATAGATTCATGTAAAGCAGCCATTAGGTGACATTCAGAAAACCTTAGCTTAGCCAATTTCTGGAACCCCAACATTGAACTGAAGGGACTCCATTTGGGGCCGGGACCCACAGTTTCAGAAACAGTGCTCTATCACACATGAGGACAGCCGGCTATTTTGGCAGGTGCAGGAAATGCTCTGCACCACACACTCTGGTTCTTTCAAAACAGGGAGATACTTTCTCAGGGAATATAATTTCTCCCACCAGAGGCAACTTCTTCACTTTGCCTAATGGTAGGGCTGACCTTGATAGTTAAGATAAGGTTCAATCAAAACATAGTTGCAGTGGAGAGTAACAAACAACCATAATATTGACTGGTTTTGTACATTATACAAAGTAAACTGTATACAAGTATATGTGGGTGACCGAGTAGTCCACAAGTTGTAACCTGCTTCATCTTACCCCTAGGGCACCGTGTTTTTTAAATATTGTTTTAGAACCAAGGGGCAAGGATCTAGAAAAAAAATATGGGAGGAATTAGGGTTGTAGACTTCAGTGCCCTGCTTCTTTGCTCTTGTTAGTCTGAGCACTGGATTTGCGGTGATGTGATGAATTTCATCTTAAGGTCCTAGTCATGCATCATTTCACCACAATCCAGACAGAAATAGAAATCATAGACAAGGATATTTCTCTCAAAAGAAGTGAAAAGAAAAGTGTTCATGATAAAAAAGGTATACTGTGGCAATTTTGTGTGGCAAGCGGTATCTTTTTGTTGAGTGGCTTTTTAGAAAGTTGTGACAAAATTACTTTTTGGATTGAATCACAGTCTCCACCTCTAATTCTGGGAGTTGTCATCTGAAAAAAGTTATGTCCTTAGCGTGGTTTTTGGACTGACATAAGCAGAGAGGGAGAAAACCCTGGATTCTGTTGAATGGTTACACCCAAGACCTCCACACTTTCTTTTCTTTTAAACTGATGATTGTTCAAGGGGAGGAAATGCCATTATTTCATTCCCATCACACTGGTGTCAAACAGAATAAATTTTCTACAGGAATTTGAGTGAAAGGTGCATAAAAAGATCTTAAACATATTGATTTTATTACCTGGAGGAAGAAGCCAGGACATGAATCTGGCAAGGCCATTAATGCTAATCAAGGTGATTAATTAAAACATTGACACATTATTTATTTATTTATTTATTAGGCTTGTATACTGCTACTCCCAGTTTGGCTCTGAGCGGTTTACAGAAATAGATTAAAACAATACACTTAGCTTCACACTGGCTTCCAACAGACAAGAGTTCCTTCTCCCATCCTGGACCTTCCACAGATGTATAAACCTTCCTTGCTTAGTTTTTTCCACAACCTCTGAGGATGCCTGCCACAGATGTGGGTGAAACGTCAGGAGAGAATGCTTCTGGAATATGGTCATACAGCCCAGAAAACACATAACAACCCTGTGATTCCAGCCATGAAAACCTTCGACAACACATCAACATAAACATAAAACATATTAGACATCTTGGACACACTAGACATTGCACCAATCCTGTGGTTGTCATTTAGCTGCTTCAGTAGTGTTATCATTTGCCAAATGCCTGCTTGTATAACGAGGTTTTGAGTTGTTTTCTGAACATCAGGAGGGAGGGAGCCGATCTAATTTCTCTGTGAAGGAATTTCCACAGTTGGGGTACCACCACCGAGAAGGCCCTGTCTCTCATCCTTATCAGTTGTGCTTGTGACGGTGATGGGACCGAGAGCAGGACCTTCCCAGCTGATTTCAACACTCAAGCATAGGTAGAAGGCCAATTTCTCTGTTGTGAAGTTGATTAACAACTTACTTATTGGGGAGGTATTTCTGTTGTTTTCTAGCATGCCTTCTTCCATAATATATTTGTATGGCTTGGCTTATTTGCTTTCCACCCCCATAATAGCAACAACAACAACTCTTTATTGATTAGTCAATTTTGACCATACAAAACATACACACTTACCCATACATACAGTAAACCTCATAATGCACCCCATACATACACCCCATAATAGAGTTGTTGTCTGTTTGTGTATACTTAGCTCTAACGTATAGTTTGATTAGATTTGGCAGATAGTATTTTGGGGAATCACCATTTTAAAAAATCCATTTCATCTTTACTCAATATTATTATACTGCTTCTTCTTGAAAGCATTTTTTCAAGGGAAAGCATTCATGTTTGCATTCTGAAGAAGCAAGAGTCCCAAAAGGCTATGCTTTGAAAGGTATCTGAATGGGTAATTTAGTTTCTACATCTTTAGTTAACACCTTAAACCTTAACAGGCCTAACCATTAACAGCTCACTAAAATCGGGGGGGGGGGGGGGGGGGGGAAATCCCAAATCCAAAGCAGTCCTAGTCTTTAGCCCTTTGGTTAAGGGATACTTAATTTGTATCACCCTGTAAACCAGGGGTCCTCAAACTTTTAAAGCAGAGGGCCGATCCACAATCCTTCAGACTGCGGAGGGGCCGAATTATCATTTGGAAAAAAAAAAAACGAACAAATTCCTGTGCACACTGCACATGTCTTATTTGTAGTGAGAAAAAACCCCAACAAAAATGAAAAAACAATATAATATTTTAAAATGAAAACAATTGTAACCAACATAAACCTATCAGGATTTCAATGGGAAGTGTGGACCTGCTTCTGGCCAATGAGATAGTCAAGTTAATTAGGATTGCTGTTGTTGTGTGCCTTCAAGTCATTTCAGACTTTGGGCGAGCCTAAGTCTAAAATTATTTATTTATTCATTTACTACATTTATTTATTACATTTATATCCCGCACTTCTCACCCCGAAGGGGACTCAGAGCAGCTGTATGTACATACAATATATTATTAGCATAGCACAATATTAGCATTATATATTACTATATTGAACTATATCACTATACTGTAATATTATATGTAATATATAACATATAATGGGGCCCCCTGATGGCACAGTGTGTTAAAGCACTGAGCTGCTGAACTTGTGGACCAAAAGGTCCCAGGTTCAAATCCCGGGAGTGGAATGAGCACCCGCTGTTAGCCCCAGCTCCTGCCAACCTAGCAGTTCGAAAACATGCAAATGTGAGTAGATCAATAGGTACCGCTCCGGCAGGAAGGTAACGGCATTCCATGCAGTCATGCCGGCCACATGACCTTGGAGGTGTCTACGGACAACGCTGGCTCTTCGGCTTAGAAATGGAGATGAGCACCAACCCCCAGAGTCAGACATGACTGGACTTAATGTCAGGGGAAACCTTTTTATAACATATAATTAATATTATTATATGGTATTATTATTAGTATTATATTGTATAACATTATAATATTATTATCAATATTATATGTATATACAATATATTATATTATTTAAAATAATATAAAAATATTATATTATAAAAGTGACGGCGGGGGCCAGGTAAATGACCTTGGAGGGCCGCATCCGGCCCCCGGGCCTTAGTTTGGGGACCCCTGCTGTAAACCATTCCATGGCTTTGCTTTTCTGTGCCAGTGAAGTTTCCAGTTATTCCTGACTTTCATTACGTAGCTTTCTTTATGCGTCTCTTTGATCTTCATCAGGATATTACCGAAGAGTATAGCTTTCATTAACTAAGAATATAGCCTTCATTTTCTCACTTAAATAGTCCCCACTCCCCCTTTTTGTCCAAGGGATTCATCAGCTGGCAGTGGCTACTGTAGCTATTGGCTAATGGTTACATATTTGAAAGTGATCAGAGGTTTTTTTCTTAAGTAACTTATCTTCTTTATAATAGTTAAAATCATCTTTAAAATATGAAAAGGGGGGCACTTATCATTGATCCTTCCTCATGAACAAGAGATGGGAAAGAACCCCCCAATGTGTGTGTTTTTTTAAACTTATTTTAAAACGTATTTTCCCATGGAATTCACTTTTCCGGGATTTTGAATTATCTTTCAGAGGCTGGCAAAATCACTTATGAATATTCCTTGCTTAGAGAGAAAACATGATGACATTCATAGGGTTGCACTGAAGCAGAATATTGACACATAAACATATAATACCCTTCTTTTGAATATTTTTTTCAAGAAAACCCTTTTAAAAAAAATCGTGTCAGAAGTGACTTGAAAACACACTGCAAGTTGCTTCTGGTGTGAGAGAATTGGCTGTCTACAGAAATGTTGCTCTGGGACAGCTGGATATAATAGCTGGGAGGCTTCTCTCATGTCCCTGCAAGCTAGAGCTGACAGATCGGAGCTCACCCCATCTCGCAGATTCGAATCGACAACCTTCAGGTCAGCAACCCAACCTTCAGGTCATCAGTTTAGCTGGCACAAGGGTTTAATCCATTGCACCACCGCAGCTCCTAAGAAAACCCTAAAGTTTGTCTTATTTGGAGTTGAAGACGTGTAACAACAATATTATAAATTAGTATCAAATGAAAATACTGTGACTCTTTTTGACCTTAATATTAAGAAACTGAATCTTGTCTCCGAGACCTGGTTTCTGGAAATAGCAGAGAGATTGAAGCCATTGGTCAACATCCATCTTTTTGGTGCAGTTGTTTAGTCCAACCTGTCCTCTTGTTTGTCTTAAGCGATTTGGAATGACTGGAGCACTGTGTAATTCTCTCAGCTAGGATCCCAAAACTTTCTTTTTCCGCAAACAACAGTTATTTCGCCCCCCCCCCCGCCCCCTCCTTCCCCCATAAAGCCTGAGGCTGAGCTGTTTTTGAAGTGGAAGGGAGTTTCCACAACAATTTGCGCTCAAGGCACAAAGGTCAGCTCTCCAAAAGCAGAGGGAACAAAAAGATCTCAGTGGTGTCACACATGGGCCTTGGATGCAAATGGAAATAAAGTGTGGTTGTTGTTGTGCGCCTTCAAGTCAGTTCTGACTGATGTTAGGCTGGATCTACACTTCCCTATATTCCAGGATCTGATCCCAGGTTATCTGCTTTAAACTGGATTAAATAAGTGTACACTGTCAGATAATCTGGGATCAGATCCTGGGATATAGGGCAGTGTAGATCCAGCCTCAGTGAGCCTATCACAGGTTTTTCTCAGCAAGATTTATTCAGAGGATGTTTTTCATTGCCTTTCTCTTAGCCTAAGAGTGTGTTTTATTCAATCCCATGTCTTCGCAGCATCCTAAGGTCCTATTTACATTTACACTGCTGCATTTTATTGGCTTTCACTTTATGTTATTGCTCTGAAAAGATGGATCGAACCACCTGCCTCTATGATAGGCTTGGGTCGAGTCCTGCATTGACTGTCTTCTAAGTCCCAACAAGCAGCGACTGGCAATTTCACCCCTTTTCTTAGAGTGTCTTCTGGTTCACCTTTCTTTTGATTCCTTGCCGTGGAAAGCCCCAGGCTGTTCTGGAGGTCAGAGGCCAAAATGCAGGTGTGAGCCCATTCTCCTCAATCTGCTCCCCATCATAGGTACAGCTCCCTTTGATCTTTCTAGTAAATTTCCCAGCACAAAAATCCCTAGGAATTCCCGCAGCAGCAATGATATCCCCCATTCATGTGGATGTTTTACAAGCGCAATCAGTGTCATCGGGTTTCTCAGCTCATGGGTCACAAACCAAAAATGAGTCAACAGGATGTGAAGCAGGAAGACAGTTGGCTTCTGCTACACTTTGGCTGTGAGAATTCAAGAAGGGTTTTCAACAACAACAACAACAACAACAACAACAACAACAACAACAACAACAACAACAACGGCATTTGATGCATATTCTGGGTCAGGGTGTAAATCCATTCCTAGAGTTGCCATACTGAAGACTAGAGAAGGCTCCTGTACCTTTAATATTTGTGTAGGAAATTTCATAGAATTGTAGGAGTTGAAAGAAGCAACATAAACCATCTAGTCCAGGGGTCCCCAAACTTTTGAAGCAGAGGGCCGGTCCACAATCCTTCAGACTGTTGAAGGGCCGAATTATCATTTGAAAAAAACAAAACAAATTCCTATGCATACTGCACATGTCTTATTTGTAGTGCAACAACAACAACAATGAAAAAACAATACAATATTTAAAAATGAAAACAATTTTAACCAACATAAACCTATCAGGATTTCAATGGAAAGTGTGGGCTTGCTACTGGCCAATGAGATAGTCAAGTGAATTAGGATTGTTGTTGTTGTGTGCCTTCAAGTCATTTCAGACTTTGGCCGAGCCTAAGTCTAAAATTAATTATTTATTTACTGCATTTATTTACTACATTTATATCCCACCCTTCTCATCCCGAAGGGGACTCAGAGCAGCTGTATGTACATACAATATATTATTAGCATAACACAATAGTAGCATTATATATTACTATATTGAACTATACCACTATACTATTATATAATATGTAATATATAACATATAATTAATATTATTATATGGTATTACTATTAGTATTATATTGTATAACATAATATTATTATCAATATTATTTGTATATACAATATATTATATTATTAAAACTGATATAAAAATATTATATTATAAAACTGAGGGCGGGGGCCAGGTAAATGACCTTGGAGGGCCGCATCCGGCCCCCGGGCCTTAGTTTGGGGACCCCTGATCTAGTCCAATGGTTCCCAACCTGGGATCCCCAGATGTTTTCGGCCTTCAACTCACAGAAATCCTAACAACTGGTAAACTGGCTGGGATTTCTGGGAGTTGTAGGCCAAAAACATCTGGGGACTCCAGGTTGAGAACCACTGATTTAGTCCAACTCTCTTCTCATGTATGAAAAACACAATCAAAGCACCCCCAACAGAAGGCCATCCAGGAAGGAGCTTCCATTACACTCCAGAGAGTTCCACCGCTGAACAGCATTTACAGTCAGGAAGTTCTTCCTAATGTTCAGTTGGAATCTCCTTCCCTATAATTTGAAACCATTGCTCCAAGTCCTGGTTTCCACAGGCAACAAGCAACACGTGTTAAAGTCCCTCAGTTTTTATTCTGGTAGCATATTGGTATATTTACACAGATGGATACGAAGGCATGAAGTTGATATCATAAATGGCAAAACTCACATTTCCCCCCAGCAGTGGAACATTATAGTCTTTTAGTGATATAAGATGCCTAAATATTCTAAAAGGCACCAGACAGATCTGATCCTTTTCATAGCTTGGAATGTGTACTCAGTCTGTTAATGCTGTCAGTTCAATAAAGCAACACTTTTCTTATATTTAGTCTTCCTACATGCTAAATGATAAAGCTGGTAATGATCCTAAATTTAAAAAGTCTGTCTTTAATTCATAACTATCTAATAATCATAACAATCTAATAATCAGCAAAAGCAAGCTGCTACAGCCACTTTTAGCTGGCGTGGTCTTCCTCATTCAACACCTTTGCATTCTTGACCACATTATTATGATGATGATGATGATAATAATAATAATAATAATAATAATAATAATAATAATAATAATAATAAAAAACTTTATTTATACCCCCGCCACCATCTCCCCATGGGGACTCGGGGCAGCTTACATGGGGCAGAGGCCCAAACAACATAGAACAAAACATAAGCAACATAATACAAATCACACTATAAAAAGATAAAACAGTAATACAATATATCAATTAAAACAAAAATACAGGATAAAAATTGCATTTAAAACACATAAATGGTAAAATCATAATAAAAACGGGATAGATTATTAAAAACCCTCTGGGGCTGATTAATTAATGACTGTATCTCCAAAGGCCTGCCGAAACATCCAAGTTTTCAGTTGTTTCCTGAAGGAAGGTAGCGAGGGAGCCACATGTTGTTTGGCCACATACATTCTTGTCTGTGAAACAGATTCCCAACTTTGGCCATCCCAGGGAAGGGTCCCTAGACTAGTGGTTCTCAACCTGTGGGTCCCCAGGTGTTTTGGCCTACAACTCCCAGAAATCCCAGCCAGGCTACCAGCTGTTAGGATTTCTGAGAGTTGAAGGCCAAAACATCTGGGGACCCACAGGTTGAGAACCACTGCCCTGGACTCTCATGATTGTTAAGGAGCACCCCAAGTGCTTGTTGTTTCTATGTTCCAGAATTTATGCACATACAAGAACAACCCAAGTGCAAAAAAGGTTTGTGTCTTTAGCTCTATTTCTGCTGTTGCACTGCTTTCCCAACCTTTACATCTTCAGCTTATAACCTCTCATCAATGTGTACTGCTTTTCCTACTCAAGGAAGTTCTGCACAATTTAGAACCCTGACGAATTGGTCTAAAATCAAACTGTGAGCGATCATCATCCTGTTGGTGTTTATCTTTCCTATCTGCCACAACAGCTCGTTTGACTGTGGTAGTTAAGTAGGGGTTTCCTGGTTAGTAATTGGAAGGGAGACCACCAGAGAGTGGTACCAGAGAATGGATCCTCATTGAAATCCTGAAGAACCATTGCCAATATTGGGCCAGAGGGGCCAGTGGTCTCAGACAGTATATTGGTTGGGTTGCTGTGAGTTTTCCGGAATGCTTCTGGAACATGGCCATACAGCCAGGAAAACTCATAGTAACCCAGTGATTCTGGCCATGAAAGCCTTCGACAACACATTACTCCAGGTGGTGTTGGATTATGAATCCCATTATATTGGTTGTTTTTATGTGCATTCAAGCGATCTTTTGCTTAGTGCAACCCTAAGACAAACCTACAATGGGCTTTTATTGGCAAGATTTGTTCGGGGGGGGGGGGGGGGTGTCATTGCATTCATTTGAGGTTTATAATGTGTGACTTGTCCAAGGTCATCCATTGGGGTTTTCAGGGCCAAGTAGGGATTTAAACTCTGTTCTCCTAAGCCAATACTCACTCAAACCACTGTACCTTAGTTGCCTTTGCATACTAGCTTCAGTCCATAATTTCACTGGGGTCACCTCATTGTCAATAGATCTCCCGTCTGGGAAACCACAAGTTGCTCTGTGACTTTATGAAGGGCTAAAACAGAGCTTGGAAAGGTAATTTTTGTGACAAATGGGTGGAGAGTCAGAATTTTTAATCCATAATAATAATATTTCCAAGCTCTGAGCCAAATGCATTAGCCCTTAGAAGCTATGCTGCTGGCTTTTAGTGTAACAACTAAATAAAACTAAAACAGTCACAGGAACTAAGCAGAATCAGTTGCGTTTTCACCATTATTCTTGCATGTTTTCTAGTCTTTTCTGATTTACAGTGATCCATCCCTATTGCAGGGTTTTCTTGGCAAGATTTTTTTCAGTGGGGATTTTCTCTTATCTTTCTCTGAAGTTGAGAAAGTGTGACTTACCCAAGGTCACCAAGGGGCTTCCATGGCCATGAGGGGATTTGAACCCTGGTTTCCTAGTGTCCTAGTACCCTTCTAGTAAAGGTAAAGGTTTTCCCTTGATATTAAGTCTAGTCGTTTCCAACTCTGGGGATTGGTGCTTATCTCCATTTCTAAGCCAAAGAGCCGGCGTTGTCCATAGACGCCTCCAAGGTCATGTGGCCGGTATGACTGCATAGTGCCGTTACCTTCCCGTCTGAGTGGTACTTATTGATCTATTCACATTTTCATGTTTGAGAACTGCTAGGTTGGCAAAAGCTGGGGCTAACAGTGGGAGCTCACCCAGCTCCCCGGAATCAAACTGTCAACCTTTCAGTCAGCAAGTTCAGCAGCTCAGCAGATTAACCCACTGCGCCATCGGGGGCTCCTAGGCCCCATCTACACTGCCCTATATCCCAGGATTTGATCCTGGGTTATCTGCTTTAAATGAATTATATGAGTCTCCACTGCCAGATCATGTGGGATAAGCAGGTAATATGGGATCAGATTCTGGGATATAGGACAGTGTGGAAGAGGCTGTAGTCTAACTGTCAAAGCACAACACCACACTGGTCCCTTCTACACTGCCATATAATCCAGTGTAAAGCAGATAATCTGGATTTTGTATGGCAGTGTAGAAGAGTCAATTACATTAGAATTTTTCTAATAAAAATAGCACTTTTGAATCTGATCAAAATTGATATTTGAACTGAATTCCAAACGTACGGTAAGTTATTATTTAGTTAAATGACTAAATGTGCAAAAGACCCACAGTTCATGTTTTCCAGTGCATTTTTCTTGGATTGTTGCAAATCTGCTTTGGGCTTTTTGCTAATCCTTCGGGGAGAAAATAAACTCTTAAATTTAGGTCAAATTGACCTTTAAAGTTATGTTACATGCATATCCTAAAATTCTTACCAAAATGAAGCTGGAAAACGCCAACCACAATTGTAGATTTCCAGTTTAAATGTAACTGAATTAGATTTTAGAAAGCGTATTAGTGATTAATGAAAGATATGAAGCATTAGCTACTAAATGTCATAGTTCTGGGATAAAGTGATGATTAATCCACAATATTGGGGTGCTGTGAGTTTTCTGGGCTGTATGGCCATGTTCCAGAAGCATTCTCTCCTGACGCTTCACCCACATCTATGACAGGCATCCTCAGAGGTTGTGAGGTCTGTTGGAAACTAGGCAAGTGAGGTTTATATATCTGTGGAAAGTCCAGGGTGGGAGAAAGAACTCCTGTCTGTCTGAGGCAAGTGTGAATGTTATAACTGGACACCTTGATTAGCACTGAATGGCCTTGTAGCTACAAAGCCTGGCTGCTTCCCACCTGGGGGAATCCTTTGTTGGGAGGTGTTAGCTGGCCCTGATTGTTTCCTGTCTGGAATTCCCCTATTTTTTGAGCGTTGCTCTTTATTTACTGTCCCTAGTTTTTTGATACTGGTAGCCAGTTTTACTGGTATTAGACTACACAGAGAAGCCATTGAAATCCACAAACATGTGAACAATTTCAATAGAAATCTTGCTACCAATATTTAAAAAAACTCTAGAATCAGGACAGTACTTAAAGAACAACACTCTGAAACAGGGTAATTCCAGACAAGAAACAATCAGGGCCAGCTAACATCCCCTAACAAAGGATTTTCCAGGCAGGAAGCAGCCAGGCTTTGAAGTGTCAAGGCCATTCAATGTTAATCAAGGTGGCCAGTTGCAACATTCACATTTGCCTCAGACAAAAGTCCTTTCTCTCACTCTGGACCTTCGACAGATATATAAACCGCAATTGTCTAGTTTCCAACAAACCTCACAACCTCTGAGAATGCCTGCCATAAATGTGGGTGAAACGTCAGAAGAGAATGCTTCTGGAACATGGCCATACAGCCCGGAAAACTCACTGCAACCATGAAAGCCTTCGACAACACAAATCCACAATATAGTCCAGGAGCAACAAAGCTGGATTTCATGCCATCCTAGTATGCTGGAGTTCCTCCTCAATGCTTTGTTGCAAATTGCTGAGGCTCTAGCAATTTCTTCCCTTATTTTTATTTCTTCTCAGACTGAAAGGAGACAGTGTTTGCCTTCTTGCCCAGTCCAATAGCAACTCAAATGTGGTAGCCAACCACCTTCGCCAAAATCAGATACAATCTGCTCCTAGGCTTTGCTCTGATTTGAAGTGGCCTGTTTTTATGTTGCAAACCCAGCAAAAACAAAATAATATTTTTTTAAAATCTCCAGTCTATTTATACAGGCCAGATTTTGTTCCCAAAAAAATATCATCTAGGAGAGCAGGGAAGAAAGTCTGCCTAGCATCCCAAGACAACAACAACAATGCTGCAGATTAAAACAGTTCTGCCAAACTGGTGGCACCAGACTTGTGTGGATAAGACTGTCACTAAACTGGCATAAAGGTCATCTCCCAGGAGGGTCTGTAGAAGCCAGCATGATTTTATTGATCTTGTCTGTGGGGAAAGCAAAGGGACAGCAATTTCCCTCCACCCATCGAAGCTCTGTCTCCATTTGCTGGGGATCTCAAGACTGGGACTGGCTCTCTGTCTCCTCTCTTGGTTGTCTCACAGCCCAGGAATGCCTTCAGGACACTGCAGAAACCCACAAGCTAAACTCAACTCACAAAAGTGAAAGTGACCCTTGTGAGAAACAGTTGCTTTGTGTGTTTCCAGAGAGGGAAACAGGACACCCTGTTCCAACGTACAGCAGATGTACAGGGCTACAATTCCCATAATGTTCAGCATGTCATTAGATTTTTTTTTTCTTGTCAGGAGCAACTTGAGAAATTGCAAGTCGCTTCTGGTGTGAGAGAATTGGCCGTCTGCAAGGACATTGCCCAGGGGATGCCCTGGTGTTTTACCATCCTGTGGGAGGCTTCTCTCATGTCTCCATGTGGGAAGCTGGAGCTGACAGAGAGAGCTCACCTCACTCCCTGAATTTGAACCACCAACCTTTCAGTCAGCAGTCCTGCCGGCACTATGAATGCGATTTCCTGCTTCTTGGCAGGGGGTTGGACTGGATGGCCCATGAGGTCTCTTCCAACTCTATGATTCTGTGATTCTATACAAGGGTTTAATCTATTGTGCCACCAGGGGCTCCATCGCATTAGATGACTTCTATAGATGAAATCTATAGGTCCTCCAGTACAGGGCTCCAGTATAGGAATTCTTACTTTTCCACTTGCAACCCCTTTCTGCTTGATATTTTTTTACATGATTTTATATAAGTATATAAAATGGGCATACAATCAAATATTTACTAATAACAAATCAGCATTTGAAAGCTTGTTAAACAGGGTGAGTTTCCTTTTTATGAAGTACAGCTGAAGCATTTTATACAAAGCCTACTGCAAACAATGCTCAATGGATTTATTTAAATGTCTAAAACAGCTGCTAGGTAATATTCAGAACACCTCCTCTCCTTAACTCCTTCTGTGGAAATAGAGTGCAAAACATTTTTGTACTTTGGATGCAGTTTCCAGTCACTGATATAAACTGAGGACAATGGGAGAAACATGGGAAGAGAATGAAACTGGGATATTTTAAAAGCACCTGAAAAAGTTGGAGTCTTAATTAGGACTATTGGGGTCAAACTGGGACTGTTGGATAGTGAAGATACAGATTAGAGTGGTCAGTCTTTTCCTTCCTTTTTAGTGTTCCAGGATAGTTGCCTTCCTGTATATATATAGGTAAATTTCCCCTTGACATTAAGTCTAGTCGTGTCTGACTCTGGGGTTGGTGCTCATCTCCATTTCTAAGCCAAAGAGCTGGTGTTGTCTGTAGACACCTCTTAAATCATGTGGCCGGCATGACTGCATGGAACGCTGTTACTTTCCCACTGGAGCGGTACCTATTGATTTACTCACATTTGCATGTTTTCGAACTGCTAGGTTGGCAGAAGCTGGGGCTAACAGTGGAAGCTCACCTTGCTTCCCTGATTTGAACCGCCGACCTTTCGGTCAGCAAGTTCAGCAGCTCAGCTGTTTAATCTGCTGAGCCACTGGAGGCTCCATACACACACACACACATATGTATACATGCATACATACATACATTAAAGTAAGGCCCCTTCTACACTGCCATATAAAATCCAGATTTTGCTTTGAACTGGATGATATGGCAGTGCTGACTCATATAATCCAGTTCAAAGCAGATAATGTGGATTATCTGCTTTGATAATCTGGATTATATGACAGTGTAGAAGAGGCCTATGTTACAGTTGTTTGTACGTATTTCTACTTGTTTGTTTATGCATTCCCCTATTTACATCAATTAAAAAACAAATAGTAAAACTGCTTTGCATAACGCAAAGAGTGAAGTATGTTGATTGCTGTCGCAGCCACTGGGCAGTCTATCCTCACCATAAACAGTTTTCCCCTCTGAGGCTGGAAAATTTAATATACAAAAGAACCCTAATATTAGCTCAAGGACGTAGATCAAATTATGAGTGGTCAATAGTCTCTGGGAAATGTAGGGGGATTGATATTAGGCTAACCATAATAACACATTTCAGTGTCCTTCCAAGCTGTATCTACTAAAATAAAAGGATCAAGCTATATTATACTAATTTCCTGATATTGTTGGACTAAAGCTTCCAGAATTCCTGGCTAACATGACCAGTGGTCAGGATATCTGAAAGTTATAATCTAACATCTAGGAAGCTCCATGTTTGGGAAGAAATAGACACTTGAAGATGATTTGCCCTAAATGCTATAGTGGGGAAGTTAACATTAGATGTGATTCCATACTGCATCCCAAGGCGTGGGTTTATCTCCATGAAAGCTCATTTATTTAGCATTGCCTTCTCCCCCTTCATTTCCCCTTTTTATCCTGCAATAGACTAGCATGGTTTACTTCTTGGAAAACTAACAGTAGATGGTGTCTAAAAGATATTTGACAAATCAATGGAAGACAAGTTAACCAGTGTGCACTAGCCATTAGCTCAATGAGGATGTCTAAAGTGGAGTATCTCTTTTTTGTTGGTTTAATGATGTTTTTGTACATTGTTTTTGCAACTTTGTGGTGGGTATGAGGGTGGTTCAACCATTTAATGAATCACACTGTGTTAACACTATGGGCCCTTACACACAGCCATATAACCCAGAATATCAAGACAGATAATCCACAATATCTTCTTTGAACTGGTTTATCTGAGTTCACATTGCCATAAATTCAATGTGGATTTTATACGGCTGTGTGGAAGAAGCCTATATAACACGGTTTTCATTCCTGGGTTATAAATGTCATTTCCTAATTGGGTCTGTCATAAAAACATGGAAAAAATTATCCTGCAGCACATTTTGCTATAGTTTTACAATAAATATCTCATCGAGTCTCACACAATTCAACAGTTTGTGGCAGCCACAAAGACAAAGTTTCTGGAGTAGTAAAACTACTTGCAAAGGGAATACTGCACAATTAAACAGGAAATAACACTTTCAAACCAGGAACAATTTTTTTCTAAATTTTGTTGCATAATTTTGTAATTGTTACAAAGAATTGCTTAGTTGTTTCTTTGATGAATAAACAGATAAAAGTAAACTTTTAATGTTTCAAACTATCAAAAACTGGGTTTGAACCTAATCTGTCAACTACTTTGGATACCTCCCCATCAGAAAGTTTGGATTTCTGAATTTTTCTTTCTAGATTGCTTTATTTGTTTGTGTATTTGTGCCACCTTTCTCCCTGCATAGAAACAAGCTGAGTTCCAATTATTTTTTCCCTATTCTTCTCCTTCTTCTTCTTCTTCTTCTTCTTCTTCTTCTCCTCCTCCTCCTCCTTCTTCTTCCTCTTCCTCTTCCTCTTCCTCTTCCTCTTCCTCTTCCTCTTCCTCTTCCTCTTCCTCCTCCTCCTCCTCCTCCTCCTCCTCCTCTTCTTTCCCTCTTACCTGTCTCTAATAATTGTGACTTGGGGCAACTTATAATTTAAAAAACAGCAGCTAAAAACTTAACAAAAATAATTAAAACAGGATTCCATTGTTGACAATAATAAAGTGTTTTAAAAAGATAAAATAACATTAAAAGATACAAAGCAATCAAAACAGTTCATAGAATCATAGAGTTGGAAGAGACCTCGTGGACCATCCAGTCCAACCCTCTGTCAAGAAGCAAGAAAATCGCATTCAAAGCACCCCTGACAGATGACTGACTAGTTCAGTCTGAAACAATGCAGGACTCCTAATTGTATTGTGTAAAAATGTACCTTCTAACTCTCCCAGTTTGGCAGGGACAGTTGGAGGGTAAATTGCTGCAAAGTGTCCCAATTTGACAGGGTTAGTCCCAATTAATTCTCTCCTTGTCCCTCCTTTTCAGCTCTTTTTTAAATGGTTTGTCGTTCCAGCTCTCCTCTTCCCAAACATGCCCTGTATCCCAGGATCTGATCCCAGGTTTTCTGCTTTAAATTGGATTATACAAGTCCCCACTGCCAGATAATCTGGGATAAACAGAAACCCAGGGATCAGATTCTGGGATATAGGGCCTGTCTGGAAGAGTCCTGAGTTTAAACTGCAAAATCAGTTTGTGCTCAATTAACGTGGAAGAAAGGAGACGGCAGGAAGAGGTTGAATCCTTCCCTTCCCATTAGGCTCGTGCAGAAACAAACCATTGCAGCCACTCCTAGCTTATCTCTTCTTCCTTCTTAATCATCCTGACCACACTTCGATGTGGCCTGGCTGCACACATCCCAGTTTTCATGTGCAAAATTTTGAAGGATAGAATCAAAGAGTTGGAAGAGACCTTGTGGGCCATCCCAGTACAACCTCCTACCAAGAAGCAGGAAAATCGCATTCAAAGCACCCCCGACAGATGGCCATCCAGGCTCTGCTTAAAAGCCTCCAAAGAAGGAGCCTCTGCCACACTCTGGGACAGAGAGTTCCACTGCTGAATAGCTCTCACAGTCAGTAGGTTCTTTCTATTGTTCAGGTGGAATCTCCTTTCCTGTCGTTTGAAGCCATTGTAAATTATGTAAATTCAGCAGACATTGCCCAGGGTATGCCCAGATTTGTTACCATCCTGCTGGGTGGCTTTTCTCATGTTCCCACAAGCTAGAGCTGATAGATGGGAGCTCACCCCATCTCCCTGATTCCAAACGGTAACCTTCAGGTCAGCAATCCAACCTTCAGGTCAGCAGTTCAGCCGGCACAAGGGTTTAATCTATTGCGCCACTGCAGCTTCTTAATTGATCATTACAAGCCTGCTGAATTTTTAAACCCTTTTTTCATGTAAAGTAAATTCCACAAGCTCCGTGCAGCCACTGAGAAAGCTTTACAAATCAATTTTGTCCTAACCTGCTATTTACACTTAAGACTGACATCTCTAACAACTTCATTAAAGTTTGAGGCTTATTAGCAAACTTTAGCTTTTTATTAGTTTGGACTATTTTGTCTGGAACCTGGTATGAAAGAATTGGACGGTTTTTAGGTGCTACCAGTCAAACCTCTATTTACAAAACCATTGATATCAACCCAGGTGGTGCCTGGTAAATTTCCTAGTAAAATGCAGACAAACATTCTTTAAAAACAGATTTAAATTCATTCCCAAAGCTCATTTTTAAAAACAGAGCAGACATTGGACTGCCTACTGAAAGCCCAACAAAGTGGAGCCTGCAAGCCTGCCTTCAGAAAAGAGATTCACAATCAAGGTCAAACAAGCAAACAAATTCAAAAACTCACAGAAGCCACAAATTCTCCTAAACAGATCCATAAAAAATCTCAGCAGTTGTATAAGTGTGTATGTTCCTTCAAATCACTTATCAATGTAAGATGACCTCATGAATTTCATAGGATTTCCTTAGTTCAGATATTCTCAGAGATTGCCATAGCTTTAGTCGGAAATATAGCCTGCAACTCCTATTATTCATATAAGTTTGGCATATATTTCTCTTGCAACTCTACCTTGGGAATAAGATGTTACAAGTAATGAATAATGTGGACTTTCTAGTGAACTTTTAATACAATGATATTCAAAGTGGGGCTCTATGGACTGTCCATGAGATATTGGCTGCTTTTCCATGGTGAGAAGAAGGAAGGAAGGGAGAAAGGGAGGGGGAGGAAGGGAAGAAATTCTTGTAGTCCATTTGCTCAAATATAGTGCTGGTTGTTGACATATTGGAAGAAATCTGGTCAGTTCCACCCATAATTTAATGTAAGAAGCACTGAACTTCTACACGGTCTTTACCAGCAACTAGGAGTTTTTTCATTCCATCCTGCACAGCCCTGTAGACTCCTTTGAGAACCGTACCTGTAATCAAATCAACATAAAATAAGAATACATAAAATATTTCTTAAAATATTGAACACATATAATCTACAATAGCAGTAGTCTACTTGAGCCTCCTCCCTGTTGGAAACAGCAACCTTCTTCAAGCCTCCACTAATTATTTGTTATGTATATAATTCAGATTTCTTATTGTATTATGTATGTGTGTGTTGGTGCGCAGTTTTCCTTATCTCTTCACTGTGGGAGGGGCTGCAGACCATGTGATCAGATCTGGGCTTGTTCGGGACTCAGACTCCCATTTTAGGAACAGTACAGTTTTGACTCTAATAGGAACAGAATGCTATACAGAAGCCATTAGATTTTCTAAGAAAGATGCCCTGTGTTATCTACACAGAGAAACAACTTCAAATCATATTTGTAACTGGATTAATAAGCAAAGTACCTATATGCTGAATACATGAAGTTCGTGAGTAAACCAACTATGTTTCTTTCAAAGAAGACTGCTTATTTTTGTCTCTTGAGAGCATGATTTAAAGGCAAATATATTTTTTGGGCAACTAAAAAAGAAGATTTCTGAAACTCTGCTATATTTGTTTTGTGCATTGGCATATCTTTATCCCTAACAGTTCAGTTTAACAGCTGAGAAACCTAATTGCCTTGCATGAATGACATTTTCGCAATATGGCATTATTTGTCAAAAGGTTATGACTTCTAACAAGGTCATGCTTTTCCAAAGATCATAAAATCTCCAAAAGGTTATGGAGATTTCCATTTTCCAAAACTCCCTGAAGTCTTTTTTTTAGTGTAAATCCCATCATTTCTAATAGTTGACCATGTTGTCTACAGCTGATAGGAATTGTGTTAAACACATCCCCTTTTTGCCAGTAAAAATAAAGCACTTTTCCATTTCTTCCATGGTTTGAGGAACATCTTATATATTTGGATTAATTTTTTCTTAGTACTTTTTAATGTCTATATCCTCTTCTTCCAATTTCTTGTTCCTCTGTATTTTTCCTACTTCCCTTTCTTTTCTTGTTAGATCTGAGGTTGGAATCCAGCAGTTCTCTGTGGTTGTTGGATTACACATCTCAGCATAGCCAATAGTGAAGAATGATTGGAATTGCAATCCAATGACACCTAGAGGGATCACGTGATTTTCATTTTCACATTAGATTGGGAGCTTTTGGCCTAATTGCGTGAAGTCGCTTTTTAAAAATATGGCAGACAGTTAGTGGTTTGTAATAAACATGGATTATTATTTCATTGTGGTTGTGCGAAAATGCACATATAAACATTGTGCTCACTGAACTTTATGGAACCTTACTTTTGACTGTTTCGTGTCCCGAAGATTTTAGAATTGATTCAAACTTGTTTTGATCTTTTGTCAAACATTCCTTTGTATGTTTTCAATGGGTCTGCTGCATCTTTGTTGGGAGAGATGATCGTAAAGGATGGGTCGCATCTGCACTAGACATGGCACACCCTAAAACCACTAACTTTGAGTCAAAGTTTGAAACTCATTTGAGCAGTACACACAACACATTTTCTCGTTTACTGCAGTCTCTGTTGACTTGTTATGTTTGGAAAGCACATCATATACTGTCGGCATGACCGGAATCCTCATAAAACAGCCCCAGCGCAAAGAAAGAGAACGAGAATGAGAGAGAGGGGGGGTAAAAACCACAAATAATGAAATCTGAAACATATAAAAACACAGTTTCTAAGATGGCAATCTTTCTTCAGTAGCAAACAAATTCAGAGCCAGCAACACAAGGAGTAGGAACAGAAATTACGTGTTACGGCTCCAACTGGGTAGGAATCTATGCTTGACCTCAAGGCAAATCGCTAGCTGGTTTTTGCAATATTGGGTGGATGACTCATATCTAGTTTTGTATCTTTGGCTTTTAAAAGCATTGAGACCACAGAAGAAATTCCCACTAGAGAGCCTTCTGCCCCATTCTCTGGCCATCCAACGCTACTCTTCAACTTCTGTCACCTGCCTCCCATAGAGTTAGAAGAGATCCAAGCTGTCCAGCCCAACCCCTTTCTGCCATGCTGGAATACACAGTCCAAGCACTCCTGACAGATAACCATCCAGCCTCTGTTTAAAAACCTCAAAAAAAGGAGATTCCACCATACCCCCAGGCAGCATATCTCACTGTCAGACACAGTTACCTTGACAGACTTCTATCCCAGTGCAAGAAATACAGAACCACCATCTGACTCTCAGGGTCCTTCCTTGAATTCTGCATTACCTTACAACAGTCTTTGGCAACCAGGGCCATAGCCAGGAAAAAAAAATTCAGAGGGGGGTGAGGCGTTTGAAACTTTTTTTTAGCGAATCATGAAGAGAAGTTCCATAATGTAAAATAATTTAGAAATCAGGCTCCCTCGATAAACTTCAGTGGACACTCAAGACAGATAAACTTCAGTGGACACTCATGGGGATTTGGTTAATCAGTTAAAATTCATGAGTAAACCAGGGTTTTTTTTAAAAAAAAAACTTGAAAAATTTCGAGGAGGAGGGTTGAACCCCTAACACCCCACCCCCCCCCCACCCCCCAACTACAGTCATCCCCCAAGTCCTCTGTGTGGCTATCTGGCAATAGTCCACATCAAACTGAGACAAAATATCGACAACAATGTAAAACATAATAGCTTTTCAAATGTTTGCTAGTCGAAGGGAGTGTGTGAAATTTTGACTTTGAAAATCAAATGCAAATTTTGCAGCGAAAATTTGCCTTCTAAATTGTGAGTGCTTTTTGTAAATTTGAAGGTGCCTCTTGGATACGCTTGATTTTTCAAGCATATCAAATGTAAGCTGTCAACTCTAGATATAAATAAATATTATATAAAATTATACACATATAGATTATAATTTAAGACTGAAGTCAATAAACTTGAAATCTTGGCTTCATTTTTTAAATCACCATTTCCCAGATTCAAACCGGGGACATTTGTACCTAAGCAACATCAAAGTATGATCAAGATGACAATTACTAATATGAGGGTGAAGAAACAAACTAGGAGAGGTAGCAGTTATTTGATTTTTCCAGAGCCTACAGGGAAGGGCAAGATTCCCCCTCCTCTCTTCTCCCTCCTGCTGAGCTAAATAATTGCAAACTATGTTAGAAGTCATATTTTCAGCTTGGGAATTCCTTGTCCTTGTAGACATCTCAACCTTTATGAAAGTGGCCAAGTGAGCACATATGCCTGTGGGTTATGGAAGTCATCTCTCCACAGTATTCCTGTAGTTCTGGGGTTTAAAGAAACCCTGATGTCAGCTAGTTGTAAATCATCATGCACACCCACACCCGAGCCACATCACTTAGTATATGTGACAACGTCGAAAGAGGGCACCACGTGAATGGTACACTATCAGCTTTCTTAATAGTTTTAGAATTCTTTTTGTGGTCTACTTTCCCCCCTCTGCTTCAGAACCATTCTGAAGCCACAGAGGAGTCTTGTGGGCCTCTGGGGAAGCAGATCCTTATTTCCCCCAAGGTTGATGGCTGGGATGTTAGCTTTAAAAAGCTTATTTGAAAGAGCATTTCCTCCTGGGTGATCCTAACTGTAAACTGTGTTTATTATCTGATGTTGTTTCATGTTTCACCTCTTATAGTGAGGTTGTAACTTTGATGTAACATTTTCTAGCTTACAGATTTGATTCTCGCTGTTTTTAACTTTTCATTCTCTCAAGTGCTCACTGACTGGAAAGTTTGTCAAAACTGTTCTGGAGTCATAAAAGAGCAAACTGGAATTAGGGAGCTGCAATTCAGAGAAGCGGAGTTCACATTTAGGGTTAATGATAGAATAGAAAATTGTGTATATGGTTTCTTGCCATTTTAGAGTTCACAGCTTTTAGGATTTTACTACACCAGCTTGTCATCTCGCAGCAGTCACATTCACACCTTTCCTCCAATAGTGCTATGGTGCTACTTTAGTGAAACATGTTTCTGCAATCTGTCTTCCATACTGTTTCACCTGACCCTACTTATCTGTTCATGTCTGCCCTATGTAGTGCATACATTGTTTCATTTCCCCCCTTTTTTATTATGCTGTAATTTCTCAATAAATCAATTTTTACACTTACTGCAAATGTAGAAGACTGCACAATTGCACAATTCGACTCATCACAACACATTGTTGTGCAATTATGGCAAATAAATAAATAAAACAAAATGTGGGTAATGGAACAAATGCAACATTGTTCCTATATATACTATGATATCCCCTTTGTCAAATGCTAGAAGTAGAGTTGAGGAACCCCGGTGGCGAAGTGTGTTAAAGCACTGAGCTGCTGAACTTGCAGACCGAAAGGTCCCAGGTTCAAATCCCGGGAGCGGAGTGAGCGCCCGCTGTTGCTCCAGCTTCTGCCAAAACTAGCAGTTCGAAAACATGCCAATGTGAGTAGATCAATAGGTACCGCTCCGGGAGGAAGGTAACGGCGCTCCATGCAGTCATGCCGGCCACATGACCTTGGAGGTATCTACGGACAACTCCGGCTCTTCAGCTTAGAAATGGAGATGAGCACCAACCCCCAGAGACAGACATGACTGGACTTAACGTGAGGTGAAACCTTTACCTTTACCTAGAAGTAGAGTAACCTCACCAATCTACAGTATTGTTGCATTCCAATCATGAGACTCATCTCATCAGGTTCCAGTGATGTCTATTATATCATATTTCGTATCTGCTGTGTTAAGGGTTCAAGTTCATCATTTTTTACTTCCTTTACTCTGTGCATTGGTGAAGAGACGTCTAAGATCGTGGGACATTCCCCCTAGATCGGTGGTTCTCAACCTATGGGTCCCTAGATGTTCTGGCCTTCAACTCCCAGAAATCCTAACAGCTAGTAAACTGTCTGGGATTTCTGGGAGTTGTAGGCCAAACCACCTGGGGACCCACAGGGTGAAAACCACTGCCCTAGATGCTTGTTGTTTTTTTGTTGGGCTTGTACTATTTGCCCAGTTCCCTCTATAAAGGTTGGACTGTTACTTCTTTTTCCCCACTTAATTCAGTTTTAAAGCTCCCCAGACTTATGAAACTTTTGACAAAATATCCCTGCCAACTACTGTGAGATGCAACTCATTGCTAGAAGCCCATGGTCCAAGAAGCCAAATTGTTCCTAGTGGCACCATCTGTGGAACCAGTTGGTCACCTCAGTTGTCTCTCCACTCCTGTACCATTTCCTTCAGTTGGGAGGAAAGCCAAAATGACACCCTGTGCTTCAAGGTCTTCTGCTTCCTATCCAAAGCCTCATAATCCCTTGTGATACCTTGCAGTGTCAATAGTACAAACATGGACTACACAAGAAGAAAGGGGGATACTAGTAGGAATAGCTTCTTGTCAGCTTCACTTTTTTACCTTGAATCTTTTGTCCCAAGGAGATGACACACCTCTTGGGACAGCCTGTCATTCCTATAAACCACTATTCCTTTTAGCAGAAAGTCCTCTACTCTCACCACATGTTTCCTCTAAGACCTGGCAAGGACTATTCTATGTGCTGCATCTTTCCAAGGTCACCTGCTTCTCTGAGGACTAATACTGTTGCTCCGGTTGCTGTTCACCATAATCACTGGTAAGGAGAAGAGCCTGTGATGATTCTGTATCTCAAAGCTTATAGAATGATCCCTGTCCCTTCTACGTCCTGCATTCCTCTAAATGTTTAGCTCTGGTGTTTGGGAGCTGACCTCCTCTTTAGAAACATTCCTCATCCAGGACAGTCTGCTCCACTCTTTCCAGGAAATCCTCATTCTCCCTAATATGCTGAAGAGTAGCTACAGGACCTTCAAGCTGCTGGACCTTCTCTTCCAACAGGGACACCAACTTGCATTAGTTGCCGTTATAGCGATCCACATCTTCTGTCAAGAATACAAACATATCACAGCTGTTGCAGGTTACTGCAGCAGCTCCCTACAATCCATATTCAGTAATCTTAAATAGACATTAAAACAGAACTCCAGGTCTTCCTTGCTAAACACCCATGCAGAACAGCCCAGTTGGCTGAGCTACAGGGACTAGGGCTGCAGTTATATAGATCTAGTAGCTGCTCGCTCTTCCACTCACTAAAGTTCAGCAGATGCACCATCATCCTGAAACCATGCACCATTCAATGCTAATCAAGGTGGCCAATTGCAATATTTACACTTGCGGCAAGCAGACAAGAGTTCTTTCTCCCACCCTGGACATCATTCCACAGATATATAAAACCCACTTGCCTAGTTTCCAATAGGTCTCACAACTTCTGAGGATGCCTGCCATAGATGTGGGCGAAACACCAAGAATGCTTCTTGGACATGGCCATACAGCCCGGAAAACTCACAGCAATCCAAAATAATAAAATGCCAATACACCATCAAACAAACCTCCACTCAGCTCACACAAACAATCTGCCTTCACCAGAACACAATAAAACCCTCATAAGCACACCAGCAATCAACTGTCCTCCCCAATCACATAAACAGAGATCTTACCACAATAAACACAACAAGCATAGCCCAACCAACAACCCCAAAAGGCAGAAGCCCACCTTCAACTGTCTCTTCCACTGCGCACACTCAAAACATCCCTGTTGGCATTGCCATTTTGGCAAGTTCTGAGCTGGCAGCCCTATTTCACATGCAGATTCCTTTTCTTCCCATTTAGCATCCTCCATCACCTCTTTTGGGAAAATATTAATAAAATCACATTTGATTCCTTTGGTAGAAGGTTGAGTGGCAGGAACAACTAATTGGTTGGATTTGCAACATTTAAGATGAAATCTACTTATCCAGGCTGTGACCTGCCAATTCTTCAAGAAATCGATCCAATACATGGGAGTAATATGTTTCCTTATTTTTGAACCACTACTTTTTGCAACTTCCAGCTAGTGGGGGAAAATAGCTGCCTTAAGTGCCTTTGATAGAAAACTTAGATATAAATTCAATAACATAATCTCCAACATTTCACAGTGGCAAACTGGAATGTGTATGGCCTAGTAACTTTGGAGTGCTGTCAAGATGGCAAGATTTTGGGATGAGGAAGAACCCAAAAGCTAAGAGAGACAGAAGCAGTTTGCTTTTGCCTGATTCCACAAAGCAAAACAATATTCTGCCCCTTTCTCTCTTTCATTTTTTCCTACTGAGTTCAAGCCACTTTTGCAATTTGAACTCTGAAGTAAGAGGAGGACATAGGAGACATGTGGGAGAAGGAGAGAACAACTAAGACATTTTAAAAGCAGTTGAAAAGGTGAGAAGGCAGAGGAGTAATCTGGAGTGTCCCTATCAAACTGGATCAATTGTCCATTATGCAATAAATAAGTAAATATGAGAAAGAAACTAGTGCATGGATGTCCTTGGACGGAATGGGTTGCATTGAATGTACAGTAGAGTCTCACTTATCCAAGCCTCACTTATCCAAGCCTCTGGATTATCCAAGCCATTTTTGTAGTCAATGTTTTCAATATATTGTAATATTTTGGTGCTAAAATCGTAAATACAGTAATTACAACATAACATTATTGAGTATTGAACTACTTTTTCTGTTGAATTTTTTGTATAACATGATGTTTTGATGCTTAATTTGTAAAATCATAACCTAATTTGATGTTTAATAGGCTTTTCCTTAATCCCTCCTTATTATCCAAGATATTCGCTTATCCAAGCTTCTGCCAGCCCGTTTAGCTTGGATAAGTGAGACTCTACTGTATTTGTAAGGATTACTTTTCCCACTGAAAGATTCTAATTCCGTGATGAAGGCCTCTCCTGTATTCATCCCAGAAAGTTTTCAGCACAAGCTTTGGTGACAAGATAAATGGACCTCAAGCAGTGAGGCCTTTGAGTGATTAGCTGGAAACAGGATGCCTTTGGGGTTTAGGTTGTTTTTTTTAAAAAAAGGAGTACTGTATGTCAGCATTGGCAAACCCCATCCTCCTAAAGCAGCAGATTAAAAACATGAAGGGAGCAAATGAAGAGGAAGTTGTTCATGGAAGGGAAAGAGCAGGATTTAAAATGCCACAAAGTAATTCAATTAAAAAGTCCTTTTAAAAAAAATCTAAGGAGATTGAAAACAGGAGTTGCTACAAAGCCACAATGAGCTTCTGCATACAGATTTCCAGACATGGTGAGATGTGAAATAATGTGAAATCAAAAGCAAACTTTAGATGGGGTTAATGGGTTAAGGCTATAAAACTGCATCTCTTCCCCTCCTCCTTCATTTGCTGTGTGTTAACCAGAGCTCAGATGTATCTACTTACACATAAACAGATACCTGTTATTATGATGAGCCGGTGCTGTGCAGTTGTTTGAGCATCGGACTATAAATCTGGAGACCTGACTTCGGATTCATGCTCATCTTACTCCATGACCTTAAACAAGTAGGTTGGAACAGATACATTTTTAAGTGTACAGTGTTCCCTCACTACTTCGCGGTTTACTTTTCGCGGATTCGCTGTTTCGCAGTTTTTCAAAAAACTCTAAAAGACTATTATAAATAATAAAAAATACAATGTACAGCCTAAGGAAGGGAGGAAGGAGAAGCCAAAGGGAGAGAAAAGGAGCCCAAGTGGCAACAGGAGGAGAAGAAGGTGATTTATCAACACACAATTGGTTGATAAAGACTTAAAATAGTATATAACTACTAAAATAATGTATAAATATTAAAATAAATATAGTGTCCCTACTTCGCGGATTTTCACTTACTGCGGGTGGTCCTGGAACCTAACCCCAGCAATAAGTGAGGGAACACTGTAACTCCATGTATATGTATATATATACATACATACATATCAAGATGGGATCCCTGACAACTCGGCAGCCCGCTGTGAAGCATTTGCTCAGTTCTTTGCGGACAAAGTCGCTCTGATCCGCTCTAGCTTTGACACCATATTAATGGCAGCTTCCGAGGATGTAACACGAGCACCTGCTTGTCCTATTTTGATGGATTCATTTCAATTGGTTGAGCTCGAGGATGTGGACAAGGTGCTTGGAGAGGCAAGGGCTACCACATGCATCCTAGACCCCTGCCCATCCTGGCTGGTGAGAGAAGCCAGAGGGGGATTGGCCGAGTGGGTGAAGGTGGTGGTGAATGCCTCCCTTCGGGAAGGCATTGTTCCAGCGAGCCTTAAATTGGCTGTGATCAAACCGCTGTTGAAGAAGCCATCACTAGATCCCACTCAATTGGACAGCTATCGGCCTATTTCCAATCTCCCCTTTTTGGGCAAGGTCCTGGAACGTGTGGTGGCTGCGCAACTCCAGGCATTCTTGGTTGACACTGATTTTCTGGATCCGGCGCAGTCTGGCTTCAGGCCGGGGCATGGCACCGAGAGCCTTGGTCGCCTTAGTCAATGATCTACGCCGGGAACTGGACAGGGGGAGTGTGTCCCTGCTGGTTCTGCTGGACCTCTCAGCGGCCTTCGATACCGTCAATCACGGTATCCTTCTGGGACGCCTCGCGGGAATGGGACTTGGAGGTACTGTTCTGCAGTGGCTCCACTCATTCCTGGAGGGTCGGTCCCAGATGGTGTCATTGGGGGACGCCTGCTTGGCCCCACAACCGTTGACTTGTGGGGTCCCGCAGGGGTCAGTACTGTCCCCCATGTTGTTTAACATCTACATGAAGCCGTTGGGAGAGATCATCCGGAGTTTCGGGGTCCGGTGTCATCTGTACGCAGATGATGTCCAGCTCTGTCACTCCTTCCCACCTGTCACTAAGGAGGCTGTCCAGGTCCTGAACCGGTGTCTGGCCGCTGTGTCGGACTGGATGAGGGCTAACAAATTGAAACTGAATCCAGACAAGACAGAGGTCCTCCTGGTCAGTCGCAGGGCTGAACAGGGAATAGGGTTACAGCCTGTGTTGGACGGGGTCGCACTCCCCCTGAAGACACAGGTTCGCAGTCTGGGGGTTCTCTTGGACTCATCGCTGAGCCTGGAGCCTCAGGTTTCAGCGGTGGCCAGGAGAGCCTTCGCACAACTCCGCCTTGTGTGCCAGCTGCGCCCGTTCCTTGGGAGGTCTGACTTGGCCACGGTGGTCCACGCTCTGGTTACAGCTCGTTTGGATTACTGCAACGCGCTCTACGTGGGGCTGCCTTTGAAGACAGCCCGGAAGCTCCAGCTAGTACAACGGGCGGCAGCCAGATTAATAACTGGGGCGGCTTACAGGGAGCGTACTACCCCCCTGCTAAGCCAGCTCCACTGGCTGCCAATATGCTACCGAGCCCAATTCAAAGTGCTGGTTTTGACCTACAAAGCCCTAAACGGTTCTGGTCCAATTTACCTGTCCGAACGCATCTCCTCCTATGAGCCCACGAGAACCTTAAGATCATCCGGGGAGGCCCTGCTCTCGATCCCACCAGCCTCACAAGCACGGCTGGTGGGGACGAGAGACAGGGCCTTCTCGGTGGCGGCTCCTCGGCTGTGGAACTCCCTCCCCAGTGACATCCGGCAGGCTCCATCCCTTTTGGGGTTCAGGAAGAAGCTGAAGACCTGGCTATGCGCGCAAGCGTTTAATGAATGAACTCAGTTAGCATTGACATGGATCGGATTAAGGCTTTTGCACAAGGTCTGATGGATGATTGGTATATATATTTGGTGTTGCATTGTTTTAAATTTTTATATATTGTATTTTATTATGTTATTTAATTATTTTAACTGTTTTATTCTTATTTTATTGTATTATGATGTACTGGTAGTGATCCTACCAGTTGTGTAAGCCGCCCTGAGTCCCCTCGGGGAGAAGGGCGGGGTAGAAATATTGGAAATAAATAAATAAATATACAGTAGAATCTCGCTTATCCAACGTAAACGGGCCAGCAGAATGTTGGATAAGCGAATATGTTGGATAATAAGGAGAGATTAAGGAAAAGCCTATTAAACATTAAATTAGGTTATGATTTTACAAATGAAGCACCAAAACATCATGTTATACAACAAATTTGACAGAAAAAGTAGTTCAATACACAGTAATGCTATGTAGTAATTACTGTATTTACGAATTTAGCACCAAAATATCGTGATATATTGAAAACATTGACTACAAAAATGCGTTGGATAATCCAGAACATTGGATAAGCGAGTGTTGGATAAGTGAGACTCTACTGTACATACATACACATACACACACACACACACACACACGTGTGTGTGTGTGTGTTATTTATATGAATGATACATGAGATGAGAGAGAAATCGCTTTGGATAGCATAGGGAAGGGTTAACACCCCCGTGGTGTTTATTTCTCTGTCTTTGCCCCTGTTCAGAAGATTTCACCTCACCTTCTGTCTGAGAATTTGATTTTGAAAAAAAAAATGCCTTGTTGTGGAAACAAAGATTGATGAGGAAACTTCAGTGAGAAAACATTTCACCATGATAACTCTTTCAGAAGTGAATTTCTCTTCCTGTGCATAGATTTCTTTCACTTCCTGTTGTCTCACCAATGTTCTTAACTATGAGTCATTTGTACATTGAATGTTTGTAACTTGGGGACTGCTTGTATCTAATTTTAAAGCCCTCCAGCCATGACTGCGTCTTGCGATGTTTTTTTTTTAATTTTGTGTCAAATCATTGCATCAATAAGGATAAAACTGATAAAATACAGGGAGCACAAGCAGCTAAATAATTTTAGACCAAAAACAGGCAACAGCGACCACATTGTCTGTAGCTTTAAACAATTCTTCCTCTGTGCATGAAGCAGGGCATTGTGGGCAAGCATACAGATGCGAAGTTGTTTGTTCTGCTCCACAGTCGCACAAGGTGGAGGATTCTTGTAGGTACTGCCGTTTTGCCAGGTTGTCTTTTGACCTGCCCACTCCGCTTCTGAGTCTGTTCAGGGACTTCCAAGTTGCCCATGCTTGGTTTGCCCCTGCAGGAAGACCCTCGTGTGTGTGTGTGTGTGTGTGTGTGTGTGTGTGTGTGTGTGCGGGTAGGGGGATCCAGTTGGGATTTCCTGGTTTAGCTGCCCAGGGGAATAGTCTTGCTGTTGCTCAGGGAGCATTAAGAGGAGTGGTGATTCTCATGAAGCTTTCCTTGGATTTAAATCTACTTGGAGGAGGCTGATAGTCATGCAGTGGATGGCTTTCCCAGTCTTCAACCTTATTTCTCGCGCAGTTAGCAGCAACTTCCCGTCTCACATTGAGGGGGGGGGGCAATGTCAGATAGCTTATATGGTAAATGCAATGGTAAATTCTCAGTTTAAGTCTATGCTGGACAGCCGCAGATGATGACTGCAGACTGTGGGATTTATAGGTCAGGTTCAAGATAGTTTGCTGATGATAGGGATAAAAGACAAAGTAGTGTTCCATCAATTGCTCAGAAACTGACTGGATTGTCAGTTGAATAGCAGCAATAAAATAGCATAGGTGCTCAGGATTTAAATCTAGAGAAGGTTCCTATATTTCATAGTTGTAAAAAGAGGGCAGAGAAGAAGAGGACATTTTTTCTAATATCTTTATTAATTAAAAAAAGTTCTTATACATTGATAATTGTCTTTCCTCTTTTTCTTTACCCCCTTCCCTTTACTTTTGCAATATATTTAATATTTGTCATGGTTTAATCTACTAACAATAACTCCACCTCCCCTTTTTTCCTTTTTTCTTCTTTTTTGTTGTATAAATGGAAAAAATTTAATAAAAAAATTCATTCAAGTCTGGGAAGAAAATATTGCAGGTGGTGTTGTCCAGGACAACAGAAACATTGTTGAATATTTCATACACACACACAAACCAAGAAGTATAGAAGCAAATAGCACACCTTACACAGTCTCACAACATGTTTGACCTATCTAGAGGAGTCTGAGACAGCTAATTTTAACATGTTTTGCCAGCAGTAGAGATAATTTTATGTTTAAAAGAGAAACAAGGAAAGATGAAGTTCAGTTCTGTCCATGTATACTCTGAAATACTCCACAATATATTTAGAAGGACCTATTCCCAGATAATCGTGGATAGGATTTACTGGACCCTTCAATTAATTGTTATTGGAGTCAGATTTGTTATATATATATGGATATTGTGATAAAATTATTGTTCTATTGTATCCAGTAGTCATTTGTGTTACCAGCTAAGCTAGGCAGTAACCCATTTGACTAGTGAGTTACTTTGCTAACATGATTACTTTTTTGCAGTAACAAGCTGAAATAGAATCACTTTTTTGCTGGCTTTGGCTACAGTTCATTACTTTTCAGTGCAATTGAAATAGATTTTTTGGCTATTACTTGTCATAAATGAGTGGCTGCCTTGTGCTTCAGATGTGAAGGATTCATTTGAAATGTCCTCTGTATTTTTCTCAGAATTTGTGATATGCAGTATCTGAATTCACCACAAGGGGGAAATGGATAACATTTTCTTGTATTGGTAAAACTAACACAATGAATTATCTTTTTGACTCTAGTAAAAGTAGCAACTCATTGCTTCTTTAAAAACAGTTCCTTTAAAATATTCCAAGTTGTGATTACAAGTCTTTGTTTTCATATTGCAGGAGAAATTGGTTAATGAAATTAGTCCAGTTTATAAAGAAATTTGGTTGGTAGGTATGGAATTATTTGAAATTAAAAATTATTCAACTATGGTGTTAAATATGATTTGACCAGTTTGGGAACATTTGAAACAAAACTGCTACAAAAAGAGGGAGAGATAATGGTTTGTTTTTTTAATGGAAGGCTATTCTAATTGACCTTCACTTCCCTGCTATGACCAACCTAAGCAGATTTCCTTCTACTTTGTGGCAATACACGGAGTCTCTCCTTCCCTAGGAGTCTGCCCTAAAAGGCTCCAGAAGTCCACAAATAACAGGCAGAAATTTCTCTGACTTCTGGACATACTTGTGTTTAAACTGGAACTAGAATTATTGGGATACTCACTTCATCACCATCAAAGACCAGGCACTGTTCTTGCAAGGTGCAATGGCAGAGGCAAAGAAAAATTGTTTCCTGGATAGCAGTTCATTTCTACAGGGTACCTAAGGTGTTTCCAAAGCAAACACCAACTCAGCATAGATATCCTAGGAGCAGTGGTCCAAAACGTGTGTGCCTGTGTTGTCAGCATCCATCAGTGTTACGAGGATCAAGGTTGGAAAGCATGGTAAGATCTTTATTTTGAACTGCAACTCCCAAATCACCAACTCAAACTAGTCATTTGATATCCTGAGAGCGGTGGTCCAAAAAGCAGCTTTCCAGGTTCTGGTCTGTATGGTGCAGGTATCTACTTGTAACCCTAGAAATTTGTTATCCTGTGTTTTTTCTGCTCCTACCACCACCTCCTTTTCACTAAACATCAGTTAAATCCATTAAGAAAGGAAGGAAGGAACAATTGTCTTTCTATGAGCAGAGGTTGATTCTGATTTAGTATGTTCACTTCACACTTGCTTTTCATTAACTTGTTGTTTATACCTTCAAGTCATTTCTGACTTACGGCAATCTTTGTTCAAAGGAGGCTTGCCTTTGTCTTCCTTTCAGGCAGAGAGATAGTGACTTGCTCCAAATCACCCAATGACTTAATATAGCTGAATGACAATTTAAGCATACGTCTTCCTGGTTCTTAGTTCTTAGTCCATCACTGAAACCATTACACCATATTGGCTCATTTAACCTCTCCACCTAAATAAATGCTAAATAATGCTAATCATTGATGTATTTTTAGATATCAAAATATAATAAGCAAAGCAGTAAACAGTGTGCAGTATCTTTTAATGAACAGTAGCAGAAGCTGGCCACTGGGATGTACTCATTATCTTTGCTGGGTAGCTATACACAAAACAATTTCTCTTTGGGAAATGAAAACGCAAAATGCTTTCAGTCTGATAGCCAGCAGCCTCAATCCTATGTAAATAAAAGAAAAGGCAGAAATGCATATCAGCAGCTGCATAAGCCACCCAAGAGAGAAGCCATTTGAATAATAAGCATGGCTGCAGTTTTGGGTGCCAAGTGGTGTTTCACTATTTGATGCTGTTTTGAAATCTTTGGCATGTGAGATGGAATGATTCCAGATCAACCTCTGTCTCCACATTTCTGCACCTTCTGAAACATTATATGCCAGCCTCTAAGTGGCTATTATAAGCTTCATGATAAAAATCATAGTGCAAGACAAATAGTGTTGATGCCTCATCAAACTACAACTCCCATGATTCTATAGCATTGAGCCATATCAGTTAAAGTGCTGTGAAATTGCATTAATTTTACACTCCAGATCACGCATGGGCAAACTTTGGCCCTCCAGGTGTTTTGGAGGTAACAATTTTAACAGCCTACTGGCTGTTAGGAATTGTGGGAGTTGAAGTCCAAAACACCTGGAGGGCCGAAATTTGCCCATGCCTGATCTGGATGCACCCTAAGTTCTCCCGGCCACTCCTTCTGTCCATGCCTTCCTGAGCTACCTTTCTGCCTATATTTCATTGGTTTTCCTGTGCTATAAAGCCACAATTATACATCTTACATGTAATTTGAAAGCTATGATACTTCAAGAAGGCACATTATTTCTCCAGCTGGTCAAAGGAGAGTAAGCCAAACTCCCAGGTTGGATGACATTGTGCACAAACTACAGACTAAAGTTCTGTGATTCATTAAGCCCTATCCAATTGCAATTGATGTTCACCATGCACTTCCACACGGCCTCATCTCTTGCCCTTACATATGAAAGTGACCATCCATATATATTGCTATAAGTCAGTGGTTCTTAACCTGTGAGTCCCCAGATGTTTTGGCCTTTAACTCCCAGAAATCCAAACAGATGGTAAACTGGCTGAGATTTCTGGGAGTTGTAGGTCAAAACACCTGGGGACCCACAGGTTAAGAGCCATTGCTATAAGCCTTCGTAACAGTAGTTTTCCATCCTTTTAAACAAAATATTTGAATTTCACCTCTGGCTGTGATGCCATAAAATGAGATTTATGAAACGGCCAAAACAAAATGCAAAACTACTTGAATTTCAAGTCTTTTCACATTGTTCTGGGCTTTGAACCATGATATAGTCCATGCATTTTTACAGTACATCTCAATAGGTTAGACTTTTCAACTATTACTGCATAACAAGATACTGTACAGAAAAATCTGGATATCCCGACATTATCCTAACATATCTGGTCAGGAGTATCCAATTACCAGTAAAAACAGAAAATAAAAAATGGGAATTCATGGTCCAAAAATGTGACTGAGAAAACTCAGGGGCCTTGACTCTATTTTTTAGGAGTGGCAACTGCAGACCCACTGAATCAGTCAGACTGAATAAACTGAAAGGATCAAACAATTGTCTATGTGCAGACTTGCCGTTAAGCAGTTGATCCAACGAGTTTAGTCTAATTGGAACTAACCAATAGGATACCAACCACCATCTGACAATCCTGATTTCCCCCATGAATGCTACTGTATTATGTCTTGTATGTTACAGCTAGGTTGTGGTAGACTTGCCATAGAAAAGTTGCTTTCTTTTGCAAATATAGATTACAACAACAATAGTTATATGCCTCCACTCCTATCAAATAAACTGAGTCCAAACATGAAGAAACCTCACTTTTAGTGTTAAGGTTATTTTTTTATGCTTCCAGACATTTTGTTATGATCATTTCTGGTTTGAAAGACTTTAAAAACTGCAGTAGTACCTTTTGGAATACAGTAAGTGCAAACAATAACCATAACTCTTTTAGAAATTGTTCCGAAAGGCCAGCATCGCAACTAAATCTACACCTACATCTGTGGTGGCACATGTACCACGGATTGCAAACCCCTGGCTTATACCACAGCTCAAAGAGAAGGACAGGTGGCAGCGTAATTTAACTAGCCATTACCAAAGGCAATGCTACTATTTCAGGCTATCCATAGTCCTTTTTGGGGTATTCAACAAATTTTTTTTTTCTAAAAGGTTTCCAGGTTCTAAGTACCATTAGTCAAGACCAGTGGTTCTCAACCTGTGGGCCCCCAGGTGTTTTGGCCTACAACTCCCAGAAATCCCAGCCAGTTTACCAGGTGTTAGGATTTCTGGATTTGAAGGCCAAAACATCTGGGGACCCACAGGTTGAGAACCACTGATCTAGACTCAGTATCACCACAAGCAATTTGGTTGTGACTGATACTTTTTTTCTGGTACTCTCCTTCTCAAGACTGGTCTTTATAAAGCACATTAATACTCTCTCCATTTTATCACATTAGCAATTTGGCAATGCTTTAAATATACTGAAAATTGACTGGTCCAGGTTGTCTTCATATCTTGGTTGTAGGCTTCCTAGAAGGTTTTGGTCAGTCACTGTGGGCAGTAAGATTTTGGGTGATCTGTCCCCTTGGTGTGATCTAGAAGGGATTTCTTTTTAACATTATCATGGAAAACTTGGAAAATTTACTCTTTTGACTTGCTTGGCTGCAATTTTGGAAATTGTAGTCCAAAAAGTAACATTCCCAAGCACGGGGATTTCCTGGCCATGGTTTATTTACCAAGACATTCAAACTCACATTTTTATAGCTAAACTTCAATCTCTGAGTAAACTATTGAGACTCTCTGCAAATGGATAGTGCTAGAACTAATACTACAGAGAGGCTTTACTGTTGGACAAGTTGGAAATTCTCTATGGTTTTATGCTGCCTAAAAGTTTCAATGATTTCTTGTAAGAGTGATTTTTTTTCTAAATATTTCAACATACATACAGACAGTGGCCAGGACAATTATTTGACCTCTCAGTGACCAGGTATTTGCTTTTCATTAGTGATGGAAATAATATTTGAAATCAAGAAAAATCTTGGGATAATGAGAAACTTCACAGTGCAAAATTTATTCTGTGCAAAATGTACACAAGGTTATGTTGCATACAGTATATGAATCTTGAACAAATTAAGTTCCCAATAGAGAATAGTCTTCAAAAACTCCACTGTTTTCAAAGACTTTCTTGTAGTGGGAAGAAAATTGCTAAAATTACCCATTGCTTCCTTTGAGAAGAAAATTAGCAAAGAATGGCATCCCTACTTCTCATAAACAGAATGCTGATTGTAGCACTTGCTTTCTTCCCACTGTATACACCAGTTTACAGTAATCCTGCTCTGTCCATTCCATTCCCCCTTAAAATGCTTTACATTGTCTTTTTCTTTTCTATTCCACCTAGGAGGAAGTTCACAATGGCACCAACCCCTTGTCTATGTTGATGGACACTTGTAGTAAATTTGGAAGTTCTAGTTCAGTTCAGGATTCATCATTTCCTCTAAAAGTTGAGGACAATTTGGAGAAGACGCCTTATCTACTGGGAGAGGAGGAGCCCTTTGCTGCAAAAGCCTGGAGTGCTGACGGAATGGGAGATTCCTACACGGCCACTTTCCCCAACGGGAATGGACTGATGTCTCCGTCAACAAGTCCGCAAGCTTCCACCACTTATGGCAATGATTACAGTCCTTTTTCTCATTCCTTCCCAGCCTCACCATCATCTCAAGACACATCATCCCTGCTGGTGTCCAAAGGGCACCCCTCCCCTGACTGCCTCCCGAGTGTCTACACCTCTTTAGACATGGCACATCCTTATGGCTCCTGGTACAAGGCTGGCATCCATCCAAGCATCTCCACTAACTCCAACAGCCCCACGGCTTCCTGGTGGGATATGCACTCCAACAGCAACTGGCTGAGCTCCCAGCCCCAGTCAGATGGACTCCAAAACTCATTGCAGTCCATGCCCAGCCAGGCTCCCATCAGCCCCCAGCTGTCCAGTTATAGTTCTGAATTCACCACTTTGAACCCCGCTCCATACCCTGCAGTGGGAATTACATCCTCATCACACCTTCTGCCCTCAGGCCAACATGTGCTACCCCAAGAGATGTACAAGCCCAAACCAGTGGTCAACAATTCCCTGATGGAAGGCGGGATTGGACTGAAGTCTGGGAGAGGCAGCTCCTTTGGGAGCACAACAGGAAGGTCAACCTGTGACTGCCCCAATTGTCAAGAGCTGGAGAGACTTGGGGCCTCAGCAGCCAGTCTGAGGAAGAAGCCCATCCACAGCTGCCACATCCCGGGCTGTGGGAAGGTCTATGGAAAGGCCTCGCACCTCAAAGCTCACCTGCGATGGCACACTGGGGAACGGCCCTTTGTCTGCAACTGGTTGTTCTGTGGCAAGCGCTTCACTCGTTCAGATGAGCTGGAGCGCCATGTCCGCACCCACACTCGGGAGAAGAAATTCACCTGCCTACTCTGTAACAAGCGTTTCACGCGTAGTGACCACCTCAGCAAGCACCAGAAGACTCACAACGAGCTAGGAGTCAGCAAGCCTCCAGAGGGGGATGCTGAACGGGAAGAGGCTACCACCATGGTAGCTGGTTCCCCCAGCGCCGGCCTGCAAGATGGGATACCTGGAGACGAAAAAGATGCCACCAGCCCAGAGCAAAGCAATCTGCTAGAAATCTAGGCTAGATTATATCAACCACATTCCTTGTTAACTTCGTTCTGCAGCCATTGTTGCCATCACCTGTTCTTATTGCCTCTCAGTTAAATAATTTATTTCCTGGAGAAAGCACAGGTCCAGAGGCTGTTGGCCTTTCATCTGATATTACTTTCATTTCCAAACTTCTACCTTCCCCTCCAATCCCGGAAGGAAAATTAACTGAAATCCTTGGTAGCCTATGACTTTGTGTACAGGAACAAATTCAAAGCTGAGTCTTCTACCTTCTCTATGTCATTCTATAACAAAAGGCCTTCCTTGCCTTGGTTCTCTGTATGATCTGTCAAGATAATACACAAGACATTTCCATGGACATGCAGAGCTAGCCAACCAACAAGCTGAGCAGGACTGAAGTGGGTTTTTCTCAGGGCATGTATAGGACTCATTTTCCAACTAGCGTAACCCACTGAGGATCTAACTCTGATAACCTCTCCTGACTTCTTGTAGCAAACAGAAGAAAGAAGAAGGTGAGAGATGACCTGCTTTGAGACCCGGGTGCAGTATTTGTATCTACAGAACATGCCATGCTGCTCCAGAACTCATAAAGGAACAAGTGTGCTCTCTGGTTGAGGATATGAAAAACAGATCCTTAGTTGAAAGGGCTCCTGTATCATTAAGGATTGCAAGGAAGGGAAAACTCTAGCCAGGGATGGTTTTTCAGGTATACTGCAGCACTGGTGCAAAAAGCAACAACTGGCCAAACCTTGCCTACTGTGAAGCTCTGACAGGTTGAGTCTCTCTTATCCAGAAATGTGCAGTATTCCAAAACGTGAAACTTTTTGCTGCCAGCTGCCCAGTCCTAGCTTTGGAGAAGTGGGACTGGTTACCCATCCTGCACCCACTGGGTTTCTCTTTGGGGAGCCTTTCCTCCAGATTGTCAGAGATTCGGGAAGAAGAAGGACTCTGTCCTACAGCTCACAGGGAGAGGGTCCCTGTGAAAGGTAGACATCCCAAATAATTCCATGCCTTCCTTCCAGAAATCAGGCAGCACAGGAGGATGATTTCCCCTCCCTTCCAGGCTAATTTCCTGAAAGGGTGAAAAGTGTGCTCACAGCTGAGGAGGTGTTAGACATCTGCATTTTATAGGTGGATATATGGCCCTTTTCCCCCTTCTTCTTTCCCCCCATCAGGTTTCTGGCAGTATTGGGGAGCATGGTCTCCTTGAGGAGTAGGCACTAGATGTGTGACTAAGCCCCTTTCCTCATCTCCCTCATTTCCTAAGTATATGCAGGAGCCCCCGGTGGCACAGCGGATTAAACCACTGAGCTACTGAACTTGCTGACTGAAAGGTCACCGGGAGCGGGGTGAGCTCCCACTATTAGCCCCAGCTTCTGCCAATCTAGCAGTTCGAAAACATGCACATGTGAGTAGATCAATAGGTACTGCTACGGCGGGAAGGTAACGGCATTCCATGCAGTCATGCCGGCCACATGACCTTGGAGGTGTCTATGGACAATGCCGGCTCTTCGACTTAGAAATGGAGTTGAGCACCAACCCCCAGAGTTGGACACGACTAGACTTAACATCAGGGCAAACGATTACCTATGCTGATTGGTATTCTAAAATGCAATAAAAGTTTTGTATCCAAGCATTTTGGACAATGGAGACTCAACCTGTAATATTATAGAAACCTTCTGAGTGAGCCCCCTTTTCAACTCTGGGAGTCCTTGGTTTGGAAAAGAGTTATCTATGCAGGTAATACAAAGCTTTGCAGTTTAAAAATATTGTTCTGTTTAAAGTTAATCACATTAGCAGGTCTAGAAAGTAGTTTAGAAGACAGTTTTAAAGGGGATTGGGGAATACCCTATTGTATAGGCTTCATCCTACTGGTTACACATTGCTGGGGCTCCATCCTGCCACCAATACCACTGTTGGTCAGTGAAAGATCAGTGAGGGCTGCCCCATCTGGGTGGCCAAGCAGTGGCACAATGTGATGCCAAAATGGTATCTGCATTTATCGGTGCCAGCTGTGCCTGCCCTTCTGGTGTAGTATGCATGCCATAAGCCAAGCTGAGAGCATGAAATCAGAAGTTGCCTGCATAGATATTGCCATTTTTGGACATGATACCATATGTATGACTGTTATGTCAGTGAAATCCAGAATATATACATGTTTTTGCTAATGTTCTTTGATACACAGAGGTAAAGTGACATGAAGATGTCATAACCTGGAGTGTGGGGGAGAACTGAGGCCGACTGTTCTGTAGGAGTTACTAAGAGGCCACAGGTTGTTCCATAAAGGTGCTACAAGACCCTTGGGTCCTCCTCTCCCCATGTATTTAATCTAGAAGTATATTTATGCCTTAAATTATGATGACAAATTGACAGAGGGAAGGAGGCAACTGGGTCTCCAGGAGGCCTCATTAAACGAGGCATCTATTTTCTAATCAGGGTTGTCTCTCTGTTAATTGGGGGACCTTCTCTGTGCAAAACAATATGATCTAAAATTTACTCAGTTTTCTTTTTTTTTTTTCCTTTGCTTCGTAAAGTGAAACAAGATGGAATATTTATAATCTTGAAATGCTTTTCTTGTAAGTTCCAGAGCAGAGTTTCTCAAACTCTGCTCCTCCAAATATTTTGGACTTCAGCTCCCACAATTCCTAACAGTTGGTAAGCTGGCTGGGATTTCTGGGAGCTGGAGTCCAAAACACCAGGAGGAGCAGAGTTTGAGAAAGACTGGACTAGAGGGTTGTTGTTTTTTAAAAAGTATAAATATGATTTATCACCATGATCAGAAGAACTTTGTTATTATTAGATTAAATTAAGGCAGGTAGTCAACTGCTTTGGGCTCAGATTTTTTGGGGGGAAACAAGGCATTTTGGTTTGCTTTGGGAAGCTGGCAACTTGGCAAAGAGCTGCCTCCTCAGTAAGGTGGAGCCCTTGGCACAGGTCCCTATCATTTGGGGACATTATTTGCTTCCTATGAGTCTATACTCTATAGACACAAATGCTGAACTCCTTATGTTTTTCTTTGATCCATGTGCTGCTCCTGTGTCCCTCTGAAGGCTACTGGATGTAGGAGGATATGTTAACATGACAAGAGGCAGCCTTTCTAATGTTTCCGCACTAAAAACTGGAAAGGACTCCTATATCTTTAGTGACTGTGTAGAAGAGGGAATTTTAGAAGATATTATTTGTGATGCAACTAGATAATTAATAATAATAATAATAATAACAACAACAACAACTTTATTTATACCCCGCCATCCCGGTGGTGAAGTGTGTTAAAACACTGAGCTGCTGAACTTGCAGACCAAAAGGTCACAGGTTCAAATCCTGGGAGCGGAGTGAGCGCCTGCTGTTAACTCCAGCTTTTGCCAACCTAGCAGTTTGAAAACATGCCAATGTGAGTAGATCAATAGGTACCGCTCTGGCGGGAAGGTAATGGCGCTCCATGCAGTCATGCCGGCCACATGATCTTGGAGGTGTCTACGGACAACACTGGCTCTTCGGCTTAGAAATGGAGATGAGCACCAACCCCCAGAGTCGGTCACGACTGGACTTAACGTCAGAGGAAACCTTTACCTTACTTTACTACCATCTCCCAGAGCGACTCGGGGCGGCTTACAAAGCACTCAAAGGTGCAACATATAAAATATAAAAATTGCAGAAACAATAACATAAAACAATAACTCCCAACATATATCTCTCACCATAAAACCCCTTGGTTAAAAGCAATAAAATACAGCAATAGCTGCGGATATAAAACAACAGCAATAGTCAGTCTAGTCACGTGAAGTGCTTAGTGACATCTATGGGTCTTCACAAATTTATTAAAGGCATCTAAATATGGTCAAAGGCATGTAGATAACAAGCATCACTAGCTGAAATTCCCCCTTCTATACAACCATTTACCATTCTCTCCTGTTTTTACTCTGGCAACCTTAACTGACTCCCTTTGTTGCATTTTTCTCTTTTACCCAGCAATATGTGGTCACACATATTCATATTGTGGCATCGTGTTGCATATTTCCTTGCTCCCTGCATCTCATATCATTCATTGGCTGCCATAAGAAACTCATGACATAAAGATATCAAAACCTGGAAAATGTGTTTCAGTTGGGACCCTATAATTAAGCAGGTATAGTTTGGCATTTGTATAAACATGTATCACCAGAAGGGCAAACCAATGCTCTTAAGGTTGCCTGCTCAATGGAACAACTAACATGGAAATTATGTTGTTTTTAATACTTTGAATTTTGCTTGTTTTTAATTTAATTAAGAATAAAATATAAGCTATGTTTCAGAAAAAAATAATAAAAGTTCTACAGAAATTGAGTTTTTTTTCCATTTAAGAGGAATCACAGTTGGGTGTTGGTTTCACATAAAATGTTACTCCATGTTGCCTGCAATGTAGCTGCCTTTGGGCTGAGCCTTTATTGCACTCAACAACATCAGATGTCTACTGCACAAGTGTGAAATCTGTGTTTATTTCTTTTCAAATTGTTTTTTGACCGCAGGAGAGCTTTCCCAAAGCACTTCTCACACACACCATTCAAAAATTACACAGTATGATACATTTTGCATAGTTGGGATACATCAGTACAGTTTAGTTATGTCTTCATCATTTTAATTAGGCAGTCTTGAGTGCTATTTTGTAAATTTAAGACACATCAACAAACACAGGATGTTCTTTTGTGATATATCTGAAGTATTTTCTGCAGGTCAGTCCTCCACTCACCATGAACTAGGCTACCTTTAGATGAGTTTTCCAAATAGTTGTAAACTTGAGCTGGCAAATTGGTCTTGCTTCTAGTCCACATCACACTGCCTGAATTGCTCTTGATCCACAAAGCTGCTGAACAGAGAACTACAACACCCTGGTTGTTGGTAACCTTGACAAGGGGATGGATGTGGTGTTGGCCATTTTTAATTTGCTGGAAAAGAAGGCAGCATGAAGCTTCTTAAGATTGTTTATTCATCACTAATCAAAACAAAAAGTGAACACAGAAATAAATCCTACAGCCATCTAGAAGGCAATTCCCAAAATAAGGCTGAAAGGTGTCAGACGAGACCAGCCAAAGTTCTCTAAAGCAGTGGTTCTCAACCTATGGGTCCCCAGATGTTTTGGCCTTCAACTCCCAGAAACTCTAACAGCTGGGATTTCTGAACGTTGTAGGCCAAAACACCTGGGAACTCACAGGTTGAGAATCACTGCTCTAAAGTAAGGAGTTCTACTACCAAAAAAAGCTCAATCATACATCTCGGAGAGTAATGCCAATGGGTACAGGGAATAAGGACATGACCCATACATCCTTCTGTCTGGAACAGTAATGTCCAAATATGTTCCAGACTCCAGCTCTTGCCATTCCTGAGTTTTGGCCAAGCTGGTTGGGATTTCTGGGAACTAAAGTCCAACACACACACACCGGAGATCAGAATTTGGGAATCATTGTCACGTTTGTATCCAAGTCCTTCCTCTGATGACTTCATAGCAATTTTCCAATTTCTACATAAAAAGGGGGCAAGAGGTGTTATTTGTAACAGTAGTGAAATAATGTAAATGGAAATGTCCCATTCACAGAAATTCCCAAAAGTTCCCAAAGGCCATCGTTTCCTTTTTAGTGCCTGGGAACCTTGTCCTCAGTATCACAGAAGAACCAACTGTTTTATGTAATGTATTGTTCCATTTTTAATTCCATGAACAGGGAGAGAATTATGATTAGGGGATTTTACGCTTCATATGGACTAGTTGGTGTAGTTGGTCTCAGGCTCAGTGCAGAGTAGTGCTTGGTATCAGTTTTGGAGTTGTTGTGTGCCTTCAAGTTTTTAAGGTGATCCTAGAGTCGCTTCCATGCAGCTAAATAAAATCCCATAATACCTGCTTTGAACTAGAATATTTGGCCTCAGATAACCCAGTTCAAAGCAGATATTGTGGATTATTCTGCTATGATAGTCTGGGTTATATGGCTGTGTGGAAGGGACCTAAGATGAACTTATCACAGGGTTTTCTGAAGTTGACTCACTCAAGGTCACCCAAATGAAATGTGGAATCAAACCCTGGTCTCCAGAGTCATTGTCCAAACTCAAACCTTTGCAGGACTCTGGAAGACTAGGCTTCAAATTCCTACTTGTCTATGGAAATTCACTGGATCTCATCTCTCTCTCTCTCAGCTTCAGAAGAAGGGAATGGCTAACCTCATAGAATTATAGAGTTGGAAGAGACCACCCAGTGCAATGCCTGCCATGCAGGAACACACAATTGAAGCACTCCCAACAGATGACCATACAACTTCTGTTTAAACACGTCCTCCAAACAAGTCTTGCCAAGAAAGCTCCACTATCTCCTCTTTGCCTTAGGGTCGCATAAGAAACAACTTGAGTACACACAACTCTTCATGGCAATTTTTCCATCTTAGTTTTGTATAACATAATCTACATGATTCTCTCAAATGACATGGTGACTAGATTCCAGATTTTACTACTGGAACATTAGGATTTAGTTTTAAGCAGTTGCTGGTGTATTTATTGCTGACAGCAACTGCCCTGCTGCTTTGGTCTCACCTTCCCAGTAGATATGCCTAGTGGGTTAGACATTGGTGTTGCCTCTAAAGGTCAGTGGGAGGCCATGTGCGATTCCTCCTGTGCTCAGTTCCCATGGCAAGAGAGGAATGACGCTCTAGCAGGGTGATCACCGCAAAGACCCCAAGCTGTCGTTGGCGAAATGGTGAGGACCGAAGCTCCCAGCCCCCCGCAGGTCCTTTTGGAACAAAGGCCTTCTGTCAGCAAGCCTTTTGCAAGGACACAATAGACCTTTGTGAGCAGACAAGCTCCCATCAGAAGGAATGCCAATTACAGCTCACACCAGCCAGCCTGGACTTTAACTTCTGGAGATTCACAATATTGTCGTTAGTGGACCCTTATGGGAATGACACACCCATCGGGCACTCTTCTTCCCAGACACTGTTTTCTCTTCATTGGGCACAAATGATGGCGTCAGCGTGGACCCAAAAGAATTTGTTTTCCGCTTGAGGTGAAATGCCACACAGGTCCCACAGCCACATTATCGAAAGTTCAGCCAGTAGGGCTCCTGGACCTTTAATGGTTGTGTAAGAGAAAAAAATGCAGCAGCAGCAACAACAGGTATTTGTTTAAAATAACCTAGGTAACAAGCAATACCTGTTGAAATTCCCTCTTTCACCCAACCATTTAAGGAATAAAAACTATCACTAGTTTTTGCTCTGGCAATTCTAGCATCACTCAGATTCTCACCTTTACCTTCGGGGTACAGCTATACTGTAGAATTAATGAAGTTTAATAGGACTTTAACTGCCATGGCTCAATGCTATAGAATCCTGGGAGCAGAGCCGGTCCAACAATGAGGCGAATTAAACGGTTGCTTCGGGCGCAAAACATACAGGGGCACAGTCGAGACTGCTTTTTCTGTTGATTTCTTGTAAAACATGATGTTTTGGTGCTTAATTTGTAAAATCTTAATGTAATTTGATGTTTAATAGGCTTTTCCTTAATCCCTCCTTATTATCCAACATTTTCGCTTACTCAACGCTTTTATTTTTCAGTGATTGGTTTTGGGGGGGGGGGGGGCACCAAAATTCTGTTCGCCTACACTTGAAAAATACCTAGGGCCGGCTCTGCCTGGGAGTTGTAGTTTTATAAGGTTTTCACTGGTGCCATAGTGGACGACAAATCCAAGGATACTGTAGCATTGGGTCATGACAGTTTTGAATTGCATTGATTGTAGATGCATCCTGGTCCTGGTGCTACATTGAATAGTTTCTTCACCCTGATATGTGATTGGGCCAGGCCTGAATTTAACTTCTACAATATTAGCTCTTATTCACTTCACTTCACTTCACTTCACTTTATTTCTTAATTAGTCGCTCTCCACCAGGGTGCTCCGAGCGACTTACAATTTAAAATATCATTCCACAATATAAAAACATTCAGCAATGACTATTTGGCAAATTAGATCTGATTTACTTAAATGCACAACCAAACAGCCAAGTCTTGAGTGCTTTTACAAAAGGTCACAACTCCGACATTGCTCTAACATATGGAGGCAATGAGTTCCACAGAATTGGAACATAGGTCGAAAAGGCTCTACGCCTTGTAGCTTCCAGGTGTACCTCCAGGCAGTGGCATGGTGGTCAGGGGCCCAATGACACAATTCAGTTATAGTGCTATGATTTCACTTTCATCGTCATGGTTCCGTCCTAAGGAATTCTGAGAATAGATGCTTAAGGGAGGGCTTTTGGAATCATCAGGCAGAAAGAAATTCTAATGTTTGAAATTTGTCATGGGATTTCCCACCTCCAATAATTTTTACAACATGAGAATGGGGAAGTGGATCAGGATTTTTTTTTTAATATCCCCCCCCCCCCCCCCTTGTGTCATTTCATCTGAGTTAAACTCAATGCCCTATCTCTTATTTATCCTGCTGGGAAAAACATGAGCACATAATGGAAACTAGTAAATGAAAAAAATTCTTCAGTGACCCATTTAGTGACGCATTTAGTAGCAATCTGGAAACAAGCACCTGACTGTTGCAGGAGATTGAGGTAGGCAAGGTTGAGGAACGGGATGGGAATGAAGAGATCCGTGTTTAAGAGACATATAGTCATCCCTCCACATTTACGGCTGTTAGGAGCACAGGACCCTTGTGAAAGTGGGGAAACGTCAAATAAAAAAGCACTATTTTTTACCTGTGGGAAAACCTATCTAAAAAATCTCCAGGTCCTACAGTGCAGTGCAACTTTATGGTCAACTTCTAATAGAATTGTTCCAAAAGACCTATAATGCCTAGAGCATGGGTTCTCAACCTTTTTCAGCTGCTGAGCCCTTTTTTGAAGCAAATGTTTCTTGTGGAGCCCTAAGAAATGTTTATATATTATATTAAATATAATGTATGTCTATCAGGCTTGGACTGGGCCAATGGCACATGGATGGAGCAGCAAGGAAAGAGTCTGGGTAGTGAGGGAGGTGGGGGAGAAATGGTCTATGATCCAGAAGAACACTGCTGCTGTTGCTGTTTCTGGCAACTAAAAACTTGAATTTCACTGCATTTCTCAGGAGGAGGAAAGAGGAGGAGGAGGAGGGAAGCACAGTTTGAGAATCCCTGGTTTAGAGAAATGCTCTCTTCAGGTCTTCCAATCCAGCATAATAGTTAATTCCAACTGGAAGTTGAACACAGTGTTATACTGGAGGATCTAAAGACTCCAGAGAGAACATATTATTTAAATTCACAAATATTCTAATTTGCAAAACTGAAGTCCACAAATGCAAAGAGTCAACTGTGTGTGTATTGCAGAAATAAATGCCGAAGGAAGAAACCATAGCAAGAAAACAACATGCTTTTGCTGGAATAATGGATCTAAGAATGTGCCTGACTCCAAATATTTGGGTATTTTTTCCCAGAACTCATGTTGCATTGCAGACTACAGAAGTGCTTTGGGTTGGGATGCCTGCTTGCTCCCTCTTGCTCATATTTGTAAATAAACAAAACATTACAAAAAATGGTGATGTCCCATTCAAAAGTAAAACCAAAGTCTGCTGCAGCCTTGCTGAAATGCCTCACCACTTTGGGATGCGGGAAGCATGGTGCGTGAGGAAGACATCCCGGCTTGAATGAGCATTCAGCTTCTGAGTAAAAGCCAAACAACATGTTACCTTCAAATGTCTGTTAACACAGTGGTTCTCAACCTGGGGTCCCCAGATGTTTTTGTCCTACAACTCCCAGAAATCCCAGCCAGTTTACCAGCTATTAGGATTTCTGGGAGTTGAAGGTCAAAAACATCTGCAGACCCCAGGAGGAGAACCACGGGACACAATCTGAAAGGGAATCACAGAATAATAGAGTTGGAAGAGACCTCATGGGCCATCCAGTCCAACCCCCTGCCAAGAAGCAGGAAATTGCATTCAAAACACCCCCAACAGATGGCCATCTAGCCTCTGCTTAAAAGCCTCCAAGGAAGGGGCCTCCACCACAGCTTTCCCTTGCTTGAAAAAACTACCCAGGCTTCAGCATACATGAAGATACTCCTTGCTACAAGAACAATTTGGCTTCAACAACACTTTCTGAGGATCAGAGGGGGGACATTACCTCTTATTTTCTACATTAAAATCCACTCTCAGTAATCTATCTACTAAAGAGCCAGTGTGGCATAGATGTTTCAACATTGGACCACATCTCTGGAGACTTTGGTTCAATTCCCCACTTGACCATGAAAACCTGCTCGGTGATTTTGGGTGACTCACAACTCTCGGTTCCAGATAGTGTTGCCTTGGATTCTGCATATAGTCAGAAATGAATTAAAGTTACATTAAAAAAGAGAAATTATGGGAAGGAAGGTTTAGAGCACATGTGCCAAACTCAAGGCCCATGGGTCAAATCTAGTCCCCCATGTCATTGTAATGCAACTCTCGAGAATACAACTTTTATATTCCTCATGATTAGATGTCATGACTCGAGGTAATGGGAATTGCAATCTAGGGCCCTTCCACACAGCCATATAACCCAGAATATCAAGACAGATAATCCACAAGATCTGCTTTGAATCGGATTATCTGAGTCCATATGACCATATAATCCAGCTCAATGTGGATTTTATACAGCTGTGTGGAAGGGGCCCTAGTGACATCTGGAAGGCTGCTATTTGTTCTGTTTAATCAGAAGAGTGGGGTTTGAATTTAGATACAAGGCTTGTGGACATGTTGTTTGAAAGCAAAATATCTTTGGCCTTTCCCCAAACTCAGAGCCACAAGTGCTGCTGAGTTGCAACACCTATTATCCATGATCTCCATGGCAGATATATTCAAAAATGATGGAAGTCATCATTCAGTAACATCTGGGGACACAAACTGGGTAAAACCTAAAGAGCACTGACCACTCGGTCAAAAAATTATCTGTATTCACAGATTCCCCATCCATGGATTCAATGGTCCTTTGAAGGCAGCCATAAAGCTGATGTGGCTCTCAAAATTATTTAACATCCCTGATTTAAAGGGAAAAGAGAAAGGTAAAAGCAGTTTTTTGTCAGCCTTCCACAATCGCAAGAGTTAGGAGCACAGGACTCCCATGAAAGTGATAAACCACAAATAAAAGATCATGATTTTTTTAACCTAAGGGACCAACATCATGTTAGGACTGTCTAGATCCCCAGCATGACTGGAAGGTGATCACAGGACTACACTGATTCCTAGAAAGGTGTTCACTTAGGTAAAGGAATAACTTTTCTAATAAAGTTTTATTTCCTGAGTCACATTGAAATTCCCCCAGGGGATTCCTAGAGAGAACGCGTTAGTCAAATCGATTAATATTCAAATCTGCAGGAGTCACAACCACAAATGTGGACAGCCAATGTCAAAATAATATTTAAGACATTCAAAATAGGATCACATGCTGGCTGAATGTGGCTCCAACATATGGAACAACAGTTGGTTTTTACTTTGTGTTTATGTTCTAAAATCATTAAAAGATGGGGAGGTTCAAAAGGAAGCCAGGAAAAGTGAAGAAAAGGAAGAAGGCAGATGAGACCACAACAGAAGAGGAGGACTCAGAAGCAAGAGAGTCAGGCCCCATCTACACTGCCAAATAATCCAGTTTCTGAGTCCAGATTATCTTCTTTGAACTGGACCATATAGCAGTGTAGACTCATATAATCCAGTTCAAAGCAAATAATCTGGATTCAGAAACTGGATTATTTGGCAGTGTAGATGGGGCCTGACACCACCATCCAGAGCTCATTTTATCTCCAGTCTTGCCCAATCCCTTTTAGTCCTGTCTCAATCTAGGTAAGACTGCCAGTCTTTTGGCTGCTCATACCCCAGTGCACCTTTTTAGCACTCTTGCATTAAGTAACAACGAATTAACAAACAAAAAAATGACACTGTTGGAAATAGCAACCTCCCAAGCCTCTCACTATTTGATTTATTAATGTATATATTTGCTAATGTGTATTCTATGTGTATGTTGATTTGCCAGTTTGTACCTCTTTGGTGTGGGAGGGGCTATAGACATGTGATTGTACTGAGCATGCCTAGACTCAGGACTCCATTTTGTATTCAGTCTTGCATCTGATCGCAGTGGAGGTGGATGCATGTATATGTTTGATCTTCAATGAAAGCAAGTGTATGTGTCCAGACCTCAGTGGAAGTGGATGCATGTTGCTGTTTAGAGACTTCAATGGATACAATATGATAATGGACTTCTGTGAGTACAACTATACACAAAGTCTATGTTATGTGTTATTTTTCAAAGAAGACTTTGTTGTTTTTTTATCTCTGAGTGCATATTTTAACTAAGAGGTTTCAAGGGAGTGTATACTTTTTGAGACAACTGCAAAGAAACATCTTTAAAACTCTGCTAACCAAATATATTTTTGTAGTGGCATGTCTTTATCCGTGGTAATTTAAAGACATGGTTCTTCAGTTTAACAGCTGAGTTACCTATATGCCATTACATGAATGCTTGTGAATATCACTTGTTCAAAGAGTTGACTTCTAACAAGGTCATGCTTTTCTTGACTAGTGATTTTCAAAAGGTGGTCTTCACATATTCATGGAGAGTCACATTTGCCAAAAGGATATGTGTGTGCACATAGACTGTGTGCACTTGTTTTCCAATAGATAATGGAAGACACTCACTCATTTTATAAAAATACAAATATGTAATGTTGAGTCGACATCAGGATATTCGCTGTTACAACAAAATGTGGGGAATTACTCAGCTCGCATCAGTGGTGCATCACGGCATCTGGGAAAAAGGTTCACAACCTGTGAATGCTCATGTCATAATATTATTGAATATGATACTCCCCCCACCAAATGATTTATAGTTTCTCCAAGGGTGCAAGAATAAAAATATAATTTTAATTTCCTTTTTAAATTCTTTTCTGAACTTCCGCAATTGCACAAAGGCTATATTGTTTCAACCCTTTAATAAACTGTATCTGTTCATTTCAACTTTCTGCCTACTTTGATACTATTTTTGCATCCTTGTGTATCGTATAATACAATATATGAAGTTCATGCAAAGATATAGCAAGGCAAGTCTCAGAAGTCTTCACCTTTCAGCCATTCTGCAGAGACATTTCTGAAAGCATTTCCTCATCACCTGAAACTGGACAATTGAGCCAATTGGAGACTCATCAGCATCTCAACATGGATCTTCCAGAGCACCCGATCAGTTGTCCCAGACCAATCTGCCATCACCTCCTCCCCGCCAGAGGTGGTGATGTCAGCAGAGCCCCTGCCAATCAGGGCATGGATCCAAACCAGCCCCTCTTTTGGCCAATCAGGGAAGGGAGCGTGAGGTTTGAATAGCTGTCGAATATATAAAAACTCGTGTTGTAGCGGAACCTTTGTGCTACGGTCCTTGTTTGAGCGCAGTGGAGGAATTGGAGACGAACAACTGAAGAATTCCAAGAAAGCAGTTTTATTTCGCTAATGGCCACTAGGGTTCCCCCTCGCACAAAGTAAGTGCTTTTCCAGGGAGAACCCCCAGTGGCGGGCTGAGTAAATATTTATACACACTACAGGGTTCGGGTTATGCCCGCCCACAAGCAAATTCATTGGCTTAGAGTGGTGACGCTGCCTGACTTGGACCCAATCAGTGCTGACCAGCAGGCCGGCTGCACTTTTTCTGTGCCGTGCTCACAATCATTCAAAGCGCCTGCGTACGCATGCGCTGTTTGTTTATCTTTAGCTTTCATTTCTTCAGAAACACATGATTTCCCAGAAGTCACATGTTTCTGTGAGTTTATGCACCCGGGTCGCTAGCTGTCGCCATCTCTGCCCATATATGGTATTTCCTGGGGTTCTTTAACCTCCCGCCTCACTCCCCCATTTTCTTTTTGCGAAGCGCATGTACAAAAGCTAAAGCAAAGCATTATGGTTCCATCCAATCCCGCTTGGCTTGGAGTATGGCTATCTTTTTTTCAGGTAAAGATTGTGTGACACACCTAGTACACATTTGCATCATTATTGGAGTGCAGCACATAACTATGAGAACAATGAACAATCCTAAAATCCCTACCAACAATATGTTCTTCAACCATTCTATTGAGGGTAACCAGCTAGTCACCCAGGAGAAGGGAGACCAACCTTCTATCTCCTGGACATTATTGTAAATTAACTTTTGTAATGACTCGATGTCATCTTCAATAGTACTATTCAAGTTATGAAATTTCACTACACAACGCCCTCTAACCATGGCGCATAAACCCCCCCTGGCCGCCAGTAGGTAGTCAAGGGCCAACTTATGCTGTAGGGCCATCTGGCTGATTTCTTCTACTTCAGACTGGATTTCCCGGAAAATTTTACCAGTGGCATTTATGGACTTTTCAAGGCGGCAAGTCAGGCCTAGAACACTTCTACGATTTGCTTGAGCTACAATCCCTGGGTAAGCACCCAGGGTCAACAAGCCTGTGATCAGGCCTCCTCCTACACGGGAGGCTTCTGAACCTGACAGGGCCTTGTTAATAATGACCTCATCCGAGCATTCTGGTCCTAGAGGGCCTGTTTGCACAATGTCCCGTTTCAGGCGCTGATGCCTTTTGTGTAAGACCTGAACTGGGAATGTCAAATAACCCACACCGACACACTGGTAGTTGCCGGGGTGATAATTTGTGGCCCATTTATCAAAGAAAAACCATAGATTTGGATCCCTAATTTGCCATAACGGACAGAGGCTTTTACCTAGGCTCAGTTGGGTTAATTGTTGCAGTATGTTCATATAAGATTTTAGGCCCTCAATAGAATCATTCACACTAAATGTAGGATAATCTGGATACATGCTAGCCCACTCGGTTGCGGTTAGATTTAATCGTGAGACATAAGATGTATTAAATCGTCCATGTAGATAGAACCGGTCTCGACAGTGGGAGTAATTGCCTAATCGGGAAAAGAACGCCTGCCTAGTTCCCCAGTGTTTCCACTCAGAATTCCATATTCCCGATCCTCCACAACAGAAGCACAAACCCCTGGTGGAGGTATGGTATCTAAACCGTCGAAACCGAGTTTTATTTATTTTTTTCGGTATGCTAGAAAACACGGTAGGTGGACCCTCCTGAGCCTTGGACAATCCCTCCAACACAATCTGTGGTTCATCAATTAAATCGGGAAGAAATGAAAAATCTCCTATGGTGAGGGGGTGTTCATATATTAATGCTACCTCTTTCCCGTGCTGCTCAAACATATAATTGGCATGTTCTTTTATCCAATTCCCATGTGCTCTTTTTCCAAAAGAGAGAATAAAACTCAGCACAAATAATATACCAAACACAGTGCGCTTTCCTCCCCTCCCCATAACTTGTCTCCCACTTTTTCCTCTCAAAATGTCTAGCCACCATCTCCCGGAGAGCGCCTTTGTTGGGCCATGCTGCGACATACTTGACCACCGACGCTCCGTTGCACCCGAAGGGATCAGCTTCATGGCCTTGTTGACCCCTTAGGGAGTTGCCGGATGATCCTGAGTCTCAGGTCCTCACCAGGAACTCGCTCCGTCCGCCACTCCTCAGGTGCTAGTTTTACACGGGTGTAATGTATCCACGGCTTAATCTCCTTCACCTTCACTGCAGTGGGGGTAGACAGGAGCACAACATAGGGTCCTCGCCACTTGGGTCCCAATGGCTCAATCTTCCAATCCTTGACCAGAACCTCGTCACCTGGTGAAAAACAATGTAGAGGTGTGGTAGGGAATGGTGGGTTCAATTCAGAAATGTATTTTTCTAACTGCTGCATTTGTCTGCCCAAAGCCTGAACCTGGGCCAATGTCTGTTTCTCTCCTATGAGGTGTTGCTCAGCTCCTGTCTCTAAGGCTCCCTTCAAGTTCAAAGGGGGTCGTCCATAGAGTCTTTCAAAAGGGGAGAGTCCTGTCCGTTTGTGTGGTGTACATCTGATTCCTAATAATGCCATGGGCAAAACCACCGTCCACGGCAATCCTGTCTCTTGGCAAAGTTTCCCAAGCTGAGCCTTTAATGTCCTATTCATTCTTTCCACTTTTCCAGAAGATTGGGGTCTATATGCACAATGTAACTTCCATTTTATGCCCAAAATTCTACATAATCCTTGCACAGCCTGTTGAATATATGCGGGGCCATTATCTGATCCAATTTCTAAGGGTATGCCAAATCTGGGAATAACATCTTTCATTAGAGCTGTTGAAACCTCTACAGCCTTCTCAGTCCTTGTAGGGTAAGCCTCCACCCATCCTGTGTATGTGTCCACGAACACCAGTAAATATTTGTATCCTTTGTATGGGGGCATTTCTGTAAAGTCAGTGACTAAAGCTTCAAAGGGTACCCCACCCACATGTTGGACTCCTGGTGGCTTGAGGGGTCCTTCTCTGGGGTTATTTTTTATACATGTCCAGCATCTTCGGGCTGCTGCTGCCGTTAGGCTATGTAATCCATCGATATACAACTGTCGTCCCAGCAGATTTGCCAATGCCATTTTTCCTAAATGTGTGTTTTGGTGCATGTGTTGGATTAAGTGCCATGCCAAGTCCTTAGGGACGTAGACACGGGCGTCTGGCATCACTATGAGTTCTCCTGACCACTGACCCTTCTCCTTTAAGGCCCATTCTTCTTCCTCTGGTGTATATGTAATGTTATGTTCAGTTAATTCTACCTGTAGGGCCATTACCTGATGTTCAATATAGGGCAGCCTAGCTGCCTCTTTGGCTGCCAGATCAGCCTGCCTATTTCCTTGCACTACGGGATCGTCTCCACGTTGGTGCCCTTTACAATGCATCACAGCCACCTGCCTTGGCTTCCAAACCGCCTCCAGGAGATCCACAATCTCTCCAGCATGTTTCACGCACTTTCCTCCAGACGTGAGGAGCCCGCGCTCCTTGTACAGTGCTCCGTGTGCGTGGAGGGTAGTGAAGGCATATTTTGAGTCTGTGTAAACGTTAACCCACTTTCCGCTTGACAATTCCAACGCTCGGGTCAGGGCAATCAATTCGGCCTTCTGGGCAGAAGTTCCCGGGGGCAGTGACTCTGCTTCCAGCGTCTCTCCCCCCCCCCCCCCCGAACAACCGCATAACCTGAGTGTCTTTGATTATTTTCCATAAAGGAGCTTCCATCTGTGAACAGAGTGTCGTCCACCTTAGTTAGTGGCACATCCTTCAAATCCGGTCGACTGGAGAATACCTCATCCATCACCTGGGCACACTGATGGATCGTGGTGTCTCCTGGAGTCGGGAGCAAGGTGGCCGGATTCAGAGTGGAGCAAGTCTCCAGGGTCACCAGTGGGTTGTCACACAACAATCCCTCATATTTCATTAACCTCTCACTTGTGAGCCAGCGCGGTCCCTTAATGTCTAACAGTGCCTTAACGCTATGGGGCACCTTAACTGTCAGTGGCTGTCCTAGGGTCAATTTATTCGCTTCTTTGATTAAATCTACTGATGCTGCCACAGCCCTCAGGCAAGGTGGCAATCCACGAGCCACTGTGTCCAATTGCTTTGACAAGTAGGCAATCGGCCTTTGCCATGAACCTAGTGGTTGGGTCAATACTCCAACCGCTGTTCCTTCCCGCTCTGCAGCGAACAGAGTGAATGGTTTTTCCAAATCGGGCAGTCCTAATGCTGGAGATGACATCAATGCTTCTTTTAATGCCTTAAATGCCTGTTGACATTCTTCTGTCCACTCAAATGGATCTTCTCTTCCACCTCTCGTAGCCTGGTACAGCGGCTTAGCCAACACGGCGTAGTTGGGGATCCACTGTCTGCAATATCCTGCTGATCCCAAAAATTCCCGCACCTGTCGCCGGGTACTGGGAGTGGGGATGGCACAAACAACTTCCTTTCTTTCAGCTCCTAACATCTTCTTTCCTTCGGTCAGATGGAACCCCAAATATTTCACTGTGGGACAGCACAACTGGGCCTTTTTCTTTGACACTTTGTAACCCTTTTCTTCCAATGTCTTGAGTAATCTCAAAGTATGCTCTCTAGTGCCCCCTAGTGTCCGGCAAGCGATAAGCAGATCATCTACGTACTGAAGCCAAATTCCTTCTTCTTTAGGTATTACAAAATCCTGTAAGTCTTTGGCCAGGGCTTGACCAAAAATGGTCGGGCTGTCCCGGAACCCCTGAGGAAGGCGTGTCCAAACATACTGGGTCCTTTGCCCTGACTGCTGAGATTCCCACTGGAAAGCAAAGATCGGTTGGGATACAGGGGCCAATCGAATGCAAAAGAATGCATCCTTTAAATCCAATACAGTAAACCATTTGGCAAATGCTGGTACTAGACTCATCATGATGTATGGATTTGGCACTACCGGGGTTAGGGGAACGGTGACTTGATTTACAGCCCGCAAATCTTGAACTGGGCGATATTCTCCTTGTCCTCCAGGTTTCTTGACTGGGAGCAGGGGCGTGTTCCACGGGGAACTGCATGGTATCAATATCCCATGCTGCAGAAGTCGCTCTAGATGCTTTCTGATCCCCTGCACCGCCTCTCGACTGACGGGATACTGTGGCTTACATATGGGTCCCATTCCTCTTTTCACTTCCACCACCACCGGTGGAACATATTTAGCTAATCCTGGAGGATTATCTTCTGCCCACACTAAAGGAGTCTCATGCCATGGCCATTGTATTTCTTCAGTAAAAATCCTAACTTGAAACAGTCTCCATTCCTCTTCCATGGGAAATGATAGTTCCATTTGTCCATTCTTCATGAACTGGAGTTGTGCTTGTAATTTTGATAAAATGTCCCTTCCCAATAAAGGGACTGGGCAGTCTGGGAGATATAACATCTTATGCTTGACCTGATGTCCGGCCAGATTGCAGGTGCGTTCCTTAAGGAAGGGGCACTTCTGGGTCTTCCCAGACACCCCTATTACTTTCGTAGTTTCCCGAGTTGGTGGACTAATTTTTGTATTTACTACTGATTTTTCGGCACCTGTGTCCACCAAAAAGTCCAATTGTTGGTCCCCGATTTCAAGTGTGACCATCGGCTCCCCGGGGTCCAACAAAACAAGAGCCTGGCTTCCTCATTCCTCTCCTCCATCCATATCTTCCCATTCTTCTTCCATCACAGCTGCTGCAGCTATCACCTCTCTTGCAGGAAAAGGTACGTAGTTCCCACGTCCTCTTCCCCTTCCTGGGTTTCTTCCTCTCTCAGGCCTTCCTCTTTCTCTCGGTCCTTCCTGACTTCCTTCTCTTCCTTCTGGGCATTCACCTTTCCAGTGTCCAAACTTCTTACATTTAGCACATTGGTCTCGACCTAACCTCCGAGGGGGCCCTCTTCTTCCTCCTTGTCCCCCTCTGGCATATCCTCCTCTTCCTCTCTGTCCACTTGCACTTTGTTCCATCATGGTAACTAATGCTTGGTATTCCTGCTTCTTCTTCCTGTCCTTCTTCTCTTCTTCTACCTGGTCCCTTGCCATATAAACTTGATCTGCGAGTGCCAACAATTCATTCATAGTCTTTCCTAGAAATCCTGGTTGCTTTTGAATCTTTCTCCGGATGTCAGGAGCCGCTTGACTGATAAAAGACTGTTGAATCGCCCTCCTACCGTTTTCATCCTCCAAATTATACGGGCTATACTTTCTATATGCTGCCTCCAGCCTTTCCAAAAAGGCTGTTGGTGACTCAGATTTTTCCTGTACCACTCCCTGAATTTTTACAATGTTGACGGGTCGCGGCGGGCCCCTCTTTACCGCTTCTACCAATATACGCTGGAATCCTTTCAGTCTCTGCAAATGTCCTTCTTCTGCGGTGTCCCATTGGGGATCTATTTCCACAGGAAACCTCTGTGCTCCCCACTCGGCTGCATCACCATCTTGTGGGGCCCCCACCTGGGCTATGGCTACCCCATTATTCAACACTGCTCTTCTCTCTTCTGATGTGAACAACATATTCAACAATTGTCTGCAATCTTGCCAGGTGGGATTATGGGTTGCCATAATCCCTTCCAATAGCCTAGCCATAGCTTGGGGTTCTTCACTATAAGGTGGAGTATTATTTTTCCAGTTCAAAATGTCACTACTACTGAAAGGCACTACCTGGTATGCTTGAACTATCTCATTCCTGTTGTTTATCACAGGCACCGTTCTCAAGGGCATCTGGAGGGCCGGGCCAGTCGGTGAATCACCAGGCCACACCGGAGCTCCATGTCTCCGAGTTTGTGCCGGAGAAGCATCACTGGGCATCCGTTGTGACTTCTTCTTTTCCTTTGTTTCCTCCTGATATTTTTCTAGGCTAGGATAGTGTTTCTTGGCTGCTTCGGTTGACTCTGGAGAGTAGGGTGGGGGTCTCGTTCCTAGTGTAGGTGCACCGGGGGCTGTTCCCTGGGGTGGGGGGGGGGGCGGTGGCAAGGGTGGCGGCAATAATTCCTGTTGTCTAGCCTGTACACTCAACTGTAAATCTGGGTAGTCCTCCTCATTGGATTGGAAAACTTCCTTCTTTTTCCCTTCCTTCTTCACCACCATACATTTGCCATTCCTGCACTGTCGAACCCAACCTGGATCTTCTCTAACTACCCGTTCCCAAGTAGCAATATAGACCCACTGGTTCGGATGATTCACAGCACAATATTCTTCCACTGTTCGGATCAGTTTCAGATCCCACGTTCCTTCTACTTGCCAACCTAACCCAAACTCTGGCCATTCTCCCTGACACAAATTCCTCAGTCTATAATCTCTCAGGTCCCTTGGATTCCCTGCTACGGCTCTGATAGCAAAAGAGCCAAAATTATCTAAGATGCATTGTAAGGGAGTGGAGCTCTTTGAATTTTTCCCTCCCATCCTGCCTAATAGAGGGGACTGTCCTGGCCTGGGCACCCGGCCACTCAACGGCATGCGTCAGGAAACACAAGACAGAGCCCCTTTCTACCTCCCTGGGAACTTTTTTGTGTCCCTCCCAGCGCTGGTGTTCCCTTAATGTCTCATGCAACCACTATACTTGCCAGATTTCTGTAGACGTCGGACCAACCTTCGCCCCTGGGCTTTTTCCCTGGATCCTCTTCCTCCTGGCTGGTTTCTATGGAACCTCGCTGGTGTTGCAGCTCCCACCGTCAGTCGGCGTTGGCATCAGAGGCAAGCACCGCAGCCGGTCTTGTAATATTCAGGGGCCCCTTCTCGTCTCACGGTAGTTGCCTCAGGCCCCCACCGCTGAGTTGAGGCCGTCCCGCCAACGGGATCCGTCTCCAATCTCCTGGCCCGTCTTATAGGAAATCACGTCGGGGTCACCAGAAAATGTAGCGGAACCTTTGTGCTACGGTCCTTGTTTGAGCGCAGTGGAGGAATTGGAGACGAACAACTGAAGAATTCCAAGAAAGCAGTTTTATTTCGCTAATGGCCACTAGGGTTCCCCCTCGCACAAAGTAAGTGCTTTTCCAGGGAGAACCCCCAGTGGCGGGCTGAGTAAATATTTATACACACTACAGGGTTCGGGTTATGCCCGCCCACAAGCAAATTCATTGGCTTAGAGTGGTGACGCTGCCTGACTTGGACCCAATCAGTGCTGACCAGCAGGCCGGCCGCACTTTTTCTGTGCCGTGCTCACAATCATTCAAAGCGCCTGCGTACGCATGCGCTGTTTGTTTATCTTTAGCTTTCATTTCTTCAGAAACACATGATTTCCCAGAAGTCACATGTTTCTGTGAGTTTATGCACCCGGGTCGCTAGCTGTCGCCATCTCTGCCCATATATGGTATTTCCTGGGGTTCTTTAACCTCCCGCCTCAGTGTCTCTATATTCATGTTATGCTTGTACCTTTGAAAGCATCCGCTTGTACTTGCATCCTTTGTGGCCAGATTGACTAAGCCTCTGTGGCTTGTCTTCACCCTAGTGAGTGATTACTCTGTCCTGGTCTATTACAATTTAGTCTGAACATTTGCTATGCTCAGATCCTCTTATCCATGGCCCTAGCTCTAAATTTGACTACAATTATACAGGCCGCAAAGGATCTGCCCCTTTCTTTTTATTATTGGTCTTTAATTGGTAATCTTCCTTCTTCTGTCCCTTTGAGAGAAATTAGAAGCTTTAACTATACCGGGAAATGGAGAAAATTAAGGGTCTCCCCCTCACCCCATCACTCTTTCGACGTCAGAGTTTTGTTTTCTCAATTTCTGTGCACTTACGCCCCTTCTACACTGTCCTTGTATCCCAGGATCTATCCCAAAGTATCTGCTTTGAACTGGATTGTATGAATCTCCACTGCCAGATAATCTGGCAGCCCTCTTTGGCAGAGAAGACTAAAGACCTTATTATTTACATCATTTTTACCCCGCCTTTCTCACCTGGAAGGACTCAGGGAGGCTTACAACAGTCGGCAAGTTACATTGCCCAAAGTACATTCAATAAAACGACATATCAATAAACAATAAAAAGTACCACATCAATTAAAACTCTAATTAGACTCTATTAAACCATGAATTATAAAATTTAAAATGCATGTATAGTTAAATTTGTCCACTAATACCTTCGTGTGCACCTTGATTTACGTCATATCAACCTCAGATGTTACTTCTCGAACGCTTGAGTACATAGCCATGTCTTCACGGCTTTCCTGAAACCTAGGAGAGTCAGAGCTTGTCAAACACTACTGGGGAGGGCATTCCACAGCCGGGGAGTGTAATGAAGTATGAATTTTTGGTTTACAGATGTTATGTTTAATTGTATGTTTGTGTTTTAAAAGGGTGAGTATTGCAGTTAATGCTTCTCTGCACTCAGAGGCTGGTTGCCATGGAGAAGTAGGCGGAGCTAACTGCCATTTTGATGAAGAAGTGCAGAGTTTAAAAAAGGAATTCAGTCTGTGCTCTGATGAGGCACAGGGAAGTTTGATCCTAAGTTGAGGGGATCAAGGGAGACTCAATTGTTCATTTGAGTCAGATTAAAATAAGTTTGGTGACTTATTTTATGTATTCTGTGTCCTAGTAAGGAACAGAGAATCTGTGATTGTATATCACAGTGGTGACTACGATTTAAAAGTGGCAAAGGATGAAGTTCTGACTACTTTAAGTTAAGGAAGTGACGCTATAGGGAGTTTGACTCATCTTATTCTAATATTGTAACTGTTAATGAAAGTGTCTCTAAGTGAGAATTGTAACCACTAAGCTCTATGCATGAATAAACTTGTTATTGTTCCTCCAACATCTAAGACTCGATCGCATATACTATAAACTAAGTTACACTACCATCTAAGTGAAGAAGAAGAAAGAAAGAAAAAGTAAAAGGTCTCCTCTCTGAGTCTTTGGTGGCTGCATCTTACAATTTGGTGGCAGCAGTAGTTAATTAGCTCCCTTTACAATTTGGTGGCAGCGGTGGGATCTAAATATTCCCCCCTGCCTGAAAGAATCTTAGAAGTTATTAATAGCTTCTTTACAGGGAGCCACCACCGAGAAGGCCCTGTCCCTTGTTCCCACCAGCCGCATCTGCGAGGCAGGTGGGACCGAGAGCAGGACCTCTCCAGATGATCTTAACAACCTAGTAGGTTCACAAGAGGAGATACATTCGGACAATTAGTTTGGGCCAGAACGGTTTAGGGCTTTATAGGTCAAGACCATCACTTTGAATTGGGCTCGGTAGCATATTGGCAGCCAGTGGAGCTGGTTTAGCAGGGGGGTGGTACACTCCCTGTATGCCGCTCCAGTTATTAATATGGCTAAAACTCCCATGATTCCATAGGACTGAGCCATAACTGTTAAAGTGGTGTCAAAGTGGAGTATTTATTTATTTATTTATTTGCCTTATTTCTACCCCGCCTTTCTCTACCCTGAAGGAGATTCAAGGTGGCTTACATATGGCAACCATTAGATGCCTTAAAAACCATACAGAAAATGACTTAAAATCAATTAAAATTTAAAATTAATACATAAACATTTAAAGCATTTAAGAACAATTACATTCAGTATTAAAATTGCAAAATCTGAAAATCATGGTCCGAGACCGTTCCGTCTTCGAATTGTACATAATTCCAGGTCTATTAATGCACTGTACCAATTACTGAAAGCCTGATCCCAGAGCTACGTTTTTACTTTCCTTCTAAAGGCTAGCAGGGAGGGGGCTGATCTGATGTCGCTGGGGAGGGAGTTCCAGCGCCAAGGGGCCACCACTGAGAAGGCCCTGTCTCTCGTCCCGGCCAGCTGTGCTTGCAAATCAGGCGGGACCGAGAGCAGGGCCTCCCCAGATGATCTTAATCTCTGAGGGGGTTCATAGGGGAAGATACGTTTGAACAAGTAAACTGGGCCGGAATCATTTAGGGCTTTATACGCCAAAGCCAGCACTTTGAATTGTGCTCGGTAGCAGAATGGCAGCTGGTGTAGAAAGGGACTTGTGTGCTCCCTGTACGCCACTCTGGTGAGCAACCTGGCTGCTACCCGTTGGACCAGCTGGAGCTTCCAAACAGTTTTCAAAGGCAACCCCATGTAGAGCACGTAGCATAATTCATTCAGGATGTAACAAGAGCATGGACCACCGTGGCCACGTTAGGCTTCCCAAGGTACAGGCGCAAGTGGCACACAAGTTTTAATTGTGCAAAAGCTCCCCTAGCCACCGCTGAGGCCTGGGGTTTAAGGCTCAACAATGAATCTACAGTTTCTACAGAACTAATCTAAATTAGTTCTTCAATTTTGATGCAGCCAAAAAAAAGCTTGGGATAACCAGGCAGGGGGCCCTTCTACACTGTAAAGGTAAAGGTTTCCCCTAACGTTAAGTCCAGTCATGATTGACTCTGGGGGTTGGTGCTCATCTCCATTTCTAAGCCAAAGAGCCGGCGTTGTCCATAGACACCTCCAGGTCATGTGGCCGGCATGACTGTATGGAGCGCCGCTACCTTCCCGCCAGAGTACCTATTGATCTACTCACATTGGCATGTTTCCGAACTGCTAGGTTGGCAGAAGCTGGAGATAACAGCAGCCACTCCCGCCACTCCCGGGGTTTGAACTTGGAACCTTTTGGTCTGCAAGTTCAGCAGCTCAGTGCTTTAACACACTTTGCTACCGGGGCTCCTTGCCATATAATACAGATTATCAAAAATTCACATTATCCTCTATGAACTGGATTATATGAGTCTACACTGCCATTTAATCCAGTTCAAACCAGATAACCTGGATTTTATTTGGCAGTGTAGAAAGTGCCTGGTTTGCAGAGGGACTATGACCATCACTCATTTCTGAGGAAATTACATTAAACAAGGGGCTCAACTCTTATTTAGTAACTCACTAGGCTCTTTCAAATTCCACAAATATGTTATTCTATCTTGAGATGAGAGGTTTTTGGTTCTACCTGTGTGTCTTTTGTACCAGGCTCCAGCTAGATCTGGGATGTTCAGATTTTATTCAAGGAAGGTAGACAAAGCCTGGATCTATACTGCCCTATATCCTAGGATCCAGTCCCAGATTATCTGCTTTGAAGTGGATTATATGAGTCTAGACTGCAGATAATCTGAAGTATGTAGATAATCTGGGATCAGATCCTGGAATTTTTTTTCCATGTCAGGAGTGACTTGAGAAACTGCAAGTTGTTTCTGGTGTGAGAGAATTGGCTAAGGATGTTGCCCAGGGGATGCCCGGATGTTTTCATGTTTTTACATCAATAAAAAGCAGTGAAGATTTAACCTAAGCCTTACCATAACATATTGTTATAGTGTTATGATCCTGCTATAGTTGAATCCAAATGGACTTGGAAGGCTATGTGGCTGGCAAATACCACGAGACCTCCATCTCTCTCTCTCTCTCTCTCTCTCTCTCTCTCTCTCTCTCTCTCTCTCTCTCTCTCTCTCTCTCTCTCTCTCCTCCTCCCCCCCCCCCTTCCACACAACCATATAACCCAGAATATCAAGGCAGGAAATCCCACAATATCTGCTTTGAATTGGAATATACGGCAGTGTGGACTCAGATAACCCCGTTCAAAGCAGATATTGTGGGATTTTCTGCCTTGATATTCTGGGTTATATGGCTGTGTGGAAGGGCCCTCTCTCTCAAGATGAGTGAAGACTGTCTGGGTGCTCCTCCCAGTCCAGCTGCTGCTTTCAAGCACTCTCCTGAAGGATCGACCTCTCTCTCGCTCTCTGTTTCTCTCTCTGGACCACACACCGACAGTGTACAGTAGCCAGGCGCAGCTGGGAGCACATCTGTTCTCTCTTTGCCTTATGCAAACACACAGGGCCACGTGCAGCCGCCACCGCCCTTGCCTCTCTAACCCCACCGTCACAGCATCAGCTGGAAAGAAATTGGGGAAATCTGTCCAACAACCCCGTATGTTGCCTTAAGACATGATAACTTATGGCTAAAATGTATGTAACGGGTGCCTGGCTGTCCCAATTCCTCATTCCACCTGAGGCAGGCTGCCTTCTTGGCTGAAATGTGGCTCAGGTTTGCTTAGGGCTGCTGCCTTCAATCTGGTGTCCATCAAATGTTCCATCAGACCACAGGCCAATGGCCAGAATGAAAGGGGTGGTCAACTCCCTTCTCTACTCTTAAAATCTGGAAGGTTCCAAGTTAAGGGGAATTAATATTTACCTAGGGCTCCTGGTGGCGGCGCAGTGTGTTAAAAGCGCTAAGCTGCTAAACTTGCAGACCAAAAGGTTCCAGGTTCAAATCCCAGGAGTGGAATGAGTGCCCGCTGTTAGCCCCAGCTCCTGCCAACCTAGCAGTTTGAAAACATGCCAATGTGAGTAGATCAATAGGTACCGCTCCAGCGGGAAGGTAATGGCACTCCGTGCAGTCATGCCGGCCACATGACCTTGGAGGTGTCTACGGACAACGCCGGCTCTTCGGCTTAGAAATGGAGATGAGCACCAACCCCCAGAGTCGGTCACGACTTGACTTAACGTCAGGGGAAAACCTTTACCAAATATTTACCTTTGATTTCAATGCTGCCTTACTCTTTGATTTAAATGCCAGCAAGGGACCCCCAAGGTGGTGCCTGATCATAATAAATAATAACATACATTTGCAACAAAGTTTAAAACAATAAAATCAATGCATAAAACTGGGTTGCTGTGAGTTTCCCTGACTGCATGGCCATGTTCTAGAAGCATTCTCTCCTGACGTTTCTCTCACATCTATGGCAGGCATCCTCAGAGATTGTGAGGTCTGTGGAAAGTAGGCCACTGAGGTTTATATATCCGTGGTATGTCCATGGTGGGAGAAAGAAATCTTGTCTGTTGGAGGAAAATGTGAATGTTTCAATTGGGCACCTTGATTAAGATGGAATAGCTTTGCAGCTTCAAAGCCTGGCGGCTTCCTGCTTGGGGGAATCCTTTATTGGGAGGTGTTAGCTGGCCCTGATTGTTTCCATACAAAAAGTTTTGAAAATAATAAGAGTAATAATAACAATACACATTTGCAGTGAAGCTTTAAACAATAAAATCAATTCATAAAACATACCAAAAGTTTTAAAAGATAAACAAAACATTCCAATGAATTTATTTTTATTGAGAACTAGCTTGGGGACCCGACGATGCCCGGTTCATTTGAGAATGGTATTATTTGTCTTTTAATGTTATGTTTTCTGTTTGGAGTGGGTGAACTACAATTCCCAGAATTGTGGCTGAATTCTCCCCAAATCCTGCCAGTATTATAAGTTGGCCATTTTGGGCCTGTGTACCAGGTGTGCTGCAGTACTCTCTGGATGGGGGTGAACTACTGCAACTTCCAGATTCCCGGGGCAATTGCCCCAAAATATCTATCAGTATCCCCAGCAGGTAACATTCAGTCTGTGTGCCAAGTTTGGTCTAGAATTGTCATTGGCTATATTCAGTGGTCTTTGGATGGAGGTGAACTACAACTCCCAAAATCAAGGCCCCTTCCCACAAATACCTGCAGTATGTTCAGTAGGTCATGTTTATCTGGCTGCAGGTAAACTCCCTTTTTCCCAAACTTGTCCAATATGTTGTATTGGTTATGGGGGCTCTGTGTGCCAAGTGTGATGCTCATTCATTGCAGGTGAACTATAAATCCCAGTACCTACTACTCCTCAACTTCCAGTTCAGTTCCCCTCAAAACCCACCAGTAGTCAAATCTGGGCATATCGGGTCTGCATGGCATGTTTGGCCGAGAGCCATCATTATTTGGGTTTATAGTGTTCTGGGTGTAGGTGAACTACAACTCCTCTATATTCCCCAGTAGGAGTGACAGTGCTCTGACTTGATGCAGGGTGAACTACAACTTCCACCATGTGGAGTCAGTTCCTAAACTCCTGCAGTAAGTTTAGCTGCAGCTCAGTTCTGCTCTGTTTGCTATGCAGAGAGATTGGAAAGGAAAGGGCAGTGGGCGGGGCCATGCAAATTCCACAGCAATGGAGAACCCTGGGATGCCTGCCTGTGGTGAAAGAAAAAGCAAAATCTAGGATGAAATGGTCCCCAAACGAAAGCATTCCTTGGGTGGTGGGCCGTAGTGTTTGGGAAGGACACTGGCAGGGGCTGGGCTGCATGTTCATGGCGCTCGCTGTGACCACAATGTCAGTGGAAAAGAGTGACTTGCTAGATTGACCCTGGGAATTATAGCCTGTTTGTGGAGGCTGGAGGCTGTCTGTGTGAGCAGACATCTGTGCCACATACACACATACAGGTTTTTGCTTTTATTATGGATTTAGATAGATTTAGATTTAGATTAGATGTCAGCAGCCACTGTGGTCCCTTCTACCCTACCATATACATATCGGCTTTGAACTGGATTATGAGTCTACACTGCCATATAATCCAGTTCAAAGCAGATAATATGGATTTTACATGGCAGTGAAAAGAGGGCCTCATATAATCCAGTTCAAAGCAGATCATCTGAATTATCTAATTTGATAATTTAGATTATATGTTAGTGTAGATTCAGCATGAGTCAAAGCAGATAATCAGTCTAAAGTGGATAATCTGGATATTATATGGCAGATTGGGCATAAAAAAAGCTTTTATGCTCATCACTGTTTAATGGGAAAACATTTTGTGAAAAAGTTTAGAAAAAGACTGATTTTACTCTAAAACTTATCTTCACACACTTTTCCCCTTCTAAGGGCCCTTCCACACAGCCATTTAACCCAGAACATCAAGGCAGAAAATCCCACAATATCTGCTTTGATCTGGGTTATCTCAGTCCACACTGCCATATAATCCAGTTCAAAGCAGAAAATGTGGGATTTTATTCAGCTGTGTGGAAGGGGCCTCAGATCATCTTTGGCATAGAAAACCTACCATCTCTGCATCGTTAAAAATAAAAGGCTGTAACTCCACCTCCTGGCCATGCACAAGATTTTCTTACTGAGTGGTGGCAACTGAACAGATTTCCAAGGGAAAGCTCATAGGTTCAGATTAACCTTTGAACACAGATGAGGAACTCTCCTGTCTGAGGGCCCTTCCACACAGTCCTATATCCCAGAATATGAAGGCAGAAAATCCCACGATATCTGAGTATGGACTCAGATAACCCAGTTTAAAGCAGATATTGTGGGATTTTCTGCCTTGATATTCTAGGATATAGGGCTGTGTGGAAGGGCCCTGAAACTCTGGAAGGATACAGCCCATCAGTATAGCCAACACTTTTCCCCTTCTAAGTCCCTTATACACTGCCATATATAATACAGATTATCTGCTTTGAACTGAGTTGGTAGTGTAGATTCATATAACCCAGTTCAAAGCAAATAATGTGGATTATCTGATTTGATAATCTGGATTACAAGACAGTGTAGAAGGGGCCTGAATCAAATGGATTAACCCTCTGATTTGTTGCCTCCTGTTGGGGTTAAGTTTCTTCAAGTCATTCCCGACCCATGGCAGCCCTAAAGCTGGGATTTATAGTTTGGTGAGGAACTCGTATACTTTATTACAGACAGCTCAAGAACTCCATGATTCCATAGCACTGAGCCATGGTAGTTGAAGTGGTATTAAACTGCATTATTCCCACAGTATAGATGTATCCTTGGATTGTTTTTAGACTGCTTTCAAATTTAAAGCAATGGACCTCAACCTGTGGATCCCGGATGTTTTGACCTTCAACTCCCAGAAATCCTAACAGCTAACAAACTGGAAGTTGTAGGTCAAAACACTTGGGGAATCAGAGGTTGAGAACCACTGTTTTAAAGGGTATTTTAATGTGTTCTAAAATATGTTGATATCGAACACGTAACCCCCGCACTCACATTGCTCTGACACACTGCTGATCTCTGGCAGGAGTTCCACAGGCTCATATAGAAACCTTGGTTTTTCCCTTTTTAAAGAGACTTCAGCCTCACCGATACATTGTTTCCTTTCTTAGGGTAGCAAAAACCTCAGGCAGTCTCTCTCCATTGAGACTCCATTGTCTCTCGTTACACATTAGCTCAGAGTAATAAATTGTATCCAATTCGCTTTCACTTCCTCGCCTGCAAAAGCAGCACTTCTGCAGGAAGGTCTCTAAAAGGTCAAGGTTTCCCCTGACGTTAAGTCCAGTCATGTCTGACTCTGGGGGTTGGTGCTCATCTCCATTTCTAAGTCGAAGAGCCAGCATTGTCCGTAGACACCTCCAAGGTCATGTGGCCGGCATGACTGCATGGAGCGCAGTTACCTTCCCGACGGAAGTACATATTGATCTACTCACATTGGCATGTTTTCGAACTGCTAGGTTGACAGGAGCTGGAGGTCTCTATAACCAAAAAATCCATAAGGAACCCCTTTCCGAGCCGCGGATCCCAGCCGGCTTGGCTGAGGTGGCCCAGAATTGCCTCAGGAGCAAGGAAATATAGTTCTTTCAATCACAGATACCGAAACCCATCGGGCCGGACCAAATTCATTTTACTCCTGACCATTTCTTAACTAAACTGCCATCTCAGTTTTTGCTGCAGTGGCCCCGATTCACCTCCACACACATTAATTGGTTTTTTTTATGAATGGGTTTTGCCTTTTTATGAGTGAGCATAGGCAATGCGATCTAAAATGTCTTTTCTATGTCTTTTTTATGAACATTTGGCTATCAGAGACCCCTTTTCCCCTCTCCTGCATGAAGCCCCATGTATTCTTTGTGCCTTCTAGTCTTAAACCACTCTTGCCTCTTGCCTGCCTGGCTGATGGGGAATCTCTGGGATTTCCCCTTTTTCCCCTTATGGAAAACGCAAAAGGAGACTGAAGTCCTTTTAGAAGCCCATAGGACTGACTGTGTTTGTTTCCCCAACCCATGAGATGCTGGGCCTCATGATTCTCCCCACAAGTGGGTCCCATATGTGTCTCCTATCATTTTTATTATTATTATTATTATTATTATTATTATTATTATTATTATTAATCTTTATTATTTCCTATGATATCTTACCCTTTATGAACACGGCATTGTGACCCTGACAGAAACTCTGACCAGCACACCACTCTAGCCAGGCACTAGCAGGATGCCTAAGGCTATGTATTACTAATATGGGCTACCAGAAATCACCCTCTGAAGAAGAAACAATGGACTTTCTTTCTGGATCTCGGAGGGCACAGGTGCCAGGCCATCTAGGAAGGAAGGAACCTTTGGACATTCTAAATCACTCATCATAAAAGACTCATTCTCCTGCTAGAGAGACAAGAAGTCAACAGTGATCAGACAAAAGCCACCTCCTTCCTTGGACTCTGAATTATACATAATCCCATCAAGATCTCCGCTGCTTCTGTTCTTTTCAAAATGGACTGGCACGCATGTGTCAGAATCTCATCCATGAGAAATGTTAAATCAATCAATAAATCCATAGCCAGGTCCGGTTTGAGAGCCCAAAGGCTTTTGCCAGATCACTTGAACAAAGGACTCGCCATAGAGTCACTCATAATCCCATCATCAACATATGTTTGCCTTTGTTTTTTCCTGTTACCGTGCCGCCATTTCCCCCATTGGCTGCCCAGGGAGTGACGTCACAAGCGGGGCTCGCACTCCCATTGGATGAGACACGCGAGCTTCCCAGACCGTCCCTCCTGCCTCCTGACATCAAGGGCTCCCCTGACCAATCAGCGAGGAGTCTGCTGGGTGGGCGAGAGCTGGAAATTCAAAAGGAAAAAGTATACAATGTGCACTTTTCTATGTAAGGCCATGCCATTTCTTCTTGCAACTTACTGCTGCCGTCATCCTGCTCCAGCTGGACAGAATAAAACATTGGTGATCTCTGCTTCAAACCTTGGTGAGCCTTTTATTGCGAATACGGAAATCTTTATTTGTTGCTTCTCGCAAGCTTGTCAGGTGCCGCTGAATCATCTCTTTGGGGCTGGCATGGGTCTCATCTCCCAGGGAGACCCCCAAATCTTTGATCTCTTTTGAGATAGCTTGCAGATGGGATTAAACATAAAATGTATGTATGTTTCATATAGAAGTTCCTTATATAAATAATGTTGCCTATGAAACAATGTTTGTATATATACATTTTATAGTGGCAGAAGCCACTTGCCTGGTAGCTGACCTGAAGGTTGGGTTGCTGACCTGAAGGTTGCCAGTTTAAATTTGCGAGATGGGGTGAGCTCCTATCTGTCAACTCTGGCTTGCAGGGACATGAGAGAAGCCTCCCAGCAGGATGGTAACACATCTGGGCATCCCCTGGGTAATGACTCTGTAGATGGCCAATTTTCTCACACCAGAAGTGACTTTTATATACTGAATCAGTAGGAAGCAAAAGTGTCGCTATCTCAGGCCCCATGTATAATGCTGCTTGTAGCTGCATTTATATAGTCAGTGTAAACTCATAAAATGCAGTTCAATGCAGTTAAACTGCATTATATGAGTCTACACTAACGATATAATGCAGCTTCAAACTGCATTATATGGCAGTGTGGACAGGACTTCAGACACCCATGAGGGCAATTTTGAAATTCCTGATAAAAGATGCTCAACCCACACCATAAATAAAAAAGAGAAATAAAAAATGTGGTATATAAATTCTCCAAATAAATAAATCAGTCAAAAAGTAAATTGGCAGGTGAGAGGAACATTTATTCAATTTTAATGGTGTTTCAAAAATAACTGTACTTCACTCGCAGAAATATATCTATTATTCATTGTTTGTAAAGTCTTTGCAGTAGTTTGCATATTGTTAACTGATGCTTTTTCACCTTAAAAAAATGAAAGGTTATTTTGAGGCTTATAATATACAGCAAATAATCAACAAGTATTTTTTTCAGGACAGATCTGTCCAGTTTGGTTGGCCTTTTCTCATAAAACGTGATTGCCAGGCCACAACCCGGAGTTTCTGCCCAGGCTTTTGTTCCAAGACACAGGCTTACATTTCTGGAAGATATGCATTCAGAATCCAGTTCCACAAAAGGTATAGTCATGGAGAAGTATTTTGTGTATTTGGCGAGAAAAGCAGTGGTTTCATCCGTTTTAGAAACACATCCGCTAAATGCACTACCTACCTACATGTGCCACTGGAATGAACTCTTACCTTTCCATTTCTCTCCAATATATAATTAGATTCTGGGAGTCGTTGCCACAGGATGCGGTGATGATCAATTTCCCTTGGAAACAAGAATACTAGACAAGATTGACCTTTGGTTGCTCTTACAAGGTAGTTGTTATGTTCTCTTTTACGGTGATTCCAAACAACCACTCCCCATGTCCTATGCTGTCTTTCTTCAGTCTGATGCCTTTTCCAAGGTTTTAAGCAACACTTCCCCACAATCTTCAACAATTGGACATACTTTTCAAAAATCACAGGCCCCTTCCACACAGCTGTATAAAAATCCACATTGAACTGGATTATCTGGCGGTGTGGACTCAGATAATCCCGTTCAAAGCAGATATTGTGGATTATCTGCATTGATATTCTGGGTTATATGGCTGTGTAGAAGGGCCCATCAAATCAGGAACACCTCAAAGGCTGCATTTATACTGCAGAATGAATGTGGTTTGACACTATAACTGCCATATGGACTTGTGGGAGTTGTAATTTTGAGTCTTCTCTGCCAAAGAACGTTGGTGCCTCATCAATCTATAAATGCCATGATTCCATAACACATAGCCATGGCAGTTAAAGTGATGTCAAATTTAATTCATTCTATAATAATAATAATAATAATAATAATAATAATAATAATAATAATAATAATTTATTTATATACCGCCCTATCTCCCAGATGGGACTCAGGGCGGTTTCCAATCATAAAAACCACACATACATTACATAACAACATAATAACACATTATTAAGCAAGGTAAAACAATACAATTATATAGCAATAAATAACACTTACACAACCTGATCAAGGGGACGGGAACCATAGAGTGTAGTCTTATCCAGAGTGTCTTCAAGGCCCTCCTCTACACTGTCAAATAATCCAGATTATCAAATCAGAAAATCTAAATTTTATATGGCAGTGTAGAAGGGGCCACTGTGAACTAGGAGGGATACACAAATGGCTGTTTTGGGAGGTAAGGGTGCAGAAACAAAGCTGCAGACATGTGAGAGTGTATAAATGTGGTCTGTTATCCATAAAACTCATTTATTTAGAATGTATAGAAATATAAATGCGCACAGCAAATATAAGTGTACTACATTCTACTCTCAAACGCTTCAATTTAAAGAGTGATGTACTTAATATTCTTTCTGCTCTGTGAGTCTCGGATACAGTATAGTGTTTGAAAAGACTGCCATTTTTTATTAAAATCTTTAAAAAGCGATTCACTGTTTTGTTTGTTTCACTGTGTACATTGCTTTTCTATTTACTTTCTGAAACTTTTCTGGAGAGAAGAAAAACATCAGCTTAATCAAATAATCACACAAGACATTGTAAATTCCTGTCCCAATGCTCCCAACTATGCTTTTTAAAAAATAACTTTATGAACAAATTAGAATTTTACTCTTCCTCACCGTATTACTCTACTGCTGCATTGCCTTTAAGAACTAGCCAACTATAGGTAACAACTTTTTAATGGCTATCCTTTTTACTCGGTTGAAACTGTGTTGTAGAGTTGAGATTAATCTGCTGTGATTGTTATGTATTTTATATTGTTGTGGTTTATATTGTGTATTTTATATTGCTGTATTTTATTGTATGTTGTTCGGCTTGGCCCCATGTGAGCTGCCCCAAGTCCCCTCGGGGAGATGGGGCGGGATATAAAAATAAAGTTGTTATTATAACACTGTTTGGATGTTGCTGATTTTGTGACCAACGTGGAAAGACCACAGAAAGCTGAAGCACAGGGATAATAAACTCATTTTTAGACTAGAGAGAGAGCAAATCTGTTGTACTAGAGCCTTGAAACACCTATTCACCACAAACCACACTCTGTCCAGGTAATCCAGTAGGTGAAAGTTAATAATAATAATAATAATAATAATAATAATAATAATAATAATAATAATAATAACAACAACAATAACAACAACAACAACAACAACAACAATTTTAAAAAAAACTTTATTTGTATTCCACTCTATCTCCCCAAGGGGACTCAGGGCGGATTCCAACATACAATGGCAAATATTCAATGCCTCCGTAAGCAAACAAATACTGACATAAAATCCCAAAGAACCCCCACATATAAAAATAACATTAAAACCTAACATCAAATTAAAGCCAAACATCAGTAAATTAAACTACATGTAGTCAAACAAAAATATATAATAACATAAAATCCAAACAAATATCCACATTAATTTACAACAGCCAACTAGAGTTCACATTGTGGGTTGGTTATGAAGTCAAACTATGACCATTAGGCTGCCGTGGACTAGGAAGGTCTTTAAAGGTTATGACCAGCATTTTCAAAGTTTAAGAAAAGAATAAAAATAAGAAAATTCACATAGGAGAGTCAAAGGTCAAACAGTTATTTCCAAGATAGACAAAATTACAAAATCCTTTCAGATATGGTCTCAAGAGTCAATCCCCAGATATATCCATAAACATGATAACGTGAATCCAAGACAGGCAACCTTTGCTACACATGAAACTGGAACCAGGAACAAAATTAAAATATGAATACATGAGAAACATGCACCTTTCAATGCTTGTGTTTCCCAGCAGGCATGGAAAACATCTACCTTCCTTCTCTCCCCTCTGTGTGGACTCCTCCAGAGCACCTGCTTTTCTGAAAAGCTTGCCATAGCTGATCAGCTGTCAAATGGCGATATAGGTGGCTCAGGGAAGCACAAGTGGAAAACAAATACAGTAGAGTTCCAGTTAACCAAGTTCCGGTTATCCGGAACTCGGGACTCCTTGCAGCTCCGCGCCCTCTTCTGCATGGAGCCTGCCTTTCTGTCCGCCACCTCAGAGCAGCTGGTAGGAGCCTTTGAGCTCCTCAAAGGTGAGCAAGGAAGGCGTGGGGAGAAGAAATCTTCCATTGGAACTTCCTCCGGAGCCTGCCTCCCTCCCTCAAGGCACCTTCCCCGCAGCCTGGCCAAGCCCCCGGCTTGGATAATAGCCCCCCCCCCTATTATCCGTCAGTTTCAGTTATCCGAGATTAGGCCTGTCCGTTTAACTCAGATAACCAGAACTCTACTGTACAACTCTCTCAAATTCTGTCTTTTATGCTTTGTAACAGAGCTTGAATTAAAAATCGAGGGGAGACAGAGATCCAAGGGGAGTTTTTTAATATCCCTCCATTACACACTGGACTGTATATACGTACATGTGAATATCTCAATTTAAATATAAACAGATTTGCATGTGCACATATGAAGTCTAGCGCATAGCGAAGGGAATTTTTTTAAAAAACTTCCATCGGATCTCTTTCTTCCGCCCATTCTTAATTCAAGCCTTGTTTAAGATTATAAACTGTAAAATAAAGTTTATCAGAGAGTTATCCCATGAACCACCTGTGTCTGTTTGACAGCCCGATCAGCTGTTCCAGGCTTTTAAAAAGTGTGCATGTGTTGGGGCAGTCTACACAGAGGGGAAGGAAGGAAAGCATATGTTTTGCATGACTGCAGGGATATACAGTCATGCAAAGGTGCACATTTTTCAGCCAGAGTCGAATTATGCGCACCTATTTAACACATGCTTTTAATCTCTTAACCCGATCCCTCCCACACTTTGGCTAAACGTCATTTAGTCACCCGCCTCTTTAACCCGGTTACTTCCAGGTTTCACAGCATGTGTAGAAAGGCCCTCAGAGGCCATAATCAAAATTCTTACACAAATTAAGTGTTAGTTCTTAAGAGATTTACTGAATCAATATAAATTTAATGAAATATTTCAATTGATTCAATAGGTCTGTTCTAGGTGGGATTGAAAGCAGGAGTTAGGCCAATGTACTTAATGCAGAGGTGTTTAATCTGTGGTCTGTAGACCCTCTAGAGAGCTTTGGGTGGTCTTTGGGAGCGGTTGCAAGCTGGACTTATTTTCGCCTTAGATCTACTTCCTATTAAATTATAAACTGTTTTTTTGCACAGCTTTCATCAGATTCCCAAAGTGGTTTGTGCCCCCTCCCCCCCAAAAAAACCCACACACTGCTATAGGGTACTTGGGGAAAGTTATGAATTGAATTCAATTTTTCATGATATTCTTTTGTAAATGAATGTACTAACACACATCTCTCAGTGCCTTGTTTCTGGGAGGAAGCCATAAGCATCAAATGCTGGTCTTCCTTTTCCTTTTTGAATCATATCCAAATAAATGTGCTCAACTTGAACTATTCATTTTTCAAAAATGCACAAAATTGTGCTTTATGGTCAGTGGGAAACATTAATCAAGAAAAGTGCACACATTAGGAAAATTACAAACTCAAATATGCATGAATTTCCACGCAAGAATAAAAATGAAGTCTCGATCAAATAGGAAACAATGAGCAGGGGAAGAGAGGAGAAATGAAGGCAGGGGCTGAGAAAAATGTCACATTTTGGACAGTGATTAATACATCCTTGGGCCAATGGTTGAAACTACCAAATAGCATCTAAAATGCCCACTTCTTGTCATATAACCTCAGTGTGGCACTCTTTGCACCTTGGCTGTCAATATTTTTTACCTCTACCACATCTGCCCACAGTCACTTGCTACATGTCAGACCTCCAAAACATTTGAGGCCCCATATACACTGCCATATAATCCATCATGAACTGCATTATAATGGTCATGGTCAGTGTAGAATCATATAATGCAAATTGACTCACATGGAATTGGATTATATGAGCCTACACTGCCATATAATCCAATTCACTGCAGTTAATTGACATTTTGCAACTGGATTATAAAGCAGTGTGGACGGGACCTAACATGCTACAAGTTTCAACATCAGAGTCACAGATTCATAGAGTTGGAAAATTTATACCTAAGCCCCTGTTGTGTAGGATTATTATTATTATGATGATTACTACTACAGTATTATTATTACTAATATGGTACAGTAGAGTCTCACTTATCCAACACTCGCTTATCCAACGTTCTGGATTATTCAACACATTTTTGTAGTCAATGTTTTCAATACATTGTGATATTTTGGTGCTAAATTCGTAAATACAGTAATTAGTACATAGCATTACTGCGTATTGAACTACTTTTTTGTCAAATTTGTTGTATAACATGATGTTTTGATGCTTAATTTGTAAAATCATAACCTAATTTGATGTTTAATAGGCTTTTCCTTAATCCCTCCTTATTATCCAACATATTCGCTTATCCAACGTTCTGCCGGCTCGTTTATGTTGGATAAGTGAGACTCTACTGTATTATTGTTGTTGTTGTTGTTGTTGTTGTTGTTGTTATTTGATATACATCAATATTAGTACACAGCAAATATGATCACTATGCTGGCTTTTGTATTGGATCACATGTCGGACATTTCCCAGTGTCTAGGACTATGTGATGTATCAGCGAATAATGCATTCAGTTCCGACCCCGCTTTATCTTTCCCAAAGGAGATTCAAAGCAGAATACGTAATCAATCAGTTAATGAGGCATGTATTCCTAATGCCACATGCTATGAATATGGAAAAACATACACGCTAGGAGAAACCCCAGTGGTTTGCTTTTGCCTGAGCTTGCTGGGAAGGGCTAGATACAGATATATTATTTCTTTTCCTTCCTTCTGATGTAAGTGAAGTTAGTTTGTAGCAATTGAAGTGAGCTAATGACAAAGGAGGGAAGTGTAAGGAGGAGAGAGTCACAGGGGCCTTTGAAAAGCCGCTGAAAAAGTGGGAAGACAAGGGATCATTTGAGGCCATCCCTGCCAAATTGAGAAAATGGCAGGGTGTGGAAATCTCAGGTCTGCATCTCAGTTTCAGACAGACACATTATCTGCTTTGAACTGGATTATTTGAATCTACACTGCCATATAACCCAGTTAAAAGCAGATAATCTGGATTTTAATGGCAGTGTAGAAGGGGCCTCAGTCTAAGAGTAGGGGCAGTCCTTAGGAGATGGATCCCAAGTGGTTGTGATCCATTAGATTCCAATATAAAAGATGGACGTTAGTTGTTGGTGAAGCGAGATGGGTGCTAATGCCCTTGGTCAGTGGGCTGCAATGTGTCCAGAGATGCCACAGTGATTTGCCCCCCACCCTCACCCCACATCCTTGGCTGGGGTTTCAAAGGCCTCCTCCAAAGTCAAGCTTGTGGTGCTGGGTGGCTCCATAGGGGCTGAGCCATGCCAAGCGGAGCTTACCGCAGGCCGGCTCTTCACAGAGCCTTGGGCTCCAGCCAGCCTTTTGATCTCTGGGAGTTTCAGTTTGGGGCTTTTTTGGTTTCTGGAAGATTAAAAAAAAAAAAGAGAGAGAGAGAGGCCTTCAGTTCATCAGCATCTCTTTCTGCCAGTACAAACACAGAAGGGGAGAGGAAGGGGGATGGAGTGGGGTGGGAGCAAATGCTAGGCAGCAGGGAGACACATGCAAATAGTTACACAGTCCTTATGAAGAGTTTTCTAGTAATAGGATTCTCCAAGGAAATGCCATGTTGCCAAGGATGGTATCCCTTTGTCCAGTTCTTCTCTTCTTTTTCCATTATGTCATTATGGCATTATGATGTTATACATTGCAGCAGCTGCTGCCAGTGATGTCAGCCAAAGTAATGCCTGGCACAGTTATGCCATCATAATGGCATAGAATGGATATATATTCTGGCAATAGTGAAGAATGTATGTGCTTGTTTGTGCATATACACAAGCTTTGAGCATACCTTTTAGAGGAAAGCGATATATACATTAGAAATGATAGGGAACAGTGTAATTTTTTAAAATGTTGAAATTTAATACAAGGGTGAATTTCCATATAAGATATCAAAAGAAGCTTACATTACTGATAGGCAACGATTATAGTGGTATACTGTATATCTCTATCTATCTAGTAAAGTAAAGGTAAAGGTTTTCCCCTGACGTTAAGTCCAGTCGTGACCGGCTCTGGGGGTTGGTGCTCATCTCCATTTCTAAGCCAAAGAGCCGGCGTTGTCCATAGACACCTCCAAGGTCATGTGGCCGGTATGACTGCATGGAGTGCCGTGTGCCGTTACCTTCCCGCCAGAGCGGTACCTATTGATCTACTCACATTTGCATGTTTTTGAACTGCTAGGTTGGCAGGAGCTGGGGCTAACAGCGGGAGCTCATTCCGCTCCTGGGATTTGAACTTGGCACCTTTTGGTCCGCAAGTTCAGCAGCTCAGTGCTTTAACACACCGAGCCACCAGGGGGCCCTTATATCTATCTATACACATAATAAAAGTGACAGCTATATTTGCCACTGAGCAGGAGACACCAATGGCCCTCCCTCCACCAACATGCAGGTTATAGTGAGTGCCATGAACATGTAGCCCAAACCCTGCCAGTGTCCTCCACAAACACCATTCTGCCCTCTACCCAAGTGAAGGCTTTCATGCAGGGACAATTTCATCCTAGAGGTTCTGTTTTTCCTCCAGAATGGACATCCCAGGGTTCCTTAATTTGCATGACCCCACCCACTGGCTCTACCTTAACCCTTTCCTACCCTTTCCTAAGGCACACAGCAAACAGAGGAATTGATCAGCAACTGAACAAGAGGTTTGGGGAGAATTCACCATGATTTACAAGAGTTGTACTTGACCTACATCCAGAGAACATTGTTAATCCAAACAATGATGGAACTTGCCATGCTTGTTGGGACTTGCAGTACCTTCCCCGATACTGTGACCGCCACTGACAATGGACTGGGACCAAACTTGGCACAGAGAAGCCCCATGAACAACTTAACATACTGCAGGAATTAGTGGGATGGACCTTGATTTTGGGAGTTATAGTTTACCTATATTCAGAAAACACTGAACTCAGCTGATGTTGGACCTGGACCAAACTTTTCACACAGACCCAACATGGCCAACTGTGCATGCAGGCCTGCTTTGGGGGTGACTGACCTTGGATCTGGGAGTTGTACTTCACCCTTATCCAGACAGCACTGAGCCCAGCCAATGATGGATCTGGACTAAACTTCAGTGATATTACCTAACATCCCAAAACAAACAATGCTTTCTTCTAATAACGTGGGCACCACTGGGTCCCCAAGCTAGTCTATATATAATTATGGAATGCTTTATACACGGTTTATACATACAGTATTTAATTCAAACCATTTTAGCAAATATTAAAAGGATTGAAGTGCAATTTAAATCCCCACTTCCACCTGATATGTGGTAAAATTCTCTACAACACTTGGTAAAGTAGCAGAGCTGCAAAATAAATACAGCAGTGTGTTTTTCATAATGGATCAGCAGCAGCTCCAATGCAGCCTAAAGAGAAAAATAGCTCATCAAGGTCTATAGTTAATAATATTCCATTTCTACTCATAAATTTGTTTAAAATACTTTCCAGCATCATGCCCAAATTTGGTTCAGGGAAGAGACGTCATCATTGACTTGGGACCTCATCCTATGTGGGACAGAAAGTAGAGGGAGTCGTCTTCTTATCATAGCATTTTGTGCCTTTCCGTTTTTAAGAAAAATAGATAATTTATTCACCAACATCATGTTAGGATTTTGTGTTAGAGAAAACTCCCAAAATACAGCAGAGCATCCAAAATACAAGAACAGGATACTTATAGTTGAGCATTCAGCTCACAGCAAGCAGAGCGTGAAAGTGCCATGTGCCTGTAAAGAATTTAGAGCTTAAGAAAGCAAACATACAGAGTTCAGTCTTGAAGATTACAAAGGGTTTATTTACAATAAAAATAATAACTCAATTTCTTAATAGTAAATAACTGGGTCTGTGCTCTCTTCTAGGATTCAAAGGAGAGAGAAAAAAAATCTCCAAGCACACATCTCTGCTGACACACAAGCAGAGAGATGTCTCAATACACATAGCACACACCAAGATGTAAAAGTAGAAGTCAAAGACAAAAGGCATACACCTGCAAAGTATCCATTCTATACAACCAATCAGAATGAGAGCAGAAACAGAGAGAAGAGAAATAGATATATTCAGGAGTCAGGAGGGAAGGGATTTCCCTCAGCCTATTCTAAGCTAACTAACTACTCCTCATTGAGGACTGCAGACGGTCAGTGTGGGGTTGAATTTTAACACATCAGATGTGATGAACTCTTGTCTATTTTTAGACAAATCTTCAGTGTACTGAGATGTTCAGATGTTTGTTTACCCTCAGATCAAGCTATGTTTCTCCCTTTGACCGGATGGCTTCGCTCTTTGACTGCTTCAGTGTTAGCCCTGTCTACATAAATGCTCCAAATATATCTTTTGATTGACAGCTCTGTAGTGTTCATACTCAGATCAGCTTCAACAGATTTTATAGCTTGATCTGGAATTTCCAGTGAGTTTTTTATTGCACTGTTTCTGGCTGGATTCATATTGGAGATCGCATTGGGAAGGGGGACTTTTCTGAATTGGCTTCAAGCTGGATTTTAGTGCCTATGTAGAAGGGTCCTGAAATACAGGCCACAACACCTGGTATTCATGGTGGTCACATACCCAAGTATGGACCAGGGCTGACCCTGCTTATTTTCCAAAGTTTCCAAAAGTTTCCATGGAATCATGTCCTTTTAGGGCATTTAAGTCCCGTTAAGAACGTAAGACTTTTATTTATTTATAAAACGTCTATGGCACCATTCATTTCCAAATATCAGCACATGAAACGCAGTAATGCCCAAAACATTACAGCAATTTTTTTTTATAAAAAACCTATGCCTGATTCATTAACAAAGCTTCTCCACTTGTGTGCTCCTTACATTTCAGCTGCCCCATCTACCCTGCCATATAATGCAATTTCAAAATACAGTTTTAACTTCATTGAACTGGATTATTTGAATCTACACTGCCATATAATCCACTAATCCTGTTCAATGCAGAAACTACATTATATGACAGTATGGATAGGGCATGGGTTGCAAGTTAATCCATGAGAAGTTTTCACACACAATCCAGCGTCAGAGATAGTGCCTGTACATAGATTTTTTTTTAAGTCTCTACTGATAATGCATTAATTTGCAACTGGTAAGAGGAAATTAAGTTAAAAAGCCAAATGTAAAAATACCTAAAAATCTGCAAACATGAACTAACCTGTGTCACACCTCTCTTTCCCTTTAGTTCACCCTGCAGTTTTCTCTTAAACTAAATAAAGTTTAGTTTCCTCCACTGAGTGATGGAGAAGGAGGAGGGAAGTTCAAGGCTGCTTGCCCAATTTGTGTGGATGATGGTTCGGAATTACTTTCTGGGAGGTCGTTCCTTAATAGGACCATTTGGTGTGTTTGATGGCATATAGACTCTGCCACTAACCACACTTGCCTGAATGGCTGTTGTGGGTGGCAGTAGGGTTTTTGGGGGGTGGCGTGCGGGGAGGCTTGTGCCCAAAGTCCAAGGCAGCTGCCTGTGAAGTGGTTCACCTTGTTGAATACTTCTCGGTTCATTCCTTAGCTTTTTGTGGTAGCTACTTGGGCAAAGAGGGAGGAGGTGGCCCTGCCATCTATTTCTGATGGATATGTATGTGCATCTCAGGCTATGCCCTCACATGGCTTAATGCGTATCTATTTATTAGCAAAGCAAGCTTTCATCAGTAATTTGAATCAAAGGCAGATTCCTTTGATTAGTTACTGGGAGGGGGCAATTTTAGCTAGAGGGGCTGAGAGCTAAGGGCAGAGAAGTACCGCTTTTCTTGTTTTCTGAGGTTATTTTTAACATTATTTCTCTGAGGCCGCATGATAATGAAACCATCATGACTGATTCGACTATTGGGCAGCGTCTGGCAGATTTTGAGCATCATAAAAGGGTTGGAAATTGTTAGTTATTTGCATGGTTGTGCTTTTTAATTATTGTATTTTTACTAGCAGTGTTGGGCAGATCTAAAACATTAGACCTGCCACATATACACGAATTGTGAGTGGACACTATGAATCAACTTTGAAAGATAACCAATTTTTAATTAAAGGCTGGATTTACACTGCCATATAGTGCAATAAAACTGCATTGTATACATCTACACCAGTGGTTCCCAACCTTTTTTTGACCAGGGACCACTTTGACCAGGGGCCACTCTACAACATTAATACAAAGGGGTTACGAGTCAGTTTTTGGTCACCTTTAGATTCAGTTTGGTTATTTTATTTATTATTTATTTATTTACATCACTTTTACCCCGCCTTTCTCCCTGAGGGGACTCAAAGCGGCTTACAATAAATAGGCAAAAATTAAATGCCTAAAAACAATGTTAAAAACAACAATTCATATAAAACAATCTACAAAACAACCATTCATATAAAACAGATACCATTGCAAAATAAAATCACATTATATAAAATTTTAAGCATGTCCAAGATTATTTGGGGTGCTGATTCAGAAAATTGCATTGGATAACCCACATCAGCTTTAGTTTCTGATACAGAACATATGCCATTCAGTAGTCGCCATCTACTTGCCCACAGAAAACCATATTTAATAATCTAGATGTGATGTGGTCTATCCAATGCAATTTTCTTAATCAGCTTCCCAAGCAACCCCAGGAACAGGCCTAAAAAATGAAGACACCAAGGTGCCCCCCGCTTCCAGGCGCCACATGGAACAGCTCTGCTCAGGGGGAGGGAGGAGGAGGAGAAGCAGCAGTCAGGAGGCTTGTTGTTGAGCCTCTCATGGGTAGTCAGCCTATCTCCTCCGACATCCCTGTTGCCTCGGCACCATAAGAGAGTTTCGCAAGACCAGTTACTCTCGTTGCAACGGTGTAATAATTATGAGGCCATGGACCATATTTTAGTTCTTGGGGGGACCACCTGTGGTCCATGGACCACAGGTTGGGAACTACTGGTCTACACTGACCATATAATTCAGTTTCATATATTTAACAGTATAGGTCCAGCTAAAAAGCACCTCTTCAAACACAAGCAGCCAAACTATTTCTTGATGTAGACAAGAGAAACAATTTATTGGGAAACACAAGGGTTTTTTTTAAAGTTTGGAGTATAGTGATTTCATACAACATTCAGCACAAGTGTAGATTAACATTAGTCTAGTTACAATGTTATCACAGGGAGGAAAAGACAACGGTTTGGTCATACAGGCTGGATCTACACTGCCATGTAATCTAGTTTCAGGATGCAGATTAACTGCTTTGAACTGGACTATATGAGTCTACACTGCCATACAATCCAGTGTAGCCGCGATGTGCTTCTCACAAGAGCCATGACAGGTGCCGATGACTGCTGGACGGACCACAGGTTAATCCGATCCACGATGGCTATCAAGATCGTCCCCAAATGCAGACTCCAAGGAAGAAAAGCAAGGCGCAAAATGAACACCCAAGCCCTTCAGGAGCCCTCCAAACGAGCCCTTCTCCAAACAACACTCAAGGATCATCTACCCACAGAACACCCCGAAAATCTTGAGGAACATTGGAGCAAACTGAAGACCTCCATCATCACAGCCTGCGAAGAAACCATTGGATACCAAACTAAGAAACATCAAGACTGGTTTGATGATAATGACAAAGAGATCCAACAGCTAATTGATAACAAAAGGAAAGCCTTCCAAACATGGCAGAGAGACACCAACTGTGCTGCCAAGAAAAAGATCTATGCCAGTGCAAAAGCTGAGGTCCAAAGAAGGACCAGAGAACTCAAGAACATCTGGTGGACAAAGAAGGCTGAAGAAATCCAACACCTTGCAGATACCCATGACGCTCAGGGATTTTTCAAAGCCACAAAAATCATCTATGGACCAAGAAACCATGGCATACAGCCTCTACGCTCATCAGATGGAACCAAAATTCTGAAGGACAAAACATCAATTGCACTACGTTGGAAAGAGCACTACCAGAACCTGCTGAATCGCAGCTCCAATGTGACCGAAGAGACCCTCTCACAAATCCCGCAACAACAAACCAGGGATGAGCTTGCAGCACTGCCTAGTTTGGAAGAAGTCAGCAATGCCATCAGCCAACAAAAAAACAACAAAGCCAGCGGACCTGATGGGATTCCTGCTGAAATCTTCAAAGAGGGTGGTCCTGAGCTGATACAACAACTCCACCAGCTCATTGAAAAGGTGTGGATGTCTGAGAAAATCCCAGCTGACTTCAAGGATGCCACCATCATCACCCTTTTCAAGAAAGGGGACAGAACAGACTGCGGGAACTATCGTGGTATCTCCCTTCTAACCTCCGCCGGGAAAATCCTCGCAAGAATCCTTGCAAACCGCCTTCTCCCTGTCTCAGAAGACACCCTCCCAGAATCCTAGAATGGCTTCCGCCCCTCCAGAGGAACAGTGGACATGATTTTCACTGCACGACAGCTCCAAGAAAAATGCAGGGAACAAAACCAACCTCTGTACATGGCATTCATTGACCTTGCAAAGGCATTCGACACAGTGAATCGCAGTGCTCTCTGGACCATTCTTCAAAAAATCGGGTGCCCTGACAAATTTGTGAACATCCTGCGGCTCCTCCATGATGACATGATGGCAACAGTCTTGGACAGCAACGGCTCCCAAAGTGACCCATTTAAGGTGGAATCAGGTGTCAAGCAGGAGTGTGTTATTGCCCCCACCTTATTTTCCATCTTCATCGCTATGATACTTCACCTTGTTGATGGGAAGCTTCCCACCGGAGTGGAAATCATCTATCGGACAGATGGCAAGCTATTTAACCTCAGCAGACTGAGAGCCAAAACCAAGGTCACCACAACATCTGTTATAGAACTCCAATATGCTGATGACAACGTAGTCTGTGCGCATTCAGAAGAAGACCTACAAGCCACTCTCAACACCTTCGCAGAAGCATACGAGAAGCTCGGCCTCTCACTGAACATCGAGAAAACCAAAGTGCTCTTCCAACAGGTACCAGCTAATCCCTCTGCAAAGCCAGGAATACAGCTTAACGGTGTAACATTAGAAAACGTTGACCATTTCCGCTACCTTGGCAGCCACCTCTCCACAAAAGTCAACATCGACACCAAAATACAACACCGCCTGAGCTCTGCGAGTGAAGCATTTTTCCGTATGAAGCAGAGAGTGTTTGATGACCGGGACATCCGTAGAGATACCAAAGTCCTTGTTTACAAAGCCATTGTCCTCCCAACCCTGCTCTACGCCTGCGAAACGTGGACTGTATACAGGCGTCACACCAAACTCCTGGAGCATTTCCATCAGCGTTGCCTCAGGAAAATCCTGCAAATCTCTAGGGAAGACAGGCGGACAAATGTCAGCGTGCTTGAGGAAGCAAAGACCACCAGCATTGAAGCGATGCTCCTACGCCATCAACTCCGCTGGACTGGCCACGTTGTCCAAATGCCCGATCACAGTCTCCCAAAGCAGTTACTCTACTCCGAACTCAAGAATGGGAAACGGAATGTTGGTGGGCAGGAAAAGAGATTTAAAGATGGGCTCAAAGCCAACCTTAAAAACTGTGGCATAGACACTGAGAACTGGGAAGCCCTGGCCCTTGAGCGCTCTAATTGGAGGTCAGCTATGACCAGCAGTGCTGCGGAATTCGAAGAGGCACGAACGAAGGGCTTAAGGGAGAAACATGCCAAGAGGAAGGAGCGTCAAGCTAACCCCGACCGGGACCGTCTTCCACCTGGAAACCAATGTCCTCACTGCGGGAGAATATGCGGGTCAAGAATCGGTCTCTTCAGCCACGTGAGAACACACACCCAAGATGGAAGACAATCGTCCTCGAGCTACGAGGGATCGCCTAAGTAAGTACAATCCAGTTCAATGCAGTTAATTTAGATTCTGAAACTGCATTATTCGGCAGTGTAGATGGGGGTCTATGTTAACACAAATCCCAGCACATCCCCTTTCTCTCGTTCTTTTTCTAAAAGGGAGACATCGGAGTTGTACAATAAGATGGAGTCACTTTGGCTCTAAAGCAAAAAGGTCTTCTTAACTCTGTATCCCATAGGACAGAGTTCTATATTAAAGTCTGTGTTGCTTCTCTAAAACTAAATTAGTTAGGCACTATACCTGATAGTTTAAACTGTGTTAAGAAAATCTATTTTCCAGGACATCTATGTGGGGCTGGATCTAAGATGCCATATAATTCAGTTCAAAGCAGATTGTCTGGATTTTATATGGCAGTGTCAATCCAGTCTGGTATGTCATTTTCTCCTCTGCTTCAGATAGCAAAATGGCTTGGTCTCATAACTATAGCATGATGTTCTAAGTACTCTAAGTGTCATAGCAAATCCTTTGGAATTTGTTGTTTAGTCAGAGACACCAGAGTAAGAGCTCCCTGACAGACATTTCTAAAGAATGCTGCGGCCTCTGGAATTGGGATTTTGGGAGGTTGTTTAGTTTTTTAATGTAATTTTAATTATATTTTAATTGTATTTGAACTTTTACACATGACACAAATATTTAATCATTTTTAATTATTTTTTTCTATTCATATTTACATGTATTTGCCTTGTTTCTAAATTCTATTGTATTGTGTCATTAGGTGTTAGCTGCCTTGAGACCCTATGGGGAAAAAGGCAGGATAAACATAAAGTCAATAATACTAATACTAATAAATAATGAAGAATCCTTACACTGCCAATCCCAGGATTCCAAAGGAGGGAGCCATGACAATTTAAAGTGGACTCAAAGTATTGTAACTGGGCAGTGTGGAAAAGCCCTTGGATCATTTCTGTTATAGACAGTAATACCAATAATTATATAAAAAGTGTGTTATTTACTTAACAAAAATGTTGTTGCATATGGTACATGGGGAAACTGCTGTGATTTTTTCTAAGTGTACACCATTATTACTAGAGTTAGTCTTTATATGTTCAGAAAAATTGGATCCTAAAGTAAACAGCAATAATGGATACTCATGTGAGAGAAACATCCAACATTTGAATGCCAGAATGAATATTGAAGCAAAAATTAATAACATTAATTGTCAAATAATTCCAGAGCAATTTGGTGGAAAGGAGATGGATCTGGTTTGACAAGAAGAAAACAGAGTTGTGTCCAGACCACCCACATATTGAGGTTTTGGTCAAGATATATTATGGCCTCATTTGCAGATTTGAGTGGGTGGGCAGAGACTGTCATTAAGCTTCCTGTCTTTTTCTACAATTTCTTTCATCTTTTTATTTCAAGGAAAAACATAAAACCTGTTCCAAGAAGTGCCCATGGACTTGGAATACACTCCATAGTCTTTCAGAGTAGAACATTCAATGTGTTGGCACCCATTTTTTGGAGAGCATTCCCTTTGCTCTCAGGCATCCGCCAACAATAGGTATACTTAGGCATATGTTGAAAACTTAGCAATTAGTCTGGTCTACCACATGTAGTATTATATGTACAGATTATATGTACACACATACTCCAATTAACAAAATAAGTGTGCTTCTGGGTTTTACTTAAAAGAAGCTTTGGTGCCAGAGGTAAGCGGGTTCTACACTTGTCATCAGTTGCCCCAAGAAGACTGTGGAACGACTTGCCAGAAGAGATCCCACAGCTAAATCAGCTATCAGAATTTAAGACACAACTCAGGATCTATCTCTTCTGGCAGGCCTACCCAGTCAATTTTAAACTGCGAATTTGAACCTGCATTTCACTGGTGCATTTTTATTCTGCATTTTACTTGTGTGTATTTGTTTAATAATAATAATAATAATAATAATAATAATAATAATAATAATAATAATAAACATTTTATTTCTATTCCGCTCCATCTCTCCGTGGGGATTCAGAGTGGATTACTACATAGATAGGCAAACATTCAATGCCTTTAATACAGTGGGAATAACAATGGCATACAAATACACAGAACAAAGGTAAAGGCTTCCCCTTTCATCTCCGGCCTTCTGGACGCGGTGCTCAACTCTGGCCATGCGGAGGTACTCTTGTTCCAAGCTGAGGAGCCTGTTGTCCGTAGGCACCTCCGGGCCGTGTTGCTGGCATGACTGCATGGGTGCTTTTATTACCTTCCCGACAAAGCAGTATCTATTGATCTACTCACATTTTCATGTTTTCAAACTGCTAGGTTGGCAGGAGCTAGGGCTGACAGTGGGAGCTCAACCCGACCTGCAGCTTCAAACTGCCAACCTTTAGGTCAGCAGATTCAACAATTCAACAGTTTATCCCATTGCGCCACCGTGGCCCACTGTATTTTAATAGTTCTTTGTTCTACTTTGCTGTTTTAACTATGTTGTAACTCACCTCGAGCCACAAAGAGAGGTGGCTAATAAATTATTATTGCTATAATAATAAATAATAATAAAAAACTTTATTTGTATTCCACACTATCTCCCCAAGGGGACTCAGGGCGGATTCCAACATACAATGGCAAACATTCAATGCCTCCATAAAACAAATACTGACATAAAATCCCAGAGAAACCCTGCATATGAAAATAACATTAAAACCTAACATCAAATTAAAGCCTAACATCAGTAAATTAAACCTAACATCAATAAATTAAACTACACCTAGTCAAACAAAATTATATAATAACATAAAATGTAAACAAACATCCACATTACTTTACAACAGCCAACTAGAGTTCACGAAACAGTGTGGGCTGGTTATGTATGTATTATTGCTATTATTATTAATATTATTACACTGACCATATAATACAGTTTAGAACTATATAATGCAGTTTGAGCAGCACTGATCTACATTATATAGTTCTGTAAAAGGTAAAGGTTTTCCCCTGATGTTAAGTCCAGTCGTGACCAACTCTGGGGGTTGGTGCTCATCTCCATTTCTAAGCCAAAGAGCTGGCGTTGTCCATAGACACCTCCAAGGTCATGTGGCCAGCATGACTGCATGGAGTGCCGTTACCTTCCCGCCTGAGCAGTATCTATTGATCTACTCACATCTGCATGTTTTCGAACTGCTAGGTTGGCAGGAGCTGGGGCTAAAAGCAGGCGTTCATTCCGCTCCCGGGATTTGAACCTGGGACCTTTTGGTCCGCAAGCTCAGCAGCTCAGCGCTTTAACGCATGGTGCCACCAGTTCTGTACTGGCTATATAATGCAGGTCAAACTACTGTACATTAATTTGGCAGTGCCACACAATCCAGTTTCTGAATCCATGTTATCTGCTTTGAACTGGATTATACGAGCCTGCACTGCCATATAAACCAAATTCAAAAATTGAATTATACGGCAGTGTAGATGAGGCCAGTGCAGAATCAGTCATAGAAATAACATGGAAGGCATAGGGATAGAGTCCAACATCACATTGCAATGGTTTAGTATTAATCTCTGGGCTGTACTATTTGTCTGTCTAGAAGACTGTATTGCCTCTAGAATTGTGGGGATTTTTTTTAGATCCCTTATCCATGATCAACAAAACACATGCTGTGCGTTCTCTTTTACGCCTTCCCTGCCCTGATGCACCAGTCCAACATTGGTGTATGTTTGTGTCCATACACCCGAGAACTCAATGCCAGGCCTGTGGTGCCTCTAATGTCTTTGAGGTGAAGGCGCCATCAAAATCGCCAGCTCCAATCGGGCCCTTCTCTCCCTCTCGCTTTCTCTCCAATGGGTCAGGAATGCAGGCTTTGTGGGCTCCTCCCCCTGGCCACAGCGTTTATTTAATATCCTGAAAAAATTTAAAATAACTTCTGCGGCTCTAGAAAAAAACAAAGATAAATATAATAAAAGTGAGACAAAAATATAACCTCGGGGCAGGACTGGAAGCTTTCCCAACCAAGGACTGGGAGCTAGGAGGGGCTTACATGGAAAAAAGGGAGCATGACACACAGGGGTGGACATGCAAGATGTGGTCTTGCAGGACTACATACCAAAGCTGTGGACAACACCACAAACTTCTAAGCATAAATGCACAAAAATTCTTCTGTATGGACACCCTTAACCTGACACTTAAGAAACACAGGCTCACACCTTAGTGACTATTTCAGTGTTACCGAAATAAGGTGCAGCTATACTGTAGAACAGTGGTTCTCAGCCTTCCTAATGCCACGACTCCTTAATACACTTCCTCATGTTGTGGTGACCTCAAACCCAACCAAAACATTGATTTTGTTGCTACTTCATAGCTGTAATATTGTTACTGTTATGAATCATTTTGTAAACATCTGATATGCAGGATGTATTTTCATTTACTGGACCAAATTCGGTACAAATACCCAATACGCTGAAATTTGAATACTGGTGGGATTGGGGGGGATTGATTTGGGATTTGTTATTTGGGAGTTATAGTTGCTGGGATTTATAGTTCACCTACAATCCCCCAGAGTTGGACACGACTGGACTTAATGTCAGGGGAAAACCTTTACCTTTATCTACAATAAGAGCATTCTGAACTCCACTGTTGTAACTCAGCCATGGCAGCCTGTATTACAGCAGGAGTTGGAGTCTGATTCAGAGTCTGATTCAGATTTTGGGCCCATCCAGAACTCGGAGCAAAGCCCAGTGCCTCTGCAGGTGCCTGAAGTAGTGGAGCCAGAGACTTCACTAATTGGCGAACATTCCGATCCTCAGCCAAGGTTGGTTTTGCTAGATGTTGTTGATACAGGGGAGGATGCTGCTTTTAATCGGAGAGAATCTCTTGCGAAGGAAAGGAGTCAAAGGGAGAGTGTAAGATGGAGTTGACGTTTGGCTCTGAGACGCACTAATGACTAACTTTCTGATATGAAATTCTGTGCGTCTCATTGACTTGTAACCTTGAAAACTCTTTAAAGGTGCTTCTCTCCCTGCTCTGGTTGCGGTGTCAACTTTGCTATTCTTGGAAGAAGAATCTGTGTTCCTGCCTCTTGCTCCTTGCCTTGCTCCCATGCCTGATTTCAGGATTTCCAGGCTGTGGTCGTGCTTCGTGACTCTCGAGTATACCTCGCCTTGTTAACCTCGAATCTGCAACTCCTTGCTTCTCTTGTGGATTACAGTGTCTTGTCCTTGTTCATTGTAACTTCTGGCTGACCCAGTTTGGACAGTGTTACGGACTACTCCAACTTCTTGGCGGAACTATCGAGTTCCCTTTGTGGATTAAAGTATTGAAAGACTTTACTGGACATGTGTTGAACACAGATTTTATACTATGGACTAATTCCTCTACTGACTTTTTATGCTATTTACTGGTTTCCAGAGTGCTCTCGCTACCTTGGGGTGTAACATCCACCAAAAATGAAACTAAACCAAACTTGGCACACAGAACTCCCATGACCAACAAAAAATACTGGAAGGGTTTGGTGGGCATTGACCTTGAGTTTTGGAGTTGTCGTTCACCTACATTCAGAGAGCACTGTGAACTCAAACAATGATGGATCCGGACCAAACTTGGCACAAATACTCAATATGCCCAAATTTGAACACTGGTGGAGTTTGGGGAAAATAGACCTTGACATTTGGGAGTTGTCGTTGCTGGGATTTATAGTTCACCTACAATCAAAGAGTCCCTTGAACCCCACCAATGATAGAACTGGGTGAAACTTCCCACACAGAACCCCCATGACCAACAGAAAATACTGGAGGGATTTGGGTTCCTAAGACCATAAGAAATATGTGTTTGATGGTCTTTGGTGACCCCTCTGAAACCCCTCTTGCACCCCCCCAGGGGTCCTGACCCCCAGGATGAGAAGGCCTGCTTTAGAATGAATGCAGTTTAAGCATGGGATTCTGCTGTGCCCTCCATCCATGAGGCCATGCCAACAGTGTGCCAGGGTCTTTCACTGGCTGAGTTGCCAGGCTCATCTCACCAGGATGTCTTTTAAATATTTGAAGGAAACACTGGTCCTTACCGTCGCTCAGGTTTCCCCTGTGATTGAATTATCTCGGTTATTCAGAAAGGGCAGCCTTTGCACGCATGAGCATCAACAAAACTGTGAGCATGTCTCCAACTCTGGCACTCCAGAATGTACCAATCTTATCACAACTATTGGCAGAAGACAGAGGAGGAATCCTCAGGGCAGATCTAAACATTCTCCAACAAAACAGAGGTGTGTTTGTTTGCCTCATCATGCCAATACAGGGCCTGGATCTCTAAGGGTTCCTTCCTTTAAAAAAAATATGAAATTCATGGGATCAGTATAAGTTAGCAGGCCACTTGAAGGCACTCAAACACAGATATTCCCTTCTGCATCTATATGTGATATAACTATATATAAAAAAATGTTTGGACCATTTCTAACTTAAAGTAAACAGTGAAACTAAACACCCAAAACCCAAGAAACGTGGCCACAAAAGACATGGTCATCCCCGCTGTGTTTAGACATAAAAAAACCAAGAAAAATAAAGTCCTAATTAGAGGGAGATAAATAATTGTTTTTTCCCCATTGCTGCCAGTTAGAAGGCTAAGCTCCGCCCACTTTGTCTCCTAGCAACCTACTCAGCCATTTAATGGCACCCAGGGCCACTTCAATCAGGCCTCTTCCACACTGCCTATAAAATACAGACTATCTGATTTGAACTGGATTATATGGCAGTGTAGACTCAAGGCCCTTCCACACAGCTATATTACCCATTTATAATCTTATATTATCTGCTTTGAACTGGATTATCTTTAGTCCACACTGCCATATAATCCACTTCAGTGTGCATTTTATACAGCTACTAGCTGTGCCCGGCCACGCGTTGCTGTGGCGAAGTATGGTGGTATGGGAAATAAAGTATTGAGGAATTGGTGGTAGTTAAGGTCAAGGGTAAAGATTTTCCCCAGACATTAAGTCCAGTCATGTCTGACTCTGGGGGTTGGGGCTCATCTCCATTTCTAAGCCGAAGAGCCGGCGTTGTCCGTAGACTCCTCCAAGGTCATGTGGGATGACTACATGGAGCGGCGTTACCTTCCCGCCGGAGCAGTACCTATTGATGCACTCACATTTGCATGTTTTCGAACTTCTGGGTTGGCAGAAGCTGGAGCTAACAGTGGGGGCTCTCTCTGCTCCCCCAATTCAAACCTGCGGCCTTTCAGTCCAGAAGTTCAGTAGCTCAGCGCTTTAACACGCTGCGCCATCAGGGGATATTATTTCCTAAAGGCTGTGAATATACAATATTTCTGATTGGTTTTTTTTGTTTGTTGGAGGCAAGTATGAATGCTGCAATTAGGAAAAATGATTAGGATGTAATGGCCTTGTAGCTTTAAAGCCTGGCTGTTTCCTCCCTGAGTGAATTTTTTGTTGGGAGGTGTTAGCTGGCCCTGATTGTTTCCTGTCTGGAATTCCCTTGTTTTCAGAGTGGTGTTGTTTGCGATATTTTATGTGCTTCTACTGTCTGTGGCCCTGAGAAAACAGAGGATTTGCCAGACTTTGAGGATGGGAATACTTTGTTGGGAGGTGTTAGCTGGCCCTGATTGTTTCCTGTGTGGAATTCCCCTGTTTATTTACTGTCCTGGTTTTAGAGATTATATTGTTCTGCATTATTCTATCGCAGTAATTATTTCATATTAAAGAAGAATCTCATTTATCCAACATTCGCTTATACAATGTTCTGGATTATCCAACGCAGTCTGCCCTTTCATAATCAATGTTTTTGTAGTCAGTGTTTTAAATTCATTGTGATATTTTAGCGGTAAATTTGTAAATACAGTACAGTAGAGTCTCACTTATCCAACATAAATGGGCCGGCAGAATGTTGGATAAGCGAATATGTTGGATAATAAGGAGGCATTAAGGAAAAGCCTATTAAATATCAAATTAGGTTATGATTTTACAAATGAAGCACCAAAACATCATGTTAGACAACAAATTTGGCAGAAAAAGTAGTTCAATATGCAGTAATGCTATGTAGTAATTACTGTATTTATGAATTTAGCACCAAAATATCACGATATGTTGAAAACATTGACTTCAAAAATGCATTGGATAATCCAGAATGTTGGATAAGTGAGACTCTACTGTAATTACTACATAGCATTACTGCGCACGGAACTACTTTTTCTGTCAAATTTGTTGTATAATATGATGTTTTGGTGCTTAATTTGTATAACGATTACCTAATTTGATGTTTAATTGGCTTTTCCTGAATCCCTTCTTATTATCCAACATATTCACTTTTCCTGCCGGCCTGTTTATGTTGGATAAGTGAGAGTCTACTGTATATTGATAATCTTATATTATCTGCTTAGAACTGGATTATATGAGGCCCCTTCTTCACAGCTGTATAAAATGCACACTGAAGTGGATTATATGGTAGTGTGGAGTCGAGATAATCCAGTGCAAAGCAGATAATGTAAGATTATAAATGGGTTAGGGTTGTGTGGAAGGGCCTTGAGTTTACACTGCCATATAATCCAGTGCAAATTAGATAATCTGTGGAAGAGGCCTAAGTGAGGCCTAAATCTGCCTGTCCCCTAACTGAACCCTGGCTGTCCCTTGGCTGAGTTGGTTGCTAGGAGACCAAGTGGGCAGAGATTAGCCCTCTAAACTGGCAGCAATTGGATAAAAACAATTATTGCTCTCCCTCTAATTAGGACTTTATTTTTCTTTTCTTTTTGTTGTATCAACCTAGAGGCGTGAATGATGGGTTGTGTTGTCAAATTTTGAGGTTGGTGTGGCTGTAGTTTTGTTGTTTTGTCCGGTGCCCTGATTCCATCACTCTTTTATATATATAGATGTATGATATATACAGTATATATAACACAGATGCAGAAGGGTAGGTGTGTATCTATCTATATATCTACTAGCTTTGCCCAGCCACACATTGCTGTGGCTCATGGGAATCATTTGTTGGCCAGGTGGAATAGCAGTGAATAGCCTTCCAGCCCCAAAGCCTGGCCGTTTTCTGGAGTAGCTGGAGTAGCACCCTCAATCAAAGAGCCGCTTTGAAGCCTGGCTACTTCCTTAGTAGGGGAATCCTTGTTTGGCCAGCTTGAACTGCACTGAATAGTCTTGCAGCTTAAAAGCCTGGCCACATTCTTTCTAGGCCAGGTTGTATGGGACAGAGTAGCCTCATGGCTTCAGAGCTTGGGGGTTTTCTATCTAGGGGAAATCTTGGGTTGGCCAGGTTGAATAGTACTGAATAGCCTTGCTGCTTGCAAGCCTGGCCGCTTTCTACCTTGCGGAATCCTTGGTTGGCCAGTTTGAATAGCAATTAATAGTCTCGGTGTGGCAGGTATGAATGCTGCAAATAGCCACCTTGATTAGCATTTAGTGGCCTTGCAGCTTCAAAGCCTGTTTGCTTCCTGCCTGGGGGAATCCTTTGTTGGGAACTGTTAGCTGGCCCTGATTGTTTCCTTTCTGGAATTCCTAATTCCCCTGCTTTCAGAGTGTTTCTCTTTATTTACTGTCCTGGTTTTAGAGATGATATCGTTCTGTATTATTATACCACAGTAAGTATTTCATATTATAGTAGAGTCTCACTTATCCAACATTCGCTTATCCAATGTTCTGGATTATCCAACGCAGTCGGCCTTTTAGTAGTCAATGTTTTTGTAGTTAATGTTTTCAATACATTGTGATGTTTTGGTGCTAAATTTGTAAATACAGTAATTACTACATAGCATTACCGCACATTGAAGTACTTTTTCTGTCAAATTTGTTGTATAACAACGTAATTTGATGTTCAATAGACTTTTCCTTAATCCCTTCTTATTATCCAACATATTCACTTATCCAATGTTCTGCCAGGGTGTTTATGTTGGGTGAGACTCTACTGTATATTTTTTAATCTTATATAATCTGCTTAGATCTGGATTATATGAGGCTCCTTCTACATCTTCTATATATATAAAAGAGTGATGGCATCACGGCAATTCACAAAACAACAAAAGTACAGGCCCCCCAACCTCAAAATTTGACAACACAACCCATCATCCACGCCTCAAGGTTGATACAACAAAAAGAAAAGAAAAATAAAGTCCTAATTAGAGGGAGAGCAATAATTTTTTTATCCAATTGCTGCCAGTTTAGAGGGCTAATCTCTGCCCACTTGGTTGCCTAGCAACCAGCCAAGGGACAGCCAGGTTTCAGTTAGGGGACAGGCAGATTTAGGCCTCACTGAGTCTTCTTCCACAGATTATCTAATTTGCACTGGATTATATGGCAGTGTAGACTCAAGGCCCTTCCACACAGCTATATAACCCATTTATAATCTTATATTATCTGCTTTGCACTGGATTATCTTGACTCCGCACTACCATATAATCCACTTCAGTGTGCATTTTATACAGCTGTGAAGAAGGGGCCTCAGATAATCCAGTTCTGAGCAGATAATATAAGATTAGAAATATACAGTAGAGTCTCACTTATCCAACGTAAACAGTCCGGCAGGATAAGTGAATATGTTGGATAATAAGAAGGGATTCAGGAAAAGCCAATTAAACATCAAATTAGGTAATCATTATACAAATTAAGCACCAAAACATCATATTATACAACAAATTTGACAGAAAAAGTACTTCCATGCGCAGTAATGCTATGTAGTATTTACAGTAGAGTCTCACTTATCCAACACTCGCTTATCCAACGTTCTGGATTATCCAAAGCATTTTTGTAGTCATTGCTTTCAATATATCGTGATATTTTGGTGCTAAATTCATAAATCCAGTAATTTCTACATAGAATTACTGTGTATTGAACTACTTTTTCTTCCAAATTTGTTGTCTAACATGATGTTTTGGTCCTTAATTTGTGAAATCATAACTTAATTTGATGTTTAATAGGCTTTTCCTTAATGCCTCCTTATTATCCAACATATTCGCTTATCCAACATTCTGCCGGCCCATTTATGTTGGATAAGTGAGACTCTACTGTACTGTATTTACATGCACACATACATAAAAGAGAAATACACACAAATAATATACATAATACACGTGTAAAAAACAACCTACACTGCAAGGACGCCTAGGCTCCTTTAAGAAAGCCAACGACTTACTGTGTTACTGGGTTGCTGAGAGTTTTCCGGGCTGCTTCGCCATGTTCCAGAAGGATTCTCTCCCGGTGTTTCACCTGTATCTATGGCACGCCTCCTCAGTTTGTGAAGTTACTGTGTTACTCTCAGTAGCCACTAGGGGGCGATCTGCCAGCAGCGCACGCTGAGGCTAGCGGAAGCGTTCTTTTCCTGCACAGTTGTGACCCTGTTCGGCTCCCGTCCTTAAAGTCTGAATGGTGCCCGGGAAAAGCCAAAGTTGGCAACAGCGAATCGCCTGGTTCCCTTCTCCCCCTCCTCCTCCTCCTCTGACCGTTTCTGTCGAACAACAGCCGTGACGCCAGACGAAGAGGCCCGAGTCTCCTAACTGGGTGAGCGAGGTTGGCTTGGGCCATTATATGGACTGGTGACCTAAGGCTTCTCTTTATGTGCCTTCAAGGCCCCTGTCGACCCATGAAGGCCCATGAATCCTATCAAAGGGTTTCCTGAGGCAAGCTTACATGAATGACAAGTGAGAAATTCCAATTGATGTAGTCCTGAAAAACATTTTCTGATGTGTCGTCGAAGGCTTTCATAGCCGGAATCACTGGGTAGCTGTGAATTTTCCAGGCTGTATGGCCATGTTCCAGAAGCATTTTCTCCTGACGTTTCGCCCACATCTATGGCAGGCATCTTCTGAAATCTGTTGGAAACTTGGCAAGGGAGGTTTATATATCTGTGGGAGGTCCAGGGTGGGAGAAAGAACTTGTGACTGTTTGAGGAAAGTATAAATGTTGCAGTTGGCTAGCATGATTATTATTGAATGGCCTTGCAGCTTCAGTCCTCCAAAGTAAACTGAGCCACCAAAAGAGGGCTCTCCAAACCAATGGATACTCCACCAGAGACATCAGATGAGCTGCATGACCAAGAACAAGCCATGAGAGCAAAGACAAAGATCCACCCAAAGGAAATATGTTCTTACCATACATCAAGGGAACCATTGACCACATAGGGAAGCTGATGAAGAAACACAACCTACAAACTATTTACAGAACCACTAAGAAAATCCAACAAATGCTACGTTCAGCAAAGGACAAGAGGGATCCCTGCATTTCTGCAGGTGTCTACCCTATACCACACTGCTGTGGAGAAGTCTACACAGGGACCACCAAATGCAGCAATGACCAAACATGAATCAAGGAACATGTAAGGCAATACAGGCTAACTCAACCAGAGAAGTCCCATAGCAGAGCACCTGATGAACCAACCTGGATACAGCATATGATTTGAAAACATAGAAATGCTGGACCACTCTAACAACCACCCTGTCAGACTACACAGAGAAGCCATTGAAATCCACAAGTGTGTGGACAATTTCAGCAGATAGACGGAAACCATGAAAACGAACAAAATCTGGCTACCAGCATTAAAAAAACTGTAAAATCAGGTCAGTAAATAAAGATCAACATTCAAAAACAGAGGAATTCCACACAAGCAACAATCAGGGCCAGCCAATCACCTCCCAACAAAGGATTCCCCCAAGCAGGAAGCAGCTAAGCTTTGAAGCTTCAAAGCCATTCAGTGCTAATCAAGGTGATCAATTGCATAGATGTGGGTGAAACTTCAGGAGAGAATGCTTCTGGAACATGGCCGTACAGCCCGAAAAACTCACAGCAACCCATTTTCTGGTGTGTTGGTGTGATATCCTTTGCCATGTTGTTGTTATTCTTATGCTGCTTTTTCTCTACTGAGAGAAACCTTATAATGTCTCATTATGGCTGTGTTCACAACTGCTTCTGAATGCACTGCCACCCTAAGTATAATTAATATCCTAGGCAAGGAGCATCTCCTTCCTCCAGCAACTCCCAGTTTATTGTTTATGGACTCTAAACCAATAAGTAAATTCTGAATGTTTCAAATTAAGCAATGTTCTGCTAATTTTTGTCCAGTATAGGTTAGGTATCTCTAAAACCAAAAGTCTTGTGCATTTTTTCCAGATTTTGGAATCCTTGCATTGGCATATACGGGCAATCCCTGAGTTAAAAACACCCAACTTACAAATGGCTTGTGGTAAGAAAAGGGGTGAGACAATAGGAAGTGAGAGAAATTTACCCCTCTGAAGGAAAATTCACTCCTGAAAGAGTTATCATGGGGGAAAGCGATCTCCGCTTAAGCTTTATCTTCTATCCTTGTTTCAACAAGTCAAATGTTTCAAAATCCAATTCTCACAGGAACAGAAAGTGAGGTAAAATCTTCTGAACAGGGGCACATAAAGCCAAACAAACACCACAGGAGTGTTAACCCTTCCCTATGCTATCCAAAGTATATGTGTGTGTGTGTGTTTGTGTGTGTGTGTGTATGGCTGGAGTTACACTTAAAAATATACCTGTTCCAAGTTACAAACAAATTCAACTTGAGAACAAACCTACAGAACCTATCTTTTTTGTAACGTTGTGGACTGTCTGTATGTACATGATGAGATGATCTTGGAGATGGGATCAAAGTCTAAACACTAAAATCATTTATGTTTCAGAGATACCACATAACTTCAGTGAAATTTCATACATATTATTCTTAATAATTTTGCGTGTGAAACAAAGTTTGTGTATGTTGACCCATCAGAAGACAAAGGTGTTATGATCTCAGATTTTGAAGTGCTTCAGATTTTGAAATTTTGGATAAAGGATGGTCAACCTGCATAAATGACATAAAGCTGAAAATTGAAAAAGTGACATACTCGAAAGCTAACTCTTGGCATTCCAGTTTCATACTGTGGACCAAACAACCTATAGAAAGTATTTTGTTCTCTGTGGGTGTCAAATGTTTACATGAAGTTTGTGTAGTACTGTTACAGGCTCTTTCTTCTTTTCTCTTCTACTTCGGTGTGGATGATCAGAAGGATGTGTTCCCTAGCGCTCTTTCCACCCCCACCAGCTCCAGGAGATATCACCCTTTATGAATATAACAATGCCTTAGTTTCTGAACTCGGCTATGAGAATCTTCCTCTTACTTTTCAGGGACAGGTAAGCAGCAACTAATGCTTTGGATCATATGAAGAAGATAGCAATCTTCTTTTAGACAGTAGGCAGGCTTCAGAAGAATAGTCCTTCTGTCTTTTACTGGGTGACATTTCTCACTGAAGTATTTTGTTTGGTGCTAGATGAAGGGTGTGCCAATTCCAACACCACCATTCAGCACACCAGGGGTAGTAGTAGAAGAAAGTATTTTTTTTTCATCTCTGGCAGATCAACACTTTACCTTTATGCTAGACTGAATTAAATCTTTCCAATAGAACTGAAAGAGATAAAAAAGAAACCACCCCTAAAATTCTAGGTATGATTGTGCAGCTGCAGTTGCAATGTGTATATGTGCCTTCAAGATACCTGTAGGCCTATGAAAGCCCATGGGTTTTATAGGGGTTTCTTAGGCAAAATGTATTCAGAGATGGTTCCCCTGTTCCTTCCTCTAAAATATAACATACAACACCTAGTATTTCTTGGTGGTCTCCCATCCAAGTACTAACCAATCATGATCATGCTTAGCTTTGCAGATCAGACGAGATCTGGTGCCTTTAGGATATTTAGACAAAGTATGTCTGTAGATATCAGAACTAAAAAGTTCCTCTGCCATATTTGATGGCAGTATTATGACCAGCCAGTTGTGTCATGGTAGAAGTTGGAAGCATGTAAGCTTGTGTAACAGGCAGGTTTCAGGTATTTTGGTGCTCATAATGGAATTATTATTTTTTACCTCCCTCTCCCTATGGGTATTAATGTAGTAGAGCCGTGGTTCTCAACCTAGGCTCCCCAGATGTTTTGGCATTCAACTCCCAGAAATCCCAACAGCTGGTAAACTGGCTGGGATTTCTGGTAGTTGTAAGCCAAAAACATCTGAGGACCCCAGGTTAAGAACCACTGTAGTAGAGCATTAGTGCTCAGAAAGTGAACCTCCTACATGTCTCATCTAGATTGAAGCTGACATTATTGATATAATTTAATCAGAGCCCCTCTTCTCTATGAATCCAGCTAATATAAATGATGTCAGTTTATCTCAAGTAGAGGAAAGGGGGTTTTGTTATAGGATGTATGGAAACATTATTCCAGATCAGTCATGAACATGTCATACTGTTAATCATACACATGCCCACAGTAGTGCCAGTAATGAAAAGATACATGTTTTCTCCAAATTAAGGAAATAATATTGGTTTTCCTCATTGGAAACCTGATGTAGACAGTGTGCTGCTTTGGTTCTCTGTCTTCCAGTTCTTCTGGTTTGTTTAAATCAAGGCTTTTTACTGACTCTTGTTTGTCTGATATTCTTTACAGTTGGAGAATCTACCAGCCCTGACCATCCCTAAAGAAACCCTGAAAACTCACAGCCGGCTGGAACACAGCACCAAGCCTGCCTTTATTCATCACCGCGAGTCCCTCTGGAAGAGGTGCATTAATGCTTGGTGAGTATGGCCCAGCCTTGATGAGACAGTGGTAGGACCTGTGTTTGAACATACCCAATGGCATAGAAAAATGGATGTATGGAGAGTCTGTTTTAAATAACAAAATTAGCAAGTTGGGTGGCAGTTTCCAGACTCTGGAACACCCTCCCTAGAGCGACTAGGATGACCCTATCCCTACTTGCCTTTGGCAGGGAGTTGAAAACATACCTCAACCATTAGGCATTTAGGAAACGATGAGGGGCATTCTGCTAGAGATGTTGTGAGTGGGTTTTAGGAAGCTGTCTTAATTTTTAAATGCAATTTTAATTATATTTTAAGTGCATTTACATTTTACCCTTATGAAAAAAAAACTTTTAATTGTATTTAAAAATTTTATATTCATATGAGTATGGATTTGCCTTGATTTTAAATTCAGTTATATTGTTTCATGTCACTGTTAACTACCTTGAGTGCCTAAGAGGAGAAAGGTGAGATAAAAATAAAGCTTATGAAGTTAACAATAATTACAACAACAGCAGATGGAGAATGTTGGCTTCCCTGTTGTTTTGCTTACTTCCCAACAGGAGATAAGCTCCTGTTCCTAATTTTTTTTTTTGCTCTGTACCTATTATACAAAACTGGTTGATGAAAAAAAACCCTCTCTGGGTGCAAACACAAGTGGCAGAGGGTAGTGGGAAGTAAATTGTGTTTACACCACCATTACATGATGTTAAAATATTTTGACTGGATAGCAAAGTTGTCAAGATGAAAACATTGTAAATGAAACTAGTAAGAGCAGTCATCCAATCCTTTTCCATACAAATTCAACAGGAACATATAGGCCAGATATGTGGTGATGGTACAGTCATAGAAGTAAGCAAATAGATATATTGTATCTGCCCCAGTCTCTTGACTGATACCACCTATTTGGCTTCCACCACATTTTGCTTTCTGAGCCTGTTGCTCACATGGACTCAGTCCCCTCTTCACAATGGCTAAAAGAACATTCTGCTTTTTTTAAAAAAGAAATAAAAGAGAAAAATTGGAGGAGAGTATCTTCATGCACATCCAAAATTCTGGGCTTGCCTGACAAAAATCAGACAACCTTGCCTTTACTCATTGCATGCAGCAGTCTGAAATGTTATTGCTCTCCCTTTGGTTTTCAAGAGGTTTCACAAAGTGTTTTGCCCTTAGGCGTGACATTGGAGTGGCTGGAGTACTTGAAGAGCTTGCAAATGCAGAGGAAGAAAGTGACTTGGAAGAAGAGACAAATGAGCAGTCGTGGGTGGATTCTGCAAAAGAGCTAGGTAGTCTTCCAACAAGTACTGTGACTCAAATCCTTTTTTTTTTCATTAGTCACTGCATCAGTGTTTCCTGTTTCTATTTTCTTTATCCATAATCCAAGAACCGGATTGAAAAACATCGCAGTATCTTTATTGTACCCTTTCCAAAGAATCACTCCTCAGATCAGGAGTGGAAAGCAGTTTCCTTCCAGATGTTTATTATTATCGACACAACGATGTCAATAATAATAAACATATAATAATAAACGTATTATTATTATTATTCCCCACCAACCGAGCTTGAGCTGGAGGTGGAATTGAGAGAAGGGCCTCTCCTGAAGATCTCAGGGCCCAGGCAGGTTTGTACAAGGGGATGTGATCGGCCAAATAGCCTGGACCTGAACTGTCTAGGGTTTTAAAGGTCATAGCCAGCACTTTGAATTGTGCAAAACAGACTGGCAGCCACTGGAGCTGCTGCACCTGGGTTTGTCCGCTCCCTGTGAGCAACCTTGCTGCAGTTCTTTGGACCAGCTGAGGTTTTTGAGCACTCTTCAGAGGGAGAGGCACTCTTCATGGTCTAGTTCTATTTCTTAGTTTACCTATTTCTTTTGTAGTTGCCAGCGTTCTCACTTTTGTATTTCCATACTTACCTTGCAGTCCTTCGTTGGATGAAAACTGGCTCCCGTTGTACATTAACACTCTGTTGCTGGGTTTCCTCCCTCCATGGCTCCTTTTTTCCTCATTTATCGGTAAGAGACCCAAGCTGAACCAGGGTATAACCGGAATGGATGATAAGAGAGGGGTAATAGTTTGAAATGGGGAGTGGGATTGGCAGTTACAATATTAAGCACTAGTGACTCTTACTTTTTTTAAAAGGAAATACTATTTTTGTATCATATACTGAACCAACTGTCTATTCTTTCAGTTTGTTATAGGGCTTGGTTTAGGTGTAATTTTTAAAAATAGGGTTGGATTATAACTGGCTGCTTTTGAGCTACTAATCCTTTCCTTATCTGCATTTTCCTCCAAAGCTGCAGAAGGAAGACATGATAGCAAAATTCTCTCAGGCTGTGGATTGGTAAGTCCTGTGTGTTGGGCAGGGCATATGCATGTTTTTGCCTATATGTAATCATTTGTTACCTGTTGTCTAGGCATAGGTTAGATCAATAACTGTTGCAGGTTGTTAGTGGCCAATGCCAAATTGATTGTTGCTGGGATTCATCTCAAAACACAGTTTGGGATTGGAGGAGTCACTGAGATGAAATGAAACAGATTCAGACCAACAAATATAAGACATAGAACCTTAAATCAGTCCCTTCCCCATGATTCCATTGTTGGGAAAGGTTCAAAAATTTGTATAGATTGTTCTCTTCTTCTCATTCTGAAAGGTTGAATGTTTAGCTAGTGGCAGGAAGAGCTTTAAACAGTGGTGTATTAGTTTCCCTCCTGCCTAGAATGCTGATCCTGAGACCTTCTCTGAAATGGAATTTCTTTCTCAAGCTGAAATAACTTCCTTATCCTTGTTCTGTAGGAATCCCTACAGATACACATTATTATCAGTCAGAAGCATTTGATCATGAATTTATCTTGACATAGCTTCCACCTGGTAATTCATATCTTCAGTGAACGATGCAAGCTAGAATCTACATTGAACCAAAACATTTATTGAACTATTACTGGAGAAGGAGGTCTATTGGTGAACATAGTGCTTTTAGAGTCCACTAACTTGCATAAATTATTTTCTTACATGAGTCCCCTGAATCTCTCTAGCTTCTACATATTAACTTCTGATTGATTTTTTTTTTTTGCAATGGAAGATGTCTAATGATCCTTTGTCCTCCCTTGACTTGACTATCTAGGGCAAGCTGCCCAATCCGAGCCTTTGCTTGGCATCCTCACACCAGCAAGTTTGCAGTGGCCCTGCTGGATGACTCTATTCGTGTCTACAATGCAAATAGGTATGGTTTATTTCTAAGCTGAAGCACCTGTGTTCATCAAGGTTTAGTTCATTTTTTTTCAACAGGAAACTGAACAAAGCACATTGAGGACGGGGTGGGAAGGTGTTTGGGTTACCTATCATGGCAATATGTCACAGGTTATGGGAGTTATAATCCAAAATATCTGTAGGCATTGGATAGTTTCCCCTAGCAGTACGACATGACTGCATCTCTAGGGCAGTGATTCTCACCCACTAGTCCTCCAGGTATTCGGGACTTCAACTTGCAGAAATCCCAGTCAGTTTACTAGCTGTTAGGAATTGGGGAAGCCAAAGTCCAAAACACCTGGAGGGCCAAAAGTTGGGAACCACTGGGATAGGGGTTTGCCAAGTTTAATCATATAAGCCAAGGGAAATAACCACCTAGCCTCAGAAATAATGAATGGGAATGGAGAGCTCAACTCAAACATGGAATCGTGTAAGGCAGTGGGGTTAAGGAGGACAGGGGAAAATCTTAGAGTGATGTATCCTGCAAGAGGCATGAGCTGATTTCAGGCTTGTGTGACTTACATATACATTTCTTTATTCTATTAAACCTCTATTGTAAGGGTCCTCAGACTTTTTAAACAGGGCCAGTTCACAGTCCCACAGACTGTTGTGGGGCTGGACTATAGTTTGAAATAACCAATTCCTATGCACACTGCACATATCTTATTTGTCGTGCAAAAACATACATGAAATAATACAATATTTACAACATAAACTTAATGGTATTTCATCGGGAAGTGTGGGCCTGCTTTTGATTGATGATAGAGTCATGTTAATTAGGATTGTTGTTGTGTGTCTTTAAGTCATTTCAGACTTAGGGTGACTCTAAGTATAAAGTTTAGAGCAGGGAGCGGGTAAATGTCCTTGGAGGGCTGCATCCGGCCCACAGACCTTAGTTTGGGGACCCCTGCTCTATAGTTATGCATAAGTCTTGAAATTTTAGTTAAAAATCAGCCTCAACATTCTGGTCAACTTATCCATGAACCAGTGTTACTACTGTACCTTAACTCATATTTTGAAATGGAACCATCCCCTTCTCTGGATAGAGCAGAAAAGGCAAAAGCTTAGTCTATTCCTGTAGAACACTGTTTTTCAACCTGTGGGTCCCCAGGTGTTTTGGCCTACAACTCCCAGAAATCCCAGCCAGTTTACCAGTTGTTAGGATTTCCTAGAGATTAAGGCCAAAAACATCTGGGGACCCACAGGTTGAGAACCACTGCTGTAGAAAGTAAGAAAACTTCAGAAGCACTGATCATGAAAAAGGTGGACATGGGCCAATCAAGGACCTGGCACACAAGTAGGAAGATAAAGAGAAGAGACAAGGTGTTTGGGTGTTGAAAATGATGGTTTTATTCTTACAATTAGTTCAACACATTTCAGCCTAGATGTTTTTAATGGCCTTCTTTATCTTTTAACTACCCATGAGATACGCTATTAAATTGCGAATTGCAAATCTTGTTAATTGCAAGAATAAAATCATTTCGTCTAGTATCTGGAGATTTTTGTCTCTTTACATCCCTTCTATTGGGTGTTACCATTTCTCTCTTTTTTTTCTTCTTTTTTTTTTTGGTTCCTAAATGGTCAATTCTTGCTGTGAGCCAGCTTTCTGGTGCTCTGTGGGGAGCTGGTTGCCTTTTGTTATTTCTTGTGTTTACATCTTTCCCTGCTTTTTGTTCTCCAGCGCCACAGTGCCAATCTTGAAACATCGCTTACAAAGGAACGTGGCATCAATGGCGTGGAAGCCACTGTGTGCATCTATCCTTGCTGTGGCATGCCATAGCTGTGTGCTGGTTTGGCATCTTGATCCCACTTCTCTTTCTACCAGGTAATAGCTAGTTGAGGTAGTTTCGCTTGCTCATTGACCAACAAGCACAGTTTCTATTCAGCGTTCAAGTTTATGCTCTATAGAAACATATGCCAAATTTCAAATGATGATATGGGGAAGGATTCATCTCCCTTCCTGCCCTTCACAGTTCTCATCCACTCCATTCTTTTTTGAAAGGTATTTTGGCTCATGTCTGCTACCAGTTGCCCATTCCCCTGAGCACTTTTTTTGTAGCCTGTGTGTACTATGTGTGCTTTCCTTACCCTAACTCCAAACTACACTGTGATTTGAATAAATTATGGAAGTCTTAACACTCAAATTCGGCTACCCACCAGAAAAACATGTTGCACTGCACTGTCTTGCAACCCTGCATGGCATCTGTTGCTGATTTTTTCTAGTTGCATATCATTGTTGTCACTCCCATCTGTTAGCTCTAGCTTGCGGGGACATGAGAGAAGCCTCCTAGCAGGACGGTAGCACATCTGGGCATCCCCGGGGCAACTTCTTTGTAGACAGCCAATTCTCTCACACCAGAAGCGACTTGCAATATGTTTCCAAGTCGCTTCTGACACTATAAAATTGTTGTTGTTATATATTTTTTCCAAGTTTGGGATTCAAGGTGACTTTTAACAGCTGAAATAAATATATAGTCAGCCCTTCCCATTTGTTAAGGTTAGGGGTGCAGGAGTCACACAAAGGTGGGAAAACCATGAAAACACCCACCCACACACACACACTTGCAACTCTCTGAGAATCTTTAGGTTCTCCAGTGTGATTCTGTGGTCACCATTTCCTTGACCATGGAGGAGTGCTGGAAGACCTGGGATGCATCTACACTATAGAACTAATGCAGTTTCACACTTTAACTGCCATTTCTCAATGCTATGGAGTTTTAATTTGGTGAGGCACCAGCAGTATTTGTCAGAGAAGGTTAAAAACCTCATAAAACTACAATTCCCATGAGTCAAATTGCATTAATTCTACAATGTAGATGCATCCATAGAGATTCCTGTAGAGACCATATTAATCAAATTTGTGAATAATACACAAAACCCAAATTTGCAAATGTGAAGTTTGAACTGCAGTTGAATATTAACAGCACGCACAAGTTAAAAAACAATGATATCATTATGCATTTCGAAGCAGGTACAACAAAAGCCATACCAGACCTGTTATCTGAAAAAAAGATTTCTCAATGGCTGCTGAAATGGAATGGTCTTCACCTGCGGAAGTAGAGTAAGAAAGATATCAGCCTCCTTTCTCTGGCAAGGGAGTTCAAGTACCTGGAGGAAGCTACTGTGAAGTCCTTGGTGCATCTACATCAGTGGTTCCCAACCTTTGGGCCTCCAGGTGTTTTGGACTTCAACTCCTAGAAATCCCAGCCAGCTTACCAGCTATTAGGAACTGTGGGAGCTGAAGTCCAAATCACCTGGAGGCACAATGGTTGGGAACCACTGATCTACACAGCTTGACACCACTTTCACCACCATGGTTCAGTGCTATGGAATCCTGGAAGTTGTGGTTTGGTGAGGCACCACCACTCTGGCAGAAAAGCCTCAAGGCCTTATTAAAATTACAGCTCCTATTATTCCATAGCAGTGAGCTATGGCAGCCACAGTGGCGTAAAACTGCATGAATACTACACTGTACCTGTCCTCCCATGAAATATAGCTGTAAAGTTGTGGTACAGCCAGAACAGAAGATCTTGAAACATCAGGTAAATGCAAGTGTTGAAAGGTGGCATTCTCAAGGTGCCCCAGGCAGCATGTGCCATCTGGAATGGACAAAATAGATTAAGCCTTGCTATGAGGGTTTGTGCACCTGACATTTCTCTTGCTTCTGGAGGAGCATGATAATATTTCCTATCTCCTGTCCTTCTAGGCCTTCTTCTGGCTGTGCTCAGGTCCTCAGCCACCCTGGTCATAGTCCCATTACCAGTTTGGCTTGGGCACCCAGTGGAGGATTGCTCCTTTCAGCTTCACCTGTTGATACTGCCATGCTTGTGAGTACAATGCGAACTGCCTTTCTGGCATTATAGGGCTGCCATTTCCATTTACCCTTAGCTAGTGAAGCCATATAAGTAGGATGATGGATGTTTAGTGAGCTTTAGAGGGTGACATATTCCCTATCCCTGCTGGCGTATTTGCTGCTGTTATGGTGCTGGAGGGATAACATAAAAACAGTGGAAGGCAATGATATATAATCATTGCCTTTTGTCAAAGCTGTGATCATGGGGTTGCCTCTTAAGGGTGAAATGAGTGAGAACTCAAAGCATCCTTTACTTTCTTCCAAATAGGATAGAGAATATTATTAAACTGTTCTAAAAGTGACTGTGGTGTGGCTCATTACTGTTTCCTTGAAAAGCTACCCTTTTGGAAACTAAGCTCCATAATTCTCTACCCAGCATGGTCAGTTGGGGAATGCTGGGGATTACAATGCAAAGAAGTAACGTTTTAAAGCTCTGATTCTATGTTGCCTATTGAAGGAGATTCTGGAAAGACAACAGTGCTTGTCTTCCTAAACAACCTCCTTTATTTTGTTTGTGACAGGTGTGGGATGTATCCACAGAAAACTGTATCCAGTTGCAGTGGTTTGGCGGAGGTGGGGTCACTTACCTTGCTTGGTCTTCTGAGGGCAGCAAAGTTCTAGCAGCAACACCTTCGGCTGTCTTCAGGTGAATAAGGGGCTCATCAAAGTTAGTAGTTCACATACAGTCCTCCCAGATACTTGTTACGCAGCTTTTTGAGGGCAGGTTCATGCAGAGAAGCATTCATAACTGCTCTTCCTTTCCCTTGCATTTTCTTAGAATGAATTGTTCCCATAGCTCATTTGTTTTCTTCTACCAATTTATACATTTCTTTGCAGAGTGTGGGAAGTTCAAATGTGGACTTGCGAGAAGTGGCCAACCATCAAAGGCCCCTGTCGGGTATGTGTTGGGGCAGGATGAGGAAAGATTTTGTGAAGTAGGCAGACTATAAAAAAACATAATTTTTTTTTAAACTAGAGCTGAAACCATATCATGGAATCACACTGGAGAGCCTAGATAGGCTCACAAACTCTTTGGGGGGAGGGTTTGAAGCATGGGTAAATGAAACCATGGCTAACGAATCCATGAGAGTCATACTGTATGTTAGTGCTTTCTAAAGAAGGTTTTAATGCTGTTATAGCACTCCCTGTTAGATGCACTCACAATGGATTACTTTGAGTAAATAAACAGAGTATGGATGGCCATCTGTCCAGGGGTACTTTGATTGTGCTTTTACTGCATGGCAGGGGGTTGGACTAGATCGTCCATGTGGTCTCTTCCAACTCTATTATTCTGTGATTCTATGTTTGTGTTTGGAAAAATGTCTAGAAGTTGGTCACTGTTTGCCCAATAAAGACCAACTCACTGGGGATGGTATGGTATGTGGTTTCCTGAAGCGAAGACCATGATGTTGCTTTTGGAAAAAATCACAGCCAAACACATAGGCATCTGAGATGAACCCATCTTTTATTCTAGGGACTCTTTTCCAAGTCCCACATTAAACACCTTGACTCATCCTAACAATTATTTTCATGAATTCTCTGTCCCTTCATTGGTTCTCATTTGTCAGCCTGCGATCCTTTCTTCCATGCACATACCTGTCCTGGTGAGGTCCGCAAGACAGACAGAACTGGCTTTGCCTAAGTTAAAACTGCGTTTTTGTATATATGCCCCTTTTCCCCAGACTGGCTGCTGGAGTCCGGATGGCAGTCGTTTACTCTTCACAGTTGAAGGAGAGTCGGTGATATATACCTTGTCTTTCTTGGAATATAGTGGTGAGTATGCAAGGCATGGATTACACAGCCCAACAAAAAAATTCATTGGTATCTTGATTTCTACAAGGGGTTATTTAGGGCTTTGATTCAGAAAATTGTTGGATAAACTGCATCAGCTCTAGTTTCTTAGATATGGTTATCATGATACTTAATGGCAACTGATAGATGGTATGTATTCTGTATCTCAAAAACTAAAGCTCATACTGGAAAACTGTTTCTATTTTTTGCAATCAGTAGGTCAAATATATCCAGAAATGGGTCTAACATTTGAGGTACCAAAATTTGTGTTGGCCAGTGTTAGTGGCAAGGCTGATAGTGCAGAATTGGGTTTGAACACAGTTCTCGCTGTCTACCTTTTTATTATTTGGTAAAGTCTGATTCTATCTGTTCAGTCTCCAGGGGGTGCTCTTGAAACTTTGAGAAATATTTGATAATACCAGCAATTGAATAAGAGTGGTACTGTGCTCAATAGGTTTGCTACTGGTCTGTAGATTGACTTTAGTGCCCAGTGTAGCGCCTACTTCATTACTCCGATTTGCATAGATTGAAACTTGTGCACTTGTACAAGCTGAAAACATTACAAAAAACAAGCTTGCGGACATAAATTGGCACTCACTTTTGAATCACCGGTTATTGAATTGTAAAGCAGAGTTTCACACAGGTTATTATTGACAGGAAATAAGGAGAAAGAGGATGCAGCCAAAATCTTGCAGGAAAATTACTAGAAAGCCACATCCTAAGTCTGAAAGTAGTTGGGACTATAAAAATTTCCCTGTCAACTTATAAGATTGGAAAGGAGCTTGTTACATTTTGTCTATACAATTTGTTTTCTGAAATTCCTGTCTGGTTTGAGGCTCCATTTGTACATAGCTCATTGACTGAAATTTGTAGGATTCTGCAGGCTGCCATACCAACTCAAGAGGTTGATAAATTGTGACATTTTGTGGCTTTTCATCATGTCTCGCCCAGAGAGCTCAGTTTTCCTGGACCTGACAATATCCTTCCAGACTGAATAGGCTGAGATCTTGTCCCAGTCAGAGTACTGAACTCAGGTGTGCTCTGCTCCCTTGCAGCCTTCAGTTCTCTGCTATATGACCTTTCTTGTTGACTTGTTTTTTTTTATCTCATCTGTTTAATAAGGAACTCTGGTCATTGTGCATGATGTTTATTTTCTTTCTGAAAAGGTTATGGCCAGAATTTAGTGGGTGCTCTATACTTATACTTGCACTTTTCCCAGGATGATACAATGGTGGCAAAGGAAAACACACAAAACATGCCTGTTCAAGCAGTCTGTATCTCCAGAGCCTCATTACTTTTACAGCTTTCCCCCTTGTTACAATTGCTTATGCCAGCATTGTTATGCTATCATAGTGCACAGGCCCCAGTGAAATAATAGTAATAATAATAATAATAATAATAATAATAATAATAATAATAATAATAATGTTTATTTGTATCTCACCCTCTCCCCAGAGGACTCGGGGCAGCTTACAATGTAATAATACAGTACAATAAGTACAATACAGAAGATTACATAGATAAACAATTAAACAAAAATGGGACAAACATTTTAAAACACCTCCAATGAGGCAAAGGAACAAGGACTCTTGTTGGGGTTCCCAGTAAATGTTGCTTCTGATTGGAGAACAGATATGCTCTATATACTCAAGTAAAGTCTAGAAATTAACCCCCCAAAACCTGCTATGCAAAATGGGTTCTCATGCTTTTTAGACTAGCAGTTTTCTGTAGCTACACATGTTTAGCATGTGGAAGTTCAATCCCTGGTCTATCCAGTTATTATATATAAAATTATTTCTTACAAAACTTATATTCTTTCTGATATACTCACCAAAAATAAGTGGATATCAGGGGATGGTTGCTGGATAGTAGATGAGGGAAAGACAGTTCTCTATCAAAGTCCCTCAAGAGCCACTGCCGGTCAGAGGATGCATGATTGGGATGTAGGAACAAGGAGTCTGACTTGTATAATCCAACTTCCTGCGTACTACCTCCACTTATCACTTTGTTGCCCTAGAGTGGTCTTTCCCTTGTTGTATATTTCAGGTGAACAGAAAGGAAAGGTTGGTGGGTCAAAAACAGCATCCATTGTGGCAGACCTGTCAGAGACCACATTCGAGACTCTCTATGGGGAGGAGAGGTGAGAGAAGGGGGAACATAAGGGAAGCATATACTGTGAGTGTTACAGAATTTAATGTTAATGGGGCAGGATTCTAGGTCTTAGGGCTGTACAGGTAGGCTTTTAAAACCTTTGATACAGGTTTGTTGAAATTACATGAAGGGAGTGAAAGTCAAGTCTTCCTGAGAGGCCCTTTGAATTAACTTCAGACTTCTTTCTCCTGCCATTAATGGCAGAAGTACTGTAAGACTATTAGTGGTCCCTTGCTTTTACCTTGAAGACGTTATTAAAAGACCTTACAGTTTATATTTGCTGAACCCCTGGTGAAGTAAAGAAAATATTAATAAAAGTGACTATTTTTTAAACTAAGAGAATGCCTTTTTGTAGGTTCTCCAGTGTCATTCTATAGTCAACTTTCACTAGAGTTGATCTAGAGATTCCTAAATAAGTGGTCCCTCTAGCAATCTCTGGATCCTCTACCACAATTATCCAGCAGACGTTGACCATAAGGCCACACTGGAGAACCTAGAGATTCTTAGGCCATATTAATCAAGTCAGTGGGTAATGAAATCTACAAAAGTTAAACCAGTAAATGTGGTATTATTTTCAGATGTTCCTATGTTTGTTTATTTTGCCAAAACACTAATTCTGCTAGCTACATGGAGATACAAAAATGTATATACTGTAATACTAACACCTTGTTGCTATTCTTAGCTGGAAATCCATTCTCAGACTCCACCTCTCTTGTTTGGTTTTGGCAGGCATTGTCTATGTGCTTCTAGACTAGACTAAAGGTGTCAAACTCATTTTCATCCAAGGCCACATCAGCCTTATGGTTGCTTTAAAGTATTGCAGATACGGACCAACTATAATTTTTTAACTTAGCGGTTGGTGGCCTTTAGTTTTCAGCCAGTTTGGGTCCCCAGTTGTTACACTTTTGATTATCCACCATGTCGTCTGGAGTTGGTGGGAATTGCAGCCCAACAGCACTTATGGATCTGAGGCTGAGGAAAGGTTAGTGACATATCAGACATATCCACAAGCCTTGTAACCAGATTTAAACCCCACTCTCCTGACTAAATAGCCTTCAAAATGTAACTGTATCACAACTTCATCAACTCTAGCATGACGCCTAATGACAAGGAATACATCTCTTTCCAAAATACAGGATTTACAGGATGTTAAATTTTGCCCCCACAAAATACTGGAAAAAAATAGGGGTGTTTTCTTGCCTTCCCCTACTCCCCCTATTGATATCATCTGATGTGGTGCCTCGGGAGTGATTGCAAGCCACACTGTTCAAGTCTGCCTGGAATCTGAACATGGATCTCTTACACTGACTATTTCTGTGTTTTTCCCCCTTCCCTGTATTTTTCATATTTCAGGATCGGAGGAGAAGTGCACTCTATGGTTTGGGACCCCAGTGGCGAGAGGCTTGCAGTTATCATCAAAGGTAAAATGCACATAAGTGGCAGGTAGAAAAACATTCAGATCACCACTCATGTATGTGCAAAATTATGACCAAAGAGCACAACACTTGGAAACATTACTTTTTTGACTACAGGTAGCAAAGCCCCTAAGCAAAAATGCGAAAAGTTGCAGTCCAAATAATACATTTTTCAAGCTCTGCCAAATTCCCATTTTGTTTTGCTCCATAAAAGTGGGATGAGATTGAACCTTCTGTTTTACCCTGTTCTATTCAAGAGATGGCAAGCGCACCATCTGTAAGCTTAAGAGCATGAAAGTGTGTGCACTTTGGGGGGCTTAAAATAACTCTTTTGTAATCTGCATTTAAAAGCATCTTATAATTCTCCCTAAAGCTGATGCTTCAAGGAGATGTGTGTGTGTGTTTGTGTGTCTGTCTTTATTGAATGTGTCTAAAATGCAATTCCAAATCAGACAGGCCTTTTCTGAACCTTTAGAAGAGCACGGGAACAAGATTTATTGAAGAGTGGTTTGTTGCAGTAACACAATATTCAGGCTACAGTTTCTGCTTCCAGTTGAGAATATATCTCTGTGGCTATGGGGGCCTTACTATACTTCTGCTCAGATGTTCACTGTGTAACTCAGTGCATATTTACTTGGAAGTGTGTTGCCCCTTAGCTTTCACCCAACAAAGCATTCATTGAATTGTGCTATAAAAGATGATCTCATTCATGCTGGTAGTGTGTGTGTGTGTGTGTGTGTGTGTGTGTGTGTATGTATGTATATGTGTGTGTGTGTGTGTGTGTGTGTGTGTGTGTGTGTGTGTGTATATATATATATATATATATATATATATATATATATATATATATGGGAGGACTGTTTACCCAGCTTCATGCATCCTCCCAGGTCTTGCTTGTGACGTGTTGTAACCAAAAGGCAGATGTGTTTGCGTGCTCCTTTGTTGTATTGGCAAAACTCAGAATAAACTACATTATAAAATGAGAGCCTGCCATCCAGATAAACATGCCAGTAATCTCCACAAGGATGAGAGCAATAATAATCACACAGATCATTGAAAACCTTCTAAATCTTCATCTCACAGTAAATTTGGTTTTTCCATTTCCCCAATGAGGTCTGCATGTAGATAATAGATCAAAAACGTGAATATCTTTAAAAAGTCTACTGGTTGCAGCTACATTAGTACTTTCCTCGAGAATTCCTATTTTCTGAAAACATGCTGTTTCTGTCTTTCAAGGCCATCTGTCCTGTGGGAAGAAATAGCCATGGCTTCTTTCTAATATACAGATAAAATTCTCTCCATTTCTATCTCAAAGTGTAAAAGTTTGATTCTGGCCATTCAAGAGCTAGGAGATCAGGCAGAAGCCCCATGAACTTCAGAGACATCAAACTGTCAAAAGTACTAGAGCCCGGCATTTCACGCAGCAATTTTACAATATTGGCACAGACTTTTAAGGCACATTTTAAAGCCTGTTATAGTAGATTTAAACACTACAAACTTAGAGGAACAGAATTTGCAAGTCTATTCTGCTGACTGTTTCATTCATTTCTTTTATGCCCTGCATGTCATCCCACCTATAGGATTCCTGTAAATGTCACAGTTTCTTACCTTTCATTTCTCTTTTGGCAGGGAGTTGTGATTCCCCCAAAAACCAGACCATTATTGCAGTATTTCGCACCCGTAACAGTCCTGTGTTTGAACTCTTGCCCTGGTTTGTATTGCTGTTTTGCTCTTGGGTTTGAAATAAGTCTACAAGTTTCACATTCTTTTGGGTCTTATACTATAGATGTTAACATTTTGGGAATTCCCTATTTCCTGGGGGAGCAGGTGGGATTTCTGAAGTGTTTCGCCTTAGCCAGGTGCAAAATGAAAACATTCTCACTTAGATTTGCCGTTTATGGATGTTAAGCAGAATGTTTTGCATAATTTGAGAGAAATGCAATGTAAGGCCCTGGAGCTTTGAACACTGATAATCTTGTTGATCCCACCCACCTTTGAGTGGAGATATGGGGCAGGTACTCTCATGTTAAGCTTATTTGAATCCATAAAGCTTAGAAGCATTTTTTTTTTAAAAAAAGGGAAATCAGTTTTTTTCCAGGTTTCTAAATTATCCAGCTCATGCCATGTAGTTCCATAGAGGAATGTATGCCTTAAATAGTCCAGATCAAAATGTTGGCATTTCTAGTTTAAAGCATTTTGCGTTGCACGAATAGGAAAACAAGACTTTGGAGATCTCCTGCTATCCATAATTAGAGATCATCACTACTACCCATCTGTATACACATAGGGGTAGTTGACACTGTCCAATAGACCTAGGATCATAGGATTGCATTGTGAAATGATTTGGCTTAAAATCTTTCCCTAACGGTATGGCCTTTGTTATAATGACAAAAACAGAAATGGGTCATACTCTGCTTATTGATGGTTGTATATTATTCTTTAGACATCTTATTGTTATCCTGTTTTGTAGAAAATATTGCTTTGAAAATACAATGCAATAAGACATCTTAAAGCATAGATTCTTCTTTCTCCCAATCTCTCTATCAAGATGTCAAGATACTGTGATATGAGTCTGCTACATACAAAAGAAAAGTGAACTACTTATTTTTGTCTTATTTTTGTTTATTAGATTTGTACAGTTTATTGATTGAAATGTCTGTAATCAGGGAACAAAATCTATTTTATCTTCCAAAGATATTTATATCTGGCCTCTTGAGGTACATTATAGTGTCTAAAATTATTTGCAGCAGCAACTAAAGCATATGCTGTAAAAGAATACCAGCATCAATTCCTGTTATCATGAAAATGGTAGAAGTCAAGACTTTATACCTTTTGAAGGAACATGGTGTCCTTGGCTGTTCGTGAAGTGTTGGAAAATATTTGGGCAGACTATAGAAAAAAACACACACACAAAATGCTTAGGACAGTTACTGAATTTGGGACATATAGGTAAGTGGAGGAATGGTTTTAAAAACAGCTTGTGATACAATAAGACCGCCAGCATCATTGAAACCTCTGAATGTCTTTTACAGTCTCAGTGTGCCTTTTTTCTCCCCAGTGGCTTCTTGCGGGGTGAAGATGGGGCACAGCCACAGCTAGTGGTTTTCCATCCATGTTTTAAGAAAGGAGCTCTACTGACAGTGGTGAGTTCAAGCTCCTGGCTAAGACGTAGTTTATAGGAATGCTAGCTATTGCTTATTGCTGTGATAGCGTCAGGTGTCTTGTCTGTTTGCTAGACTGAGTTATTGGTATTCTTGGACAAGGCACAGAATTCAGCAAGTCAGCAATCTGAGTTGGGTTGCTGTGAGTTTTTTTTGGCTGTATGGCCATGTTTCAGAAGTATTCTCTCCTGACTTGTTGCCCACATCTATGGCAGACATCATCAGAGGTTTTGAGGTACCTTACAAGCTCTGAGGATGCCTGCCATAGATGTGGGTAAAATGTCAGGAGAGAATACTTCTGGAACGTGGTCATACAGCCAAAAAAAAACTCACAGCAACCCAGCGATTCTGGCCATGAAAGCCTTCGACAACACAATCTCAGAGTTATTTCTTAAAATCATGCTTCCAGTCTGTAAGCCACTGTTTCAAGACCATTGGTAACTGAGGCATACAGTTTTTTTTTCTCCTGAAGTGAAAGAGAAAACATATTTCACTCTCCTGGCTGGAAAGGTTTACCATACGACCCCAGTATCTGTGTTTTACCTGCCTGTATCTGACAAAATAAGTCATGTGTAGGAATTTTCAAATCCTACTGGGAATTACCATAGAATCAACCTGGGTGATCTAGCAATTTTCTAAGTGTGGAAGAAGTTCAGTTTAACTATTTTGCTAGTATCCAAAGTTTCCTATTTTCATTGAAGGTTCAGGAATGCATCCCCATAGGTATAAGGACAGTACAGTATATTTAATGGTATAAGTAGCTCACACCACAAGTGTAGACCAATCCCTGTGTTTCTACATGGATCACAGAATTTATTTATTTAATGTATTTATATTCTGCTTTTCTCACCCAGGGGCTGGGAGTGGGTGGGCTCAAAGTGGTTTACAACATATTAATGGCAAAATTCAATGCCAAACATACATGTAAAAACCAAATCATAATATCAAACAGTAACATATAACTATAAGTTAAATCATTAAAACTATTAAACAAAAAACATAAGCAACATTTAAACATTGGGATGCATCATTAAAGCTTGATGTATTATTAGAAGCAACTCATACAGAGATGAAACAAATTGTGCCTCTTTTGGGAATGGGCCACATCCCCTTAAAGTGCTAAATAAAAGTTAAGTGCTCTGAATGCAAGGCCAGATTTGAATGCTTTTCTTGAGATAGTTGGTTAAAAGGTGACTATCACAGAGCAGAACTTCCCAAAAGAACAACTTTTTCTGGGATGTCTGGGGACCCATTATATGACATACTAGGCCTTTTATTTCATGGCATGCTGACATGCCTAGCATACAGTCTGTGAAGTAATGCTATAGGAAAAATGGGTGTCATTGATACTTGAGAGCTCCTTGCAACCATCAGAATCAGATTAAATGACATAAAGGAGCAAATGTATGCACGTTTTGGATCAAGCAGAGTTTTTTGACTACAGGAACTCTTGGTGCAGAGTTTACACCATATTTCGGTACCTATTGCAAATGTTGGGCATTTAACTACTGAATGACCTTTCTTCTAGGATCTCCTTCTGTGATTGCCAATGAGAGCTTAAACAGGGTAGGGTATGCAAATACCTTCTTCTCATGCTGTTTTCTCTCTCTCTCTCTCAGTGCTGGTCAACTGGAAAGATCAGCCATATTCCCTTCTTCTTTGTGACTGCCCAGTTTCCATCATTTACATCTGAGCAAAGTCCTCTCGTTCCCTTGGGCAATAGAAGCAGCGCCCGGGAGCAGCCGTTGTTTTCAGAACTGTGAAGGTCCAGCCTCTGGTTGTCTCTTTTTTTGCTCAAGAAAGAGGGAGATATTTGAAGAGTGATGACTTCTTGGGTTGGACCTTTCTTCAGAGCAGTATAACTAGAAACGCATTGCCTGCTAGGTGCCTACTGCCACCTATTGATAGTTATTTTCTTGCACCTGAAGAATGCCTGCCCTACCTGTCTGAGAGGGACAACTTTGTGAATATGTTTGAAGCAGAAAGTGAAACCCAAAAGATGAATAATCTTAGTCTTGTCCCTGTAGACTGGTTTTTTTCACTTGTGGACACTTTGAGTGCTCTTATGTTTTTGGGATTTGGATGTATCGTTTTTTAAGAAATTATTCCCAAGTAAATTTCTGATGCTAACCTCTGTAGTTTTTTCATGGGTTATTTTGTTTCTCTTTGAATTTCATTCTCCCGGGAGAAGAGACTTGCCATCATTGGCATATGTGTGCTGATGTGAAAGAGAGGAGGAAGGTGAGTGAGATGTTGAAAGGGTAGAGCTCAGGTAGAAGGTACCGGCTTTCATCACCACCCTCTCAACATAGGGCTAAGAGAGGGATTGTTCTCCAAACTCTGAATAGCCATTGCCAGTAAGTGTGAACTTGGGATCAGAAATCTTTTTTTAATCTTGGGGAGATAATTTCAATTCAGGAGAGTTTGTGGGGTTTTTTGTTTGTTTTTGGGGGGGGGGGGGGTTTGGGTTTTTTTTACTGTAGGTGGGGATACTTCGCCAGGGCTAAGAGATGGGACAGGCCCAAAGTGATGCAAGTAGAACCAGAAATAATTTTTATCAATTTGGCTATTTATCCAGTTTACAGAGCTAGAGATCAAGCCTGCACATTTTTACTGAGGAATAACATCTTACCATGCAGTAAAAACAGATCTTATTTTAAACACTCTTTTTTGCACTCTAAAATGGCCCCTTACTTGTTGCCACTAATCCTTGTTTGGCAGTACAAGTAACCCATGACATAGGGCCCTTCCAGACAGGCCCTATATCCCAGGATTTGGTCCCAGATTGTCTGCTTTAAACTGGATTATATGAATTCGCACTGTCAGATAATTTGGGATAAACAGAAAGCCTGGGATCAGATCCTGGGATATAGAGCCTGTCTGGGAGGGCCCTTAGAGAATAGACTTCTGTGGCCCAATCCTCTGCATTGTTAAGGCGTCTTCCCATATTTTGAAGTAAAGTCCAAACACTCTTATCCCAAAATACAGCTGCTACACAGCCTGTAGAAGCACCGGAGGAAAGTCTGGGGGAGAGGAATTGGCATCTCAACTCTTTCTCCCTCTGTTGGGGTCCCTCTTGTCCTATAAATACCTTTTGCGGGATGTGTCCTAAATCCACAACCTAGGTCTTCTCCCTTTCTGGGACCATATTGTTGCTTGATCATTTGTATATACGAGGGTAGGGAGTGGAGGCAGGATTCTAACTTCTAGAGCAAAGATAGGGAACTTGTAGAACTCTTATTTATTTATTTACAGGGATTCATAAATTGGAATTTGTATCATATTACAAGATATTTCAAAGTGGGATGTTGCAAACAAAGGTTCCAATTTAAAATAATACACAAAAGCAATACACAGTATCTACAGTATTTATAAATCTAAAGTATGGTTAGGTGACACTTGCATAAATAGCCATACCTTTCATATGTGGTCCAGAACATGAATAATTGGAGCACATCTCGTGTTGGAGAGTAATCTAAATAGTGGGTGCCACCACACTAAATGTCTTGCAGAATGGTCTTTACAAATGCATCAACAACAACACAGGTTTTTGTTTTTTTGGGGAGTGGCATCCATACATTTAAGCATATTTGAATAAACCAAGTATCTTTGGTTGTTGTGGCAAAGCTATCTATGTAATCAAAGAACAGCTTCAGCTATTTATTTATTTATTTGCTTAATTTATATCCAGCCTTCCTCCCAATATGGTACCTAAAGTAGCTCACATTAGCTGGAAAAGGCACTCTTGGAGACAAAAAGATTCCAGAGGCTCCCCTGGGAGTCATGAATACAGAACTACTACAGTATATTACACGTGATACCCAGACTGAAATGGATTTATATTGTTAGTATCATCTCAGATACCCATAGCTGCACTGTCTCAGCTCTCCCAAGAACCTTGTGTCCCTACCCAATCCTGAGTAGAGATTGCAAATGGCAAAGATTTGCAACTGGGCAATAGAAGCCAAAATGGACTGGATGGTCCTTTTGGTCTTTTCTAACTATGGTGGTTAGTAGTTTCACTAAAGGTGTGTGTGGGGGGGGGGGGGGGGGAGGTACTGCTGAGGGTTACACCAACTGTAACATTTTTGTGCAGTCTTTCCGTCAACTATTTTTTTAAACCCTGTAATTAGATAAAACTATGAAAACATTTTTGTAAGCCCAGTTTGCATATACTGTATCAATATACCTACAAGGCTAAAAACTCTATGTCAGTTTACCTTTTGAACTATCAAATGCACATGCCTTCTAGTTAGAACTGTCATTATTACAATGATACTTAATGATAATGATAATCACATTGTTGTCTCCACACACAAGTATCCACTGTTGTTTTTGTTGCTGCTGATTTTTATAGCAATAATTTAATCAATTTTTCTGGTACTTTAGCTTGAATACCGTGATTTGGTCTGATATGAAAAGAAGGGTGCCCTATGGTTACTATGCTGAGTGACACCAAATTTAGTAATGTCACCAGGTGAAGTCTCTACTAACCTGTTGAATGCCCTCCTTTATACCGTCACATCCTGTGCACCCTGCTGTTTTCAGTGAGAGTCGAAGTGAATACATAGAGGGTTGCAAGAGGCCCTGCCTCATGTTGAGTTGAGCCCTGTTGCCAAAACCAGCTCTACAATTGGGAATGAGAAGATTGCATCAGCCAAAGGATCTTGGATGCTATAAAAAGTCAGCAAATTAGATTTTTTTTTTTGTTCTGGCGTATTATACTTTTCTGTTTTCATTAATGATGTGGGTGCTGGTGAGATTCTTTGCCTCTTGTTCTCAAGTACTAGCTTGAGATAATCTGCACCTGAGGCTAGGTGAATAAGGTATTTTAGGCCAGCCCTCACCTACTTGCCACACTGCAGTTGAAGGCCCCCACCATACACTATTGTATTTGTCTATAAAGGATCTCTAAATTGATAAGTGGATCTGTCTATAGACAACAGGAGGAGCCAACATGGTGCAATGCTTTGCACATGGGAGACCACAGTTTGGATCCCCATCAGCCAGGGAAACCCCCTGGGTCATATTCTCTCAAGTTCAAAGAAAGTGGAAGGCAAATCTCTGAACAAATTTTGCCAAGAAATTCTTGAGGAAAGATCACCATAGGTCCAACCTGAAGTCATAGCAGCAGCATATACAACAGAACAGTCTCCATCTGACAAGATCATGCCATGGCTTCCACATGGCAAGTAACCCTAAGCAGCACAAACAATGGCGTAGGAGGTGAAACATGGCTTGGAGGTTTCAGATTTTCCCTCCCTGTGCTATAACTCTTACAGCAGTCTTTGCTAAGGGCTCATGTAGTACTCATTCTTTTTTTAATCGTGTCAGAATCAGCTTGAGAACATACTGCAAGTTGCTTCTGGTGTGAAAGAATTGGCCGTCTACATAGACTCTGCCCAGGAGACACCCGGGTGTGATAGCTGGGAGGCTTCTCTCATGTCCCCGTAAGCTAGAGTTGACAGATGGAAGCTCACCCCATTTCTCAGATTTGAACCAGCAACCTTCAGATCAGCAACCAAACCTTCAGGTCAGCAGTTCAGTTGGCACAAGGGTTGACCCATTGCTCCACCGCAGCTCCTTAGTATTCCTTATGCCTTCTGTTGCCTTATACATTATTAGAATGTAATTACAGAAATGTGTCCTCTCCGGCACAGACATAGTGCCTACAGAGAGAGAGAGAGAGAGAGAGAGAGAGAGAGAGAGAGAGAGTGAGTTTTAAGAGGAAAAGGCAGCAGATAGCCTCTGCTTTGCAGACAAGAAGCAAAGACTTTGAATTCTAATCTCATAAATACCCTGTTAAATGACTTGAAAGACTTGAGCAGTAGAATTTCTGCTTGGAAGTAAGCAGAAATGATGAAATCTGAGGCCCTAAATTGAACAGTCTTTTGTGAAAGATCGTTAAAAGCGTATTTGGAAGGAAAGGGCACATTCCATTACTGGATTTAATACATTTTATTTTAGGATATTTGCTTTCTGTCTTTCCAAAGACACATGAAGGACCTAATTATATTTTAGGAACAATTTCTATAAAAAAGCAACATCTAAAATATCCAGTGATGAAAATAACCCCTCCTTCCAGCACAGCACCTTGCATTGCTTTCAGAAAATAAATTAGATCTATCTTTGTTGAGCAGGACATTGACCATTGAGAGTCATTTGGCTTGATCTGAAGGGAGCGAGTTGCATGGAGAAGAACTGGTTTACAATTGTATGGCTGGCCATGTTTTGTTTTACCAGACCCTGCTCCAGTGCTTCCTGCTTCAGCAGGAATGCAATCTGTAGGCATTAACCAGAGATGATAATCTGGCAAACCAGGCCAGATTGTTTTTAAATTGGCAGCTGCAGCTATACCTGTTAACTGATTTGTTCAATTCTCAACTTTCATGGATTATGCTCTGTGAAATGCATCTATAAACAGATGAAACAACTTGAATGAATCGCCATATTAATGCATATATATGAATAAATATGTCTTAATTATGTTCAAATAATTCACCTTCCACAATTGGCTACTATCGAAAGTGTGGTCACACCATAGATGCCACCTCATGGACTGCAAGTTAAAGGCAATGGTGTTATGGTATGTATGACAATGATGCCTGAAGGGCCCTGGTACATTAGCCTGCAAATTCATTTGATCTGTTTGCTTTGAGAGTTGTCAAATAAATGCCCCTGGAAAGCCTAAACGCTAAGCATAGGCATCCTCCCAACCACTACTTCCGCATAGCATAGCTATTGGTGTCATCCATACAATACATTTCCAACCATATTTATCTTTTGCATGTCCATTAGGTGTAAGATCAATCATATTTTTGATTACTTGTTCTACTTAAAGAGATCCAACTCTTGTCTCTGTTAACCTGGTTCCCTTCCTGCAATGTTGGACTACGTCTTCCATCACTCCATCTGAGGGTCAGAAACTATTAGAGTTGTAGTCCAACAGAATGCGGAGCCCCATGGGCTACCCATCCTTGATGTAGTCTAAGATATTAGAACTGAAATAATGTGTAAGTAAGAGAAACTTGTTTGGAACTACATTATGTATGTGTGTGTGTTTGCCTTCAAGTCACATATAGACTTATGATGACCCCTTGAATTTCATAGGAGTTTGTTAACTAAGGAATACTCAGGCGTTTTTGCCAGTTTCTTCTTCTGAAATACAAGATGAGCATTTCAGATCTATAATTTGGAAATGTTTAAAATTCAAAATTGTCCACATGGGTGGCTGAGAAAGGGATACAGTAATAAGAAAAAGGGGGCAGGCAATATTTGTTAGCGCTGGAAGCTAGGGCTCTTTCATGCCAGTTATAATGCTATGATTTAACTTGAATAGTCATATCCTATGGAATCTTGGGATTTGCCGTTTGACAGGTCGCCAGAGCTTCCTAGTTGAGTCTCAAGGCTCTTACTGTAACTACAGATTTTTAATACTGTGGCTGAAACAACTAAAGTGGATCTGTAGCACTGTAAACTGAAAGGGCACTAGGTTTTTGCCACTATATGATGCAAGTTTGGGGTCCCACCCAGTGCTGGGCAGGACCAGAACTAAATTGATTGGGTGCACCCTATTCTTCCTCCCCTTTTCTCTTTCTCTCTGCCTACTAGACTGCTTGGGGAGGGAGAGCTTTTTTATTCCTGCGTAACAGGATTTAGATTTGATGGTCTTAATGGTTTCTTTCAGTTCTATGAATATATGAGTTTGCCAACCATCTGAATGGAGGGCTTGCAGTGGACATCCAAAATTAGATTGAGGCTCATCAATTTCAAGGAGTGGCGTAAAGGGAAGAGATGGAGGCAGTCAAAGGAAAGTGGCTGTAGTTGTGCAGATGGGGTGGGAGCATCCCTGCAGGAAAAGAAAGGATTAAGAGAGAGGGATTTATGATTGTTTTCACTGCTAATCCCTTAGCATTAAGCTATAACATCTCTGTCTAAATCCCTGGCAAATGGGAAGGGATAAACTGGAGGACTCCCAGTCACAGTGGGTCTAAAACTATGCAGCCTGTCATTATGAAAAACAGATGTTAGTGGTGGTGATGACAATTGGGAGGTATATGTGCACTTATTAGAAAGGAGAATTAGTTTTTAAGTGATTGTTTGGGGCTTCATGATGACTGACTAAAGTTGACTCCTCTTTCAGTGAGTTAGTGGATAGGTATGCAGGAGTTGGGGCAAGCCTTCCCAATTATAGCACTATGATTCCAGTTTAACTTCTATGTTCTATCCAATGGAATTATTGGATGGGCACTCAAGGGCATTTTCAATCGGCCCTCCACATTTGTGGATTTTATTTTTGTGGATTTAATTATTCATAGATTTTATTAATATATTCTCTCTAAAAATGTCTAGGTCAGGCATGGGCAAACTTTGGCCCTCCAGGTGTTTTGGACTACAACTCCCAGAAATCCCAGCCAGTATACCGGCTGTTAGAAATTGTGGGAGTTAAAGTCCAAAACACCTGGAAGGCTCAAGTTTTGCCAATGCCTGGTTTAGGTCCTCCAGTGAGATACTACAATCATTTTCTGTCAGAGTTTGACATAGAGTCAAACTAGAGGACCTAGACATTCCTAGAGAGGTATTATCTCAGGTAAAAGTAAGAGTGATTTTTATTATTCACGGTTTTTATACTTCCACAGGGGTCCTATGTCCCAAACTCTTGAAAAAGTGGAGTGCCTCCTGTACAACCCTCAACCAAGGAAGATCTCTAGTACCCCTAACTAAATTGCATCTCCACCCCATCCCATGATTCTTCGGAACACAGTCATGGCAGGTTAAATGGAATCATAGCAGTATAATTCTGTAGTGTGAATGGCCCCAGAGAGTGACTGGAATTCTATTGGTTAGTCCCAGTTACAGTAAACTATGAAATCAATTGTTAAATGGTGGGTCAATCTCATTGACTCAATGGGTCTTTTATAGTCAGGAGTAGCAATAGGATTGAGGCCAGAGTCACCCAATCAAGGGATACAGATAGAACTAAAAGAGCTGTTATTGGAATATCTGTACTGTAGTTGCTGTTCTATTTGTGCTTCTCTTGGCACAACTAAAGCAGCATGACGCACTATCTAAGATGGTACAGTAGAGTCTCACTTATCCAAGCTAAACGGGCCAGCAGAACGTTGGATAAGCGAATATGTTGGATAATGAGGGATTAAGGAAAAGCTTATTAAACATCAAATTAGATTATGATTTTACAAATTAAGCACCAAAACATCATGTTATACAACAAATTTGACAGAAAAAGTAGTTCAATACGCAGTAATGTTATGTTGTAATTACTGTATTTATGAATTTAGCACCAAAATATCACGATATATTGAAAACATTGACTACAAAAATGCCTTGGATAATCCAGAACCTTGGATAAGCGAGTCTTCGATAAGTGAGACTCTACTGTATTCAGAGGAAGGCCATAGCAAACCTCTTCTGAAGAAATTTGCTAAGAAAACTTTATGAGAGTTTCAGCTCAGGGTTGCCATAGATTGGAAACAACTTGAAGGCCCATAACAAGAATCCCTATATCTAAGCCATATCTTCTTGGAATGTGAAACAGTGGCTGTGAGGAGGCTATTCTGCAGCCCTTGAGGAAGGCAAAAGGAAGCCTTAACCAAGGAGGATGATTAGACACTTACTGTGGGTTTATCTCCATTGTAAATCCAAGCAGTAGTAGGTGGTGATTGCTGTCATCACCAAAATCACCCTCATATCTTAGAAAATAGACTAGGCAGTAGTCTTGTGCTTTTGTATAGAATCACTATCTGTTATTCGCATGGCCCTGTTTTCATTTTCAAGTGCTGCTTTCGGAAGCGGGGCCTTTCTGAATGAGCTGCTTCGTTCTTTTGTCCAAATGAATGAACATTTTGTCCCATTGGCCAACATGGGAGGGCTTCCCATTCTCCCCTTCCCCTCAGTTTTAGCACTAGAAAGTCTCACCATTTCACTATGCTCAGGCTTTCTCCAGCATTCATTTGAGTTGTTAGGGATGGTGGGATAAACCCGTCTCTGAATCTGGATTGGCAAAATGCAGTCTGTGGCTCATTAATGCTGTTTTTGCAGGCCTTGGTGCTTTTTCAGGCTCCATTATCTTTTCAACACACAGGGAAAGAGACTCTCTTTAAAGGAGTGTGTGTGTGGCCTACAGGCCCAAAGCACCTATGACTTCTAGGGCTTGCAGCTGAGCGCCAAGCGAAGCACAGAGCGCCTCTTAGGCACTTGGCACCCAGCGCTTGCCTGCAAGTCCTGGCAGTCACGGGCTCTTTGAGTGTGTGTGTGGCCTGCAGGCCCAAAGAGGCCACAAAGAAGAGCCAAAGGCTGAAAAAACAGCATCAATGAGCCAGATTGCATTTTGCCTATCTGGATTCAGAGATGGGTTTATCCCACCAAACCTAACAACTCAAATGAATGCTGGAGAGAACCTGAGGACCAGTGAAACGATGAGACCTTCTAGCCCTAAAACTGAGGGAAAGAGGAGCATGGGAAGCCTGCACATTGCCGCCAATGGGACAAAAATCAGGAGACCAAATAGTTACCGTTCGCACTTTCCTTTAGTATCATTGCTTTTTCGGTTTGGCGAGGGGTCTCCTATATTGTGCCAAATGAATGAACGGCACAAAACAAAAACACAGATGAAACAAATGAGACACATTTTGGGCCCATGACTACTAGGCAGTATGCAGGGCTCCAAATATTATAGGACTGCAACTTCCATCATCCTTAGCCAGCAATTGCCAGTAGTGGGTAGCATTGCTCATTGCAGTCCAAGAATATCTGGAAAGCCAAATAATTCCCACTTGGAGGTACATAAAGATCATGAGGCTTGAATGAATCACTGTGATCATGTACAGATGATCTTTGGCATGGAGTCCAAATTCCCAGATTTCATGTTTACCAGCATGATATTTTAAGATGACTTCTTCGTGGAAGGAACCGGGGAAGATTTATATTGAGTCCCTCAGCAAGTGATGCAAGCAGATCAGGGTGGAAGGCAACAAAATACTTGGTTTATTTTGCAAAATTCCAGACAATAAACAAGAGGCAAAAGTAGAAAATCGACAAATCAAGTGTTTGATCACTGGTCCCAGCCCAGGCTAACTCAACATGTTGTTTATAAAATACCTTGGAATTTCAGTAGAGAGAAAAGTTAGTCAAACTTACTTTTGTTAGATAAACTACTCTTGTTATTGTTTGTTGTTTTACTTTTTTTCTTGCTTTAATTTATATTAAACTGATTATATCTTTCTATGTAATATGTGTTGAACCTTCTCAATACAGCTGTAGGAAAAATCGAATTAACTGAAAAAAATGGTGTGATGAAAAGATGGAGTGTCTATAGTGGAGGACTGGCATTTGGCAGCATTCCTTAATCTGGTGCCGCTCTCAATGCATTGGACAATGACTCTCGTCATCTGCAATCAGCCTAGCCAGTAGTTGGCTGTGATGATAAGAACCGTAGTTGAACATATAATAAGGGTGTTCTGCCACAGGGTTATATTGGGCTAAACCATGAAGGACTTGGTCTGTGGAGACTGATGGATTCCTAGTCAGTAGAACAATGAATCTGTCCAGGGGTTTAGCATGAACTTTAAAGTAGCAATCTAAAGTGCTGAGACCCATTCCTAGAATACATTCAGCACTTTGAAGAGCTCATTTGAACTTCAGACTTGAGTAGATTCATTGCCCCATGGACAGGGCATCATTAGGCAGCATTAGAGCTTGGGGTGAATACATTAAGAGTTGGTTCTGGACTAGGAATGCTGGGAATTGTTGTTCTGTGTTGTATTTATTATCCCCACAGTATATTCAAGCAATAATAGGCAGGGATTGTTATCACCACCAAGGTCGCCCCCATATTTTACAAAATGGAGACCAGGAGTAGGCATCATGCAGCTCTCTAGCAACTCCCAACATCCATAGCCAGCAATGACCAATAGTGAGGAGCATTATGGAGAGTTGCATGATTCCTACTCTGAAGGGCCACATGATCCCACTCCAAGCTAGACAAAGTTCTTGAGTTTAAATGGGTCTTGAGACTGTTGCTGAGATCATCTGTGGATGATCTTTGACACGGAGGGCAGAATCATAGAATCGTAGAGTTGGAAGAGACCTCACAGGCCATCCAGTCGAACCCCCTGCAAGAAGCAGGAAAATCTCATTCAGAGCACTCCCCACAGGTGGCCATCCAGCCTCTGCTTAAAAGCCTCCAAAGAAGGATCCTCCACCACTGTCCGGGAAAGAGAGTTCCACTGCCAAACAGCTCTCACTGTGAGAACTGTTTGGCAGTGGAACTGTCTGCCCTAAACCTTTTGTTTCCAAAACAATTTAAAAGGTGTTTATAAAGTTTGAAATAGTTTATATTTATCATGCAATTCCCACCTCAAATGTATATTTGTTGTGTAGCTCCACCTTACATAAGTCCAGTCCTCAGAGGATGGTACTGAGAGTGTCGTCTTCCTCTTCCTCCTCCTCCTCCTCAGGGCTTGACTGCTTGCTAGGCAGGGGCAGGGACTTTAGATATTCCAAGTGACGCCGTGTCTCGGCTTGGTTGCGTCGGACATAATAGATGACATAAGAGATCACTACAGTGAACCAACAGAACATAGTCAGCAGCATAGCCAAGTCGGTGTTTCTCTGCTGGCTCAGACAGAAGTTGACACCCGAGTTGAGCAGATGGGCCAAGGTCTGGCCTGCGTACTCCTCCCAAGTGGCAGTGGCACACACAATGTCCTCCACTGTTTCAGGGTCCAAGGGAAGAGACCTCATCAGTTCCTGCAAGGGGCAGTCACAGTGCCAGGGGTTGTCATAGAGCTCCAGCCGAACCCACGACAGCATGATGAAGGGAGTCACCTCCATCCTCTGCAACTGGTTGCCTGAAAGGTCCAGCAGCCTGAGTCCCCCACTTAGACCCCGAAAGGCTGCTGGAGCAATGCTCTGGATGAGATTGTCTGCGAGGTGAAGTTCGCGGAGCTGTTTTAGGCCATGGAAGGCTCCATTTGGTATATGGGTGATCCAGTTTGAGTTAAGATAAAGGACACGGGTGTCACTAGGGATGTCAAAGGGGATCATCACCAGGTCCCTTCGGTTGCACCACACCATGCCACTCTCTGGTGGACAGTCGCAGCTTTCGGGGCATGGAAGAGTGCCTTGAAAAGCAAGGATCAGGAGCAGAAGGGTGGACAAAGCTGGCATCTCTGCATAGCTCTTCTCTTCTGTTGGGAAGGTCAGAAGAGAGGGTGAGAGAGTCATCCAAGAGCAAAAAATAAGTGCAAACTGGGGAGGCAAATGAATGGAAGAAAATCCTTTGAGCACAGGGTCAAGGGAATTCTTGCTGTTTTGCCCTACAACTCCCATCATGCTTCACCATTGGCCCAAGGTGGGATATGAAGTTCATACTGTTCGGAAAGCCAATGCTTTCCTATTTCTATCTTAGCACTTGGAGCATATTTTGCGGGGATTTATTCAATAATATTTCTATACTGATTTTTTTTAAAAATCAGTATGGCTTCATCTAACCCTATGTTATAGGAACGTTCTATTAGGTAGTGCTAATAAGGCATCTCAGTTCAGTTTACAGACTGCTTCTGGATCGTAAAAATGAGAAATGGTACTTCAAAAATGATAATCTAGTCATTATAATATCAGCCTTGATAATCTAGCCATTATAACAGTGGTCACATGTACAGTTGTTTTACTCTTGCTTCTGTCCTAACCCTTTCCTCTATCTTACTTACGCGTTGAACATCAGGATGTAGCTTTTATAATCATCTGTGGGGGTTTTTTTAGTCTCCTATTTTTTAGATCCTGCTTTATGTCATGATCAGAGACACATGTCCATGTGTTTATAGGAATGTGCAAATCATGCAACCTTCCAGATGTTGCAAAATCTGAAATATCATCTCTCTTTTTCTCTGCCCCTCCCCCAAGTTTACTTATTTTAATTGATGGTACAGTCCTATACATGTCTTTTACAAAGACACTTTCTTAATTCAACTAAGGTTTATTTCTGGGTAAGGAGAAGAGAATTGCAAAAGAAATGTCTTTTTCTTATTTGCATCTACCATCCTATATGGTTTAACAGCATTGTTTTAGCAGAGTTATCCCCTGCTAGCTTACCCATTTTCATTTTGTCAGGTTTATTTATACCCTTTGGATTTAGCAGTGTACAAAAGGGATGAGAGTATATTTGACTCTGGAAACGTATTGTTCTTCAAAAAAAACACACCATAAAACCAGGACCTCCAACTCAAACAAGAACCCTGTAAAAACTGACCAGGAGGGAAAAAACTGAGGGAGAAGTCTAATGAGGGATATCATACACAAGCCTTACAAAGCAGAACACAATGATGAAGTCAGTGTGACTCGGAGATCTGCACTGTACAAGAATCATATTGCAATTTGTGGTCCCTATCTTGCACACACAGTCTCATTAAGAAACATAATGTTTATGAATGGAAGATTATCTGCTTTTTAAATTTAAAAAGTTGGGTTTTTTTCTTCTTTTTTTGCTTTTTACCTTCCCAGACATTCCCAGGGTACAGAAAAATGCAGTTACAAACCTTTGCAAAGAGAACAAGTGCTAGCATCCAACTTAGTCACTTTATTCTGGCACTAATATTCCCATACCCAGTCCCTGCTCTTATGACTTCCACAGCAACTTAATATTTATGCCTGCTTCTCATCCTTTTTATGGCCAAGTGTCACGTTGTTTTCTACAGATCAAGTTGCTATTAAAGACACACCAAAATGTCTAGGCCATTTCCATCTACCCATCACCCTAGTCTGTTAGACCAACAATATCCCCCAGACCTCTGCTGAGACATTGTTTTAGTTTCAGAATTAAAACTGGAGGCACACTCCAATCTCACACCCCAAAACTGTACTCTTAGTGTAGATGGGTAAGAAATAGTCATTCTTGAAGCCATTCCCCACTTGTGTTTCTGCGTCAGTCACTGTTCTAAGTGAGACTCTGCAGAAAGCAAATACCGTATATACTCGAGTATAAGCCGACACGAATATAAGCCGAGGCACCTAATTTTACCACAAAAAACCTGGGAAAACATTGACTCCAGTATAAGCCGAGGGTGGTAAATTTCAGAAATAAAAATAGATACCAATAAAATTACATGAATTGAGGCATCAGTTGGTTAAATGTTTTTGAATATTTACATAAAGCTCAAATTTAAGATAAGACTGTCCAACTCTGATCAAATCATTATCCTCATCTTCTTCGATGTAAATGTGCTTACGTATCCTTTTAATAATAATAGAGTAAAATAATACATGTAACAACAACAACAACAACAATAAATACAGGAAAATAATACAAGTAATAATAAATAGAGTAAAATAATATATGCAATAATAATAATGATAAATACTGGAAAATAATACAAGTAATAATAAATAGAGTGAAATAATAAATGCTATAATAATAATAATAAGATCAGAGTGAATTAATAAATGCATTATTAATAATAATAAAAATAGAGTAAAATAAATGTAATAGTTGCAACTATAATAGAGAAAAATAATAAGTGTGATAATACCAATAATAATAGAGGAAAATAATAAATGTACCATATATTCTCGAGTATAAGCTGACTCAAATATAAGCCAACCAGGACCCTCACCCGAGTATAAGCCGAGGGGGGCTTTTTCAGTCTTAAAAAGAGGGCTGAAAAACTAGGCTTATACACGAGTATATACAGTAGTTTGACTACATGAGTGCGATTGCAAATTTAACAGGTGGTATAAAATATGGTCGTACAGAGTATCTGACTCACTAGGAAATACAATATTTCTCAGTAAAGTGGAATGGTGTAGGAAAAGAGGAGGACTGCATTACAAGGGGATAGAAAGGCTGTTGGTAACAAGGTGTGTTGGTGGTCTCCCATTCAGAGTCACCATAGTAAAGATCAATTTAATGGCAATTAATAACAACAAAAAGATAAGTGAAATGATAACAGGGATAGGTTGCATGATACTATCGCTTGCTCAGACAGCTCTTCTGCACAATTCTTTACGAGATGCAGGAACCCAATTATTGGGTTGTTGTGTGTTTTCTGGGCTGTATGGCCATGTTCCAGAAGTATTGTGTCCTGGCATTTTGCCCAAATCTATAGCAGGCATCTTCAGAGGTTGTGAGGTCTGTTAGAAACTAGTCAAGTGGCTTCTGGCTAGTCCAAATTGTGCATGGGTAGACTGAGAGCAATTGATGGGCTTCCAGATGATTCTTGTGACTTTCACACTAAAGTGATGGGCATCCTCATCCCATTTGTCATTTCACACTGTGGGAAAAATAAAATCTCCTTCTGATTGTTATGCATTTAGTAATGGCAACAGTAATGCACACAACCTAAAATAAAGGCCAGTTAGGATGATTTACTGTGTGAAAGAACAATGAGTCACTTTGGTAGGTCTAATACTCAAAACAAGTTATTTGGCTCAGAACACTTCAACTGTGAAACATCTGGTTCCAGCTGTTGGATCTTGGGACTCAAGCAAGAAACAGAATGTAGATTCAGCAAGCCTAAATTAATCTAGATTTCCTCTAAGTCTATCTGGTATTTAGTATTGCTTGGTTGCATCCTTCCAGAACAGGGTTGACCAGGAATACTGCCAAAACATTCAGAGCAGAGTATTAGTTTGCAGTCAGTTTCATGAGCAGACAACTTACCTGCTTGAAGTTCCAATTAGGGTTCCTGAGTTTTCAGCTGGAGTTCTGGTTATAAAATGCACAACAATCAGACTGGATTTTTCCCATTAAAGCCACAAGAACCTGTACAAGTCTCCGTCTCTTCTCATTCCATCTCTCTCCCCTTCCTTTGCCCTGATCCTTTTGTTAACATGAGCTTGTGAACTCCAAACAGGAGTTTCTGCTAGATGGGGTTGGTAGGATGAAGGACCCCCCACATCAGGGGTCCGCAAACTTCTTAAGTAGAGGCCGGTTCACGATCCCTCAGATCCCTCAGATTTCCTGCTTCTTGGCAGGGGGGTGGATTGGATGGCCCATGAGGTCTCTTCCAACTCTACTATTCTATGATTCTATGATTGTAGGGGGGCTGGACGATAATGAAATAGTCCAAACTTAGGATTATTGTTGTTGTGTGCCTTCAAGTCGTTTCAGACTTAGGTCAACCCTAAGTCTAAAGTTTAGGACAGGGGCCAGGTAAATGACCTTGGAGTGCTGCATCCAGCCCACGTGCCTTAGTGTGGGGATCCCTGCTCCAATGTTCCCAATCTGTGGGAGAATGTGAGATGATGATGATTATGATGACAATAATAATAACCCTTATCCATAGATGATGCCTATTGGGATGGAAAACAAAGTCAAACAACATCTAGAGGACCACATGGTCTCACCTTCCTCTTCCCCTCCACTGAATTGTTATGCTATCAAATCTCTTGCTAGATAAAAAAACATGCTCAGGAAAGTATTCAGCCAACAAACAAAGAACTATCCAGCTACAGTCAATTCCCAAAAACCCAAGCCTCTGTTTTACTCCAAACACACCTGTATGAATAGTGATCTTCTGGGTCAGTCTTCCTAGTTGCAGAAAGTAAAGCAGCTCAAAGGACCATTGCTGCAGCTTCTATCTGGTTTCCTTCATAGAGTGTCAGCCTCAGTTTCTATCCTTCCATCTAGTGTCTCTCTTTCTGCTATTCATCAGGGAATGAGCAGGACACACACAAACACACACACACACACAGAGCTGGCTGGAGGAGGGAGGGAGGGACTGCCGCACTCGGCAGCTGGAGGAGTGGCAGAAGGAAAAAACGAGAGGACAGCAGTGTGCATCATAGATTGCGAAACTTCAAAGGGGACTTCGAGCTAAACAAAGCAGCAAACAACTCAGAAAATTGTATTGTTCAGGTTGAAGAGCTGTTGTTAATGTATTTCTGTGTGTGCATCACCTGGAGACTTCAGCATGTAAAGCCTGGACTTCTCTTTTTTTTCCAAGAGGAAGCCTGTCTCCAAACTCCAATAACAGGAGGCGTATGTTACCCACCTTCAAACAAGACCTTCTCTGTCGTAACACCTGGACTTGACCACTCCTAAAGAGAGAGATATGGCTGATGTTGGCACTGTACTCTTGATGCTTTTCTTTGCTCATTAGCTTTAATTCAATTGCATTGGATGCAATCTCTCTCCTTTGGGATGGGAGGTCTCCCATTTGTGGGATATCATCTCCCCTTTTTGGCAAGGGGGGATCCAGCATCTTTTCTTCCAGCATCTTCAACAGGTTCCTTCCTCATACCTTGTCAGGATGTGGAGAAGTAACCATGAGAAGTCTGATTTCGCCATCCAACATATCATATCTCACTGGCTTCATGATTTCATTGTGTTAATGGCACCCAGTTGAGCCAAACAATGCAGCAAACAGCCTTAGGAGCCCCTAGTGGCACAATGGGTTGGACCCTTGTGCCAGCAGGACTGCTGACCAAAAGGTCAGCAATTCGAATCCGGGGAGTCTGTCAGCTCCAGCTTCCCATGTGGGGACATGAGAGAAGCCTCCCACAGGATGATAAAACATCTGGTCGTCCCCTGGGCAACGTCCTTGCAGACAGCTAATTCTCTCACACTAGAAGCGACATGCAATTTCTCAAGTTGCTCCTGACACATACACACACATATTGATGTGCTATGTGATGGTGCTGTTGTGTGTAAAGGTTCCAAAATGATCTCCATATAAATCAAGGTTGAATGTCTCTTATCCCAAATGCTTGGAACCAATTAAGTGTTTGGGATTTTCCCACCCAGATTTTGTAATAAAGTGATGCATTTTCCTTAAGAGTTTAATTCGTTCTGTGACCAAGCTCTTAACTCAAATTGCTCTGATCTCAAAGCAAATTTTCCCATTGCAGTGTTGTTAATCTGTTCTGCCCCACCAAATACCATATCAATTTTGTTATGTTTTTAAATAAGAAAAATGTACTTTATAAATAACAAATAATGTATAAAATGTACTTTTAAGAAAACAAAAATCACCACCCTTCCAAACCAGATAAACAGAAAATGATGGGAAGTCGGCTTTGCCTCTTTTCTCACCAATCAATGCCTCCCTGTTTGCAGAGTCTCTGCTTTTTCCATCACCTTAGCTCTCTTCTTCATCCTGATCTTGAACACTAAGCTGGGTCAGCCTTGGTTTGGATTTGGATAGGAGACAGCACAAGGGTCCCAAGTGCAGGAGGCAGCAATATTTCAGAGGAAGGAACTGGCAAACACTAGGCCCACTTGAAAGCACCACCAGAAAGGCCCAGCCCTGCGTTCCCTGCATGGAATTCCTGACTCAGTTGCCATGTTGTTTTGCGGACAAAGAATATAGCAGTGTGGCTGTTCTGGGCTTCCCATGTCCTCCCTCTCCAAGGAAAAGTCCACAAATGCAAGGGAGCGCTGCCCCTAGGAGAGTGATGAGTGGTGGCGCATGGGGCTCCGGAGGATCTTTGGCTTGGCCAAGGCAGGAAGGGGGCTGCACGTCTGAATGATGAGGAAAGGTGGCAGGAGCAAGGGGAGACCTTTGCAGCTGGCATGCACTCCCGTTAGCTTGTAACTTGGAGATAGCTTGTAACTTGAAGCAAAAAACAAGCCGAGAGATGACTCGTATCTGAAAAACTTGCAAGTTGGGTCACTCGTAAGTCGAGGTTTCACTGTACCTATATTTGCATATATGAACATAATGAAATATCTTGGGAGATGGCACCCAAGGATAAACATGGAATTCATTCATGTTTCATATATAACTTATAGGTAAAAGTTTCCCCTGACATTAAGTCCAATCGGGTCCGACTCTGGGGGTTGGTGCTCATCTCCATTTCTAAGCCGAAGAGCCGGCGTTGTCCGTAGACACCTCCAAGGTCATGTGGCTGGCATGACTGCATGGAGCACCTTTACCTTCCCGCCGGAGCGGTACCTATTGATCTACTCACATTGGCATGTTTTCAAACTGCTAGGTATGTGTATACCTTATACACATACCTAATTTGGGGCATGGAACAAATTTTCTGCACACTGAAGTATCAGAAAGCAAAGCAACTATGTGGAAGATTTCAGAATATCTGGAGTATTTTGGAATTCCAGATAAGGGATGCTCAACCTGCACTTATGCTACCCTAAGATGTTGGATCGTGACCAAAACATGTTGGATGAGGCTATCTCCCCATGGCTGTTACCTCCGCCTCTGTTTTAGGTTCAAGAACACACCATTTAGCTCAGGCATTGGCTAGAATCTTGTTGGTGATGTGCTTGTGTGGAAAATAGGATTGTGGAAATGTCTTTGGAAGTTCATAGTGCCAGTAGATCCTCAACACCCCCTTACACAAGAGTCCCTCCCTTTCCCATGCAAGTCTGCTTCAATGAGCTTGTCTTCCAGGCTGTTGATCATTTTGGTCACCTTTCTCTGAACATGTTTAAATTCTCAATATCCTTCTTAAGTTGTTATGCCCGGAACTGGACAAAGAATTTCAGGTTAGGCCTGTCCAAACCAGAATAGAATGGGATTATGACTTTTCTTGATCTTGATACTATACTGCAATTGGTGCAGCCTATATTCTCATTGACTTTTTAAGGTGTTGCACCACACTTTGACTCATGTTCAGCTTGTAGTCGACTAAGACTTCTAGACTATTAAGACTCTTTTAAAGCCACACATTGTCCATCCTATATCTGTGCATTTCATTCAATTGCATAGTACCTTCAATTTCTAGTCATTGTGTTAGTGTTGACCCAGCTCACTATTCTGTTAAGGTCATTTTGAATCTTGATCCTGTTGTCTGTGGTTATTAGTGAGGCATCTCCTCTTATGGTGATTTTTGTAGTTGCATGCCTCTAAGTAATTTATGGCCTATAGAAGCCCAAAGGTGCCCTTATCATTATCTCACTGTGTAATTGTGGCTTTGAGGATTTGCCATTAACTCCTCGAGTATAAGTACCCTTGTTGTTATGTCACACAAATCACACACAAACAATATTTGTTGTTTTTTTGTTTTTTTTAGAAAAAAACAACCAAAATTTTATAACAAGCTACAAAACAAATCACAAGTCCAACTGGGTGATGCACTGCTCTTCAGTTAGTTTCTGTCTGCTGAGCCAGGGTCTTCCGTGCCATTTCCAGTGCGCCCTCCTTCGTGTGGTTCCCTCCGATGAAGCCACTGGAGTGCACAAAAATACAGCCAGGGATCCCACTGACCTCAGAGAGTTGATCATCACGTAAGCCCCGCCATTCCTCCAAAAGTGACAACCTGTGTAGCAGTGGAAGAAGAGAACCAGGAGAAACCAGATTTACATTTCATTATTTTTCTTGCATGGCTTGCAAGATCTGATCTATGACAGCTCGAAAGCAAATCTAGCATGGGGTTTTCTTGGCAAGATTTATTCAGAGGTGGTTTATCTTTACCTTCCTCTGAGGCTGACAGGGTGTCACTTGCCCAAGGTCACCCAATGGGTTTTAATGGCCAAGCAGAGATGAGAAGCTTTGTCTCCAGAGTCATAGTTCAGTACTCAAACCACTAAACCACGCTGGCACTCCAAGCTGTTTTTAATACTATTGTTGATTGCCTTCCAACCTTTGTAGTGTACATTCTACTGCTATTTTCAATTCTGGGTCACTTTGAAGAAAGGTGGGGTATACATTGAATGGGTGTGTGAATAAAGCTGTAGTGTGGTCTGTGAGACTGATTCAGCCTTTTTCCTTTTTCCTTGAGAAAAGCTGTGGCTGGATCTACACTGTCTTATATCCCTGGATCTGATTCCAGATTATCTGATTATTCCAGATTATCTGGCAGTGTAGACTCATATAATCCAGTTCAAAGCAGATAATCTGGGATCAGATCCTGGGATAAAGGGCAGTGTAGATATAGCCCTATGTAACGGCGCTCCATGCAGTCATGCTGGCCACATGACCTTGGAGGTGTCTATGGACAATGCTGGCTCTTCGTCTTAGAAATGGAGATGAGCACCAACCCCCAGAGTCGGTCACGACTGGAGTTAACGTCAGGGGAAAACCTTTACCTTTACCTAGATATAGCCTGAGTTATTGCTAGGGCACTAAATTGCTCTTACACAACTGGGATTGTACAACTGTGGGTATCTACATGTATAAGCCATTATTGAGTATAAATACTTTTGTTTTGTTTTACATTTAAGGATTTATGTTCTGCTCTGCAGCTCTTAAAAAGCAGTCAGGGCAGTTTACAAACACTGCAGACACTGAAGGGTAACAGAGCAGCTGTATTCCATCTCAATCTGTTCAACTGTCTAGCCAAGTAGCGTCTACGCTGAACAGATATGGTTCTCCTGGGTCTTAGATATGGGCACATCCTATTTCTACCAAGAGATGTCAGGGATTGACTCTGGGGCTTCTGAATGAAAAGCTGATGCTTGACCACAGAGCTGTGGTCCTTGCTCAAGATGCCTTTTTCCCCGTGTCAGGAGCGACTTGAGAAACTGCAAGTTGCTTCTGGTGTTAGAGAATTGGGCACACCCAAATGTTTGATGTTTTACCATCCTGTGGGAGACTTCTCTCATGCCTCCACATGGGGAGTTAGAGTTGACAGACGGGAGCTCATCCCACTCCCTGGATTTGAACTGCTGACCTTTCGTTCAGCAGTTCAGCTGGCACAAGAGTTTAACCCATACAGGAAGCCTTATAAAAATATATAACAAACAGTATTGAAACCCAGCTTGATCCCTCAGATGCCATCAGATCTGTAGTAGTGAAAATAATAAAGAGTGGAATTCTGTAAGGGCAGTACAATATCATCTCCCTTACCCATGGATTTTAAATCCAGTTTCATTTACCCACATGTCAAAAAAATATTTTCCCCTGAAAGTGTTTGTGGGTCTCCAATGCTTCTGGCCAAATCAAGTCACAATATAGGTTTTGCTATTATCCAGGGGGATAATAACACATCCCATGCTGATATGGGACTTGTACTATATGCACTTAATTGTCCTTTCTATGCGCCTATGTCATGTTTGGGTGCTGCGGGTCATTTCACACTGCTTAAAGTCCCACTGCCAACTTACTGCAGAGCCCTTGAAGTGCTTGACACAGTATGGAAAAAAGGAAGGAACAGAGAAGTGTCTGGCTATATCCCAATAGCTTAGTGGATAATGATGACATCAAACACTGACATCAGAGGCCGTTCTGTTGGTAACGGAGCACTGATGTCATCATCTTGTGTCCACCTAGAACAGTGGTTTCCAACCTTTGGTCCTGCAGTTGTTTTGGACCAACTCCCAGAAATCCCAGCCATTTTACTGGCTGTTAGAGGAGTTGTGGGAGCTGACGTCCAAAACACCTGAAGGACAAAAAGTTGGGAACCACTGGCCCAGGGGGACATAGCCAGACACTTCCTGTCCCTGTCCCCAGACGAAGTGAGAACAGCGGTCTCTTTATTTACACAGGAATGATGGGAGACACACTGCTTTGGCACAGGTGGCCAAACACACACAACAGGCTGAGGGCTTGAACCCAGAGAACGAGATGCAGTACTTTGCCAGGCAGGCACAGGCAGGGCTTGTGGCCAAACGTTGCTGTATTCCCCAAAAAGGAATACAGCCTTCTCTTTATACAGAAGATGGGAGATGCAGTACTACTTTGCCAGGCAAGCAACACGCGGCTTTTATGTGGCCTGGCCAGTGCACAGGCATTGCAAAGAAACTGTCAGATTTTAAAAACCAAACAACCCCTTTCCCCAAAAAATCCCACCCCTCACTTTTATCTCTCAAAATAAAAGCCTTCTCTTTCTTTCACTCCTTTCTTCTTTCTTTTTGCAAAGACTCCCTCCTCATTAACTCATGCATGCAGCAGCAGCAGCAAAAAACCAACCAACCACCCTCATCCCTTCCCCGGCCGGAATGAGGCCCAAAGGCATGCGGGAGTGGCTTTAAGCAGGACATCCAAAACCCCTCCCTTTACACAAATGTCAGCATTGACTGGGCAGGGAGGCAAGCCCAGGCTAGGCTGCTCCTCCCTGCAAACAAAGTTTGGTTGCATTAAAAATGCTTTCTCATATATCCGAGGTACTTCCGAGCCCATTAAATCGATGGGCTCTAATGCTTCGAATTTGAAAGTTAATTCCGAGGCGCCAAATCGCGTCGGAACCCCGTTCGGAACCCAAAAAAGGTCCGCTTTAATTCCGAGTTACGATAATTCAGAGGAAATCACACATGCCTAATATTTACACTATGCTGAAAGTATGTTGGACTAAGGTCAGAGAAGTTGAAGGTGGAGTTTACTGTGGCGTAAAACTTTGTGGACAAAGATGCCCCCCAGAACAAGGGGTCTCCTTCAAAACAAGGAGGATCTTAGCCTTTGTGGATGTGCTTTGTCGTATCTTCCATCTTCCCTTGTCCAGTTTCCTCCAACTTCTCTGCACTTCAAATGATATACTCACAACCCTTTAAGACAGTGGTTCTCAACCTGTGGGTCCTCAGATGTTTTGGCCTACAACCCCCAGAAATCCCAGCCAATTTACCAGCTGTTAGGATTTCTGGGAGTTGAAGGCCAAAACATCTGGGGACCCACAGGCTGAGAACCATTGCTTTAAGGTGAAACCAAAATCTTCCCTGGTTTTTCCTTTATCATAAGATGAAGATCTGGGTCATTACCAGAGCATTCTCCCACCATTGCCACCCTCAGACATGAAACAATGGCGAGGGCACTTGGGATCCCTGCTTACCGGTTTTGGAAAGTGTGCAAGCCAGCGGGAACACACTGCACTCGCCACTGGCCACCCTGGTCTGTGTACAAGATGAATTTCAGAGGCTTCTTCAAGTCCATCTCTTGCTCCAGGGTGAAAAGGTGCTCCTTCCATGGGCAACCACCTTGGGCCAAGACCAGAATTTCACCACTGGGGTCGACCTGTCAATGAAAAAGACCTGTCAATGTCATTCAGGGCCACACCATGTCAGGGGCTCATATGCCAGGATACGCTATGAGTAGAATAACTTTCTACTCACACTTGACATCAGGGCAAATGGCATTTTCTATGAGTTTACACTCTGGAAAGTCTAATGACACTGTCCGCTGAGAGAGGCCTTTGCCTCTTTCTTTTAGCTTCCAAATACAGTATTCATGATTATATTGGAGGGAGACATGGAAATATGTAACTTTCTGCTAATAATCTTAATAACTGAGAAGTTAAAAGTAGACCTCCATTAGAGTGATAACAAAAATAACGGCTTTTGGGCTGCTCTGTGTGTCATTTCATTTCTATTGTCTTAGCTATGCACAGACAGCAAATTAGTTCACATCATGCATTACATCAAAATTTATACAATTACCTTTGTGGGAGTTGCTTCTTTATAAGAGGTCAGTGTGGACTTACAACAGAGTGTTTTAAAGGATGTGGAAAAGTGTATTGATGAACCTGATAACATCTATACCTGGCTATTATAGTGCTTTGAGAACACTTTAAATTGTCATGATACCAGTACATTTATTACATTTCAAGATTACAAAAAACTGAATAGCTACTTGCTCCGTTTTCTATTTTATACTTTTTGTGTTGTGTATTATATGATGAATTCTCATGTTTTGATGGTACAAGAAATACAATGATAGACAGAATTCTCTGCCAGAGAGTTCTTGTGCCTACAAAGTGGGATCAAAGCACTTTGATAGTGTAATATGGATGTACCCCAGGGCATTCATGGCTTTCAGATTTGTTGGGAATAGTTCTCTCTTGTCACCATCCAGGGCTGATGCAAGTTGTAACAACATAGACTACTTATACTGTACACCAGACCTGTGGCCCTCCAGATGTTTGGGACTCCATTCCCAGAAGCCCTGGCCAGCTTGTCTAATGGCCAGGGATTCTGGGAGCTGAAGTCCAAAACACCTGGAGGGCCACCGGGTTGTTGCAGGCCTGCCTTACACCTTGCCCAATCTTTTGAAATCATATGAGAAAGATGCCGGAGGAAGTCATGGGTACCTCAAAGCGCTGCTGGATGGCCTTCTCTACAAGGCTGCGTGCAGGAATCCAGGCGTGGTAATAGTAATCCAAGCGGTCCATGAACTCCTTGCCAACCAGCTCCATGGCCTTCTGGAAACCTGCCTGAGGAAGACAGCAGAGAATTGGAGCTCAAACCCTTCAGCCAGGCTCATTCGCTCCATTGGGTAATACAGTAGGTCCTTCCCTCTAAGTATCTGATCTTTCGGGGGATTCAAATGGGGCAAGATGATTATGTTGGCCAACCTCTCACAGTACCAAGCTAAACAAACCAAGGGTCCTTTAAATTATTGCATTTAAAACAGTGGTTCTCCACCTGTGGGTCCCCAGGTGTTTTGTTCCACACCTCCCTGAAATCCCAGCCAGTTTACCAGCTGTTAGGGTTTTAGGGAATTGAAGGCCAAAACACCTGAGGACCCACAGCTTGAGAACCACTGATTTAAAACAACCATGCTGCCTTTTTTTGATCTTTTATCAGCTAAGGTTAGCTGCAGGTGGGTGGAAAGGATAGGGACAAGCCATCTCATACCCAATGGATGCCATGCAGACAAATATCCATTCAACAGTTTTCTCAAGGGGTCTGATTCTCTTAAAAACTAATGAAGACACGGAGCTGTTATTCCAGCAGGGGTTCAGGGAAATTAAAAATGGCAGATTCTTGCTGCCTACTGGGGGACTGCTATTGTTTGCTGTTCACACAGCCTTCCACCAAGTGAGAACACAGAGGAGCTGGGCCTGTTTATGGGGGAAAGGGGTTTGATTATCCATTAGACTGTCTTCCTTAAAAACAAGAATAAGATAGAATGAACAAGGACAGATGCCAACACGCCTCACTTTATTTGCTCCAACTTCCCCTCCTGCAAAGTGTCTGCTCCTGATTCCCCTCATCATCTGAAGTGTGCAGTGACTGAAGAAAAGATCTTCTCCATCAAAACCCAGTTACAGTACACTCTCCTGAAAGAGAATTCTTGGTGTCTTCTCTGCTAGCCTTTTTGATACCAGGCAGGTCTGCTTTTTCTCCCAGATCTTAAAAGTTTTTTAAAAAAGTTTTAAAGGCTACTTCTACTACAAAAGAACCACTTATGACATGAATTCTCTCCATACAGTTTCATTTATACATACCATAGAATTGCACAGGAGGACCTGGCAATGCCTAGAGAACGATTCTATGGTCAAACTTCCAGTGAAAGTTGACCAAAGAACTGTGCTAGAGGTCCAGAACAAACACTTCACTAGGTCCTTCTGCACAATGTATGCTATGCTTTGAAAGTGTTATTTCCTGTTTAATTGTGCTGTGCTTACTTTCAAAGCAGTTGCTCTACTCCAGAAACTTTGGGTTTTTTGGCTGTCACAAATGATATTGAATTGGTTGAGACACGATGAGATATTCACTGAAAAACTATACCAAAATGTGCTGCAGGATGTCTTTTTTTTTTGCAGTTCAATAAACCTTTTACATGTCTTTATGATAGATCCAATTAAGAAATGACATTTATAACCCAAAAACAAAAATGTGTTACAAAGTGTTATATGCATAAATCGTGTTACACAAAGAATGATCCCTCGCATAATATGCGGATCTACTGTTGTTCTAGCCCTGCACTACCTTAGCTATTTATCTGAAAGGTGTCTGTGATGCAGGTAACAGATCGAATGCTAAACATGTGACGTAAAAACAATAATTTATTAAATAACAGATCTCAAACTTCCTCTTCTTCAGAGTTTTACTGCCAGTCTTTGAAGCACAATCACAATTCTGACTTGATGATACAGCTTCATTTGGATCTCAATCTGTCATATCTCCCACGTGGCTTTACTTTGTGTCTTAACTTTTATACAGCTTTGATGTAACTTATATGAGTTGTGTGGTTTGACTTGTGTGGCTTTGATGTAACTTGTGGTGCTTCGACATGACCTTCTATTTTGTGGTTCTTCCACCTTCCTTACTCTTCATCTTCCAATACCACACTGCCTGACTCCACAAGGAGCCAGAAAGGTCTTGGCTAAGGCCTGAGAGAAGTCTTAAAAGGACATGGTGAGGGAGGTTTCAAATATATGAAGAAAGAGGCTATCTAGATTAGCCCCACAAACTATACAAAAAATACTAATCTCTAACTAAATGAAGGTTTAACAGGAGTACATAGTGCGTAGTCTAGCAGAGGCACAACTGTACTTTTATTTTTAAAAATTGCCATTTGATTAATTCTGTACCTCATCTTCTCTGTATTGTGTAAGAAATTCTGGACATGGGGATGAAAGTCACCACATGTATTTTAAAACACAGAAATACCATATAAACAGCTCCCAAGCTTCCATATCCTTACCTCTGTGTCTTGATCTTTGTCATTCCAGCGGGGGTTCAAGTATCCCACTCTGGCACTCACGTTCGTGGTCATGGCATAGCGAGGCTCTCCATCCCACTGGGAGATGCCATTGTCGATTGCATCAATCTCCTCCACAAAGTTCTCATATATCTGGGAGGAAAGAGGAAAAAGTCAGGTAGAACCACCTGAGAACCACCACTACCAGGACACAAGGTCAATGGGAGCTTTCTCCTACTCAGCCTTCCTTTTATTCTGCAAGCTGGGCAAATGATCAAAGGTTTGGAAGCCAAGCCCTATGAGGAACAGCTCGGAGGAGAGAAGGTGCAGAGGGGGCAAAAGCCATGTTTAAATCTTTGAAAGCATCTCACATTGAGGGTGGGGCAAACTTGTTCTCTGCTGCTTCGGAGATTAGCACATGGAGCAATGAATTCAAACTGCTTGAAAAGACACTCCACTTGAACATTAGGAAGAACCTCCTGGCAACAAGAGCTGTTTGAGAGTGGAATATGCTGCTGCCCCAGAGTGTGGTGCAGTCTCCTTCCCTGGAGGTTTTTAGATAGATGCTAGATGGCCGTTTTTTGGGAATGTGTATTCGGGCATGGCAAGGGGGTTGGACTGGATGACCCTTGGCATTTCTTCCAGCTATACGATAGTATGTAATTATTTGTCAAGACCAGTTCAGGTGAAGCAGCAAAAACCATTTCAAAGTCAAGGTGCAAACAACCCAGCTCTAGCCAAATTCTACAAGCACCTGTCTCCTGTCCTAACATTAAACTTGTAATAAATGAAAATGCAAATAACACAATTTTTGTCCCTAGGTTTTAAATATCATTTCCCAATTGGTTCTATCATAAAAACATGGAAAAAGTTTCTTCAACTGCAAAAACTTTGGTTTTGCGAGATAGCCTGCAGCACATTTTGCTATAGTTCTTCAACGAATATCTCATAGAGTCTCAACCAATACAAAATAGTTTGTGGCAGACCCAAAAATGAAGTTTCTGGAGTATAACAACTACTTTCAAAGTAACTAGTAAAGGTAAAGGTTTTCCTCTGATGTTAAGTCTAGTTGTGTCCAACTCTGGGGATTGGTGCTCATCTCCATTTCTAAGCTGAAGAGCCAGTGTTGTCCATAGACAACTCCAAGGTCATGTGGCCAGCATGACTGCATGGAGCGCTGTTACCTTCTTGCTGGAGCCATTCCTACTGATCTACTCACATCTGCATGTTTTGAACTGCTTGGTTGGCAGGAGCTGGGGTAGCAGCAGGAGCTCAACCCGCCGCCCAGATTCAAATTGCCCAGATTCAAACAGATTCACCCCGCTCCCAAGTTAACAAGCAGTTTAATCCACTGCGCCACCATGGGCTCCTCAAAGGAAGCACTGCACAATTAAACAGGAAACAACATTTTAAAACCAGGAACAGATTTTTTTTTTCAAATTTTGGTACATTGTGTAACTTTGATGCTTTTTCATGACACCCCAGATTTGTTGCTTCATTCAACCTGATAGTGGTTTCACATTCCTTATCTGGAATTCCAAAACCAAAAACATCAACATGGGTGGCTGAGGTTGCAATGCCTTTGCTTTCTGATGATTCAGGGTACACACATTTTCTTTCATGCACAAAATGGTTAAAAATGTGGTGTACACAATGATCATATTTCTTAGATTGCAAGACATACCCTAATTCCAGTGCCACTGGAACCACCACCACTAAAAATAAATAAGATACACCTGTGATTCTAAGATGCTCACCATTTTTAGATCTGTTTATATAGGGGGGAAAGTGTATCTTAGAATGGAAGAAAAACAGCACCTTCATACTTTGGCGTTCAGACATGGGTTTCATCTCCAATATGTCTAGTTGTGTATGTATATGAAAATATTCCAAGATCTGAAATAATCTAAAATCTGAAACACTTCTGGTCCCAAGCATTTTGGCTAAGGGAAACTCAACTTATAATAGGTTTGGCCCTAAGACTGAAAGCAATGGCCCAAGGTGAGTTTGTTCCATTCTCAGAGGAGTGGCCCTTCTGGCTCCTCTTCCCTCATCTCCCATACATACCTTGTCATACAACACGTGCAAGACGGGATCCTGCTCTTTGAGACCCAGCCGGTTGGCCAGGATCTGGGAGCCAAAATGGCAGTAGACCAGCCCTGCACTACTCAGCTTAGTCTGCCATGGTTTATCTGGTTTCAAGCTATGCATTGACTCTCCAAACGACCTGAGGGGACAAGGAAAGATCAGAGGAGATCAATTACATAGAAAGAAACCCACTTCCCCTCAACTACAGATGACAACTCCCACTGCACAGAAGCAAACATTTCCCAGTGTCTTGACAAAAGGAAATCTGAACGTATCTCTTCTGCTTGTGGACCAGTGGAATCATTTTTCAAAAACTTGTTAAAAGCCATAGAAGCAAGTGGGAATTTCTACACTGCCATATAATCCAGATTATCTACTTTGAACTGGATTATATGAGTCTACACTGCCATATAATCCAGTTAAAAAAAAATCTGGATTTTATATGGCATTGTAGATGGGGCCTTAGCTTACCATGGAAAAGAATTCCACAGTCTGGGGCAGAGCTTTCCAAACATTTCATGCTGGTGACACATTTTTAGACATGTCTCATTATCGTGACACAGAAATTCACTTTTGATAGCAAACTGGAGGTTAAACCAATTCCTTATAAGGGATATGGACACACTCATACATTTGTAATAACAAAATGTATGTGGGTACAACATACTTCATGAAAACCTTTTATTTATATTTTAAAAAATATATGACTTGTAAGACAATTATATTAATTTCCAAAATTTGTGTTATTTCTTCTTACATTTACACAGCACACTGCAACGCTAACATACTGTGATACACAGTTTGAAAAGCTCTCGTCTGGAAAAAAAACACCAAGAAGGCTCTTTCCCATGCCCTTAACAATGTGTCTGCAATGATAACATTGTGTAACAAAATTTGAAAAAGATTATCTTCCTGGTTTGAAAGTGTTATTTCCTTTTTAACTGTGCAGTACTTATTTCAAAAGTAGTTGTTATACTTCAGAAACTTCGTTTTTGTGTCTGCCACAAATTATGTTGAATTGGTTATTTATTTATCATGTCAAAAGCAAACAGAGAGTGCAGTTATAATATATTTGAAAACACAAAGTTAAAAACTTGGCATTATACTAAATGTTCTTTGACCAGTAGCTGGCCACTTGGAGTGCCTCTGGTGTTGCTATAAGAAGGTCCTCCATTGTGCACGTGGCAGGGCTCAGGCTGCGGTGTAATAGGTGGTCTGTGGTTTGCTCTTCTCCACACTTGCACTTCGTGGCCCCATTTTTGAAGGTTGGCTCTGCATCTTGTGGTGCCAGAGCGCAGTCTGTTTTCTGTCTGCCCAGGAGGGAGTTTCTCATCTGGTATCAGCCATGGGTTGAGGTACCTGCCACTTTTGGACTCTTGCTTGCTGAGGTGTTCCTGTGAGTATCTCTGTATATCTTAGAAAACTAGTTCTTGATTTAAGGTGTTGGTGTGCTGGCTGATATCCAAACAGGAGATGGGCTGGAGATGTCAATGCCTTAGTCCTTTCATTACTGGCTGCTACTTTCCGGCGAATGTCAGGTGGTGCAATGCCGGCTAAACAGTATAATTTCTCCACTGGTGTGGGGCGTAGACCTCCTGTGATAATGTGGTATTTCTCATTAAGAGCCACATCCACTATTTTAACGTGGACGTTGAAACAGTGGATGTGACTCTCGCCATGTTGAATCAGTTAAGACTCTATGAGGTATTCATTGAAAAACTAGAGCAAAATGTGCTGCAGGATGACCTGCAAAACCAAAGTTTTTTAGTTTAATAAACTTTTCCTATGTTTTTATGATAGAACCAATTAGGAAATGACATTTATAGATCAGGAACAAAAATTGTGTTACATAGTGTAAAAAGATTCAATATTTTCTCCTGAGGATTTGAAAACTCAGGCAATATTGGGCGACAACCATGTTTCAGACAGTCTGAACTCAAGCTGTATAGGCATAACCAGCACTTTGGATAGAATAAAAAGTAACAGGGGAGCCAAGATGCAGGTGGAAATGTGGTTGATGCCTGTTCGCCTACCACAATGGAAGCCTTTCAGAAGTCTTTAGATTCCAGCTCCCATTAGCTCCAACTAGCCAAGTCACTGATATCTAGAGGGCCGCAGGATCCCCCTATCTGATCTTTTGATCTGTCCCCATGGGGCCAACCAAACCCTCCAATAAGAGGCCCTCCCACAAAACATGCAACTGTTGGGACCTCTAATAGTACCTCTGGTGATGGTCATAGCGATGCCTCTGGGGGTCATACTCCCCTCCAACATCCACCACCACATCGCAATCCGACAGCAACTGGGGATCCCGTGTCCGGATAATCTCCGCATCCTGGAGGAACAGAGGAGTAACAACATGGAGAAGTAATGGGATGGAAGAAGCCCCCCCCCCCCCCCCCCCCCCGGCTTGTGGGGATGAGAAAAGGCCTCCCGGCTTTGGAACTCTCTCCCCAGGGAGATTAGGCAACCACCCACCCTATTAGTCTTTAGGAAAAGCTTAAAAACTTGTCTTTTCCAGCAGGCTTTTAGAGAATGAATATTCACCCCATGACAGGTCCTGTTCCAGTGACTACTATGATATTTGATGCAGTTTATTCTATTCCATCAGTTGGAAATGTTTCTAGTGTCTACCCATCCAAGTCTCCTATTAATTGCAGTACTTCAGTCATCTAATTAATTCTCTAAGTTTACAAGATATACTCCATGCACCTCTGCCCAGTTCATTTTTATGAACTCTGCTTGGGTTTTTTAATTGTGTTGAATTATATTTTGAGATTATTATTGTATACCTGTGTTTTACTTGTTGTGTTTTTATCTGCTGATTAGTGTACGAGCGTTGAATGAAAAGTAATGCCTCCACCTTCGTTACTTGGATTTGGATGGGAATATTTTAATAAATCAAATGCAGAAATAATCCTTAGAATGTGCTCTTTAACTATAATTATTCACTTTTCCACATAATCACCAGACAATTGGATACATTTCTGCCAACGATGAACAAGTTTTCTGAAGCCGTCACGGAAGAAGTCTACACTCTGTTTCTGGAACCAGCGTCTCACAGTACCCATCATGCACAGATCTTCCGATAGCCAAGCAAAGCAATAATGTGACCCACACATTCTTGTGAAATGCCGATTATATGTATCTCTCTGAGTGATACGACGATCGTCCTGAATCAATCTGTCAACCTTTTACTTGTGAAACTCAGTGGTTGCTGTCAAAGGGCGTCCAACTCTTCGTTTGTCACGCAAGTCAGATGTTCCCACCTCAACATTTTTAAACTTACTCGCCCAATGACGCACAGTACTCACATCAACACAATCACCATAAACAGCTTGCATTTTCTGATGACTCTCCTTTGGGGTGACATTTTCTGCTTTTCAAGAATTCAATGACTGGACGTTGCTTAAGTCACATTGACCGACCATCTGCGCAGGGTTCCATACTTCGCACTTTAACAACACAACCGTTCAATTCTAAGGCTTCCCGCCAAATGGAACTAGAGGAGAGTCTACTGAACAAGGCAGTCCCTGCCGCATACCAGTACTGCCATCTGTTGAGGAGTTACGAAGGTGGAGGCATTACTTTTCATTCAACCCTTGTAATTACCCGGGCTTGGCCCCATGTAAGCCGCCCTGAATCCCTTTGGGGAGATGGAGGTGGGGTATAAAAATAAAGTTATTCTTATTCTTATTATTAAGCGGCAACTGTCACCTAGAGGACCTTTTCATAGGTCACGTCATGAAGACTGTGGGACAACCTGCCAGAAGAGATCCGACAGCTAAATCATCTCTTCTGGCAGGCCTAATTAGTCAATTTTAAATGAGGAATTTTAACTTGCATGTCATTGGTACTGGTGTCAGTCTTTGACGTATGCATTTTAATATGCGTATTTTATAGAACTATATTTTAATATATGCATTTTATTGAATGCATTCTATTATAATATATTCTAACAGTGTCACGGCCTTATGGTGCGAAGAGCAGCAGGCAATAAATATTTTTTGTATTATTATTATTGTTGTTGTTGCCACCTTGACCATTCATCTGGTCATACTGTCTTCCCTCCCACAACCAGGTATCACTAGAATTGTCTTTCATGCACGTTTGAGGAGCCCCCAATGGTGCAATTGATTAAACCCTTGTGCTGGCAGGACTGCTGATCGAAAGGTCAGCAATTCAAATCCGGGGAGCAGGGTGAGCTCCCGTCTGTCAGCTCCAGGTCCATGTGGGGACATGAGAAAAGCCTCCCACAGAATGGTAAAACATCAAACATCCAGGCATCCTCTGGGCAACATCCTTGCAGATGGCCAATTCTCTCACACCAGAAGCGACTTGCAGTTTCTCAAGTAGCTCCTGACATGAAAAAAAGGCATGTTTGAAAATTATCAGATGTGCATCATGAGTCTGTATAATGAACCATTCTGTCTTATCTGCAAGTTTATACCTATTTGGTATACCATCAGCCTTGTTCTGTATATGGTGGACATAGAGATTTCTGGACCACCATCAATGCAGCAAATGCTTTTCATAGTAACTTTCAGACAGCATAAGGGAATTATGGCCAAGTTCTTTGATCCCAAAGGGGGAGCATGTATTTTTAGTAGATGTAACTCTATTCAAGCCCCAGAAGCCAACAATCGACAAGATCATATTAGTGTCATAGAACAGAGGCTTTCGTTTACTTTCCTTTCTGACAATTCAATGTACACAAGCTTTGGTTCATGCACAAATCTATTAATGATATTGGGTTGCTGTGAGTTTTCTGGGCTGTATGGCCATGTTCTAGAAGCATTCTCTCCTGATGTTTTGCCCACCTCTATGGCAGGCATCCTCAGAGGTTGTGAGGTCTGTTGGAAACTAGGCAAGTGGGGTTTATATATCTGTGAAAGGTCCAGGAAGGTGGAAGAAAGAACTCTTGTCCATTGGCAAGTGTGAAGGTTGCAATTAATCACCTTGATTAGCACTGAATGGCATTTCAGTTTCATAGCCTGGCTGCTTCCTTCCTGGGGGAAGGTGTTGGGAGGTGTTACCTGGCCCCGATTATTTTCTGTCTGGAATTCCCCTGTTTTCTGAGTGTTGTTCTTTATTTACTGTCCTGATTTTAGAGTTTTTAAATAGTGGTAGCCAGATTTTGTTCATTTTCATGGTTTCCTCCTTTCTGTTGAAATGGTCCACATGCTTGTTGATTTCAGTGGCTTCTCTATGGCTTTAATATTCTCACTTATCCAAGCTAAACGGGCTGGCAGAAGCTTGGATAAGCGAATATCTTGAATAAGGAGGGATTAAGGAAAAGCCTATTAAACATCAAATTAGGTTATGATTTTACAAATTAAGCACCAAAACATCATGTTATACAACAAATTTGACAGAAAAAGTAGTTCAATACGCAGTAATGTTATGTTGTAATTACCGTATTTACAAATTTAGCACTAAAATATCATGATATATTGCAAAAATTGACTACAAAAATGGCTTGGATAATCCAGAGGCTTGGATAAGCGAGGCTTGGATAAGTGAGACTCTACTGTACATTCAAATTATAGGGTTGACGTGAACCATCAATGGATTAGGTCTCACCTCCATTATGTGTAAAGGTTTCACCTTGACATTAAGTCTAGTCATGTCCAACTCTGGGGGTTGGTGCTCATCTCCATTTCTAAGCTGAAGAGCCAACGTTGTCTGTAGACATCTCCAAGGTCACGTAGCTGGCATGACTGCATGGAGCGCCCTTACCTTCCTGCCGGAGCGGTACCTATTGCTCTACTTACATTTGAATGTTTTTGAACTGCTAGGTTGGCAGAAGCTGGGGCTAACAGCGGGAGCTCCCCTGCTCCCTGGATTATATATAGAAAATGATATATATATATATATATATATATATATGCAAATATTAGTATTTGAAAACCTTTAAAAATGCTAAAATTCAGTTAAATTGTTACCGTAATGTAGTAAAAATTAACCATAATTGAAGAACTGCACTGAAATAAGATTTTTTAAAACTGCTAAAATTCAGTAGAAATAGTCAAATTAAAAGATTTGGAAGCCACGAGAAAGTGTTTTAAAAAGTATTTTTTAAACTGTATCTTATTATTTGTTTCCAGACTTAAAAGCTGCCCATATTTCAATCTCGTTCCCTCTCTAGATACCAGGATGAAGAGAGTAATTCTGGCCTACGATTCCCATCACCCCTTGCGCGTATTTCTTCCTTTGGAAGCGCAGCCAGCTGGCCGCGAGGAATCATGGGGGCTGTAGTCCCACCGCTCTACGGCGACAGAGGCCGGCTAACTGCAACGCGGGGAGGAGGCTGCGTACCTGGTAAGCGGGCAGGAGCCGCAGGAGGAAGCAGGCGAGGGCGTCGTCGCAGTGGAAGGTGCCGCTGTGGGTCCCGATGCGGGCCGGGTGCGGGCGCTTCGGGCCCGGCATGGAGAGGAAGAGTCGGCAGAGACGGCGTGGAGCTTCGACCAGGGCTCTGAGCATGCGCATAGCGAGGGAGGCGAAAGCCACGCCCCGCGGAGTGTCAGGGACCCCTATGACGTCAGAAGCAACCAAGAGGGCAAAGACAACAAAAAAGTGTTCTCAAATAATATGCTGTGTCCAGGTCAGAGAAATCAGCCATAGCAGAGCACTTGATGAACCAACCTGGACACAGCATATTATTTGAGAACACAGAAATGCTGGACCACTCTCACAACCACGTCAGGCTATACGAAAAAGCCATTGAAATCCACAAGCATGTGGACAATTTCAACAGAAAGGAGGAAACCATGCAAATCTACAAAATCTGGCTTCCAGTATTAAAACCTCTAAAATCAGGACAGTAAATAAAGAACAACACTTAGAAGATAAAGGAATTCCAGAGCTGGGCCTGTTCAGCATCTTTACTAATGACTTAGATCAGGCATGGGCAAACATGAGTTGTTAGGAATTCCTAGGCTGTTAGGAATTGTGGGAGTTGAAGTCCAAAACACCCGGAGGGTCCAAGTTTGCCCATACAAGGACTATAAGGCATAGAATCATAAAGTTGGAAGAAACCTCACGGGTCATCCAGTCCAACCCCCTGCCAAGAAACAGGAAAAACACATTCAAAGCACCCCGAAAGATGGCCATCCAGCCTCTGTTTAAAAGCCTCCAAAGAAGGAGCCTCCACCACACTCCAAAGTTCTTCCTGGGATTTGTAGTTTGGTGAGGTGCCAGCACTCTTTGATCAAGGAGGCTAAAGACCTTGTAAAACTACAACTCGCAGTGTTCCACGGCAATTGAATAGGTGCCAAAGTGCATGAATAATTCTACAATGGAGTATCCCAGCGTTTCCATTGATTCATCTTCCTTCCCAACCCTCTAGGCGGCGTCCCGTTCGCGGCCGGAAGTGAGGTCATTGTGGCAAACCTTCTTGCCCTCATAACCAATCTTTGCCGCTTGATGGCGACAGGGCGGGGATTGGGCCAACGTCATAGACGCAGTGACCATAGACTCCGTTGCTAGCGCGTCCCGAGGAGGAACGACTCCTTCCTTCCTTCTTTCTAAGATGGCGCAGCAGGTGAACATTTCGGAGCTGTCCCTGCCGCAGCTGGAAGTGCTGAAGAACCAGCTGGACCAGGTGAGGAAGCGGAAAGCGGGGGAAACAGGGGACTGCCCACCGAGGCCCTGGTCTCCTTCTGGACAGGTCTCCCTAGAGTGTATCTGCATTGTGGAATGAAAGTGGTTCATTAACTTCCAGGTCTCTGTGCTATGGAATAATGGGAGTTGTCGTTTTACCCGGCCTGCCAAAGAGGGTGGTGCTTCACTGAACCGCAGTTGTTAGGATTTCATAGCCACTGAGCCATGAAGCAGCTAAAGTGGTGTCAAAAGTGCATTAATTTTGCAGTGTAGATACCCCCCCCCCCCCAGGATCAGGATGCGGGATTAAGGGCAGGCCCACTGTGTCACCTTACCAGGACACAATGAGGCCTCCTCGCCAGTTAGGATCTCCAGGGGAAGGTTATAGTCTCAAGGATGGATATCTTTCAGACCATATATACAGTAGAGTCTCACTTAACCAAGCTAAATGGGCCGGCAGAAGCTTGGATAATATCGAAATAAAAGCGAATATCTTGGATAATAAGGAGGGATTAAGGAAAAGCATATTAAACATCAAATTAGGTTATGATTTTACAAATTAAGCACCAAAACATCATGTTATACAACAAATTTGACAGAAAAAGTAGTTCAATACGCAGTAATGTTATATTGTAATTACTGTGTTTATGAATTTAGCACCAAAATACAACAATATATTGAAAACATTGACTACAAAAATGGCTTGGATAATCCAGAAGATTGGATAAGTGAGACTCTACTGTATAGGCTATTTGTTTTAATGGCGCCAATATTGTGTCTTGGTTTGAGTGTTGGAATGCTGTGATTACTAAAAGTCAGCATAGATTTCTCAAAAACAAGTCATGCCAGACTAATCTTATCTCTTTTTTACAATAGAGTTATAAGCTTGGTAGATGCAGGGAATGCTGTGGATATAGCATATTTTGATTTCAGCCACGACTTTGACAAGGTTCCCCATGACCTTCTTGCAATCAAACTATTCAAATTTGGGTTAGGCAATACTACTATTAGGTGGATCTGTAATTGGTTAAGCGACCGAACCCAAAGGGTGCTCACCAATGGTTCCTCATCATCCTGGAAAGAAGTGACTAGTGGAGTGCTGCAGGGTTCGGTTCTGGGCCCAGTTCTGTTCAATGTCTTTATTAATGACTTGGATGAAGGTTTAGAGGGAGTGCTTATCAAGTTTAGAGATGCCACCAAATTAGGATAGCTAATACTCAAGAGGACAGGATCAGAATTCCAAAAGACCTCAACAGATATGAGAGCTGAGCAAAAACTAACAAAATTAATTTCAACAAAGACAAATGTAAGATACTGCACTTAAGCAGAAAAAAATAAAAAGCAAAGATGGGTGGGTGATGCCTAGCTCGACAACAATACATGTGAGAAAGACCTTGGAGTCTTTGTGGACAACAAGTTGAACATGAGCCAACAGTGTGATACAGCAGTTTAAAAAGCCAATGGGATTTTGGGCTGCATCAAAGGAGTATAGTGTATAGATTGGGGGAAGCCATGGTGTCTCTCTATTTTGCTTTAGTTAGACCTCACCTGGAATGCTGTGTCCAACTTTGGGCACCACAGTTCAAAAGAGCTATTGATAAGCTGGAAGGTGTCTAGAGGAGAACTAAAAAGATTAAAGGTCTGAAGACCATGAATTCCTATGAATAGTGTATTAAAGAGCTGGGCATGTTTAGTCTGCAGGAGAGAAGGTTGAGAAGAGACATGATAGCCATGTGTAAATATGTGAAAGGATGCCATAAGGAAACTAGGACTCTGAGCAGTGAGTTTAAATGACAGGAAAGAAGATTCCACATGAACATTAGGAAGAACTTTCTGACTGTAAGAGCTATTCATCAGTGGAACTCTCTGCCTCAGAAGTTCCTTGGAAGCTTTTAAACAGAGACTGGATAGCCATTGTGAGGGTACTTTATGCTTTTCCTGCATAGCAGGGCGTTGGACAAGATGGCCCACGTGATTATTCTGTGATTCTATGATTCTATATTTGTCTATACCACAATAGCTGTTACTTGATGAAGTGGCCCTCTGTGATGTCATTAGGTAAGAAAGATGACATGTGTATAAAGGAAATGAAGGAAGGAAAGAAATAGAAAAAGGGAAAGGAAGGAAAGGAGAAGGGAGGGAGGGAATGGTAAAAGAAAGAAAAAGGGGGAGGAAGGATGAAGGAAGGATAAAGGAAGGGAAGAGAGAAAGAAGGGAAGAAAAAGAATGGAAGAAAAATGTATGAGGGAAAGTAAGGGGAAAAGGAAGAGAGAAGGTGTGTTAGGGAAATAGGAGAAGGAAAGATAGAGTCACAAAGAGAGACTTCCCACTATTACAAGGGTGTTGCCATTGAGATATTGTGCTGTAGCCCGTCCGAGCTGGTGATGGAAGAAAGTAGGTGGGCAGTAGCCCCTCTGACATCCAGGCAGCTGTGGGTATACCTGCTAGTTTATCTATTTATATTAAAGTTATAGGAGCTGCGGTGGCGCAGTAGGTTAAGCTCTTGTGCCGGCTGAACTGCTGACCCAAAGGTTGGTAGTTTGACTCCGCGAGATGGGGTGAGCTTCTATCTGTCAGCCCTAGCTTCATGCAGGGACATGAGAGAAGCCCCCTGCAGGATGGTAACACATCCGACTGTCCCCAGGGCAACATCTTTGAAGATGGCCGATTGTCTCACACCAGAAGCGACTTGCCTTAATTTGCTTATGACATGATACAATAAAAAATATTTTAAAAGTCATAGTATGACTGCCAGTCTGTACCAGGCTGTTGCTAGATGACAATCCAGCGGACTTATTGATACCACAGGGTAAGCTGTTGCTAGGCAGTGTCCCTCTGTCATGTCACTGGGAAAGAAAGTTGACATGTGTATGAAGAGAAGGAAAAGAGAAAGATGAGATGAAAGAAAGGTGCAGTGGCCCCTCTGACACCTAGACACTAGATAGATACGCCAGTGTTAAACAAATGACAAAATCGTTTCCCTTCCATAACACAATGTCAAATAGGGTTGGAGAATCTGTAGTTTTCAGATATTGGTGGACCAAGGATGGTGAAAATTGCGGTCAAAAACATGTAAGAGGGCCACATCCTTCCCACTCTAGGAATTTGATCAGATATTAAACTGCTAGCCCCCATCATCCATCACCATTAGCCAGATTGTTTGGAATTATTGTAATGAAGTCGTTGTTTCAGTCCTGTACTTCTAGACTGGGGTCATGAATGTGGCTTTCCACAATGCCTGTTGTTTAGAAATACTGTTCAGCAACATTTGGAAGGACCACAATTTCCCCATCTGTGGTATAGATATTCATGGTGTAGTGCTACTGGTGGCAACAAAGTTAATGTATTTCAGAACACCATCTTCACATAAAGTTGACTTCTGGAGGTGATGGGTCTGAATTTTGTATGCCTTTTTCTAGGAAGTGGAATTCCTTTCTTCATCCATTGCACAACTTAAAGTGGTACAGACAAAATATGTGGAAGCAAAGGACTGCTTGACTGTTTTGAATAAAAGCAACGAAGGCAAGTACTGTGTGTTGTTCAAATATATATGCTATTCTCCTCAGAATGAGCTATGAAAGTAAAGCCAGCAAGAATCAATGAATTCAATGGACACACTTTTTAGTAAGTAGATGTAATAGGAACAATTGATGTGCCTTTTAAAAAGTGAGTGAGGACAGATGTAAATTCTAACCATCTTTCTAATCAGCTAGAGAGAATGCTACTAGAACATGGCCCTACAGCCTGAAAAACTCACAGCAATCCAATATAAAACATGTCATTTAACAAGCAGTAATATGTCAAGATCCTACGATTTAAAATTCTGAAAGTGGTGGACTTTATGTTTCAGATTATTCAGTTATCCAGAATTGTTCTGGTTAAAGCATAGATGATAGAACAGCACTTGATTTTCCCTAGATTTTTCTTTTGAGTAATGAATTTTGTGGTCTGGCCAACATCTTCTACTAATCTGTGCATTTCTTTCCTTATACAGAATAATGTCACTTGGATGACTGCGCATAGTACTAAATATGCGAATACCAGTACAAGCTAATGTGATTTCGAGAGATGCAAAATAATATTTATACTGCACATGTCTGCACAGAAGTAAATGCTATTTAATTTAATTGATCTTGCCCCCACATGAGGGGTTAATAGGTTTCAGCCTGAAGTCTCTAATTTTGAGACAAAGGTGAAGCTTGAGCTTGTCCTCTACTCCACTTGTTATCTTGATTATTTTGCTTCTCTATCTTTGAGTGAAACTACTCCATCTGTTCAGTGATTGCATATATGAAAAATGCATAAACATTTCTGGGCTTACTTGTGACTTTCAGCGGTCTACTGAAACAATTCAGTTGTATGATGGGGGCTGAGGAAGAACTTCTGTTCACCTGGTTTTGGGTTATGATAAACTCTAGATTCAGGAAGCTGTGATTGGAAGATGTTGGAGTCATATACTTATGTTCTTCTTTCTCCTCTCCTTAGTTTTGTTCCACAAAAGAGGAATAGAATACACACTCTCATCAAAGTTGTTTAGAAGGAACTCAGAAATAGTCCACATGACCCATCATTTAAATTTTGTTATAAGAAGTACTTGGTGTATTATGCTGAACTAAGCTTTAGCATCACTTGAAACCTTTTTAAAAAGATTTCAGTCAGGAGTTAGGCTAGTTTTAGAAAGTTCCTCTTGTGCAAAATAACTGTGTTTTTTCTTTTGTAGGTAAAGAGCTCCTGGTTCCACTCTCCAGCTCTGTATCCTTTTTCTGAAAATGCTGCAATCTATTAAAACTTCCACTTCAAAAAACAGCATTTCCACCCAGTAACTTGACAGCAGGGCTCATCTGCAGGGAATATTACTGTTTATTTATTCAGTAATATATGAGTTACATTTATATTCTTCCTTTTCAATAATGACTGCAAGGTGGTGAATGAGGTTTCTCTTAAAGTACACTTTATCTAATTTTCTCTCAGGTTGAAAGAGATTGTCTTGGGCCAAGGTGAGCCAGGGAGTTTCATAACTAAATATGGATTTCCCAAATCCCATGGCAACCACTGTGCCCCCTTCCCCGCTTTCTTTTATGTTTGTTTGTATTTCGGAACAGTCTTTTTGGATAGCTAGCCTGAGCTGTGGACATCTGTACATGTGCTCCAATGAAAGGCTATCAGATCAGCAAAAGCCCTCATTTCTCTCTGGAGTTTTCTTTTCAGGTTCCTAAGTGGTCACTGGGAGTCTTTCAGCCTCCAGTAAAGATAAATATTGCTTTAGGTAACTGGTTGCCTAATGTCCAGAATTAGACCCCCCGCCCAGTTAATCTGGAATTTTATGTCCCATGTCATTTATTTGCAGCAGTTCCTCAGTTCTGGAATAAAACAGTACCCAGTTTTTTTTAATGCCAGTAATTTCATATAAGCAGTCAGTTGTCTGAGAACATAGCCAAAGGAAAATAAAACCTGCATTTTCCCCAGGATCCCCAGAAATATAACTCCAGCTGTATCTGAAGTTGTTCTTCGCCTAGAAACTACTTGCCTCTCATAAGGACTGCAAGATATCATAATGATTATTTGAGTTCACAGACCTTTGCATACAATGATGTCACACCTCTTCACAGTGACATCACTGTGCAGACTAAATCAGCATCTCCCCAGGGTTGCCAATGTCTGAGCAAGGTAAAGTACTCTGTACTACTGCTGAGGAAACATTAAGTAATTTGTGTTTGCATGGGTTATCCTAACCATTTTACTGCACTTGGGCTTCTTTTCTTGTAATAGTTGAGTACAACTCTATCAGAGAGAGCCTTCTCATGTCTGCCTCTGTAAAAAGTACTTCATTTTCAATTCTCACAATCTAACTTTGAATGTGTTTTAATGATTTTTAACTGGGAATTTTAAAATACTGTTTATATTTAATCCTGTTTTAATGTTTGTATCTTTGTATATTTTTACATTGTTATGCTGATGCTTTTATGTTAAGCTGCTTTGAGTCCCCTTCGGAAGGGATAAAGCAGGGTATAAATAAATATCATCATCATCATCATTATTTACCTTCCTGTTGGACTAGAATTACATAATTTGAGAGCTGCTTTAAGAAAAAATGAGCAGTATTATCAATTCCATAACAAAGAGTTTACAAGTAATCCAGCAGGAAACAGGCAAGATCTAATCAAAGTAGCTGGGAGTCAAAATTGCTAACTAGCATTGAGAACTATGTCTTCTGGTCTGTAACCTAGCAGCAGCGAAATGCAACACTTTGCTTCAGGGCAGGGTAAAGACAACCACTAGTGGGGCATCTTGGACTATTTCTGCTCCCCAGAGACCAAAAAGACACTTTTCACATGAGCATATACAGAACAAAGCATGCATAGGAAGCTGGAGTGGTGGCTGCCGTGTTCATTTAAAGTCAACAGATGCAGTTGGCGATCCTATTTCAGCCTTTTAAAGGAAACCAAACATAGCCTTACAGTCACTTCTTTATTTATTTGAAACGGACCCAGGAAATCCCAAAATAAAATTTTGAAATGTGTATCGGGCCTGTTAGGATCAAGGGGGAAAGAGAATTGGTGTGGGAAAAAGACATTTTGCCAATTAACAGAGATCTACATTGCACTCAATTGCCTCTTTTTCTGCACTTGCCTGCTTTCAAAATCTTAGCCATGATTTGGAGATATAAGTTCTAATTGTTTTTTCCGCGATACTGTTCATATTAGGATAACTATATTTCTCAAAGCCTCTATTGCAGTGGTTCCCAGGTGTTTTGGTCTACAGCTCCCAGAAATCTCAGCCAGTTTACCAGCTGTTAAGATTTCTGGGAGTTGAAGGCCAAAACATCTGGGGACCCACAGGTTGAGAACCACTGCCTTATTGAGTATACCTACCTATTGATGGCTTCTGAAAACCCATAATATAATCCAGCCAGACATAAATCTGTTACATTATTATATAGAATCGCTCAGGTGTTTTAGGATGTATTGTTATTATTTAAGACATTTTTGTCAAGTTATCCTATAGTAAGAAATCTTTTGATCTCCAGAGGTTTTTAAATTTAGCTCCCCTAATCCATTATCATTTGGCATTTGGGGAGGGAATTATGGGAGTGCTAAAACAGCTGAAGGCTACCCAAAACATACCATAGAAGTTAACAAAATGATTCCATCTATCATAATAATTCATTATTTCATATTTCTATACATTATCCAAGGTTTTTTCCATGTCAGGAGCAACTTGAGAAACTGCAAGTCACTTCTGGTGTAACAGAATTGGCTGTCTGCAAGGACGCTGCCAAGGGGATGCCCGGATGTTTTTACCATCCTTGTGGGAGGATTCTCTCATGTGTCCCCAAATGGAGCTGGAGCTGATAGAGGGAGCTCATCTGCACTTTCCCTGGGTTGGATTTGAACTGGTAACCTTCAGGTCAGCAACCCAATCTTCAAGTCATCAGTTCTGCCAACACAAGGGTTTAATCCACTGTGCCACCGGGGGCTCGATTATCCAAGTGAAATGATTCTGAGGTTCTCCACGATGCCCTTCTTCTCAATATTTCTCCTTTAGTCCTGGAATGCAAATTGAATTCATCTTTTATCATTTTGGTTTTTCCCCCCGGGCTTGTGTGCACTTCCTTAACTTTTCTTGTAGATGTATGTTCCCGGGAAACTTTCAGATGTTGGCAATGTCTTAATCGATGTAGGAACGGGTTACTATGTAGAAAAGGTAAGGTACTTATGTTTCTGATTTATGTAAATTGGTTTGATGATAGCCGTAATCTAAATAAGTAGTAACACATACTTGATCTTCATGTGAAACCTTGGGGGCGGGTTCTGCTGAGGTTTGAGCCTCCACCATTTTCAGCCTCACAATGTTCAGTGAGCTCAGCTTGAAGATCACTGTTTTGTATCCTGGCAGTTCATGGTTTGTGACTTTATGTAGTCTGCCAAAATTGTCTTAAGTGAAGAGCAGAGGTAAGAAATCTGGGCCCCTCCAGATGTTTTATATCAGTCCCATCCAGCAAAATCTGGGGAGTCATCATTTCCCCTCCCATTCTATACTGGTCAAAATGCATTAATTTTTCAGATACTTTGATCCATTGGTAAACAATAGATTGAGACTTCCCCTGAGCCAAGTCTGTCTTTTCTTATGTAATACTATGTACTCTGTGTTAAAACTGATCTAAACATCAACACTTTAAGTTTGTACTCAGAGGTACTTGAAGTAAACAAGGCATCTCTAGAATTCTTCAGCATGATGCAAATGGTCCAAAGTGTGGACTTGCCCTTGAATAAGAGGACAATAATGGACTCTGGTATAATCTGGTTTGTGAAGGAAGATAGTTCTTGAGACTGTACAGTGCTTTAGCTAACAGCAGAAACATCAGATTTGGGGAAATGACTTCTGGTAAAGATACTATTATTCAGACAGCCCCTCTTGTTTCCCATTTGCTGCATCAGATTTATCCTACTAGTCCCTCCTGTGCATCCATTTTTTTGTTAGCACCCATACTACTTGCATTCAAGATGAAGTGGGCTTCATAGAGAATAAATTTTAAAGTAAGGCTTTGGTGGAATGCATCTTAAAATTAGATGTGCCACTTCCAGTAAAATGTCTAGCTAATTTTAAAAACGTCTCACCAAGGTAGCTATATTTCACATATCTCTAGGGCAGTGGTTCTCAACCTGTGGGTCCCCAGGTGTTTTGGCCTACAACTCCCAGAAATCCCAGCCAGTTTACCAGCTGTTGGGATTACTGGGAGTTGAAGGCCAAAATATCTGGGGACCAACAGGTTGAGACCCACTGCCCTAGGGAAAAAATCTGCAAAGTAACCATATATTCACAGTGAGAGAGAGTATACACACACATATGCAGGTCTCTGTCAGTTTGTTCATCCACCCGTCTGTACCACAAAAGCTGTTGCTAGGTGAAGGATTGGCCTTCTGTGATGTCACTAGATTGGATGTTTCTAGGCAAGTGAAAGAAGGCAGTGAAGTAGCTCTTGCTAGTGTGTATGAGGGGAAGGGAGGAAGGGAGGAAAGAGCCACAAAGAGAGCCATTTTGCAATGAAGATGTTGTGCAGTAGGCCTTCTCAGAACTGGAGAAGGGATAACGGGGAGCAGAAGGAAAGGGAGGGAGTGGGGAGAAAAAGGGGGGAAGGAAGGAAGAGAAAGGAATGGGGAAAAGGCATGATGAGAGGGATGAAAGGAGAGGCACTAGCCCCTTACAACACTCATCCAACACTGGGTATATATGCTACTATGAATATAAAAAACTTGGGGTTATAGCTGCCCTGCACAGGAGGCATGCCAGAATGGTCAATCTCCACAGATACTTTGTTATCAAGCACACAAGTGGTCAGAGATTGTGAGAGCGCTGTGGTTCAAAATATTGGGAGAATCCAGTTAGGGAGGTCTGATTGAACGAACCTTTGTAATGCAAGTTTCCAACTTGGCATTTTTTGAATTAGAATGAAAGACAGATTGTTGACATGCAGAGGTGTTATGGTGACTTTGTTATTGCAGTCAGTGGATGATGCCAGAGACTTCTTCAAGAGGAAGATCGATTTCCTAACCAAACAGATCGAAAAGATCCAGCCAGCACTACAGGAGAAACATGGAATGAAGCAAGGTAGGACATGGAGCTGACAGTTTCCCAGCTGACTTTAGCAGTTCCAACTAGCTCAATTCTTGACCCTCTTTTTATCTCTTCGTTTACAGCCGTAATGGAGATGATGAGCCAGAAGATTCAGCAGCTAACAGCAGCAGGGGCTTCACAAGCAGCAGCAACAAAGGCCTAGCAAACACAGGTCATTCATGTATCTATTTCGTCTCTTTGTGATACAGTCCAACATTGCACCCCAAGGTGCAGCAATCCAGCCAACTGGGTTTTTTTTTGGGGGGGGGGGGGAAGGTCTCTATTTCCTTGAATGTGTGTGGAATTCTGGTTTGGCCCTCATCTGGAAATGATGACATTTGCAGATCCATTTGTTTGCAACCTTTCAGTGGCTCTGTGGCTAGAAAGGCATTGTGTTTCTGGTGATCTAATTCCCAACTCCAGTGAAAACTTTGTTACTTGTAAATGGAATTGTATAAAAATAAACAGACAGGTTTACAGAGCATGTAACATTATGGCTGGTCTTCAGAAACATGTGAGATCACTGCAGAGAACTGGGATAGGATGGCGGGGAGCAGTGAACTTCCCGGGATGGATTGCAGGTTACGTTTGAACTAGATGTGTGTGGAATGAATGCCATCATCATCATAGGCTACCTCTTGTGGCTGAGTATGATTGCCTTCCAAGTGTAGAGTCTTGGCGGTGGGTCCATACGTGACTGTAGAGACCTATTCTTGATCCGCATGTTCTTTTGCAGTAAGGACATTTGTTTCCAGATGGAAAGTGATCCCAACAAGATTTGGCTTGACACGCCTTCCTCTTGACACTTTTCTCCTTTTGCCCTCCATTCATGCCTCTTCGAATTCCACAGCACTCTTGGTCACAGCTGACCTCCAGTTACAACACTGGAGGGCCAGAACTTCCCAGTTCTCAGTTATGCCACAGTTTTTAAAGTTAGCTTTAAGCCCATCTTTTCATCTCTTTTCCTGTCCACCAACATTCTGTTTTCTGTTCTCGAGCTGAGAGTATAATAACTGCTTTGGGAGACGGTGATCAGGCATTTGGACAACATGGCCAGTCCAGCAAAGTGGATGGTGAAGGATCATCGTTTCAGTGCTAGTAGTCTGCTTCTTCCAGAATGCTGTCATTTGTCTGCCTGTCTTCCCAAGAGATTTGCAGGATTTTTCAGAGGCAACGTTAATGGAATTGTTTCAGAAGTTGAGTGACGTCTGTAGGCAGTCCATGTTTCAGAGGCATATAACAGGGTTGGAAGGACAATAGCTTTATAAACAAGCTTTTTGGTACCCCTACAAATGTCCTGACCCTCAAACACTTTGCTTTATTCAAAAAGAAATGTTGCACTTGCAGAGCTCAGATGGTGTTGTGTTTCAGTGACAGTGTTGACTTTTGTGGAGAGGTGACTGCCAAGGTAGCAGAAATGGTCAACTTTTTCTAATGTTACACCATTAAGTTGTATTTTTGGCATTAGGACTAAGCTGAATATCATTTCTGTGCGTGATATTCTTAACCATATAAACTTTCACATAGGCTTCACTGACCTGGACTCTAAACTATAACTCCCATTGTCTCCAGCAAGATGGCCAGTGGCTGAATTTAGCTGCAGTACTGGAGAAGGATTGGCATGTTTTTGTTGAACAGTAAATTGTAATTTAGCATTAATAAGAACAAGCTGCAGCTTAGCCTGGGGCTTGCAGAATCCTTAGGACAAATTCAGCAAGTTAGTTTTCTGATTCTGAATTGCATAGTTTCGTGCAGCTATGCCAGAGAAGGAAAGGAAAGCAGTGATGTAGAGGATGTCAGCCAGAGACTCCCACTTTGTAATATTAAGCCAGATAAGAGCACAGTGTGCCACCTAGGCTTTTATACATCCCCTGGCCCACACCCCCTCCCTATTTACCATCAAGGAATATGACATGTGTTTTTAATTTCACTCCCTCCCATCTTTCTTTGAGCAAAAATATTTTTTAAGAAACTGGAAGTGAACACAACTACAGCAAGCAAGTTGTACTTGCTTATATAAATTGATAAATGGACATAGAGGTTTAATCCTTCCCAGAGCTGGGAATGCTATTTTTTAAAACGTAGTTCAATTTGTCTATGAGTCTCAAGCCATCCTGAATTGTTGTACAAAACACATCTAGTGAGACCACATACTTGATTGCTATAAGAGCAACTAAAACAGTTACAATTATATTGCAAAACCCAGCAAAGGTATTCTTCATTAAGTTACGATTGTAATGCAATGTAGTTATGCAACAACAAAAAAGAGAAAGAATTACAATAACCCATTCTTTTTCATTTATTATTTTCAAGTTATGGGCTTTTGTCTCTTCTGTATTTCTGGCTTTTTTAGCTGTGTACTGCTATCTCTTCAGAACTTGGTCCACTGATTTTCTGTTGTCTTTTGAACAGCCCCTCTTAGTCAGAAATGTATGAAGTGAGAAGTGGTTAGTGAGAGAAAGAGAGAGACTGGCACTTAAGAGATAGGGGATACACAATAGTTTATTGTTCTAGGTTGATTCCAACCTCTCTTCCCCACCCATATCATCTGTCCTCTCCTTCCTTCTGTCTGTCTGCCTTTCTTTCTTTCCCATCCTTGCTCCTTCCTTGAGGGAACTCAGTTCTTCTGCATAGTACTCTCTCCACTGAGAGTCTATTTGTGCACCAAAGTACCAAGAAGCCTTATTTTTGTCTGAAGTTCTTTCTTCCTCCTTGTGGCTTTCTATTTGGCTTCTAACTAAAGAATACTCCCATCTCAATGTAATGTACAGCAGTAGTACCTGTATATCATCAAAAGGGAGATTGCATTTGGTCCTGACCAAATGCAATCAAAATCTTGCCTCCAAAACAACCTCTAACATGTGGCTGAAGTCCAACTTTGGGACCCAACTTCCTCCCTCCTTCCCTTGCCACTGCTTAATGGTTTCGTATGGTGGGTCTAACAGAGCCTTTGGTCTGCCCAAGCAAGACACAGGTTGCAGTTAGAGACTCACCTTGGCCCCTCAACCCGTACACTTCAGGCTGTAAACCTTACCAGATGCTGTTAAGAATGCTTATCCCCTGGAGGGATTAAATGTTTTAACGCACGAAGATGGGCTTGTGTACTCGCTTGTGTCGGACCAATGTGGTGCTTTTAGTGAAACACTCTCCACATTCCACACAGATAAAGGGCTCAGATGGAGGGACACCATGGTGAGCAACCCGGTGACGTTCTACTTCAGACGGGGCGCGGAAGCGTTGGCCACATTCTGGACAGGGGTGACCTATGGGAGAATCTGTGTCATGACGAAGGCGCTGGTGTTTGACCAGGCCAGCCGTGTGTGCAAAGCCTCTCCCACACTCAGGACAACGGAATGGTCGGGCTCCCGTGTGTGTCCGCCGGTGCTTGGCCAGGTTTTTGCTTTGGGTAAAGCTGCGGCCACAGTCCCCACAGGTGTAAGGCCGCTCCCCTGTATGGATGCGCTGGTGTTGGATCAGGTTGGAGCTCCAGCTGAAGCTTTTGCCGCAGTCGCGGCAGACATAGGGCTTCTCACCAGTATGTGTGCGGCGATGCTGCACCAAGTGTGAGTTCTGCGAGAAACTCTTGCCACAGTCAGTGCAGGTGCTGGGCCGCTCACCTGTGTGTGTACGCTGGTGCCGGAGCAGTTTAGACCAGTGACTGAAGCTCTTACCACACTCATTACATATGAAAGGACGCTGCTTGCTGGATCGTGAAACCATGTTGGCTGCAACCGTCACCTCACCCTCAATGTAGCTGCCAGGAGCTAGCAGGCCCCCTTGCCGTTCTATCGCTGAACCTTCTTGCTGTGAACTGGCCTTCCAAGGGGATCGTCCATGGTGGATACCAGGTTGGATGGTCTTGTGCTCCATGTGGTCATCTTCCTCACCCTCGCTCACTCCACTTTGATCAGCTGCTGAGAAATAGCCAAATAATTCAGTTGTTGCCAGAACCAGAGATCAGGACCTGGCAGCTTATCTTCAGCAGCCAGAAATGTATGAGTATAAGAGTATATCACAGTGATGGGGAACCTATGGCTCTCCATATTGTTGGAGTACAACTCTCATCATCACTGATAAACTGCCAACATCCTATGGAAGGACAAAGGATCCCTGTCTCTCTGGGTGGTGCTGGAGTAAAAAATAACAGAAGTATCCTGTATTCAGGCAAACCCAGTATTGTACAAGAACCAATTCCCCAGTTAGCACTGAGCTTTGTAAATTTCTCATTTTTGCACTGTTTACACAATCATTTCTGTGATTGGCCAAGCAACAGAAGATTGGTTTTGACTGGGCTATGTCAATTTTGAATACAGCCATTTTTTGGACATAGAGACCCCAGAATGAACGTTTTCTCTCCAGGATTCCTAGTTTCCTGCTGCCCCCCCCCCAAATAAAATCAGTTATTAATAAGAGTGTTTGAACCCCAAGATGATATTTAGCATGAACAGCACAGTTGGGGGAATATGTGAGTCATATGCTTTAGGTTGCAATTCCTAGCCAATGTAGTGTGTAACAAGGGGTGCTGGGAGTTAGACTTTAGCATATGCTTAGGTTGAGCATATGTTCAGAAATATCCCTGTTCCTTACTTCCAACCATGTTCCTCCCTGGAATTTTGGCCCTAGCTCTTGTTGGAAATTTTCAAGTAAATTCAAAGTAGGTCGCACAAACCTGGTACATATTCACTCCTGTTAATAAGTAAACTTTAGTGAGCTTCTAAATCTTCTACTGAAGGGCCATGCAAAAAAGGAAATCTTTTTAAGTCTGATCACATATCAAACTATACCTTTAACAGCCAGCATGGCAAATCAGCTAAAGTGTTAGAATATGATCTGTGAGCCCCAAATTTACATATCCACATTTGTGCAAGTGATTTTCCGCTTAGTCTAACCTACCTCATAGGATTGCTTTGAAGATAAAGTATGAAATGGGAAGCTTGCCTGCCATACTGGACGTTTAGGGAGGGTGGGATAAACTAAAGGTTCAATGGCTTTGTAATAGCATTGAGCTGCTCACCTACATAGACTCTCTTTGCCATTCCACCATCATCTGCGTCATGAATCTCCACAAGGCTTGGATCTCCACACTCCATCTCAAAGCAGAGATGTTGCTGTTTTGGGGAGAAGGAAAGAACTGAAGTTAGAGAAATTGCAGGTGTTTATAGAGCTAGTAATACCCTATAAACAAAGCAATACTGTGTTAAAGGACAACATGAGCATACCCAACTAAAATCGAGGTTCAACACACACTCATTTGATTGCCATGCTGGCAGTCATCAGAGACATAACAAAAGTGCCAGAATTAAAAAAAAAATCACAGCAGCTTTCATAACATACCAAACTCAGAGGAGAAGTATTGATAGAAAATATAAATCAAATGGACCATATTGACTTGCTGGCATGAATGTATGCTCCTCAGCCAGAATCCGGAATCTGACAAAGCAGAGAATCCCCAAAATGTCATTGAATAATAATTATGCAAGCTTATCTTATGTGATTGAACTCCTTACATCTACAGCAAAAAGGTGGATTTTGCAATCCATTTTTGCAAATGTACCTTTTACAGCAACTTAAACATATTTGTGTATGACTGTTGGATGTAGGGCTGATTTTTTTCCCTTTAGAATAAGCTGAATCAAAGTTACAGGTATTTAGCCAGTGTGTCTCCTGGTCTCTCCGGATATGGCTGGGCAAAACTCCTGTCCAAAGTCCTGAAGTTAATAATAGATGATGTTGAAGTACTTGATCAGTGAAAATGACACTGGGTATTTTGGTAGTGTGTTGTGCTTCTACCATACATCATTATGGGTTAGTAATCTTGTGGATTTAATGGAAAGACTGTTCAGAAGAGCTCAGTCTAAAGCTTACTTAGAAGTCCTTCCCTGCTTGCGGACCTCCTGCTGTGTCCCAGATAAACCGGTTTTGGCTGAGATTACCCTGGTTAGAACGAAAGGTGGTTTGCATGCCCCTGGAGGGGGTGTCTACTTATCCCAAGATTCCAGCCCCAGCAATATACCCATTTTATACAACCAAATCCTAAGGGATAAAATATTTCTTTATCCAAATTGGCTGCCACATTGCTGTAGGCACAGATTATATACATGAAATAAGGTTTACAGCAGGGATTGGAGGGAGGCATGTAGTTTCCAGAGAGCCAGTACAGTGTAGTGGTTTGAGTGTTCGACTACAACACTTTAGATCAACACTTTGATTCCACAGGCCATGGAAACCCACTGCGTGACCTTGAGCGAGTCACACACACTCGGCTTCAGAAAGACCTGTAATAGGGTTGCCGTAAATCTAAACAACTTGAAAGCACACAAGATTGAATATAATTTCAAGATTATTGGACTGCAATACACAACAGCCTTAGCCAGCAAATATAAAATGCAGATGACAAGTGTCTTTCTATACAAAGCTTTCACACTCCACTTTTACATCCAAAAAGAAACCACTACCAATTGCCAATTCTTGAGGTAGCCCAGTAAAGGCATTTGAGTTTATGAATTTTGAATTCTGTTGTATTTTGCTGCATACTCAACACAGCTACCTCTGAGAATGTGCTATGGGAAGGAACATGGAACATGAAGGAAACAGATGAAGTTGACATTGTGGTCAGACACTCATTCCTTTTCTAGCAGGACTCTCAGATCCCTGGGTGCCATTTGTATTTCGAGCCAGCGTGGTGCAATGGTTTGAACGTTGGACTACAATTACAGAGTCTACTGTGACATCACATTCAGACATGGACACCCATTGGGTGACCTTGGACAAGGTTCCGTCTCTCCTGAACATATCTTCCCAAGAAAATCTGTGATAGGAAACAACTTGGAAGACACAAAGGAACTCAATCCATTGAGCCTCAGATGAGTAAAAACATAGGATAATAAAACCTGTTCTGACTGCTAGTAACTTCTCATAAGCAGAAGGCTCTTTTCCATCACCTGCTACATGGCTCTATTTCCATTGGCGGTGTTGCCACTATGCTATCTGAATCCTTCCTACATACATAATTCCTATAAAAATACTATACTTCCTCCACCTTCAAAGGATCGCCTTTCTCATGTGGAAATTGATCAACCAATTGCTTAAAGCAGTGATTGCCAACCTGTGGGTCCCCAGGTGTTTTGGCCTACAACTCCCAGAAATCCCAGTCAGTTTACCAGCTGTTAGGATTTCTGAGAGTTGAAGGCCAAAACTTTTGGGACCCACAGGTTGAAAAACACTGGATTAAAGACACTCTGTGATGTAGTGGTTTGGGTGTTGGACTAGAATACTGGAAAACAAGGGTTCATATTCATGCTTGGCCAAGGAAACCACATTGGGTGACTTTGGGCAAGTCATACTCTCAGCCTAGAAAGAAGTAAACCTGCTCTGAACAAATTCGACCAAGAAATCCCTGCGATAGGGTTGCTGTAAATCAGAAATGACTTGAAGGCACCCAACATATATAAAGGTAAAGGTTTTCCCTTGACATTAAGTCTAGTCATGTCTGACTCTGAGGGATGGTGCTCATCTCCATTTCTAAGATGAAGAGCCGGCGTTGTCTGTAGACACCTTCAAGGTCATTGGCTGGCATGACTGCACAGAGCGCCGTTACCTTCCCACCGGACAGGTACCTATTGATCTACTCATATTTGCATGTTTTCAAACTGCTAGGTTGGCAGAAGCTGGGGCTAACGGCAGTAGATCATCCTGCTCCCCTGATTCAAACTGGCGACCTTTTGGTCAGCAAGTTCAGCAGCTCAGCAATTTAATCCGCTGCGCCACCAGGGGCTCCACCCAACATACATATGTACAGCTAATATACAAGTGTTAATCTTAAAGGCTCCGGATTTCACCTCATCTTTGAAGCTAAGCAAGGTCAGACAAGGTTAGTACTTGGGTGGGAGACCAGCAACAAACATGAATATGATGTGGACTGCATTTCAGAAGAAGCAATTCGAAAAAACCCCTCTGCATCTTCCTTGCCTTAAGAAAAAGCTATGAAATATATGGGAACACAGTACGTCAACAGGTGATTTTGAAGGCATATGTGCACACAATCCTCTTTGGGTAACAGTTGCACTAATGAGGAAACTCCGCTGAATATATTGGGCTCTTTGGCCAAAAAAACTATGGTGAAATTACTGTAAACATGCCTTTCAGATGGGATTCCATCAGGAATCTCCAAGGTTAAACAGTCATCACAACCCCTTTTATGTTCATGTATGTGTATGTATGTATATACACACCAGTAGATTATAGGTGCAGCAGGTAAAAGCTAAAGGTTTTCCCCTGACATTAAGTCTAGTCGTGTCCGGCTCTGGGTAGTGGGGCTCATTTCCATTTCTAAGCCGAAGAGCCAGTGTTGTATTGTAGACACCTCCAAGGTCATGTGGCCGACATGACTGTATGGAGCGGTTACCTTCCTGCCTAAGTGGTACCTATTGATCTACTCACATTTGCATGATTTCCAACTGCTAGGATGGCAGAAGCTGGGGCTAACAGCAGGAGCTCACCCTGCTCCACAAATTCGAACTGCCAACCTTTCGGTCAGCAAGTCCAGCAGCTCAGAGGTTTAACCCACTGTGCCACCGGGGGCTCCATAGGTGCATTAACACTGTGGAATTAATGCAGTTTGACACCACTTTAACTGCCATGGTTCAAGATTATGGAACTATCAGAGTTGTAGCTTTATAAAGTTTTTAATAGTCCTAATGCCTCACCAAACTATAACTCCCAGGATCCCACAACACTGAGCCACAGCAGTTCGTGCTGTCAAACTGCATTAATTCTGCAGTGCAGATGCACCGTAAGCCACAAATATGTTGCAACGCTATCCACAAAGCTTGTATTCAATAGGGACTACCTTTGAATAGGCATGCACAGGACTCATTTTAAAGTCTATATAGACATTTCATTTTTGAACTTTTCCAAACCAGCCCTCCTGAGTCTGAACACTGTTCAACCCCTGACTTTAGGGATAAGGGACCACATCATCTTCTCTCTCCTAGAAGAAGCAACTTTTAAATGACAGCTTGCTCTCTATCTCGGGGTGGCCATCTTGGGACCCAGCAATGTCATTTGGGGCAAGCAGGTGGGGGGAGGGAGAAGCAGAGACCCAGATCGCTTCCAAATTTTAGCAATTCCCAAAATTCTGCAACAATTGCAAGATCAGAGAGAGAGAGAGAGAGAGGCAGTGATGGAAAGAGGAGGAGCGAGGGGGAGTCCTTGTCTCCACAAAGGTGACAGTAGCAAGATCTGATCCTCTCAAAGCCATGCATAATATTTTCCAAAGGATCAAAGGGAAGCAAAGCCATGTTGCCCATTATTTTCCAAAGCTGGGCAATATCCAAAGATAAACAAACCTTCTGCTCTTGCAGTCCAGATCCCCCCACCTCCAAAAAAAAAATCCCTTTCTGCAGGCAATGCATTAAAACTCACTTGCCTTTGGGATGGAGGCCGGGCGGAAACGAAAGGATAACAGGCGACGATTCTCACAACTCTTGGCTCAAGGGGCTGCTGGGAACAGGAAGGTCCCAGTTTAATTTAATCCCCTATCCCTCCTCCTCCTCCTGCCTCTGTTGCATTTCCTGCTGATCGCTAGGAAAGCAGAGGAACTGCTCGCTCTATGGTTCAGGCGAGCTATCTTTAGCACGCTTTCCTGGAAGTGTCTAGAAGCGCACATACATAGGCAGGGTGCATCTGCACTGATGAATGGACGCAGTTTGATCCCACTTGGAACTGCCAGGGCTCAACGCTATGAGATCCTTGGGTCTGTAGTTTTGCAAGTTCTTTAACCTTCCCTGTTGGTGCCTCACCAAACTACAGCTCCCTGGATGCCAGAGCCTTGAGCCAGGGAAATCAAAGTGGGATCAAACCGCATCCATTCTACAGTGTAGATACACCTAGAGAAAGATGCAATTGGGTACCAAAACTGCATGCATTTTCTTCTGCCAAAAGGTCCCCAGGAGGAGTTTCTTCAAGATCATAGGGAGACGGTAAGCATCGTGCTATGTTGTCTTTCAGAGTCTGTGGATATTTGCTGCAAAGTGTAGAATAGTGGTTGGGATTTTTTTAAAGTCTGGGAAGGTTTGGTTTCAAATCCATCCATTCAACCATCTCAGGGCCCTTCCACACAGCCATATAACTCAGAATATCAAGGCAGAAAATCACACAATATCTGCTTTGAACTGGGTTATCTGAGTCCACACTGACATATATTCCAGTGATTTTCCAGGTATTTTATTCAGCCTTGTAAAAGGGGCCCCAGGCCTCTTCTATAAAGGTAAAGGTTTCCCCTGATGTTAAGTCCAGTCATGTCTGACTCTGGGGGCTGATGCTCATCTCCATTTCTAAGCCGAAGAGCCGGCGTTGTCCGTGGACACCTCCAAAGTCATGTGGTCAGCATGACTGCATGGAGCACCATTACCTTCCTGCCGGAGCGGTACCTATTGATCTACTCACATTGGCATGTTTTTGAACGGCTGGTTGTCAGAAGCTGGAGCTAACACCGGGCACTCACTCTGCTCCCGGGATTTGAACCTGCGACCTTTCGGTCTGCAAGTTCAGCAGCTCAGTGCTTTAACACACTGTGCCACCGGGGCTCCTAGTCCTCTTCTACACTGCCATATAAAATGCAGATTATCTGCTTTGAATTGGAATATATGAACCTACACTGCCATATAATCCAGTTCAAAACAGATCATCTGGATTTTATATGGCAGTGTAGAAGGGGCCTCTGCCTAGCCTATGCTATAAGGTTGTTTGGAGGATTTTGTCCTCTTTGACAAAAAGCAAGCTATTGGAGGAGAAAAAGCTGGTGGAGATACTCTGCAATAGCCAGAACAGTAACCATCCGCTAATGTGGAATGAACTCTTGTCTCACAACCAGGGCTGTAGCTGGGAAGGGGGGGGGGGGGGGTAGGGGTTCACCCCCCCCCCAATTTTTCAGTTTTTTCCTTAAAAATTTGGTTTACTCATGAATTTTAACTGATTAACCAAATTATTATGAGCGTTCACTGAAGTTTATCTGTCTTAAGTGTCCACTGAAGTTTATTGATGGAGTCCGATTTCTAAATTATTTTGCATTATGCAACTACTCTTCATTATTCGCTAAAAAAAGTTTCAACCCCCCTCCCCCAAAAAATTGTTCTGGCTGTGGTCTTGCCCACCACTATATGCATTTGTGGTTGTTTTGTGCCTTCAGGTGATTTACAACCACAGGATTTCCTTGGCAAGATTTGTTCAGAGGAGGATTTGTTTGCCTTTACCTTTGTCTTCCTCTGAGGCTGAGAAAGTGTGACTTGCCCTAGGTGTCACTGAGGCCCCTTCCACACAGCTGAATAAAATCTCATATTATCTGCTTTGAACTGGGATATATGGCAGTGTGGACTCAGATAAACCAGTTCAAAACAGATATTGTGGGATTTTCTGCTTTGATATTCTGGGATATAGGGCTGTGTGGAAGGGCCTCTAAGAGAAGCAAGGTGATGGACTTTCTGGTTCTTTCTTCTGATCTCACAGGGGTGCTCTGCTATTATTCTATGAATAAAACATTAATAATAATAATAATAATAATAACAATAATAATAATAACAACAATAATAACTTTATTCTTATATCCCACCTCCATCTCCCCGAAGGGTCTTGGGGTGGCTTACATGGAGACCAAGCCGAGTAATACAACAATAAAATACAACAATATAAGATATATTCAATTACAGTGAATTAATACAGAAAAACATAGAAAAATCATAAAAGCATACGCTCAACAACAACCAATAGCCGGGCGCAATAGGCGTTTTCAAAAATTGGAGGCAAGACAATAAATTATAAATGTGAAATATATTGCAAGGTCACTAATACTTCTGATTACTGGCCAGGTTTCCTTTATTCTTCATGAATGGTGCATACTTCGCTTTTGATGTCTACTTAGGCAAGGTAGTTTCTCACTTTCTAGCATACCAAAGGATGGAAAATACCTGTTACCTTTATTTATGTTTTATATATTTACGTTATTCATGTTAATGAATGTAAATGCAAGAATCGAGATAGTAAATAAAGAACGCCACACAGAAAGAAGGGAATTCCAGACAGCAAACAATCAAGTTGAACAAAGTATTAAGTAAATAACAGCCCCCCACTGATTGCATTTGCAGCTGCAAGGTTACTAAATGCTAATCAATCTTGCTAACTGCAACATTCACACTGGCTTCAAACAGACAAGGGTTCTTTCTCCCATCTTGGACATTCCAAATATGTATACACTCCACTAGCCTTATTTCCAACAATCCTCACAGATGCAGGCGAAACGTCAGGAGGGAATGCTGCTGGAACAGGGCCATACAACTTGAACAACGCACAGCAACCCAGTGATTCCGGCCATGAAAAACCAGGCATGAAAGCCTTTGACAACACATTGAACATCAATTTACATTTTGGGCAGACCCCATAAATATCATGGGGTTTTCTTAGGAAAGGAATACTCAAAATTTGGTATTGCCAGTTTCTTTGAAACATAGCCTACAGGATCTTATGCACTGAGGGTATTTAGGCCCTTTCTCAGATAAATATAATTACTTATATCATAATTGCCCTATATGGGATCATGTGTGACAGTAGACATACTTGGAAGATCATATCTGCCTCTTAAAGACATGGTGCATTGCCAATCCAGAAGCATGCACCATCAAATAATTCTGTGGGGGGTTTTTTCTTGATAAGAGGTTTCTAGACTCTGTCAGGTGCAAAGGACTCTTTCTCTATGTTACTGGGAAAGGAGTAATGTAAGTAGCCTTTTGCCATGACAGAAATTGCAGTACAAAATCAGGAAGATCTGTTGGGGCTGCTTTGAATGCGATTTTCCTGCTTCTTGGCAGGCGATTGGACTGGATGGCTCATGAGGTCTCTTCCAACTCTATGGTTCTATGATTCTAAGGAAATTAACTCCATTCTGTTGAAAATGATAACCTTCATCAAGCCTTCTCTAGCAATCTGTTTGTCTATGATCATTTTGCTTACTGTTTCCTGTATGTTTGTTCTGGTGTGCAGTTTCCTTTACTCTATGGTTTCTGAGAAGTTATAAAAGGGGCTGCAGACCACATGCTCTCCTCTTTCTCCTCTCTCTTCCTTTTAACTATGTGACCTGTCAATAGCTGTTTTGTTACAAGACAGATGCCCCGGCCGGCTGGTACAGGGAACCATCTCAAAGATATTTGAAACTGGGCTAATAAGTTTTTGTAACTCTGTATGCTGAACACATGAAAGTTGTGAGTAAACCTAATATTTCCATCAAAGTCTGCTTCATTTTTGTCTCTTGAATGCATGATATGAAACAAGTTGTTTTATGGGAAAGTACCCCGGTGGTGAAGTGCATTAAAGCACTGAGCTGGAGACCGAAAGGTCCCAGGTTCAAACCCCGGGAGTGGAGTGAGCGCCCACTGTTAGCTCCAGCTTCTGCCAACCTAGCAGTTCGAAAACATGCCAATGTGAGTAAATCAATAGGTACCGCTCCGGCGGGAAGGTAACGGTGCTCCATGCAGTCATGCTGGCCACATGACCTTGGAGGTGTCTACGGACAACGCCGGCTCTTCGGCTTAGAAATAGAGATGAGCACTAACCCCCAGAGTCATACATGACTGGACTTAACGTCAGGGGAAAACCTTTACCTTTTTACCTCTTATATATTTTGGGCACTGAAAAACACTTCAAAAGCTCTGCTGATTTTATGCACAGGCAAATTCCTAACAGATTCAAAGATAACTGGTTATTCAGTCTAACAACTGAAACCACTGCCTAGCATAATTATATTTGGTTGTATACTAAAACAGAGATTCTGCTCCAAAGAGATTTTTGGCTCTTCTCTAAAAGGTTATGTTCTCTAATACCTTCCTCTGCCAAAGAGAGCTGGTGCCTTCCCAAACTACAAATCCCATAGCATTGAGCCATTGCATTCATTTTGCAGCGTTGATATACCCAATATATGTCTATCCACTCTTCAGGAGATTGGGAGGGGGAGCCAGGTAGCCTTCTTTGTACTGGAGGCGGTCCTTATGGGCCATACGCGGACGTGATTGGAGAAGACGCGTGACAAGTGCACGGCCTGAGGGGCGGGGCTAAAAGAGAACGGTCTGAGTGGCAATAACGGACCTGTCTAGCCTTCGCGATGACAGCTCATTCGCTTCCGGTGGGCGGGAACTTCCGGATAAGGCAGGCAGCAAGCAGAGGGTCCTTGGGTTGGTGAGTTGAAACTGAGGTGAATAAAATGGCGATGGGGGGGGGGGGGCAGGGTGAGGGATATTGCCGGTTCAATTTACTTATGGCCGTGTCGTTCTTGTTTTTGGGGTTCCGAAGCAAACAGAAAAGCGTAGGGTGTGTATTGACTTTCAGAAGCAACAGGATAGAGTGGTATTCCTTTCCAAGCAGAGAGCACCAGACACACCTCAAAAGAGGCCTCTCTTTTCCATGGATTCTGCATCAATGAGGCCCCTTCTACACTGCCATATAATCCACATTATCTGCTTTGAACTGGATTGTCTGAGTCTACGCTGCCCTATAATCCAGTTCAAAGCGGATAATGTGGATTTTATATGGCAATATAGAAGGGCCCTAATTTGAAATGCCCCCACTCCCAAAGTAAACATTGTTATGGTGATGGTTTTCAGGCTACGTGAATACACCGGTGATTAGAAATGTTATAAGAATGATGGACAGAATCCATCCTAAATTTCGATTTTATGGAAGGCATTCAAATCGTCCTCCCTGCGCAGCAATTGCAGTTTCTTCCTTGGAGTCTCACTTGTAGTTTCTCACAATACTTCTCTCCTCTTGGAATGTTACTCATCCTGTTAAAGATGTCTATATTTTTGGGGGGAGGGAAATGCAAAAATATACAGAATTATGAACTGTTAAGTATTTTGATTGTAATTGATGGTGGCTGGGAGGCAGGCCTGTAGTGTGTGTGTGTGTGTGTGTGGGGGGGGGGGGGGGGTTAGGGGTTCAAACCACCCCCGAAATTTTTCAGGTTTTAAAAAAACCTGGTTTACTCATGAATTTTAACTGGTTAACCAAATCCAGGCACTATCTCAAGCAGATATTGACAGGTCTGTAGCTGGGGGGGGGGGGGGGGGGGGGTTAGGGGTTCAACCCCCCCCCCCCCAATTTTTCAAAAAGCCCGCCGAATTTTTTTTCTGGCTATGTGCGCTAGCTGTGACTGTACCTTGAAAAGCCTGATTTGGCCTCGGTGGTCCACACCTTATTTGCATCTAGAATGGACTACTGCAATGCACTCTACATAGGGCTGCCTTTGAAGACGGCTTGGAAACTGCACTTAGTGCAAAGGTTGGCAGCCAGATTACTAACTGGAGCTGGTTATAGGGAGCGTACCATGCCCCTACTAAAGCAGCTCCACTGGCTGCCAATGAGTTTCCAGACCCAATTCACAGTGCAGGTTATTACCTATAAAGCCCTATATGCTTTGGGTCCAGCCTATCTTCGAGACCACATCTCTATGAACCAGCAGGGGCACTAAGATCTCCTCTCAGTCCCAAGTGCAGTTGGGACTAGATTGCCCACATTATCTTTTCCAACTCTTTTATTCTATGAGTATGATTATATTGGTGCTTCATGGGATTTTCTCAGGCAAGGAATACCACTTTGGTTAAAACTAAATTGTACCTTGAAAGTAAGTGCTGCAACTCTGCCCTCCCCCTGAATCACCAGCCTAATGGAATCTGGCTGAGGAAAAACAAAGAGATCCCTCTCTCCTGTAACATCAATTCCTGCTGTATTTCTGTGCTCAGCGTAGGAGGACTTCTCTTTCCTTTGCCAGCTTTTTCACTTGTGTGGAATTCCTTGTTGACTCTGGTAATTGAGCTAATGCTTAAATATGGGACTGTGTGTGTTTTTAAAGCATAGTGGCTATTCAGAAAACAGTGTTGATAATAAACATTTTTATATATGCAACAAATAAGCTAATTGCCCAGCATACTGAAATAAAAAACTGATATTGAAATGTTATGCAGGTGATGTGAGCCTGCTTTCAAAGTCCACAGAACAGATTGGATATTAATAACATGAGTTCTGAAGAAATTCAGTGCATACTCATTACACAGTCAGGTTGACCTTTAATAAAACATAGTTGTGGTATACTTTCAAGCACTTTTTGACTCATGGAAACCAACACTGTATCACATCAGAGCTCAAAGAATACGCATTCCATCTGAAACCCTGTGGCTGCCTCCTGCAGAATTCTGGGGCTTTTAGTTTAGGGAAAGGGCCTTTAAATGCTCAGCCAGAGAGATCCTGGGTCTCACTAAACTACAAGCCCCAGAATTCTGCAGGACGCAGCCACAGAATTTCAGATGGGATTCATACTCTTTGCCTACTTTTTCAGCTCTAGTGTGATAAAGCACCCTAAAGCAGTGGTTCCCTACTTTTGATCCTCCGGGTGTTTTGGACTTCAACTCCCAGAAATCCCAGTCAGCTTGCCAGATGTTAAAAATTGTGGGAGCTGAAGTCCAAAACACCTGGAGGCGCAAAGATTGGGAACCACTGCCCTAAAGTGCAGCTTCTCATAAGTCCCACCACCCTCTCAAAGACAACCCTCCCCCCCCCCCCCGGTTGCCTTTCCCATGCAGTTAGGAATGGTTTTTAACAGTTTTCACTTGTCTTGATCAGTATTTTAAAATTGTAATATTTAATTCCAATTTACTATTTATGTTTTGTAACTTTTTACATTGTATAATTTACAATTTAAAAACAACAACCTATCACAGGGTTTTCTTGGCAAGGTTTGTTTGGAGTGGGTTTGCCTTTCTCTGAGGCTGAGATAACATGGTTTGCCCAAGATTCCTTAATTTCTAACCTCCCATTTTTGGGCAAAGTGCTTGAACGGGTGGTTGCCTCCCAGCTCCAGGGATTCCTAGAGGACACCGACTTCCTTGACCAGTCACAGAGGCTTTGGTCGCCTTGGTGGATGACCTCCATAAGAAACTGGACAGGGGGAGTGTGACCCTGCTGGTTCACATTTCTCTATAAATTGATCTCAGCGGCTTTCGATACCATCGACCATGGTATCCTTCTGGGACGGCTCTCCAGGATGGGCCTTGGGGGTACTGGCTCTAGTCCTTCCTGGAGGGCCATTCCCAGTTGGTGAAGCTGGGGGACTCCTGCTCGGACCCCTGGCCATTGACCTGTGGGGTCCCGCAAGGTTCTGTTCTGTTCCCCATGCTTTTTAATATCTACATGAAACCGCTGGGAGGGGTCATCCGGGGTTTTGGAGTTGGATGCCATCTTTACACAGATGACACCCAACTCTACTACTCCTTTCCACCGAATTCCAAGGAAGCCCCTCGGATTCTGGACCAGTGCCTGGCCGCTGTGCTGGGCTGGATGAGGACAAACAAGCTGAAGCTTAATCCTGACAAGACAGAGGTCCTCCAGGTCAGTTGCTTGACCTATCAGGGCATAGGATGGTAACCTGTGCTCGATGGGGTCACACTCCCCCTGAAGGCGCAGGTCCGCCATTTGGGGGTCCTCCTGGACTCATCGCTGATGCTCAGGTGTCGGCAGTGGCTGGGAGGGCCTTTGCACAACTAAAACCAGCTGCAACCATACCTCGTGAAGTCTGACTAGCCATGGTGGTCCATGCCTTAGTTACCTCCAGGTTGGATTATTGCAATGCACTCTACGTGGGGCTCCCCTTGAAGACGGCCTGGAAACTTCAATTAGTCCAACGATCGGCAGCCAGACTGTTAACCGGAACAACTTACAAGGAGCGGTCAACCCCCTGTTCAAGGAGCTCCATTGGCTGCCGGTCATTTTCCCATCCCAATTCAAGCTGCAGGTACTCACCTACAAAGCCCTGAATGACTTGGGACCCGCCTACCTTTGCAACCACCTTTCCCCCTATGAGCCTACACGATCTCTTAGATCCTCAGGGGAGGCCTTCCTCTCATTCCCTTCTCTATCGCACACTCGGCTTGCTGGAACGAGGGAGAGGGCCTTCTCTGTAGTGGCCACTTGGCTCTGGATTTCCCTGCCTAGGGAGATTAGATTGGTCCCAACCCTGTCTGCCTTCATCAAGCAGCTGAAGACATGGCTCTTTCAGTGTGCATTTGAACAGCCATCAACATGATAGACCTTATCACTGACACTTTGCCTCCTAACTCATTGTTTCCCTTCCTATTTACCCTATTCCACATTATTTCAGCTGACTCTTTGACACTGTCCATGCACTTTATTAAAAGGCCTTGAAATCAAGTATCTTCTTAGGCCCGACTCCCTTTTACCCATAGTGGTTGATGTTTGTATTATTAATTCACTTGCCTGGTTATTATATGTTTTATTGTATGTAATGTTTTAATCAATCATTTTATTTGATTGTTGTATCTTTGTTTTTAATTTTTGACATGTGTTTTAAACAGTTATACTTTGTTCTGTTTTGGGCTGCACCCCCATGTTAGTCACCCCAAGTCCCTTGGGGGAGATGGTGGCGGGATAGAAAAATAAAGTATTATTATTATTATTATTATTATTATTATTATTATTATTATTATTATCATTATTATTATTTTATGAAGTCACTACTTGAAGCTGCAGTAACCAAGTAATGAACATGAGAGAATCAGACAGCTCTTATGCTTTATGTTATTGTTGACAAATGGTTTCTAGCCACCCTGTAATTACGTTATTATGGGGTGGCTTGGCCAGACATTTGTAGAAAGGAAGATGTAAACTTAAATTTTTATTTTATGTCTGATTTCTTTTCCCCAGCTCACTTGGAGCATGTGAAGCAAGCTGAGGAACTGAGTTCCAGTATGTGGTATATAATGCAGAGCATTCAGAGTAAATATTCTTTGTCAGAGCGTTTGATCCGAACTATAGCAGCTATCAGATCCTTCCCACATGACAATGTTGAAGACCTTATCAGGAGGGTATGTGACAAACCTGTGGAAGCATTTTGCTTTATTTTGAAAGCTTGTTATTTTTAGAATCTCTAAAAAGCTCTGGATCTGAATCCAGTTAGGTGACCCTGCAGATGTTAGGCAGCAGTTCTTTTTACAACTAGTTCTAGACTACATGAAAAACAATTTATAGGGAAGAAAATAGTTTTTAAAAAATACTGGAAGGGGCAGAGTTTTGAAGCAATTATTTGTGACCAGAAAACTACACTTTATCACTGGTAGATTTAGAAGGAAGAAGTAGTCTTTAAGAGTTTTTTTGACTCCATAAAAATAAACAAAATGAAGTTGGTTTAGTTCATTAGCAGAACAAAGTGCTCCGAATTCTGTGACCACTTTTCCTCAAGCTTATTTAAATGTGACATTTCTCATCTTCAAAGGAAATGTAACACTTAGCTCCAAAGGTCAGTGCTAAGATTACTTCAGCTTTCAATTACTCAGATGTTACAGATGGAGGTTCCATGTTAGGCTTGATTGATGTTGCCAGGTGCTTCATTTTATTAATTCCCAGCAACTATTAGAAAGGTGGTAAGTCAATCCATTGGCTGGGATGGCCATAGGGTGCATTAATTTTATCCCAGTTTTTGTACAATAGTTTCAATAATGAGTTGGCTCTCCCTAAATGTAACTAGTCTGGGGATAACCTGGGTCTTTTCAGTAAATAAAGGCCATCTTTTTAGCACCCTGCAACATAAATCTCATTTTCCTTTGTAGATACCTTTGGATTCTGTCCAATTTTGGCTGGTTTTTTTTGCAGTAAACAAATAGCAACATGTATGATGAGGTTCTAATGAACTAGACTTTTTGATTGTTTTATGCCCCCTATCTTATCCTAGATAGATAGGAAGCATTCTGATTGGCATCAGTTGCTTTTCAGTGGGAAGAGTAAGTTGTCAATATTTGACTTCGAATGTAGTCCACTATAGATGTAATTGCTAAACTTCCCTCATTTTCTCTACTTTGTTCTATTAGGGTGCGGATGTTAACTGTATGCATGGTACATTGAAACCACTACACTGTGCTTGCATGGTTGCCGATGCCGACTGCATTGAGCTGTTGTTGGAAAAAGGAGCTGAGGTAAGAACTTAATTACAGCTTAAGAACTAATCCAGGGAACCTGTTTTAGGCTGATGTATGCAATTATGATGGGATTTGTAATAGATTTTAAAATATTTTCACCTTAATATTGCAGCTAGGATGAGGCTGAGAGAAAGTAACTTTTTTTTGGAGTATGGGTTTTCCTTTTCTTGTAAAACATGCATCATTGTTATCCAACTGAGCTCTATTAGTGCATCCAAAGTCCAGCATAATAAGTATGAAATGCACTGGACAATCTGCTGGTGTGTACTTCCCTTCATCACTATATATCTGGGCAAACTGGAAATCATAATTAGCCAAAAGTATGGCACATACTTTGATGGAGTGATGAGAATGTTGAATTTGGATTTGAAAAATTCAGGTGGTGGTCTCCCTGAGCCATGAAACTTATTGGGTGATGTTCGATCCAGTCATGTTTTTTCAGCTGAACCTGTTTAATAGAGTTTTTATGAGAAAAAATGGGGAGGAGTAGAGCATACATTGAAAATTGAATTGAATAAAGAAAAAGTTGGATATAAAAATCATTTATAAAACAAATTAAATACAGATTTTAGGAAAGCTACTGTTTATTTCACAACTGAAGAACGGTTTTGTCCAATTGTGTTAAAGTACTTATTGAGATATAAAAATTATTGAGACATAATTTTTATATTTAGGTATACAACTGAAATCCTTTAGTTATGCTCATAGATTTTTGTGTCTGCACTGAAGTTACTGATATTTTTTCTTACCGGAAAGAGGCCCTGCTTATTAAAACAGCGACAGAGAGCAGCCTCTTTTCAAGCTTCCTTCCCCTTTTCCAGGTCACTTAGCACAACATATCTTGTGCCCAGATGGCATGACTTTATTTCTCTGTCCTTGTTCAATAATAATAATAATAATAATAATAATAATAATAATAATAATAATCTGCCCTATCTCCTCTAGGGAACTCATAGTACTGATTATCATTTCCAGGAAAGGAGAAATGTTCCAGGTAGCAACACCTGGACACCCAGTAGGTAGAGCCAAAGGTTAATAGGGAAGAAATATTAAATTTCACTTTTGGGGACAGCAGCCTATCACTCTATACATTTTTGGTTTATAAATTTCAAAATGCCTTGGAAAATATATTTAGAGTAAAACTATCATTTTATTAAGTAACACATATAACATTTCCAGCAAAATGTCACTTTTACATGTCACTTTTTTCAGAAATCACATTATTTATCTGGCAGTATATCCTCACAGATAGAATTTTATAGAAGGGGAAATTGTATTTCTATTTTTTATAGTTTGATTCTGGAAGTTCCCCAAGTTTCAAAAGTGCCAACCAGTATGGCAGAGTAAAAATTGCCACTTTCAAGGATCCCAGGCCCTTTGGGGCATGATAAACTACTTGAAGTTCTTTGGTTTTTGGCTCCAATCAATTGGCTTATGATTGAAGTGTTCCTCTTTGTCTTTGAGAATGCAGTTTAACCATGAGCTTGCCACATTATCTACTGAATTACAGCTAATATGTTAGGTTTGGTTGTCTCCGTAATACAAAGCAAGATAATGTATATTTTATTAAATTCTTTCATTGTGAAAAAAGATCCTCATAGCAGTGAAAGGAAAAACTAACAAAATGTGTATCAGAATTTGTCACCCCATCAAAAGGTGGTGAAATAGGTTTTAAAGCGTTAACATGGGATGATCTACTCCCTCCCATAAACTTCAGCTTCTTAGAGGAACTGTGAAATCACATCAAATCAAGGCGCGTATACAGTAGAGTCCCACTTATCCAAGCTAAATGGGCCGGCAGAACCTTGGATAAGTGAATATCTTGGATAATAAGGAGGGATTAAGGAAAAGCCTATTAAACATCAAATTAGGTTATGTTTTTGCACATTAAGCACCAAAACATCATATTATACAACAATTTGACAGAAAAATTAGTTCAATAAGCAGTAATGTTATGTTGTAATTACTGTGTTTACGAATTTAGCACCAAAATATCATGATATATTGAAAACATTGACTACAAAAATGCCTTGGATAATCCAGAACCTTGGATAAGCGAGTCTTGGATAAATGAAGTTCAACAGGGACAAATGCAAGATACTTCACTTCGGCAGAAAAAATGGAATGCAAAGATACAGAATGGGGGACGCCTGGCTAGACAGCAGTACATGTGAAAAAGATCTTGGAGTCCTCGTGGACAACAAGTTAAACATGAGCCAGCAATGTGATGCGGCTGCTAAGAAAGCCAATGGGATTTTGGCCTGCATCAATAGGGGTATAGCGTCTAGATCCAGGGAAGTCCTCCCCCTCTATTCTGCCTTGGTCAGACCACACCTGGAATACTGTGTCCAATTCTGGGCACCACAGTTGAAGGGAGATGTTGACAAGCTGGAATGCGTCCAGAGGAGGGCAACTAAAATGATCAAAGGTCTGGAGAACAAGCCCTATGAGGAGAGGCTTAAAGAACTGGGCATGTTTAGCCAGCAGAAGAGAAGGCTAAGAGGAGACATGATAGCCATGTACAAATATGTGAGGGGAAGTCATAGGGAGGAGGGAGCAAACTTGTTTTCTGCTGCCCTGGAGACTAGTACGCGGAACAATGGCTTCAAACTACAGGAAAGGAGATTCCACCTGAACATCAGGAAGAACTTCCTGACTGTGAGAGCTGTTCAGCAGTGGAACTCTCTGCCCCGGACTATGGTGGAGGCTCCTTCTTTGGAGGCTTTTAAGCAGAGGCTGGATGGCCATCTGTCGGGGGTGCTTTGAATGCGATTTCCTGCTTCTTGGCAGGGGATTGGACTGGATGGCCCATGAGGTCTCTTCCAACTCTACTATTCTATGATTCTATGATTCTAAGTGAGACTCTACTGTATTAACACTGATGTTGATAGATGCTTTTTCAGCTTTGGTTTCTATCACATTCATATTCTTAAAATCTTTTTTACCATATGATAGATTAATTGACATTTTTCATGTGTAGTCATACTTTTGTATTACAACTGAACTAAAGTACTTCCGCACTCATTATTTCTCTTTACTGGACAGACGTACCTCATTTAACAAAGATTCTGATAAACAAGCCCCATTTTTGCAGAGGCTTTTAATGTCCCCCATTCCCTCCTTGTCCTTAGTCCAGCTGAAAATTTTCAGCAGCATCGGCATTGGGAAGATGAAGGTTGTACTTTCAGTGTCAGTTTTCAGCAGAAATTTTCAGTACTGTATTCAGACCTTGTGTATTGGAAGAGTGGGTATCCAAAAACATCCCCCCCTGCAAAGGCATTGAAATCAGGCATAGACAAAATGTGGCCCTCTGGGTGCATGTGGCCCATAATGTAGAATCTGCCAATATGTAATTTTTTTCCACAGGATTTTTCACCAAATGGCTCTCTCAAGTACCCCATGTAATAATAGCAGCCAACTCCTTTTTAAAAAAAAGATAAACAATCAGCTAAAATTCCAAACTATATGCAGCACCATGACACCTCTGCGTGTGTTAGGCATGTTGGTACAATTGACAGGTTGGGTTGAACATTTACCCCCACCCACCCCCTGCAGATGCTCAAACGGCCTTACATTCGAATGCTGAAACATCTCCTTTCTGTTTTTGCAGGTCAATGCCCTTGATGGGTACAACCGAACAGCTCTCCATTATGCGGCAGAGAAGGATGAGACCTGTGTGGAAATCCTCTTAGAATACGGGGCAAATCCAAATGCCTTGGATGGCAACAAGGACACACCCCTCCACTGGGCCGCCTTTAAGAACAATGCTGAATGCGTCCGAACACTCTTAGAAAGTGGTGCCTTTGTCAATGCTCTGGATTACAACAATGACACCCCCCTGAGCTGGGCAGCAATGAAGGGGAACCTAGAAAGCGTGAGCATCCTTCTGGAATATGGGGCTGAGGTCCGGGTGGTCAACCTGAAAGGGCAGACCCCAATATCGAGGGTGGTTGCCCTCCTGGTCAGAGGACTTGGCACTGAGAGGGAAGACTCCTGCTTTGACCTCCTCCACCAAGCGGTTGGACACTTTGAATTGCGTAAGAACGGGGCCATGCCCCGGGAAGTCCTGCGGGATCAGCAGCTGTGTGAGAAACTGACCACGCTCTGCTCTGCCCCAGGCACCTTAAAGACGCTGTCACGGTATGCAGTGCGCCACAGCCTGGGAGTGCAATTCCTGCCAGATGCCGTGAAGGAACTGCCTTTGCCTGAATCGCTGAAAGAATATGTGCTGCTTAAGTGACAGCTGAAAGCTTTGTTGGAGTCTGTTAATCGTGCAGATTGGTTGATTTCTGTGCAGCTGCTTTCTGGGCACTTTGCACTGATCGTTGCAGTGACATGGATAGATTTTACAGCACTGTCTGTAATCTCACAGGCAAATGTGAATCCTCCTCCCTCTGCTCTCAGTCAATTTCCCTCAGCTTTTCCTTGTGCTACAATTAGTGTAGGATTATTTTTCCCAAATGAAGGAGGGTGGAAGATATTTTTCCTCACTCTTTGCAACTTTGTGGCCTCAAAAGAGTACTGTTCAGCTACTGCAGCAGAGTTCTGCAGATTTCTGTTCTCTAATATTTAATGGACAGAAAATAGAGGCATCTTCTCTCAGAGCTGTTTAATGAGTTGGGGTGGGACAAAAAAGTACCAATGAATTTTGTTATAGCAAAGCAGTTCAGTGATTTAATAACCCTGATTCAAGCTGTTAAGGGATGACAGGCCTGTCTTGCCAACTGGTTTGCTACCAGGAACAAGGTTTTCTAAGGGTTATGCGGGCTTGATGGATTTAAACAATCTGAAAAGCTAATCTACACCTGTCCAGATCAGGGGATCCTTTTCTAGTACACCATCTTCTTGTCCAGTGAGAGGTGCCAAATTGATCTCGACAAGAAGAATTATCTCACAATTCCTGGACCAGGTTTTGTTGTTATTCTACAGAATAAAAAGGTAGAGTCCTGATGTGATGGTTTTATGTTACTTCAGTCTAGTTGGAGGTTGGTTTGTGAGTGAGGGAGAAGCACAAGCTTGCTGCAAATAGAAAGCTAATAGCTCACAGGAAATAGGTTCTTAAGCTGCTCTGGTTTTTGTTTGTGCAGTAAACAAGTATTCAGAAATATATATGAATATGAGAATTGGAAGTGTAAAGTAATAGATTATATTCCCACCTCATTCTATGTTTAGACTAAGCCTTATTGAAGTTGTCTCAGAGGATTCCTTCAAAAGAAGTCAGGTAAAATTGTTTCAAAGCTAGTCAAAGTCTTCCCCCCTCCCTTAATTTCCTTGTAAAAATCACTAGTGAGACAGCTCTCAGTACATCAATAGACTCCATGCATTGTGTAGTGATATGGAAGTTAATTCCTGTCCACACTGTGTGTTTGATGGCTTTAAAGCTGAAGAAGCACATTTTTAACTTTTGTAGGGCCACAGCATTTCTGGGCTCTTTTCATCAAGTTTTGCAGCAGTAGTTTTATAATCTGTTCAGGTGTTTACTGGTTTGCTTTCACTCATGCCTTGACACTTGTACAACTTTTCTTTCAGCAGCTATGTATATACGTATAGAGGTGGTTGTATTTTTAAACTTATATATTGGACATTATGAATTGGAGAAAAAAAAAACCCTGAAAGCTACAACGTGCATTTGCTCCCTCTCCCATCTCCATTGGGTACAGGTCCCTTAGTGCCAAGCAACTACTGCATGCTTCTGATATTGCTGTCTTCACAATTTCTACCTGCTGCCTTAGGTCTCTGCCTAAACAAGTCTTAGACCTGAATAATTGGACAAATCAGCCTTTTCTTGGACCAGAACAAGGGCTGCTATCTAGAAACCCAGGGGTTTAATTAGGATTTTGATTTCTAAGAACAGAGTATGCTTCTGAGAGTCTTCAACTCTTAAAGCATAGCTGTTTGGAGAGTTCTTGGGTGTCTCCCCTCCCTCAAGATGGCATATTGGTTGGACATTTGCAGAGTGATGCTGGCAACTGAGTGGGATGGGTTGGATGCAATTCTGTCGGAAGGAGACTGAGCAGATGCACCCACTAATTATGGCAACAGGGGCATAATGATCGCCTTCAATCAAGACAATCTTTGTTGTCAACTGATCCTTCTCAAGTCCAGTGTTCTCCAGATGTGATGGAACAGCACCTACCATCCTCAGCCAGCTTGGCTTTTGGCTTTGCTGTCTGGTTTGACAGGAGTTGTAGTCCAATACATTTAAATGCAGGACGGAAAGGTCGAACCACTGCTGCAGTTGTCTTCCTTAGAGAATTTATCCTCTTTGCCTGCAGTCTTCTGTCCCATGGGCTTGAATCTGTCCTAGCAGATCTTTTGCAAGGAACAAATCATGATGTAAGCTTCGAGTATCCCTTTCCAAGAATATTGTTACTCTGAGGAAGGTTATTGAGCGAATTACTTGTGTGAGATATTAACAGTTTGTTGATTAAATGTGTTGTGTACTGAACAGCTTTTATATGGCATTACGTGTTTTTATTGTTTTTAGACTCTGTAACAATAGCTTCTTATAGTTCATACTAATCTCTTATTTCCTCTTGAAATTCTCTGGCAGACACTATAAGTACACACACATACACAAAGTGTGTGGATGATATGCCTCTTGCTGCAGAAAGAGCATCAAATGTGAAATGTTGCCAGTGAGGAAAAGCAGCTCAGATCAAAGGGTATGCAATGATCCCCCTGTATCAGGTGGACTGTTGATAGCTGTTCGCCCCTCCAAATAGGTGAGCCTATTAGTGTCTTCCAGGCAGATAGTTCCCCTCAGGCTTTTGTGTACATTTGATGTGTGAGCCCTCACATTCATAGCTTTCTTTTGGTAACCTCACAAGCACCTTGACTTGCTAGGAACCAAACTGTTGAGTTGAATTGGCCTTGCCTACTGAAACACAAGGCAGATCAAAGCAGACTTCTCTCCTACACTTCCCAGTTGAGGGCTTAGAAAGCTTTATTGTTTGACAGTTTTGAAGAAAGTAATTGAACTTACAAATGTGGGATGGAAAATCTTAGCAAAGAAGAAGCATTCTAGGAAGGACAGATTAAGCTCTTGGCATGTCAGTTGCCCCCCTCCTTCAGAATAGTTTGTGACAGTGCTTCAAGCACAGCAGGGATGAGGTTCCATGTAATGAAAGGGAGAGTCTACATGCAATCCAGTTTAAAATAAGCACTGATTGATTGCTTAGTTTTTCCAGTGCACTCAACCTGCAAGCAACCACCAGATGGGGCTGCTATGACAGGAAATCCATATTGTAAACTCTAGTCCAGGGGTCCTCAAGCTATGACCCACAGGCCAGATAGGCCTGCCAAGGTCTTTTATCTGGCTCTCCCAAAGAGAGAGAAGAAAGAGAGAGAGAAAGAAAGGTTGACTTTCATTAATTCAGTCTCTCAGCCTCAAATGAAGACAAAGGTAGGCTCCCTTTGAATACATCTTGACAAGAAAACTTTGTGATAGTCTCAACTAACTTGAAGGCACACAAAACCAACCCCAATTAAGACTATCTCATCAGCCAAAAGCAGGCCCAGACTTCCCATTGAAATACTGATAAGTTTGTGTTGGTTAAAATTATTCTTCATTTTCAATATGATATTCCTTCATTTTTTTGCACTACAAATAAGGTGTGCACAGGAATTTGTTCATTTTTTTTCAAACTCTAGTCTGGTCCCCCAACAGCCTGAGGGACGGTGAACCGTCCCCCAGCTTTAAAAGTTTGAGGACCCCTGCTCTAGTCAAACAGTTTGCTTTATTTTGAGCACTTACAAGACTTTGCATTCTAAAGCACAACTGTAAATTGAACCCAAGAAGGCATTTTGGGCTTGTTGACATTTTTTTGTTCAAATAGTGGATGTATCCTAATAGTAAGGTCAGTCCAGTTCAAATGTCAACTCGTGCATTTACATCCTTTTGAAATTCATGGCTTACAGCTCTGCAGAATTTGGTGAATAGACTCGGAGCAACTAATTTTGAAGCAAAACAAATAGACCAGCCAGTGCCTGGATGGAAGATCACTAGGAACCCATTATAAGCTTCCCAGAGTTTTATAAAAGAAGGGCAGGATATAATAAAGAGTAAATGTTTATCTTCTGCCCATATGCTTAAATGTGGTACTCCATTATGATGTACTTTCTTCCTTCAGTTATAGCATGCATGCATGCAGCCCCAACAATGGACACAAAGACACTAGATGGACAGCTGCATGCTAAACTGGGGAAGGAAATACCAATATAGAATTTATTTTAATAGATATTTTAAAGCATCATAATTTCAAGAGAGCTGCAGCAGCCTCACGAGCTGTTCACAGAGCGCCTTCACCTGATACTCTCTTGCGGGTGATATGCTCTAGGTGGGCTGTCTCTGAGGTATCCAAGTCGATCTTGTATTTGGCAAGAATCTTCAAGATGGGACGAAGCTTCAGCCACCACTGAGTCTTGGGGATGCGGTGCCTGTTGGAGAAAAAAAGAAGATAAAGCCCTTCACAAAGGAGTTATCCTTTCCTTGGCCTTGCATTCTGGCTGTTGCAGCTGCTCAACCTTTTCCAGGTTATTCCTCAAGGCCATGGGAAGTTCTGAAGATAAATAACTAGCTTGCCATAGTTACTTTAACTGGGATGTTATTGGTTAAATCTGCAACAAGTTTTATTCATTAGCTATATTATTAGTGCTCCAAGGCCTGGAAAAGATTTCTTTATATGTCAAATCTCACTGGCTTCTTGTAGAAATAAGATGTAGAATAGTGGAAGTAAAAAAAAAACTGCAGCACCTTCAAGCTTTCCATAGTTCTTTCCTTATTCTAGGGATGTATCAAAGCAGAAGAAAGTTTTTGATTCACATTTCCCAGAACACCAGTAACTTTTTAAGGGGACTTCTTTAAAGTGGGATTCTTTTGGCTTCTAACAGATCGGTTGGAAGAAAGTTATTATATCCCAAGTTTGAAGGGCTTGCTTACTCAATGACTGCACCCACAGAGAAGAAAGGAGAGGTACTTACTCAAAATCTGTCTCTTGTTTAAGTTCAATGAGAGGCTGGAAAACAAGTGCCCGTCTGCGCATGCCCAAGAGGCAAGCTGAATCGGCAGTGTTGGCAAAAATACGGCCTAAAAGCAAGCACAACAATGTTAGAGTTCTATAACTGAAATACAGCCAGCCCTTTGTTTCCATGGAATCAACCATTTTTGGGACAAATAAAGCTTTTTCCTTTTCCCATTTTACTCAGAGAAGGGGATGGTTCCTTCTTTTATACATGAGTTAAGGTTACATTGATCTATGGATAAACTGACCCATATTTTGGGGGGTCAATTTTTTTATTTAAAATTTCTAAACTTATACATGACTATGCAGTATGTTTTACAAATGTCTGGCTCAGGCTAAAAGAGAACTGATATATTTATTAAGGTTAGGCTTTAAAGAGCCGCAAAATATACCAGCATGGGCAATGCTGCTCCTTACTGGCTGCAGCCCCTTATACCACATTAACTTCTATGATGAAAACGACTTGGGAGTTGCAGGACTGCTGTGAAAAGCTGGCAGCACAATGTTAGTGGAATGGGGAAACTGCTTTGGGTTTTATTGCCTGAAAACTGATTAATGTGAGCTATTTTGAGACAGTAGTGATGAGGGCTGGAAGCAGGTCCGAAAGTTTTCATCATTCTGCAAATGCAGCATCCATGCTTTGCTTTGCCAACTTTGACACAATGAATACCCTATGAAGGTGACAGATTCAGTTGGCCCCCCTTTTCTTAAGAGATCCATACTTCACTGCTAGCAGCAGCTGGTGCTAACCTACTACAGAGCAGACCCTCCCATGGCAAGCTGCTCCTTACCATGTCTGGAGCATTCTTTGATCTTGCCAGACATCCATGCCACGGCTTTGGCACCCATTTTCGTCCCAAAGTTCCTGTCAAATGGAGTTGGCGATCCACCCTGTGAAAAGCAGAGGGAGGTAAGTTTACTCCTAGAATTGTAGCCAGAGGAATGTGGACAAGCTCACAAAGATGCTGTTAAACTGGTGGAGTTGATAAACATGGAAACCAACACATAGGACTCTGCAACGGCCCACTGAGATCAAGGCCAACAAATGCATGGAGTTCATTTTCCTTGAATTTTAAAAAAAGTTTCCAGATTCTGCTGAGAATTAATAGATACTATTTCATCCCATAAGGCAACTGCTCAGTTAAATAAATCAGGTTAGGTTCCACACTGTGGGGAAATGATGTCTATGAATGTTATACTCCTGTGGAAAGAAATAGAGGAGGCAGATTTATATTTCTGATTTCCTTCTTTTTCTTCAGGCTCAATCCCAATCTGCCCCAGAAACATGTGCAAGATGCTGCTGGAAGATACAGAGAGAATGGGAAATCATTAGGTTGGGCTGAAGTTGCAAAATGATGGCTTGCCTAACAAGCCACAATCCAGAACCATCGTTTGGGCCTGTATTGTTCTCATAGACCAGGGGTCCCCAAACTAAGGCCCGGGGGCCGAATGCGGCCCATCGAAGCCATTTATCCGGCCCCCATGGCACAAGGGCAGAAGGGGTTGGGCTAAATGACCCAATGGCATTATTATTATTATTATTATTATTATTATTATTATTATTAGAAACACAACAAGATGAGTCCACAGCAGACACTCTGCTGGCTGTTGTACTGGATCATATTCCGGACACTTCCCAAGTGTCTAGGACTGTGTGATGTATCAGCGAATAATACATGCAGGTCCCAGTAAGGTGGCCTTCTGCAGCTGGCAGGTGGGGATTTTGTCAGCGCCGATTGTGTTTAAGTGCAGGCCAAGGTCTTTAGGCACTGCACCCAGTGTGCCGATCACCACTGGGACCACCTTGACTGGCTTGTGCCAGAGTCTTTGTAATTCGATCTTTAAATCCTCATATCGTGTCAGCTTTTCCAGTTGTTTCTCCTCAATCTTGCTGTCACCTGGTATTGCAACATCAGCAATCATTACTTTGTTTTTTAACACGATTGTGAGGTCAGGAGTATTGTGTTCCAAAACCCTGTATTATTATTATTATTATTATTATTATTATTATTATTATTATTAACATTGAGTCTGGTTGGCCATCTGTCAGGGGTGCTTTGCTTGTGCTTTCAATGCACAAAGGCAGAAGGGCATTGGACTCAATGGCCCAAAGGGTCTTTTCCAACCCTCTTTTTTATTATTGTTGTTGTTGTTGTTATTATTAATATTAATTATTATTATTATTATTATTGCTTGGTGGCCAACTATAGTCCGGCCCTCCAACGGTCCGAAGGATCGTGAACCGGCCCCCTGTTTAAAAAGTTTGGGGACCCCTGTCATAGACAATGGTTTAAATACGCCACAATTTGGACATTATGAGGAAGCAGAAGCTTTCAGCCTTCTTCTCTAGTAGAAAACAGACAAACCCAGACAATGTTCACATAGCAGTGAATCAGCTTTTTGCTACACTAAAACACCCTAAACCAGTGGTTCTCAACCTGTGGGTCCCCAGATGTTTTGGCCTTCAACTCCCAAAAATCCTAACAGCTGGTAATCTGGCTGGGATTTCTGGGAGTTGTAGGCCAACACACCTGGGGACTCACAGGTTGAGAACCACTGCCCTAAACAACGAAGGCTTGTGTGTCTAGTTAGAGAGCCACTCCCTCCGGGATTTTTCTCTTGGTTAACTTGTCTTGTATTGCAATTCAACTCTTTCCCCTCATTTATAAAACTACTACTACTACTATTATTATTATTGACACAACAACATAGTATGACACAGCAAACACGATAGATATGCTGGATTTTGTATCACAAAATCACAAGTCGAACACTTCCCAAGCGTTTAGGACTGTATGATGTATTTTCGGATGATGTGCGCAGATCCCAGTAAGGTGGCCTTTTGCAGTTGACAGATTGTAATTTGGTCAATGTTTATTGTTTCCAAATGCCAGCTGAGATCTTTTGGCACAGCACCCAGTGTGCCAATTACCACCGGGACCACCTGCACTGGTTTCTGCCAGAGTCTTTGCAGTTCGATCTTGAGGTCTTGATAGCGGCTGAGTTTTTCCTGTTGTTTTTCATCAATCCAACTGTCACCTGGTATGGCGACATCAATGATCCAAACCTTTTTCTTTTCCATGACTGTGGGGTCTGGTGTGTTGTGTCCCAGAACTTTGTCAGTCTGGATTTGAAAGTCCCACAGTATCTTTGCGTGTTCATTTTCCACGACCTATGCAGGTTTGTGATCCCACAAGTTCTTTACTGTTGGGAGGTGGTACTTGTGCCATAAGTTCCAATGAATCATTTGGGCCACATAGTTGTGCCTCTGTTTGTAGTCTGTCTGTGCGATTTTCTTACAGCAGCTGAGGATATGATCAATGGTTTCATCAGCTTCCTTGCACAGTCTGCATTTTGGGTCATCAGCTGATTTTTCGATCTTGGCCTTAATTGCATTTGTTCTGATGGCTTGCTCCTGGGCTGCAAGGATCAGGCCTTCTGTCTCCTTCTGCAGGGTCCCATTCGTGAACCAGAGCCAGGTCTTCTCCTTGTCAGCTTTTCCTTCAATTTTATCAAGGAACCTTCCATGCCATGCTTTGTTGTGCCAGCTGTCAGCTCTAGTTTGTAGTGCAGTTTTCTTGTACTGATTCTTTGTCTGTTGTGCTTTGAGGAGTTTCTGATTTTTGACTTCAATCAAAGCAGGTTCTTCACTTTGCTTTACATATTCTGCCAGGGCATGTTCTTCTTCTTTGACTGCTTGTTTTACTTGTAAGAGCCCTCTGCCACCAGATCGTCTAGGCAGATAGAGCTGGTCAACATCACTGCGATGGTGTAGTGAATGATGAATGGTCATGAGTTTTCTTGTTTTTTTGTCCAAATTGTCCAGTTCCACCTGTGTCCAGTTCATGATGCCAGCAGTATATCTTATGACAGGTATGGCCCAGGTGTTTATGGCCTTGATGGTGTTGCCTCCATTGAGCTTGCTTTTGAGAATTTTTCTGATCCTTTGTGTGTATTCTTTGCTGACCAGTTTTCACATGTTCATGCTTGATGTTGTCCAGCTGTAATATGCCCAGATATTTATAGGCCTCTGTCACCAGGCATATTAGGTATATTTATGCCCTCACTTTCAATGATTTTTCCCTTCTTCAATGCCACTGTCAAACATTTGTCCAAACCAAACTCCATGCCGATATCGGTGCTATTATTATTATTATTATTATTATTATTATTATTATTATTATTTGCTTCAGCCCTACACTCTGACTGTCTGGCAGTATATATACCTGTTGCATGTGTCCCAAAACATTCTTCCTGGTGTCAAAGATGCCTTTTCCCTCCTCAGAATACAAGTTGAATATGAACTCAGTGGTATAGTTTTCATTACATTTCTCATTCCTGGAAAGAAAAAGCAATAACATGACTTGAATTCCAAAACAGAGGCTGACAAAGAAATGGCCTTAATGTACTGTGGCAAATTAGGTCAAATAAGAAAGAATAATGTGGATTTGATGTGACATAGCACTAAGACAATTCTTGCTGTTTTTCTAGGTGGCTGCCATATTTGGAACTGGAAAGGAATTTCACATAGTTTCTTGGCCCTAGAGTTTAACTTGTTTTTATATCTTACTATTTACAAAAAAAATATCTCATTGCTCCCAATACCTGCTCCTGATCTGGCTATATTTTGATTTTGATCATTAATAAGCTTTGACAAACATCATTTTACAACCTGAAAGGGCTGTTGTGAAGTTAACCTTAAATGACTCCTATTTAGCCTACACAAATGCTTTTGTAGAAATGGAGGAGACAGCCTCCATGTGATGAAAAAAAAACCCCAACCCAGAAATGAACAATTCCATTGCAAGGAAAGGATCTCGAGGTTAGTAACTCTCCATTTACTTTTCATTCTGAAATGCTATTATTATATAGAGCTGTGAAGTGTCCTTGAAGTCTGTGGAGTCATATAGAGGGACAGAAAACATTCAGTCTTTCTTCATCCTTGTAAGAAAAAGGAAATACTTCATAAGCCTCAAATCCCTTTCTATTAATAGCTGATAAATAGTACCAGGTACCTCAATATCAGACCTCTCTTCACTGTGGTCTTCATTTTTTCAGTCAGATGTGACACATTTAACTGTTAAAAGTCCAAAGAAAAATAACATCGTTTCTGCGAATTCATATGCAAGGAAGCAGGGAGAATGTGTCTATGCACAACTATAAAAATAATCTCTGATATAGATTCTGCCATAACATTTAAAGCCCCTGACGTTTTCCGGGTGGTTACGTTATGTCTTCTGCATGGAAAGACATGTTAGTTAGTACCAAGATTATTAGTAGTTTGGGCAAGAAGGAAGGCTGGAACATTGCACTGAAGCCTATGATGTTAACATTAAGACTGTGAGGTCTGTTGAAAACCAGGAAAGGGGTTTATATATCTGTGGAAAGTCCAGGATGGGAGAAAGACCTCTTGTCTGATTGAGGCAAATGTTAATGTAGCAATTGACCACCTTGATTAGCATTGAATGGCCTTGCAGCTTCAAAGAGTGATTACTGCCTGGGGGAATCCTTTGTTAGGAGGATTCTAACAACTACCATGTCAGACTACACAGAGAAGCCACTGAAATCCACAAGCATGTGGACAATTTTAACAGAAAGGAGGAAACCATGAAAATGCACAAAATCTGGCTACCAGTATTAAAAAACTGTTAAATCACGACAGTAAATGAAGAACAACACTCAGAAAACAGAGAAATTCCAGACATGAAACAATCAGGGCCAGCTAACACCTCCAAACAAAGGATTCCCCCAAGCAGGAAGCAGGCAGTCTTTGAAGCTGCAAGGCCATTCAATGCTAATCAAGGTGGCCAATTGCTACAAACAGACAAGAGTTCTTTCTCCTACCCTGAACCTTCCACAGATATATAAACCCCACTTGTTTAGTTTTCAACAGATCTCACAACCTCTGAGGATGCCTGCTATAGATACAGGCGAAACGTCAGGAGAGGATGCTTCTGGAACATGGCCATACAGCCCGGAAAACTCACCAGCAACCCAGTTGTGTAATACTTTATTGTTCACTTAGTTTTGTATTATCTGCAGGTGGGGGATGAAGGATCCTTTCAGGTGTTGGATTGCAGCTCCCATGGTCTCATCAGCTAAGGCTAATAGGAGTTGCAGTTTACCACATTGTTCCCTTGCTTAGTCTGTGGATAGCAGCTTTCTGGGGTTCTCAACAAGGGCTTTTCAAGGCGTACTTAAAGATGCCAGTGGTTCTCAACCTGTGGCCCCCCAAGTGTTTTACTCTACAACTCCCAGAAATCCCAAGCCAGTTTATCAGCTATTAGGATTTCTGGAAGTTGAAGACCAAAACATCTGGGGACCCACAGGTTGAGAACCACTGCTCTATTCTATGCCTCATCTCTTCTCCACCATTGAGCCACAGGTTTTCTCTGGGTCTGGGAGGTTGCATCCCCCTACACTCTGTGGATCAGATAATCCTTTTTAATAGACAAAATATTCATAGCTTCTTGAGCATCTGCAAAGGGTTTTCACCTCCAGGTCACGGATAGTGAAAGGATCTTCATAAATGTAGGCTGCATCAGCTCCAGCAGCCAAACCTGCCATGGTAGCCAGATAGCCACAGTAGCCACCCATGGTCTCAATGATGAACACCCGCCTCTTGGTGCCAGCTGCAGACTGCTTGATACGGTCACAAGTCTGGGAATTAAATAAATAAACAACATGTCACAGAAAGACGGCCACCTCTCTGAATGAAGACTAAAGAACAACAACACAAAGAAGACTGTATGGGGAGCATTCCTCTAGGATCCCTTCAAGAGGAGATAAATGTAAAGCATGCCCATGGTTTGCAAATAGCATGTCCACAGCTGAAGGACCAGCCTATGCATGGAGTGATGCAGAAGACTGGCTGCTTGGGTTACAACAACTCTGAACACAACATCAGTACTGAATTAAATTTGCACTAGTAGTGGGATGACAGTATTGATGACTTGTTGAAGACTTTCATGGCCAGGATCACAGGGTTGTTGTATGTTTTCTGGGCTGTATGGCCGTGTTCCAGAAGCATTCTCTCCTGACGTTTTGCCCACATCTATGGCAGGCATCCTCAGAGGTGGTGAGGTACCTCACCACCTCTGAGGATGCCTGCCACAGATGTGGGCAAAACGTCAGTAGAGAATACTTCTGGAACATGGTCATAAAGCTTGGAAAACATACAACAAGCCAGTATTGGTGAGGTTATGGGTCTCCAACTCCTGCTAGTTGTCAGAAATATAAGAGATTGTGTAAGGAACTGAAACACTGTCCTTAATTTTAGCTTTCTCCTGGTATTATCACTTCTTCTAATGTTGACATTTGTATCAGGGTGTCATTCAAGACTCATAGAATCCTAGAATTGCAAAAGACCACCAGAACCATCCAGCCCAACCCCTTTCTGTCGTGCAGAACACTCAAGCAGTCTCCGCAGATGGTCCTCTGGAAAATGAGGCTCTTTCAGTGAAGCTCTTACCGACGTGATGGTGTTGAGGGCTGTGTCTGCCCCAATGCTGAAGTCAGAGCCAGGAATGTTGTTAGAGACGGTGGCAGGGATCACACAGATTGGGATGCAGAGCTCTTCAAACTTGGCTCGGCCTTCAATCAATTCCAGGCTGCCAGTGAAAGCCTAAAGAAATGAAAAGAGACCAAGGGATTGTTTGGAGGGCACCTTCACATCAACTTTTTGAAAGAAAGATCAGAATCTTTTTTGGTGACCTGTGGCATCACAATATCAATACTGAAACCGGGCTTGGTTTGAATTGGGGCCACTGACTTCTTTTTAGTGTATTAGTGTAGACTAGGTGGCTTTTATTCATCCCACAGAGTACACTTCACCATTTCCTACAACCAAAAACATGTTCTGATCATTTCCTGGTTTTGTTTTTTAATGTTTGTGGTCTTTTTAATGTGTGTTTGGGGATAATTTATTAAGTGGGGAGCGGGAGAGAATGCTGTAATTTTCACATACCACCATAAAAAGTCTCATAAAGCAAATGGGTTGCACAATTCCCACCCCTGCTTCTTCTGATCCACAGCCAAAAATTAGCACACGCTGCCTGGGAAAGAAGTTTTGTGGAGCTTGAAAACTTGCACATTCATGCATCATGTTGTTAATACTATAAGTGAAGAATGACTGACTTCTTTATTTATTCCTTTACGTTTTGTCCATAATTGCTTGAGACATACCTCAAAGCCACCAATGACGATCAGGCCATGAATATTAAAATTGGCAATTGTGTTGCTGATTTCCTCAAAGTATTTCTTGGGCAGTGTCCTGTGAGTGAATAAAAATCACCAGAGAAAATCAATGGCACCCCTTTCTTTGTTTGACGTCTTACAGAAAACCCTAATATTGGCGCATCCACAACATGATCCTACGATTTCTAATCTGCTTCCAGTCAATGTTCTCTTGGAAATTTGGGTGTTTTCAGCTGCTTCAGTTCATGATCTGAAAGACACAGTTCATTCCTGATATAGCCTGTGCTTTTAAGGAGACCATAGAATCATAGAGTTGGAAGAGACCTCACGGGCCATCCAGTCCCAACCTCCTGACAAGAGGCAGGAAAATCGCATTCGAAGCACCCCCGACAGATGGCCATCCAGACTCTGATTAAAAGCCTCCAAAGAAGGAGCCTCCACCACACTCCAAAGTTCTTCCTAATGTTCACATGGAATCTCCTTTCCTGTAGTTTGAAGCCATTGTTCTGCGTCCTAGTCTCCAGGGCATCAGAAAACAAGCTTGTTCCCTCCTCCCTATGACTTCCCCTCACATATTTATACATGGCCCTCATCATGTCTCTTCTCCATTTTCTCTTCTGTAGGCTAAACATGCCCAGCTCTTTAAGCCACTCCTAATAGGGCTTGTTCTCTCTCTGATGCTTTTCTTCAATGACACTCATCTAGATTAATTCTTTCAAATAAGGCTCCACTGGGGCTAATTCCGCTGTGAATCAGAACAGATTATGATTATACACAAGCCTTCAAAGTTAGAAAATCATGCTAACTTGGAGTTTCAGCTACTTTGGGGTTGCTGTAAAAGTCAACCTTATGTATAAGTTGATGGCAGGTTTTGGGGCCAAAACTATAGACCCATGGATAAGTCTATGGTCACTCCACAAAGAGTGGATCATGTCAGTGCTACTTCAAGGGGCCAGCTACACTGCTGCCACCTTTTCAAATGTTATGGTACAGTATGATCTTCCATTTTAAAAAGGAGCATCTCCATCCCTGCATAGACTGCAGAAGGGGTGGTGGTGGTCTTTTTTAAAAAATTCAGATTTAAGCTACTGTACTCACATTGAATCTTGGATGAGTTGACCCGTTTTTGTTTTTTTTTGGCACCTTTTGTGACTAAAATTTCTAGGCTTATACATAAGTTTATAAAGTATTTGCTTTAAAAAATAGCCCTAACACAGAGTTACATGTGACTTCCAACATTTCTATGTCCTTAATCATTTCTCTGTCCTCCGTCTCAATACCTTTTCGTTCCAAGGCTTGATCCACCCCTTCCAGTCCAGCCACCAACTCCACTCCATCCAATTTCTTCAACCTAGAAAAAGAGTGATTGGATGATAGGGGCAGGCTGATTAGGGGAAAGGCTCAGTTTCCTAAAGGCAAATCTGTCACAGCAAAAACAACAAAAACCCCTGTGATACCCTCAAAATGAACACATTTGCAATGGCATGACACAAGGATGTAGAACCAGATTGCATTGGCAGGCTGGTTCTTTCCCAGTTCCTATCTTGGCAAGAAGATGTAGAGGCCTTAACCATATTTCCAATACCAAGAGGATGCAATGACTCCTGATGTATTTGTTTTCCAGATTGCTGTGAGTTTTCCAGGCTGTATGACCATGTTCCAGAAGCATTCTCTCCTGATGTTTCACCTACATCTATGGCAGGCATCCTCAGAGGTTGTGGGGTCTGTTGGAAACTAGGCAAGTGGGGTTTATATATCTGTGGAAGGTCCTTCTGTGGAATGCCTTTGAAGCTGCAAGGCCATTCAATGCCAATTAAGGTGGCCTACTGCACCATTCAAACTTGCCTCAAGCAGAAAATAGTTCTTTCTCCCACACTGGACCTTCCACAGTATATGTATAAACCCCACTTGCCTAGTTTCCAACAGACCTCACAATCTCTGAGGATGCCTGTCATAGATGTGGGTGAAACATCAAGAGGGAATGTTTCCTATGGTATGGAAAAACAAAAACCGGAAAAAAAAAATTGGCAACCACTTCCTCAGATCTGCACTTATCACAGCTACCCATTCATTCTGGCCATGAAAGCCTTCAACAACATATTTGTCTTCCCTTTGCTTTTTCCATGTGGGAAAGCTAGCACTTTAGGAGTTGACTGAATAGGATTGGCTCCCACTGCTTAACTTCCCAGGAATATTCTGTCTATTCTTTGGGAACCAGCTGAGTCCTGGACTGCAATCCCTTTGGGGCATCACACCAGTATATGTCCTGGCTGCACTAAAGCACAAGGAAGTATCTAATAGCCCTTTTGGCAAGCAACTCCCCATTTCCCCATAGCACTACAGCTTGTGGACATAGCTCCGCTGCTGCCTCAAAATTGGAAATATCTATTGCAACAGCATGGAGTTTAAAAGCCAGACTGTCTGAACTTCTGCCTAGTTGTTGTTACTATTATATTTATTTATACTTCACATTTCTTTCTCGAAAGCAGCTGTTAAATGCTAAATAACTGCTCAGACTTCATCTAGGAGTCAGCCAGCTCTCAAACTGTAACCTTCATGCAATGGATTTTCCCTTTACTTTCTCAGCCAGAGAAAGGGAAAGGGAAAGCTAAATCAGTTCTGGAAGCCTCATCTCCTCTTTTGAGAAGACATGGCGCTTCAGGATGGGAGAGGGGCAATTTGGAAAACACAAATGAGGGAACCTAGTAGACTGAATTTGGCCTGTGGACTGGAGACAATCTCTTCACGGGCATAACTTTTCATTCACGATGGCCCACTTTTGACAACTGGGGTGTTCTTCGGAGTTCCAGGTGTGTCTACAGACACAATTTCTTCCAAGAAAGGCAACATTCCAGGCATCTGAATAAGTGGACTGGCATTTGTGAAAGCTGATGCTAAGTAAAACGTGTTAGTCAAAATACTCTCTGTTGTCTGTCTTCATTGCAATAGACTAGCTTAGCTACCTGCCTTCCCAGATTCATATTCAGTACAAATAACTGCAGCATCACGGTGCATTTCTGTGAAACATAACCAAGCAGCTGTTTGAGAATGGCAATGCAGAAAACATGACTCTGCCAAACAACAGCACAACTATTGTGAAAGAAAGAAACTTTCTTTGTAAAATGAATAAATCAATGAATGGATGGAATTACCTTTCCTTCAGCAAGGCCTTCAAACCCATCATGCACAGCCAGCATCCTGTGGCCATGGATCAATCCGATTCTAACAGTAGACCTCACGGCTGCATTCATGCCAGCTGCTGGTGCCCCCACATTCATCACCGCCAAATTGTAGCCACTCTGCAACGTAGAAAAGGATTGGGACAAACTGAGGAGAGAGAGGGTCTCAGACATACAGTGCTCCACTTCTACAATACCCTTGTTTTAGGAGCCCTGGATCACTATAAAGAGTCATTCTCATGGATAGACACACAATCACAGAGCCAAGCTGGCCCAGACTTTGTGCAGTGTGAGGCAGCTGCCTCTGGCCACAGACTTGGTGTGGTGTTGTGCTTCGAGTGCTGGAATAGGACTCTAAGAGATCAACGTTCAGAGAAATACAGAGAAATGGAAAGTGGTTTCTTACTTTTTCCCACTTCTTATAGACACATATAATGAAATCATACATCTCTCTCTAAAACTACATCACACTTTTCTTCATATTACCAATTCCCACTAATTCTCAAAACCAACAGCTATTTAGTGATTTCCATGTTTATTTGCCAAAAGACAATTAGGGGTTTTCAATCATTTCAAAATGTCACTAAATGCTTTTTCTAATTAAGTGCCAGAGATTCTTCTCTTGACAAAACAGGGACCATATTATTACAATAGAACTTGGAACAGTTAAATTTTGGATTATAATGTCCAGAGTTTCCCCTGCCAATATATAGTCCAGAAAGGTAACTTTCCCAAACTGTGCACTGAGCTATGATTTTCCCTTAGTTTACAAATCATCCCTTCACCAATTCCTACCTTTGCAGTGGGTGGGTGCACATGAGCCAAGATCTTGTAAACATTCCAGTTATTCTGGAAACTCCTGTGAGAATAAAATGGTCATGGATTAACCTCATCCAAAAGGAAGCCACACTCTGTTCCCTCAAATCTCTTGATGATGAGCAGCATCTAAGAGACTCGGCCATGAATCCAAAATTCCCTCATTTAAATCTTAACCCAGTTCAGAAATTAGGCACTCTCTCTCCTATTTCCACTAACCTACATGACAGAGTTATTGTAATAAGAGAAGTAAGTGAAGCACTGGCAAGTGTTATGTATATGTGAATTACAATGAACTATTGCCTATCTGTTATTCTCTTCAGGCACCAACATCCCAAACAAGCATTTCTGCTTGTTTCCAGAGCTGTTCCTAAAGTCCAGGGGATTTTCTGGAGCAAAAGACTGTGCCAGGAATTAAGCTTTGAGAAAATCCCTCTTCACACACAGTGTATACTTCTTCCAGGGTCATTCTTAGCTTGAGGCAGAGTCATTAAAGAAGTTTTTAGATGTTGAGACTTGTAAGTTGGGGATGTATTACTGTTGCTGTGTGCCTTCAAGTACTTTCTGATTTATAGCAAATCTATCATGGTGTTTCCTTGGCAAGATTCATTTAGAAGAGGTTTGCTTTTGCCTTCCTCTGAAACTCAGAGAATGTCACTTGCCGAGGGTGACCCAATGGGTTTTCACAGCTGCGTAGGTATTCAAACCCAGGTCTCTCATTGGGATCCAGCACTCAAACCAACTGTCTCTCAACCATGGTATGTTGTTGTTGATTATGATGATAACAAAATGTATTAGTGTATTTTGATTGCCATGAAGATAGACTAAGGGCTTCTGGCCATGCTGTTTGTAAAATTATGGGAAGTATAATTCAAAAACATAGCTTTACTAAACTCGGGGGGAGGGGGGGAGCCCACAACACACAATGGCTCAACAAGGTGGCATTTACATTGTATCTTCCCTCACCTTCCTCTAAGTTTAAGAGATTCATCAAACCGTCCTTCATTCATTGCTGTTGTGACATCCTTTGTCTGTTGAAAGAAAAAAATTACAACCTCTTAGAGGGTAGACTTGATGGCAGCTTCGGCTGACCAAACTACAAAGTTTAGAAATCCATAGCATGCAGCCATTGTAGTTGAAGTAAAATCACAGCACTATAATGGTGCAGTGTGAAAGAACCCCCCAAAAGAAGAAAGACACCTGTGTGATGTTTTTGCCTTGGCAAAACAAATTGACCATATGCTTTGTGTGCATGTGTGTTTTGGGAAAATAACGTCTATTGGTTTGTCAGAAGCATCAAAATGTCTTCGTCCAGCCCTGAATCAACACAGCAGGAAAGGCAGAGCCAAGAAATACTCACCACTTGGACACACTCCATGAGAGGAAGGCGAATGGCTTGGTTACCCGAAAGGCTGACAACACATGCTGGGGTATCTGGGGTTCCTTCTAGTAAGGCCATGACGGCTTCCACGCCCATCCTGCTTCCCTACAAGATTCAGAACAGAAAGGTCGGATACTACTCCTAATGTTGGTTGAATCTTGGGGAATTGTGGAGCCTATGCAGAATTTAATTCCAGGTGAGATCTGCTTCACAAGCACATCCTCTTCCTACTCTTCTCCCTTTCCATGAACTAGGCCCCATCTACACTGCTACATAATGCACTTTGCAACTGTATAATATGGTCAGTGTAGATTTGTTTAATGGGGTTTAACTGCATTGAATTGCATTATACAATTCTACACTGACCATACAATGCAGTTCCAAACTGCATTAACTGGCAGTGCAGATAGCTGTCTGGTTCTTCAAGCAGCAAATCACCTGCTCGAGTGAGGGTTTTCTAAGGTAATGATCTTTTTTCTCATGGTTTCTGTTGTATTTTTTAAAAATTATATTTGTACATATACTGCCATTGTTTTTAATCCGATTGGAGACACTATGACTATGTACCCACAATGACAGAATGGGGTGTACTGATCTGTTTGTTCTTCTTAATAATAATCCTGGAGCCTCCAAGATGTGGTTGGACTACAATTCTAGCAGACCTAACCACCATATGCCCAAGGTGAGGAATCCTGGGATTTGTAGTACAAAAAGTAATCTTGTGGCACACATGATTCTATCTCTCTGATAAATGAATGATCACCGTGGCTAGTATGTTAGTCTTCATGGTGCCACAAGACTCGTAGATAATACTGAAAAATGTATTTTTCCCTCCCAGACAATTAATTCCATAGCTAATTTTATTTATTTATTTCCATCCCACTTTTCTCCCGAGTCGGGACTCAAAGCGAACAACATACTCGCCTATCTTCCTACTCCTCTTCCTGCGCGCGTGAAAAACATGCATAGCAACACGAATGGCGTGCAAGAGGGGTAAGACATGACATACAATAAAATGAACACCACCATCATAAAGAAACATGTCTAATAAAATAAACAATTATGAAAACCTAATGTGACATAATTAGGAACTAGCACAACATAATTAAACAACAATACATTAAAACCCCAATCTGATATCAATTCATTTAGGCTGTAAAATCTCCATGACAAGATAGCCAATGGCTATGCAGTGTGGAAATTCTAGGGAACTGCTATCCAATACACAATTACACACAAAAAGAGTAACTGTTCTGAGATCTGATTAATTTCAGATTGGAAACAGCCTAGAAAGTATTTTTTTTTACTAACACAAACAACCCATTAATGACAACCTTATGTAAAAGGAACACTTTCCAATGGTTTTCCAACAACTAACACTGCTTCAGACTGTGGAGCTCCATACTGAGAAGTTTGCTCTCCTGCCTCCCAACCCAATATTTAGGCACACATACAAAATATTTGGAGCAGAATTGTATTGCGTTGTTTTTACCAGGATACGATCAAAGGCAGAGGGGGTCCCACCGCGCTGCACATGTCCAAGGATGGTGACTCTTGTGTCATAGCCCAGGCGTTTCACAACCAGCTGTAGAGGAAAGAAGACAACAAAATGATACGATTGTTGGAATTCAACCCTACACTGCCCAAGTCTGCAGTCATCAATGAGGAGTAGTTAGATTAGAATAGGCTGAGGGAAATCCCTGCTTCCCTGACTCCCGAATGACAATTGCAATGTATCTATTTCTTCTCTCCTCTCTGTTTCTGCTCTCATTCTGTTTGTGTGTAATGGATACTTTGCATATGCATGCCTTTTGTCATTGACTTCTACTTTTACATCTTGGTATGTGATGTGTGTGTTGAGATCTCTCTCTGCTTGTGGGTGTCAGGAGAGATGTGTGTTTGGTGATTTTTTTCCTTTCTTTGAACCCTAGAAGAGATGGGGTTAGATAGAATAGCTAGGACACAGTTCTTTGCTATCTAGAAATGTAGATATTGTTTTTGTAAATAAACATTTTGTCATTTAAAGATTGAACTCTGGATCTTTGCCTCCTAAGCTCTAAATTCTTTACAGCCACATGGCACTTCACGCTCTGCTTGCTGTGAGCTGAATGCTCAACTATAAGTATACTGGTTTTTGCATATTTTGGATGCTCTGCTGTTTTTGGGTAGTTTTTCCTAACTCATACAGAAAATCCTAACAATGAATGATCCCTTCCAATTTTAAAATGATAGAATCGTAGAGTTGAAAGAGGCAGCAAAGAATCTCTTGCCCAACTCCCATCACGCAGGAATACATAACTAAAAATATAAAGGGAGTAAAAGTCAACAATGAGTGCAGGATTTGTAGAATATTTCCTGTAATTGAGTGTCTATTAGTATAGTTATGTTTTAGGTTAGGGTGATTTTTAGTTGAGTTAGATGGAGTAATTTTGGTCTTATATATTTTGAAAATTTGCTTTTTTACATTGTTCTTGTTATTTCTGATTTATTTATTTATTTGCTTCATTTATATACGACTTTTCTCACCCCTAGGGGGACTCAAAGCGGTTCACAATATAGTAAATGGCAAAGATTCAATGCCTCACAACCATATAAAAGAAACATTACAAGTCTAAAAGCAATACATATAACCATAAATTAGCTCATTAGGGCTATATAAATCATCAAACATACCATAAAGCATTAAAGCATTAAACATTAAGGTATTTATTTCTGAATAAAAATTAATTAAAAATGACTGCATGACTAAATAACCCCTAACGATGCCAATCCATCTTCTGTTTAAAGACCTCCAAAGAAGGAGGTCTTTTCCAAGGCAGTCTATTCCACTGTGCCATTGTTCTTACAATAAAGATTTTCTTCCTAATATTTAATGGAATTTCTTTTCTTTAGTCATTCAGAATATCCAGCCGGCAAAGATGTTCCAACAGAGATGGACTACTATCAGGGCCAGCTAACACCTCCCAACAAAGGATTTCCCCAGGCAGGAAGTAGCCACGCTTTGCAGACTAGCCCTGCAGTTTCAAAGCTTGGTTGCTTCCTACCTGGGGGAATCCTTTGTGGGGAGGTGATTAGCTGGCCCTGATTGTTTCTTGTCTGGAATCCCTCTGTTTTTGAGTGTTGTTCTTTGTTTACTGTCCTGATTTTAGAGTTTTTTTTAATACTGGTAGCCAGAGGTTGGATGGCTATCTGTAGGGGGTGCTTTGATTCTGTGTTCCTATGTGAAAGGGTGTTGGACTGTATGATCCTTGTGGTTCCTTCTAAATCTATGATTGTAGTCTAGCCAATGCCTGCTCTCTCTATGTCTATCAGAGACAGGTGGGTTAGAATATCCCCTGGTACAGTAGTAATCCCGTTCAAAGGGGCGAACTTGTGTGTATGTGTGTATGTGTGTGTGTGTGGGGGGAATCATTCAATCCCTTGTGCCTCACAACCCTCCAAAATAGCCTATATTTAATATAAACTAGAATGCACAGTACATTACTTCTCAGACTACACATTTCTGTGAGTTGTTCAAAAGTTAATTTTCTATTATTCCTCATTTCTTCCAGCTATACACAACTCAGCCACCTTTAACTTTGAATATAGCTTTGAATATGTTTCAAATTCGTTTTTTTAGGATTTTAACTGTTTATTTTTAATACTGTTAATATTAAATTCAATGTTAATGTCTGTATATTTTTAGGTTTCAAATTGCACTGCATTTGGTTTTACTGTACGCCGATTTGAGTCTCTTTTGTAGACAGACAAAGCAGGGTATAAATAAATGCTGTACTGTATAAACACTAAGAAAAATAACTGCCCAGAAATGTCAATGGGGAATTTCAGCCTCCCAACCATGAGCTCCATTTCATCACAGTCCTGGACCAAGGATCTAAACAGAAACAGGACTGCTGCCACTCACACTCTTAATGTCCTCTGAAGTGATGGGCTTGCCATGCTTGTCGATGGCTCCTTCAGCTACAATGATGATGTTCAGTCGTGAACCTCGATTTCTTGTCTGTTAGAAAAGAGAAGGAAAAATCCACAACTAGTTTTGGAAGAGAAATTGCATTCATCACCTTAGAGGACAAAGAATGCTAGAAAAAAAGCTTTTCTATGCCTCAAGAGTGCCATAACTGCATTGTGCAGTCCACTTGAATTGAAGTGGATGCTTCCACTTCCATTATGAAAAGGTCTGTTTCTAGCCTGCAAGGCTGCAATTACAAAATTATGTCGTGCGTTGCCTAGTGAAGTACTACCAACTCACTAGGGCTCCTTATTGAATCTCCAAGATACCAGATTATTTAATAATAATAATAATAATAATAATAATAATAATAATAATAATAATAAATACTTTATTTATATTCTGCTCTATCTCCCCGAGGGGACTCAGAGAGGATTATAGGCATATATATGGCAAACATTCAATGCCGTTATGCAATTGACAAAGACAGACAGAAAAAAATATGGAACGCTTCACAAATTTGTGTGTCATCCTTGCACAGGGGCCATGCTAATCTCCTCTGGCAGTGGAGACTCATATAATCCAGTTCAAAGCAAATAACCTGGGATCAGAAGGGGCTCGAGTTAGCTGCTAGAGTCTCTCTTTTCAATGGCCGAGTTCTCCTCCCTGGATGGCCAATTTCAGAAGGTGCTGCTGAAGGATCACTGCTTGATGTTTTGGAACACAGGACTGGCATCTTGCAAGTCTCTCTACTTTTCTAAAGGCTATTTAACATCTATATGAAAAGTAGTGTTGCGGCATCTGGGAATTCTGAGTGACAGATGCTACCAATATGCACAACTTTATTTTCTTTATTTAAAAACAAACTCAGGAAAAGTAGTAGGTATGTTAACAATGGTAACGAACTAGGAGAAAACAATTAACCAGAGCCCTTACCCATGTCGTTGGGCTCAAAATCTGTGGCCAGCTGGCCACTGGCCATAGCTGGCTAGAAATAATGAACACTGCAGTCCTCCAGCAGCTGGACAATGGGTTGTGCCCCATCAATGGCTTAAGGACTAGGTACTAGGTAGTAAACCCTCAAATATGGCCTATGAGTTTGCTTACCTCTGTTAACCTCCTGCATAAGTGTTCCTCCCAATCATCCTCTGGTGGAGATTCTGGAATGAAAACCCAGTCTGCTCCACTTGCCAAAGCTGTTACAAGGGCTAGATAACTACAGGAAGAGAGATCAGGTGGAGGAGATTACTGATCCAGTCCAAAACTTAGATCTTAAAAATCTGTACTGAAAATTCAAAATCCGTATCAATGGTTATTTATGGTTAAGTTTGACTAAACTGTAAGGAATGTGGCTTTGCAAGTTCCAACAGTATAAGAACAGTACTTCACATCATTCATTCCTTGTGGGGGAAACTGACAGTAGTCTGCATTCAGACTTTTTAAGGACTGAGAGGTGCTTTCTTCATCTCAACAGCTGACTAAAGCATGGAGTAAAAACTCATAAAATGGATTACAATAATAGCAGGGCAATGCCATATCCATACTTAGTGAAAGCAAGTTAACAACATCATTTGTTTATGTTAGAAATTACAACCTTGTTCAAGCCTCCTCTAGTGATTTGTTTATCTATAATTCTGTTTGCTTACAGTTTTGTATATATGTTCTACTATGCAGCTTTTTTTGCTCTATGTTTCCTGAGAAGCTGTGGGAGGGGCTGGAAACCACATGATCTGATCTGAGGATGTTCAGATCTCAGATTCTATTTCAGATTCATCTTTGACTTTGGACTGCTAAGAGCAAATACTTGCTGTTGATTGCTGGAGGGATGCCCTGTGCCATCTGCATGGAGATTATCTCAAACATATCTGAAACTGGACTGACAAGCTATGTACCTGTGTTATGCAGAACACATGAACGTTGTGAGTAAATCAAGTATGTTATTTTACCAAAGCCTACTTCATTTTTGTCTATTGAGTGCATGATATATGGAAGAGTAAATATATTTTTGGGTACTGAAAAACACTTCAGAAACTCTGCTGTTTTTATGCAGTGGCATATTCTCTGTTTTCCTAACAGATCAGAGACAATAGGTTCAGTCTAACAGCTGAAGACATTGCCTTGCATATTACATTCTGTTGTATACCATATGAGAAGATTCTATTCAAATTGTTTTTTTGGCTCTTCTCTGAAAGATCAAACTTCTCCAAATGGTTGTGAGTGCCATTTTCCAAAGGTTTATGAAGTTGATTTCTTTCAAATAACTATATAATTAAAATATGAGACATTTGGGTTTGGACAACACAGTAAAAGGTGATTCATCTAGAATGAAAGCAGAAGTATTGGGGAGAAATAAGCACTTGAAGAGACTACATACATAATGCTAAGCCATGATTTCATGTTATATCCAAATGCAGCTAATATTCTAATTAAGAAAATAGCATTGTTTCCTACCCACAGTGACGACCCATCACCTCCAGCACAAAGGTCCTCTGATGGCTGTAAAGTAAACATCGACAGTGAAAAAGAAAACAAATGAGGTTATTTATGTATAACACTCTGGTATCCTGCCCTTAGATAACTTTCTTCAGAGCAGGGAAATTAGTACCAACTGATTGACTCTTGTTTGCATAAACATACATTATCCCATGGCCTTGGCTTAAACTCTGCTGATACTCTTCTTTCTTTAGACTAAAGATTCTTTGCCATTTTTCAGATAAATGTATCTATTTGGAGGTCCCCCTCATCACCATCTAATCAGCTGTTTTCCCTTTTTAAGACCAACAGTATACTCCAAAAAAGCAGAGATATGACTAATATTTTACAAAGGCACACATTCCTTCACTCTTCAGGTCTCAAAGGCTTAAAAGTTTGCCAAATAGCTTCCAAATTAGTGCTCAGCCTGTAATACTGCTCAATTCTTAGTGAGTTTTTTGTTTGTTTGTTCCATTTTTAATACATATTATTAGTTTCAATTCTTCACATTTCTTCTCACTCACTCTGATATGTCCCAATTGGCAAACCAAACTTTAGATTTAATCCAGGCACAACTACCGATTAAAGTATCTTTATACATGCATAATCACAGCCCCATTAATTTCCCTTAACATATTATCTGTAATAAAGCATGTGCTCTTTTCAACAAGCTTGTTATAAATGGGAGGATGGATAGGCTGGTAAAAGAAATAGGATTTCAGTTCACATTCATGATACGTAAATATCCAAAAGCTCCACCTTTTTTCAGGGAGATTTCATTTTAGAAGCAACTGAGGGAGAAAGAAAAGACTAAGGATCAGGATTCACCTTTTCCAGAACTAATGATAAAAAGTCTACAAATGAAACAGTCCAATTATAAGCTCAATAAATTCTGTAGTCCTAGGTCTTGGAAAATAAGCAAGTCCAAATTGTGTTAGGTCCATAAATAAAACCAAATAAGCCACTGTTGGCATGTATTTGGTTCATTTAGTTTGTTCTTACATGAGGAAGGGCAAAAGAGTTCCCAAGACTTTGTCAGCTATTGAGCATACATTTTCAGATCTCATCGTAAGAGTTTAGAGGAGTTTTTTTTAAAATTAATTTTAAAAAATTAAGGCGAAGGATCTCGAAGAATACTAGGAACAATAATTATATTCCTGTAATGATACTTGAAAGTTGGAGTTTTTTATCAGAGACTACAACTCTCAGTATTCACAGAATTACAGAGTTGGAAGAGACTGCATGGGCCATCCAGTCCAACCCCATTCTGCCATGCAGGAAAAGCATATTCGAAGTACCCCTGACAGATAACCACCCAGCCTCTGTTTAAAAGCTTCCAAAGAAGGAGCCTCTACTACACTCCCTAAGCAACATGTGAATTTCGGGAGCCATAGTGCTGACTGGCTCCTTTAGGCTTTGCCAACACTCAGCAGCTGTTTAGGCACTTTTTACATATGCCAGTATGATAGAAGCAGTTGTACGCTGATCTGCTTTCAATTTGTCATTGTCTTCTTCTCCTTTATCTGGGAGATTCTTCACTACTTCCCACAAATTGTCTCTTAACAAAAAAAATTCCTTTCAAATGACGATGTGGCATAATTGCTGGCATTCAACCTTTCAAAAAACAATCCACTTGCTTGAAATGCCATTGCCATATTTCTTCAGCCTCAATATGGTCTGTACTGGTCAGTACTGGGCTATACTGGGTCATACTGAGCCCACAACCTTTGTGGGCAAGTGGGCTTATTAACAAAAGACCCTCTCTATAAATGTATAGCAGAATAACTTATTAGCAGTAGCGTGACCCAGCACCAGTAGCTAAATTTGATCAATCAACAAAACAAAGAGACCAATATTATCTCTTCTTTAGGAGGCTTTTCTTTACAGCAAAATAATACGGTTGCACTATTTACAAAAGCAAGGTTTCCATAACATAAATAAAGTTCTTTATAATTCCTTCTTTGCTACCACGCTGGGCTTCTTTCTCATGCAGATAAACAGCTTCACTCTCACAGAGCTTCCTCTCACACCAAACTTACACAGAAGCTTCGCACAGTAGCTTTGTGCACAGCAACCTTCACACTGGGGCTTCACAAATGAAGCTTTACACCAGGCCTTCCCACACATGAGGTCTTTCTCACACTGAGGCTTCCTCACACTAGGCCTTCATACCGAGGCAGTCTCACACTCCTCAGGACAACGCTAGCTTTGGCCCATTAACTCTAGCGGGCTTCAGCCTACTCTCTCTCTGCAGGATGATGCTAGCTTATTTAACCCTTTCAGTGCTTGACTCACATTTTTGTAATTAAAAATACCTAGTTAATTTTTAATATTTCTGACAACTACAACTCTCAAGGTTCAAAGAATTACAGAGTTGGAAGAGACCAGTCCAACCCCATTCTGCCATGCAGGAAAAGCATATTCAAAGTACCTCTGACAGATGGTCATCTAGCCTGTATTTAAAAGCCTCCAAAGGAGGAGCCTCCACTACACTCCCTAAGCAATGTGTGAATTTCGGAAGCCATAGCCCCAAAAGAGAAACCACTCTCAGCTTTGCAGAAGGTTTACCTTTGAGCAGTGGTGGTGATAGCATCTACTATCTCCATTATCCTATGGAGGGCTGAGTCTGTGCCAATGGTCATGTCAGTACCACAAAAGTCATTATCAATAGAGCCAACCATTCCAACAATGTTCAGGTGACTGGAGTTCTTTGCTTCTTCTGCTGTGATACCACCTGAAAGAAAATCAGGCAAAAAACGCATTGGAAAACCAGCAGGTGACAACACTGTTGCAAGGTTGCATTTACAACTGAAATTGGTAATGAGGGAGGGGCAGAAAACATTTTTATTTTATTTTGTAGTTTAGGCTTTTGAGGAATAGGATGCGAGAGGGTTGCTGGTTTTGTTGTGTACTTGAATTACATTGAATAAAAGAATAATAGAGTAGTAGAAGTGGAAGAGACCACATGGGCCATCTAATTGAACCCCTTCCATTGCAGCATCTGAGATTTGAAATCCAAAACATTTCATAGGAAAAAGATTCTCTTCTTTTTAAAGATAGGTATCCCACAGGATGGTATCACATCCGGGCGTCCCCTGGGCAATGTCCTGGTAAACAGCTGATTCTCTCACTTGCAGTATATTCTCAGTTTACTTCTGACACAATTTTAAAAAATCGGGGCAAAAATTATTCAGCAGAGATTTGTCATTGCTTTCTGATGCTGCTGAAGGAGTGTGACTTGCTGAAGGTGATCTGTTTGGGGTTCTTTGATTTGAGGGGCATTTGAGCCCTGGTTTCTTAAAGTCCCAGTCCAATGCTCAAACTGTAATACATACTGGTGTCCACCCATCTACATCCCCCAAATTTCTCTTACTTCATCTATGTATCAGTCAAAATGTCTGGAAGTGATAGAAGATTGAAAAGTGATTATTTTGTGCAGGAGATAGGAAGAGGCTTTTGTTTTTGACACACTTTTGTGGTCTTTTGATACTGTTTTCAGGCAATTATCACTGCAGAAAGCAATAATGAGGTTTAAGGGCACTGTCTGTGGGGTTTGAGGGCCATATGTGGCGGAAAGTGAAATGGGAGTCAAATTCTTCTCAGCCTCTAACAAATAAGATTTATCAAGAGCTCCCAATTTCCCTTTTTTGCCTTAGAGCAGCAGCTGCATTTTGGATAACTCTCTCAGCACTAGAACTCAGAGTCAAGACATAATAGGGAAACAATACATAGGGCAGGAGCTTAATGATGGAAGCTTATTTAAATTTCCTTTATAAAAGGATCTTTGGACTCTAAGCAGTTACCAGTATTACAGCATGAAGCCAAGACAGCTCTTTGGCCTTTGCAGTCAACGTTAGAGCCTCACCATGTTTCAAGAAGGCCTGTAAATTACTCAGACAATGACCAAATGGTCCCTAGCCTTACAATCACACAAGCCAACTACTTCATGGTGATGGGAGGAACTACCACCAGATTTCAAAAGATTTCCTAATTTTGCTTTTAGCTCAACTTCCTAGACTTTGATGGACACAAACATAATACCTGTCTTAACCAGATCCTGCAGCAAACCACTCCATTCTGCTCGGAAGGTGTCTGCTCCGGTCAAACTGCCATCGCCTCCAATCACACACAGGTTTGTGATTCCTCTTTTTACTAGATTGCGTGCAGCTTTCAATCGTCCTTCACGATCGCGGAAATCCTTGCACCTGGCACTCCCGATCACTGTGCCACCCTGGTTAGGGACACACCAGAAGAATAAGCGGGGAGCAGAAATACAAAGTCAGTGTTATTGTTACCTAGCCCAGTTGCTCCTTTCAGCAACAGAGAAAGAGGAAGAAAATTCCACTGTACTCATATTGCTAACCCATCACTGGAAAACCTATCCACATGGAGCATTGAGGACATTTTTCCAGAAGAGCAAGCAGGGTTTCTAACACAAGGGACAGGAGGTTTTGGTTTTGCTCCATTGTATATTGAAAGTGGCAAGTATATCTTATAATTACAACCCAATAAATGTCCCAAAGGAAAGCAAAATCCCTGGAATTAAGACAACATATTTTTGCAACCAGGTACCCATTTGTGATATGCAGATATAGGGCTCTGCCTTATATTAAATAGCCATGCATGCTATTTTGCAAAGCAAATAAACTATATAACATCTTATGGATCACACAAATCCTAGATGGAATACAGAGATGCCAAATCAATAAAAATCAATGAATTTGTTGGCATGGAGGAAGAATGAGACTATTCTTTAGTCTGACTGGGAAAGCGCCTTATACCAAATCATATCACTGGTCCATCTAGCTCAATGTTGTTTACAAGAACTGCTGGCACCTCTCTCCAGATTATTAGGCAAGAATGTTTGCCAGCCTTTCTTGGATATACTGTACTGGGAACTAAACCTGGAGGCTTCTGATCAAAGTACCAGTAAATTATGCCAGTCAGCAGGTACCCAACATGACAGGCACAGACACCCAACTTCCATCTGATGCCTACTTAAGAACTAAAAAAGTTATCATGGGGGAAAGGGGTCTCCACTGAAGCATTTTTCACTAGTCCTTGTTTCCACAACAAGCCATTTTTTTTAAAAGGGACAGAAAGTGAAGTGAAATCTTCCAAACAAGGGCACAGATTGCAAAACAAATGTTACAGGGGTCTTAATCCTTTCTTGTGCTATGCAAAACTAAAAAAAAAATCGTGGGAGTTACACTTTAAAATGTACCTGTTCCAATGTACATGCAAATTCAACTTAAGAACAAATCTACACAATCTATGTTGTCCGTAACCCAGGGACTGACTGTATAAGTTTTTCTTACCTCTTGCCCACTTAATGCCTAGTACCTTCAGGCTTGATTCGTTGGTTAGTATTTATGTACTTATTCCATTCCAACAGGTTCTAATAGAACCACTGTTGGTCTTACCAGAACCAGCTTAGGTTGTTTCTACATGAACAGATTATATGCTTATGCAGCACAAGTTTCACTGTCATGTAGTAGTCACAGTGTGGGACTAGCATTTTGAATATCCAGATTCTAGTTTCCACTGGGCCATTAAATCACTTAGTAACCTTAGATCAATCAAAATGGAAAGGAGGAAAGCCCTATTCATTGTTGACTTGAGTTCTATACAGCAGTGTTTCTCAAACTATGCTCTTCCGGGTATTTTGGACTTCAGCTCTCAGAAATCCCAACCAGTGTACCAGCTGTTAGAAATTGTGGGAGCTGAAGTCCAAAATGTCTTGAGGAGCACAGTTTGAGAAACTCTGTCTTACGGGAAAGGCTGCATATAAATGATAGTACTTGTATCAAAGAATTATGGACTGGTGAGCTGTTTGACTGCACCAGAATCCTTTGCAATTCTTGTTATGAAATTCAAGCAGCTCCTATTCAAAGCCTCAATGCAGACATGGCTGCAGGGAAAGGTCAGCTCCTATTTCAAATTATTTTGGGTTTCAAGACATTCACTGTGACCCCAAGCAACAGCCATATCATTACACTTAAGACACATGACCCAGTGATTCCAAATGATGAAAAGGTCAAGATGATACAATAATGTTTCCCCTGATAGGAATTCCTCCTTCAGACAGCCAATGGACTATATGAACTTTACAAAGAAAAACAACTTTCAAGGGGGAAAAAATTAAAAACTGAATATGACATCTGTGGCGTTTTTATTAAGTAAATAATAAGTAAGCTTTAATAAGTAAGTAAGTGTTATTTTGTTTTCTGTTGTTGTTGTTGCTGTTGTTGTTATTGTTGCTGTTGTTGTTGTTGTTGTTATTATTATTATTATTATTATTATTATTATTATTATTATTATTATTATTATAATATCCTGCTTTATCTATCCTGAAGGAGGCTCAAACCTAAAAAGCATCAGCTTACAATTTAATATATATAAATATGCAAACAATAAAACAGGATTAAATATAAACACTTTTTTAAAATTCTCAGTTATAAACCATTAAAACATATTCAAAGTTTATGATATCTTTCAGAGGATTGAGAACCACTGCATTGGAGAGTGGCAAGTTGGGGAAGACAAACATAAAATACTCCAATAGAGCTTGTCTATTTTTTTCCTGAAAACCTCAAAGGAAAAAAGGGAATGAAAATGAGTTCTGAAGACCTCTTTCCTGGGGTTTTCTTTTGACATTAAATTGGTTTGTCTCCCTTTAAAGTACTTGGAGTAATCCTATGTTTTTCGCTCTAGTTAGGTAAATCATTATTACACTTAACTTCAACTTTGTTTGTCATATCTGTTGCTTATGAAATGAAGCTATGCAATCTCAGTTATGGATTGCACAGGACTGGAGAAATTCCTTTAACCGATTAAATATAAACAAGTGACTTACCAGTTGCAGCATCATAGAAACACTCTCCCATGTTGCTTCCCTAATATTGTCACCACCATCCACAAGACCTTGGTAGCCCTACAAAGGAGATATAGATGAGCTTTAAAGTCTTCTATGCCCAAAAGCAATTAAACAGAGAATACACAATCTTCTCTCAACATTTTTATTTTGTGAATTGGATTATTCACAAATTGAGTTTAATATGTTCTCTCTGGGATTCTCTGGATCTTCCAATGTGATCCTATAGTCAGCTTCCATAGGTTCACCATAGAGTTGCACTGGAAGACCTAGACTTTCCTAGAGAAGTATTATCTCATGTAAAAAAAATAACAATTTCTTTATCTGCAGTTTTTTTTACTTTCACAAGGGTCCTAATCCCAGCAAATGTAGAGAAATGACTGTATAGAGTTTTATCTGTCACTCAATTGCTTATTGTACCTGCAGAACAATGCTCAAAATAAGATGCTGCCAAAATACAGCAGAGGACAGTTCCATGTTGGGGATACATTTGGCTTGGATAGAGAATTCTCTGGAAACTTCCAGCCCTCTTCACATCCCAGGACATGGAACAGGAAGTACTTTAACAAAAAGAACCCTTAGTATGGAGTATTGGTGCAATAGCAGCTGTCTTGATACTACCATCACTATGCAACTCATTGCAACTTGGTTCTATCTATTTTTTTCTAGGAGCAACATGATGCTGAGGGACAAACAACTTTACAAGTTGTTCTGCGACCACAGTGTTTTCTAGGGCCCTATTGCTAAGCCAAATGCAGAAAGGACTGCACCTAAGGAAAATGCAAACTGCCCTAGAGATAGCAAGGATTGAACCAGGCATTTTCTACAACAGACCAATAGTACAATGCACTGGGTTGCAGCCTGCTAAACCCATGTTTTCTAATCTATACTTTGATGCTCTTTCCCCCAAATCTATCTAGCCAATTTCAGAACATTCAAAGAACCCAGATGGTGCAACAGAAATATACAGGGAGAGGGAGCCCACATAGTGAAGTGGTTTGAGTGTTGGACAACTATGGGGACTAGGGCGTGAATCGTGAAACCCACTGGGTGACCTTAGGCAAGTCACATTCTTTTCAGACCCAGAGGAAGGCAATGACAAACCATGTCTAGGAAAAAAATCTGTCAGAAAAACTCTTTTGATAGGGTTATCTTAGGGTGATCATAGGTCAGTAAAGATTTGAAGGCACACAACAAAAACAAAAGATAGACATAACTTATTCTATATAATGCAAGTAGCTCTTCTCTGGTACTGAAACAGATATAGGAGGAAAACAGCACTATTTTAGCACAGGATTCTAGATTATAACTTCCAATTATAAGGCTGTGTTCATATGTACAGTAGGCGAAGGTAGAAATTAAGTCATTAACCAGGCACACTATTCCAAATTGAAAGCAGGACGCCACATTTTCTTAGTAGACATCTACAGTTAAAGAATCTGCCTTTGTTTAAAGAGCAACTGAGACTGGTACATCATAGCCACCTTTCTAAATTCATAACTTGAAGTGGAACAGTTTAACTCTCCCACTTCAGGATACAATCACCTCATTTGGGGGATGTGAAAAGGAAGACTTCTATAGGAGAACCTTTCATACTTCAGCTGTTTTCAATTTCAAAGCCCTCTTCCAGTATCCTCAGTATGCTTTGTCAATGGAAGGGATTTAGGAGTTCTACTCTAAAACATTTGGAGGGCCAATCGTTCTCCGGCCTGAGATGCCATTCCCAACCTCAGCAAAGGGAACAATCACACACACTTACCTCATGAACGAAGAACACTTTGGCACCAGTGTATATACCCACTCGGACTACAGCCCGGACAGCAGCATTCATGCCTGTTTAGAATTGGAGGAGAAGAGAAATTACACTGATGCCCCCAATCAATGAGCCACCTCTTTGAGGAGTGATCTGAGGAATGAATGAATCTCTAGGAAGCTTTTCTTTGCTGTACTTCAATGGAGACACGAGATGATTCTAGACAAGGCTTTCATTTTCCAACCTTCTTACCTCAAACATGGAACCATTTACAAGATCTCTAAATAGCATTTCATTTCATTCACAACCCTCCCGTGTTTTTCGGAGGCTTCTTCCATCTCTCTCTTTTTTCTTTTTTCTTTTTTAAATAATAATCTTTACTGAAGTTTTTTTTATTACAATAGCTAAAATCAGATAGATTTAAAATCAAAAGAGTTGAAACGAGAAGAAAAGAGAGAAAGCCAAAGCTTGAAAGTTGTATATGAAAGCTTGAAATCGGAAAAAAGGGGGAAAGAAATTAAAATGTGCACAGATATAGTAAAGATAGAAGATAGGGTAGTTAAATTTAAGAAGTAAAAGTAGTGAAAAGGTCTGATTTTATTTTGTGTTGACTTCCCATGACATCATCTGTGAGATTTTGTTCCTTTTCCATCTTCCGTATCAATCTCTTAGCTTTTCCTTCTCCTTGTCTTCTTCCCGTATTTCTGATTTCTTGGGACTCCATCTCTTTTTTTTTTTCTTACCAGAGAAAACATATTTAGAAGGAAAGGACGGACTAGCTAGCCGCACAATGTATTTTGATTCTTAGCACTTGAAGCCCTCTGTCTGGAAGCACAGTCAGATCTAGCTTGTATTAAATCACAAAAAACACATAGGTTGATTAACAAGACTTCTAAGGGGTTACTTCATAGACTCATATTGCTGAAAGAGTCTCTTTGTTATTTAATCCAAAAATGCAGGCATCTAGTCTAAACCTCACCTGGATGGGGCTCATATTGATTATCTATGTATTAGACTACCATGACTACATATCATCCATTCTAGGTCAACTGCAATGTAAACAGACCAAACTCATACAGAAACAGAATAGCTCGTGACAGTGACATACAGTCTCAAACTCTGGCTTCCCAATTGAAGGCTGTCATTTGCAGAGCACAAGGTGACATAAGGACAGATTGGGGGCCAGTCTACCTCAATACTAGTAGACACCTCGTTTACAATACTGCACCTCGTTCACTTGGAAATGGTATGTCATGAACAACAACACCTGGTTTGTAATTCAGACGAGCAATTTTTTTTCTGCATGTGCTGTCTCTATTGTACAATTAATATTGGTCCTTCCCTAATCCATCACTTAAGTGACAACTAAGCATATAAAGGCTAGGAAGGGGCAATTAATCAGGAGAGCCTCAAAAGTTCCTTGGATTAGTTAACACACAGGGAATACTAATGCAAAACAGGGAATATGCACATGCCTTTTAGAAATGTTGCCCAGGGAGAGATCTGCATGAAACCTAATGGATCCAAGGGAACGGAAATACCTGGGAAGATCACACATTCCTGATAGTTGGGCTTCATGCTTCTCTATGTGTGATAGAGTCACCAATGGATGAAACAAAACACCTTCACACTGAGACATCTGTACGGGATCTGTATTTTTCAATACTCCTCAACGTAACACAGATAGCCTCCGGCCTACACAAAAAGCTTTAACCCACAGTGCTGGGGAGGCACCAAAGCACACTGACATTGCAGGTTATAGCAAGTGCTATGAACCTGTCCAAGAGCCCTGCCAATGTCCTCCACAAACACCATACCTCACCCAAGTGAAGGCTTTCATATGGGGACTATTTCATCCTGGATTTCCTGTTTTCCTCCAGAATGGACATCCCAGGGGTTCTTTGCTCTATCTTTGCTGTGGAATTTGCACAACCCCACTCACCGCATCTCCCTTAACCATTTCCTATCCTTTCCTATGGCACACAGCAAACAGAGGAATTGATCAACAACTGAACAAGAAGTTTGGGGAGAATTCACCATGATTTATAGAAGTTGTAGTTTGCCTACATAACGAGAGTACTGTGAACCCAACCAACGATGGATCTGGACCAAACTTGCCACAGATTATGGGACTTGAAGTACCTTCACTCACTTCCAGAGACCACTGCGGCCCCCACCAATGACAGACCTGGACCAAACTTGGCACAAAGACCCCTTATGACCCACTACATCCTGCTGAAGGTTGGAGAAGGATGGACCAGGGACAATGAGAATTGCAGTATCTTCACTCACTTCCACCAACCACTGTGACCCCCATGAATGCTAGGCCTGGACCAAATCTGGTACACAGACCTCCTATGACACACTTTATGTCCTGGTGAGGGTTTGGTAAGGATGGACCAGAGACAATGGGATTTGCAGTACCTTCACCCATTTCCACAGACCACGACTACCCCCATGAATGATGGGCCTGGACCAAACTTGGAACACAAAACCCCCATGAACAACAGACCATACTAAAGGGGTTTGGGGAACTGACCCACCTACATGAGAGTTGTAGTTCATCCTGCATCCACAGCACTCGGAGCCCCATCAATGACAGATATGGCCCAAACTACTAGGATGAATTGTAGCAATGAAGATGAATGTGTTACCAAAATGATATTTTTGTTTCAGACCACGCCAATTACCTTCCTATTATCTTCAGTAGCTAACACAGAACAGAAATGAAGGACTGGGGAGGGGATGAGAGATTTGCTCCTCCTCAGTCCAAACACTCACTTGTTGTTGTGAACTGCCATCAAACTTATGTTGATTTGAGGTGACCCCACGAATGAGAGACCTTTAAGTACCCCTATCCTCAACAGCCCTGCAGATGTCATGCAGATTCAGAGTATTCATGGTTTCCCTGATTGCGTCTACCCTTTTATAACATAGTCTTCCTCTTTCCCTGCTGTCTTCTACCTTTCAAACATTATTGCCTTTTCTAGTGAGCCATGTCTTCTCATGATATGGCCAAGGTACAACAGTTTGAGTCTAGTCTTCTTGAAGAAGAGGAAACCAAGAATGGGAGCCTTTCCAGATTACCCACAAAATTACACCCACCCCCCAAATGCAGTCTTAAAAAAAAGCAGACATATCATAGTTAAATCACACCATACACTTGAGTAAGTATGGTGCAGTTTTAAGCTCTTCTCCTGTTTAACTTCCTAGTCATCTTGTGAGAGGGATTTAAATATCCTAAAGGCACCAGATGCTATCTGATCTTGGAGGCTAAGTAAGCTCAGCCCTAGTTAGTTTTTGGATGGGAAATTACCAAGAAATATAATGTGCTGTGGACAATATTCCATGGGAATGAACTGGCAAAACCACCTCTGTGGTTTCCATCCTTTTTTTGACCAGGGACCACTTTGACCAGGGGCCATTCTCCAACATTAGTGCTAAAAGGGTTACTAATCATTTTTGGTCAACTTTAGATTCAGTTTGGTTATCTGGAGTGCTGATTCAGAAAACTGCATTGGATATACATCAGATCTAGTTTGTGATATAGAATATATGCCATCCAGTAGTCGCCACCTGCTTGCCCACAGAAAACCATATTTAATAATTTAGAGCTGATGTGGTCTATCCAATGCAATTGTTGCATTGGATAGACCACATCGGCTCTAGATTATTGAATATGGTTTTGTTTGGGTGAGCAGGTGGTGACTACTGGGTGGCTCTGCGGAAAGGAGCAAAAATAAAATTAATAAAATAAATTAATAAAATAAAATAAATAAATAAAGAGGAAGGAGGTTTGTGGACTGTTATTTCATTCTTGTAGCCCACTGCTGGGCCATAGCCCACAACTTGGGAACCACTGGTTTAGTCTTTGTTTTAAAAAAGCATATGGGCATTCATAGGGCAGCAATAGGTCAACAAGTGACTTGAAAGAATATTTGTATACAAGGAAGTAGTAGGGCTTAGTTCCAACGGCAGTGGAAATATTAAGCAAACAGAGAAACAAACAAATGTTATTTTAAATAAAAACATTCTATTTGAAATGCTTGACAAGCCATTTACATATTTACTGCTCCAAAGCCAGAACAAAAATTAGAACAGAATTTGTTCTAAAAATTTGTAAGAGAAAGACTTTGATGTAGCACAATGTATAATATCTGAACATTGCAATTTCTGGCTTTGGTTTCCTTATTTCAGTTCTTCTGGTGGATATGAGTGTTTCTTTTCTGTTTAATATATGGACTGATAGTGGAAATAAACTTAAATTGATTCTCTCCTCCCCACGCCCACCTTTTTTGTGTGTGGAAGTTGCATGCCGTACAAAGTGACCTCCCTTATAGTACATGGCCATGTAGCTTAATTTGGAACAAAAAGTAGGTTCCATTTGTGATTACATTCTGAATTGACTATTTTCAGTACTGTATTTTTTTAATTTTCTTGGCTATTTTTTGGAAAAAATGGGGAAGTAGTTTCCTCCCATAGTTTCAGATTTTCCAGAAATCTTATGTCTTTATAATTTGTTTTATTTTCCTCTCCTCGACAGGAATAAGAAAGGTATAGAATAAACACGAGGGAAATACAGGCAGCTATAAATGAAAGATGACGTCATTCTACTCCTCTTAAAAGTCTCTTTGTGAGGCAAGATAACTCCAACATAAACACCTGTGTCTTGTAACACTGAATTAAACCACTGGGCTGCTGAACTTGCTGACTGAAAGGTCGGGAGTTTGAATTTGGGGAGTGGGGTGAGCTCCCGCTGTTAGGCCCAGCTTCTGTCAACCTAGTAGTTTGAAAACATGCAAATGTGAGTGGATCAACAGGTACCTCCGGTGGAAGGTAATGGTGCTTCATACAGTCATGCCAGCCACATGATCTTGGAGATGTCTACGGAGAATGCCGGCAATTTGGCTTAGAAATGGAGATGAGCACCAACTCCCAGAGTCGGACATGACTAGACTTAATGTCAGGGAAAAACCTTTACCTTCACCTTAAAGCAATGATATCGAAAATGAACATGACAGCAGTTATGAAGAAATGCTGCAGATGTATCTAACGAGCTGCATCTTAAGTTTTGGATGTTCCAAATTTACGTCACCTTTGGCCATTGGACAGCCCTAGGCTAGCTCAGAACGCACCTACACTGTAGCAGTATTGCAGTTGGACACCACTTTAATTGAGTTGTAGTTTTACAAGGTTTTTAATCTTCTCTGTCAAAGAGGACTGGTGCCTCATCGAACTACAACTCCCAGAATTCCACAGAACTGAGGCATGGCAATTAAAGTGGTATCAAATCTTATTAATAGTACTGTGTAGATGCAACCTAGGAAGAATATGATACACAGCAGGCCACTTGAAATTGGCATTGGCCCTACCACTTCTGGTTTGCTCTCCCACTATTAGGCTGTGCTAACTTGATTGAAATACGAAAAACAACCTGAAAAATAAATAGAAATGCTGATTTTTGTTAAAGCCCTAAATCCAACCTTACTGGGGACTTGTGACATGCAGCATGCGGCATCTACAAAGGCAGTAGGCTCATCTTAGATTCCTCTTTCCTTGGTTTTCCTCAGCCCCTGTTTTCTTAACAGGCTCTTTCAAGAGGCAGTAATGTTTCCCTGCTCCAAGTTGGAACGCACCCAGGCACACACAAGACTCCAATGTCCGATCTCACCCTCAGATGATTTGCACATTTTATTTTTGAAAGGCTGACATTTAATGTCAGTGCCAGGGGTATCCTAGGATGGGCGGCTGGACTCACTGACTCCAAAATACTCTGCACTGGAAGAGAGGGGTGTAATCAAACACCTCTCTCTGCCCAGAAAAATCCCCCCATCGTGTTCCTGCCTACAAGGAGATAACATGATGGTGGTGGATTTTTCTGTTCTATTGGAAAACAAGGGCTATGGGAAAGCTGAGAAGGGGACAATGTACCTTTTGGATTACAAAAAAAGACCTCGCAGAAGTTTTTGTCCAGAACAGCCACAATTCTGGGAGCCATTTTCCAAAACAGCAATTTTCCCTGTGTTTTTAAAATGCCTTTGCAGTATCACATTTAAATATCACAGAGCCAAGAGAATTACATCCCCTTACTCTTTAACATCTAAATGGACAGAGAAAGACATTATCACTAATCCCTTTTAAGTGTCTCTAGCAGAGAAGCTGGAAGTCCAACCCAAAATCCACTTGCAATAAAAAAACCACTGGACTTTTTCTTTTGGTGCAGAGATCCAAAGTGGTGTAGTGATTAGGGAGCCAGATTAGCACTTTGGAGATTCAGGTTCAATTCCCCACTCAGCTATACAACTGATGCCCAGTTGTTATCGAACACGGCCACCCCCACTCCCTTTTTTTGTGTGTCAGGAGCAACTTGAGAATCTACCACCCCTAATAAAAAGAGAACTGTAGTTTTATCGCTAGGGGAAATGATAGTTTTCCCAAGGATGCAAGGTCAGAAGGGACCATGTTGACCTCCGTCCCTCAACCACCCTCCAAACTAGTAGGAGCAAACCTCCCAACACCATAAACCCCAGCTCCCCACAGTCACACACACCCCGGCTCAGCTGTTCAGCTTGAGCTGGTCCGCATCAGCGATCATCCAGAACTCCACTGGAAATTGTCTCATGACCCCATTCACTCTTACTGTAACAAAGTTACAGGACAGATAGCTACAGATGCTGACAAATGAAACCAAGAGTGCCACCTTTCAATTTTTGTAATGTCAGGAAAACATTTGAATGGGAAAGTGAAAAGAGTAACCAAGAATCATAGAATCATAGAGTTGGAAGAGACCTCATGGGCATGAGATTTTTAGACAAATGGATCTAATTTACATATGTTTTAATTGTTATAATGTATTTTAATGATATATTTTTATAGTTTTAATTGATTATATGTACTGTTTTTGTTTTATTATTATGTTTTTGGCATTAAATGTTGCCAACTGTTGTAAGCCGCCCTGAGTCCCCCCGGGTGAGAAGGGCGGGTTATAAATGCTGGAAATAAATAAATAATAATAATACAGTGTATCCTACACCTCCATTGCTACAATCTCTCATATACAAAGTGCTGCTGCTCAGTCGTTTAATCATCTCCGACTCTTCGTGACCTCATGAACCAGTCCACGCCAGAGCTCCCTGTCGGCTGTCACCGCCCCCAGTTCCTTCAAGGTCAACCCAGTCACTTCAAGGATACCGTCCATCCATCTTGCCCTTGGTCGGCCTTTTTCCTTCCATTTTCCCCAGCATCATGATCTTTTCCAAGCTTTCCTATCTCCTCACGATGTGGCCAAAATACTTCATCTTTGCCTCTAGTATCCTTCCCTCCTGTGAGCAGCCGGGCATTATTTCCTGAAGGATGGACTGGCTGGATATTCTTGTGGTTCAAGGCACTCTCAGGATTTTCCTCCAGCACCGAGTTCAAAAGCGTCTATCTTCCTTCGCTCAGCCTTCCTTATGGTCCAGCTCTTGCATCCATAGGTTACTATGGGGAATACCATTGTTTTGACTATGTGGACCTTCGTTGCCAGTGTGATGTCTCTGCTCTTCACTATTTTGTCAAGGTTGGCCATTGCTCTCTTCCCAAGAAGTAAACGTCTTCTGATTTCCTGGCTGCAGTCTGCATCTGCAGTGATCTTCGCGCCTAGAAATATAAAGTCTGTCACTGCCTCCACGTTTTCTCCTTCTATTTGCCAGTTATCAATAGGTGTAGTTGCCATGATCTTGGTTTTCTTGATGTTTAACTGCAACCCAGCTTTTGCACTTTCTTCTTTCACCTTGGTGATAAGGCTCCTCAGCTCCTCCTCGCTTTTCGGGTATACAAAGTATCTTTCTCTATTTTTCTCTTTTTTCCCCCCTTACGCAAATGTGCGCATGAGCGCAGAGGAATGAATTAAAATAAATAAAGCAAATTACCTTTCCTGCCTTGCATGCAGCCAAGATGAGACCCCTCTCCCTTCACCCTTCTTTCCACCTAAGAACTTGTATTGAAGCATTACATGAACTCTATTTTTCATATTTTAATACTTAATTTTATTGAATTATATCAATTAGAAGGCAGATCAGCATAATAACTTCTTGAGCAATCTCAGACATTCTAGAAACTCCTTCCACACCCTGTGTGGGAAACAGGGGCAAGACATAATCTGTTGGACAAAGCGTCTTCCTGACTGCCAGCCAGAGGAGGTCATCCACTTGCCACCCTGAACTTCCCTTTTGGGGATTTCAGCTATCTGCTGGATATAGACTCAGGAAGAAACTCTGATGGCATTCTCATCTCCAGTAGACATTTCTGGGACCTTTTCTTTGTCTTAGCATGAGAAGATGTCTGGTGTTGTGTAGATACCATGTCCTCGCAGCTAGGACCCAGCACCTACACAACCCCATCATTCATTTTTCCAGACTCTCATTGTCTTTAGCAGTCCATTGCGACACACCCAGGGATGGACACAACCCCCTGGAGATCTCTCCGCCACAGGAGCCATCTCCATTGGTCCACTGGAGGTCCCAGGGCTTCCCTGCCCAGCAGGGAGGGCACCCCCTAAGCGTCATCGCCGCCCCTACCACTCAGGGCTCACACCAGCTAAGACTCGCCTCCCGAAATCAGAGGCCTGGGAAATGCCAGCCTGCTTTCTGGCACTGGCCAATCAGGGAGATGGGAGGGAATTTTGAACTATAGCAAAGGTAATGAAAGCTCTTATGTATAAAGATGCCTGTTTTTTCCTTGTGTTTTACACTTGTACCCTTCGAGCACCTGCTGTTGTACAAGTGTCCCTCTGCAGATTGAATAAAACTTCTGTTGTTTGCCTTCAAACTGGTGGGATTCCTGATTCCTGACTCGAAACATTGGTGGTTAGCAAAGCTCGCCAGTATCCTTCAGTATCTGAAAATCCTAGGGAAACCTCAAATTTCCAGCATCACAGTCACTCTCTCAACCTGAAGCAGGAAGAGGATCCATTCATGATACCCTGAGATCATCAGAGGAAAGGGAGAATCCGAACGAAATTAGTTGCTAACAAACAAATATCAAACAAGACACTTATGCTAGTACCGGCTATTCTGACTGACAGCAGCTCTCCAGTGTCTCAGGAAAAAGAAGAGTCTTTTTTAGCTACTAAGGGTCTCTTTTAGCTACTAAGGGACAAAGGACCTATAGTTCCTCTCCCTTGCACTGTGAGTCTAACAGACCTCATAGGATTGTTGTGAGGATAAAGTGAAAGGTGAAAATTCATAAATACCACTCTGAACTCACTGGAGAAAAGAAAGAATAGAAAGGCAATCCATACATAGATGAAATTGGACAAGAATGGAGAATTCAATTTCTCTAGGGACTGTATTCTCTTGAAGGTACCATCAGCTTCCCACTTTTGCATTTTTGGGTTGAATCTTTGTGGTGGGAAGGTAGTCAGTGTAGTGAGGGGATAGTGCTAATGGACAGTCAGAAGGAGGAGTAAGGTGAGGAGATGGATTGGTTGGAGAGGATTTAAAATCTAGCTACAGAAGGATTGAGGGGAAGAAATGGAAAGGAGAGAAAGGGGTTAAAATTTGGCTGGGTTTCTGTGGTAGGAATGGAACTGATTGGTTATGGTTGATGGTGAGAAAGGGGTCTAGCATGCATGTTGGGAGGGAGCAGAACCCTGTGGTTCTCTCAGTGTTGTTGATCTGCAGCTCTCATCATCCCTGGTAATGCTGTATTTTTTCATGTGCAGAAATTATATATGAAATATATACAATGTCACCGTTCTTGACAATCATCTCATCAACCCTGCTTCTGATCAATACAAGAGTCCTGAAATAATGGCATCCATACTGGATGGCTATTTAGCCTTTAAACAAATAACTGTAGCTCACCACCTCCAAGCACCATAGTCACCTAAAACTCCAGATGAACATTTAGGAAAATCAGTTTAGGGATCCAATAAAAAGGGAGCAAAATGTTCAAAGGAAGTCACGTAGAAGAGTTCTTGGTATGAATAATTTTCATTACCACTCTCTTTGCAATGTTAGAAATTTGGGGCATGCAGTATAATTTCATTGGGGGTGGCAGGATCCTTACTGGGGAGACAATGACTCCATTTTGCCTCCCCTCCTTTTGCTATGTAGCTCCTGGAGCAGCCCTGTTCACTGTTCAGAATCACAGAAGATCTTACACAGAAACTTCTCATCAAAAGACAATGTGTGGTTTTCCAGGTGTGGCTGGACTGCAACTTCCATCATCTACAACCAGTATTGCCAATGGTGAAGGATTATTGGAATTGCCAAACAAACTGGGAGAAGTGCATATTACTAATTCATAACCTAGACACATATTCTTGGTAATGGTCTCAGCTGCCAAACCCCCTCCCCCCATTTGAACAAGCAATTGAGATTATAAGACAAAAGCCTTTCCGATTTTTTCTGTAATGTTCTGCAAAGGCCTGTATTCATTATTCTATGTGGGTACCAACAACAAAAATATGGTTTCAGAACATTGCACAGATGAGTAAAAGAAACTTTTTGTGTAAGTGAAAGAAAACTGTGATGAAATCAGACAACAAAAGACTGAGCAACCCACCACCAAAGTGTTTCACTGCATTTATTGGCACCTCAAAGACTAAGGCCCCTTCTCCACTGCCATATAAAATCTAGATTATCTGCTTTGAACTGGATTATATGGCAGTGTAGAAGGGACCTAGGTCATTGGAGCTGTAACCATGTTGATAAGCAAGGAAAATAAGAAAAGGAAAAAAGCCAATATGAGAACAGAGAACAGCGGTAGAGAAAATGAAGATGACAACAGAGAGTAGGCAGGAGAGAAATGCAAAATAAGTGAAAGCAGTTGGAGGAAAGAACCTACAATTAGTCTACACAACCCAACTTCCTCCTACAACTCCAATATAGTAAAAAGTGTTGAATCCCTTCTGATTTGTGAGTATTTTAAAAATATCCGCCTGGTGTAAATCTGACATTTAATTCCCACCCTTTTTATTAATAAAAGACAGGAAGTTTGAAAACAGAAGGGTTAAGATTTTAGTGTTGGAAAGCCCTAAAGAGAACAGAAGGTCTTGTTTGTGTGCCTATATATGTATGTCTTTACATAGGAACACTGGGCATCCTAATTGCATAATATAATTTCAGCATAGATTGTAAGTGAAAGTTATCTTAAGCCACATTAATGCTTCTAGGGAAATGTTGGTATCGGAAAATCAAAATCTTTTTGATGGTGTTCTCATTCAATAGGTCTCTATGGCTTTCTCCACCAGAATTTCAGACCAACAGACAAACGTCCCAAAGCAATGGAAATCTTTAGGAAGGCAACCATCTCAACTTACCCTGGGCATCTCCTCCAGATGTCAACACGGCAATAGCCTTGCCGATCCCCATAGTGTCAGCATGTTCATGTTTTCCCGGAACGTGCGCCATCCTTTGAGCTGGAAAAATCAAGAGACAAACAAAATGTCTTAAGTGAAGCTGGTGGAGAAGCTGGTGTTTTGTTCTTTGTTGCCTCCTGGTTGCCCTCCACACAGGCTGCTCCGCCTGCGAGACCCGGAGTGTTCCTTGTAGCCTTCTGCTGTTGCCTTTCAAAGTTAGCACCCCAGCTCCTCCTCCATAAATGACAAGCATGGAAATGTCACCTGTAAGTGATCTTGGATGCAGCGTCAGCCACACACCTAATCCTACAAGGGGCACAAAGCCAGCTATCACGAGTAGTTTGAGATTTCAGGTCAGTTGTTGCAAAATCAAGCCCTTATGCCATTCAGAAGAACCACTAAAGGCTTATGACCACATGGTAGGATTGGAGAAAATCTAGGTAACATTTTAAAAAGAAGCTAAGGTTGCAACCCGACACTCTGTCAGTCCCACTGAACCCAATGGGACTTGTGCCTGAATAAACACAACTGCAATGCTCAAGACAGCAGCCTAAAGACAGCCTAGTCCCAACTATAGAAATAAAAATTAATAGAGAAAGGTTAATGTGTTTTATTGATCCAATTACATTTCAGTCAATTGCATTTACTCCCAAAAGGAAAAATGATTACATTAAACTGTCATTAAAATTTAAGTTATATGACTGAAGATGAAAAATGCCACCCATGATTCATCATTGTGCTGGAGAATGAAACAGAGGCAGTTTTAAAAATCCCAAATCTCATTTGCGCCATCCAAAATACATCTCTCACTTTCTTTCTCTTTTCCCCTTATAATCTCATTTTACACCCCAATGTTCTTTAGCTTACAGACTTCCAAAAAGATCCTAGCAAAAGTCTCAGGATTAAAATAAATTCAAAATTCAGTTTCCTAGGAGAGATATGTTCTAATGCAGTCTCTGGCACAGAGTATAGGACAATCTTCTGGATGTAGAGAAGGTCACTTCCTTCCAAGATGCTCTTGCTATTTTTTAGTTTAAAATCTTTTGACCTTATATTTAAAATCCACAGTGGCCTTGGTATCCTCAGAGGTTTGGTTCCAATACCTCTCTGTGGATAGCAAGATTTGTGGATGTTCAAGTCCCATTATACACAATGGCTAACAAACTTGTGTCCCAAATACGAGTTTGCATTCTGGAATTTTTCTTTGAATATTTTCAAGTGATGTGTCATTGAATCCGAGAATACAAATTCTGTGTGTACAGAGGTTCTACGGTATATAACCAGAAGCTAAATTAATGATTTGGTCCTTGTAACCTAACATTAAAAGCTCTCAACTTTAAAGGCCTAACAATAATTTTGCACAAATTGAACAGAGCCAGGATTTATTTGGGTATAGATATAAGTGGAAAATGTAAAGTTTTCCAGCACTGTCCATTCATTCTTTAATAACTTAATTTTGGAATTTTGTTAATACTGAAATTCCAATGACAACCAATCATAACAGTTTACAAATACATAACATACTAGCTGTGCCCGGCCATGCATTGCTGTGGCTTTTTTTAGTGGTGTTGGTCAATCTACATTAGGTTTTATTTTTGCTGTGACCCCCTACCTCTTTTATACTCACAATTAGTAGTAGTTGTTGAAGTCTGTTATAGTAAAGTTGAGGTGAGGGTCGTTGGGTGTTTGTATTCCTTGTTTGTTTTTTTGATGTTGTTATTTTAGATTGGTTCCCTGGGTCCCCCATACCTTGTTTTTGAAAGGCATTGTGTTCTGAAGAGATTTTTTTTCCTTTGAGGTTTGGGGGGCTGGAGAAAGGAGGTGAAAGAGGAGTATTCTGGAGAGAAGAATTTTATTTCTGGGTGATCTGGGTGGAGAGCGAGGTCTTTTTTGCGGTTGCGGAGATGGCAGTCCATAGTCAAAGGGGTTGGGTGAGTGGCGGGAATGGTGGGAAGCGCGAATTGGTCATTTTTGCGCATGCGCAGATGGTGCGTTGTGGGTTTGTGTGATTTTCTGTCAGTATGGAGGTGCATGACATGATCTTTCATTGTTTCAACCTTAAGGCATGGATGTTGTATTGTGTGGTTAAATTGCTAGGTTAGGGGGGTGTTTAGTTTTGTTGTTTTGCTCGGTGCCGGGATTCCATTACCATTATATATATATATATATATAGATAGATAGATAGATAGATAACATATGTATACATAAATAGCTTATGTTTAAAATCGCAAAATTTTAACTCATTAGTGCCCATATCTGGTTCAGACCAGCACAGATTGATATATTGATGAATGGTAAATCTCAGCATCTGAATTTAGGAGGCTGGATTCCTGCTTAACAGTCAATGCAACACGTCGTGTTAAAAGACCATTTCATAGACAAACAACTTGGACTTACTAGATGTTTTGGATTCCCAACTCCCAGAATGTTAAGGGATTATGGGTACTGTAGTCCAAAAGTGTGCATGACAATATGTTCCATGTTGCTGTTCATCTCCTATGATGTTTCCTGATGCTTCTATGTTAGGGAACCACATCTGTTTCTACAGGGCAGGGAGAAGAGTTTGGCTTACAATTTCCACCAGCCCCAACATGGAGGGAGTTGCAGTTCAAAACACTTTGACAGCCATAAGACACTGACTTCTGCTATAGTATATCCATCCATTTAAAAACCAAAGAAAGATTAGCACTTTATCAATAGTAATTTATCATGTATTAATTAGTCGTACAATAATCATGACTTCATTCAACCAGGACTGCAAATAAATTTAATAAACCAATGGCCATCTCATTTTAATTCACCAACATCTCAGTTCAGTTACTCAATGATTGAAATTGGTGCTTCTTCTGAGAAAGAAGCAAAAGAGTCTTTAAACAAAAGTTAGAATTTGTTGCCAGAAGGGAGTACTTCCTTTCATTTTCCCGACTGAAGCCCCTTCTACACTGCCCTATATTCCAGGATCTGATTCCAGATTATCTGCTTTAAACTGGATTATATGAGCCTCCACTGCCAAATAACCTGGGATAAAAAAGATAATATGGAATCAGATCCTGGGATATAGGGGCAATGTGAAAGGGGCCAGAGTCACAGCAACTGCTGTAGTTTTATGTGCCTTCAGGGTTTTTTTTTCGTGAATGACTTGAGAAACCGCAAGTCGCTTCTGATGTGTGAGAATTGGCCGTCTGCAAGGACGTTGCCCAGGGGATGCCCAGATGTTTGATGTTTTACCATCCTGTGGCAGGCCTCTTTCATGTCTCCACATGGGGAGATAGAGCTGACAGAGGGGAGTTCACCCCGCTCTCCCCGGATTCGAACTGCTGACCTTTCTGGGCCTTCTTGGTTTATTCAGAGGGTTCCCTTTGCCTCTCCCTGAGGCTGAGAATGTGTGACTTCCCCAGTGGTCACCCAGTGGGTTTCTTTTGCCGAACAGAGATGACTCTGGGAGGGATGGAGACTCTGTTCCAGGTGTATCAACACACTTAGATATAACCCTAATGGTTTTTCAAGAACAATACAAGCGACCAAAGTGCCACAGTTCAACAACTTTGGTTTTGCAAATACTATACAAATAATCACTGCAGCATTGGCAGTGAGAAAGGACTGATGCCATATAATGCTTTCCAATTCTTAAATCACAATGAGAAGATTGTCTATGTACGAGTATCTAACATATTTTTGCATGGTTATGGTATCAAAAGATTACAGCACAACAAACGATTAAAAGAATAAAACGCCAACAGCAGCAACAAAATACATCATACATAAAATGAATAGAGCACATCGATAATTTAAACTGCCATGGCACTGTCAAAATAAATAGATTTTCATTTGCTATCTTAAAGCAGGGACTCAATTCACTCAGTTCTTGTTAAAAAACATCTTAGGAGAAGTCCTGAGATCAGAACCTGGTCAGTTACTTTTCTGGACAACTCTTTATTAAATGTATAGTTCCCATTGATCTGTTACCTCCTTCATAATGGACATTTCAGGAAGAAAATGATAGCAGGAGGTACATCTCTATGATGAGGAGGGGCCCTAGAAAGTAGGCACCTCATTGGAGAAAGTTGTCTCCTTGACTGATGAATGATGCCTTTTCCTAGAGAGCTTGAAACCCAGACATGCTAATATACCCTGTTTCCCCGAAAATAAGACAGCCCCAGAAAATATGACCTAGTAGAGTTTTGCTGAATTGCTAAATATAAGACCTCCCCCAAAAGTAACACCTAGCAAAGTTTTTGTTTGGAAGCATGCCCGCCAAACAGAACACCAGAGCATGCACGATCGGTAAATGTATGTACCATAGATTGTTGTACATGTAAATAATGGTAGTAACAAGAAATTCTTGATAAGATTCACAGTTTGTTTGGTTATGCTGGTTTGTGATGACAACTACTGTACAGTATATAATAAATGTTCATTTTTTTTGTTCAACAATAAATGTGAATTCTTCTTCATGGAAAAATAAGACATCACCTGAAAATAAGACCTAGCACATCTTTGGGAGCAAAAATTAATATAAGACACTGTCTTATTTTCGGAGAAACACAGTAGTAAGGAATGCTTCTTCAGATATTTGGATCCTAAATTGTTCAGGGTCTTTTATCCTGTATGTCGTCTGTTTGTAAAATTTGTACTTTGGGTCTGTAAAAGTGTTTAAATAAGTTGGTCCTCTGCATCCACAAGTTCAATAGACCCAAGAAACCTGTTGCTACGTCTAGGGACCAAAATTTCAGATGAGGAATAATCCCATCTTCTTCAACAGAGGAATCTGTATCTGCAGATCCTGCATCCATTGATTCCACCATCCATAGCCTAAAAATATTTAAAATACAATTCCAAACAGGAAAACTTGATTTTTTTCAGTTTCATAAAAGCGATACCATTTGACTATATCATTGTATATAATGGGACTTGAATTTCCACAGATTTTGGTATCCAGGGTTGGTCCAAGAACCAAATCCCAGCAGATACCAAGCATCCACTATACTATATATATGGCACAAATGTATAGGTGTGGCTTACGTACTTCGCTTTAACTGCCACAAAGAGCAATAGCCTGAGTATTTATGTAATATTGTAAATTTAACAGAATAGTCCTCTATTTGTACACTTAGAGATAGGCCCTGCTGATTTCAGAGGAATGCTCTGCTAAATGTATGTAACATTACATAATTATTAGGCATAAAATTACAATCTAATATTATAACTTGTCTCCTTTTCTTAGAAACCAAGTCAAAATAATAAGACTGTTTATGTAGCCAATGTAAACACTTGGCTTGATCTTTTTGAAAACTAGACTTGCTTAAGGAAAATAAGCATGAAAAGTATGTGTGCAGTCTCCCTTTCCCGTTTTAACATAATTATCCTGAGATCAGGAAGTCTAACTATTCATTATTTCTTTACAATATAAAAGCTTAAATATTTTGGAGATACTTAAATTCTTTTAGGAATGTTTTCTTCTGCATATTCAATGACAGGAAACAATGACTACTGAGGACGCAGTTCACTTCGTAGTTGGTTTGAATTTTCTCTCCATATGTGAAGATCTCTAACAAATTAGAAACCTGTTTACAGCAGTGAATCTGCTTGTGTCAAAAAATTGCAGTTTTAATCTTTGCTGGTCATCCTTTTTCACAACCGTGCATGGTTGGGATTCTGTCTGGTTGCAACTCTGAGGAAAGTCCTTTATATGTATTTATTCCCACAAATAAAAATGCATGCAGTCAGTGTGTACAAACCTTTCTGGAGACTAGCTGAAGTCTTAAAGGAAAGATGTAGACAAGTGAGTTGGAGGGTTGGTGGTGGAAGAAAATTTTCCCATCATCCCCTACCATTGGCGATACTGCCAGGGCTGATGGGGCTTCAATAGGACCAAACATTCTCAGTACCATAGGGCTTCTGTTGCCCATACTAAAACTTTCTTCTGCATCCCCATCTCTGCTCATTCTATTACCTAGCACATTCCATCGTGCTTCCCATATCCCTGATGTAGCCTCTCTCAAATAAAGTATGTCAGTGTCGGAGGCAGACTTCATGACTGCAACTACTACTTTTTTATCTGTCTAACTTATGGGATGGGAGTGGAGGGGAGGCACACTTGGCATGGAATGTTCACCGTGACATTGCTAGGAAACCAAGTGACCTAATTGTTACTTTTCAGGTCACAACCACAAGACTGATGAGGATGGATCCCAATAGCTCAGGGATCCTCCAACTTTTTAAACAAAGGGTCCCTCAGGCTGTTGAGTGGATGCAGACTATAGTTTGTTGTTCTTGTTGTGTGCCTTCAAGTCATTTCAGGCTCAGGGTGACCCAAGGCAACTCTATTACAGAGTTTTCTTGTCAAGATTTGTTCAAAGGGGATTTGTCTTTGTTTTCATCTGAGGTGGCCTAGGGGATAAAAGCCTTGTGACTTGAGAGTTGGGTTGCTGACCTGAAGGCTGCCAGGTTCGAATCCCACCCGGGGAGAGTGCGGATGAGCTCCCTCTATCAGCTCCAGCTCCATGCGGGGACATGAGAGAAGCCTCCCACAAGGATGGTAAAACATCAAAACATCCGGCCGTCCCCTGGGCAACGTCCTTGCAGACAGCCAATTCTCTCACTCCAGAAGCAACTCCGGTTGCTCCTGACATGAAAAAAAAAATCAAAAAAAAAATCTGAGGCTAAGAGAGTGTGACTTGCCTAAAGTCGCCCAGTGGATTCAGAGTCACAGTCCAAGGTTCAATAGGGTGGAAAGATAAATCCAAATGGTCAGTAAGTAAATGGTACCAATATATGGTGGATCAAATGGAATTTGAAATTATGAATGTGAAACTAAATGTTGTAAAAACTAATGAAAATAGAACAAGAGAAATGGAAGAAAGATGGACAAGGGTAAAGAACTATATCATGAATCAATCTGGAGATCAAGCCATAAGAAATAAGATACAAATGTTATTTAGTATATAGGATGGAAATGGATAAAGATAAAGATAGAAAGATTGTCTCACATAGAAATGAATATGTAAAAAGAATACAATCCTCGTGTTGGTGGTGGGAATTGTAAATGTTTTGTATGTCTACGGTATGTATTTTTTGTGTTTTAAAAAATCAAAAATCTGTATTTTAAAAAAAAACAGTCCAAGGTTCAAACCACTACACCATGTTTTCTGAATTCTTTCCCTCTCTGTTTCCTACCTATATTTCTTTCTTCCATTTCTCCTTCCATCTCTTTTTCTTACCTTCTTTTCTTTCTTTCTTTCTTTCTTTCTTTCTTTCTTTCTTTCTTTCTTTCTTTCTTTCTTTCTTTCTCCCCTCCTTCCTCCCTCTGTTTTTTTTTTTGGGGAGGGGGGGCAAGAATCGGGTGAAGAGGATTTCCTCAATTTTGAGGAGAAACAGAGGAAAGGAAAGGAGAATTATGGAGGATTCCTCAATTTTGGAGGAAGATTGTTGCATCCCAATCGCCTACTTGATCTCTTTTTCACCCAAACACCACACAGATGCACAAGAATAATAAATTTATTAAGAAAAGAGTATCTAATCTAAAAATAGTTTCAAAATACACCCATAAGCTAGATTTCCAGAAGCGTAACCAAAAGCAAGGACCAACTCTGAATAGGAATCCCAAAATCACTTAAGGCAAAAGTAAGACACTGTAACCCAAGGGTTATTGCGCTTAAACTAGAATTATATCCAAAGGCTTAAAATCATGATCATAATCCCAAAGGTTTGAAACTTGAAACAAGATTTATAATCCAAATAGGAGACATGGAATTTAAACAACAACATACAGATCTAAAACAGAACTCCCAACTCGAAGCCCCCCAGACAGGTAACTTTTCACATGAAAATCCAATGTTGATCTCATTGACTTTTTGTGAAGCCTTTGCTCTGCCTTTCTTCTCCTTTGCTTCCGTTTCCTCTGTTTAGGTTTCCCAATAGTGGAGATGCTCCATTTATATTAGTTTTTGCGTGTAGCTTTAAAAAACCCCTATAGGCCAGCCTTAGTTGGTTTAGTCCTTTTGCCTGCACAGAGCTTTCTTGCTGGGCCCTCCTTTCTTTCTGCAAAAGAGCTACAGAGTTTAGAGGCCTGGATATTGTCTGGAAATTCTAGGCCTTAGCAATCCAAAACAGGCATCCTTAGCACTAATAAACTCTTCATATACCATCAGTCCCAGTGACAACAGAAGCTTGTGGTCAGCCCAAGTTTCACAAAGTAGAAGATCAAGTCCATCGCTTTACATCAGAGGCAAAAGACTTTCAAGGATTCCAGAGAGATGACTGTGAGCAGCAAAATCTCCTTTTCTAATGTATTGTTTTAAGCTATTTTACAGTAGTCCCAGGTGGAGTCAGTCATTTGTTCTCCCTGTTTTCAGTAAATTTGTTTTGGTTAACTTTCATCTTGCCTAAAGTGCCTCTATATGATAAGGGTCTTGATCTTAATAGAAGGTATACAGATAACCCCTGAGTAAAGCCAGACACCATCGTTTTCCCAAAGGCTCGGGTGTGCCATCACAATTTCAGTTCCTTAAAAATACTCCCTCTTGCCCATGACATCACTGTTTCTCACACCTGTGTTCCCTTTGTTTATCTTTCAGTATCTGGGAACACCGAATTTGTCTCTGTTTCGCACTATCCCACCGGATCTGTAAACACTGGGTTATCTATACTCACTGGGTTATCTATAAGCCTCTTGTCTCCTCCACATTCCTTTCAGAGTCAATCTCTGGCCGATCCTCATAAGAATCATTGTCTGTTTCTCCAACAAAAGCTCTAACCAAAACATTCCACTCGTCTCGAAAAACACTTTCGCTTTCCCTCACAGAAACACCAGGCTCAAGCAGAAAATCCTTGAGCTCATCCTCAGAAGCTTCACAGGTCTCAATAGAAATAGAAAGAGGAAAGGAGAGTTAAGAAGAAAGAAAACAGTGCTGGTAGTGGCGGAGCATGAACGGTGGTAGTGGCAAGTCTAAAGTTTAGGGTGGGGTTGTGTAAAAGACCTTAGTGGGCCAAGTGCGGGCTGCAAGCTGCAGTTTGAGGGCCCCTGCTATAGATGGTTTCACAGGCTGCATGCCCAAGAGACTCACCTGTGAGCACTACATGCCAACATGTCAGCTGTAAAGATAAATGGTATAACAGTGGAGTTTTCTTTGTTCACATGCATCTTTGAGTTGCCTGTTGACTTATGGGGACCCCATGGATTTCATAGATTTTCCTAGGTAAATAATACTCAGGTGATTTGCCGCTGCCTTCCTCATTTCTCAAAAGGAGAATGATTTCTTTTTTTTATTTTTGTGCCGCACAGAAGAGCCTGGAAAGGAAATTTGGGGTTGAGGCAGGTGGAGGGGGAACCCAGGAATAGTTTGGCTTTTCTCAGTTGAGTATGCATAGTCAGTCCACTAATACAGCACATAGTAGTTTGTGTGTGTTGTCACAAGCAAAAATGCAGAAAAGCTTATTGATGACCTGTCAAGAACCATCAAACTGTTTACAGCTTCCTTTTAGCTATTGTTGTTGTGTGTGCCTTCAAATCATTTCTTGCTTCTGGCAACCCCCAAGGTGAAACCCCCAAGATACCTGTGGTGTTTTGCGTATGTGTTAGTCAATTTAAAAAACTTTGGTTGTTTTCACAGCTAAAGAGGAAACAAGGGTTACCTTGCCATAATAGCTAGTGACTTTCTTCTCCTTTAATCCTTATTCAGCATCACTCTCTTATCAGTTTTATCCAAGAATTATATGCATACCTGGCACAAATCAATGACCTTCTAGCTCATCCTTCTGCACTCAAACTTCCCCAATGTGATGCCCTCCCAATGTACTGGACTACAACTCTCACTATTCACAGGGGGGAAAAGCCATTTGGGAAAATGGAAGTTGCAATCTAAAACATTGGGAAGACACTAGATTGCAGCAGGCTATTCTGGATGTTGTTGATGTACAGTTCGGCAGCAGGCACAGTGCAACTGCTGAATCAGCCTTCATACTTCCTACCAAATATAACCTGACATTTCTATTCAATAGCACGGGTTCTTGTGAACACTTCACAATGACACACTGTTGGCATGTATTTCACCTAGAGCTGTATAAACTCTTCATTAAGCTTGTTCCACAACTTGCCCAAAATTGTGGGCTGGGCATGTTTCAGCTGCTACTTGAAACTTTTAGTGATAGGATGGGAGGTATTCAACGCAATCCTGATGCCTGTCCAATTACAAACACACCTCATCTTTGTATATATTCAATTTTTAGGAGATCTATTTACCAGAGCAGAAACTGGAAAAGAAGAAGGGGAGAAGAAAATCAAGAGATAATAAGGAAGAAGGAAAAGGTAGAATCTTTGATGATGTTGTTTGGAAGTCAAAATCAAACAAAGAAAATTTGTTTTTAAAATTTTCTAAATCTTTATTATGTATTTTAGTATACTTTTTTCTTTTCTTCTTCTTCTTTACTTTCTTTCTTCCCCCTCTTTTCTTTTTCTTTCCCCCCACTTATCTATCATTTTATATATCTCTTCAAATTTTAAACCTTAAACTGTATAGAAAAAACTCAATAAAGATTATTTTTTTAAAAAAATTAGGAGATCTAGGATGGTGATTGAAATGGCACATTTCTTGGAAACTTTGGTCTTTTCTGTACAGCAACGCTGTGGAAGCTTTGGCTGCCAAATATGTTTGGTCTACAACTCACACAATAATGTACTACTGACCCTATTGCCCAGGGCTAATGAGAATTGTATGCTAAAAATATTTGGAATTTAAAAAATCCACTTCTGCTATAGAACTACCAGGTATAAGAATTCTTCAACACTGAATGGAAGATTTAGTTTAGTGGTGGCACTAATCACTTATTCATTCATCACCACATATCTACAGAGTCTGCATCCATGGATTCAATCTATCATGGCTCAAAAATATTGGAAAATACCTCACAAAAAGCACTTTGATTTGCCAAGCACTGAACATTACACTGATGTGTAGCCATGCCTTGCTACAGCCTCCTAACATTTCAGATATCCTCAAGCTCTCTCCAACTCTCATTCGACTTGCTTGCCATTTTATAAAAAGGATACCATTTTACTACACTTTTGTATATACAGTAGAGTCTCACTTATCCAACACTCGCTTATCCAACGTTCTGGATTATCCAACGCATTTTTGTAGTCAATGTTTTCAATATATCGTGATATTTTGGTGCTAAATTCATAAATACAGTAATTACTACATAGCATTACTGTGTATTGAACTACTTTTTCTGCCAAATTTGTTGTCTAACATGATGTTTTGGTGCTTCATTTGTAAAATCATAACCTAATTTGATATTTAATAGGCTTTTCCTTAATGCCTCCTTATTATCCAACATATTCGCTTATCCAACATTCTGCCGGCCCGTTTATGTTGGATAAGTGAGACTCTACTGTAACAGAATTTAAGTATCCAATGGTTTAGGTGCCCATGGAGTGGTGCTGTGTGTTTCCTGAGGTTAAATCCCAGAAGATATTAAGGGCCCACTATAGTGCCCAAAGTTATAACTTTGGAACATTCTCTAACATTAACATTTTGAACCAGAATTCAGGGTGCTGAGCTAGATGGGACAGTGATCTGACAAACTACAAGGATGTCTCCTTGTTTTCTTAAATTCTAAGCAGTTCAGGAAGCAATAGGAGTGATGCTTTCCTTTATGCTGGGATTCCCATCATCCTCAGCTAACAGCTTACTTGGTTGGGAGTGACACAAGCTTTAGCCCAAACACATTTGGATGATGTGGAGAATAATAATAATAATAATAATGCAGTAGAGTTCCGGTTATCCGACTTCCGCTTATCTGACACTCCGTATTATCCGATGTGCCGCCAGGGACTTGGCGGCCTGTCGTATTTTCCCTGCGCCTTGCTTACTCACCTTTGGGAGCTCAGAGGCTACTACCAGCTGCACCGAGCCGGCGGACATCGGGGCGGGCTCCATACGGAAAAGGGTGCGGAGCTGCAAAGAGGCGCTGGAGGAAGCTGCTGCTGCCACTGCTCATGACTGACACTGAGTCTGCCTCCCCCTCCTCCGCCGCCACCTCCTCCTCCTTCACATCCTCCTGGGGCAGCCCAAGGAAGGGAGCCGGCGGGAGCTCAAGAGAGGGAGAGGGAGGAGGCCTTTTCTCTCCCTCTCCCTCGGGCTGCCCCAGGAGGATGTGAAGAAGGAGGCAGCGGAAGAGGGGGAGACAGACACAGCGGTAGAGACAGCCATGGAAGAGGAAACTCTTGCCTCCGGTAAGGGAGCAGACCTTTCGAGAAGCCCGGAGTGTGTTGCTAAGCAGCAACATGCCCCGCGCATCCCTAAACCAGGGCGCTTGCCAACAGATCCGGTTATTCGACAGATCCGGATATCCGACATTAGGCCTGTCCGTTTAAGTCCGATAACCGGAACTCTACTGTAACTTTATTTTTATACCCCACCTCCATCCCCCTGAAGAGACTCGGGGCAGTTTACATGAGGCTAAGCCCAAATAAAAACAGCAAACAAGATAAAACACATCAAAAGAAATACAGACACAAAGATAAAATTTTACACATTGATATAATAAAATTAAAGTAATTACCATAAAACATGAGTTAGACACCTGAATAGAGGTCATAAAAATGAACTGGATAAAGTGCACCGAGTGAGTTTTGTAAACATGAGGTAGATGGCTAAGGTGCTACAATCAATGAGAGAGTAGCTTGGGATGGGGTGAATCCTACGGCTATATCAGACTGATGGAGCAATATAAAGTGCTGCAGATATGGAAATGGTCGTAGGTACGGGATCTATCATGGGGATGGGGAATTCATTCTCCAAAAGCTTGTTGGAAGACCCATGTTTTTAAGCTCTTCCTGAATGCTAGCAGGGTGGTGGCTTGCCTAATCTCCCTGGGGAGTGGGTTCCAGAGCTGGGGAGCCACCACAGAGAAGGCCCTCTCTCTTGTCCCCACCAACCGCACTTGTGACGGAGGTGGAAGCAAGAGAAGGGCCTACCCCAATGAACAAAGAGATTGTGCAAGTTCGCAGGGGAAAATGCGGTCACGAAGGTTGGTGGGGACCGAACCGTTCAGGGCTTTGTAGGTGATCACCTGAACCTTGAATTGGGCCTGGAAGATGAACAGAAGCCAATGGAGCTTCTTATACAGGGGGGTTGACCACTCCCTGTAATTTGCTCCAGTTAGTAGGTTAGAATGGGTGTGAAGAAGGATCTGATGATAAAAGGTAAAGGTTTCTCCTTGGCGTTAAGTCTAGTTGAGCCTGACTCTGCGGGGTGGTGTTCATCTTCCTTTCTGTCAAAGAGCCGGTGTTGTCCGTAGACGCCTCCAAGGTCATGTGGCTGACATGACTGCATGGAGCGCTGTTACCTTCCCACTGCAGTGGTACTTATTAATCTACTCACATTTGAATGTTTTTGAACTGCTAGGTTGACAATAGCTGGGGCTAACAGCAGGAGCTCACCCCGTTCCTTGGATTTGAAACCGCCACTCTTTCGGTCAGCAAGTTTAGCAGCTAAATGATTTAACCCACTGCCACCCAGGGATCTGATGATACTTTCCAGTACATCAGAAAAAAAGAACAGGTCAATGAGAATGCAGGGAATGGAGCAGAGTCTACGATAACGCTCTAGATCATGCATGGGCAAACTTCAGCCCTCCAGGTGTTAGGAATTGTAGGAGTCGAATTCCAAAACACATGGAGGGCCGAAGTTTGCCCATGCCTGCTCTAGATTTTCTGGGGATCAAAACCCTTGAAACTAAATTGTGAGTCACAAACCCTTTGGGCATTCCCTGCCTGCCCCAATGATCCACGAAGCACTACTCACATAAACTGAGCTGCAGCCCTGTTTTCTCCATATGTGATTCGATATTTGATTCTTAAAAAGATAGAGAATGAAGTATCTACAAAGGAATTTCATGTGTATCATTGCAAGATCTAACCTTCAGCAATCATCTCACATGTGCTAAAGACTTATGATACAGTATTCTAAAATGTAGTATTGCAATCGCATCATATTGCATACTCTCTCCCCTCAAGCAATAAAAAGCCCGCATATTGGAAAGACATTAAATTATATAGCAGTGTAGGAGGACAAGACACACTCTCTCAGCTGCAGAGGAATAATAATAATAATAATAATAATAATAATAATAATAATAATAATAATAATAATTATTATTATTATTATACCCCGCCCCATCTCCCTGGAGGGACTCGGAGCGGCTTAAATGGGGCCATGCCCGACAACAATACAACAGCAGAATAAAACAATAAAACAAATATCGACAATAAAACAAATGTTGCATCAATAAAACATCAACATCAGTAAACAGTCATAAAAGTCGGCATACAGCATAAAATGATTAAAAACGGGAAGGCTAAAAACATGGATCTGGGCCAGAGTGCAGAAAACTTCAACATGGGAAACTTCAATAAAGTTCATTTCTGAATGAACTTTGCCAAGAAAACCCTTTGACAGGTCTGCCTTAAGGTTGCTCAAAGTCAGACACCGCTTGAAGGCACATAACAACATTACTACTAGCGTGAGCTATATTCCCATGTTTTTCTTCCCCACTAGCCTCCTGTTCACTTGTGAAGTACAAATTAGGCTATAATTAAAGACAACTATTGGCCTGAAGCCAGATAGCGTTCTCTCTGGGTGAAATCCAACATTGCAAAAAAAAAAAAAAATCCATGCATACAACAGGACTTTCTCCATTTTCCATCCTACTGTCAGCTGCTCTCAAGTCTAAATGGACACAAAACACACGGAATGAACTCTGAAGGCAGCAGAATGGCTAAAGGGGAAGTTACTGTCTCCCATCCTCATAATGGAAACTATCTTACCAAATGAGAGCAGAGCAGTTAATTGGGTATGAGCCTTTGATTGAACTGACACTTGAATGTATTTCTGGCTCTTCTGTTGAGAGATTAACCCCTGGACTTAGCACCTGAGGGCACCAAGATTCTTAATTCAATAAATTAAAAAAGTCTTAAACATGACTCTGCACTAACCTGATTGTTCCTCTTTTTCTTCAGAGAATGAGTAAAAGGTCAAGAAGAAGATAACAGCTGCAAACGTAAGGGACACTGAAATGAAAAGACTGGACCCTACCACAGAGAGGTCCAGCGGAGCCCACATAACCAGAAAACATGTGCCTTCCTGGGCGATATTTATAGATGTTACGCTGGGCCTCAAACAGCTGCCTCCACTGTACCTCTCTCTTATTGGTGGATATAAAAGTCATGACCTTCCACTGAAATGTCCAAAGAATCTTGGCCTGGAATGGCAAGTTATGCTGAAGATGCCCATTTATTATTACTTCTCTTATTATATTGAGACGAATTCCTTTTGCACCATTGGTGTAAGATATTACATGACTCTGGTAGGAAGTGAAATCACAGAAACGTAACTCTCCCTTATAAACAGAAACAAGTGGTCTGTGGAAATAAAATCAATGTGGTATAGATCTAATCTTGGCAGCTTAAAGAGCCATGTCTTCGCAGAATTAGTGATCAGGAATGCTAATTAATTAAGGCTGGATTTATACTGTCCTATATACCAGGATCTGATCCCATATTATCTTATTTGAACTGGATTATATGAGTCTACACTGCCAGACAATCTGGGATAATCAGATAATCTGGTATCAGATCCTGGGATATAGAGCACTGTAGATTTATTTATTTACAGCATTTACAATGCAATAAAATAGAACATAGCACATTTAAAGCAATTGGACATTACTCAATAAAAACAGTATACAAAGCTTAAAACATGTAAAGTGCTTAAATCCATCATGATTAGATCCAGCCATAGGATAGACTGAATACAACTGGAAACACCTTAATGTCTGGTTCCTTTCTGGGTGACACATAAAGCTAATGGAAAGATTATCTGGAAGAGCAAGCATTACTAAGCATAACCAAGAACACACTCAATCCTATACAAAATGATACAGGTTTTGAGTCACATATAAGAAAATGCAGTTTTCTGGTTTCCCCATTTTCATATGTTGATTTTTTATGAGGATATCCTGTTGTTACTGTGTCGATTGGACACTTTTTGCTAGTCAGGAAAAAGGTCTAATTTCTCCCACAAAGTGATGCTGCTACCCTCATTCATGCCAATCTGGACTCAGAAACTGGACTATATTGACAGTGTAGATGGGGCCTCCGGAGGGAACCAGTTAGGCTAGCCTTCTTGAGTACTTACCCTTAATTAGGGTTTCTGGGGCCCCATCTACACTGCCATGTAATCTAGTTTCTGAATCAAGATTATCTGCCTTGAACTGAGTTATATGGCAGTATAGATCCATCCCGAGTGCAGAAATTTGTATGCATGATGGAAGCAACATCACTTTGCATCAGAAATCAGACCTTAATTAATTAGAAATTAATCCAGAAGCACAATCTTGGGGCAGACAGTATTTCCGTATAACTAAACCACAAATTAGTACAGGTTGAGTACTCCTTCAACAGAATTTTGCTAAAACAGACCAAAAAGGGTGGCTGAGGCTCCTTCTACACTGCCATATAATACAGCTCAAAGCAGATAATCTGGATTTCATATGGCAGTGTAGAGGGGCCTGAAAAAGTGGCACCTTTGCTTTCTGACGGTTCAATACCTACAGACGCCAGGTGGTTGTGAGCTTTTCAGGCTGTATAGCCATGTTCCAGTAGCATTTTCTCTTGACGTGTTGCCTGCATTAGAGGTTTGTTCAGAGGTCTGTTGGAATGAGTCAAGTGGGGTTTGTCTATCTGTGGAATGTTCAGTATGGGAGAAAGAACTCTTGTCTGTTTAAGGCAAGTGTGAATGTTGCAATTGGCCACCTTGATTAGCATTTAATAGCCTTTCAGCTTCAAGGTCTAGGTGCTTACTGCCTGGAGGGATCCTTTGTTGGGAGGTGTTAGCTGGTCCTGATTAATCCATGTCTGGAATTCCTCTGTTTTCTGAGTGGTGTTCCTTATTTGCTGTCTTGATTCTGGTGTTTTTTAATACTGGTAACCAGATGTTGCTCATTTTCATAGTTTCCTCCTTTCTGTTGAAATTGTCCACATGCTTGTGGATTTCAATGGCTTCTCTGCATAGTCTGACATGGTGGTTACTGGAGTGGACCAGCATTTCTGTGTTCTCAAATAATATTCTGTGTCCAGGTTGGTTCATCAAGTACTCTGCTATGGCTGACTTCTCTGGTTGGATTAGTCCGAAGTGCCTTTCATGTTCTTTGATTCATGTCTGCACGTTGCATTGGGGCGCTGTATAGGGTGGTCCCTATGTAGACTTGTCCACAGCTGCATGGTATATGGTAGACTCCTGCAGAGTGAGAGGAACCCTCTTGTCCTTTGCTGAATGTAGCATTTGTTGAATTTTCTTGGTGGGTTAGTATATTGTTTGGAGGTTGTGTTTCTCCATCCGTTTCCTATGCCAGTGGTTCTCAACCTGTGGGTCCTTAGTGTTTTGGCCTATAACTCCCAGAAATCCCAGCCAGGTTACCAACTGTTAGGATTTCTGGGAGTTGAAGGCCAAAACATCTGGGGATCCACAAGTTGAGAAGCACTGCCCTATGCAATTAGTGGTTCTTTTGATGTATGGTAAGAACCCTTTTTCTCTAGGTCAGGGGTCCTCAAACTTTTTAAGTGGAGGGCCGATTCACAGCCCCTCAGACTACTGGGGGGCCAGACTATGATGAAATAGTCCAAAATTAGGATTGTTGTTGTTGTGTGCCTTCAAGTCATTTCAGACTTAGGTCAACCCTAAGTCTAAAGTTTAGGACAGAGTGACCTTGGAGGGCTGCATCTGGCCCATGGGCCTTAGTTTGGGGACCCCTGATCTAGATGATCTCATAAGACCATTGGTAAGCAAAGAGACCACCAAAGACCATCGGTAAGGAAAGGGACCTTCAAACGCCATCTAGATGATCTCATAAAGCCATCAGAAGACCATAGATAAGGAAAGGGACCCTCAAAGACCATCGGTAAGGAAAGGGACCCTCAAAGACCATCTAGACAATCTCATAAAACTATAGATAAGGAAAGGGACCCTCAAAAGCCATCCAGATGGTCTCATAAGACCATAGGTAAGGAAAATGACCTCCAAAAGCCATCTAGATGGTCTCATAAGGCCGTAGCTAAGCAAAGAGACCTTCAAAGACCATCTAGACGATCTCATAAGGCCATAAGTAAGCAAAGAGACCTCCAAAGACCAGGTAGACTTAAGTCAACCCTAAGTCTGAAGTTTTAGGACAGGGGCCAGGTAAATGACCTTGGAGGGCCGTATCCGGCCCCCGGGCCTTAGTTTGGGGACCCCTGCTCTAGGTGGATCTTTGTCTTTGCTCTCACGGCTTGTTCTTGTGAAGTTATCACACCAGGGCTTTAAATGGGGCAGCCCCACATTTCTGCCAACTGCAGAATTCTGGGAAATATAGTTTAAGGCAGGGCATTTTGAACTCTCAACCAGAGGTCCCTGCCTTCCCAAACTACATTTCCCAGAATTCTGTAGATGGTAGAAATGTGAGGCTGCCTGCTTTAAAATCCTGATGTTGCAACATATTTGGTCTTGCGGCTCTTCTGATGTCTGTAGTGGAGTTCCCCCCTCAGAAGGATGTCCTCCCTGCAACCACCGCCAGGCTTTGCAGCTGCAAGGCTATTTAATACTAATCAAGCTGTTTAATTGCAACATTCACATGCTTCAAATAGACAAAAGGTTCTTTCTCCCACCCTGGACATCCCACTTGCCTCATTTCCAACAGATCTCAGACCAAACCTCTGAGGATGCCTGCCACAGATGCAGGCGAAACGTCAGGAGAGAATGCTACTGGAAGACGGCCCATACAACCCGGAAAGTTCCCAGCAACCCAGTGATTCCGGCCATGAAAGCCTTGGACAGCACATTATGCACCGACTCCGTTCCATGCACATAATCATTCAAAAGATCGTGTATAAAATTACCTTCAGGGTATGTGTATAAGATGCATATGAAACATAAATGAATGTCGTGTTTAGACTTGGGTCCGATCTCCAAGCTATCTCATGAGGCAGGCGCAAATAAATATGCCGCAATCCACGCCGCTCCTGGGCCCAAGCATTTCGGATCAGGGACGCTCACTCCCTCAATCTCTAGCACAGTCAGAAGCACGTGGCCGGCAGGGCAAAACAAAGAACGCACGCGACTGCCCTTCCACGAGTACGCATGCGCTGCCTAAGTTCTCCGAGCTCTGGCTAATATATTCCCACCACTGCCATCTCTTTTTGTTTTGGCGTTCTGTTGACCCCCCCCCCCTTTCTTAGGAAACCGGAAATGACGGAATAGGAAAGGGGCGGGATAAAAATCAGCGAGAGCGCCGGGAAGTTACTTCCGGTTCCCCTGACATTCCCGCCTCTTCGAATCCGGTGAGGGGAAAAGAAAGAAAGAAAGGAGAGGAGTAAGAGAGGACGGAGGAATTCAAGCCCCTAAGCCGCCGCAGGAGGAGTTTGGCGGCAGAGAGAGAGAGAGAGCGTGAGCGTGTCGCGAGAACCAAGCCTTTGAGGTAGTTCCTTTCCTTTTTGGTTCGCGGCCTACTCTTCCGGTAGGTTTTGGGAATGGGTCGTCATGGAAACAGCTCCTCCCACCCTTTACCTTATATGCCCCTCCACTAAGCTACACCTGCCTCTTTTCTCCTCTTTCCGCCTTTGCGAGGGCAACATGGTGACAGACCGGCTGAATGACCATGAGCGAGAAAAAGTTCCCCTGAGGAGTGAACTCTGATAGGGTTTGGGTCTTCGGCGTATATGGCTTTTTCAGTGTTGTCTCCATGGAAGGAGTCGAACTTCAGAAGAAAGAGTGCCTCACGAGGAAAGTCTGACTGACAAGAAAAGCGTGGAACTAACACAGTTCGAAACTAGAAGCTAACTCAGTGCATACTTTAGGCATATTGTAAGAACACAGAAAGCCTTTCTCGTTGGGAAAGCAAGTTTGTGTGGCACCTTTGAGGCCCCTTCCATAGAGCTGAATAAAATCCCACATCTGCTTTGAACTGGAGTATATGGCAGCGTGGACTCAGATAACCCAGTTCAATGCAGAAGTTGTCAGATTTTTTGCCATGATATTCTGGGATATAGGGGTTGTATGGCAGGGCCCTGAGAATTTGTTGAGGAAAAGAAGTTGTCACTTTTCTTCAGGCATTCAGTGGTTGAGAACCACTGGTCTAACTAAAGCAGGCATGAGCAAACTCCCGCACTCCAGGTAGGAATTTTGGGAGTTGAAGTCCAAAAACAGCTGGAGGGCCGAAGTTTGCTCATGCCTGCTTTAGTTAGACCAGTGGTTCTCAACCTGTGGGTCCCCAGGTGTTTTGGCCTTCAACTCACAGAAATCCTAACAGCAGGTAAACTGGTATGGCCATGGTTCAGAATCATTCTCTTCTGACGTTTTGCCCCACTCTCAGGGCCCTTCCACACAGTCCTGTATCCCAGAATAACAAGGCAGAAAACCCCACATTATCTGAGTGGGGACTCAGATAACCCAGTTTAAAGCAGATATTGTGAGATTTTCTGCCTTGATATTCTAAGATATAGGGCTGTGTGGAAGAGGCCTCAAAGGTTGTAAGGTATATTGGAAAGCAGGCAAGTGGGGTTTATATATCTGTGGAATGTTCAGGGTGGGAGAAAGAACTCATATCTGAGGCAAATGTGAATGTTTCAGTTGGCCAGCTTGAATGGCCCAGCAGCTTCAAATCCTGGCTGTTTCCTGCCTGGGGGAAATCCTTTGTTGAGAGGTGTTAACTGACCCTGATTCTTTCTTGTCTGGAATTCCTTGTTTTCTGGGTGTTGTTCTTTATTTACTGATTTTAGAGGGGTTTTTTAAAAAATTCTGGAAGCCAGATTTTGTACAATTTCATGGTTTCCTCCTTTCTGTTGAAATTGTTTCCATGCTGGTGGATTTCAGTGGTGTATCTGTATAGTCTGGCATGGTGATTGTTGGAGTGGTCCAGCATTTCTGTGTTCTCAAATAATATGCTGTGTCCGGGTTGGTTCATCAAGTGCTCTGCTATATCTGACTTCTCTGGTTGAGCTAGTTTGCAGTGTCTTTCATGTTCCTTGATTGGTAAACTGGCTGGGATTTCTGAGAGTTGTAGTCTAAAACACCTGGGGACCCACAGTTTGAGAACCACTGAGCTAGACACAAGTATTCTGTGTAGAATGAATGCGCCGTGACACCACTTGAACGTCCATTGTTCAAAGCCATGGAATCATGGGAGTTGTTGCGTGGCGGGGCACCAGCAGCTTTTTTGGCAGAGAAGGCTCAAGATATCATGGCAGTAAAAATAGTGTCAAACTGTAGAATAATAGAGTTGGACTAGACCACATGGGCCATCTAGATAAATAGATAGGTAGCTCCCCGGTTCTGGAATGCTCCTCCCAAGGAAATTAGATTGGCTCCGTCCTTGTTGACTTTTAGAAAGTTTGCTCTGTAAGCAGGCTTTTGGAGACGATGTAAAATGTTTCATCTTGGGCCGGGCTGTGGCGCAGCTGTTGAGCAGCTGCCTTAAATCACTCTGACCATGAGGTCATGAGTTCGAGGCCAGCCCGTGGCGGGGTGAGCACCCGTCAATTAAAAATAAAAAATAGCCCCTGCTCGTTGCTGACCTAGCAACCCGAAAGATAGTTGCATCTATCAAGTAGGAGATAAGGTACCACTTATAAAGTGGGGAGGCAAGATTAACTAATTTACGACCTGGAATGAGGAAGTGCCGTCAGTGTGGATGATGAAGCAGCTGCTCCCCCCTGTGGCCAGAATCGAACATCCCCTCAGAAGAACGTTAACTTGCCTCTGCGTGTGTCTCTCAGTCTCTGTTTGATGTGTTTATGGGCATTGAATGTTTGCCCTATGTGTGTTATAATGTGATCCGCCCTGAGTCCCCTTCGGGGTGAGAAGGGCGGAATATAAATACTGTAAATAAATAAATAAATAAAATCTTCTTTGTTCTCTTAACTACACTTTTATAAGGACCATTAAAATTATATTTTTAATCACCTAACCATGTCAGCATGTTTTGCATTCTACTTTTTCTCCTCTTTCATATTTATATCCTGCTCTGTTATCTTCAGTCTATATATACAATTCCCACCAAATATTGACTTCAAAGGTCTTGTCTGTTCTCTCTAGGGGTGTCTTTCCAGGGGCAGAGGTTAAAGGGGCTAAGTTTGCCATCCATTTAATATAAAGTAAGTGCGTGATCCCACTATATTTCCATTCTTTAACACCAAAAGGGTGTTTCTTGATATATTTTGTTTTATGTTCATACTAAAGCCTAGTTATTTGGAAGACATGGCTGTAAAACTGTTCTAATGGCACTTTGTTCTTTTACTTTTTTAAGTCATTGATCAGTGCTGGTCAACAACAACATCTCTGTTTTGTTTATTATATCTTTTCTTATACTATTCTAGCAGACTGGGGTTTCATTGCTATTTGCTCTGATGCTAATGGGCTGTGTCACTTCCTCCTGGCATCTCTTCAACTTTCTAACTGGAATTTCCACTTTATAGTTCCCTCTCTTGCCTGTTTCACTGGTTGCTTTCACACACCGTGATTATACCCATCCCTCTCAATAACACCCGCTGCTCCCATTTAGTCTACTATAACAGACAAAACATGGCTTGTGTCTGTCTATCATCTGCCTTGTCATTATGTGCATACTTAGGTTTCCCCCACACACTTCCAGCGCATGGTGAACATGGATATATAGAGACTGCGGTATTTAGAATGAAATTAGCATAGGCTTGAAAACTATTCTAATATTTCTTTGTGAAAATGCCCAAAATCTGTTATTTTACTAATATTACGCCATTATCTGTATCTGTCTGTTTATCTATCTATGGCTGGATCTACACTGCCATATAATGCAATTTCAGAATGTGGATTAACTGCACTGAATTGGATTATATGGCAGTGTAGACAGATAAAATCCAGTCCAATGTAGTTGATCCACATTTTGTTTATATGGCAGTGTAGATCCAGCTTTTATAAAAGTCAAAAATCTGTCTTTACCACAAAGGCTGTTGCTATATGAAGTGGCTCTCTGTGATGGCACTGGGTGGGTGGGGTGAAATGTGTATGAGGGGAAGGAGGAAGAAGACACAAAGAGTTGTGTTGCCATGAAAACATTGGGAGGTAAGCCCTCTCAGAGCTGGAGAAGGGAGAAAGGGGAAGAAAGAGAGAGGTGAGAGGGGGAAAGGGAAAGAAAACGAAAAGCAGGGGAGAAGAAAAGAAAGAAAAAGGAGGGAAGAGAAAGGAAAGGGGAATAGGTGTGAGGGGAAGGAAGGAAAGAAAGAGAATATGGGAGATACTTGGGGAATGCTAGGTACTGTATATTCTAGTAATAATAAAAATAGGAAAATTAGGTTGGAAGATGAACGTAATATGCCCAACTGATCTTCACTAATTTTTTTAATCTTTTTTTTTTCCCGTGTCAGGAGCAACCAAAGTTGCTTCTGGAGCCGCCGGTGGCCTAGGGGATAAAAGCCTCATGACTTGAAGGTTGGGTTGCTGACCTGAAAGCTGCCAGGTTCGAATCCCACCCGGGGAGAGTGTGGATGAGCTCCCTCTATCAGCTCCAGCTCCATGTGGGGACATGAGAGAAGCCTCCCATAAGGATGGTAAAACATCAAAACATCCGGGCGTCCCCTGGTCAACGTCCTTGCAGACGGCCAATTCTCTCACTCCAGAAGCATTTTTTTTATCCTGACAAACAACTTGTGTCTCTCAAAGCAAAAAACAATCTATTTTTTTTGCAAGATCTTATTAATGCAGAACAATTAGATTGAGTGATTACATCCTGAAAAACTAGTTCTAAGGTTTAGCTCTTAGTTACATCAGAGATCATGGAGGAGAAGAGTGCAGAATGTGTATTCATCTAATTTTGTAAAGATGATGTGAGAATAATCAGATTGTATTTCAGAGGCATTGCCCCTCACAAAACTGTATGTATCCTTGGTCACTTGGTTAGACTTTTATAAAGTCAGAAGGCTTGTGGTATAGGCCAATATAATGTTTTTGTTTTTGTTTTAGTTTGCAAAGTGGTAGTAACAGACCACTTGTTTATTTTAGCTTGTGGTGGAAGAAAGCTCTGTTCTGTATCACATTCCTTCGGGAATACTTGCATGTTGTTGCTACACATAATCTTATTATTCAGTACATCAGTATTAATGGAGGATGAAGGGTAAGAGACAAGGAGAAAAAGTCCTATATCTGTTTGAAGGTAGTTTTAGAAAGCCTGCCATAAAACAATGTACGGTAGGTGTGTAGCATTCTGTTTGTGGAAGCTTCTGGGGAAGATTTTCTTTTTTGGAGGGAAACAGGCTGCTGCCTCTTAGGGAGAAGATTATTCAGAGCATCACTGTGGCCTCCATAAAGGAGAAACTTCAGGATGGCGTTCTATTATCACAGGCTATTGAAATGAAAATATGTTTTTCATTTTTTATCTGATTTTACTGTATTTTGGGGAGCGGAATTTAAAAAAAAACAGTGAAAGTGTGATATCATTCTTTCACAACTTTCATCAACAATTTCAGGTGTATTATCACTTTCCTCACTGTCCTTTAGTATTGTTAGAATCAAGAATATAAAACTTTGTAATAGATGAAGCGTACATTTTTTACATCATATAGTTTGCATTCCTTTTACATACCTAATCACTGATACAGTCTTCTACCATTCTATATCTTCCATGATCTAAATCTACAGTACAATGTGGCGTATACTAGGTGGGGTTATTCATTTTCTATTATAGATGTATCCTTGTTAGAATTAGTGACTGAAACACTGCATTTGATTTTGAATTTATGAAGGGCACTATGTTCTTTCTCTTACATTGCAAAAGTAATTCACCTCTCATTTTTCATACAGTGCTTTCATTACAATTCTAAAATATATTGAAATAGTGCAAATCAGCTGTGATTTGTATGATTTCCTTTAATATCTGCTGGTTTACACTTATCCTGGCAGGCATTGTGAGTAGGTGAATTACTTTTTTTACCATCACACACATCCTTGTTTCTTTGAATTTCCTCTACTAGTTTCATAGAATTACTTATGCCAGTTCCAAGTTGGCATGGAAGGAAGAAACAATCCTCAAGTTTCCTTGGCAAATGAGCAGGCTTTATAACAGAGCATAATTGGACCCTTACAATGTGAGATAGCCCTCTCTCAGATGGAGGGCTATCTCTACCCCACCCTAGTACTTCTTATGCCACTACCAAAGGCTTGCTTCTCTCATTATCAGTTTTTCTAGAAGTAGAAAAGTCTTTAGATAACTATATGTTTATTTCAATCTTTTACTGAGAAAATAATGATTTTCTACTAAGCACAAAGGCTCACCTGAATTCTTCTTTTTTAAATGTAATACAGAATTGTTCTCCATTATACCTTTTTCTTTCTTATCAGGTACTTGAAGTTTTCTTCCTCTGAATCAGTTATGTGAATGGTGTAGAAATGGGTGAGTGTGAATTATATCTAACCACTTTATTTACAGGGTTTTTTATTTTTATAAAAGCTTAAAGGCATTTTTAATAGAGTATTGTAACTTCATGTACACGTTGACATGGTCAACCTATCTAATAGCAGAGTCCCAAACGCCCTTGTGAGTATCTAAGTTTAGAGTTTAGTGCCTTCTGTTCCAGAGTTTGGAATTGACTTTTATCCTGCAGTCAGTGACTTCAACAGCCATGAGGAGCTATTCCTGAAGTAATCAGAAAGAAAAAGAATATCACATTGCTCTGGGATAAGTAAAGAGGAGTTAAAAGCAAACTTGCTTTACATCCAAGATCTGCTTTCTATAGGAAATGAGCAGATGGAAACTTTTGGCATGTAGGAGATGGCCATTTGCTTCTCCATTGCTTGACAGATGCATGGGTGGATTTTATCTTTAGTGACACAATTTTTGCTTGGGCTGCTATGTCTACTAAGTCAATCATTAGAATTGGTATTAGTGAGCAGTGTGCCTTGCTTTTATGCTCACTGCTCTTTTGCAGTTTATTTTAGTTGAAGAGAAATATATTCAATTGAAGCTTTTTTTGATAATGCAGAGTGTACTTTTTTAAACCAAATGTCACTGAAACCACGCTGGTACCCTTTTACAAGCTGTAATTTGTATGATTGCATGTAGTATTTCTAAAATTAAATGTTTCACAAAATTCTCACTCTCCCCAAAAAAATTGTAGATGTGTGTGAGAATTGGACATTGCCTTTTAAAAATGTTTCTAATGGTTTTTCTTCGGCTTTCCAATCAAATGCTATTTTAGTATTTCCTATTTTTACTCTTCAGTCAACAAAAGAAAAGTCTACAATTCTTAAGAAGACTTTTACCATGAATATTTCTCTTAGATTCTTGCTGAGAATCTAACTGTTAGCAGCTTTCATATTTACAGATGAAACTGCTGATAGTATGAAGATGGATGCTGGAGACTCTGTGTTATCTAATCACACATCTGTGTTCAAGACTCTTCCTCTACAGCAGGATGCTCTCTCGGGAGATCAGCTTCCTGTGTCTGACAACAAGGTTAGAAAACTAGCTATATTTTGCATTCTTATGTGTATGGTAATTTTGTGATATAGCTTTCTTCCAAATTGTCTAACATTCCAATATGACTGTAATTGTTTATTTATGCTCTTTGCATTACAACTTTTACTTGATTTGCTTGACTTACACAGTATAAATTCATTGGAACTGGAAGCATATGTTGCTTTTCCAGCTGTTGAAAAGTTTGTCTCCTTCAAGATAAAATTATATTTGGGGTTCCTGAGGTTATGTGATAGCAGAACATTGATGTAAAAATAACAGAATACTACCGGTAATTGTCTGCAAATTATAAGGCCTATGTTCCTGCATACCATTTTGATGTTTAGTATAGTAATGCTTTCTGTGACAAGCAGTATGGGCAACTTACAAATCATTTTTTCACTTCCTAAGTCCTCCTGACAACTTTTCTCTACTTGGGATTCTGTCCCTACCTCTTAGAGGGCCTGTTTTATTCAGTTGTAAAGGATATCTTAAAGTAATATTACTTTTCATGTGTAAAGTGTTGCTTATCATCTAAATGTGTCACTTCCTTGCATTTTGCAATCAGTTTTGAGCACGATTTCATGCTGCAAAATGCAGCTCTTTCTTCCTGTGTACTGCTGTAGCTCATTATCTGTATAGAAAAGTATGTTTATTTTCCTTCTGAATGTGATCTTTCTCTTTTTTAATATCATTTGGTTTTTATTTCCATCTTATTCAGTTTTTAGCAAACAAGTTTGATGGTTTGGAGAGACCTTTCACTTGTCCTACTGTAAATTCCTCCTGTAACTTCAGTTATTTGCCAGGTAAGACAGGCTGTTTTAACTGCAGTAGATGTACTAATTGAAATTCATCAGATTGTAAAATACAGATCACAGTTAATACATAGAACACATAAATTGCTTAAATTTGAAGCAAGTTATGACAACACCTGCAAAACTACATTTTGGAATTTTATTTTAATCTCCTGTAGTTTCTTTCCTTTCAGTGATACTGGCTAAGGAAGATGGTAGATGCTTCAAACCACGTTCAAGGCAAATGATATTTGATGCAATGAAATTGTTTGGTAATAAGTCTGATGTGAGATTGCTGGCTTTTCATTTACTATTCAGTGCTTCTATCCTGGCAGAACCTCCATCCTCTGGGACCTATCAAACCTCTGGTGGGCTAAGAACACTTGGAGCAAGCGCCAATGGACAGTGGAGAAGTTGTGGTACTACACTTGGTCCTATTTCGCAGAAACTTAGACCAAATCGCAGCGTATTCTTTGAGACACGCAAAAACCTGAGGTTTGTTTGTTTCTGTTGGATTGTCATTTTGATCTACCAGTTTTAGTTTGGAAGAGGGTTTAAAAAAGTAAAGAGCATATATAGTAACAGTGTACTAAAAACAATAGCAGTGACATTTACCAAGATTCTTCTGAAGTATGTCAATATCAGGGTATAAAGTATTTGTTTATATACCGATTGTGCCAAAAGCATTTGAAAATATATAGCAATAAATACAACAATTCAAAGGTAGGCCCATTGAAATCAATGGGACTTAAACTAGATGTGACACTCATTGGTTTAATTGAAGCACGACTAATGTTGTATATTATCAGATTTTATGTATGTAAGCAATCACTCATGGCTGAGTATGATTGTCTTTCAAGGGTAGAATCTTGATGGTGGGACTGTACATGACTGTAGAGACCTGTTCTGGATCACATTGAGGACATAGATCTCTAGATGGAAAACGGTCACGACAAGGATTTTCTAGGTGCACCTTCCTCTTGGCACATTTCTCCCTTTTGCCCTCTATTTCATCCTATTCAAAATCCATTGCACTGTTGGTAACAGCTGGCTTCCAGCTACAATGCTCGAGGCCCAGAGCTTCCCAGTTTTTAGTGTTTACATCACATTTTAAGGTTAGCTTTAAGCCCATATTTAAATCTCTTTTATTGTCCACCAACATTCCGTTTTCTGTTCTTAAGTTAGGAATAAACTAACTGCTTTGGGAGACTGTGATCAGGCATTTGGACAATATAGCCAGTCCAGCGAAGTTGATGTCGGAAATTGATCTCCTCTCTTCAATGCTGGTGTTTTGCTTCTTCCAGAACTCTGACATTTGTCCTCTTGTCTTTCCAAGAGGTCTACAGGATTTTTCAATGGCAATGCTGATTGTTCTAAGTAGAGAGTGACATTTGTAGATGATCCAAATTTCACAGGTGTACAATAGAGTTGGAAGGACAATAGCTTTATAAACAAGCATCTTGGTATCCCTACGAATGTCCTGATCCTCAAACACTCGCTTCTTCATTTGAAAAAATGCTTCACTTGCAGAGCTCAGATGGTGTTGCATTGCACTGTTGATGTTGACATTTGTGGAGAGGTGGTCAACATTTAAACTTTATTGCTGATATTGCAGAAGGATTGGCTGGTGCCTGCTGGTAAAGCACTTTAGTTTTCTCAATGTTCACTGAGAGGTCACACTTTCCATATGCTTCTGCGAAAATATTTAAAGTGGTTTGTAGGTCTTCCTCTGAAAGAGCACACACTACATTATTGTCACCATATTGGAGTTCAATAACAGAAATTATTGTGATCTTACTTTTGGCTTTCAACCTGAGAGGTTAAAGAGCTTGCCATCTGTTCAATATGCGATTTTCACACTAATAGGAAGCTTTCCTTTAACAAGGTGTGTAACACCAGATCCCACCTTAAATGAGTCACTTTGGGAGCCATTGCTGTTCAATACTGTTGCCACCATGTCATGGAAAAGCCACAGGATGTTCACAAATTCATTAGGGCATCTGATTTTCAGGACATTGGTCCAGAGAACATTACAGATCACAGTGTCTAAGGCTTTTGAAAGGTTGATGACATGAACAAAGGTTGATTTTGTTCCCTGCATTTTTCTTGGAGCTGTCATGTAGTGAAGATCATATCCACTGATCCTCTGGAGGGGTGGAATACATTCTGGGATTCAGGGAGGATGTCTTCTAAAATAGGCAGTTTTGTGAGGATTCTTGTGAGGATTTTTCCACAGTCTGTTCTTTTTCCCTTTTTGAAAAGAGCAATGATAGTGCTTGCTTTGGCAGCACATATACTAAGATTGGAATGATGAAAAAGAGTGATGATAATGACATCCTTGAAGTCCTCTGGCACCTCGATCACACACACTTTTTCAGTAAGCTCATGGAGTTTTGTCAGCTCAGACTTGCCCTCTTTAAACATTTCAGCAGGGATTCCATCAGGCTAGCTGTCTTTGTTATTTTTTTAAAGTTGATAGATGGCTTTGCGGATTTCTTCCAAACTAAGTTCATCTCTGGTTTGTTATTGCGGGATTTATGAGAAACCCTCTTTGGCTATGTTGGAACTGCAGTTAAGGGGGTTCTGTTAATGATCTTTCCAACATAGTACAGTAGAGTCTCACTTATCCAAGACTCGCTTATCCAAGGTTCTGGATTATCCAAGGCATTTTTGTAGTCAATGTTTTCAATATATCATGATATTTTGGTGCTAAATTTGTAAATACAGTAATTACAACATAACATTACTGCGTATTGAATTACTTTTTCTGTCAAATTTGTTGTATAACATGATGTTTTGGTGCTTAATTTGTAAAATCATAACCTAATTTGATGTTTAATAGGCTTTTCCTTAACCCCTCCTTATTTTCCAAGATGTTCGCTTATCCAAGGTTCTGCCGGCCTGTTTAGCTTGGATAAGTGAGACTCTACTGTATAATGGATTTTTGTCCTTTAGATGTTTGGTTTCATCCGATGAATGCAGATGGTTTGTTTTTTTTGCCATGATTTGTTGGGCTATAAATTACCTTTGTGGCTTTAAAGAATCCCTGTGCATCATGGATATCTGCAAAGTATTGGATTTCTTGTGTCTTTTTTGCCCACCAGATGTTTTTGAGTTCTCTGGTCCTTCTTTGGACCTCAGCTTTGCACCAGTGTAGTTCTTTTTCTTAGCAGCACAGTTGATATCACTTTGCCAAATTTGGAAGGCTTTCCTTTTCTTAGTGATTATATGTTGGATCTCAGTATCATTCTCATCAAACCAGTCTTGATTTTTCTTAGTTTGGTATTCAATAGTTTTTTCACAGGCTGTAATTATAGAGGTCTTCAGTTTATTCCAATTTTCCTCAACATTTTCAGGGTGTTCAGTGAGTAGATGATCCTTAAGTGTTGTTTGGAGAAAGGAATTGTTTTGAGGGCTCTTGAAGGGCTTCATTGTTCATTTTGCGCCTTATCTTACCCCCTTGGAGTCTTCTATTGGGAGCCATCTTGATGTCCATCGTGAATCACATATCTTCTTATAACTCCCCTTACTGCCCAGGAAGAGAAGGATCACATACGGTGTGGTCATTGGCTCAACCCCCCCCCCCCCCCCCCCCCAAATTCATCCTTACTTTTCCACAGATTGAAGCTGTTTCTTGGAGTATCTCTGTCTTTTTTAGCTTACAAAGTCTTCCAGTTTAGACAAACTGTTTTCCTTTCATTTTGCTTCCATGGAATTAAAAGCCCCTAAGGCTACTCTAGGCAAGTAGGCTAAAGTCTCTATAGATGTTTTACAAAGCAAGTCCAGCCTGTTACTCTCAAGCTGCAGTAATTTGGCCAAAAAAACTTTGGGAATCACATGGCTGATTCAGAGAAGCATGTGTTGAATAAGGCACAAGTAGAGATTTCTTATGATTCTATAGTATAGTGAAAATTCTAGATACGCAGGCTGTGCTTTCTTGATTTTACTCCTTGACTAATCTTCAAAATGTTACAAGTTGTATCTAATAGCATACTTCGATAAGATTAGTGTGTATTGATTGAATTGTCTCTCTTTATAATGCTAGTAGCAAAACATTAAGGTAGTTGTATCATAAATAATTTGTATCATTTCCCATTCTAAAAATAGGTATAGGGCATTGTTGTGCAAAAGAGTAAAATGCTTGCTGCTTAAGAACCTGTGGCACTCGCCAAACGGCTGTACATAACAGCATACCACTGTTCTGTTTTCTTTTTTTGTTATGATGCAAGAAAAAGAATCCAAGGAAGATTGGACAGCTTTCAACTTAATTCCTTGTCATCCCACCTCTTCTAGACTCGGCTGTACTCATCAAGATACTTTGTTTTCTTTTTCACATCCACAAGGCCTAAGTGAACATCAGCAAAAACAATATGTAGCTACAACAGAAAAAATATTTTAAAGTGCTACTTAGTAAATTTGAAACAGTAATACTATTTTAGAGGATGGAGGTAACACTTGTTTCTTTTGGGCTATGCAGAAATGAGAAGGAAGTGTGTTGTTTTCAGGTTGAGTTTATGTAGTATAAAAACTTAAAGCCTTATAAATCTGTTTTACACTGGCTAATTATGCAAATATGGACCTTTTTCTGCAGTGGGACATCTAATTCCTATGCGGGGAAATCAAACCACCTTAGCCATGTTTCTGCCTATGAAAAATCCTTTCCAGTTAAGTCAGTTACCAGTACATCATGGAATGCTCCATGCCGTCGAAGCTTGCTAAGCCCCAAGAAATCCCAGAGGAGATTCGTCAGTACTGCAGAAGAGGTAGGTGAAAGGAAAAAGTAGAGTATTGAATAGAACTAAATAAAACAAATCTTATGCTTTTAATTTTGTTCCCCTTAGGTAGATTTTGGTCAGTCAGCTCATTTCATGGGTTAGACCTTTCACTGCTGGCTAAGTGAGCCACCGGTGGCGCAGTGAGTGCTGGCAGGACTCATGACTTGAAGGTTGGGTTTGCTGGTTCTAATCCAACCTGGGGAGAGAGTGGATGAGCTTCATCTTCAGCTCCATGCAGGGACATGAGAGAAGCCTCCCACAAGGATGATAAAAACATCAAAAACACCCGGGCATTCCCTGGGCAACGTCTTTGCAGACGGCCAATTCTCTCACACCAGAAGTGACTTGCAGTTTTTCATGTCGCTCCTGACACACAAAAAACAAAACAAAACAAAAAAACTGCTGTATAGAGACATTGTTACTCATTGGGGCTCCTTTCTCTGGGCATTTAAAGCATATACGAACACTCCCAATCTTATTCAGGTCAACTCTTTGTATTCTATCCTCAGTGCTGAGACTTATGGATCAAAGTTGCCTTTCCTAATTTGCTTGCTGTTTTTACAGAAACTGAAATTATTATTTCCCATTGTTAAAACATTTTTCTCTCTTGAAACAGATAAACTTGTAGATTCCTATTACACTGTAAAATGTTTACAGAGAGCCAAAGCAGAATTACTTATATCTCCTTTCAGTGTATGTGATAATTTCTCCATAGACTGTTCGAGAGGAAGAGAAAGAAATCTACCGGCAGTTGATCCAAATGGTTACAGGGAAGAAAAATTCAGCCTCCAAGACTGCTTCACTTTTCTCCCTCCACTTGTGAGTCTCTGAAATGTAAAAACTGAGTTAGGCTTGGGTTTGTTTGTTTTTTTTTGCAAGTTCTTGTAATTTGTTTTTGCTTTCAGGGCCAGATGCACAGGTTCCAATGGGAACCTTATAAAAGAAGCTGAAAATACGAATCGAAGCCCTTTAGAAGTCTGTGGCACCCCTGCAAGCAACCAGTCACCTGCCAATCTCAGGATTCAGGAGCAGCATCCTCACAAACCACAACCACACTTGACCCCTAGTTTCTCCTCACATGTTAGCTTTGAACCCAAGGATGCCAGTACACCGAGACAGCAAAACAGCCAAATAGCATTGAACACGCAGGCCGAAGGTAAATGCTAGATATAAGCTGATTGGTAGATTTTTCTTCCATTATTCTTTAGTTAGTGCTTTCTCTAAATTAAGGGTGGGAATCATATGACCCCTTCTCCAGGTGCTGTTGGACTACATATCCCAGCAGTTCCTGGCAGTGTAGCCAGTAGTGAGGAATGTTGGAACTTGTAGTCGAACTTGCATGAGCTCCATGCCTAACCTACAACACTCGTAAATAGAAATTGGCCGATGGCCATTCTGATACTTGAAATATGAAACTTGCAGTCAAATCCTGATTTGTTTACTTAGGGATGTTTTCCATTTGTACTCTATGGCTGATAGTTGCAATCAGCTTCTAAATTAACATCTGAAAAGGAACTGGAATTCTAATCTGATTTTTAACAGTCTGGATATGCAACAGTATCCTGGATATGTAGCTATTATGATATCTGTGGAGTAACTCTTAGCAGGAAGATCATGAAGAATCTGACCTGACATTTCTGGAAAAGTTTGTTTTCAAGGATGAATTTTAATCTTGCTATGTATCTACTTCATACAGGTTCTGACTCTGTCATAATGCTCAATGGCAAAGACATACAATCCTCAGCTCCAAGGCAAGTATTTTTTTCTGATTGCTTGGTTTTCTTTCCTTCTGTCTGTTTTGTAGTACATATATGTCTTTGAATATTTCAGTTTGTATTGGTTTCAATCAGAGCTTTCCAAACATTTCATGTTGGTGGCATACTTTTGGACATAGATCATTTTGCAACACAGTAATTTGGTTTTACTAGCAAATCAGAGTAAACTAGCCCTTTCTGAGGGATTACACATGGATAAATTGTATTAATGTAATGTATGGGGGTACAGCATATCTTATGAAAACCTTTCTGCCATATCTATCTATATAAATAAAAATGTAATGTTTGTGGGACCAACGTAACTCAAAAACCACTGGACGGATTGACATGAAATTTAGACACAATACACCTAACATACCAATGAGTGACCATCACTCCTAAAAACACAAAAAATGGCGGCAAGGACGTAAAAGCCCAAAAAAACCTATAAGATATTACAGCACATACACTAAAATGACTCCCCTGGTCCCACCCCCTCTTGCACAAGAGAAAAAATAAATAAAACAGCCTAGATAAGATGGCACGTTTATCCCTCTCAAAGTGAGGCTGCAGTGTGAGGGAATTCAGAAGAGCTGCACACATCCCCCCTCAGAAAGGCATATGACCGTCCATCTCTGGAAGGAAGGGAGGGAATGAGCGTACATGCATTCAGCTACCAGTGCGCGTGCACACAGGAGGAATAGGGGAGCTGGGAGCATAGTGCTGTCTCCAGGCTGCGGATAGGTATTTCCCAGTATCTCAGCCCAGCCCTGTGGATCCTCACCCACAGGATCTCTTCACCCGAGGCTGCCCCCAAAGGTAGCCAATGAGGGAGCCAGGGGAATCCACGAGGCACAAAATGCGAGCAAAGCAGGTCTAGGCCCCGGGGACCTGGTTTCCTTTGCCCTTTCCTCCGAGGGAGGAAAGAAAAGGCAGAAGAATGGGAGGTGGGGGGGGGGGGGGAGACAGGGGGAAGAGAACACAAGGTGCTTTTCCCAGCATGGAGCCAGCAGCCAGTGCTTTAACTAGAAAGGGAAAGGAGTGAAGGGAAGGAGAAAGGGAAGATTACGATGGGAAGGGGGAGAGAGGGAAGGAAGAAAGGAAGGAAGGAACAACTGAAGGGAAAGGAAAGAAAGAAATGAAGGAAAGGAGAATGGGAAAGAAGGGGGAAAAGATAGAGAGAAATGAAGGAAAGAAAGGGAGAGGAAAGGAAAGGAAAACACATCATCATCATTATTACTAAGAGAAGAAAGGTGAAAAAAGGGAAAAAATATTACGATAGGCCACAGCAACGTGCGGCTAGTTACAGTTAGTATATATGTGTGTGTGTGTGTGTGTGTGTGTGTGTGTGTGTGTGTGTGTGATTTATTGCTTGTTTAAAATAGAGTCAGAGGTTTTTCATTACATTTGTGTAACACACCTACACGCTGCAGCCAGCCAACACAGTAACGTGTCATGACAGTTTGGAAAGCTCTGATTTAGATGTTTAGCTCAGATTCCCATGTATAATTGAACATCAGTTGTGCCTCTATGTGTATCTGTACTATTAAGTCACCTGTTGACTTAAGAGTGACCCCATGGATTCCATTGTGTTCTGTTAGGCAAGGAATAATGAGGGATGGTTTGCTCATTGCTGGTATTCCTTGGTCTTCCCTCATCCAAATACTTAATATGTCTGGCTGCTTAGCTTCCAAGGTCACATGGGATCAGGTGTCTGGCTGTTCTGATCCTATCTCAATCAGCTCCTGCTCCTTTTAGAGTAGAAATCCATGACCTCATTTAGCCAAAAAATCCTGACAGATATTTTTTTTGTGTTCTGCAGCGTTAAAATTCCCTACCTTTAAGGGAGGCATATCCCAAATATAGATTGTTCTGCCCTTCTCCATAGGTAGGATCGAAGAAGCCTTTTGGGGGGACTTCCAAGTCTCCCCACAAAATGGTTTTAGTGATGACAGAGGTTACTTGGGGTGTAAACTGTTATTTACCTGTCAGGATTACCTGTTACCATCCTCTGCTTTATTTTCATTGTTATTCCCTCTGGTAGGCAGGCCGTTTTTATGCCACCAACCTTCTTTAATCTGTTTTTAAAAAAAGAAAAGAAGAAACTGAAAGAAAGAAAAGAGAGAAAGAAAGACAGTAATACCTATTTTAAATGAAGAAATAGACCACAACACAAAGTTGTCACATGCCCTGCCTAAAAGGCATATTCATTCCTGCCTACAAAGAAAGGGACAGGGCAAGGGTTATTGTTGTATGTGGATTTTTTTTCATAAAACTTTTCTTTTCAGACTGTAACTTCACATCAACAGGTGCTTATTGTTTTTCCTTCCAGGCCACTGAACTTGGGGGTGGAGATCATGTGTCTGTGTTTGCATGTCAACCAGATATTTTCCTCTGGTTTCTGCTTGCCACTTCCTTGGTTTTCATTTCTGCCACTTAACTTTCTGAAGTGAGTTTGCAGTGCCTTCTAGTGAGAGATTGTTAGCACTGCATCTCTGTGTAACATTCATTCAAGCACCATGGCTTTTGCCCATCGTTTAACTGCCACACAGTTTTTAACCTACATTTTACTTCAGATTGGCTACATACTATGCAGTTGGGCTACCTTGTTACCTTTTATTTTTGTTTCGTTTTCTTTCATAGCTGTCATTGCTTTTTTGGCGTTTAGGCTTATAATAATTTGTTTTCCTCATAGAAGAAACATTCATATCTTTTCATCTTGTTTCTTCTTTCAGCACACCTTTCTTTGAGGCTGAATTGTGGATAAAAGAATTGTAAGTGTTTTTATACATCATATGTTATGCTGATAGTTTATAGATTCAATGTGCACCTATTACTCAAGAGTTAGCCTTCTTATACACACTGCATCCAGGCTGTTACCAATACTTTTCCAAATTGGGTTAAATAAGTATGGTTCAAATAAAAATCAAATCAAATTTTATTTGCATCAGTATTGCAATAGCCACTGCAGCTTTAACAAGTACAGTGTAGGTCAACACATCACCAGTGTAAGAGCAGACTAATGCTGATGATAAAACAATTGTACATCAAAAAATATCCCTGGTAGTGAAGTGAATACAGGCAGTCTCCAAGTTACAGACAAGACAGATTCTGTAGCTTTGTTCTTCAGTTGAATTTGTATGTAAGTCAGAACAGTTTCAGTGGAGAGATAATTTTCTTGCAACTCCTACAAGAATGAATTTTCCTTCTTAGGGGTAAATACAGCTGAAGGACATTGGGAAACCAGTATTCTTTTAAGAAACAGCTGTCAAAGTAAATTACAACTTTCTTCCTCCTGCTATTAGAGCAAAAACTTGTAATTCTTTTTCTGCAATGACTTGAAACCTCTAAACATTATCAGCCATTCCTAGAAGAGAAGCTGGAGCTCTCCCAAATTTTTTTGCCTGCAGCCTGTTTTCACAGAGGTTGTTAAGATGCATGGGGTGACAGAGACAAAAGCTCTTGACTTATGATGCATGCATAATCTGGTTTTCAGTTAGTGACTTGAAGAGTTTTCATCTTCTGTGTGTTCAACCCGTTTCTCATATCAGTAATCAATACCTTGCCATAGCTGTCTTGAAAGAAAGAGAACAAAATCCTTCAGTAAGTCCTAGATCATGTTTTCTGACTTCGTCTCACATGTATGAGTGGGCAGACCCTTTTTTATTTTCTGAAATATCCACTAATAAACTACCTACAGGCAAGGAATTAAATAAAAGTGAAGGTATATGTAAGGTATATGTAGTAAAACATTTAGACTGGGGAATGACAATTCATATGACTTGTATTTTGATGGATTCCAAATACATTATTTCTCACCAATTCCCCAATCCTCAGTTGATTTAGAGACATAAGGTAGTAATAGAACTTGTTGGTGATCTCCTTTTTTGCATTTGGCCGCGATTTCCTTCCTCTGTCTCAGGTGGGTTAGCTATAAACAGTAATCATGAGCCTAAACAAATAAGACTTCATATAGTTTAAAACAATGAAGATGTGTACTTTCATTGCTGCATACACTAAATAATCTGTCTGCTGAATGCAAAAATCTTTCCAGGACCAGTGTATACGACTCTCGAGCCCGTGAGAGATTGCGACATATAGAGGAACAAAAAGCTTTAGCATTGCAGTTGCAGAACCAGGTAAAAATGAAAATGCTTTTTAAAACTGAATATTGGGATTTAATATGACATGGGAAGCCTCCCTGATTTCTCCTGATAGCTTGCTCTTCCTAAAAGAGAAAGGGCCAATTTTCAGGGATTAGGAGGCTGCATTGCTAACTTCAGGGGATGTTGGAGAGAAAATCACACACCACAAGCTCTTCTACCCCATTTTTTAATAAAAAAAAATACCAAATCCCACAGTATCCTCTCCAGGTATTTTGGACTTCAACTCCCAGACTTACTTTGGACAAACTAGGACTAAAGCTTCTGGGAGCTGGTGGCCCAAACCCCTGCTGCAGATTGTGAAGGCCTGGCCTAGGTAGTCTGAGGAAGAATGTTATATTTTTTTATTAGCTATTTTATTTTTGTGTATTTATCAATTTGTTCATTTTTTTGTTTTCTTATTATATCTATTTCTTTTTACTTTTTATGCCTTATTTCCATTTCTCTCATTTTTTTAATTTTTTGGTCATCCCATGATAGATTAGTAATGTCTGATGCAACTAAGGGTAATATATGCACAGTAGCTCATGTAAACATAAAAACCAGTTAGTCTAAAAGCTGATGATCAAGCTGGAAGCCAATATCGGATTGAAACCTAAGTAAAGCAAATTACAAGATTTCATTTCTCATTTTTAAAAAATAAAAATGTATCAAATGTAAACATTTTGTGTATTATCTGAAAATTGAGAAGCTGTAAAATGAGACACTGCTATCTGAAGGATTTGTCTTCTAGAGATTGCAGAAGCAGGGGTTTTTCCTACCTGACTCAGTAGACCTACATCTGCGTGTGCCTCTCGAGAAGGAGATTCCGGTTACAGTCGTACCGGAAGATAATAGGACCACAGGTGTTGAAGAAAACTTTCCTGAAATCACAGAGGCAAGCTTTTTTATATTGCTGCTGAAAAGCTTTGCAAATGCAGAACACTTTGAGCAAGTTTACAGAAATAGAAGATCATGTGATAAAGCCATCCTTGAACTGAATGAGATTTCATGGAGAACATTCTAGTCAATTATTTCTTCAATATTTCTCTGTGTTAAATTATTGTTGTTTCTTACAACATTTGATTATCATGACCTTTTTATTGCATACTTGGGAGTTACTCCTGTAGGAATTGTAAATATGGAACAGTTACTTACCTGAACTCTGTTCAGGCTTGTTGGCTCAAAGAAGTTTTGATAGCTCTAAATTTCATTTGCCCTTATTTATTCCAATCTGGGCATTTTGCAACATTGTTTGATTTGCTTGTAAATTCCTATTGCCGTTACATTTTTGTAACTCCTCAGTAGGTATTATTGAGAAGTCCCTAGAATCATTTTTGGACACCATATTCTCCTCTTTTCTGGCCCATGTGCGCTTATCTTTAGCTGAGCTTTCTTTTAAAGGTATATTTTTCTGAGTGAAATGGTCAACAGCAAATTTAAGAAGCTCCAACTATCTGACAATTATTTCTAGCCATTCAAAGATATAAACAACAGTGTGGAGTGTAAGAAGACAGTGATTTATCACAAGGTCCAGGATAATTGTTTGCCCTGTATGTTGTTTTATCTCGGTAATGAGGGAATTATCTTCTACAAGTCTGCTTCATTTGACTCCAAGGACATTCTTTCATGATATACAGCCAAGTTGTTGTCAAACTCTACTGATAGAGGCTCATTAGCTTCCTCATGAAGAATTAAGAGAGTAGTGTTGTTGTCAGTAGTAATTTCAAACAGTGTGTTTAAGTCAGATATACTCACAGTTCCCTCCCCTAAGAGTTCGTCCATTTTCAGTTGTTTAGAAGCCTTATGGTATGTTGTTGACTGAGTGCTTGTCCTATTGCTTTTTCTGTTTCCCATTTCAAGGAGAGGGAAGTCAGGTTTTATAAACCCCAATTTCAAGTATATTTTTTCTGTTTTTTCAGCCTCTCTTAAACTGACCTGCATTTTCAGTATGTGGCACTCTCTTTTTTCCTGCAGGTCCCCCCTCCTTGTGCTGGGACTTCATAGCAACCACTTATCTCGGTGAAATGGAAATAGCAGCTTGTGCAACTTTTGCTAAAAATGTATTGGTATTTGTTTGTACAGCCTCTTGCCAGTTGCCCTCCAGGGTCCTTTAGTAGAACCTACTTCTTGTTTGCCAAACAAACTTAAAATTATTATGGCTTTGATTCCAGATTCACAATTGTAATTTGTCTCCAATGTGGAAATAACCTTTTCCACCCATAACTTCTGTGAATCAAAGTTACTTAATAGTTAAATTGAGGGGAAACTGTTGCATTGCAAAAGTCAGTGTTTGTTTTGATCACTCACCCTTTATTTCTTTTAGGAGATGGATAGGGAAATAAAGAGTGTCTTAAGAAGTGGCAACCAAGACGAGGTGTTGAGTGAAGCCTTCCGGTTAACTATAACTAGGAAAGACATTCAGACCCTCAACAATCTCAATTGGCTAAATGATGAGGTAATGTACTCTTCATTCTTAGCATGCATTTTTGGTTATTATATTAAACCACTTAATGAAGCTGTAATAACTAGTTTATATAAGTTGAGAAAGGTCTAGCATCATATTTATAGGACTGAAAAGTTTGTACTGAATGTGTTGAGCATTCCAGTCTTTTTTATAGCAGTGGCTCAGTGTGATCAAGGTTGAATACCACCATTTTTAATGAATGTTCTGTTGTGAATAGAAAAAGAACTCACAAAATGCTCTCTATCTCTTTACTGTATAAAAGCACTATATTAATACATTTCTTACATCTATCTTCCTTTCAGATAATCAACTTCTACATGAATATGCTGATGGAAAGAAGTAAACAGAAGGGGTTTCCAACTGTTCATGCATTTAATACTTTCTTCTTCACGAAGTTAAAAACTGCTGGGTACACAGCCGTGAAGCGTTGGACTAAGAAAGTGGATATATTTTCTGTGGACATTCTTTTGGTGCCTATTCATCTTGGTGTCCACTGGTGCCTAGCAGTGAGTATATTCTTTAATTTGAGTCTGTGTGCATTTGACAGAGAGACAAATTTTGATCAAACAGTTCACTGTTCTCAAATTCTCCCTCATCAGTCTGAAAAATTACTGTATTTCATCACCTAATAGTCACCACTGTGTAATAGTTGCACCCCCATTTTTGGGTGGCAAAACTGGTATTTTTGTGTTTCCTCACATAACAGTCACAGAGCTGTTTGGGGCTGATCGGGGGAATCAGCCCCAAATGGCTCTGCAACTGTTCTCTGAAAGCAAGACAGTTTAAAAACTATGAAAGGGAGGTCTGTGGAACTTGGATTTTCCCTCCTTTCTCCAAAGAGCTCGATTTCAGATTTTGTAAACTGCCTTGCCTTTGGAGAAAAAAGGAAGGAAGAGGGAATAATCCCCCCTCCTCTTTCCAAAGTAAGACAATTTATTTATTTAAAAAACAACCCAGAAACCACAGAATCCAAGGCAGATTTTTTTCATTGATCAAACAAAAGGGATAATCAGTGTAACTATTATGCAGTGCAGTGGCGCAGTGGGTTAAACTGCTAAGCTGCAGAACTTGCTGACTGGAAGGTTGGCTGTTCGAATCTGCAGGATGGAGTGAGCTCCTATTGCAAGCCCCACCTTCTGCCAACCTAGCCATTCAAAAAGATGCAAATGTGAGTAGATCAATAGGTATTGCTTCAGTGGGATGCTAACGATGCTCCATATAGTCATGCTGTCCAGATGACCTAGGAGGTGTCTACGGACAACTCCAGTTATTCAGCTTAGAAATGGAGATGAGCACCAACTCCCAGAGTCGGACTCAACAAGACTTAATGTCAAGGGGAAACTTTTACCTTTCTTATGCAATGAAATACGGTTTTGAAAACAGGCCCTCTTCTGTCTACGGACAACTCCGGTTATTCAGCTTAGAAATGGAGATGAGCACCAACTCCCAGAGTCGGACTCAACAAGACTTAATGTCAAGGGGAAACTTTTACCTTTCTTATGCAATGAAATACGGTTTTGAAAACAGGCCCTCTTCTGTCATGTGCTTTCATAAATAAACGTTTTCATAGTTAATGGGAAAAGAGATTTCCTGACCTATGATTTAAAAGTTTGAACAGGTTGACCATGGTTTGGACTGCAGCCAGCTACACAAATATAGCCATGCCCCAGTGTGACTAAAACAGGCAATTATCTGACAGCAGAGAATTCTTCTTTTGCCCAGATTATGTAGGAAATGATGATATCTAAATTTCCACAGCATTCCTAGCTCCTTTCAGTTCTTTAGTCTTACCTTCACTCAGAACAGGTTGTGTCATAGCTCCTCTGCTTTTCTTTGATTGCTCACCTTTATTTTTCTTGATCACTCTCTCTTCCTCTCTGTTCTTGAGCCACAGTGTCCTTTCTTTGGATTTTTTTCCCAGTCTTCTCCCCATTTTTCTGCAATTCCCATTTTAAACTGCAGGATATTTTTTCTTTCACATCCTCCTTTGTGCATTATTTGAGATGCAGAAGGTTTCCAGGTCTTTGGTCTTTGGAGATGCCTCACATTTTCTGTAGTCCTAACTCTTTTTCCTTCCTCTCCCAGGAAATGTAATGAGGTTCGTTCCTTAATTTGCCCCTCTTCCATGGCTGCCGTTAGGACCCAGTTTAATTGCTGTATATACTTGTGCATAAGTCAACTCATGTATAAGTCAAGGGCAGTTTTTGGAGCCCAAGTTATGGATTTTGATATGGCCTTTGGATATGTTGAGGGTCATTCCACAAAGAGGAGAAAGAACCCCAGTCCATTTCCTCACCCAGGCATTTAGAAAGGCCAGAAATGGCATTACAACAGAGGGAGTCAAGGAGTTCTGCACTTTATTTAGCTTCTCCCAGAATGGTCTAAGCTTTTGCTGCTCTACTCAGTGAAGGGGCTGATACTTTTAAAAGAAGAGTATTGTACCACATTTGATCCATAGATAGGTTGGCCAGGAGGTTTTGAGCTGATTCACTAAAATTTCTAGACTTATACATTAGTATACAGGGTATACTCTTATGTCATTTTCCTTGCCACCTTTCTCCCTTCCAACACAGGAACAGATTTCACTAGGTCCAATTTCTGGATGGTGCCTTCACTGGTGGCAGAAAATGGTACATTGAGAAATCTAACATTTAGGTCCATTCTTGCCAAGAAGGAGATATCCAACTCACACGTATTTATAAAAACAGCCTGGATTTCTTTCAAAAGTTTAATATGTATATAATGGGTTTTGTAATATACGCACCTCCCCTATTTATTACTGTTTTTTTTGTTTTTTTGCATATCTCTGTGTCTGTATCTATATATATAAAAGAGTGATGGCATCACGGCAATTCACAAAACAACAAAAGTACAGGCCCCCCAACCTCAAAATTTGACAACACAACCCATCATCCACGCCTCAAGGTTGATACAACAAAAAGAAAAGAAAAATAAAGTCCTAATTAGAGGGAGAGCAATAATTTTTTTTATCCAATTGCTGCCAGTTTAGAGGGCTAATCTCTGCCCACTTGGTTGCCTAGCAACCAAGGGACAGCCAGGTTTCAGTTAGGGGACAGGCAGATTTAGGCCTCACTTAGACTTCTTCCACAGATTATCGAATTTGCACTGGATTATATGGCAGTGTAGACTCAAGGCCCTTCCACACAGCTATATAACCCATTTATAATCTTATATTATCTGCTTTGCACTGGATTATCTTGACTCCACACTACCATATAATCCACTTCAGTGTGCATTTTATACAGCTGTGAAGAAGGGGCCTCAGATAATCCAGTTCTGAGCAGATAATATAAGATTGGAAATATACAGTAGAGTCTCACTTATCCAACGTAAACAGGCCGGCAGGATAAGTGAATATGTTGGATAATAAGAAGGGATTCAGGAAAAGCCAATTAAACATCAAATTAGGTAATTGTTATACAAATTAAGCACCAAAACATCATATTATACAACAAATTTGACAGAAAAAGTAGTTCCATGCGCAGTAATGCTATGTAGTATTTACCGTAGAGTCTCACTTATCCAACACTCTGGATTATCCAACGCATTTTTGTAGTCAATGCTTTCAATATATCGTGATATTTTGGTGCTAAATTCATAAATACAGTAATTACTATATGGCATTACTGTGCACTGAACTACTTTTTCTGACAAATTTGTTGTCTAACATGATGTTTTGGTGCTTAATTTGTAAAATCATAACTTAATTTGATGTTTAATAGGGTTATCCTTAATTCCTCATTATCCAACATATTTGCTTATCCAACGTTCTGCCGGCCCGTTTATGTTGGATAAGTGAGACTCTACTGTACTGTATTTACAAATTTACCACTAAAATATCACAATGAATTTAAAACACTGACTACAAAAACATTGATTATGAAAAGGCAGACTGCGTTGGATAATCCAGAACATTGTATAAGCGAATGTTGGATAAGTGAGATTCTTCTTTAATATGAAATAATTACTGGGATAGAATAATGCAGAACAATATAATCTCTAAAACCAGGATAGTACATAAACAGGGGAATTCCACACAGGAAACAATCAGGGCCAGCTAACACCTCCCAACAAAGTATTCCCATCATCAAAGTCTGGAAAATCCTCTGTTTTCTCAGGGCCACAGACAGTAGAAGCACATAAAATATCGCAAACAACACCACTCTGAAAACAAGGGAATTCCAGATAGGAAACAATCAGGGCCAGCTAACACCTCTCAACAAAAAATTCACTCAGGGAGGAAACAACCAGGCTTTAAAGCTGCAAGGCCATTACATCCTAATCATTTTTCCTAATTGCAGCATTCATACTTGCCTCCAACAAACAAAAAAACCAATCAGAAATATTGTATATTCACAACCTTTAGGAAATAATATCCCCTGATGGCGCAGCGTGTTAAAGCGCTGAGCTGCTGAACTTCTGGACTGAAAGGCCACAGGTTTGAATTGGGGAGCGGAGAGAGCCCCAACTGTTAGCTCCAGCTTCTGCCAACCCAGATGTTCGAAAACATGCAAATGTGAGTGCATCAATAGGTACTGCTCCGGCGGGAAGGTAACGCCGCTCCATGTAGTCATCCCACATGACCTTGGAGGAGTCTACGGACAACGCCGGCTCTTCGGCTTAGAAATGGAGATGAGCACCAACCTCCAGAGTAAGACACGACTGGACTTAATGTCTGGGGAAAACCTTTACCCTTGACCTTAACTACCACCAATTCCTCAATACTTTATTTCCCGTACCACCATACTTCGCCACAGCAACGCGTGGCCGGGCACAGCTAGTATATGTATAAAGAGTCAAAGATTGCAATATCTTTCTTTCCCTTTTTTGGTTTTGTCTCTGGCTTTCATAGGGTGCTTTGAAAAAAAAACCCACCTTAATTTAAATGATACAATCCCTCATCTTACTTGAGTTACGGAAGCAGTTAAACCATTTCTGGAGGGTAAGAGTGGACCTTCATGCTAAGTCCCCAATGTGCCATTCATTTCTATTTTAGAGTGAAGTCTTCTTTCTCTGATAACAGATTCCCAATATAAATGACAGGATACTGTCTGTTTCCTAAAAAGTTGATGGCTCTCAGTCATTTAATTACAACTTCTGTCTTATTTAGGTTATTGACTTCAGGAAAAAAAACATCACCTACTTTGACTCAATGGGTGGAAGCAACAGTGAAGCTTGCCGGATACTGTTGTAAGTATCTCAATATAGTCACATATTTCCAATTCAAGGGTAAAGAGGAACTGAGAATTCAGAGCCAACAAAAAGAGATGTCGGTTAGGTACTAATTTTACAACATGTAGAAATAGCTGAATTTGAAAGGCTTTTTTCAAAGGAAAACTGAAAGGAAGCATGCTCTAACATCCAAAAGACATATGTTATCTCAATTTCTCCATCTTTTGGAGCATGCTTCCTTTCAGGCTTCTCTTGATTTTTATAGTTGCAACATCCATTTTCTGAGGTTAGATTAACTTAAGTGATTTGTAAATTGTTTTGGCTTCATCTAAGAATTGACAGAATTGTTGAAGTACAACCACTTGACCTTTACAAGAAAGATTGTGGTATAGTATGGTACATCCTACTGTTCCACTAGGACTTAGATTGCACATATGTATATGTACATATATATCCAGCTTTTCCACTAAAACAGTATGTAAGAGGGCAGATATGAGTAAGAGCAAACCAACATCAAGAAGATAAAAATACAATTAGCCTCAAAAACAAGGACTTCACGTAATAAACTAGAAAAATTACTTGAACGTAAATAACGTGAGACTATATTTCAAGTAAATGTGCACCCAGTCTCCAGTGTCTTAACAGGAAATTACAAATTGAAATTTGGAGCATAGCATTCTCTAAATCAGAAGTGTCAAACGCCCACCAGGTGTTTCAGACTCCAATTCCCAGAAACCCTAGCCAGCTTGTCCAATGACCAGGAATTGTGTGAGCTGAAGTCCAAAACACCTGGAGGGCCACAAATTTGGCTCCACTTCTCTGAGTGATGGATGGAAGTTAGATGTTGTTAAAAACTTTTTTATCCTACTATTCACCTGGAAGGGCTTGGAAAGAGCAGTTTCCAGATCAATAAAAACAAGACAGTCCAATATTTCATGGCTTTTTTCCAGTTGGAATGAACACTGCTGAGTTTTCTGATGTTGACAAGATTGTTATGACAGAGATTTAAAGGTCATGTTAATCAAACACCTGAAAACTTCCAACTGATGGCAAAATGTAAAGCTTTCTTTGAACAGAGACAGGGGAGAAATTTATATCAATACTAAGAATGCATTATATATGATGTGAAAAGTACAAAGCTGCAAAGACACATAGAACAACCATCCTTATTCATTTTGTTTTGAATTTGCTTTGTAAGCTGCCCCATGGTCATATTACATAAGGTCACATATATATGTCTCAAATAAATGTATAAACATTTGATATGAAAATAAGATCTGTTGTGATCAGATGATATTTACTCCCCCATAATGTTTAAAATTGCAACCAGAAATTGCTTGGCCTAATTCTTTATTCAAATCCTGGATATTTCAACAAAAATATATTATCATCCACAAAATATCCAGACACATAGTTGAGTGCTACTGCTAATTGTATTCAGCCTTTTTAAAAGTCCTGGCAATCTGAGTGGTTTCCAAAAATTAAAACAAATACAGGCGAAAGTTTATCTGGAAAAAACATGCAAAAGTTAAGATATAATTAAATTACAGATAAAATTAAAAACAATTAAAACATATCCATCCAAAAGCATTGAAAGAAGAACAGTACAGCTCATTAATTAAAGCCCTTTCTCCATAGAGTTAGGTAGGAATATCAGTTGCACTCCGTTCTACCCGATATGGGGCACAGCTATTCAGTACCTTTGCAGGAGTTGGGTCTGTGCTTTGGACTAACTTGGCCAGCTCCTCGGTCCATGATTTCCTAACCCCTTCACTGTGTAATTCATAAGGTAAGACTCTGGTAGAATGCAGGTCCAGCTCTCTTTCACAGGGTAACTTGTTGTTTTGCACTTGGCATGATGTCTGAGAGGCCCCTTCCATGTCCTTGGGTCTTTTGGGTGTCAGTGGGTGTGGGTTGGATAGATTTTTTGTATCCAGTGAATCACTTAAGCCCTGTGTAGGCTCTGGGATCGCAAACTGACTTCTTTTACTCAGAATCAAATTACGGTTCAGTAGCAGTTCCAGTCCTTTAATAATTTCCAATTGTTTAGTTTAGTGAGAGCTGGAAAAGAGCCTTTGAGATTATGTTCCAAAATCAGGTTTTGTGTTTCTGTAGTATACTCCTTTAAACTTCTTAAGCTCAGCTGAGGATGTTTTACTCTTGAGACTAAAGGAATTGTAACATCATTATAGAACACACAGTTTGGAAAGATGCATGTTGTTGCTAGTTTGGCTCTCATGCTCAGAAACATTAAAAGTATACAGTCTGAATAGAAACTTAATATAACTCTTGTTTGCCAACTTCCAGAAGTCAGCATTTTACTGTATCAAGATCTAATTGTTTAAACCTTTAGCAAGATTTGCAGGTGCTTCTTAGCAAGTTATATGGTGTTCCTTTATAGTTGCATACTGACTTTATTAGGATTAAGCACCTATTTTTAGGAATTTCCCATTTCATGGAATAACAGGGTAGGCTTCTTAAAGGGAGCTTTACCCAAGACTGTTTTGCAGATAGTCTGTTTCAATAGCCTTTTCTCTTACTGTTCCTTGATGATGGAATCCATTTTGCAGTTGAGTATCCTTAGCTCCTTGTAAATATGCTTAGCTGTTATAGCAATTAGTTCTAGTGTGTTGGAGGAGTCTAGCTGATCTGACAGCTTGGTGGCCTTCCCACCATTTCCTTGTTTTTTCTAGTGTTTGACTCTTGTATATTATTTATATTTCCAGGAGGTCGTTTGGCCACCTTATCTTCCTCACTTTCATTGTCATTTTGAACTAAAGCTGAGAAGTGGCTGTTAGGGGAGTATTTTCCTTCATGTCTCTCTGGCGCTTCCTTAGCTCCATATTCAGTCACTTTAAAATTTCTTATCTGCAACACTGGATATTTAAGATATTATTTTCTGCAGGAGATATATATATTAGGAGAAATTTATCTGGTATGACATCTCATCTTGCCTCCTCTGCTTTCACCAAGTACTTCAACTCCTTTGGAATATCAGTTGTGTGTCACACTATGCCCTTTTTTGCCCATTCAGAAGAATCAATCAGATATGCATGGACAATTCAAATACGAAATATTTGAAATCATGTTTTCTTATGGGTTCATGATATGGACACATAAATGCATTTATATATTTTTACTAGTGACTGATAAAAGTGCTGTAAGTCTCAAGTATGCCACCACTTAGAAAAGAGGTCTTCGTGCCTTAAACATGAACTATATGACATGATATGTTGACATAAGGTTTAGACTGGATGGGCAATTAGGCCAGGAAATGGAGAGACTCCCTTAGGTGGCTTCACTGGCATGCCTGCTGCAATTAGAAATGTCACATAACTTCCAGTTTTGGTTTCAGCTAATCTTGGGGTGGAGTGGGACAATTCTCAGTGTTTTGGCGTCTTGGGAGGTTATATGAGCAAATAAACATTGTAATGTGTATGTGTTGTGCCTGAAAAATATTGGCAGAAATATTTTAGGGGTGTTTTGGAATGGGGAAGGATTTGGGAGGCACAGGGCTGCCCTTCTGTCATCCCAGTTTAGTCATACTAGAAGATTAATTTTGTAAGGATATTTTTTTACAGAACATAGCAATGCAATAGAGAAATTAGGCTTGTACAATAAGATGATTATGTTCTGTACAAATAATATTGATATATTGAAAATATTAGAGACCTAGCCTTTGAGTTCAAATGGCTGGAACTGCAGACTAAGAAAGCTACTGATTTGCATTCACCATTAAGATGTGTGGTGCAGCTCTCCCCTGTGCAATAGTGGAAAGCTTTATTGCTTACTTCAGCAATAGGACTAGGATGAGACCAGGACATTGGATGAGCTCATGGAGTCACAGGGCCCTATAGCTGTTAAGTCCTCCATTTATGCTCATACAAGGGCCAGGAATGATTGTAGCTATGCAGATTAGTTAATTTCTTTGCTCTTGTTTCTCTCTTAATGAGGAAAGAATTATATTTAGAGAAGAAAGACAAGTAAAGTTCCTTTCTCTACCCTCAGGGGAGTGATGGTTCCTCTTTCCACCTTATCTTGCCCCCAGAATTGCATTGCTGGAAAGCAGTACTTTGCATATAATTGCATGGATTTACTTTCAAATGAGCATATTTAGAATTGCACAGCATTACACCAGAACTGAAATTTCACAGTAAGCAAGCATATTTTTAAATGTAAATTCACAGTTTATAGGTTTGCCTAGAGAAGTGCATGCTTCTGATAGTGGCATCAAATAGGTTCTACTGGAGAGTGTGTTCTTTAGCCGTGGAAAGGGAATTTAAACAGATTTTGAACAGAGCATTTGTGTGCCCAGAAGTGGTGCTGTGGTCTTTTATTCTGCTGGAAGTCCACCACATTTACTTTAGATATGAAACCAAAAGACTTAGAATATGAACCCCATATTGCTATCTGAAGTTCATTTAGCTATGTCTGCTCCATGGCCAAGGTTTTTCCTTTCCTTTTTCGTCCCTTCACTCTGTCAGGAGAGAGGTAGTCAGGCTGCCCATATTTGTCTTAGCTGAGCAAAAAGCCTCTATCCCTTTCTTCCTGCTGAAAAGGCAAGCTGCCCACATCTGTCTCAGCGAAATAAAGGAATGGTGGCCCTTTGCCGGACAAAGCAAGCCTGGGTAGCCTGTCCCCTGTTGCCCTTGACTTTGTCACAGTGACTCTGTGGGAGCCAGCAGCCTGGAAGAAGTATCTCAGCTGGTGGAGGTAGCCATGCCATTAGAGCCCTGGGCATTCACTGTATGGTTCTTTGACCTCTACTTGGCACTGGTGCTTGAGGGGAACAGGCTGCACCCTACATGTGAGTATTCCCTTTGGCTGTTCTCCCCTCTGTGGGTCAGCAGGTGAGCAAAGAAGGGAGCAATTTTGATGTTGAGCATGAAAATCTAGAGTTGCTATTATCCACAGTTTGGGATATCAATACAAAGTCCTAGATCTTATCCCTGAGGTTGGGGCTTTGTACTGTAAGTTATTCAGAAACAAGTTTTGTCTGGAGCAATCCTTAAACTCACTCTAGTAGAGGTTCTTTTTCCTATTAAACAAATAGTAAGGAGCTTAACAAATAGCTAGTGACTAAAAACTGGAGGATATTCTTTCAGCAGCTTCCTAAATTAATCTGTGAACCAAATATAGATTATCTGTATTCTGGGATTATATGGGAAGACAGAAATAGACTCAGACCCCATCTCATGCTATCATTTCCTGTCTCTGAGAGGCAGAATAGAGCAGAATCCCAGAAGTTTGTGCCAGGTGACTCGTGGCACAGGTAGGATCATGGGATAGGGACTCAGCTTACTGCTGATTGCTGCCCTTCCTGTAATCGCTTTTCCCTTTCTATTTCCTTTCAGGAGGCTTTAATTGGTTGAATGCAGTGGGAGGATCACACTGGGAAGAGAGGACGGAGGTCCTATTCATGGTTAGTGACCCTTTCATGCTTTCAATCTTTAGAGCTTCCTGGGTTTTGGTGAGTTTTTGTTATGATTTTTGCCCCTATCCCCCTTTTTTAACAAAAGGGAGAGATTTATGAAAAGTCATAAATCTCCTATGACTCTGACTTACTTATTTAATCCTGTTCAGTATATATGGGACTGCCTTTGAAGATAGTTCAGAAGCTTCAACTGGAGCAACGTTCATGGAACTTACAACTCCCATGTTAAGGCAGCTCCATTGGCTGCCGATCCATTTCTGAGCTAAATACAAAGTGCTGGTTATTACCTATAAAGCCCTAAATTGTTTGGGCCCAGACAATTTGACACACCACAACCCTGCTTACAAACCTGCTCAGACATAACGATCATTGGAAAGAACCCTCCTCTCGGTCCCATCCCCGTCTCAAGTGCGGTTGGTGGGAAAGAGAGAGGGGGGCTTCTCTGTGGTCACCCTTTCCCTCTGGAACTCCCTCCCCACAGAAATTAGAACAGCTTCTTCACTCATCTTTAGGAAACAATAAAAACCTATTTTTGCACATTAACTTATGGAGAGGAAGATGATTAGTTCATTATTGATTCTACTTAGTTTGACGATGCTGTCAATGATTGCCTTAACTTATTGGAGAGCCACATTTTTATATTTTTATACAGATTTTAACTGCTTAATGTGTTTTTATGAGGCGTGATTGATTACTTATTTGAGCCAAGGTTGTTTTCTTTGTGTATTTTAACTGTTTATTTTAATTGCTTGTTTGTTTCATTTTATCTTGTTGTTTGTTTCATTTTATCTTGTCCTTGGGGAAAGGGGTCAGGTTAAAATTAAAGTTTTATTATTATTATTATTATCTTTATATTCAACTTTAAAAAACAGTGAAAATCCATCTAAAGAGTCAGAATGGAAATACTGTAATTGTAGTCATTTAAAGAGTTATAGGTGGCCATTGTTCAAAAGCGCTTTAGGTAGATACTGAGTTTTAGGTAGACATTGTTCGAATAGATAGCAGGATCAGTCTGTCTGGATATAAGAATCACAAACAAGACAAGTCTGGCGAATGTTTGTTCAGGATTTTTTTCCAGACAAAATGCTGGATATGCTTCAATGCATGATATTAATGATTGTGTGACGCAGATGTTGATGGGATGTTGTAACTCAGAAAGCAGTTTTTTGCAAATTGAATGTATGTGCTTGCATATCTTCCACCTCTTATGGAAGAATTTCCTGGTGATAACCATAGTATTGCCATGTCCCATATGAATATGCATTAACTTGTAGAAATATTGTGCTCTTGTTCCAGGAAGTTCAAATTTAGGAGGATCACAGCTTTTTTCTGAAACCAATAAGTGATTAACTATAAGCAAGCCTATGTTTTCATGTTCTTCCTAACATACTAAGGAAGATAGTGTATAGTTGTGATGCAGAACCTGCTTTTCAGAAAGCTTCTTAGTTGCTTTAGCAGGCAATTTAACATCTTTGCCATCTTTTTAAATCTATGTTGGCTACCATGTTATCTGTGTTCATCAAAAACTGTCTTACATAGGAGTTCTAGGTATTTGCAAGCAGGCGCATGATGTTATAATATTTTGCTTTGACTAGGGTTTCCATAGAAGTTTACAGATTATAATAATTTCCCATTTTTTTCTTTCTAAGACAATGAGCTACTCTAGAGAACTTGGGGATTCAATCTGAGAACTGAGTCTCTGACATCTTAAAGATTATCAAGTCAATATCAAATAAAATTTATTTTCCTCCAGCACTCTTTTATATTCATTCAGCAAGATTCTTGCTTTTACTGAGTAGAAACATTGACTAGGTCGCAAAGAGGTACCAAGTGGCTTGTTCAGATTTAGTGGAATGTTTTCTTTTGAACGGAAGGCTCCTCTGCCACATCACCGGCTTCTTTTGATACTTCTCTCTGATTCAGAAGTGGTTTCCTATATAACATGGTATGTTTACTCAAGAGGTAGAGCCCTTGGCATACAAAGGCTTTGTCAAATGGTTCTAGTGAGCAATTAAATACATACTTATAATATGATACCATAACTGAGTGTGCTAGTATATTGTTTTAAGACAAAGAACAACAGAAGAAAAGAAAATAGGCATTTCACTTGTGACAGTTTTGATTAGAAATATAGTGCTCCCACACTACGTGGTTCGCTTTTTGCGGATTCGCTGTTTTGCGGGTTTCCAATAAACTCTAAAAGAATATTATAAATCATAAAAATATAATTTACAGCCAAAGGAAGGGAGAAAGGAGAAACAGAAGGGGAGAAGAATGGAGCCCAAGTGGCAACGGGAGGAGAAGGAGGCAATTTATCAACACACGATTGGTTGATAAAAACTTAAAATAGGGTATAACTACTAAAATAATGTATAAATATATAGCGTTCCTACTTCGCGAATTTTCACTTATTGTGGGTGGTCCTGGAACCTAACTCCCGCAATAAGTGAGGGAACACTATTCCATATGCAGGGTTTGCAGAGACTAGGTTACAGGCATGACTGGGAAAGCTATATAATGTATTGTTATCTCAGATCCGTTTTTTTGTTGTCCAAAAAAACATATCAAAATAGTTTGGCTACATCCATGTGGAATAAGAAGGGGTGGGGGGTTTTGTCCACATATTTCAACAAGAGAAAGCGCAAGGAAAGCAAAATCCTGCAAAATATTGTATATATTCAACCTACTTACAATATATATAATGTACAAACTGAATAGTGTATAGAACAGGCTGTCAAGAAATCAATTAACTTGTCTATTGGTACCTGAAAGAGGTACAGGCTGAAGACATTATTAGTGCATCCTAATGTAATTACCATTCAAGTTGGGCCTTGAAGTGGCAGGAAAGAGTTACTCCAAGACAGACAAGATAGTAGCAAGTGGATAGTAGCAAATGGAAAACAGAATTCCTGAAATGTAATATTTAAAACATGCATGCTTGTGTGGCTTGTTATCTTGTGGTCATTGATTATGTTTGACCCCATGTTACAGGATTGAAGTTATCCACAGTAGATTCTTTTGCTTGAGATATAGGCTTCACCTATTTGCAACTACAGTAAGTAATGTGTGGGGTAAAATTAAAATATACTACTGTGAATGAATAACCCCTGAGAGTGTGTTGGAAATGTAGCAGAATGCCAACAAGTTAGCTACTTTAATGTCAAATTAATGGTTTGCTTGAAATCAGCCAGTTTTAATGTTGCTTTCTAAAATTCCGCTTAATTCTCACAGTTGTTTTGTTTTGCTTGCTTTCTAAATGTTTCCCTGTCCTTGTTTCCTAACCTCTGCAGGCAGTATTTGAAGCAAGAAAGTTTGGATAAAAAGCGGAAAGATTTTGATACAAATGGCTGGATGCTACTGAGTAAAAGGAGTCAGGTACGTTACCTGTAGATGACTGGCCATACAAGTGTTTCAAACATTCATATAGTGAATCATGCCCTAGATGCTCTACTGTAGTCTAAGGAGTGGTTTTACATGGAGAAAGTTTGCTTTCTCTCAGGCCAGTGGGAGAACATAAGGATATCTGTATGTATAATTAGAAAAGCCTAAATGTGATTTGCACAGGTGCTTTGGGGGGCTTCTGTGCGTACAAAGGTCTGTAGCAGCTGTCTTTCCCACAGCTGCTACAGGCACCATGTGATGGAGAATTCCTGGCCTGCTCTTCTTGTCGTATGCTATGCAAAAAGCCATCACTGTTTCCTATGTGCCCAACAATATTTCTCTAGTGAGATACGAATGCAAGTCTCCTGACTGTCATCTTCTCCTTATAGCACTAAGCTGCATTAGAAGAACCAGAGGAAAAGTTTTCCAGCAGTGTAAGGCGCAATCCTTCAGGTTGCTTCTCCCGTATGCTTCACAGGCAGGGCATATGTTTTGTGAATTATCACTGGGGAGAGCCAGTCCCACCTACATAATTCTGGTCTGACTTTGCTTAATTCAGAACAAGTCTTTAGTGCTCTGGCTAAATCATCTTAATTTACTGCATTTGCTCTCAACCTTTTATTCCCCAGGTGTTTTGGACTTCAACTTTCCAGAATTGTGGGAGTTGAAGTCCGAAACATCTGGAGAACCAAGGGTTGAGAACCACAAGTTTTACTGACTTGTTCAGTGGATCTAGAAATGCAGTTATGCAGCAGTAATGCTCTAGGTCTGTCCAGGATCCTGGTAGATAGGATCCTTTGCCTTTAATTGCTTACCACCCCAATGAGGAAGAATCCATGGAGGGAAATGGCTAATACACACAGTTCTGACCTTTCCTTTCACAAGGAGTTGGTACAAAGATTTGTGGAGCGGGCACCTTCTTGGCATACAGACGATATGAACCATCCAGTTGTGTCTGTGCACTTAGAGTGCGGCTGCTGAGGATGATGTGGCCTGTAGCCTTGCTGAACAGCTTATGCTGAAAGGGCAATTTACGACACTCCTGTTTCCCTTCTTCCCTCATTATTAATGGGCAAGAGTGTTTTTTGGCCTCAGTAAGGGTCAACAAATATCTTCATATACATTGTCTCATTAATTGCAACAGTGTATTTGAATTAGCTTTATTTACAGGTTTACAAGCTGGTTCCGGATGGGATTCAGACACATTCCAGTTGAAGTGGCGCCACATCAGTCATTTGGGCTTGATTGTTAGAGATTTGCATACCATAGTTCTCCCACCACTTTTTGTAGACACTGGGTTGACAAGTTTACCCCAGCAGATATGTATTTTGGTAGGCATCTTCTGCAGCACAATGTCTTCTTAGTTAATGGGTTGATGCCAAGCCTAGGAGTGTTGTCATCACTTGTGTAGGTCCCAGCTTAAAGGACTGCTTCCGCACACTGCTGGAAAACAGAATATTAGGAATTACTGAGAAGGTTCCTTTTCAGCAGTTTCTGGGGATCCATCCTAGTTGATGAGTTTGTATGCTTTATGGTGGTGTTTTGCATTGTTTGTCCAAAGACTTGTCATTCCTTCCCTGGGTAGGTAGAGTTGGCTTGGTAATTGACAGATGACATGCCCTATCTGTGAAGCGCACATGAGAAGCCAGACCCAGCTTGAAGGATTCCTTTTCCATTTCTTTAGAAAGGAATCTTTACAGTCAGTAATAGTATTCCATTATTGAAAAATATAATATACATATTTTCTTGAGTCCAATGTGTCATCAAATGTAGTTCCTACCATAGCTAGAAGGTGTGCATTACAAAAAGAGGATTTGCTATCATGGTGGCCACGAGAAGGTCGATGGGAAGCCTTCCGTCTGGCCTTCCCACCAGCCTTTTCACTGCCTCTCCCTCTTCTGTCTCCAACTGGGATCTCCTGCCCAACAGTGCAGACAGGTTTAGTTGCATGATTCTAATGCACTATTGAATATAATGCGTACCTCAATTTTAGCAATGTAATATAACCCAAAAAAGTGAGTGTTAGACTCGAGTAAATATGGTACTGAAGACAACCTTCCCTTTTACCAAATTTAAAAATGAAGGACAAGTGCATCAATTATGTCTTTTCCAAGATGGAGAGAAGGTAGCAGAAAGGGGCATCTTCTAATTTCAGAAACTTATAGAAAATGTTGTAGCAATGTCTCCATTTTTTCTTGGTTAGTGAAAGAGGAATGTTCCTGATCTTGATATATTTTTCTCCATCACTACTGAAATGGTGCCTGTTTGTTTGTTCCCATTACGTCTGTTCCTCCTAAAAAAAAGTATTTCTTAAAATTTTTGAAGTTTTTGCTAGCCTAAAGTTTTATAAAGGTTTCTGGTTATGCAAATAAAAAGGGATGAGTTTATCTTTTAAAGGAGATTCCTCAGCAGATGAATGGCAGTGACTGTGGGATGTTTGCCTGTAAATATGCTGACTGTATTTCCAAAGACAAACCAATTAATTTTACTCAGGTAAGTTCATCCTTCAGATGAGAGTGCGCTATAATGTCACTATCGGGCTGTATGAGCACAATAGTGTTTTCTAGTCTTAATTAGGATTGTGTGAAAAGCAAGCTAAACTAGTATTTGCTGGAGGAATAGATTCCTGATAAATGTGCATAATTACTTAGGTAGTAAATTCCAAGATTTGGAGTTTTAAAAGGGAAGTCTGAGCAAAGAAGTAAGATCTGAGTAAGATCCTTCTATTATATTGTGTTATAATAGAAGGGGGTTACAACTGCCTTAAAGTACAGAATCTTTAAGTTTGGATACTTGGGTAGAGCCATGGTACTGATGAGCAAACTTTGTGTCAGGCAAAAAGCTTGACTTGGCCACGGTAGTCCACGCCTTAGTTACATCCAAAATGGACTATGTGTAATGCATTCTACGTGGGGCTGCCTTTAAAGACAGTTTGGAAATTGCAGCTAGTGCAAAGGTTGTCTGCCAGATTACTAAATGGTGCTAGCTATAAGGAGCATACCACACCCCTACTAAAGCTGCTGCACTGGCTTCTGACAAGTTTCCGTGCCCAATTCAAGGTGCAGGTTATCACATATGAAGCCCTATACGCTTTGGGTCCCACCTATCCTCAGGACCGCATCTCTTTCTATGAACCAGATCTCTTTCTATGAGATCTGCCAGGGAGGCCCTTCTCTCAGTCCCACCACTATCTCTAACACGGTTGGTGAAGATGAGAGAGAGGGCCTTCTAGGTGGTGGCTCCCTGGCTCTGGAATACTCTCCCAAGAGAGATTAGGTTAGTCCCCACCTTTCAGTCCTTTCGGATCCTGTCTAAAAACATAGCTTTTTAAACGGGTCTTTGACCTTGAGTAGGCTGAAATGGGTCCATATGAGGTTTGACTGTTTACTCTGCCACTTTCTTTTGTTAATTGATGGCAGTCAGTTTTTACCTACAGGTGTTCTGCATTTTTAAATTGATCAATTTTATTTTATGCAATGTTATATGTGTTAGCAGTGGTTGTTGCTATAATTTTATTGTTTTTATACTTATGTACTGTTTTATGTTATATGCTGCACTCCAGAGTTCTTTTGTAAGCTGTCCCAAATCCCTTCCAAGAGATGGTGGCGGGATATAAATAAAGTTTACTGGTTTATTATTATTCTACAAATAATATATTTCTAAGTACATGATATTCTGAAGTCCAGTAACTAATTTTATAGCAGAAAGGCTACTTTAAATTTCTTTGTTGACTTCTGTATATTTTGCCAATAGCCTCTTGCATACATGTCTGTCACAATATATTGAAACTGCCTTCATTTGTTATCTCAGAGTTTTTGATTATCAATTTAAGATGTATTTCTTATTTTGCCATCCACAACTTAGTGCTTTGCTGAACTGGTTGATTCCATTTACCTCTGTGTGTGTCTTTATAAATTGTTTGTAAGCATTGCCTCCATTGGAGGGAAACAAAGTTGAGAATTTTGGATATGAGTTGCAAGATCAAAGGCTGTGAGTAGGCAGTTGAAGCCCAATATCTATCTAAAGTTTTTCTTTTTAATCTTACCCTCCATATGGGATTCTCTGTTTATACACAGTGTCAAAAACTGTTTTCAAATAACCTGTCTGACTCTTTCAGCTCTTATCTGCCTGTTCAGTTTTTCTTTTACACGTATGCCTGCCCTCATGGTCAGTAATGGCCCCTTTATTTCCAGGAAATTGTTGAAACCTGGATTTGTTGATGGGGTTTGTTCACTATGGCCATTGTAAATAGTTATAGGCAAATGTAGAGCCATCTATTATTTCTGTTTTCTGTTATATCACTTCATTTTCAACCCCCCCCCCTTTCTGTAACATATAGATTCAGCCACATTCACACCACACAAACAAGTAAACACTGTTTTGCATACTCTAGCCATCTGGTGGTGCAGAATTTTGTATATCACTAAAGACGTAATCAGGGTAAAGGCCATCTATAAAACCAGAAAGTAGTTTGTCTTTTATTTGTGCTGTAGAACTAGCACTTATTGGAATAGGAATCATTCCAGTAATTGCTTTCAAAACTGTTAAAAGTTTTCAGATTTTTTGGAGTATTATGTTTTCAGGATTTTAATTATTTAGCAAACGGATTGTTCATGCATTGAGCAAAAAGGAGGATCTGGATTACTTTCACTGTTTTCGATAGCTGTAAATGTGTTCCAGTTTTTTTGTGTAACTTCTGTAAATCTTTCATCATAAAGAAAACCTGTTTGCTTTTATGCATTAAAATGTGAAACATTGACATTATCCTAAAACCAGGGGTAGAACAAGATGATGAGGGGAATATAGAAATACGTTTTACCTGCCATTTCTTCCACATCGGAAGTATTTCATCTGTAAAGGGGTTTGTACGGTCTCCAAAATCTTTTGTTCTAAGTTTTTAAAAAGGAAGGTTGTGAAGCTTACTCATTACTATAGATTATATATTCATCTAGTAGTCCTCTCTCCTTACATAAAACAGATGATCTTGACTATGTGATAGAGCACAAAGGCTTGGAATTTAACTACTGCTTTATATATTTGTAGGAGCATTGATATCTGTTTCTTTCTGTTGTCTTTAAAGCAACACATGCCTTATTTCCGAAAACGAATGGTCTGGGAGATCCTCCATCGGAAGCTGCTGTGATGTCCTGCTGAGCGTCAGACCCTTCAGAGACTGCGAGTCAGGCCTTGGCCATTCTCCACCATCTCCATTGTGGACTGCATGGGTTTCCCATTGAAGCTACAAGAATCTGTACATTGTGTTGCATGACTTTTGGGACATCCCATGCCGAGAGGACTAAAATTTAAAAAAGTTCCCACCATCATGTTCTCCAGTTTTGTTCAAATTTTAGTTGTAGCACAAGACAGGTGTTAAATTAAGTTTCCCCAAATTTGAGGTGTCTAACTGCAATAGTTGCTGTTCTAGACCCTCTTATTTGAAGGATAGTCAGTCAGCCTGCGCAGGGCATTTAACAAAATACCATTTTTGGAATCTAATAAAATTGAAACTTGTTTGACTGGAGTTTGCATCCGTAATGTTAAAATTAATTTCATTGGAATCAGCAGAAAAAACTGTACAGGATTTCAATTTACTAGCCATTCTTATATATTTTATATATTATTATATATATTAGAACCCAAAAAAAGGCATTTTGTTAAATGTTGTGTGCTGGCTGACTGACTACCCTTCAGATAAATGGGGTCTAGAACAGCAACTATTGCAGTTAGAATCCTCAAATTTTGGGAAACTTATTTTAACACCTGACTCGTGCTACAGCTAAAATTTGAACAAAATTGGAGAACATGATGGTGGGAAGGTTTAGACCACTTTGCATGGAATGACCCTTTTCAAAGTTAATTATTTTATGGAGTATTGTGATGTGCAGCCTTTCCAAAGCACTCTTTCTTTTCTTTTCTTTTCTTTTTTTTTGGGGGGGGGGGGTATTTTGAACACTCCCCTTTTTTTACTGTGACTTGTAAAGCACTAAGTAGTACATTTTTTATCTTTGAGAAGTTCCACTTTTTTAAAAAAAAAACCCCCCTTTTCTAAATGCTGACATGAGCAACAACTTGAGATCTTCCAGGATTCAACTGTAGATGGAGGGATAAATGCATAATATGCCATGTATGTCATTCCCTGGACAATTGTTTTTTTAAAAAAAATAGTAACATCAAAACTCAGATGCATTGCAACGCAATTGCTGTAGGTCTTCCACAACTAATGTTTCAAGTATAAAAGTAAAACATGTATACCTATTTGGGGAAATCCAGTTGGACCTCATTTTCCATATGGATGTCTATGTATACATGTTTATTTAAACACCTGATGCAGACAACCCAGCAGTCATAATACTTACCCCTCTCCATTAATATCTTGCTAAATGGAAGAGTTACTAGTGTGCAAGAAGCAGCTTGTGAATTTTACTCCATGGTTGCAACTTTTCAGTCTTTTAGCAGGAGGTGGCGAATAAAGTTGAACAATATTGGTTCACTCATGTTCAAAGGAAAGGGTCTTTTGAACATTAAGCATGAATTTCCTGCAGTGAATCTGTCATTAACTTTCTCTTAACTATACATTCAGGAGCAGGTGCTTATCCAGTGGAGCAGGGATGGAGAATGTATATCTCTTCAGATGTTTGGAAAACTTCCAGTAGCTAATAATTCAACTGCCTATGAAGGGCTAGATGTCCTCCAGCCCTGCACTGGAAAGATAAGGCATTCAACCACACAGTCCTTCTGTGTCAAGTTCTTTTGGGTTCCTCTTCTGTAATTTCCTCTTCTCTGTGTGAATTCTGTGTATGGATTCTGATAACAGAAATAAAATGGAGCAATAGGATGCAGGGTACTTTGAGGCCCAGTTCCTTTTGTCCAAAGAACTGGGGGCACTCTATAAAAACCAGCAGCCCCCCCTTCCTATATTCTTGTCCTTTTGCCAGAATGTAAGTAATCCTTACATTTAAGGAGAAAATAGAAAATAATTTTCTGCTGCATACGTGATACAAAACAGGATTTGTAAGCAAATAGGGCAGCTATATATTTAAATGGAAGCTCATCTGACAGGATGGAGCAATTTTTGCTCATTTAGCTCTTTGTAGATTTTAGGTACAATATGGCATTTAAAGCTTTCTTTGCATTGTTGGTAAACTGTTTTTATATTACACACACACATATATATATTTATAAGCCTTTCTAAACGATGCAACAGTGAACAAACATGTTAGGTTTTGCAGCTCTTTTGTGTGTTCCACTTTGACTCTTACTGCAGAATTGAAAGCCTGACCTCATTTTCTTTCTCTCACAATGCAGCCCCTCTGTTTCTACGATTAATAGCCATTAATGTTGGGATAAAGGATGTCCCAGATGGCAATTTTTCCCCAAATTCTGTTGTTGTTTTTTTACCAGATGTGTATATTGATGCAAGAAGAAAACAGCATAGCATAGCCTTCTGTAATTTGATGCCCCCAAAGAGTTTAGACTTCAGCTCTTATCAGCCTCAACCAATATGATCAGATCTAGTTCACTATGGATTGGGGAACCTTACTATAGAGGCTATTCAACTGATACATGAAACAAATTGAAGAGAAAATGCCAACTACATCTTTATATTTACTGAAAGCTAAAAGGCTTATGGAGTAAAAAGCTCCTTAGAGACTCATCACTCATTAAAATAATATTTAATTGATATTGTGATGACTCTGAAGAATTAGGTTCCCCAGTGGAATGTCTCCTATTGTAACATCCACTTTTAATTAAGAGCTATCTCTCAAACTGGAGCATTGAGCTGTAAACTAGGGCACGAGTGACTTCTAGGCCTTTGGGCTAAGATGAAATATAGCCTATGTCGAACTGTACAATTCGTCCACAACCCTACAATTTGTTTAGTGGGAGCCCGCCACAACCGCCTATATGGATGGACATTTCTCAGCAGCTACTTTGGTTATCCCTAGGCTATCAGTCAAGAATAGTGGGATGCAATCAAAATTTAGGCCTGAAAGACTTTGGACTGTTACCAAGTTCCCATGATAAACATACTTCCCAAGGTACCTTTCTTTTAATGCTTAATAATTAAAGAGTTCTTGTATTTTTGCCATCAAATAGGGAACAGTTTATATATATATTCTGTAATTGTAAACAATAGTTTTGTACAAATCTCCCATTGCATACCCTTCCTAAAACATGCTCTTCCTAGACAAGTTTGTACCTTTTTTGATCTATTGTGTTTTTATACCAGTCTCTTTGTTCACCTTTTTCTATGTTTTTCTGCAAGTAATGATTTGAAAAAATCCTAAAATCTGTATTATTTTTTGTAATGTGTTATTAAATAAACTCAGCTATTAAAAATGTTAAAAGATTCATTCTGGTATACTACATTATCTTCTCACACATCCTTTTTGTTTACTAAAATCCAAGGGTACAACTATACATATTCAGAACCACAGTGCTGAAACGGGCCCATTTCACATATTACCTTTATTGTTTCTTGCTTTGTGACATGTAGTACAGTTCCCTTATACTCATTCAGATGGACATTTCTGGCTGCAGTCCATGGAAATGCTGCTCTGGCTGGTGGGGTTGGGGAAAGAAACTATTGGATCAAGGTCTAAATGAACTATGGAGGAGGAAACCTCTGCTTCTTAGTGGCAACCTCATGCTGTAGCCATGTATCCATTCAAACATTGAAAACTTTAAAAGAACATTTGCTCAAAAATTTCTTTTCAGTTTGCAAAATAAATTCCACTTGGACACAGCTTGCTCCAGGTTCACAGATAATATCTACTGCAGCTGGTAGGGGGCAGTAGCACATTGAGTTTTTTTCCAGATACTTGATATTTCTCAAGAAAATGCTTGAAGGAGCCCATAGGAACATAAGAGGAGCCATTCTCAGACTCAAGGCCTTTCTAATAGTCCAGCATTCTGCTTCCATAGTGGCTAACCTAGAGCCCACAAACAGAACCAGAATGCAAAGGAACCGTCCTGCATTTGTGGTCTGTCAACTGGTATTGAGAGGTACACTGAGATGCTTATGATATGGACATGAAAGGGATTAGGATTGTGGCCACAAAAGTTTTGGAATGTGAATTTGGTAGATAGGTGCTAGGTTCTCCTGAGAGCCTATTATGGAATGCAGAGATAGAACAAACCAGAACATCATTAAAATACAAAATACAATAATGGGTATTCAAGAGATTTAAAACCATGATGAAGTACCCTGGATACTTATACGTGCAACCTTTACTTTATCCTTGTTCATTTAAGTGAGTATTATCCAGTCTCTCCCTGACTAGGGATTTTCAGGTCATGTTGACTGTCTCCTCCTTGCAGCCTACTCTGTGCAGACAGGAGCAAGGCTTTACCCAACATTTCAAAGCAACCAGTCATTAGCATCTTTAATCTCTCTCTACATACACACATGAACAAGCAACTTCTGTAAGTGTACCTTCAGTTGAACAGACAGTGATCCGTTTATTCCTTGCTACTGCTTCTCCCCACTTTTTTCTCAAAGACGATGGGAGCTATTTATCCCCTGTTTAAACAGATGGGCCCTTTAGACTCTCTACAGTGGTCCGGACATAACTTAATTGAATGTTTTTTGCCTGCCATGTAGCTCTGCCCTTGAGATTTGAATCTAGGTCTGATGTTGATCAGGGTCCTACTGCTTTGTGCCTTCAGGTCATTTCTGACTTACAATGACCCTAAGATGATCCAATAATGGGTTTTTTTCTTGGCAAGACTGGTTCAGAGGGTTTTGCCTTTATTTTCCTCTGAAGTTGAGAGAATGTGGTTTGCCCAAGATCACACAGTGGAGTTCTGTGGCTGATCAGCGATTCAACCCCCAGGAAGTCCTAGTCCAATACTCAAGTTATAAGCATCATGAACCTGTAAGATATGGTAAGTCAGGAATGTCTGGCCCTCCAGATGTTTAAATACTATCCTATCAGCCCTAGATAACAGTCAGTGAGGCAGAATGCAATTCAAAACAAACCTTTCTCCTCATTTGAGCTAAAGACGATCTCATCTAAACACACAACAGCCTCAGTGTTTTTACTGATTTGTGAGAAAGGAATTCAGAGCAGGCATTTCTAATTTCAGCAGCCAAAAACCTAAAAATAATAACCCACATTCTTATTTTTATTTGGGTTCAGAAACGTCCTGATTATGACTACGTGCACCTCGGCCATGGGACAGAAACTGTTCTTTATATGTTTGGTTCAGCTACCTTGAATTGTACATTCTGTATTGAAAGGAGTATCCAAAACTCGAGCTTTCTAAGCAAACCAAACAGCTCCATTTACATTAATATGGCCAGGTTCAGGATCTTGGCTATGAAAGAACTGTCTCCCCAAGCCACAAATATTTTGCAGTCATGGCAAATGCAATGCAGTGTTTACACAGGAATATCTGACTGTGACTTGGGAGTCTCAAACTCAAAATCAATGGGCCATAAAACCTAGATGACTTGGAGACAGTAACCAGCTTTTAGCTTGTCCTGCCTCAACAGTAATATTGGGAAGTGAATGAATATGTTTATTCTGTCTTGACCTCCTGGGATGGCAGAGCAAGATGAAAGTGCAACACATAATAAGGCATGTGCATCACATACAAGATATATCTATCATACATAGTTGTCAATCCAACCACTAAAAAAAAGGTAAAGGTTTCCCCTGACGGTAAGTCCAGTCATGTCTGACTCTGGGGGTTAGTGCTCATCTCCATTTCTAAGCCGAAGAGCCGGCGTTGTCCGTAGACACCTCCAAGGTCATGTGGCCGGCATGACTGCATGGAGCACCGTTACCTTCCCACCGGAGCATGTGCATCACGTACAAGATATATCTATCATACATAGTTGTCAATCCAACCACTAAACTATAATAATTTAATGTTGATGTTAACAAGGAGATAGTTTAATGTTGAGTCTGAGTGTCCTTAACAGAATAGCTTAGACCCATGATTAGCAATGGGGAAACTGGAAAACCCAGTTGCAGTTTGTCATAGTTTTCCTTGTAGTAAAGAAAAAAGAAGTCTGATTTACAGTAGAAGATATATAGTATAACTACTTTCCCGAGCAGGATACTGCCTAGAGAAATGTTTTCAAAAGCAGTGAAAATGGCTAATTCTGCTTTCATTGATGCTGGATTTCTACATGCTAACATTAACTGCAATTCAACCAAATCAATCTGTCAAAGAATCAGATTCAAAATAAGGCAGTCAAAGCAGGTCCAGCCCTGCACAATTTGGTTCGAATCACATGCTTCAGCTCTGGGAGGAAAGTTATTTTTTTTTTGGGGGGGGGGGGCAGAATTTAAACAACTCTGACTGTATTTCCTCTTCTTGAATAAAGCGGTTTCAGAAGGCAAGGGACTTCGTGACTGTCTTCTCGTGCCTCCATTTTCCCCAAAGCAGAATCCAGCTTTGCCACCTGTCTCCAAATGGATCCAATATTGACCTTGACAAGGTGTGCTTAAATACAGAAGTAGCCAGATGCCACCGCCAAGGTCTCTTTCCTGGCAACTCTATGAATATAGTGCCTGTATGAAAAGCTCCTAAATGTATGCCCAACTGAAGGGACACAGCCTGAAACCTCTAGTTTTATTTACAATTTATTAGATAAACACGGTCCTTGCTCTGCACAAAGTTCTGGCAGGACTAAAGGACATAACATTAAATTAGGCCATTGATCTTCCTAGAGTGGTATCATCTAATATAATTCACTCATGATGCCTTGCAGAGGTACTATTCTTCCTCATTTAGTTGTCTAGAAAGACTAAGTTAAGTGGTGGCGGTAAATAACAACAGTAACAATAAATACTATGGGACCCTATGCATGTCAAGTGTGTGCTCTACTACTGGGCACAGATGTTTCAACTAGGGTAGCCATTTTTACTCATAAAATTGAAGTTACAGATTTGCAGAAAAATCTTTTTGCTAATATATTTATTCAATAGAGAGAGAAATGAGCAGCCAGATAGGCAGATAGATGGACAGATGGATGGACAGGCAGAAAGATGCAAATTTAGAAACTATTATTGTAATGGGAGATGCAACACTTCTGACTGAAGTGAGGAAGGCTAGTTGGTGACCTGTGTGCCTGCTTTCTCAGTTTTCATTTTTCAGTTTTCATTCCTAGTGGTATAAGTATGATCATCCTAATCCCCTTTCTTTTCTTGGGGTTTTTAATATTTGATTTTGACTTGACTTGTCTACTCTTTACATGTAGGATACCTTAGACAAAGAGAACTGACTCCATCCTCCAAACAAAGGGCTGTCTCCTGCAGAGCAGGGCCTGCAGCTATTCCATTTTCAAAGTCCTATTTGTCTCCACCTTGTGTCTTCCCTTTTGATGAAACTTGTGCAGATGAGCAAAAAGGGATTCATGGAGAATTGAGTTTGCTTGGCCAGGTAAACCCACTGGATGACCTTGTGCAAGTCTCAGTCCCTCACTCTAAGAAGAATACAAAGCCAAATCCCCTCTGAACAAAGCTTGCTAAGAAAATCCCGTTATAAGGTTGCCCTTATGCCTCATCACACTAGAGCATGGATCAACTTTAAATCTGGTTTCTGCCTCCTGCAGAATTCTGGGGTTTGTAGTTTGGTGAGACCCAAGACCTGTCTGGCTGACCTGTGTAAAGGCCCCTCCCTAAAATGGATTTAAAGTGGATCCAAACTCTAGTGTAATGAGGTACTGATGACCGAAACCCCGGCTTTCAAATTAATTTGAACCCGCAGCGGAGGGTTCCGCAGATCCATCACCAAAGGAACGGAGCGGGACCGCAGCAGACTATTATTAAAAGATCTTTTTTTCTTCACTTTCCCCTTCCCTGAACTATGTAACAAATCCCCCAATAAAAGTAGCATTTATTTTAACAGTAACACTCTCTATCTGGTTATTTTGTGTCATTCTCTGACTCCTTCCTTTGCATGCAATTTCTCTCTCTCTCTCCCTCTCACTAAACCGTCTGATCTTTAAAACCCTGGCGGAGGCTTCTCCGCCATAGATTAATACGGCGGACGGTACAAATTGGCTCATATCTTTATCAAAATTACCCCTAGCACACTCATCTTTTAGTCCTAACCCTTTCTAAGGCCCCTGACTCAAAGACCACCAGCGGAACCGAAATCGGTCCAGTTCTCGGCACCTCAACAGCTGACTGTCAAACGGGACCGACTGCTCCTTTCAAGCCAGACTGCTGCCTTATCCCGGACTTTCCTCTCCCCGCGACCCGCGGAATGGTTTTAGGAGATCCCTGGCCCCCTTTCTGTGAACTGGGGATGGGGGATCGCTCTCCCACTGGGGAAACATAGTTCTCCAAGGACCCTCACCCTCTCTACAGCTGCCAGGAGGGTGCCTGGACGGGTGCCCCTCCACGTTTCATTCATACCTTCATAATTTTATGAAGGAGAAGAACACTCTTCCCCAGACCTACCCCTGAACTTATGAAATCTTATACTTCCAAAGACTGCAACCCACATGTGCCTCTTCCCCATGCCATCTCTACGAATTCCTTCCACCAACAGATGAACTCTTTTCCTCATGTATGTACCTGGACACCCTCATGACCCACTGTTGTATGAATTTCTAATCGTTGGGCTAACTTCATGAATTGTGAAATCATGCTGCTAGAACTCCACTTCTATGACTTTCCATATTGGGTTCCCCAGATGTTGTAAACCTCGTTCTTATCAAATGTTTTCAATTGTTTATATCATCCATGATTCCCCTTTATGCAATGTAACCCACCTCTATGGATTCTCCCTTACTTCCTTGAAATCTATCCATCTGCCTATATGTATTTGTACTCTTTGGGATCCCCGGAAAATATGTGTTTTTCCCAGCTGGGTTTACGCTCCAACTTTATTTTATTTTTCATTTTATTTCATATAACTGTCAATTCATGAAATCAAATGGGAAATATTTTGACCCCAACATGAACCCCAGCTTCTATGACCCAGGTTTACCTTCCCCAAAACAAAAGGTTAATCCGCTGCCACATAACCTAATCAGAATCAGATTGCATGGACAATATAGGACTTGAGTCGCCGAATAAAAGGTGATTCGCCCTCAAGGCAAACATTGTCATATCTCCTCCAAAGGGAAAACCAGGACGTCTCAGGAAGACGCCCTGCTGAGCCCATTGCCACCCATCCTTACTCCCCCCCTTGACACCTCAAGGCATATCTGAAATCAGTGTACATGACAGGAACCCCTGATGACTGTCATTAATCCCTTTAGAATTCGGCCGGACAAGAACTAATCCGATCCTTCCTGCTCAGTCATTTCATTGTTTCAATAACTCCCGCCTTCTCCTCTCTGATTGGCCCGAGTGGGGACAAAAAAGCGGCTCTCCATTGGGCCAGCAGAGCAAGGCGGGAAACGAAAGCCCGCCTCGTTCAACCTTCTAGCCTATCCGCGATCAGATGGGCGGGGGAGCGGGGCGGGAAATTCAAGGGGCTGTCAGACCGAAGCATTGTATAAATATGGCTTTATTTAGAATATATGATACGCTAGTAGACTGAATGATCGCTACTAGTGTCCTTTTCAGCTGAATCGCTCAATAAAGACTCCTTGGCGGATTTTCCTTCAACTTTGGCGGACCTTCTTCATTTCGGCTTCAGGTTGTATTGCGGCTCATATTCTCCTATTGGCTCCGCCAAGGTCCGTTCTCTCAGGACCGGATCGGCTCTCTCCTTAAGGGGCCCGATCCCCCTAAAACGCGGTCGACAACAGTACCTAAGGTCATCGTAAATTGTATATGATTTAAAGTCATACAACAACGGCCTACAAAGTAACTTCTCCAGAGTTTAGGCAGAAAGGTCCTGAATCCACACCACTTCAAGGAAAGAATACTCTCTGAATTCCCTGGAAAGCCATTGCCATGCAATTGGCATGAAGCTAGACACACCAAGGTGAAATATAAAGAAATCTCATCTGCTCCTGTAGGTGTCAGTCTCGGGATGTCTTGATCTTTGGAATCCAATAGCTGCTTCCTCCTTTGATGCTCCTTTGATGAGCTCTCTGTGTCAATGTAAATGCATGCTGTTATGTGTTCTGACCGGTTTTGGACATTTACTCAATGGCCAGAGCCTTGCAGGTGGGTTATGCGGTCATTATTTGCCTTCAAGTTGTTCCGATCCATGATGACCCTAAAGTGAGCTCATTATTGAATTTTATTGGCAAGATTTGTTAAGAGGGGATTTGACTCTGCCTTCCTCTAAGGCTGGAAGAGTGGGACTTGCCCAAGGTCACCCAGTGGGTTTTTATTGTCAGAGTGTGACAGAAGCTTTGAAGCTTTGGAGCACAGAAGAATGGACACTTTGAGACCAGTAAAAGCAAACATATAACTTTACTGAGTAGAGAAAATATACAGCACACACAAGCATTGACATCCAATCTAACAGACAGAAACAAGACAAAAGACACTGAAGTAAGAGGAACAAACGAAATCTTGTCTCTGAATCCTCCCTATGCGTTCCAGGCACACTCAGAGTCACATCGTCACAGTTCATTAAAGGCTTGACTGATTAACCCTTTCAGTGTCAATACACTCTGCTGATGCGATCAGATTACATTCACAAGCATTGCACAAAATTACATTTAAACATTCACATTACATTAATCTTACATTAACATTTATACTTGAGTGGGGATCCTCCAGAGTGATAGTCCAATGCTTAAACCACTACACCATGCCATGGTGCCTCTCTCGTGTTGGTATAAAGTGTTATTATGCCAGACACTTTCTAAAGACACTGCAGAAGAAGTGATCCTGTACCACCTGACACAATACCTGTGCAACAGATGTGTGAGGATAGCAGGAAGGTCCTAGCAGTAACTTCTGCCTGCAACCAATGATGAGTTTCAGGACTGTGCCGATATACTGTCTGACAACTTCATCAGATGGACAACTGAACACTGTACTTGGACTTTTCGGGCACAGAGCCCACTGGATCCCATCACATGATGTTGATCTACTCCATACCATAAGAGTCGAAGTGTTGCAGAAAGCAGTGGCTTCCCATGTAACAGAAAACAACGGGGGAAGCCGAGCAGCAACGCTTCCCCTTGTGGGATGAGGTGAAGAGCGGGGTGCCAGGATTGCCCTGCTGCCCTGTGGATTTGCCACGGAGGCTGGAATCCCCAGTCTCCCAGCACTGAACACCTCAGAATGGAGAAACAGATCTCATCTTTGCTCTGGAAAGATTGGAGATGATGGCTCTATCTTTGATGCCATCAAGTTCATGAGGACAAATGGATGACGTCCAAGCAGAAGTGTAAAGATGGAGATTGCATGCTGCTATTGGACCTTGGCCTTAGATTCCTGAGCTCCCAATCCTGTCCTTTTTGACCTGCTGCAAAAAATGAGCTCCTATGGAGAGAGATAATGCTTCCTTATACATGGAATTCCTTTAAATCCTGATACCAGATAGCTAGAGAATGTTTGGAGAATATTTTTTTCATAAATACTCACAGAGGGGGGATTCAGAGCTGACTCTAATTCACAACCTTTTAAAAAAATCTCTTCTGACTGACTTGTTGCTGCTGATTTGCACTATTTTTGTTACAATCATGTGTGGTACATTTTTTAAAAAGCTATACACTGCTTCTTGTTTTATTTTTAGTAGAAACAAAGTCTCCTAAAGACAAAAGTTTATGCATCCCGTTTTTTTGGGAGAGTAATGTGTCTAATTTAACATCTAACAGAGCCACAACTCCCCGAATCCTCTGCCCATCAGTGAATTATGGGAGTTGTCACCCAAAAAAAAGGTAGCTTTGCCCACCTCTGGGTGAGATACCTAAATATATTCTTCTCTTTGTCCCTGCTATTAAGCATAGGTTCCATGCTTCAGCTTTAGCAATGTAAATCTGGCCCTCTCTGGTAAGTGACAAGTTTAAAAAACAAAGTCCATTTCCAAATATGTGCCTCTCTGTGGTGCAACGTGGGAATTGTGGGTTATTATTGGCATTTGAGTTGTTAGGCAACATTTTCAAATAAGCTTCGTGCCCACAATTTTTGTTATTTGCTCTAACTCAATAATTCGTGAACGTCTTTATAAAGCTCAAATTGTAGATTCATAGCATCAAAGGAGAGACATACGCTGTGTATACACCCGCCCACTTTCTGTTCCATAATTGTGCATTGTAAACAGAAACAGGGCAGCAAGTGAAGAAGGTATTTGTTCTCTCAGTTATTCTGGCATGCTATATTCCTTATAAAGCCACCATGGTGTAGTGGTTTGAGCATTAGACTATGGTTCTGGAGACCAGGGTTCAATTCAATTCCCCATCTGGCCGCAGAAAACCACCGGGTGACCTTGGGTGATTCACACACTCTCAGCCCCAGAAAACCCTGTGATAAATTTGCTTTAGGGCCTTGGAAGGCACACAACAAGATGTTACTTAAGTATTGTACACCATCATTGAACAGTAGAAGAGAACTCAAATGGCAGAGTGTAAAGGGAACAGTGACCATACTTTACTTAGGTGATACCTCGTTGTTCGAGTATTATGGCTCTCCAAGTGTAGTGTATTGGCGGTGGGTACATAGGTGACTATGGAGGGCATCAGTTTCCAGGTGGAAGGCGGTTCTGGTCAGGGCTGGCTTGACATGCCTTCCTTTTGACACATTTCTCCTTTTCGCTCTCCATTCGTGCTTCTTCAAATTCCACAGCACTGCTGGTCACAGCTGACCTCCAGTTAGAGCACTCAAGGGTCAGGACTTTCCAGTTCTCTCTTTGTGTCTTATGCCATAGTTTTCAAGGTTAGCTTTAAGCCCATCTTTAAATCTCTTTTCCTACCCACCAACGTTCCGTTTTCTGTTCCTGAGTTGGGAGTACAGTAATTGCTTTGGGAGACAGTGATTGGGCATTCGGACAACGTGGCTAGTCCAGCGGAGTTAATGGCGGAGGATCATCACTTCAATGCTGGTGGTCTTTGCTTCTTCCAGAACACTGACATTTGTCTACCTGTCTTCCCAAGAGATTTGCAGGATTTTTCAGAAGCAACGCTGATAGAATTATTCCAGGAGTTGCATGTGACATCTGTAGACAGTCCACGTTTTGCAGGCGTATAACAGGGTAGGGAGGAAAATAGTTTTATAAAGCACCTTGGCTTCCCTACAGATATCCCAGTCCTTGAGCACTCTCTGCTTCATTCGGAAAAATGCTGCACTCGCAGAGCTCAGGCAGTGTTGTATTTCAGTGTCAATGTTGACTTTTGTAGAGGAGGTGGCTGCCAAGGTAGTGGAAATGGCAGAGTGTGGAGGGAGCAGTAGTCATAACCCCTCCCCTCTCAATTCTTTTTGTGCATCCTGGCCATTGCTCACTCTTGCAGGACTGAGTTATGTGCACCCCATGGACATAGGTAAAGGTTAGGGTTAAGGAGCCCCGGTGGCGAAGTGCATTAAAACACTGAGCTGGAGACCAAAAGGTCCCAGGTTCAAACCCCAGGAGCAGTGTGAGCGGCCGCTGTTAGCTCCAGCTCCTGCCAACCTAGCAGTTCGAAAACATGGCAATGTGAGTAGATCAATAGGTACCGCTCCAGTGGGAAGGTAACGGCGCTCCATGCAGTCATGCCAGCCACATGACCTTGGAGGTGTCTTCGGCTTAGAAATGGAGATGAGCACCAATCCCCAGAGTCAGACATGACTGGATTTAACGTCAGGGGAAAACCTTTACCTTTTTTTACTATGCATTCAAGTTGGTCCCATGAATTTTATAATTTTCCTAAGCAAGTACTACTCAAATGTGTTTTTTCCAGTTGTCTTACTATGTAATATAGCCAACAGAACCTGGTATTCATTGGCAACCTACCATCCAGATACTAACTAGGGCTGATCCCGCTAAGCTTCCAAATCAAACAGGATCTAGCTTGCTGCAATCAGGGAAAGTGGAGGGTACTATTTCAAGATGACTGGGGCCCATTCTACACTGCCATATCAAATCCAGATTATCCGTTTTGAACTGGATTATATAGCATAGACTCATCCAGTTCAAAGCAGATAATGTGAATTATCTGATTTGATAATCTGGATCATATGGCAGTGTAGAAGGGGGGGACTCGGGGTGGCTTACAAATATAAGCACATGTATAAAACAATTATAGTTATAATCAATTACAATTTAAAATTAATTAGACTAAAACATTCATATGAATATACATACAAGGTGCATTTCGAGTCCAATCCAAGTCTGTCACTATATCATAGTTCATTGTAATTGTAATTGCTGCTACTTCTATCGTTCAAATGCCTGGTCCCACAGTCAAGTTTTAACTTTTTTGCAGAATAGGAGAGAGGGAGCCTATCTGATCTCATTTGGGAGGGTGTTCCACAGATGGGGGGCCACCACTGAAGAGGCCCTATCTCTCGTCCCCACCAGCGGCACTATGATCTCTATTATATTTAATATTCTAGTGGGTGCCATTTGGACTATCTCAAACATCATAATAACATGGTCTGACCCTGGATTTATAACGAAATGATCTGTTGCCTTGCACAGGTAATACAGTAGAGTCTCACTTATCCAACATTCTGGATTATCCAACGCATTTTTGTAGTCAATGTTTTCAATATATCGTGATATTTTGGTGCCAAATTCGTAAATACAGTAATTACTACTTAGCATTAATGTGTAATTAACTACTTTTTCTGTCAAATTTGTTGTATAACATGATGTTTTGATGCTTAATCTGTAAAATCATAACCTATTTTGATGTTTAATAGTCTTTTTCTTAATCTCTCCTTATTATCCAACATATTCGCTTATCCAACGTTCTGCCGGCCCGTTTATGTTGGATAAGTGAGACTCTACTGTATATCGTATTTCTTCGATTGTAAGATGCCATTGATTGTAAGACACACCCTAATTTCAGGACCACCACCACCAACAACAACAAAAATGTCAGCATTGTGAAGAAGCTTTTGGAGCTTGGAAGCTCTGGAGCGTAGAAGAACGGACACTGGGAGACATCAAATACAGCACATACAGACTAGGCAGACAGACAACTAACAGCGATGACTGATGACTGATAACTGGTGGCTGGTGGCTGGTAGCTGGTGCAAGAGGAAGGAACTCACTCTTATATCTGGATCCTCCCTCCTTCCAGACACTCACAGGGTCATCACAGTTCATTACTGATTAACTCTTTCAACTTCCATACACTTCAGATGACGCAATCACTTTGCAATCCCAGGCACAGCACAAATTACATTTAAACATTCACCTTACACAAACCTTACATTGACAAAAAAATATATGATATACCTGTGATTCTAAGACACACCACATTTTAGAGGTGTGTATATAGGAAAAAATGCATCTTAGAATCCACAGAATACAAATGTAAAAGATACATATGGCTGTGTTGTTATATACTCCTGCCATTACTGGGGCTGCACCTAGCACAGCGGATTAAACCACCAGCTACAGAAGATCTTGTCGACCGGAAGGTTCAAGCCACAGGTCAGGATGAGCTCCTGCCATCAGCCTCAGCTTCTGCTAACCTAGCAGTTCGAAAACAGTAATGTAAGTAAATAGGTATCGCTTTGTCGGGGAGGTAAAAGGCACCCCTGAAATCATGCTGGCAATTGATCAAGAAGGTGTCCCTGGACAACAGGCTCCTTGGCGTAGAAAAATGAAACAACAGCACCTCCCCATGGCAGAGTCGAGCACAGACTCCAGATGCTGGAGATGGAAAAAGAGGGAAGCCTTGGCTCTGTTTATGTACTGTTCGCCATATATGTACAGTAGAGTCTCACTTATCCAAGCTAAACAGGCTGGCAGAAGCTTGGATAAGCGAATATCTTGGATAATAAGGAGGGATTAAGGAAAAGCCTATTAAACATCAAATTAGGTTATGATTTTACAAATTAAGCACCAAAACATCATGTTATACAACAAATTTGACAGAAAAAGTAGTTCAATATGCAGTAATGTTATGTTGTAATTATGTATTTACGAATTTAGCACTAAAATATCATGATATATTGAAAACATTGACTACAAAAATGGCTTGGATAATCCAGAGGCTTGGATAAGCAAGGCTTGGATAAGTGAGACTCTACTGTACCTGTAATCTGCTCTGAGTCCCCTTGGGGAGATAGAGCGGAATATAAATAAAGTATATTATTATTATTATTATTATTATTATTATTATTATTATTATTATTAAGTGGCACTGGACTTAGTAATATTTGGGTGGAATCATAATTTTTGCCTATGGTCATGTCCTGAGTGGTCATGATAAGGTAGCCATCTAAATCATGTTAACAAAAATCAAGTTTTGAAATGCCTGCCAAAATAAATTCCATGGTGCCTTGTGTCAGAAACGTTTAAGAATCTTCCAGCCTAACGCTATTCAGGATCTTTTGAAACCATAGTAGAGCCACTGTTTATAAGACAACAATTAAACTTTCAATTAAATGATTCTTAATGGCACTGTTCCTTGGATCTGACCCCCCCCCCCCCAAGTGGGTATCTCTGCTCACCTCACCCCAGCCTGAGATGATACTAAATAGGTTTTAGAATGAGCCTCATTTTGTTCTCCCTCCCTCTTTCGCTGACTTTTTGGGGTTTTCATTTGCGGTGTGTCTGCTTACAGGAGACCAAAGACACTGGGATCTTTGTGCAAAGGGGAGGCCTGTTCCTTAGCAACGGCCCTGCCACCAACTTACTTGGTTGAGTGATATTGAGGCAGAAACACATCAGCCTGCCTGCTTCTGCCCGCCTTTTGGGCAGGAATTTGCCTGTCCAGTGGTGGGAATGCCAGGAATTCAGGTTTGTCCAAAAATAGTTGTCCTTACTAAGTCATGCTCTTGTAATGCTCAAGAGGTCATTCAGCTCCCGGGATAGAATGCCTCATTTTCCCCCAAAGAAATGTCCCTGTGTTTCAATTCACGGTGACCTAAAAGCACACACACATACACAGAGAGATACACACACACACACACACACATACACGCACCATCTGACTTCCCTGCATCTCAGCTTCTCCTGCAGTTTTATAATGTATCCTACGGGCCACCAAAATGCTGCATTGATACTGTATATACTAGGCTTGCTCAAATAATTCGTTTTCCCCGTTTACCGTTATTGATTCGTTTTTTTCGGATTTTTTGAATCAATATTGAATCTTGGCTGTCCACACGCCTGGATATCGCGGTTTCGAACCGCGATTGGCCGTTTTCCGTAATGGCGCCTTTTTTTTCGTTTTTAAAAAATGCTTTGTCAAATCATCCAAACTTTTTTAAGTCCACTGGGGCAATCTAGAGTGTTGTTTGCCCCTTGTAGCCAATCAGAGAGCACGTTTAACCAGGGGGAGGGGCTGGTAGGACGTGCTTAATGAAAACAGCGTGCACACGCCTCGTGGCTCAGTCGCACTGGGACTTTGGGAGAGGGTGGAAGGGTAGAGATTCATTGGTGTAGGCAGGCAGGAAACATTGCTGCGTCACAGCATGGCTGTGTGAAGACCAGGACAGGAGAAAAGGTGGGGTGGTCTGTGGCTGAGTTTGGTGGTGTGGGTCTTAGGTCTTTCTATTTGTTTTGTTGTTGCAAACTTGCAAAGGGCTGTCCTGTGGGTGTTTTTCCTGTTCAAAATACAACTCCTTTTGGGTAAAGAAAAGCTTGCCTTTGTGCCTTGCCTTCCTTGTGTGTGTGTCTGCTTTGAAAAAGAGTTGCATATCCCATCCAGTTCAAAATACAACTCCTTTTGGGGAAAGGAAAGCCTGCCTTTCTGCCTTGCCTTGTGTGTGTGTGTCTGCAGGGACGCTTTGAAAAAGAGTTGCATATCCCATCCAGTTCAAAATACAACTCCTTTTGGGGAAAGGAAAGCCTGCCTTTCTGCCTTGCCTTGTGTGTGTGTCTGCAGGGACGCTTTGAAAAAGAGTTGCATATCCCATCCACTTCAAAATACAACTCCTTTTGGGGAAAGGAAAGCCTGCCTTTGTGGCTTGCCTTGTGTGTGTGTGTCTGCAGGGACGCTTTGAAAAAGAGTTGCATATCCCATCCACTTCAAAATACAACTCCTTTTGGGGAAAGGAAAGCCTGCCTTTCTGCCTTGCCTTGTGTGTGTGTCTGCAGGGACGCTTTGAAAAAGAGTTGCATATCCCATCCACTTCAAAATACAACTCCTTTTGGGGAAAGGAAAGCCTGCCTTTGTGGCTTGCCTTGTGTGTGTGTCTGCAGGGACGCTTTGAAAAAGAGTTGCATATCCCATCCACTTCAAAATACAACTCCTTTTGGGGAAAGAAAAGCCTGCCTTTGTGGCTTGCCTTGTGTGTGTGTCTGCAGGGACGCTTTGAAAAAGAGTTGCATATCCCATCCACTTCAAAATACAACTCCTTTTGGGGAAAGGAAAGCCTGCCTTTGTGGCTTGCCTTGTGTGTGTGTCTGCAGGGACGCTTTGAAAAAGAGTTGCATATCCCATCCACTTCAAAATACAACTCCTTTTGGGGAAAGGAAAGCCTGCCTTTGTGGCTTGCCTTGTGTGTGTGTCTGCAGGGACGCTTTGAAAAAGAGTTGCATATCCCATCCACTTCAAAATACAACTCCTTTTGGGGAAAGGAAAGCCTGCCTTTGTGGCTTGCCTTGTGTGTGTGTCTGCAGGGACGCTTTGAAAAAGAGTTGCATATCCCATCCACTTCAAAATACAACTCCTTTTGGGGAAAGGAAAGCCTGCCTTTCTGCCTTGCCTTGTGTGTGTGTCTGCAGGGACGCTTTGAAAAAGAGTTGCATATCCCATCCACTTCAAAATACAACTCCTTTTGGGGAAAGGAAAGCCTGCCTTTGTGGCTTGCCTTGTGTGTGTGTCTGCAGGGACGCTTTGAAAAAGAGTTGCATATCCCATCCACTTCAAAATACAACTCCTTTTGGGGAAAGGAAAGCCTGCCTTTGTGGCTTGCCTTGTGTGTGTGTCTGCAGGGACGCTTTGAAAAAGAGTTGCATATCCCATCCACTTCAAAATACAACTCCTTTTGGGGAAAGGAAAGCCTGCCTTTGTGGCTTGCCTTGTGTGTGTGTCTGCAGGGACGCTTTGAAAAAGAGTTGCATATCCCATCCACTTCAAAATACAACTCCTTTTGGGGAAAGGAAAGCCTGCCTTTCTGCCTTGCCTTGTGTGTGTGTGTCTGCAGGGACGCTTTGAAAAAGAGTTGCATATCCCATCCACTTCAAAATACAACTCCTTTTGGGGAAAGGAAAGCCTGCCTTTGTGGCTTGCCTTGTGTGTGTGTCTGCAGGGACGCTTTGAAAAAGAGTTGCATATCCCATCCACTTCAAAATACAACTCCTTTTGGGGAAAGGAAAGCCTGCCTTTCTGCCTTGCCTTGTGTGTGTGTCTGCAGGGACGCTTTGAAAAAGAGTTGCATATCCCATCCACTTCAAAATACAACTCCTTTTGGGGAAAGGAAAGCCTGCCTTTCTGCCTTGCCTTGTGTGTGTGTCTGCAGGGACGCTTTGAAAAAGAGTTGCATATCCCATTCACTTCAAAATACAACTCCTTTTGGGGAAAGGAAAGCCTGCCTTTCTGCCTTGCCTTGTGTGTGTGTGTCTGCAGGGACGCTTTGAAAAAGAGTTGCATATCCCATCCACTTCAAAATACAACTCCTTTTGGGGAAAGGAAAGCCTGCCTTTCTGCCTTGCCTTGTGTGTGTGTCTGCAGGGACGCTTTGAAAAAGAGTTGCATATCCCATCCACTTCAAAATACAACTCCTTTTGGGGAAAGGAAAGCCTGCCTTTCTGCCTTGCCTTGTGTGTGTGTGTCTGCAGGGACGCTTTGAAAAAGAGTTGCATATCCCATCCACTTCAAAATACAACTCCTTTTGGGGAAAGGAAAGCCTGCCTTTCTGCCTTGCCTTGTGTGTGTGTGTCTGCAGGGACGCTTTGAAAAAGAGTTGCATATCCCATCCAGTTCAAAATACAACTCCTTTTGGGGAAAGGAAAGCCTGCCTTTCTGCCTTGCCTTGTGTGTGTGTCTGCAGGGACGCTTTGAAAAAGAGTTGCATATCCCATCCACTTCAAAATACAACTCCTTTTGGGGAAAGGAAAGCCTGCCTTTCTGCCTTGCCTTGTGTGTGTGTGTCTGCAGGGACGCTTTGAAAAAGAGTTGCATATCCCATCCACTTCAAAATACAACTCCTTTTGGGGAAAGGAAAGCCTGCCTTTGTGGCTTGCCTTGTGTGTGTGTCTGCAGGGACGCTTTGAAAAAGAGTTGCATATCCCATCCACTTCAAAATACAACTCCTTTTGGGGAAAGGAAAGCCTGCCTTTGTGGCTTGCCTTGTGTGTGTGTGTCTGCAGGGACGCTTTGAAAAAGAGTTGCATATCCCATCCACTTCAAAATACAACTCCTTTTGGGGAAAGGAAAGCCTGCCTTTGTGGCTTGCCTTGTGTGTGTGTCTGCAGGGACGCTTTGAAAAAGAGTTGCATATCCCATCCACTTCAAAATACAACTCCTTTTGGGGAAAGGAAAGCCTGCCTTTCTGCCTTGCCTTGTGTGTGTGTCTGCAGGGACGCTTTGAAAAAGAGTTGCATATCCCATCCACTTCAAAATACAACTCCTTTTGGGGAAAGGAAAGCCTGCCTTTGTGGCTTGCCTTGTGTGTGTGTCTGCAGGGACGCTTTGAAAAAGAGTTGCATATCCCATCCACTTCAAAATACAACTCCTTTTGGGGAAAGGAAAGCCTGCCTTTGTGGCTTGCCTTGTGTGTGTGTCTGCAGGGACGCTTTGAAAAAGAGTTGCATATCCCATCCACTTCAAAATACAACTCCTTTTGGGGAAAGGAAAGCCTGCCTTTGTGGCTTGCCTTGTGTGTGTGTCTGCAGGGACGCTTTGAAAAAGAGTTGCATATCCCATCCACTTCAAAATACAACTCCTTTTGGGGAAAGGAAAGCCTGCCTTTGTGGCTTGCCTTGTGTGTGTGTGTCTGCAGGGACGCTTTGAAAAAGAGTTGCATATCCCATCCACTTCAAAATACAACTCCTTTTGGGGAAAGGAAAGCCTGCCTTTGTGGCTTGCCTTGTGTGTGTGTCTGCAGGGACGCTTTGAAAAAGAGTTGCATATCCCATCCACTTCAAAATACAACTCCTTTTGGGGAAAGGAAAGCCTGCCTTTCTGCCTTGCCTTGTGTGTGTGTCTGCAGGGACGCTTTGAAAAAGAGTTGCATATCCCATCCACTTCAAAATACAACTCCTTTTGGGGAAAGGAAAGCCTGCCTTTCTGCCTTGCCTTGTGTGTGTGTCTGCAGGGACGCTTTGAAAAAGAGTTGCATATCCCATCCACTTCAAAATACAACTCCTTTTGGGGAAAGGAAAGCCTGCCTTTGTGGCTTGCCTTGTGTGTGTGTGTCTGCAGGGACGCTTTGAAAAAGAGTTGCATATCCCATCCACTTCAAAATACAACTCCTTTTGGGGAAAGGAAAGCCTGCCTTTCTGCCTTGCCTTGTGTGTGTGTGTCTGCAGGGACGCTTTGAAAAAGAGTTGCATATCCCATCCACTTCAAAATACAACTCCTTTTGGGGAAAGGAAAGCCTGCCTTTGTGGCTTGCCTTGTGTGTGTGTCTGCAGGGACGCTTTGAAAAAGAGTTGCATATCCCATCCACTTCAAAATACAACTCCTTTTGGGGAAAGGAAAGCCTGCCTTTGTGGCTTGCCTTGTGTGTGTGTCTGCAGGGACGCTTTGAAAAAGAGTTGCATATCCCATCCACTTCAAAATACAACTCCTTTTGGGGAAAGGAAAGCCTGCCTTTGTGGCTTGCCTTGTGTGTGTGTCTGCAGGGACGCTTTGAAAAAGAGTTGCATATCCCATCCACTTCAAAATACAACTCCTTTTGGGGAAAGGAAAGCCTGCCTTTGTGGCTTGCCTTGTGTGTGTGTCTGCAGGGACGCTTTGAAAAAGAGTTGCATATCCCATTCACTTCAAAATACAACTCCTTTTGGGGAAAGGAAAGCCTGCCTTTCTGCCTTGCCTTGTGTGTGTGTCTGCAGGGACGCTTTGAAAAAGAGTTGCATATCCCATCCACTTCAAAATACAACTCCTTTTGGGGAAAGGAAAGCCTGCCTTTCTGCCTTGCCTTGTGTGTGTGTCTGCAGGGACGCTTTGAAAAAGAGTTGCATATCCCATCCACTTCAAAATACAACTCCTTTTGGGGAAAGGAAAGCCTGCCTTTCTGCCTTGCCTTGTGTGTGTGTCTGCAGGGACGCTTTGAAAAAGAGTTGCATATCCCATTCACTTCAAAATACAACTCCTTTTGGGGAAAGGAAAGCCTGCCTTTCTGCCTTGCCTTGTGTGTGTGTGTCTGCAGGGACGCTTTGAAAAAGAGTTGCATATCCCATCCACTTCAAAATACAACTCCTTTTGGGGAAAGGAAAGCCTGCCTTTCTGCCTTGCCTTGTGTGTGTGTCTGCAGGGACGCTTTGAAAAAGAGTTGCATATCCCATCCACTTCAAAATACAACTCCTTTTGGGGAAAGGAAAGCCTGCCTTTCTGCCTTGCCTTGTGTGTGTGTGTCTGCAGGGACGCTTTGAAAAAGAGTTGCATATCCCATCCACTTCAAAATACAACTCCTTTTGGGGAAAGGAAAGCCTGCCTTTCTGCCTTGCCTTGTGTGTGTGTGTCTGCAGGGACGCTTTGAAAAAGAGTTGCATATCCCATCCAGTTCAAAATACAACTCCTTTTGGGGAAAGGAAAGCCTGCCTTTCTGCCTTGCCTTGTGTGTGTGTCTGCAGGGACGCTTTGAAAAAGAGTTGCATATCCCATCCACTTCAAAATACAACTCCTTTTGGGGAAAGGAAAGCCTGCCTTTCTGCCTTGCCTTGTGTGTGTGTGTCTGCAGGGACGCTTTGAAAAAGAGTTGCATATCCCATCCACTTCAAAATACAACTCCTTTTGGGGAAAGGAAAGCCTGCCTTTGTGGCTTGCCTTGTGTGTGTGTCTGCAGGGACGCTTTGAAAAAGAGTTGCATATCCCATCCACTTCAAAATACAACTCCTTTTGGGGAAAGGAAAGCCTGCCTTTGTGGCTTGCCTTGTGTGTGTGTGTCTGCAGGGACGCTTTGAAAAAGAGTTGCATATCCCATCCACTTCAAAATACAACTCCTTTTGGGGAAAGGAAAGCCTGCCTTTGTGGCTTGCCTTGTGTGTGTGTCTGCAGGGACGCTTTGAAAAAGAGTTGCATATCCCATCCACTTCAAAATACAACTCCTTTTGGGGAAAGGAAAGCCTGCCTTTCTGCCTTGCCTTGTGTGTGTGTCTGCAGGGACGCTTTGAAAAAGAGTTGCATATCCCATCCACTTCAAAATACAACTCCTTTTGGGGAAAGGAAAGCCTGCCTTTGTGGCTTGCCTTGTGTGTGTGTCTGCAGGGACGCTTTGAAAAAGAGTTGCATATCCCATCCACTTCAAAATACAACTCCTTTTGGGGAAAGGAAAGCCTGCCTTTGTGGCTTGCCTTGTGTGTGTGTCTGCAGGGACGCTTTGAAAAAGAGTTGCATATCCCATCCACTTCAAAATACAACTCCTTTTGGGGAAAGGAAAGCCTGCCTTTGTGGCTTGCCTTGTGTGTGTGTCTGCAGGGACGCTTTGAAAAAGAGTTGCATATCCCATCCACTTCAAAATACAACTCCTTTTGGGGAAAGGAAAGCCTGCCTTTGTGGCTTGCCTTGTGTGTGTGTGTCTGCAGGGACGCTTTGAAAAAGAGTTGCATATCCCATCCACTTCAAAATACAACTCCTTTTGGGGAAAGGAAAGCCTGCCTTTGTGGCTTGCCTTGTGTGTGTGTCTGCAGGGACGCTTTGAAAAAGAGTTGCATATCCCATCCACTTCAAAATACAACTCCTTTTGGGGAAAGGAAAGCCTGCCTTTCTGCCTTGCCTTGTGTGTGTGTCTGCAGGGACGCTTTGAAAAAGAGTTGCATATCCCATCCACTTCAAAATACAACTCCTTTTGGGGAAAGGAAAGCCTGCCTTTCTGCCTTGCCTTGTGTGTGTGTCTGCAGGGACGCTTTGAAAAAGAGTTGCATATCCCATCCACTTCAAAATACAACTCCTTTTGGGGAAAGGAAAGCCTGCCTTTGTGGCTTGCCTTGTGTGTGTGTGTCTGCAGGGACGCTTTGAAAAAGAGTTGCATATCCCATCCACTTCAAAATACAACTCCTTTTGGGGAAAGGAAAGCCTGCCTTTGTGGCTTGCCTTGTGTGTGTGTGTCTGCAGGGACGCTTTGAAAAAGAGTTGCATATCCCATCCACTTCAAAATACAACTCCTTTTGGGGAAAGGAAAGCCTGCCTTTGTGGCTTGCCTTGTGTGTGTGTGTCTGCAGGGACGCTTTGAAAAAGAGTTGCATATCCCATCCACTTCAAAATACAACTCCTTTTGGGGAAAGGAAAGCCTGCCTTTGTGGCTTGCCTTGTGTGTGTGTGTCTGCAGGGACGCTTTGAAAAAGAGTTGCATATCCCATCCACTTCAAAATACAACTCCTTTTGGGGAAAGGAAAGCCTGCCTTTCTGCCTTGCCTTGTGTGTGTGTCTGCAGGGACGCTTTGAAAAAGAGTTGCATATCCCATCCACTTCAAAATACAACTCCTTTTGGGGAAAGGAAAGCCTGCCTTTGTGGCTTGCCTTGTGTGTGTGTCTGCAGGGACGCTTTGAAAAAGAGTTGCATATCCCATCCACTTCAAAATACAACTCCTTTTGGGGAAAGGAAAGCCTGCCTTTGTGGCTTGCCTTGTGTGTGTGTCTGCAGGGACGCTTTGAAAAAGAGTTGCATATCCCATCCACTTCAAAATACAACTCCTTTTGGGGAAAGGAAAGCCTGCCTTTGTGGCTTGCCTTGTGTGTGTGTCTGCAGGGACGCTTTGAAAAAGAGTTGCATATCCCATCCACTTCAAAATACAACTCCTTTTGGGGAAAGGAAAGCCTGCCTTTCTGCCTTGCCTTGTGTGTGTGTCTGCAGGGACGCTTTGAAAAAGAGTTGCATATCCCATCCACTTCAAAATACAACTCCTTTTGGGGAAAGGAAAGCCTGCCTTTGTGGCTTGCCTTGTGTGTGTGTCTGCAGGGACGCTTTGAAAAAGAGTTGCATATCCCATCCACTTCAAAATACAACTCCTTTTGGGGAAAGAAAAGCCTGCCTTTGTGGCTTGCCTTGTGTGTGTGTCTGCAGGGACGCTTTGAAAAAGAGTTGCATATCCCATCCACTTCAAAATACAACTCCTTTTGGGGAAAGGAAAGCCTGCCTTTGTGGCTTGCCTTGTGTGTGTGTCTGCAGGGACGCTTTGAAAAAGAGTTGCATATCCCATCCACTTCAAAATACAACTCCTTTTGGGGAAAGGAAAGCCTGCCTTTCTGCCTTGCCTTGTGTGTGTGTCTGCAGGGACGCTTTGAAAAAGAGTTGCATATCCCATCCACTTCAAAATACAACTCCTTTTGGGGAAAGGAAAGCCTGCCTTTGTGGCTTGCCTTGTGTGTGTGTCTGCAGGGACGCTTTGAAAAAGAGTTGCATATCCCATCCACTTCAAAATACAACTCCTTTTGGGGAAAGGAAAGCCTGCCTTTGTGGCTTGCCTTGTGTGTGTGTCTGCAGGGACGCTTTGAAAAAGAGTTGCATATCCCATCCACTTCAAAATACAACTCCTTTTGGGGAAAGGAAAGCCTGCCTTTGTGGCTTGCCTTGTGTGTGTGTCTGCAGGGACGCTTTGAAAAAGAGTTGCATATCCCATCCACTTCAAAATACAACTCCTTTTGGGGAAAGGAAAGCCTGCCTTTCTGCCTTGCCTTGTGTGTGTGTGTCTGCAGGGACGCTTTGAAAAAGAGTTGCATATCCCATCCACTTCAAAATACAACTCCTTTTGGGGAAAGGAAAGCCTGCCTTTGTGGCTTGCCTTGTGTGTGTGTCTGCAGGGACGCTTTGAAAAAGAGTTGCATATCCCATCCACTTCAAAATACAACTCCTTTTGGGGAAAGGAAAGCCTGCCTTTCTGCCTTGCCTTGTGTGTGTGTCTGCAGGGACGCTTTGAAAAAGAGTTGCATATCCCATCCACTTCAAAATACAACTCCTTTTGGGGAAAGGAAAGCCTGCCTTTCTGCCTTGCCTTGTGTGTGTGTCTGCAGGGACGCTTTGAAAAAGAGTTGCATATCCCATTCACTTCAAAATACAACTCCTTTTGGGGAAAGGAAAGCCTGCCTTTCTGCCTTGCCTTGTGTGTGTGTGTCTGCAGGGACGCTTTGAAAAAGAGTTGCATATCCCATCCACTTCAAAATACAACTCCTTTTGGGGAAAGGAAAGCCTGCCTTTGTGGCTTGCCTTGTGTGTGTGTCTGCAGGGACGCTTTGAAAAAGAGTTGCATATCCCATCCACTTCAAAATACAACTCCTTTTGGGGAAAGGAAAGCCTGCCTTTCTGCCTTGCCTTGTGTGTGTGTGTCTGCAGGGACGCTTTGAAAAAGAGTTGCATATCCCATCCAGTTCAAAATACAACTCCTTTTGGGGAAAGGAAAGCCTGCCTTTCTGCCTTGCCTTGTGTGTGTGTCTGCAGGGACGCTTTGAAAAAGAGTTGCATATCCCATCCACTTCAAAATACAACTCCTTTTGGGGAAAGGAAAGCCTGCCTTTCTGCCTTGCCTTGTGTGTGTGTGTCTGCAGGGACGCTTTGAAAAAGAGTTGCATATCCCATCCACTTCAAAATACAACTACTTTTGGGGAAAGGAAAGCCTGCCTTTGTGGCTTGCCTTGTGTGTGTGTCTGCAGGGACGCTTTGAAAAAGAGTTGCATATCCCATCCACTTCAAAATACAACTCCTTTTGGGGAAAGGAAAGCCTGCCTTTGTGGCTTGCCTTGTGTGTGTGTGTCTGCAGGGACGCTTTGAAAAAGAGTTGCATATCCCATCCACTTCAAAATACAACTCCTTTTGGGGAAAGGAAAGCCTGCCTTTGTGGCTTGCCTTGTGTGTGTGTCTGCAGGGACGCTTTGAAAAAGAGTTGCATATCCCATCCACTTCAAAATACAACTCCTTTTGGGGAAAGGAAAGCCTGCCTTTCTGCCTTGCCTTGTGTGTGTGTCTGCAGGGACGCTTTGAAAAAGAGTTGCATATCCCATCCACTTCAAAATACAACTCCTTTTGGGGAAAGGAAAGCCTGCCTTTGTGGCTTGCCTTGTGTGTGTGTCTGCAGGGACGCTTTGAAAAAGAGTTGCATATCCCATCCACTTCAAAATACAACTCCTTTTGGGGAAAGGAAAGCCTGCCTTTGTGGCTTGCCTTGTGTGTGTGTCTGCAGGGACGCTTTGAAAAAGAGTTGCATATCCCATCCACTTCAAAATACAACTCCTTTTGGGGAAAGGAAAGCCTGCCTTTGTGGCTTGCCTTGTGTGTGTGTCTGCAGGGACGCTTTGAAAAAGAGTTGCATATCCCATCCACTTCAAAATACAACTCCTTTTGGGGAAAGGAAAGCCTGCCTTTGTGGCTTGCCTTGTGTGTGTGTGTCTGCAGGGACGCTTTGAAAAAGAGTTGCATATCCCATCCACTTCAAAATACAACTCCTTTTGGGGAAAGGAAAGCCTGCCTTTGTGGCTTGCCTTGTGTGTGTGTCTGCAGGGACGCTTTGAAAAAGAGTTGCATATCCCATCCACTTCAAAATACAACTCCTTTTGGGGAAAGGAAAGCCTGCCTTTCTGCCTTGCCTTGTGTGTGTGTCTGCAGGGACGCTTTGAAAAAGAGTTGCATATCCCATCCACTTCAAAATACAACTCCTTTTGGGGAAAGGAAAGCCTGCCTTTCTGCCTTGCCTTGTGTGTGTGTCTGCAGGGACGCTTTGAAAAAGAGTTGCATATCCCATTCACTTCAAAATACAACTCCTTTTGGGGAAAGGAAAGCCTGCCTTTCTGCCTTGCCTTGTGTGTGTGTGTCTGCAGGGACGCTTTGAAAAAGAGTTGCATATCCCATCCACTTCAAAATACAACTCCTTTTGGGGAAAGGAAAGCCTGCCTTTGTGGCTTGCCTTGTGTGTGTGTCTGCAGGGACGCTTTGAAAAAGAGTTGCATATCCCATCCACTTCAAAATACAACTCCTTTTGGGGAAAGGAAAGCCTGCCTTTCTGCCTTGCCTTGTGTGTGTGTGTCTGCAGGGACGCTTTGAAAAAGAGTTGCATATCCCATCCACTTCAAAATACAACTCCTTTTGGGGAAAGGAAAGCCTGCCTTTCTGCCTTGCCTTGTGTGTGTGTCTGCAGGGACGCTTTGAAAAAGAGTTGCATATCCCATCCACTTCAAAATACAACTCCTTTTGGGGAAAGGAAAGCCTGCCTTTCTGCCTTGCCTTGTGTGTGTGTCTGCAGGGACGCTTTGAAAAAGAGTTGCATATCCCATCCACTTCAAAATACAACTCCTTTTGGGGAAAGGAAAGCCTGCCTTTGTGGCTTGCCTTGTGTGTGTGTCTGCAGGGACGCTTTGAAAAAGAGTTGCATATCCCATCCACTTCAAAATACAACTCCTTTTGGGGAAAGGAAAGCCTGCCTTTCTGCCTTGCCTTGTGTGTGTGTGTCTGCAGGGACGCTTTGAAAAAGAGTTGCATATCCCATCCACTTCAAAATACAACTCCTTTTGGGGAAAGGAAAGCCTGCCTTTCTGCCTTGCCTTGTGTGTGTGTCTGCAGGGACGCTTTGAAAAAGAGTTGCATATCCCATCCACTTCAAAATACAACTCCTTTTGGGGAAAGGAAAGCCTGCCTTTCTGCCTTGCCTTGTGTGTGTGTGTCTGCAGGGACGCTTTGAAAAAGAGTTGCATATCCCATCCACTTCAAAATACAACTCCTTTTGGGGAAAGGAAAGCCTGCCTTTCTGCCTTGCCTTGTGTGTGTGTGTCTGCAGGGACGCTTTGAAAAAGAGTTGCATATCCCATCCACTTCAAAATACAACTCCTTTTGGGGAAAGGAAAGCCTGCCTTTCTGCCTTGCCTGGTGTGTGTGTCTGCAGGGACGCTTTGAAAAAGAGTTGCATATCCCATCCACTTCAAAATACAACTCCTTTTGGGGAAAGGAAAGCCTGCCTTTGTGGCTTGCCTTGTGTGTGTGTGTCTGCAGGGACGCTTTGAAAAAGAGTTGCATATCCCATCCACTTCAAAATACAACTCCTTTTGGGGAAAGAAAAGCCTGCCTTTGTGGCTTGCCTTGTGTGTGTGTCTGCAGGGACGCTTTGAAAAAGAGTTGCATATCCCATCCACTTCAAAATACAACTCCTTTTGGGGAAAGGAAAGCCTGCCTTTGTGGCTTGCCTTGTGTGTGTGTCTGCAGGGACGCTTTGAAAAAGAGTTGCATATCCCATCCACTTCAAAATACAACTCCTTTTGGGGAAAGGAAAGCCTGCCTTTGTGGCTTGCCTTGTGTGTGTGTCTGCAGGGACGCTTTGAAAAAGAGTTGCATATCCCATCCACTTCAAAATACAACTCCTTTTGGGGAAAGGAAAGCCTGCCTTTCTGCCTTGCCTTGTGTGTGTGTCTGCAGGGACGCTTTGAAAAAGAGTTGCATATCCCATCCACTTCAAAATACAACTCCTTTTGGGGAAAGGAAAGCCTGCCTTTGTGGCTTGCCTTGTGTGTGTGTCTGCAGGGACGCTTTGAAAAAGAGTTGCATATCCCATCCACTTCAAAATACAACTCCTTTTGGGGAAAGAAAAGCCTGCCTTTGTGGCTTGCCTTGTGTGTGTGTCTGCAGGGACGCTTTGAAAAAGAGTTGCATATCCCATCCACTTCAAAATACAACTCCTTTTGGGGAAAGGAAAGCCTGCCTTTGTGGCTTGCCTTGTGTGTGTGTCTGCAGGGACGCTTTGAAAAAGAGTTGCATATCCCATCCACTTCAAAATACAACTCCTTTTGGGGAAAGGAAAGCCTGCCTTTGTGGCTTGCCTTGTGTGTGTGTCTGCAGGGACGCTTTGAAAAAGAGTTGCATATCCCATCCACTTCAAAATACAACTCCTTTTGGGGAAAGGAAAGCCTGCCTTTCTGCCTTGCCTTGTGTGTGTGTCTGCAGGGACGCTTTGAAAAAGAGTTGCATATCCCATCCACTTCAAAATACAACTCCTTTTGGGGAAAGGAAAGCCTGCCTTTGTGGCTTGCCTTGTGTGTGTGTCTGCAGGGACGCTTTGAAAAAGAGTTGCATATCCCATCCACTTCAAAATACAACTCCTTTTGGGGAAAGGAAAGCCTGCCTTTGTGGCTTGCCTTGTGTGTGTGTCTGCAGGGACGCTTTGAAAAAGAGTTGCATATCCCATCCACTTCAAAATACAACTCCTTTTGGGGAAAGGAAAGCCTGCCTTTGTGGCTTGCCTTGTGTGTGTGTCTGCAGGGACGCTTTGAAAAAGAGTTGCATATCCCATCCACTTCAAAATACAACTCCTTTTGGGGAAAGGAAAGCCTGCCTTTCTGCCTTGCCTTGTGTGTGTGTGTCTGCAGGGACGCTTTGAAAAAGAGTTGCATATCCCATCCACTTCAAAATACAACTCCTTTTGGGGAAAGGAAAGCCTGCCTTTGTGGCTTGCCTTGTGTGTGTGTCTGCAGGGACGCTTTGAAAAAGAGTTGCATATCCCATCCACTTCAAAATACAACTCCTTTTGGGGAAAGGAAAGCCTGCCTTTCTGCCTTGCCTTGTGTGTGTGTCTGCAGGGACGCTTTGAAAAAGAGTTGCATATCCCATCCACTTCAAAATACAACTCCTTTTGGGGAAAGGAAAGCCTGCCTTTCTGCCTTGCCTTGTGTGTGTGTCTGCAGGGACGCTTTGAAAAAGAGTTGCATATCCCATCCACTTCAAAATACAACTCCTTTTGGGGAAAGGAAAGCCTGCCTTTGTGGCTTGCCTTGTGTGTGTGTCTGCAGGGACGCTTTGAAAAAGAGTTGCATATCCCATCCACTTCAAAATACAACTCCTTTTGGGGAAAGGAAAGCCTGCCTTTCTGCCTTGCCTTGTGTGTGTGTCTGCAGGGACGCTTTGAAAAAGAGTTGCATATCCCATCCACTTCAAAATACAACTCCTTTTGGGGAAAGGAAAGCCTGCCTTTGTGGCTTGCCTTGTGTGTGTGTCTGCAGGGACGCTTTGAAAAAGAGTTGCATATCCCATCCACTTCAAAATACAACTCCTTTTGGGGAAAGGAAAGCCTGCCTTTGTGGCTTGCCTTGTGTGTGTGTCTGCAGGGACGCTTTGAAAAAGAGTTGCATATCCCATCCACTTCAAAATACAACTCCTTTTGGGGAAAGGAAAGCCTGCCTTTGTGGCTTGCCTTGTGTGTGTGTCTGCAGGGACGCTTTGAAAAAGAGTTGCATATCCCATCCACTTCAAAATACAACTCCTTTTGGGGAAAGGAAAGCCTGCCTTTGTGGCTTGCCTTGTGTGTGTGTGTCTGCAGGGACGCTTTGAAAAAGAGTTGCATATCCCATCCACTTCAAAATACAACTCCTTTTGGGGAAAGGAAAGCCTGCCTTTGTGGCTTGCCTTGTGTGTGTGTCTGCAGGGACGCTTTGAAAAAGAGTTGCATATCCCATCCACTTCAAAATACAACTCCTTTTGGGGAAAGGAAAGCCTGCCTTTCTGCCTTGCCTTGTGTGTGTGTCTGCAGGGACGCTTTGAAAAAGAGTTGCATATCCCATCCACTTCAAAATACAACTCCTTTTGGGGAAAGGAAAGCCTGCCTTTCTGCCTTGCCTTGTGTGTGTGTCTGCAGGGACGCTTTGAAAAAGAGTTGCATATCCCATTCACTTCAAAATACAACTCCTTTTGGGGAAAGGAAAGCCTGCCTTTCTGCCTTGCCTTGTGTGTGTGTGTCTGCAGGGACGCTTTGAAAAAGAGTTGCATATCCCATCCACTTCAAAATACAACTCCTTTTGGGGAAAGGAAAGCCTGCCTTTCTGCCTTGCCTTGTGTGTGTGTCTGCAGGGACGCTTTGAAAAAGAGTTGCATATCCCATCCACTTCAAAATACAACTCCTTTTGGGGAAAGGAAAGCCTGCCTTTCTGCCTTGCCTTGTGTGTGTGTGTCTGCAGGGACGCTTTGAAAAAGAGTTGCATATCCCATCCACTTCAAAATACAACTCCTTTTGGGGAAAGGAAAGCCTGCCTTTCTGCCTTGCCTTGTGTGTGTGTCTGCAGGGACGCTTTGAAAAAGAGTTGCATATCCCATCCACTTCAAAATACAACTCCTTTTGGGGAAAGGAAAGCCTGCCTTTCTGCCTTGCCTTGTGTGTGTGTCTGCAGGGACGCTTTGAAAAAGAGTTGCATATCCCATCCACTTCAAAATACAACTCCTTTTGGGGAAAGGAAAGCCTGCCTTTGTGGCTTGCCTTGTGTGTGTGTCTGCAGGGACGCTTTGAAAAAGAGTTGCATATCCCATCCACTTCAAAATACAACTCCTTTTGGGGAAAGGAAAGCCTGCCTTTCTGCCTTGCCTTGTGTGTGTGTGTCTGCAGGGACGCTTTGAAAAAGAGTTGCATATCCCATCCACTTCAAAATACAACTCCTTTTGGGGAAAGGAAAGCCTGCCTTTCTGCCTTGCCTTGTGTGTGTGTCTGCAGGGACGCTTTGAAAAAGAGTTGCATATCCCATCCACTTCAAAATACAACTCCTTTTGGGGAAAGGAAAGCCTGCCTTTCTGCCTTGCCTTGTGTGTGTGTCTGCAGGGACGCTTTGAAAAAGAGTTGCATATCCCATCCACTTCAAAATACAACTCCTTTTGGGGAAAGGAAAGCCTGCCTTTCTGCCTTGCCTTGTGTGTGTGTGTCTGCAGGGACGCTTTGAAAAAGAGTTGCATATCCCATCCACTTCAAAATACAACTCCTTTTGGGGAAAGGAAAGCCTGCCTTTCTGCCTTGCCTGGTGTGTGTGTCTGCAGGGACGCTTTGAAAAAGAGTTGCATATCCCATCCACTTCAAAATACAACTCCTTTTGGGGAAAGGAAAGCCTGCCTTTGTGGCTTGCCTTGTGTGTGTGTGTCTGCAGGGACGCTTTGAAAAAGAGTTGCATATCCCATCCACTTCAAAATACAACTCCTTTTGGGGAAAGAAAAGCTTGCCTTTCTGCCTTGCCTTGTGTGTGTGTCTGCCAGGGACGCTTCCTGATTTTCCCAAGACAACTTTGGGAAAGAGTTGCATATCCCATACTTTCCTGTAGAACTGGAAAGTACAGGTATCCCCTTGTAAATAAATAAAACTAACTAAATGTTATAGACTACGCTTTTGCAACAGTAAATTGGCCAGAATATAACACGTTGCCAATCAAGATTCAACAAATATTTCCCACCAGTAACACAACACCTAACCATCATCCCTTCTGTTACCTGAAAACACTCCCCTTGACATGAAGCGCTCAGCTGTACGCGGGTCTGGGGGAGCAAGTCCTAGTAGTGGTCAAGCCACGGCCAGGACACTGTGGGGGGCCAAAAAAGTTAAGGTGGGTCCCATACGTCTGGAACGCCGAACTATGGGAGTGGGTGGACTTGATGAAGAACCAGGCTGTTCTAATGCAGACAGTTCACAGGCATCCACCCGGAGCCGGCTGTCGCATGGAGCTGAGACAACTGGACGATCATTGGAACATACAGGTGTTGCCGTCCTGGAACTACAGGTGGTGGATAGTGAGGATATAGATAACCCCACCCCTCCACCCGCTACTGACAGTGAGGAGGAGGTAGAGGAGGTACTACCATCAAAACGTAGACTTCCTCATGCTGCTGAAAGGGTGCCCACGACTCCCATCTCTGAGGGCGTCGCCACAGTGGCTGTGGGGAGGCCAAGGTCATTTATTTGGGACCATTTCCATGTCCACTCTCAGAGTTCTACTTTGGCAGTTTGTAGACACTGTGGGGCAAATATCAGCAGAGGCAGAGACACGAGACATCTTGCGACCTCGGGGTTGAGCTCTCACATGAAGCGACACCATCCCTCCATTTCGCTGGGAGGGGGAACTGCAAGCCCTTCCAGTGGCAGCCTTAGCACGCAAAGTTCACCAGGTGAAGATAGTGGAAGGCGGACACAGTCCACCATGGAGGATTGGGCCATTCCATTACCCAGAAAGAAAACGGGGGAAACATTGCTCACACCCCAGCAGATAACCCAAACTGTGGGAGAGATGATTGCCCTAGATCACCATCCCTTCCGCCTGGTAGAACAAGAAGGCTTTGTACGCCTTATGAAACGACTGTGACCCCGCTACAAAATCCCCTCCCGTCACACCTTTTCCAGAAAAGTAATCCCCGGCTTGTACGAGGGCTGTAAGGAACGCATTATCCAGATGTTGCGTAGCGCCATGGGAGGACACATCCATTTTACCTCTGATATTTGGTCAAGCTTGGGAGGAGGCCACTCCTACCTCTCTCTCACGGCACATTGGTGGGAGAAGGAAGGCACTATGGATACATCCCATCGTTGGGCACTCCTCGCATTGGAGGTAGTTGATCGTGATCACAAGGCAGAGACCATCTGCAACTATCTGGAAAACATGATGGGGGAATGGATGCAGTGTAGGCCGGAAGAAATGAGGAGGGGCTTTATGGTGACGGACGCAGGGAAAAATATGATCAAAGCGGTTGAAAGTGCCGGGTTTCAGAATGTGTCCTGCATGGCCCACTTGCTTCACAATACCGTCAAGGAAGGTTTAAAGAGCCAGGAAGAGCAGTCGGGCAGCAACACAAACATCTCCCTGCTGATCGAGCGCTGTAGAAAGATCGCGGGCTACTTCCACCGGAGCATCAAGGCAGCCCGGCAGCTGAGAGACAGGCAGAGCCTTGAAGGCCTCCCGCAGCACAAGCTGCTCCAGGACGTCTCGACTCGGTGGAATTCAACCTTAAAAATGCTCGAACGCATGGTCGAGCAGCAGAAGGCGGTACACGGCATCTCCCTCACTTTGGTTGCGCCTGTTAGCAAGCTTGTTCCAACTAAGCAAGAGTGGGACACCATCTCCCAGCTAGTAGACGTACTAAAGCCATTCAAACATGCCACTGAGACACTTTCGGAATCAAAAGCTCTTCTGAGCCAGGCAGTGCCCATGGTCTTGAGGCTAAGGAGGCACCTAGAAAGGCTTGGGGCCGGTCGAACAATTGACTCCCTGGCTGGACCGCTGACACCACCGGTCCAGGAGGTGGTGAGGAGGTTGTCCTTTGCTGTACGGAAACGGCTAGAGCCACTTCTTTCCAGCAAGGTCCATATGCTGGCGGCCTTGTGTGATCCACGGCTAAAGTACAACGTCTGCCCAAAAGACTTTACCATGTGGAAGGCCCAACTTGTTGACCTTGTGAGGGAGGTCTTTGCTGCCAGGGTGGAGGAGACGGGCACAGCGGCCCCTCTTCCAGAACTGCCTGTCACCCCAAGCACTAGCGCTAGTGGCGAGACGGAAAGTCCCGCGGAGCCGGTAGGGGGTTGCCGTAGGGATACGGATCTCCAGCCGCGAACAGGAAACGTTTTCTTTGCAGAGACGGTGGCCATACTTGCCTGCTCTGAAGAATCCTCTTTGCTGGCTTCTGCTCAAAAGGTAGACTCGGCCGAATGCTCGGTCAACAGGTACTTTGAGGAGCCTCCGGAGATAATTTCTTGTGATCCATTGTCCTACTGGGCTTCACGCGAACACATGTGGCCGGATCTGTCGCACGTAGCCCGCCAGTTCCTCAGCTGTCCTCCCACCAGCGTCCAGAGCGAAAGGGTCTTCAGCATAGCGGGAGATGTAGTCACGCCCCACCGCAGCTTGCTGGACCCTCAAACAGTGGAGAAACTTGTTTTCCTGAAGGCCAACCTTCCTGTGTTGAATTTCCCAGATTTGGATTTTGAGACCGACTGCTCCTAGAGCAACAGTTCTCCTCCTTTAACCAACTCTGCTTCAGAGTAACTTTGGCCAATTTTTTTGGGCGTCCGGGCGGGGGGGTGGCCCCTTTGGACTCTGTCCAACAACTCTCTCCTCTATCCTACAATGCTTTCCTCTCTCTTTTCCCTTCCTTTCTCCTCTTTTTCATCACTCGACGTTGCCCCACTGACGTTTTTGGGTTCATCCATCTCAAGGGGCCGTTTCACGAATCATGTAATCATGGAATCATAGAAAAGTAGAGTTGGAATAGAACTCATGGGCCATCAAGTTCTCCCCCAAGAAAGACGCAGGAAGTATCATTCAAAGCATCCCCGACAGATGGCCATCGAGCCTATGCTTAAAAGCTTCAAAAGAAGGGGCCTACAACACAGTCCGGGGGAGACAGTTCCACTCCCGAACAACCATCGCGGAGAGAAGTACTATCTTTCATTTGTCCCTGTTGAACTTAATATACTTTTGGCCCATCTCTGTATTCGGAAGTTACAAAACGTTTTCTCTCATGTAATACTGGCTCTGTAGAGGTTGAAGGATATTCTGTGGAAAATTAGACCATAAAAGCCAAGGTAGATAATGCTTCCTCTTTGTGTTCTGTTCGGATTTCATTCAATTCCCTTTTTATTTGGGGGGGGGGGGAAATATTACCATCACGAGCCATGACTGTTTGGTCTTCTACAGATCCTCGCAGCTCCTGTACAGAAAGAGCACTGTTATATTTGATGTGGATACTTCAGATAATCATTTCAGGTGTAGGAATACGCCAGACTCTCACTTTACAGAGGTATACTATCTGTCCATCTGAACCTTTGAGGATGTCTTTATCCACTGGAATTAATACACCTCGACTTGGGACAGAACTTCTCTAAATTGTCATCTTTCAGTGTCCCATTGTCTAGAGCGGGTGTGGTTGCCGCAGTGGTCATGGGACGGCCGCCTTTGGGTCCCCTAGCCCTCTGCCCGCTTACGCGGAGGGTGCCTTTATAACTCGGAGGGGGGAATCATCAAAGACAGTGGTACTCCTCCGCCTTTGCCAGCATTTCTCCAAATGGTTGTCTAGTGTCCCTTCTCCTTTATATGCCGTGGTCTACGCTGTGGTCGTTAAACGGCCGCTTTTGGGTCCCCTCCCCCTTTGACCTGGCACGCAGAGGGTGCCGTTCCCCCTTCAGGACGTGTGCCTTGCGGCTGCTTTAGAAGTTTGGGCGCAGGTTACGCCGAGTGGAAATTGCCTTTTGCTGGCTTGTTGGGAAAACGATAGAAGAGGTACACGGCCTTCCCCTTGGGTGGTGGGGTGTTGCTGTGGGTAGAGGCTTAAATCGCAAAAACAAAAAACTTTGTGGGAGGGCCGTGCCGAATTCTCCGGGATGCATGCCGGCCAACTGTGGCCGGCTGGCTCAGGGTGGGGTCTTTGCTGCCCTTTGTTTTTTTCCCTTACTTTTCTTTTCTTTTTGCTGCCTCTCGGACTACGTGACGCCAGACTCTAGAGGTATATGCCCTTCCCCCTTCAGGGCGTGTTCCTTTGCGGCTGCTTGCAATGTGTGGGCGCAGGTTACCCAGAGTGGGAACAGCCTTTTGCTGGCTTGTTGGCAGGACGATAGAAGAGGTACACGGCCTTCCCCTGGGGTGGTGGAGTGTTGCTGTGGGTAGAGGCTTAAATCGCAAAAACAAAAAACTTTGTGGGAGGGCCGTGCCGAATTCTCCGGGATGCATGCCGGCCAACTGTGGCCGGCTGGCTCAGGGTGGGGTCTTTGCTGCCCTTTGTTTTTTCCCCTTACTTTTCTTTTCTTTTTGCTGCCTCTCAGACTACGTGACGCCAGACTCTAGAGGTATATGCCCTTCCCCCTTCAGGGCGTGTTCCTTTGCGGCTGCTTGCAATGTGTGGGCGCAGGTTACCCAGAGTGGGAACTGCCTTTTGCTGGCTTGTTGGCAGGACGATAGAAGAGGTACACGGCCTTCCCCTGGGGTGGTGGAGTGTTGCTGTGGGTAGAGGTTTAAGTCACAAAAAAAAAAACTTTGTGGGAGGGCCGTGCCGAATTCTCCGGGATGCATGCCGGTCAACTGTGGCCGGCTGGATCAGGGTGGGGTCTTTGCTGCCCTTTGTTTTTTTCCCTTACTTTTCTTTTCTTTTTGCTGCCTCTCGGACTACGTGACGCCAGACTCTAGAGGTATATGCCCTTCCCCCTTCAGGGCGTGTTCCTTTGCGGCTGCTTGCAATGTGTGGGCGCAGGTTACCCAGAGTGGGAACTGCCTTTTGCTGGCTTGTTGGCAGGACGATAGAAGAGGTACACGGCCTTCCCCTGGGGTGGTGGAGTGTTGCTGTGGGTAGAGGCTTAAGTCGGAAAAAAAAAAAACTTTGTGGGAGGGCCGTGCCGAATTCTCCGGGATGCATGCCGGCCAACTGTGGCCGGCTGGCACAGGGTGGGGTCTTTGCTGCCCTTTGTTTTTTTCCCTTACTTTTCTTTTCTTTTTGCTGCCTCTCGGACTACGTGACGCCAGACTCTAGAGGTATATGCCCTTCCCCCTTCAGGGCGTGTTCCTTTGCGGCTGCTTGCAATGTGTGGGCGCAGGTTACCCAGAGTGGGAACAGCCTTTTGCTGGCTTGTTGGCAGGACGATAGAAGAGGTACACGGCCTTCCCCTGGGGTGGTGGAGTGTTGCTGTGGGTAGAGGTTTAAGTCACAAAAAAAAAAAACTTTGTGGGAGGGCCGTGCCGAATTCTCCGGGATGCATGCCGGTCAACTGTGGCCGGCTGGATCAGGGTGGGGTCTTTGCTGCCCTTTGTTTTTTTCCCTTACTTTTCTTTTCTTTTTGCTGCCTCTCGGACTACGTGACGCCAGACTCTAGAGGTATATGCCCTTCCCCCTTCAGGGCGTGTTCCTTTGCGGCTGCTTGCAATGTGTGGGCGCAGGTTACCCAGAGTGGGAACTGCCTTTTGCTGGCTTGTTGGCAGGACGATAGAAGAGGTACACGGCCTTCCCCTGGGGTGGTGGAGTGTTGCTGTGGGTAGAGGTTTAAGTCACAAAAAAAAAAAACTTTGTGGGAGGGCCGTGCCGAATTCTCCGGGATGCATGCCGGTCAACTGTGGCCGGCTGGATCAGGGTGGGGTCTTTGCTGCCCTTTGTTTTTTTCCCTTACTTTTCTTTTCTTTTTGCTGCCTCTCGGACTACGTGACGCCAGACTCTAGAGGTATATGCCCTTCCCCCTTCAGGGCGTGTTCCTTTGCGGCTGCTTGCAATGTGTGGGCGCAGGTTACCCAGAGTGGGAACTGCCTTTTGCTGGCTTGTTGGCAGGACGATAGAAGAGGTACACGGCCTTCCCCTGGGGTGGTGGAGTGTTGCTGTGGGTAGAGGCTTAAGTCGGAAAAAAAAAAAACTTTGTGGGAGGGCCGTGCCGAATTCTCCGGGATGCATGCCGGCCAACTGTGGCCGGCTGGCACAGGGTGGGGTCTTTGCTGCCCTTTGTTTTTTTCCCTTACTTTTCTTTTCTTTTTGCTGCCTCTCGGACTACGTGACGCCAGACTCTAGAGGTATATGCCCTTCCCCCTTCAGGGCGTGTTCCTTTGCGGCTGCTTGCAATGTGTGGGCGCAGGTTACCCAGAGTGGGAACTGCCTTTTGCTGGCCTTTGGGTAAAACGATAGAAGAGGGTGGAATGATCAAAGACAGTGTTACAGTCTCCCATCACCCTGAGAGGCTGTGATTGACGCTATTGCTGCGGAACGGCCGCCTTTGGTTCCCCTTGCCCACTGTCCGCGCACACGGACGTTGCCGATTGCCCGTCAGGGCGTGTGCCTTTGCGGCTGCTTTCAAGGTGTTGGCAGAACGTTTCGCCGAGTGGTAAATGTTTTTTGCTGGCCTGTGGGTAAAACAATAGAAGAGGGTGGAATGATCAAAGACAGTGTTACAGTCTCCCATCACCCTGAGAGGTTGTGATTGACGCTGTTGCTGCGGAAAGGCCGCCTTTGGTTCCCCTTGCCCACTGTCCGCGCACACGGACGTTGCCGATTGCCCGTCAGGGCGTGTGCCTTTGCGGCTGCTTTCAAGGAGTGGGCGCAAGTTCCGTCTCGTGGAAACTGTTTCTTGCTGGTCTGTTGGTAATAACGAGGGTGGAGTGATCACAGACTGTGGGACAGTGTCCCATTCACCTTAAAAGGAAGTGTACTCAACGATGTGGCGGCAGAACGGCCGCCTTTGGTTCCCCTTGCCCACTGTCCGCGCACACGGACGTTGCCGATTGCCCGTCAGGGCGTGTGCCTTTGCGGCTGCTTTCAAGGAGTGGGCGCAAGTTCCGTCTCGTGGAAACTGTTTCTTGCTGTTCCCCTCGCCCTCTGGCCGCGCACGCGGAATCACTGAAAGAAGTGGGACACCTTGGCCTTTACCACTTCTCAAAATTGTCTTCTTTTACTGTACCATTGCCTTGTGCGGGTGTAGTCGAGAGCATGTGATGATAATCTTACGCAGAGTAGGAAGTAGAGAATCAATCCACTCAGAATCTCTTATGCTATTAAAAACAATTACTTAATAATGCCTTCATGTTTCCTTTGGAATCCACATTTCTGCTTTGTTTCTACTTTGAATTACTTTCTACTACATTACACACTATATCTTTCATAATTGTACTTCCTCAAGTTTACTTAAACTGTATGTATACCAACCAACTGAAGTCATTTCCCTCTATCCAGGTCATCTGCAGGAGAACTTTAATAACCCCTGAAGAACACACTAGTCTTACCTGCAGTGGAACTGCATGGAAACATGTGTCTAACATCAGAGCCTTAAAACCTTCCCCCTCCAAAAAGCATTATAGGTCTGTGTGGTCGTTTGTAGCCTATTTAAGAATAGCTTGACAGGCCAATAGTATTTCGCACTGTATAGTTTTTTAACTGTCAAACTACCTCCTCTTCAGTCCTCGGACTCGAGCCGTGTTTTTACACCACTGTTTTTTAAGCTGGTAATGCTGTATGCTGACTGTGACTTCAGTTATATCTTATGTCTTATTGACCCAACATGAACACAGAAGAGTCTCACTGATCAAAGCCAAACGGGCCTACCACTGCTGAAATAAGCAGATTTCTTGGATTGGACTTGTTGAAGAAAAGCATATAACACATCATATCAGGTTATTATTATCCAAATAAAGCACCATAAATGCATGTTATACAACCAAGGAGACATAAGAAGTCGTTCTATATGCTGAAATGATATGTTGCTATTGCTTACTTTATGAATTTAGCTTCAAAATATCACAATATAATGGAATCATTGACTACAGAAATGGCTAGATTTTTCCAGAGGCTAGACGGTTTGCTGTTATGGAGTGTATCTTTGTGTCATGGGTTGTGGTGTGTGGGCGTGGTGCCGGCCAACGGTGGCCGGCCCCCCGGGTCTGATGGGCTTGGGCCCACATTTTGAAAGCAGACGTGAAGAAAGCATGCCCTTCCCCCTCTGGGTTCAGCGGTGTGGGCGTGGGGCCGGCCAACGGTGGCCGGCCCCCCGGGTCTGATGGGCTTGGGCCCACGTTTTGAAAGCAGACGTGAAGAAAGCATGCCCTTCCCCCTCTGGGTTCAGCGGTGTGGGCGTGGGGCCGGCCAACGGTGTCCGGCCCCCCGGGTCTGAGGGGCTTGGGCCCACATTTTGCAATCAGACGTGAAGAAAGCCTGCCCTTCCCCGTGGGTTGCGGCGTGTGGGCGTGGGGCCGGCCAACGGTGGCCGGCCCCCCGGGTCTGAGGGGCTTGGGCCCACATTTTGCAAGCAGACGTGAAGAAAGCATGCCCTTCCCCCTGTGGGTCCAGCGGTGTGGGCGTGGGGCCGGCCAACGGTGGCCGGCCCCCCGGGTCTGAGGGGCTTGGGGCCACATTTTGCAATCAGACGTGAAGAAAGCCTGCCCTTCCCCGTGGGTTGCGGCGTGTGGGCGTGGGGCCGGCCAACGGTGGCCGGCCCCCCGGGTCTGATGGGCTTGGGCCCACATTTTGCAAGCAGACGTGAAGAAAGCCTGCCCTTCCCCGTGGGTTGCGGCGTGTGGGCGTGGGGCCGGCCAACGGTGGCCGGCCCCCCGGGTCTGAGGGGCTTGGGCCCACATTTTGCAAGCAGACGTGAAGAAAGCCTGCCCTTCCCCGTGGGTTGCGGCGTGTGGGCGTGGGGCCGGCCAACGGTGGCCGGCCCCCCGGGTCTGAGGGGCTTGGGCCCACATTTTGCAAGCAGACGTGAAGAAAGCCTGCCCTTCCCCGTGGGTTGCGGCGTGTGGGCGTGGGGCCGGCCAACGGTGGCCGGCCCCCCGGGTCTGAGGGGCTTGGGCCCACATTTTGCAAGCAGACGTGAAGAAAGCCTGCCCTTCCCCGTGGGTTGCGGCGTGTGGGCGTGGGGCCGGCCAACGGTGGCCGGCCCCCCGGGTCTGAGGGGCTTGGGCCCACATTTCCTTTTTTTTGGTCTTCTCTCTCTTTCTCTGGGAAGGGTGCCGGCCAACGGTGGCCGGCCTAGTATTTTAAAGTGTGGGCCTTTTTGGCGGTGGCTTTTTCTGTCTTTTCTTTGGTCTTTGCTGCCTCTCGGCCTACGTGGCCGAGTTTCCCCGATGCACCGCCTCTCTCTTCTCTCTCGGCTGTCGTTCTTTAGCCCTTTATGCGAGTTTGCACCGAAGCCTCCTTTGGGGCGACGGCCCCTCTTTCTTCCTGTCTGGGAATCGTGCGGGCCAACGGTGGCCGGCCTAGTATTTTATAGTGTGGGCCTTTTTGGCGGTGGCTTTTTCTGTCTTTTCTTTGGTCTTTGCTGCCTCTCGGCCTACGTGGCCGAGTTTCCCCCGATGCACCGCCTCTCTCTTCTCTCTCGGCTGTCGTTCTTTAGCCCTTTATGCGAGTTTGCACCGAAGCCTCCTTTGGGGCGACGGCCCCTCTTTCTTCCTGTCTGGGAATCGTGCGGGCCAACGGTGGCCGGCCTAGTATTTTATAGTGTGGGCCTTTTTGGCGGTGGCTTTTTCTGTCTTTTCTTTGGTCTTTGCTGCCTCTCGGCCGGGCCTACGTGGCCGAGTTTCCCCGATGTACCGCCTCTCTCTTCTCTCGCCGGCTGTCGTTCTTTAGCCCTTTATGCTATTTTGCACAGAAGCCTCCTTTGGGGCGGTGTCCTCTGGTTTTTTTTCTTTCTCTCTCTCTCTCTCAGGGATGCGTGCCGGCAAACATTGGCCGGCCCGGCTTAATGTATGGGCCTTGTCGCCTGTGGCTTTTTTCTTTCTTTTCTTTTCTTTTCTTTTCTTTTTGCTGCCTCTCGGCCTACGTGGCCGAGTTTCCCCCGATGCACCGCCTCTCTCTTCTCTCTCGGCTGTCGTTCTTTAGCCCTTTATGCGAGTTTGCACCGAAGCCTCCTTTGGGGCGACGGCCCCTCTTTCTTCCTGTCTGGGAATCGTGCGGGCCAACGGTGGCCGGCCTAGTATTTTATAGTGTGGGCCTTTTTGGCGGTGGCTTTTTCTGTCTTTTCTTTGGTCTTTGCTGCCTCTCGGCCTACGTGGCCGAGTTTCCCCGATGTACCGCCTCTCTCTTCTCTCGCCGGCTGTCGTTCTTTAGCCCTTTATGCTATTTTGCACAGAAGCCTCCTTTGGGGCGGTGTCCTCTGGTTTTTTTTCTCTCTCTCTCTCTCTCTCAGGGATGCGTGCCGGCAAACATTGGCCGGCCCGGCTTAATGTATGGGCCTTGTCGCCTGTGGCTTTTTTCTTTCTTTTCTTTTCTTTTCTTTTCTTTTTGCTGCCTCTCGGCCTACGTGGCCGAGTTTCCCCCGATGCACCGCCTCTCTCTTCTCTCTCGGCTGTCGTTCTTTAGCCCTTTATGCGAGTTTGCACCGAAGCCTCCTTTGGGGCGACGGCCCCTCTTTCTTCCTGTCTGGGAATCGTGCGGGCCAACGGTGGCCGGCCTAGTATTTTATAGTGTGGGCCTTTTTGGCGGTGGCTTTTTCTGTCTTTTCTTTGGTCTTTGCTGCCTCTCGGCCGGGCCTACGTGGCCGAGTTTCCCCGATGTACCGCCTCTCTCTTCTCTCGCCGGCTGTCGTTCTTTAGCCCTTTATGCTATTTTGCACAGAAGCCTCCTTTGGGGCGGTGTCCTCTGGTTTTTTTTCTCTCTCTCTCTCTCTCTCAGGGATGCGTGCCGGCAAACAGTGGCCGGCCCGGCTTAATGTATGGGCCTTGTCGCCTGTGGCTTTTTTCTTACTTTTCTTTTCTTTTCTTTTCTTTTTGCTGCCTCTCGGCCTACGTGGTCGGGTTTCCCACGATGCACCGCCTCTCTCTTCTCTCGCCGGCTGTCGTTCTTTACCCCTTTATGCGATTTTGCACAGAAGCCTCCTTTGGGGCGGCGGCCCCTCTTTCTTCCTCACAGGGAAGCGTGCCGGCCAACGGTGGCACGCCTAGTATTTCAACGTGTGGGCCTTGTCGGCCTATGTGGTCGACGTGTTTCCCACGATGCACCGCCTCTGTCTTCTCTCGCGGCTGTCGTTCTTTACCCCTTGGTGCAATCTTGCACAGAACCCTTTTGACAGATGGAAGGGCTATCTGAGCCTTGCGAAAGTGGTTACGGAGATCATCGCGGAACGCAAGAAGGTCCCATTTCCATCTCAGAGTTTGGACACAATGGAGTACGACATGCAGCTAGTCCTCAACGAGGACAACTTTGAAACAGCATCACAATGGGTTAATGGAAGCAGTTCCAGCAGCAAGAGCTCCAAAGGTAGTGCCAATGGCCAGGCTTCCCAAAACAAGGAGATTTGCAATTTCTGCAAACACAACGGGGAATCCAAGCAGGTCTATTCGTCCCACCGGCTGAAGGGGATGGACGGCACCGTGGAGTGCCCCATCTTGCGCAAATACACCTGTCCGCTCTGCGGTGCCACGGGCGAAAAGGCCCATACTTTAAAATACTGCCCACTGAGCCAAGGGAAGAGGTCGCTGTATCGCAAGTGCGGACGTAACTCGGCTGGACGCAAGGTGAGGAGATAAGAAGATCAGGAGAAGACCGAAGCATTTATTCTTAGTTTTAGTTTGACTTTGTAAAAGAACAACATTTGATTTCGAGCATCATTAACACTCTTTACATTTCCTCCCACTTTGTTTCAGGTTTGGAGAATGGAAGCCCAATTCTCTTAGACTACATTTGTGAGTCCAGAAATGTTTTTTTATGTATATTGTTGCCTTCTTTCACATTTGTTGTACCTAGGTTAATTATATTGTGTTTCTTTTAGATGTGTCAGTTGCCTAGTGTGATGATTCATGGGCCCTGCAGTCCTATTCCTGACAGTATTGTGGCAGATGAGGAGGAAAATATGGAGTTTTCCCCAGATTTCCGGTCGGAGTCAGAGCCTTGGCAGCTGCCTGAAGTTCTAGTCCAAGAACCAATTAAACCTGACCTTGGTGGGAACTCTCCCCCTTATGGGAGAAAACAGGCTTACACGACTGATAGAGGATCGAGAGAAAAATTTAGAAGTACTGCTCGCCTTGCTGCCAAATATGCCACTGATTAGAAGTATTTCCCCTGAGAAAATACGGGGAGTCTTGCACCTGCAAGCTGGTTTCCTTCGCTCCCTGTTCTCTAGGGAAAGTGATTGTTGTTTGGGGAAACGAGACCCAATATAGGGAAATTGCGCGAAGGATTCCTTGCGGAGTCAATTCGTCAGCTCCTGGAGAGAGGTCATGTGTGTGTGGACTTCGAATCCTGTTCCTTGCCTCCTGAATCTAGTTCCAAGCCTTGTCCTCGTCTCACGGATTTACCACAGATCTTGTTCCATGCTTCAAGTTGCTTTGCCTTTAGCCACAGCTCCAGCCACGTTCCAAGTAACTTTCAGCCTTGTGTCAAGCTTCATTGGATTCAAGACTTTTTCTGTTTTCCCAACGCTTTGCTTGGCAAAGCGTGTGTTGCGGTTATTGGATTATAATCTTTGGACTCTAATATTTCATATTGGACAATAATCTGCTGGACTATATTTGGCCTCATTTGAAAGGTCTGCTTCTGAACTTTATTCTACACTTGTTTTTATTGACTTTATATATTCCTTTAATAAAGATATTAGATAGAATCTGGCCTCAGTGTATGGTTATTGGTGCCCAGCAGCCTAGATCCTGACACCTTGTATCATGCTTTTTTATACATATAATCATGTTTTTTACATATGTAATATCACGTTCCTTTGACATCTGTAATTGCCTTATATCATATTTTATATTGTGTTTTATATATGCAGTTACTTTACATGTTTCTTTTATGTATGGATGTATAATTTTTACATGTTTAATTATATTATTTGCAACTATAATTGCCTAATATCATGCTTCTTTTATATATGCAATGACATCATGTTTATTTAACGTATATAAGTGCCTTATATCATGTCCGGGTTATCATGTGTGTCTCCAGAGGGATGCAGCCCTATCCTTTGCAGGGAAAATATAGAAATATCTTCTAAATGGCTACTGTCTAGAATTTTGTTTTGTAAAGAAAGGAAAAGTTTATATGCTATTGGAAAGAAAGATACTATTTTATGTTTAAATTTTGGAAAGGAATAGAATTGGTTATTATTACTGTGGTCTAACCTTCAATTGTTTGCAAGTTGTTCTAAAGTTTGGATCGTAGAGTTTAATAAACAGAGTTTATGGTTTTGGCATCAAAACTGTTCATGTTGTGCTTAAATGGGATTGAATTTTCTTTAATTTGTGGCCCATAATAGGCTGGTTATAAGCCTGATCTGGAAGGCAGCCAAGGCAAAGACCATTGAGCTGCTGAACTTGCAGACTGAAAGGTCCCAGGTTCAAATCCCGGGAGCAGAGTGAGCGCCCGCTGTTAGCTCCAGCTTCTGCCAACCTAGCAGCTTGAAAACATGCCAATGTGAGTAGATGAATAGGTACCGCTGTGGCGGGAAGGTAATGGCACTCCATGTAGTCATGCCGACCACATGACCTTGGAGGTGTCTATGGACAACACTGGCTCTTGGGGTTAGAAATGGAGGTGAGCACAACCCCCAGAGTCAGACATGACTGAACTTAACGTCAAGGGATACCTTTACACACACACACATGCAGGGACTACACCAATTTAACAAAGTTTCAGCCACAAAAACAAAGTTTCTAAAGTAGAGCAATGACTTTCACAGTAAAGACAACCCAATTTAACAGGAAATAAGACTTTCAAACCAGGAACAGATTTCTGCAATTATTAAAAAATGGTTCATTATAAAAGCTATGAAAATTTGCCAAAAATCAGAGGATAAGGGAAACGTTCCACATTTTGGTGAGCTATCAGTGTTAAATGTGTTCTACCACTGTACCAAGTTTGAAGAAGATCACTCAAAAAATGAGGGCGGGAGAGCCCCCTAAGTCCCCCCCCCTTCGGGCTGTTTTTGGGCCACCGCGCATGCGCGTCCGCCATTAACGAATTAATTTCGAAAATAACGAATTTTCATTAATTTCGAAAAATTTTGGGGGCCAAATTCGTTATTAGCAACAAAAACGAAAAACTGCCCCCTCTAGTTTTGAAACGAGTTTAGAATCAAATTTTTCATGGATCGATCAAGCCTAGTATATACTCGAGTATAAGCCTAATTTTTCAGCCCTTTTTTTAAGAATGAAAAAAAAAAACCTTGGCTTATACTCGGGTGAGGGTCCTGGTTGGCTTATATTTGGGTCAGCATATACTCGAGAATATATGGTACATTTATTATTTTTCTCTATTATTATTGGTATTATTACATTTATTATTTTTCTCTATTATTGTTGCTACTATTACATTTATTTTACTCTATTTTTATTATTAATAATACATTTATTATTTCACTCTGATCTTATTATTATTATTGCATTTATTATTTTACTCTATTATTACATGTATTATTTTCCTGTATTTATTATTATTATTATTATTACATGTATTATTTTACTCTATTACAGTAGAGTCTCACTTATCCAACACTCACTTATCCAATGTTCTGGATTATCCAACGCTTTTTTGTAGTCAATGTTTTCAATACATCGTGATATTTTGGTGCCAAGTTCGTAAATACAGTAATTTCTACATAGCATTACTGTGTATTGAACTACTTTTTCTGTCAAATTTGTGGTATAACATGATGTTTTGGTTCTTAATTTGTAAAAGCATAACCTAATTTGATGTTTAATAGGCTTTTCTTTAATCTCTCCCTATTATCCAACATATTCGCTTATCCAACATTCTGCCAGCCCATTTATGTTGGATAAGTGAGACTCTACTGTGTTATTAAAAGGATACATAAGCACATTTACATTGAAGAAGATGAGAATAATGATTTGATCAGAGTTGGACAGTCTTATCTTAAATTTGAGCTTTATGTAAATATTCAGAAACATTTAACCTACCCTCAATTAATGTAATTTTATTGGTATCTATTTTTATTTCTGAAATTTACCACCCTCGACTTATACTGGACTCAATATTTTCCCAGTTTTTTTGTGGTAAAATTAGGTGACTCGGCTTATATTCGGGTCGGCTTATACTCGAGTATATACGGTAAATTGTGAAGGACCTCCCCCCCCCCCCCCCCCCAGCTTTCCTAAGCTCTCTCACATTGAGGAAGAATGGAAATCCATTTGGTCTTGAGAACTTACCATGTCCTTCACTCATGAGCCCATTTGATTAGTACAGTATCATACAATTCCCTTTGCATTTGGGACACAAAGTTTGATACGTTTCCTCCAAAGTGGCTTGAGTGGTCTTGCCCTCCAAGTAGCACCAAGTCAGCCAGTTGAGAATACACTTAAGAAAACAGCATAGGTTGAAGTATGAAGTTTTAAAATGGTCTCCTATAGGATCAGGATTCTTCCTTGATCTTTGGAAATTCATCCCCACCTGCCCGTTGTCTTCTTTCCATAGGTAATTCAGCCAGTACTTTGGTTCTTGGCAAATTGCTTTCTCTGAAGAGTGGCCCCAATTGATTGACTGATAATAGCTGTGTAGGTATTTCATTACAATTTCCTCTTAGATCATGAGTAGCAACTTGCTTATAACCTCAGCAGAGGGCTTTAGAGCTCTGTTTCCATGCACTGTTGAAACAGAGCCCCACAGAAGTCCCATGGAGGCCATCACATGACATAAGGTCACTTCTGGAGGGACTCTGTGGGGCTCCGTTTCTGCAGTGCATAGAAATGGAGCTCTAAAGCCGTCTTCAGGAGTTGGGTAATATTTGACTCCAAATGGTTTAAGGACTTCATCAGATTACACTGGGAAGTGTTCAGGAGAAGAGAGTTCAGTCTAACTCCATTCTGTAATAAAAATGAGTTTTTTTCCTACCTTACAATCACACAGTTTAGAGCACTAAGTTGTCTTGCGTATTTTTCATTGAAGAGAATTCCACACTGCAGACATTTCGCCCTGCCCACCATTCCTCTCGGTGCTTTTTGGTACTTCAACTCCCACAATTCCCAACAGCAGAGAGGGAGAGAGAGAAAAGGAATGGAAAACCCATTTGGAATGGCAACAGCACTGTCCCTCCCAACACAGGTCACAGACAAATCATGGAAGGAAGGAAAAAGGTACCCTAAAAGGTTATTTTATTTTTTTGCGAAGTAGAAGCATTATGTGGTAGCTTACAATCAAACCTTCCTGCTTGGGGAGCAAAAGGAAATGGCGGAAATTGCCCCAAAAAGTTTATTTTGACTTCTCCCCCAATTTCCCCTCCCACAAATTGGATGATACTAACCTGAGAGCAATGAGTGCTACTTCATTTGAAATTTGGCAAAACATCCGGAGTTTTGAGAAAAATCCATTTCCTCACCTCTTTCTGATACGTTGGGAAAAAATGCTGCCCTCCATGTTTAAAAGACTCAAAAACTGCACTTTAACCAAAACAAATGTAGTGAACCCAGTGGAATACCAGATTTTAAGTGTAGAACTCAGTGGAATTTAAGTTATGTGATGAAGTGGTAAAACAGGGAAAGATGGGCAGAAGAAGGAGAAAGGACATGGGATGGCAGGCTATCCCAGAAAATGGGGAAAGACGATAGGGAACGACTGCTTTCCCCCACTTTCCCCCCTGCCCGTCTGCTGGGGGCATTACACTACAAAAATAACTCAGTTGTAATTCAGATTATTTCGTCACAGAACTTCCCAGAATTTACCCCTATAAGTACCATAGCTACCTGTGACACATTGCACGGAAATTGTATTGCTGTCCACACTCCAAATTTCAAATCAACCCCATTTTGATACAGAAGCTAAATAGCCGTAACAGGCCTTAAACACCTATAAAGAGGTGCTTAAATCATCAAAAAGGCACGAAACCCCCCTAAACTGGTGCCCAACACCCAAAAACAGGTTTCCCTTTGACATTAAGTCTAGTCATGTCCGACTCCGGGGGGTTGGTGCTCATCTCCATTTCTAAGCCAAAGAGCCGGCGTTGTCTGTAGATGCCTCCAAGGTCATGTGGCCGGCATGCCTGCATGGAGCGCTGTTACTTTCCCACCAGAGCAGTACCTACTGATCTACTCACATTTGCATGCTTTCAAACTGCTAGGTTGGCAGAAGCTGGGGCTAACAGCAGGAGCTCACCCCGCTCCCCGGATTTGAATTGCCGACCCTTCAGTCAGCAAATTCATCAGCTCAGCAGTTTAATCCGCTGCACCACCAGGGGCTCCTAAAAACACCTAAAGAGACCCTAAACACTCTTAATGCTCATCTGAACACTGTACAAAGTGCAGTGTTATTTTTGCTGAGCAAATCTACACAAGCTAGAACCCAGGTTGCCTACTGTAGCAATTGGCCTAAAACAGCTTCTTTCCTGGAATGTGCACTGCTTTTAAAACTTCATTATTTCAATTTCAAGCTTGGTTCTTCTCTCTGATAGAAGAAAGGATATTTTCCTGCTTCACTGGTTTGTTTAGGGGGAGGGAAGACGGTTTGAAATGTTCAGATAATAAGGAGTTCCCATAGTTAACAGGGTGAGCTAATTAGTCCAAACTCACATTGCATTTGTGAAGTGGGCTTTTGGAAAATATCCTACAGATTTTGAGGAGCTCTGGGCCTTTGGCAGAGGTGAGATCTTCAATGCCCAGCTGCTTGAGAAGAAGACTGCAGCTGAGATTAGAAGGTTATGAAATATAAGAAGAAAGCCAAGAGGAAACCAATTAAGAATCATTAGAGTCAAATGCTCCTTGGACTGTGCTGAGCTCTGAAAGCAGAGAAGAAACTAAGAGAATCCATGTAAAAACTGCAGCAAATATTTTCATAATGAAATCGAGCAATTTAAGGCAGTCGCGGATAGTGAGATCCAGACTGTGGATAACAGAAACCCACACCGCGGATACCAAGACCCATTAAGCAAGTAACCGATACTGGCCTCCGAATGCCTGTGGATCAGTGCCTGGCGAGACAAAAAAGCTATAACCCAATATTCCCCAATCAAGAAGTCTCACCAGTTGAAGAGGAAGCTGTAGTTCCCTGGCTCACCTGAGTGGGGAAATTTCTGATATTCCTTAGCATCTCCTGACAGTCTGACACATCTGCTGCAAGAGTGTGTTTTATTTGTTTGTTCAGGTGCAAAACTAGACTGTGACTATCCTGCATTCACTCTGGCTAAGACACAATCCACAATCCAGGTGCCGCTATTTTCCATACATAATGTATGTATTTGTATTAAAAGCAACAACAACATAGAGCAATCAGTTGCTGGCTACTTACACAAAGCCTTTTGACTGGTAACTTTCTGAAGCATCTTTATTCCAGACCCTGTAAATGTTCTTTTTGGGTGTCCAATAGCTTTAATTTTTCCCGTCAGCATGCAGGAAAGGGGACATGCTGACTGGGGCATGTGGGTGGGGGATTCTGGGAGCCCCAAAAGTAAATTTCCCAAACTTAGCCCTTTGACCTCTTCACACGAGCTTGATTTTGGGGGTGGCAATGGTTTCTTTTCAGTTCAGCCATGTAGCCCAATGGCTCCTATTGCACTCCGGAAAAGTATTTCCAGAGTGGGTCCAGGCCCCTACCTTGGCAGCATTCAGGAAGAGCTTGAAAACCTGGCTCTTCACACAGGCCTTTGGCTAAGGATTGCCCATCTCCATGATAAATCTTGCATCTGTGACCATTTCCCTATCAATTGCACTTTTCTGGCCTTGTCAATTTGATATCCATAGGGCTTATTCCCATCCCAAGTTGCTCTCTCACGAATCTACAGCACTTTATCAGCTACCTCATGTCTACAAATTTATATGGTGCACTTTAAAAAAATTGTGTTTCAATCATGTTTTATTAAGTTACTATTTTACTATTTTATCTTTATATGTTAATGTTTAAAATTTTATAACTGCACCTTTTTTCATTTGATGTGTTTTACTTCGTTATTGTTTTTACCTGGTCATGACCCCATGTAAGCCGCCCTGAGTCCCTTCGGGGAGATGGTGGCGGGGTATAAAAATAAAGTTGTTGTTGTTGTTGTTGTTGTTATTATTATTATTATTATTATTGACACAACAACATTGTATGACACAGCAAACTAGATAGATATGCTGGATTTCGTATCACAAAATCACAAGTCGAACACTTCCCAAGTGTCTAGGACTGTGTGATGTATTTTCGGATGATGCACGCAGATCCCAGTAGGGTGGCCTTTTGCAGTTGGCAGATCGTAATTTTGTAAATGTCTATTGTTTCCAAATGCTGGCTGAGATCTTTTGGCACGGCACCCAATGTGCCGATCACCATCGGGACCGCCTGCACTGGTTTTTGCCAGAGTCTTTGAAGTTCAATCTTGAGGTCCTGATAGCGGCTGAGTTTTTCCTGTTGTTTTTCGTCAATGCGAATGTCATCTCGGATGGCGACATCAATGATCCAAACCTATTATTATTATTATTATTATTATTATTATTATTATTATTATTATTATTATTGCCGAACTAGAAAAAAAACCCTGCTGCTGCTGCAGAAAAATTGCTAGTAGCAAACAACAGGAGGCTCCCTGTCCTTCCATAAGGAAAGATGGGTCAAGCCGGGTCAAGGAGGCTTTCCCTCATGTGATGAGGCAAAGGGGAAGCTGGGACAGTGCAGCACATGGGATGACAGGTCCCCATGCCCCTTGGATGCACGCTGCGGGAACATGGCAATACTGCCTGATTTCAGTGGCACATGTTCCAAGGTCCTTAATCTTTAACTTGGGACTTACTGTTAACTCTAAACTGCTCCTGATATCTACTGTTAAGTAATAAAAGGGCGGGGGAGTAAAAACAAAACAAAACTATATATAGTATGACCCCTTCCTTTATCTGTAGATTTGATATGGTTTCACTTACCCACACTCCCAAGACACAGGTCTTTGTGGGCATCCTTAGGTCCTCCAGTACAATTCTGTTATGCTTCTGCCTGAAGTATAGCCAAAGTACAGTGTTCACTATCTGTGGTGTCAGGCATCCATGGGGGTTCTTGGAATGTATCCCTTGTGGATATGGTGATTGTACTGTACAATCATCCCTACACATTTGTACTGTACAGTCATCCCTTCCAACCCACAATGTCAATCAACTTCCAGTGAGGCTTCATGACACAAGTGAAGTGAAAGCATGGTAAGCCGCCACGGCGCAACATGGGAGATTTCCTGTGTTGCATAGGCAATAATGGAGGAAAACCAGGTGGCAGAAGCTACCTCCCATGGGATGGGATGAGTGGCAAGGTGGGAGATGTGGGATGTGGGGAGATGGGTTCCCCACATCCCACACCGGGGCCTGCTGGATTCGCCACAAAGAGTGACGAATCCCATTCTTAATGTGATGAGGTCCTAAAAATGTTACAGTAGAGTCTCACTTATCCAACACTCGCTTATCCAACATTCTGGATTATCCAACGCATTTTTGTAGTCAATGTTTTCAATATATAGTGATATTTTGGTGCTAAATTCATAAATACAGTAATTACTACATAGCATTATTTCATATTGAACTACTTTTTCTGCCAAATTTGTTGTCTAACATGATGTTTTGGTGCTTCATTTGTAAAATCATAACCTAGGCTTTTCCTTAATGCCTCCTTATTTTCCAAGATGTTCACTTATCCAAGGTTCTGCCGGCCTGTTTAGCTTGGATAAGTGAGACTCTACTGTATTTCTAAAAATCCTTAGGTGCTCCAATGTGATTCTATGGTCAGCTTCCAGCAAAAATTGACCACAGAGTTGTGGTGGAAGACTTAGAAATTCCTAGACAGGAATTTTCTGTTTTAAAAAAAGGAATTCCTTTATCTGAAATGTTTCATTTTGAGAGGGCTTCCATACCCCTAGCCCCAGAAAATGTGGAGGACTGGCTATTATTGTCTTCCTTCTCATCATCTCTCTTCTGTTGTACTACCATTCCCCCACTAGTTATCTTCTTTTTTATATTTAAGAAGAGGTCCTAAACAAAATGTCAGATCCAGCTTGGTAACAGGATGGTGAGTATGTGTGTGCATGTATGTGTGTCATACGTGGAGTGAAAGCCTTCCATTCATTCTTTCTACCTGACAGCAGCAGGCAAGCCAAACGGAGGTGATGAGTTGCCTTGGGACAAAAGCCAGTCCAACTTTGTTTCTGTCTCTCACTCTGGATCCTCTGAGACATTTTGCACGACCAATAACCAAACCTCTGAAAAGACAAGTCCTGGAAAACCCCATAGAAAATCAACTTGGCTGTCCACCCAGTGTTTAGCCCCCCTTGGACACACAGAGAGCAACTGAACTCACTCTGTCCCGTCTTCGCCAGAAGACCTTAGGCCACCTGAGACAGAGGAATGCATTCCAGATTTGCCTGATGCCAAAGAACACATCCTGCCCCCCTTCTCTCTTCCACCCTCATTCCCGCCCTCCCTCCCTTTGCCTCTAGCCATACTTTTGCTCAGGCTGGAATCCGGTTGTGTCATCCAACCTCTTTGCTCCTTTTCTTCCAGTCAGCCCAGTCACCGTTGAAGCCACGGGACCCTCTAGCTTGCATTTTTCAGCATTCTTTCATCCTGCTGGGCAAAGATAGAAGGCGGCTTTGTGTGAGGTCACTCCCTTAGCCTGCAAGGAAGTCATATTGGGGCACCCTGGCCAGTGGGGTTGGGACATTTCCAACTGACAGCTTTCTGGATTTTTACATGGCACACCCATTTCTTTTGGGAAAGTCACTCTTTCAGAGGGGTCTGGAATCTAACCTTAAGGCAAAGGCTAACTTGAGAGAGAAGTAACACACCTTATCAAATTTCCCCAAAGAAGAAGTTTGAATATATTGACATTTATAAGATCTTACAAAGAAGACAGTTGAGCACTACATCAAGCAATAATTATGGTTTTTTCATAGATTTTACTAGTCTTGATTTTGCTAGTACTTGGTTATTTTACTCCTTTAACCATTAGCCTGTGGCATGTAGATTTATTGCAACTGCAAAGGCTTAAGCTTGTTGTCAAGCCATGCCCCCCCCCCCCAAAAAGAGTTATGGTTCAATAAGAGACTACAAATAAATATATGTGATTTTTCCTTTTATTAAAAACACCAGAGGTCCAGAATTGTGAAGTTCTAAAGATTTAGAAGATTGGGAATGGACCTAGCAACAGCTGTACCCTTTAAACTCTATCATATCTAACCATTTAATAAATTGTATCAATTTATGATTTTTGCATGACTTGTATCTTTCTCATTGTGTACTGTATCCATTTCTTATATGTAGTTTATAAAATATTTCCTATATTATCAAACTATAAATGAAGGCAGCCACCTCCCTGTGACCCTGTTTGCATAATCCCTTGGGCGCAGATCCCAATAGGGTGGCCTTTTGCAGTTGGCAGATTGTAATTTTGTCAATGTCTATTGTTTCCAAATGCCGGCTGAGATCTTTTGGCACGATCACCACCTGGACCAACTGGACTGGTTTCTGCCAGAGTCTTTGAAGTTGAATCTTGAGGTCCTGATAGCGGCTGGGTTTTTCCTGTTGTTTTTCGTCAATGCGACTGTCACCTGGGATGGCAACATCAATGATCCAAACCTTTTTCTTTTCCACAACTGTGATGTCTGGTGTGTTGTGTTCCAGAACTTTGTCAGTCTGGATTCGGAAGTCCCGCAGTATCTTTGCGTGTTCATTTTCCAATACTTTTGCAGGTTTGTGATCCCACCAGTTCTTTACTGCTGGGAGGTGGTACTTGAGGCATAAGTTCCAATGAATCATTTGGGCAACATAGTTGTGCTTCTGTTTGTAGTCTGTCTGTGCAATTTTCTTACAGCAGCTGAGGATATGATCAATGGTTTCGTCAGCTTCCTTGCACAGTCTGCATTTTGGGTCATCAGCTGATTTTTCGGTCTTGGCCTTAATTGCATTTGTGGCTTGCTCCTCGGCTGCAAGAACAAATGCCACTTTGTCGTTGTGGGGTGGCTTGACTGCTCTAATGATGCTGAGAGCTGTGCCGGCGGTAATGTAACTACCGGCAGGTCCAACCAAGCCAGAGAGGTCTCAGCTGAGGAGTAGAACTAAGAGCACCTAACCCATTAGCATTATGGAAAATCAAACCAAAACAAAGTCTATACTGGCTCGGTCGTTGCCCAGGATAAAAAGGACCGCGGTGGATGCTGCTGAGTCTCAACATCCATTGACAAGTGGGCTACGGAATCAAAATACAAATGAACAGTCACAGAAGCGGCAGAAATATACAATGCCAGAAAACCGCACTATTATTACAGTAGAGTCTCACTTATCCAACACTCGCTTATCGAACGTTCTGGATTATCCAACACATTTTTGTAGTCAGTGTTTTCAATACATCATGATATTTTGGTGCTAAATTCGTAAATACAGTAATTACTACATAGCATTACTGTGTATTGAACTACTTTTTCTGTCAAATTTGTTGTATAACATGATGTTTTGGTGCTTAATTTGTAAAATCATAACCTAATTTAATGTTTAATAGGCTTTTCCTTAATCTCTCCTTATTATCCAACATATTCACTTATCCAACGTTTTGCCGGCCCGTTTACGTTGGATAAGTGAGACTCTACTGTATTATTATTATTATTATTATTATTATTATTAAACCTGGGGTTTTTGCAAAGGATAATACACCGCTTCCTAAACTGTGGGTCCAGGCCCCAGATAGGGTCCCCTTAGTTCAAAGTTGGGATCACAAAAAATTGGCCACAGTAAAAGTTTTCTGAATGTCACCTAGTGTCTATTTTAGATATTTACACAAATCTGTTGTGCTGTGTTTGTAGTGAACTCTGCAGAAGATGCTTCAGCTGTACTTTGAAAAAGAAAAACCAGCCTGTTTTGTCAAGCCTTGCAAATGCTGATTTGTTATCAGCAAAGATTTGGTTTTTATATCTATTTCACATACCTATATACCCAGGATCGTGTACAAATTTATCAGGCCAAAAAGGGTCCCGTGAGGAAAAGTTTAAGAAAGTTTAATAGGCTTACTTTGATACAATTATGCATCAAATCACATAAGGACACTATCCACACATATACTGTTCTCCACTAAACTAGAAACATTCTGTTCATATTTCTGTAATAATTACAAGGTCTTCCTCTGAAAATGTTATATCAATAGTGGTTTCCACCTGAAGCAATGAAGTACTGAGGCACCTGCTCTAAGACTGGCTTCCTATCTTGACTGTATCAAAATGTTGATGGCATCATAGTCCCCGACGCCTGCCTGCCTGCCTGTTAGAAGTCGTTGGCTGCCCCTTGATCTCAAGAACAAAACATATGAGTCCCTAGAGATGAAGGTAAACACACAGGATCTGTAGCTGGAAGGCTATGAAAAGAGTCAGCTAATTCCTTCCCCTGCTGCACAGAAAAGAACACACAGCACAAACAGAGGCCAGTGAATTACTGTTAATATTATAGGGACCGTAAATAGCAAGTGAAGAGAGAAAGCTATGGGTTGTACCACAGAGTGGTAGGAAGCTCAAACAAAATAATATTGAAAGAGGCAGTCCCACCCCATTAATGAAGGGGGAATGTCAGTATGGTTGGCACTGCTACTTCTAATCCGGCATGTAAACTGTTGGGGTGTGCAATGCTGGGAAATCAACTCAGTTTTGCATGAGGGCAGATCAAGCACGACTGTCAGTTTAATGTGCCAGCAGTCATAGAAGTGACATTTGAAGTGAATTCAGAATAGACAGCAGATACCTCCAGCATATCTTTTTAGCACTGTAGTGTCCTAAATGTCAATTTTCTCGTCATTCATATTGTGGAAGACTATGGGTCAGATTTCCTTAGAAACTAAGGTTTGTGAAAGGCAAAAAGAAGTACAAAACAGTTTCAGTAACTTGCCAGGGATAAATATCAGCTTCCAAGAAGAGACATATGAAAGTAGGGATCTTTGGAGCTTGTGAAATAAATTTCTCTCATCTTTCAAGACTGGTACTTCTTCCTTAGTTGACAAGCATATATCCAGAGTTGTTGAATGCCCACACTTCTGTTCTTAAAGACATCAATGAAACACAACTGGGCATGCTTAAAAATACATCACCAGCAAAAGCAACTTCTCTTCTGCTATGGGGCTTTTTGAATGGTGGAAATTGAGGTGCCATAGGTCAGAACTGTGCACATGTGAATTGTTGGGTTTATGATCGATAGCTAAATGGTAGCCTTTTCCTTAAGCCAAATGCCTACTTTCCAAGCTCTCCATTTATGACATTACACCTCTATAGACACAGGCGTTAAAACAGAGACATGAATAGATGCTCTGTTACCAGTTACGAATCATTTATTTAACCTCAGAGGTGGCTTTGCTTCATCCCCCAGCAGAACGCAGCACTAAATGTTTTCTATTTATATTTCCTTGCAGACACAGGCATCCCTTGTCTGCTAGCATTGCCTTTGATACCAATATATGCTGCATGATTCTGCAATCCCCAATGTGAACACCAGAGCAAACAGAGAGAAATGGAGTTACAGCAGTGTAGCGTTGGCACGAGTGAGACCCAGATACATCCCATGATGCTAAATAAAGCCAAAGGCATGAATGAGAGAAACCGCACATAGGTAACCAGCTCGCCTCCCTTGATCTCTGTGTTGGGGTGGAAATTTCATCGTCCTGGGCCTCTATCCCAGAAATGTTCTGCACGTGCAAAATCCCCATTACCATACCAATGCTGCTTGAATTTTAAGACTGTAAATGTCTACCCTCAGCTCCTGGAGAGATAGGAGACTTTGTGGCATGGGAAGACTGCTCTAGCCCTCTCTGGATGACTTGTAGCCCCATATACTCTCACATTTCACAGATAAAAACTGGGGCAAATGTGGGAGTGTAAGCAATATCAGTATGGGATCAAGATTGCAAAAGTTATGAATGAGGAAGAACCTTCAGCTCTTAACTGAGCCTACAGGGAAGGGAACATTTCCACTCCTTCTCCTCTCCCCCTACTGAGCTAATTGATGCAAAGTATTTTTTACAACTTGAACTCAGTTTGCAGCAATTGAAGTTAGCCAAAGACAAAGGTTACTGAAGGGAATGTGTGCCAAGTTTGGGTCCAGCTCCATCAAGCCATGTATGAGTCTTGGTGGAACCAACCAACCAGTATACATATGCAATACATAATACTTCACTTCACTTCACTTCACTTCACTTTATTTCTTAATTAGTTGCTCTCCACCAGAGTGCTCCGAGCGACTTACAATTTAAAATATCATTCCACAATATAAAAACATTCAACATAAAAACATTCAACATAAAAACATTCAACATAAAAACATTCAACATAAAAACATTCAACAGTGACTATTTGGCAAATTAGATCTGATTTACTTAAATGCACAACCAAACAGCCAAGTCTTGAGCGCTTTTCCAAAAGGTCGCAACTCCGATATTGCTCTAACATATGGAGGCAATGAGTTCCACAGAATTGGAGCATAGATCGAAAAGGCTCTACGCCTTGTAGCTTCCAGGTGTACCTCCCTAGGGCCTGATACGTATAGGAGATTTTCCTGGGAGGATCGAGGTGACCACTGATACCTTGGTTTTTATATATATAAGATATCCCATCACACGGCCCCAAAGAATTCTTCAGAAGGGTTGATAATTTGGAAGGAAAAAGTGGCAGTGTTATATACAAAGACTTTGCGCCTACATGTCTCATGACAAGAGCATTAATTTTCACCTCCTGTGTGAAATGGTAAGACCTTTGGCTCATGCTGGGTATTTGTGATTGCTGAAGCCTAGAACATTTATCAACAAGAACCTAACAGTATTTCTAGTCCTCAGACAGTTAAATGACAGAAATAACCTATCCAACCTAACCTAACTTATCCTTGAAGGCATAACTCTAACAATGTGCAGGACTTGGTACACATTAATATAGTGATGTTGGAAGAGGAACAATTTTGGGGCCTGATAAAGAAATTGAGTGAGGCTTCACCAGGAAAATACGATGAAATAAGAAGGGAAATGTAAGATGATTTGTGGTTGACCTGCTTGACCTCCTTTTCTAGCTCTATGGTTCTATATTTAGTTACCATAAGGACAGAATTGGATGGTTAAAATCAAGACCCTGAGGAACATGATTTGTCCAGCCTTTGGTGTTAAGGGAATGGAGATGACTTTTTAATCCTCTGCTTGTTGTGGTGAGGTAGGGGGAAATTCAAGGTATTTCCAGACAGACATCTCCTAATGCTACCATTGACCATCCAATCCAAAATATTGTCTGGGCCTTTGACTTTTCTCTTGGTGATCACATGTAGAAGATTACGATGTCTAGACACCCTGGAAAAATTGTGAATGAGGAAGTTTCAAGTGAAGAATAGATTCCGCATTCAGAAATCTCCCGTATTTCTTGTATACTTCCCCCTTTAAATTATTTTGTGATTAAATCAAACTAAGATGCACAGTCTCATATATCATAGAATTATTGAGGTGGTGGAGACCACACGTGTCTTGCAGGAAAAGTACATCCAAAGTATCCCCCAGAAGCTTCCACCACACTCTGAAGCAGTGAGTTCTAGAGCTGGACAGCTCGGATGGTCAGGAAGTTCTTCCTAATGTTCAGGTGAGTCCTAGTCTCCAGGATAACAGAAAACACAGTATTCCAGGTGAGATTTGACCAAAGCAGAATAGAGCGGCACGATGACTTCCCTTGATCTGAACTCCTTTTGATGCAGGCCAAAATCCCATTGGCTTTTTTAGCTGCTGCATCACATTAGCAAATAGAAGGAGAAAACGTGGAGGCAGTGACAGAATTTATATTTCTAGGTGCAAAGATCAGCTGCAGATGCAGACTGCAGCCAGGAAATCAGAAGACATCTACTGGGAGGAGAGCAATGGCCAACCTTGATAAAATGTTTGAAATGTATATTTTTAATTCATAATGTATTTTAATAGTTTTAAGGAGCCCCGGTGGCAAAGTGCATTAAAGCACTGAGCTGGAGACTGAAAGGTCTCAGGTTCAAACCTCGGGAGCGGCGTGAGCGGCCGCTGTTAGCTCCAGCTCCTGCCAACCTAGCAGTTCGAAAACATGCCAATGTGAGTAGATCAATAGGTACCGCTCCGGCAGGAAGGTAACAGCGCTCCATGCAGTCATGCCGGCCACATGACCTTGGAGGTGTCTACAGACAATGCCAGCTCTTCAGCTTAGAAATGGAGATGAGCACCAACCCCCAGAGTCAGACATGACTGGACTTAACGTCAGGGGAAACCTTTACCTTTTAATAGTTTTGACTGTTTTATGTGCTGTTTTATATTGGTTTTTATGGGCATCTAATTGTTGCCACTGTTGTAAGCCGCCCTGAGTCCCTTCGGGTGAGAAGGGCGGGATATAAATGTGAGAAATAAATAAATAAATAAATAAATTTAAAAAATAGTGAAGAGCAGAGACATCATACCAGCAACGAAGGTCTGCATAATCAAAGCAATGGTATTCCCCATAGTAATCTATGGATGTGAGAGCTGGACCATAAGGAAGGCTGAGCGAAGGAAGATAGATGCTTTTGAACTTTGGTACTGGAGGAAAATCCTGAGAGTGCCTTGGACCGCAAGAAGATCCAACCAGTCCATCCTCCAGGAAATAATGCCCAACTGCTCACTGGAGGGAAGGATACTGGAGGCAAAGATGAAGTATTTTGGCCACATCATGAGAAGACGGGAAAGCTTGGAAAAGATCATGATGCTGGGAAAAGTGGAAGGAAAAAGGAAGAGAGGCCGACCAAGGGCAAGGTGGAGGGATGGTATCCTTGAAGTGACTGGCATGAACTTGAAGGAACTGGGCACAGCGACAGCTGACAGGGAGCTCTGGCGTGGACTGGTCCAGGAGGTCACAAAGAGTTGGAAACGACTGTGTGATTGAGCAGCAGCAGCATCACATTGTAGGGTCATGTTCAACTTGTTGTCCATGTCCACTGAGACTCCAAGATCTTTTTCACATGGACTCTTGTTGAGCCAGGCGTCACCTATACTGTATCTGTACATTTCATTTTTTTCTGATTGAATTCTATAGCTCTAAACTGGCCCCCTCCTCAGACACCCCCCATGGATTCATCTTGGGCAATCTACTCAGCTGTGTCAAAGAACCCCTTATCATCCCCAGCATGTTCTTGTTCTACATCCTCTATGATTGGGGAGTTAGCTTCTAGTTGATTCTGTGACTCCAGATTCTGTGTTTGTGAACTGACCTCATCCTCAGAGACATTCTGTGTGCATCCATCATTGACAGTCCATTCAATTGTACCCAAGAATCTCTCATCCTCCTTAATATGTTTTAGTTCCTCACCATCTCTGACTGGGGAGATAACTTCAATTCAACTGTGTAACTCCAGATTCACAGAACGATGCCTAGTCGCCCTCTTTCTATGTGCCACATTCTGCCAAGCATTGACTTCCTCCACATTTGAAGTGACCTCCTCATAGCCATTCCCTTTGGGTTCTTTAGATGTGCATTGCATAGCTAGGATGGTCTGTTGATCTGTGTCCAAGTACAACCCAAGCTCCCTAATGCCCTTAAGTGTAGCAATTTGGGCCTCCAGTTGCTCGATCTTCTCTTCCAACAAAGAAACCTGTTTGCACTTGCTTCAGATGTAGTTTGCCACATCTTCCAGCAAACAGACAAACATCAAACAGGTTCTGCAGATAACAGAAGCTGCTTCTCTCTCCTTGATAATCTGGTGTCTCTCTCCTCAAAACTCCTGTACCTCTCCTCAAAACATCTCATTTATCTCCTGCTTTATGTTATTCAGAGATTATTGTTGTTTAGATGACCTGAGTTAGTTGACTAAGCTTCCTCTTCAGCTCTGAGTCTACACAGCTCAGGTACTGCCTTCTGGTCCTTTAACCACCACTCTGGTCTCTTTCCTTTCCCAGAACACCAATTGCCCATCTTACTCCCCACTTCTCTGGCATATAGAAAAGAGGAACAAACATTTGGCAAACATGTTATTTGACGTTTTTAATATTTTGTCACATCTGTACTTCACATAAGAAGTAGGCAAGTTGTGAACCTCTAGTTGTTGTTAGACTATCAGACTTGAAGATTGTTTGTGTTGGCAGTGGCTGATAGGAACTGCAGTTGAACAACATCTGATGGTCCATACGTTGCTCTTTCCTGTATTACGTTAAGTTGTATGTATCACATCATAAATACCCAGAGCCGGCCCTAGGTATTTTTCAAGTGTAGGTGAACAGAATTTTGTCCCCCCCCCCCCCCCAACCAATCACTGAAAAATAAAAGCGTTGGATAAGCGAAAATGTTGGATAATAAGCAGGGATTAAGGGAAAGCCTATTAAACATCAAATTACATTAAGATTTTACAAATTAAGCACCAAAACATCATGTTTTACAACAAATCAACAGAAAAAGCAGTCTCGGCTGCGCCCCTGTATGTTTTGCGCCCGAAGCGACTGCTTAATTCGCCTCATTGTTGGACCGGCTCTGTAAATACTATATGTCCCCAATGAAATAAATATATAAATGGAAAAGACCTTCATTGGATGATAGAATTTCCTTCTTATCATGCTCAGTGCATTAACCGAGTGAAGAGAATGAAAGTGGGATTCATGCAGGAAATCATTTAAGCAGGGCTCCGTCCTGGGCCCGGTTCTGTTCAACATCTTTATTAACGACTTAGACGAAGGGTTAGAAGGCACGATCATCAAGTTTGCAGACGACACCAAACTGGGAGGGATAGCTAACACTCCAGAAGACAGGAGCAGAATTCAAAACGATCTTGACAGACTAGAGAGATGGGCTGAAACTAACAAAATGAAGTTCAACAGTGACAAATGCAAGATACTTCACTTCAGCAGAAAAAATGGAATGCAAAGATACAGAATGGGGGATGCCTGGCTTGACAGCAGTGTGTGCGAAAAAGACTTTGAAGTCGTCGTGGACAAAAAGTTAAACATGAGCCAACAATGTGATGCGGCAGCTAAAAAAGCCAACGGGATTCTGGCCTGCATCAATAGGGGTATAGCGTCTAGATCCAGGGAAGTCATGCTCCCCCTCTATTCTGCCTTGGTCAGACCACACCTGGAATACTGTGTCCAATTTTGGGCACCACAGTTGAAGGGAGATGTTGACAAGCTGGAAAGCGTCCAGAGGAGGGCGACTAAAATGATTAAGGGTCTGGAGAACAAGCCCTATGAGGAGTGGCTTAAAGAGCTGGGCATGTTTAGCCTGCAAAAGAGAAGGCTGAGAGGAGACATGATAGCCATGTACAAATATGTGAGGGGAAGTCATAGGGAGGAGGGAGCAACCTTGTTTTCTGCTGCCCTACAAACTAGGACACAGAACAATGGCTTCAAACTACAGGAAAGGAGATTCCACCTGAACATCAGGAAGAACTTCCTCACTGAGCTGTTCGACAGTGGAACTCTCTCCCCCGGGCTGTGGTGGAGGCTCCTTTGCAGGCTTTTAAGCAGAGGCTGGATGGCCATCTGTCGGGAGTGCTTTGAATGTGATTTCCTGCTTCTTAGCGGGGGGTTGGACTGGATGGCCCACGAGGTCTCTTCCAACTCTACTATTCTATGATTCTATGATTCTATGATTCTAAGCGTTATCCAGGCAAAGTGCTGGGTTTTTAATGAACAGCAATGTATTAACTACTCTGATCTGAAGGATTTATACTGTAAAACTTCTGTGGAAACTATGTAAGGAGTTGCCTGCATACACAACATCTCAAACCAAAATGCTTGGAATTGGAGGAGACTGAGGTGAAGATGCAGGAATGAGCTCATAGGTATTGCTGGGTTTTTAAGCACCAAACGGCTATGAGCCATAAATGACCCATAGAACCATCATAAAGTAAACAAACAAATAAACAAGAATGTCAGGCTTTGGCTTATTTTTTCTGCAGCTAAAAATCTTTACTTTGCCCTCTCACCCCACACTTTCTACAGGAGTTTGCTTTTCTAAACTGTCTATTTTGGAATCTATAGCTAAGTTAACAAACCCACACAACCCCACCTGTCCTCCAAGGACACAAAGACAGCATTCTCTAGAGGGGCAAAGCACAGGCCACTTGTGAATTATAGCTTAGGAGGCCAAGTGAGTTGTGAGTTGTTAACATTACTGGCACAGAGGATGAAATAGACAAATTGCCCACCATCCCATTGATAATGGAACCTTGGACAATTGTCTCCAGACTTCTGCCTGTTCCAGTGAAAGAAGCCAGGTGAGACTGCCATGTTCCGAAAGAGGACCTTTCACACCTTCTGTTATTTTCAGTCAAGATAATTAAGGCATTCGAAGAAAAATATACTTGAGATTTGAAAATAAACTGTATGTTCATGCTCTCCATGGTGTGATCTTCCAGATTCATCAGTGGAGGAAACAGGAGTTTTTGGCTGTTCTTTGAATGAGTCCCTTTCAGCTTACCATCATTTTGTGGTAGGAGAGCCACATGGGCTGATGTACCCATCCATAGTCATGTAACCATTCATAGCATGAACACCATAGTCTCCTCCAATGAAAACCAAGATATATATGGCCAAGTAACATCAGAATATAATCAAGATGGCAAAAGATATTATTGAAGAAAAATACATAAACTCGGAAAGAGTGCAGCAGATTGCTTTTGTCTAAGCCTTCTGAGAAGGGTAAGACACCACTCCTCCTTCCTTCTTCTCTCTGCTGAATTAACAAAGTAGAAATTACTTTTCCACTTGAACTCAGGCCATGTCCATATCAGCAAGAAAAAAATGGATTCACCCAAAGCTGGCAGTCCAGATGATGTAGTTTCTGCTTCTTTTCTTTTTTCTTTTGGTCTTCAACTGACTTTGCTCTGAGCTAAGCAAAACCAGGCAAAACTCTGATGTTTCCTAGAAATTGTGGTGATCTTGGATTCTTTTGCCATGTGGACAGCTGGATCAGGTCTGATTCAGCCCAACTAGTTATCCCTAAGGTGTAGTGGCTACACTAGGATCACAGTAGTCCAGATTCAAATCCCACTCATCTGTGAAACTCATTGGATGACCTTCCTCTAAGCCATCTCATAAGGTTGTCCTGTCAGTAAACAATAGAAAAACTTATAATGTGCCCTGAACTCACTGAAATAAAAATTACAATTTAAAATGAAATGGCACTATACTGTCATATCTGGGATTATAATTCATCGTGTGTGATGAAGTCCTTAGATATGAAACTATTGCTTTTTAATTGCCATATGTAGCTTACCTCTGAGATGAACTTCTACATGAGAAAAAAATAGTCAGATTACAAAGGCACTACTTGTTAATGCACCTCTTGGTATCCAGCTATCTAAACCATGGTCATTGAGCCCAATTATGACAGCATATATCTACTTAACCAATTGCAGACAGAAAGACTGTGACATCACAGACCCAATGACTATCTTTTGCCTCAGGTTGAAACTCTCTCTGTCCATCTTGGGAAAGAGGTGGGATATAAATTCAATAAGTAATATATTAAAATGGAATAGTTTGTCAGCATGGAGATCCCATAATATATAAACATTCAGGCCTCAAAATTGTTGGTCCCAAATGAAGCAGATCCATTGAATCAATGGCATCATATTAACTCAATGCACGTTTATGTATGCTTCATTGACCGAAGAGGTCTGTTCCATTTGGAGCTAACAATTGGACTTAGGCCACTGTGAAACATCCATATACAACGTTATACTGATACATGGGTGCTCCACAATGTCCCAGATATCTTCATATAGGGATATATCAAGCAACAGGCATGGGAAAGAAGCCTGTAAAAATCCAACTAAAGACATTTGGGGAACTGACTAGGACAGCTTTAATAAGTGTCCCAGATAGTGGGAAAGGAAAGGAGAGGGGAATGCAAAAGGATCGAAACATAAAGTTACAATCAGAAGAAGTGTATAAAGGGCATGCAGACCAATGTGGCCAAATCTTTGAGTATAGAGGAACTCAACCAAGCCAAGTTATGACAATTCAGGAGCCACAGTCATCAATGGCACCACATTGTCTGTTGACAGTTTAATTACTGTTCACATATTGACTAGAACGCAGAACTATTTGATGTTTATTTTTGCTTCCTCAGTTAAATAAAATAATAAGGACAAGGTTTCCTATATTTTCATCTACAAATGGCTCCACAAACACAAACTGATCTATTAAACAAAATCCCTTCCAGTACCAAAAGCAACTGGATGGAAAAGCAATTAGACATGTAAAATGAAAACCTGATCCAGAATACGGACTATGGCCAACCCAAAGGAGCTGAGGCACTGTGAAGACCAAACCTTTGGACCCGTCCATCTGTCTTTCCATTCAGTTGGGTTTCAGAGGAACAGTTGAGTGAAGAAATGAAAACTGTCACTTGTTTCTTCTCCCTTGATGTCTGGGAACCACAAACATTATTTTACCTGATTGGTCTTCAACTTTTTCAATGTCTAGGGTTGTGAGACAGCAACCCAGAAGACTGGTCACTCCATACATTCCTTCCTGGGTCTTCTCATCCTTTCCTTTCCTCTCCTCCATTTGCCATAATTTATAGGACTCCATGGGTGAGATCCAATATTGCACGAGTGGATTTCTGTTGAGATGTTTCCAACTCCTGTCACACTCCAAACTATTCTAGAGGGTCCTTTGAAAGTAGTGTAATAACAAATTTACTCCAGCATTTTACAGACAAAAGCCAGGACCTGTGTGACCAAGCAACATCACATGTTGTCAGATGTTAATAAGGTAGAACACAAGCAAAAAAGGCGACAATAGTTGGCTTTTGCCGAAGTCAGCTGGAAGGGAAACCCTAGTCTCTTAGAGCCTTAGTTCAACACTCAAACCATGTACTATGTTGGCTCTTTGGAGGATGGCTAAACAGAAAACTACACCTGCTTGACTAGGTCTTGAAGACAATTTAGCTCTTCCCCAACACTTAGTAGGCATGGGCTGCTACTATTAAGTTAACCAGAGTAGGTACCCACAAAAGGAATCTTCATTTCACACTTCTCTTTTCAGTATTAATGGGATTGTTGATTTGAAAACACAGCAATTCTTTTTTCATAGTTTGGTTTCCAAATTCATAATAATTCCACATCCCTTTTCCTTTGTAGATGTATAGTTTGGTTTGCAAATTCGTAACAATTCTATATCCTTTTTCCTTTGTGTGTCTGGATGGTGTGGTGTCTTGTCTTGCAGACAGCTTAGGCTATGACTAATGAACCTGAACTGTCTTAAGACCCTATCGTCCTTTTCTACTTGGCCTAAAGTGAAAAATTTGCAAGCAGCTCCGTCTGTTCAGCTGCAGACAGAGCTACACTCACATGACACTTTGGCATTGCTTTGAGGCCAAAGGCAGTTTTTCAGTAATTACAGAGATTTATGATGATGTTACAGGAATGTACTTGCAGAGCTAGCAGTCTGGGAGCATAAGAGACAGGCAATCAATCAGAAAAACCTAATTTATACCTGTGGTGGTGACCAGAGACTGGCCTTTTGATTGTGGCACCTTCCTTATGGAATCCACTCCCCCAATTCTAATTTGCTTGACATCAACTGTGGGCTTAGCCCAACTGGCAAATTATGTCAGAATGTGCCACTTTTCATTGTTGCACTCCCCATGTTTATTTTGAAGTTCCATACCAGTTTTATTTTGTCTTAGTGTATTTCCTGGTAATTGCTATCAGTTGTCACATTTTTATTGTGGCAACTGATGCAATTTTTCCCCCTGTACTACTAAAATTCAGCCCATTTTGATAAATTGGCCAACCAATCCTAAGTAATGAGTGTATGTGGAAAAGACTACATTGTGGAACAGCTACTGTATCTAAAGTCCTGGCATGATATTAATACTATATTGTTCAGTTCTCTGACATTTAAAAATACATGTTCAATGCTTCTCCATTGTATATGTAGTTTGCACTTACTGGGAGTTGGAAACAGGTTTTGTTCTTACAAAACAATGAGTACCACTTGCTTATTTCTACCTGTTACCTCCACACAAAGCCCTAAACAGTTTGGGACCCACCTACCTTAGAGACCGCATCTCCCCCTATGAACCTGCACGATCTCTTCGCTCTTCGAGGGAGGCCCTCCTCTCGCTCCCACCATCTTCGCAGTTGCGGCTGGTGGGGACGAGAGAGAGGGCCTTCTCTGCTGTGGCCCCCCGCCTCTGGAACTCACTCCCAAGGGAGATTAGACAGGCCCCCACCCTCCTTGCCTTTCGAAAAAGCCTTAAAACCTGGCTTTTCCAGAGGGCCTTCGACGACTAATTTTTGGGGGTTGATTTGTCTGCCCATTTAATTTAATTAGAGAGTGTTCTGCCATGATTATTGATACCTTGCTGAATACTTCTGCCACGAAGCTACAGAAGCCCTCTATTTTGGCCTAGAACTGTTTTATCTCCTTGTTTTTAACATGTGATGTATGTATTGATTGTATGACTGCTTTTCAAGTTTGATTTTACAATGTGTAATTTGTCACTGTTTTTATTATTGTTGTGAGCCGCCCCGAGTCCCCTCGGGGAGATGGGGCGGGATATAAGAATAAATTTATTATTATTATTATTATTATTATTATTATTATTATTATTATTATTATTATTATTATTTAAACCATTTTCCATTCATTATTTTGCCAACAATGTTATCCTATATTTATTTATTTATTTTACATCACTTTTACCCGCCTTTCTCCCCAAGGGGACTCAAAGCGGCTTACAATAAATAGGCAAAAATTCAATGCCTAAAAACAATGTAAAAACAACAATTCATATAAAACCATCTACAAAACAACAATTCATATAAAACAGATACCATTACAAAATAAAATCACATTATATAAAATTTTAAGCATGTCCAGAATCCTCAATAAGTCTTCATACAGGTCATGTAAAGTCCATGTTCTGCCATATATCTGCCTTTGTCTATTCAGAAATAAGCTTTATTGAGTTTGACTTGATATATTCCATGGTAACCAAACCTTATGAGAAACAACTTAGGGAGTTGGATATGTTTATCTTGAAACAGAGAAGACTGAGAGGTGGCATTAGAGCCATCTTTAATTATCTGGAGGGATGTTATGCAGAAGCTGGAGCAAACTTTTCTTCAACTGCTCCAGAGGCTACAACATGAATGAATGGTTTCAAATCACAAGAAAAGAGATTTCACATAAATATTAGAAAGACCTTATTTCCTGCAAGAGCTGTTTGACAATGGAATGGACTTCCTGGGAAGGTGATAGATTCATCATCTTTGAACAGAAAGGTATTTGAACAGAAATTGGATGGCCATCTTGCAAGAATTTCTTAATAATAGATTCCTGAATAGCGAGGGTTTGGACTACAGCAGTGATTCCCAACCTATGTAAAATATGGTCTGCCCCCTCACCATTGCTATACCATTGCAACAAGAGCGATTGGTCTCGTGAAACTCTCTTATAGTGCCAAGACAATAGGGATGTTGGGAGGAGAGAGGCTGACTACCCACAAAAGGTGCAACAACAAGCCTCCTGACTGCTGCTTCTCCTCCTCCTCCCTCCCTTGGGGGAGCCGTTGCATGTGGCGCCTGAAAGTGGGGGTGCCTTGGTGTCTTCTTTTTAAAGCCTGTTCCTGGGGTTATTTGGGGTGCTGATTCAAAACATTTCATTGGATAGACCATATCAGCTCTAGATGATTAAATATGGTTTTCTGTGGGTGAGCAGATGGCGACTACTGGATGGCATGTGTTCTGTATCAGAAACTAGAGCTGATGTGGTTTATCCAATGCAATTTTCTGAATCAGCACCCCAAATTACCAAACCGAATCTAAAGTTGACCAAAAACTCATTCATAATCCGTTTGGTACTAATGTTGGAAAGTGATCCCTGGTCAAAGTGGTCCCTTTGTAGTAATCTATAAAAGTGACAACAGGGCATTGAATTCATACTGGCTTTTAATTGTAACCTTGAAGAATATCTCCAAGGTTTTGTTCTTTATAGTTATGTGCCACCAAGTCATTTTTTATTTGTGTTGACTCTATGAATAAGAAACTCCTAAGACAAGATCAAAAGTGCTATCTGTGGTGATTAACTGTATTTGTAAAATACATTCAGTACCTTGGATAGCTTTTTAAAAGTTCAGGCATAGAACATGGAAGCCACTAGATGCTGATGGCCCATGGAAAAGAAAATGGTTGTGTGCATTTAAAAACAAAATTTAACATAGATTCCATGTAGTACAGATTTATACTTACAGTGGAATTTAAGGTGGGTTCTGAGCTTGAAAAATGTAGTAGTAGATAAACCAGCATTGAAACAGGGCCTGTTGTCTCCATATTAAATGAAGAATATTTACTGAGATATAAAAGAACGGCAGGCTAGGATCATTCTGGAGGCCTGTCGAAAAATGGCAAGGCCATTTCTTTTTTGCAATTTTTTTTCGTGTCAGGAGGGACTTGAGAAACTGCAAGTAACTTCTGGTGTGAGAGAATTGACTGCCTGCAGGGACGTTGCCCAGGGGACGCCCGGATGTTTTTATCATCCTTGTGGGAGGCTTCTCTCATGTCCCTGCATGGAGCTGGAGCTGATGAAGGAGCTCATCCTCGCTCTCCCCAGGTTGGATTCGAACCGGCAACCTTCAGGTCAGCAACCCAACCTTCAAGTCATCAGTCCTGCTGGCACATGGGTTTAATCCACTGTGCCACTGGGGACTCCTCTTTTTGTGATGATACGATAATGTTCCTTTGGGATCTGTGCTGTTGGTTGTGTTTTGATTGCATTGTTATCACCAAATGTGCTATTAATGGATTTTGTGGAATAAAATTGATACCTGCATTTTGTTCAGTGTTCATTTTTGGTGGACTCTTTTCACAATTTGATGCACTAAATTGATTTTCATAGGCCAGATTTCTAAACAGACAAGAAATCAAAATTGTTGACTTTCTATGTTTCTTGTGCTTCAGAGTCCTACACATTTGTACTATTCTTACACGTGTTACTTCAGAAAGAAGCAGCATTTTCAGCTACAGCTTCAATTTTATGGCAAACTAAGCTTCCCCAATTTCACCTTAAATGTCCAGGTATGAAGATTTTGGCTTGTCTGAGTCCGTCTTGTTCATTTTTTCCTGTCCAGGTAGAGGAGCCAGGCACCTGGCTTCTGCTTCTGTTGCCGTTGGAGATGCATGAAAAACTATTCATGAAGGACAGTCTGTTTAGGAGGTGTTTATATTACTCTGCTGGCATAAACATTTTTAAAGGATATGATCCCGATTCTGCAATTTCAAACAAAACTGCAATTGACTTCAGCAGGATTTTTGGTGAGTGACAGAATCAAAGAACAGATCCACAGAGGAATTTGAAATGTTGACACTGATGCATGATGGGTGCCGCGTCTCCTCTTTTTCCCCTCCTTGTTCTGCAATAATGTTACACGTGAATATATTTTATTTTGTTCAAAATAACTAACCACGTTAGGATAGATTATCCACTACATCCAAATTGGCAAATTAACATGGTTTTTAAATGGTAAACCAACTGAAGATTTTCTGAAACTGTTTGTGGACTATTTGAGAAATACGAAATCTGCAATGCTCTGTGGTTATGGCCATTAGTAACTAACTAGCATATAAAATGTCTGGGATTGCATTTCCCTTGTGGCTCTTTATTTCCTTCCCTGTTTCCCTCATACACCTTGTGATCTACATATTGCCCTCCTGTGGTTACATGTGAGTACTGCATACATGTATACCTATAGGCCAGTAGCTAATCCTTTCTATCTGTGTACTGCCAGTTTTTAATGTTTTAACCCAAAATGGGGTGGATTTTGTATTTGAAACCCCATAATTATTTGAAGTTCGATAATGACAGATATGTGTGACAAGTCTGGTCCAGAGCCATCAAGGCATGTAGGATCTTTTGTGGTACAAACATACATACCAATAAAAACAATAATTTGACACACACACTCACACATATATATGATAATTTAGTTGGATCTGTAATGGTAGAATAATATAAATTTTTTCTTTTCTTTTTGCTTTTCTGCAGTTAAGATAGGTTAGAGCTCTATTGTGTTTTAGTTAGTTTTAGCTTTGTTGTTCACCTTCAAGATATTTCTGACTTATAGGGATTCTATAATGATATTCTCTTACCAAGATTTCTTCGGAGTCACGGCTGTAGCCAAGGGAGTAGGGTTAGGGGTTCAACTCACCCTCCCAAATTTTTCAGGTTTTTAAAAAATTTGGTTTACTCATTAATTTTAACTGATTAACCAAATCCCCATGAGTGTCAATTTCAGTTTATCTGTCTTGAGCAGGGGTCCTCAAACTTTTAAAGCAGAGGGCCGGTCAACAATCGTTCATACTGTTGAGGGGCCGGATTATCATTTGAAAAAAAATACAAACGAATTCCTATACATACTGCATATGTCTAATTTGTAGTGCAAAAACAACAATAACAACAACAACGAAAGAAAAATACAATATTTAAAAATGAAAATAATTTTAACCAACAAAAACCGATCAGGATTTCAATGGGAAGTGTGGACCTGCTTCTGGCCAACGAGATAGTCAAGTTAATTAGCATTGTTGTTGTTGTGTGCCTTCAAGTCATTTCAGATTTTCGGCGAGTCTAAGTCAAAAATTTATTTATTATTTATTTATTTACTACATTTATATCCTGCCCTTCTCACCCCAAAGGGGACTCAGAGCGGCTTACAATTTATATGTACATGCAATATATTATATTATCAGCATAGAACAATATTAGCATTATATATTACTATATTGAACTATACCACTATATTGTAATATTATTAGTAATATTACATGTAATATATAATATATAATTAATATTATTATATGGCATTATTATTAGTATTATATTGTATTACATTATAATATTACCATCAATATTATATGTATATACAATATTATATTATTAAAACTGATATAAAAATATGCTATTATAAAACTGAGGGCGGGGGCCAGGTAAATGACCTTGGAGGGCCGCATCCGGCCCACGGGCCTTAGTTTGGGGACCCCTGGTCTTGACTGTCCACTGAAGTTTTTCAATGGAGCCTGATTTCTAAATTATTTTGCATTATGGATTTTTCATGATTCGCTAAAAAAAGTTTCAAACAGCCTCCAATTTTTTTTCTGGCTATGGTCCTGTTCAGAGCGCATTTATTACAGCCTTCCATTGAGGCTGAAGGCATGTGACATCCCCAAGATTACCCAATGGATTAATATTCTGTATTAGTTTTTATTATATGTTTTTTTGTTTCTCTTTTCTCTTTTCTCTCTCCTTTTTGAATATATATTACTTTGATTGTGAACTAATCTATGTTAAGATTTTTTGATCATGTCAGAAACAAATTGAGAATACAATTATAATTTATAGAAAAATCACAAAGTTAAAAACTTGGCATTTTACTAAATTTCCTTTGACCAGAAGCTGGCCACTTGGAGTGCCTCTGGTGTCGCTGTCAGAAGGTCCTCCATTGTGCATGTGGCAGGGCTCAGGCTGCATTGTAACAAGTGGTCTGTGGTTTGCTTTTCTCCACACTTGCATGTCGTGGACTCCACTTTGTAGCCCCATTTTTAAGTTTGGCTCTGTATCTCGTGGTCCCTGAGTGCAGTCTTTTCAGTGCCTTCCAAGTCGCTCAGTTTTCTGTGTGCCCAGGGGGGAGTTTCTCATCTGGTATCAGCCACTGATTGACATTCCGGGCTTTAGCCTGCCACTTTTGGACTCTCGCTCGCTAAGATGTTCCTGTGAGTGTCTCTGTAAATCTTAGAAAGCTATTTCTTGATTTAAGGCATTGGCTTGCTGGCTGATCCTTTCATTACAGGCTGCTACTTCCTGATGGATGTCCGGTGGTGCAATGCCAGCTAAACATTATAAGTTCTGCAGTGGTGTAGGGCGTAGGCATCCTGTAATAACGTGGTATGTCTCATTAAGAGCCACATCCACTGTTTTAACTTGGTGAAATGTAGTCCACACTGGACATGCATATTCAGCAGCAGAGTAGCAATGCGCAAGGGCAGATGTTTTTTGAGAAAACAAAAAAGAATTGGCTATTCACCATGGAGGCCAGAACACAACAATAATATAAACAAGCCAGTTAACTGAATGAGCAGCTATGGTCTGCCCAGGTCGGAAACTAAATCAGAAAAGAGCCTGACAAATTTACTCTCGAATTCATTTTTCTTTATTTTTTTTAAAAGCTCAAAAACAGTTTTTCAGTTAATTGCTTCTTTTTTTTCTTCAGTTAATTGCTTCTGTTATCGCTTGCCAAAGAAGTAATTTCTGAGTGATGGCTTATCTTTCCTTGTTGGTTTGATTTGGTTTTGACTTATTTACACGGTTTTCATTAATTTTACTGTTTAACAAATGAACAAATGAATTAGCCACACTCAATTTTCTCATAAACATTTTAACATTCGCAAATTAATTTTCATTAATGATTTAGCCTTGACACTAATACTGAAATGTCGATACTCTGAGTTTGCCTTTACAACACATAGTAGAGAACACAGAGTGTTTAAAATACACCATCTGGACTTTCTGCCTTCTCTATAATTTTAAGACCAGTGATTTTTTTTTAATCATGTCAGAAGCGAATTGAGTCTGCAGAGATGTTGCCCAGGAAACGCCCAGATGTGTTATCATCCTGCGGGGAAGCTTCTCTCATGTCTCTGCATGCTAAAGCTAACAGACGGAAACTCACCCCGTCTCATGGATTTAAACCTGCAACCTTCATGTCAGAAACCCAGCCTTCAGGTCAGCAGTTCAGCCGGCACAAGTGTTTAATCCTTTGTGCCATGGTGGCTCCAGTGAAGTACTTTATCTTTGCAGAATTGATGTCCTGAAGAATTCCGTATCTCAAATATTGTAGCATGCCAAAGAGTGCCCTGTATTTTTGCAAGTATTCTTAATCTCTAGTGTAATAGAACAGCAGCTTCATTAAAAGCCAGAGAACACACTGAGTATCTCTAGCATCATTTTTAAAAAACCTTTAGACTGGTACTTCCAATTTTTGCATTTTGTTATTAGCTTAGATCTTACGTCTGCTTGTTAGGAAAAGGACAATGAAGCCAAATTTTTTAATTTACAGGTTGACTATCCCTTATGCTTTGGATTTTGGATTTTTCCAGATGTTGCAATACTTGCATTTGCATATATGTAAGAAATGAGATATCTGGGAGATGGGACCCTTATATTCATAACCCAAAATAATTTTATATAAATATTTTAATATTGTCACTATCTCGGCCACCCATGCAGACTGTGTAGGATTTTAGAGTGTTTTGGATTTTGGAATTCCAGATAAGGAGTGCTCAACCTATACTAGGTTACTAAAATGTAATAAAACACAAATTAATTGTGGCAAGAGCCAATCAGGTAAGAGAAAGGAAACTGAGACAGTGAAAAGGTGCTGGTGGTGTGATGGAAAGAGACCAGGCATTCAACACTGTTGATTCATTCAAGCTCTGTGAAATGTCCAGGTTATTTTCGGACTGAACAACATTGCCTCTGGTTGGGGTTGGTTTGGGAAAAATGTATGGTTGGTGTATATATGTGTGTGTGTGGAGCGGAGGGGAGGGAAATGCCAGCTGTTTAGGCCTGTCTTTCTGAACTCCATCCTGTAAATTCAATGGTCCTCTTTGTTCGCAGCTACCTTTCCCACAAAGTTGACTTTTCATATCCCACCTATACACATAAACACCAGCCCCCCAACCTATAGGAAGTGAAATTGACTGAAGGAGAAAATATGCTGAAATTATGCTAAAGGAAGCATTGCGTTAAAGTACACATTAAACATAAAAATGTCCTTTCCTGAACCAGCCCCTCCAACCCCAGTCTCATTTGTACAAGGAACAACTGTAGGATGCCAATGTTATAGAGGGCCAAGATTCAGTGAAGCACACCAAAAATGTTGAAGCAACATGGCAAACAACAAGTACCCTGCTGGATTGGACAAAAGGTCCATCCAGACCTAGTTTTTCAAGTGGCCAAGCCAAGGCTGGCTTTCTGGGTGTTTGTTTTATAATGTACTGATATGCTAATTTTTCTTAGTGACCTGGATTGCCCTGCAGTATAGAAAGGTGGAGTGAAAACTAGATATGAAGCCTGTATCGCCCCATCTGGGTCTGCCCAGGTCTTACCATCCTAAAGAGATGGCTTTTTCTCTCTTTCCTCAACCCTCGTTGCCCCATCTCTGCTGTTTTGTCATGCAGAAAAAATACTTTCTTGTTTAAGCAGAACTTCTGTCTTTACCAATCAGGGTAGAATAATATGTAATTAAATGTGCTGTTTTTAATATGTAATACAGTATACATTTTAAGTAGGTTTTTTAAAAGTAAGGTCGTGTTTTAATAGCAAGCATGGTATAGTGGTTTGTAGGATGCTAGCAACGTATCAAATTCCTGCTGGATCTTGGAAACCCAGTGGATATCCATGGATAAGTCACACTTTCTAAGCCTCACAGAAAGGCAGTAAAAACCCTCTTTGGACAAATTTTGCCAAGAACACCCCTGGATAGGTTCATCTTAGAGGCTCCATTAGTTGGAAATTATTCAAATGCATATAACAACAAATGTTGTCCAGTAATACGTTTTAATTGGACTGATCGCTTAATGCTTTTCAAATGTTTATACTACACATTTTGTACTATTTTATTTTAACATATATTGTAAGCCACTTTGAGTCTCATTTGGGAGAAAGATGGAAAATAAACCAGATAACTAGAAAGGCTTAATATATGTAGAGAGAAGGATTATAAATGATAGATAAATGATGATAGATAGCTTCTTAGGCTATATCAGACTAAAATCTGGAAGAGATTCACCAATCTCAGTTATAAGGAAGCCACGAACTACCACAGTGTTTGATTGAGAGTAAGGACCTCATCATGTCTCGCCATCCAAAGACACTTTTAATCCATTTCAAGGACGAAGTTGCATAGAGTCCATCAGATGATGTTTGCCTACTTCCAGGCATCATCCATTGCCTTTCATCCTTAAATGGAGCAGAAGCATGCTGAAAGGAACACAAGGGAAAATTCATGTTCTGAGCCCCTGGCGCGCAGCAGAACCAGTGCTAATTCCGAAAAACACATGGGATGGAATCTAACAGATTCAACCATTTTGAATTGTTTCAGAAATTGTGCTCTTGCTAGCTTTTAACGTAACACTGGTCTAATGGAGGGAAGCAAAGCCTTGCAAGAGGGGATCATGGCAAAGTGGTTTATTAATTACACTGGCATAATGCTTTCTCTCCCAAATGGAATGAAGTCCATAGTAATCTTGGCTTTCGATATTGTTTTCCCTGATTAAAAATAATAATACGGAGATAGTAATAATAATAATAATAATAATAATAATAATACCAACAACACTTTATTTATATTCTGCCCTTCTCCCCGAGGGGACTCAGAGTGGATTACAACATATAAACAGACACAGACAAACATTCAATGCTTTATTACAATGAAATACAATGAGACAAAAATACACCGGCAAGGGTAAAGGTTTCTCCTTTCATTTCTGGCTCTGGAGGCGGTGCTTATCTCCCGGGCTGGGGAGGTCCTCTTCATTTCCAAGCCGAGAAGCATGCGTTGCCCGTAGACATCCCCTGGTCGTGTGGTTGGCATGACCGCTTGGAGCATCTTTTTGCCTTTCCCCGCTGAAGCGGAACTTATTGATCTACTCACATTTGCATGTTTTTGAACTGTTAGGTTGGCAGGAGTTAGGGCTAGCAGCGGGAGCTCACCCTGTCCCATAGACTCAAACTGCCAACATTGTCAGCAATTCAGCAGCACAAGGGTTTAACTCATTGCGGCACCACAGCAGAGAAAATAATTATCTGTGTGATGGTTAGGAATGTAGGCAACAATGGATGGAAACTGAAGAAAGGAGTAAACTCAAGTAAATTTGCTTCTCTGCACTTGCATAAACTTGGCTTGAGCATCCTCTGAATCTATATTGCTGAAAGGCTCTTGAAGTTAATATTTGTATGTTCATGCAAAAACTGGGAAGGGGGAGGGGGAATCCATCTATATAAGCATTCAGAGAGAAAGTGAGAGAAAAAGAAAAAAGAAAGAAAGAGAGAGTGTGTGTCTCCCTGTCCCCGTCAAGAGCTTGAATAGTTCATCCTTTTGCTCTGACAGCGATGCAACCTTTCTCTGAAGGGCCTTTCAGACTCAGGAAAGATTTGAGAATAAAGAGCCATTTTTGAAAACTATGGCCCTCTTCCAAATGTGAGACATATATGGAAAGTACATCCAAAGCAGCATGGGGGAAAAAATACACTGCGAGCATTGAACAAGACCGACCTTTCTTCAGTGAACAAAACACCGCATCACTGCCTTGGCATAAAATGACATTCTGCTGTCTCATAGGTCCCCAGAAGCATTTCTGTGAGTTGATATGCAAAAGGCTGCCTTTGATCTGTACTTATCAAGGAGGCCTTAAATAACAACTCTCACTAAGCTTGGACCCACAAACATTTTACAATCTTGTGCAATTGCAAGAGAAGTAAAAATATAGTGTAGTGGGTATCCGATGGGGTTTGGTTCCAGAACCCTCATAGAAATCAAAATCTTTGGATACTCAACTCTCCGTATATACAATTATGCATGAAATTGTGTCCCTTATATAAAATGGCAAAATCAAGGTTTGTCTTTTGGATTAGAAAAAAATATTTTCCAGATGTGGGTGATTAAATTCATGGATGCAGAATCCACGGACATGGAGGACCAAATGCACTGAATATAAACCCCATCTGCTGAGAACATTAGCTTTTGCAGTGGAGACAGTGGGGATTAAGTAAGAAACAGATCTTATTGTTGTAAAGGTAAAGCAAAGGTAAAGGTTTTCCCCTGACATGAAGTCTAGTCATGTCCGACTCTGGGGGTTGGTGCTCATCTCCATTTCTAAGCCAAGGAGCCGGCGTTGTCTGTAGACGTTTCCAAGGTCATGTAGCCGGCATGACTGCATGGAGCGCAGATAGGCTTAAAATCATATATGTAGTGCTTAATGTAAGAGCATATGCTCTGCAGAAGAAGAAATGAGGATTTTAATGAGTACAAACTACTTTTGCACTTTGAATTCAGCTGCAGCAACTGCAGTAAGCTAAGGACAAAGGGACAAAGTGTCAGGGGGAAGAGAAACTGGGATATTTTAAAAGCAGCCAAAATAGTGGACAGGGGATTTATCAGGATTTTTCGAGGATAAATAAATATATTATGCATCAGAGTTAAAGACCAGAGAAGAGAACAATGAGGGAAGATCAGATGAATAATGGAAATGTCTTCAGAATTTATGGAATTGTTTTATTTTCCTGACATAACATTCAGAGGTCATTTTGGTTCAGGTTTTTTTGTGTGCGGAAAGGGTGCCAATGCATGCCGTATTTTGTGGATTATGTCCTAAAACTGGCAAAGTCTTATTTGTCCTGCAAATAATCCTGTTGCTGGTGTTGGGGAACTGAATGACAATGTGGCTATTTCTGCTGCCCAGTTTGTAATACAAAGTCTTGTGCCTTAACCTCCAGAGGGTCCTTGTTCAAATACATAAGCAGATGGCAACTACTGCAACTAAAAGCTCTCATAGCTACCTCCAAAGCAGGACATCCCAATACACTAAGGTCTTCACTTGCAAGGGAAAGCTTGACTTGCATGGCATAGACCAGTGTTTCTCAAACTGTGCTCATCTAGGTGTTTTGGACTTCAGCTCCCAGAAATCCCAGCCATCTTACCAGGTGTTAGGAATTGTGGAAGCTGAAGTCCAAAACATCTGGAGGAGCACAGTTTGAGAAACTCTGGCATAGACAAATCCAGGCAAGACAATCCCAAACCCTGCTGCCCCCTGATAAATCTGAAAGAAAAGAGAAAGAGAGCAAACACCAATTTCCCCTGATGATTTCTGCTCCAAGCTGGAGTTTATAGATTAATGCAAAACTGCTCCATCACATCATAATTATGTGACCTTTACTGCTTCTTGCCACTAGGCATCCACCAATGCAACTGACAAAGGATGAAATATATTTTGGTACAGTATGAAGCTTTACTGCAGGAGCCCCCATGGCGCAGTAGGTTAAACCCATGTGCCGGCAGGACTGATGACATGAAGGTTGGATAGCTGACCTGAAGGTTGCCGGTTCGAATCCAACTCGGGGAGAGTGCAGATGAGCTCCTTCTATCAGCTCCAGCTCCATGAGGGGACATGAGAGAAGCCTCCCACAAGAACAGTAAAAACATCAAAACATCCAGGTGTCCCCTGGGCAACATCCTTGCAGACGGCCAATTCTCTCACTCCAAAAGCAACTTGCAGTTTCTCAAGTCGCTCCTGACATGAAAACTGCAGGACAGAAGAAGGCAGCAAGAAGAGTGTTGGGAAAAAGGGGAATACCTGATGCTCATGGAAAATTGAGACGTCCACATAGATTTTCACAAGGAGAGCTTCAAAATGTGACTCACAGCAAAATTCCCTCCTGCACAGCTATGTATATAAATGGACACATGGGGGGTTTTTTTGTTTATGTCAGGAGTGACTTGAGAAACTGCAAGTTGCTTCTGGTGTGAGAGAATTGGCTGTCTGCAAGGACATTACCCAGGGGATGTTTTGATGTTTTACTATCCTTGTGGGAGGCTTCTCTCATATCCCCACATGGGGAGCTGGAGCTGACAGAGGGAGTTCATCCACGCTCTCCCCGGGTTGGATTCGAACCGGCAATCTTCAGGTCAGCAACCCAACCTTCAAGTCATCAGTCCTGCTGGCACAAGGGTTTAACCCACTGTGCCACTGAAGGCTCTGACACATAGTTAAAAGATAGAAGAGTCTCTAAGCCACAACAATTTGTGATGGCCAACAACTTAGGTAACTTTTGAAACAGAATTAAATACATTTATGGAGGGGTATGACTACCAAAGACTATTAAAATAGATGTTCCACTTTTGTTGGAGTTAGGAGTGTAGGACCCACTCCTCTGAAAGTGGGAAAATTGCAGGGGAAAATGGTACCTGAGAGAACTACCAGAATCTGATCATAGCGTCACCCTGCAAGACCTAAAGATTTCGAGAGAAAACATTTTAATTAAATCAGTGAATAATCGAACATGCAAAGTGTAAACCAGAAATTGGGAGGATTGACTGGATTCTCTAGGAGCCCCCGGTAGTGCAATGGGTTAAACTCTTGTGCTGGCAGGACTGCTGATCGAAAGGTCAGCTGTTCGAATCTGGGGAGCGCAGAGCGGGGTGAACTCCCATCTGTCAACTCTAGCTCCCCATACGGGGACATGAGAGAAGCCTCCCACAGGATGATAAAACATTAAACATCTGGGTGACCCTCAGCAATGTCCTTGCAGACAGCCAATTCTCTCACACCAGAAGCAACTTGCAGTTTCTCAAGTCGCTCCTGACACACAAAAAACTGCATCCTCTCTCTTCCTGCATCAGTTAGTCTGCAGTTAGTCTGAGTTCCATGCCTCCTCTTGGAATTGTCTCTTTCCTCTGTATCTGAAGAGCACATATTACAGGACATATAGAAGATGTTTGCAGTCTTTAGTATTTGTAAGTAAATTTACTTTACATGTTTTTACTAAAGAAATATATTTTTTGCAAGGAAGATTAAGTTGGTTTTATTTCTGTATGAGACCCTGTGTACATGGAATGGTGATGCAGGAGTAGTTGTTCTTCATCTTATGCGTCTGAAAATTAATTATTTTGCTTATGAAATACAGTACTGTATTCTTCATTGCCCTATGCATTTGGCTATAAAACTGCAACAAATCAGGCCCATTAGCTTGTTCTCTGCAAAGCAACATGGCTACAGAGAATACAAAAATACAGAATGGGGGACGCCTGGCTCGACAACAGTACGTGTGAAAAAGATCTTGGAGTCCTCATGGACAACAAGTTATTCATGAGCCAACAGTGTCATGTGGCAACTAAAAAAGCCAAAGCTTAATGTATACAAGATGCCGTCTATGGACTATATTTTTGACTGATTACCTGATTTGAACAAACACATCAGTTCTTAGCTAGATTCATGGAGCAATAAAGTAGGAGAAAGTGGAAACTTTGGTTCCACCAACAAGTACCGGAGAAGGAGATGTGTTATTTCTCCTTTTGATTTCCTCATTTCATGGTCCTTGCTCAAAAGTGAGGGCATAGTGTTGCTCCATGAGCACATTCCATCCTGCAGCCAAAGCTGTATTGGAACAGGATTTCTTGGAGAATCAAGTGGCTCAGAGTGGTTTATTTGCAGAGCGGTGGGAGTGGCCTGGTCCTTTGAGACCCGGAGACGCTTTACTTTCAAACGTTTGCTTTCTCTGACAAGGATCCTTTCTGTCAGACATTTCTCATGCCTGCCCATTAGGCCAGAGGAAATATTTGGGGGAAAGTCTGAGGTTAATTGGACATGTCATATTCGACTTGCAGTGCTTAAGTCAGCAGGGGAGAGGAGACAGTTTTGGACTTGATGGGAAGTTTAATCCCCTCCCCGTTTTCTCACCTATCAATCAAATATTATAGATTGCTGCCCTGAGATTTTCCTAGACTAGCAGCTTAAGCCTTTTGGGGAGGGGGATCAGGTTACATCTGTATAGTTTGGTGGTTTGAATGTGTGAGAGTATAAAGGAGGCAAGGAGAATGAATTGTAGGCTGGCATGGCACTCCTGCACCCTCCAACTGTTGCATTTGAGAGTCCAAATTCATTAGTCTCATTTTTCTTAGCTGCTTTTTAAAAATATTCCAGTTTCTCTGCCCACTCTCCAATTTTTCCCTTTGTCCTTGGTTTGCTTTAATTGCTGCAAACTGGGCTCAAAGTGCAGGGAAGAGAGGAGAAAAGGAGAGTGGGAAGAATAATAACTTTCTACAAGCCTCCTATACTAGCTATTTGTTATGTATACAATTGAGATTGCTTACTATATTGTATGTAGATTTTGGTATGCAGTTTTCCGTTTAATTCTATGTTGCTTGAGATTGTGGGAGGGACCATAGACCATGTGACCAGATCTGAGACTATTCAGACTGAGACTCTATTTTATAAGTTAGTACAGTTGAGTATAGTAGTCAGTATGCATCAGTCAGTACAGTACAGTACCGTTGAGCATAGTATAGTAGTCAGTATGTGTTCTGCCTTCTCGTGGCATGACAGTATGCTTTAGAAGTTAGTTGAGTATCGTATATTAGTCAGTATGCATCAGTCAGTCAGTACAGTATATATGCTGCAGAAGTCAGTCAGTATGCATTAGAAGTTAATTGAGTACAGTATGCATCTGAAGAAAGTGTTAGTATGCAACAAAGAAGAGACTGAAAAAGAATGCATCAGGGATATCAGTCTAACAACTGAGAAACCTAAATTGCTTTGCATGAATATTTACCACTAAGGAGAAGATTGACTCAAGCGAGTTTTTAACTCTTCTCGGGAAGATCGTACTTTACAAAAAGGTTATGATTACTGTATTCCAAATAGTGTGAATGCCAACTGATCTCCAAAAATGCTTTCAAATGGCTATGGAGATTTTGGTTTTCCAAAAGGTTATGATTTCTAAAAAGATCATGTCTTGCCAAAATGACCTTCCATAGAGGCTCAGGAAAAAGCAAATTACTGCCATCTCTCTTGGCTTCTGTATTCTTAATTTATCACTTTGGCCATCTTGGCCATATATGCCTTCGTTTTCATTGGTGAAATGTTGGGGGTCTGCGCTTCAGAGGGCATCTTACAATAAAAAACTGAACATATAAATAAAGCTGGTTGTAATTCACAGCCAACTAGTTAGATCTTGTGATAGAACAGTATCAAGGTAGATCTTATGATAGGTCAGTCAGTATCTGTAAGTGGCTCTCCCAGAGTGGCAGAAAGATAGGTGTACGCGCAAAGAGAAGCACAAGTGTAAATGTGAAGATTTCCACATGGACAGATCACTGGAGGAGATGACTTTTAGCAATCACTGCAAGCCCTTCCAGCTCTTCCTTCTATGGCTTCTCATCAAGGACGGCCAGAGCAACAGAAAGGGACAATGCTCCTTCTTTTATGGCCAGATCTGTTAGCTGAGCTTACATCTGGCGCAATCTCTAGCCTAACCTTCCTCATGAGATTGTTCTGAGGCTAAAAATTTTTAAGAAAACCAATGTAATTCCATAATATGCATTCAGCAAGAGGGTGGTGCTGGGTAATCACAGTTCGCCTCCACATTTGTGTGTTTGACTTTTGTAGATTTGATTACTTGCTTAAAATATTATCTCTAGTGATCTTTTGGTCTTCCAGTGGTACTCTGTGGCCAACCTCTGGCAAAAGCTGATCATAGAATCATACTGGAGGAGGCAGAGATTCCTAGAAACAACACCTCTCTAGGAATCTCTTGGTTTTCTAGTGCATGCATTGGTCAACTTTTGCCAGATCATGGAAGATCTAGAGATTCCTAAAGAGGGGATTTCCTCGGGTTAAAAATAGTTGGATTTTTAGTTTGCTTTTTTGCCACTTTTGCACAGGTACTGTGCTATTACCTGCGGTAATATGGAGGATTGACAGTATGTAGCGAGCCAGCAAGGTGACCAATCTACAATAGGATCAATGCACAATGAGATGCGAACTAGAGCAGTGGTTCTCAGCCTGGGGTCCCCAGATGTTTTGGGCCTTCAACTCCTAGAAATTCTAACAGCTGGTAAACTGGCTGGGATTTCTGGGAGTTGTAGGCCAAAAACATCTGGGGATCCCAGGTTGAGAACCACTGAACTAGAGAGTGCTGGTGCATATTAATAGAACCTGATGTACTTCAGGACAGCTGTGAAAATGATACACATCTTATTTATTTATTTATTTATTTATTTATTTATTTATTTATTATTTACTGCATTTATAGCTCATCCTTCTCACCCCAAAGGGGATTCAAGGTAGCTCACAAAAAGGCACAATTTGATGCCACATATACATAGGGTAAAAAAGCACATATACATTAAAATAAATAATTAAGACATCATAATATTAAAAATCAATTACATTAAAAACCATGCAGCCCAAAGGCATATTCCACATCTTCACAACTAACTAATGGGCCTCTGTTATGTAATTAAGTATGCCTAAAGTGGTCATAGACTACAATGGAGAATAGATTCTGGTTATTCTAAAACAGCCTGCATACAAAAACAGCAAAGTACCGTTGCTTAAAACATCTCTGGTTTGAGGATGGAGGTGACCTCAGTGCTATGTGAAAGCTCCGGCCTTACCTGCAGAGAATGGCAAAACATTTCAGTTTCTCCAGGATCCAGTGAACAACATGAAGTGCTTGTTAATATTTATAGGATTTCTTTTCCTGTCCCATACTGGAATTCATGTGCCTGTTCTATACGCTCCTCCAAAGCAACTTTTATCTTTCCAAATCAGCCTGCAGAAGCTGCAGGCGCCTGCCAGAACACTTGAGACAGTCAGGCAGTCAAGCGGCCAGACGGCCTGCTTCCTGCCCACTGTATATGAAGCTGAAATCCACACAGCAGTTTATTATCACTCCGATCTGAATGGGGAAAAGGGAAGGGGTGGAGGGGGGAGAGAAAAGGAAAGTAAATGGCTTCTGCCACCCCAGAGGGGCTCCGTCAGAGATCCATCTCAGGGCTGATTCCCCAGCTCTGACTCATGACCGGCGTATGCAGCTACAGCTACCACATGGAGATTACTTTAAACTGAGACTGTTCTCTCTCTGCATGGTTTGTGAAGCATATAAATGGATGGAATTTTCTCCATGCTACCAAAACTGAAAGCCCAAATAGTTTTGCAGTGGTGTGAAAAAACACAGCCAGCCTACAGAGCATCTGATTGAATATAAAACAGTTTGCTGTATAAAGTCAGCTGTGTTACAGGGAGCTGTTTCAAGAAGTTTCTGCGGCATGGAGGGAAACCTTTGGCCTTCCAGATAATTATGGACCACAGCTCCCATTGTTCCTCATTATTGTCCATGCTGACTGAGGCCTTTATATATTGAAGTCCACAACATCTGGAATGCCAAGGATTTCCCACAAATAGCTTGCCTTCCCACTTCCTTGTCCACCTCCTATTGCTGGATCCCTGTGGTTACCTGAAAGAAAGGTATTTTCCCCATTTATATATTGTTACTGAATTATAAGAGGATGTCAGGCCTTCTAGAGCCATCCAGCATAGCATGGTTTTGAGCTTTGGACCACAACTCTGGAGATCAAGATTCAAATCCTCACTTGGCCATAAAACCCACTGAGTAACCTTGGGCACATTATACTCTCTCCACCTCAGAGATCTGATCCCAGGTTTTCTGCTTTAAACTGGATTATATAAATCCCCACTGCCAGATAATCTGGGATAAACAGAAAATCTGGGATCAGATCCTGGGATATAGGGCCTGTCTGGAAGGGCTTTAAGTTAGCCTGTTGCAGTATAGCCTTTCGTGGGTTGCCAGTATTGAAATAAGATCAGTTGGCCAATCTGGTCACTTTCAGTATCTTGGTTAAGTGAGGTGGAAAAGTATAGCCTTTCGTGCTAGTTATCCTGATGCCCAGCCTTGCATAAGGGCCATACTCTTCACTTTGAGACATGCAGAGGATCTTTGTACTGACCATTGCTGACAGTGGTGGCTGTTGTGAAAAGCTCAAAATAGCAACAGTAATTTAATCCAAATTTGGTTACTACAACTCCTAGAATGCCGGTTTACTGGCTAGGGTACCCTAGGGTTATAATCCTCAAAAATATCTTTCCAAACTCTGTTTAAAATAAGGTCTAGAATAAGACCTCATTGTTCTCATGGAGGCTTGGGATTTCTCTGGCCCCTTCCACACAGCTGAATAAAATCCCACATTATCTGCTTTGAGCTGAAATATATGACAGTGTGTTCTCAGATAACCCAGTTCAAAGCAGATATTGTGGGATTTTCTATCTTCATATTCCGGGTTATATGGTTGTGTGGAAGGGCCCTCTGTCACTGGAGCAGTGAATCAACGCTAGGTTTTGATCCCAGTTTTAAAGAAGCTGTCCAAGGTACTGAAGTCTGTTCATAAAGCAGATTCTGCACTTGGGAAAGCTCCTTTATAGTTTAAAGGTGAAGAAGATTCATCACCTTGTTGATACTGGAGCCAGCAGCTGCCAGTAGTGTGTACAACGGTTTGGGACTATAACAATTATTGCTTTGTTCAGTTGGAAGCTTTAAAAAACCTATTTTGATAATATTTTACTTCATATTCAGAAAGACAGCTTTATGGCAATGTAAAAGAATGTTATACAATCCAGTAGACACCATGGAAAAAAGGTTGGGGTGGGAGGAGTGGAAAGTATGTGAATTTAGATGTCAGAAATCATTAATACTCTGAAGGCACTAGATCTCATTTGATCTTGGAAGCTTAGCAAAATCAGGGCTGGTTAGTACTTGGGTGGGTGACTGCCAAGGCATACCAGAAGCTATAAGCCAGTGGTTCTCAACCTGTGGGTCCCCAGATGTTTTGGCCTTCAACTTCCAGAAATCCTAACACCTGGTAAACTGGCTGGGATTTCTGGGATGAGCACAAATACATCCAGCTTCATATGTACTGTCTCTATACCTAGAGGACTAAAACCCTATGCTGATTTATTTTTTGAACCCCCTAAAGTGCATGCACTCTGGCCAATTATAATTACAGTGGTACTTGAAATCACATGGTTTCATCTGCTAGTGCTACAAGCATGCACAGTTGTGTTCATTGCTGCTGTCTTGTTTTTTTGTTTTTTTTTTACAGTTGCTGATTTTGTTCAATTTTCTGGTGTTTCAACTATAACATTATAGTATGGTCTGTTAGGAAAAGGTCAATGGGGGGGGGGACACCATGTATTACTTCACTAGATGACATCAACCATGACGACTCCCCAGTTGGAAGCAAAATGTCCTCCACTTCTGCTCTTATCTCATGCCTTTGTTCACCATCTTGGATAACACAATATAATCTCTTATGCAAAGAGTTCATTTTGGAAAATGCTATGAGCATTCCATCATGGAGTTATCAAGAGGCATCTGTGTTCTACTACAGAGAGGAGCCGTGTTTGATGACATTTCTTCCATTGTTATTGTGTCAAATTCCAACTTTGGGCCGTCATGCTCATGTTCCTTTTCTTTAGAGAGACAATTGTATGTATGTATATCCCATGCTCCTGCACTTGATTGGAGTTCCAGATATTTGCCTGCCTTTGCATAGGCAGGAATGGGTAGCCCTTCTTCTGTACATCCCCTTTATAAAGCCACTAGCTTTGCCCGGCCACGCATTGCTGTGGCTTATGGGAATTCTTTGTTGGCCAGGTGGAATAGCAGTGAATAGCCTTGCAGTCTCAAAGCCTGGCCGTTTTATGGAGTAGCTGGAGCTTTTTGTTGTATGAACGTAGAGGCATGGATGAGGGGTTGTGCTGCCAAGTTTAGTGTTTCTGGGATGAGTAGTTTTGTTGTTTTGTCCTAGGCCGAAATTTCATTACCCTTTTATATATAGATATTTCCCCTCTGCCCTTTTCTTCCCCCCCCCCCCCCCTTCCAAGCAACCATCTTAGCAAGTTATTGTTGTCATAGGCAAGACCTCTTTCATAGAAATAAATGATTGTCATAATGGTCTTTTAAATATCATTTCTCCCACTCCAGTATTTTCTATTTTCATTGAAGAGTTGGGAGGGGGGGAACAGAATGTTTGCTTCAGAAACAGTAATTTTAAAATATGTATAGCAAGAAACAAGCTGTTTTTACATCTGGACTTGAGGATCTGAAATTTCAGAAACTAGCAACACTGACTCCTTGATGAAGGGGAGGAAGCTGGAGGGTTTGGACATGAAAGTCTGTGTCTGAGATTTTGTGGTCATCCATGCCAAGGTTTCAAAAGACCTTTTTTAATCGCTGAGAACACTGCTGAATGAATGAGAGCTATGTCGATTAAAAAAGCCAGAACAGGTAGATGGCATTCAAAAGTAGAAAGGCTCATGTGCATTTGTTATGGATCTTAAAGGTGACTCTAACCCAGTGGTTCTCATAGTATGCCTCGCGGAGTCCTTGGGGCTCCACAAAGCATATTCAGGGGCTTCAAGGTTTCCTCCTCCTCCCCTCTAAACTTTCTCTCCTCTTTCCTGCTCCACCCCCTACCCTTGCCTTCCTTGCCCCTGAAAACACTTCTTCCTCACCTTCCTTGCTGCCCAGATCCTTTCCTCCTTGCCTTGTTTACTACCAAAATCCTATTGCCCTCTCATTGCTTAGGGGGGTGCTTTGATTGTGCTTTTCCTGCATGACAGAAGGAAGTTGAACTGGATGGCCCCTGGGGTTTCTGCTGTCACCATCATCATCATCATCATCATCATCATCATCATCATCATCATCATCATCATCACCACCACCACCACCACCACCACAAAGGCTGGGTGGTCATCTGCTGCTCTCTTGTTCACACATTTGATTTCTCTGTCACAAGTGAATGGTTGTCATTCACCCCAATTGGAAAAATAAGGCTGTTGTATTTGGGAACACTGTTACTCTGTCTTGAATACTAGGAGGCTGAGCCAGTCTCACTAACTGGGACCCCCCCCCCCCCCAATATGTACAACACACAGAAATCCATTCAGTTTCCCAGAGACCTTTACAACGTGTAAGGTTTCTCTCCAAACACCTCTGTCCCCACCTCAGATAGAAACATTTGGCTTATCAAAATATCAGAAGGATTTTTTATGAGTATATTTCTCTCTCTTTTGTTTATGCACATGTGCACATCCAGACACAGATAAAAACTGTGCTTGGTATAATCACAATAGAAAAGCAGGGGTGTACAATTTTTATGTGAAATGAAAAGGCTCAATTTCCCCTAACACATAATTATGCTTGTGCTCAGTGTGATAACAATGATCTCATATCAAATATATTTTATTTACTGTATTTTCTTCTATTGAAGCATTTATTTGCCACCACTCCACTCAACAGTGCTTCTGAGTTTTTTTGGGTTTGTTTTTTTTCGTGTCAGGAGCAACCTGAGTCGCTTCTGGTGTGAGAGAACTGGCTGTCTGCAAGGACATTGCCCAGGGGATGCCCGGATATTTTGATGTTTTTCCCATCCTTGTGGGAGGCTTCTCTCATGTCCCCGCATGGAGCTGGAGCTGATAGAGGGAGCTCATCCGCGCTCTCCCCAGGTGGGATTCGAACCTGGCAGCCTGCAGGTCAGCAACCCAACCTTCAAGTTACAAGGCTTTACCCCTCTACACCACTGGGGGCTCCGCTTCTGAGTTGATGTACAAATTTTGTGGAAGTCCTCACAGGTACTTTCTCAGGGATCTCTGAATGGGACCCAAAGTAATGATATAAAAATCAAATTGTGTGAAACAGAGGAAAGTTTTCAACTGATCTTACATTGATACAAAAAATTATGTCCTACACACTGTTTGATTGTGGCTAATAAACAATTAAGCTGAATTATAGATGGTTAATAGAAATACAGCATCTGCCAAAATTCTGCTTGATCTAGTGCAGTGGTTCCCAACCTTCCTAATGCCATGAACCCTTAATACAGTTCCTCGTGTTGTGGTGACTCTCAACCATAAAATTATTTTCATTGCTACTTCATAACTGTAATTTTGCTACAGTTATGAATTGTACCGTAAATATCTGAAATGCAGGATGTATTTTCATTCAGTGGACCAAATTTGGCACAAATACCTGATACGCCCAAATTTGAATACTTTTGGTGGGAGTATTTGCTGTCTTTGTCCAAAAAGGAAGAGAAGGGCAGGTGGAAAATCATAGAATCATACAGTTGGAAGAGACCTCATGGGCCATCCAGTCCAATCCCCTGCCGAGAAGCAGGAAATTGCATTCAAAGTATCTTCAGCCTTCTCAGCCAAAGGGGTTCCTAAGACCATCAGAAATAAGCATTTTCTTATGGTCTTTGGTGACCCTTCTGACACCCCCTCGCGACCCCACCAGGGAGTATCACTAGATCAGTGATACTCCAAGTGGGCCAGTTTGTGAGCAATTGGTTGCCAGTCCACAGCAATTTCTTGGAAAGAAAGAAACAGTCACTGGGCAAAAATATGGTGCCGTTCCCTGACATTTTGGGTAAAACAGCTGAATTTGTTACTCCTACAAATGCTTTAGTTAGAGCTTCAACCGCTAGAGGTCCCTGGTATCTCTGAAGACAGTGGTTGTGTATGTGTGTGTGTGTATGAATAAATGGACATGTACTCAATGCCTACTTCACATCACACCTCCAAGCGCAAATGATTTTGCAGGAAAAAATAAGACTAACACTACAAGCATTCATGAGTATACAAGTAAGACTTTCCCCAAACACAGACCACAACTGGGGCCCATCGTTCACATTGGTTTCTTCACATTGTGGTTTATGGAGCCATAAGCTTTGATTGATCAGTACCTGCAAATGTCCCACACAGAAGACCTCTTTCCAGCTGTATCTGCAAGGGCTTTGGACCATCCAATTTTGGGAGGCCGATTTGAGATGGAAGTGTATGATGCAAGTGAAGGGGAAACTCTTCCCTGAAGCTTTTTCTTGCCTTCACTGTTGAATACAAAAGAGAGAACAAAACAGAAAATAAACTGAAGGGGTGCTTATCAACCTCACAATGAATTGTAACTATTATTTATTAAACTACTTTCCGAATCTCCAAACAATGATTGTACATTGAAATTTTATATTGGTCAGTTTGCCAAATGGCATCAGTCAGTTGGTTTAAACTGTACAAATCACATCCAATTTATTTACTCAGTTGACATCCTTATCAAAAGTCAAGCAGGTTTAAGCCTGTACTCTCATGCCTTCTTTTAGTGATTGTGGCTTGGGGAAAAAATCTTACAAATCGCACCTGGACCTTAGTGTCAGATATAATGTTCTTCAACATCTTTGCTGGTCTGTACTTTTAATTATTAATATTGAGCAGATTTTTCTTCCCGGGATGCTGTCTGATGTAGCTCCTTAGCACACCTGGGCCACAAATTCCAGAACTGGAGTTAAGGTTATACTGAAGCTGACAGAGGTTGCCAGATGACATAGATTCTTTTTAAAATGCTTGCATACATTCCAGTGTTTTAGAGGGTGCATTTTCACTGCAGAATCAATGCCACTAACTGTAATGTCTCAATGGTATGGAATCCTGGGAGTTGAAGTTTGGTGAGGCACCAAGACCTTGTGTTCTGTCACGCGCTGGGCCTGTGACTGTCTGTTATATAGGACATACGCTTTACGCCCAGCGGGAAGCAGGGGCCTAAAGAAGGGTCATTGAGGAATTTTCCTGAAAAGATGGCCTTGAAGTCTTTAAAGAAATAACAAAGTCTTTATTGACGAACAAATAATAAATCTTCAAGGAGTCTTGTCCCACAGGACAGGCGATAGGCTTTGAATAACTGTGAAAACCCTCTTATAACCCCTCCCAGGCTATCTGTTATCTGGGCCTAGCTAGTCTGGGACCCACTGCCAACTCCAAGTGCGTCTGGTTGTTGAGTGGACCTACCAGCCAATGGCTTGCAGATGTTTCTGAGCTGTTGTTCTGTATCCCTGGACAGTCAATATCCCTGGGGTTCTTTAACCTTGGTGCTCTTTATCCCTGGTGGTCTTGAAATAGGAAGCCTTTTACGGGACGAGCTGGTCTATGTCCTACAGCTGAACTTCCCAAGAGAGACTAACTTAAAAATGGCTCCTTCCCTCCCAGAGCCCTGAACAAGGGGCGGAACCAAAGTTAATGGTGATTGACAGGTGGCCTGCCCTATGAATGCAAACATTTGCAGCAATAAAGTAAAGTAGAAGGTTCTGGTACAGCTGTACCAGCACACCTTGAAAACGACAACTCCAATAGTTGCATACCATTAAGCTATGTCAGTTAGAGTGGTGTCAAACTGCTTTATTTCTACACTATACATGCAACCATAGATTAAAATAAGGACTGTATGGCTAAACAACATCAGAGTATGAACAAGTTGGCAAAAGGAAGAACAGACAAGCTAGACAGGCATGGGCAAACTTTGGCCCTCCTGGTGTTTTGGACTTCAACTCCCACAATTCCTAACAGCCAGTAGGCTGTTAGGAATTATGGGAGTTGAAATTCAAAACACCTGGAGGGCTGAAGTTTGCCCATGCCTGAGCTAGGAGAAGCTGTTGCAGTTTGCTTTTGCCTGACATTTCTGGAAGAGAGGATAGTTACTAATCCTCTCCTCTCCCCTTGGTTGAGTATATTAAGTGCAAACTACATTTATACTTTGAACTCAGTTCGCAGCAACTGAAGTAAGCAAAGGACAAAGAAAAATTGGGACATTTTAAAGATAGCTAAAAAAAATTGGGTCAACAGATGATAATTGGACCTGTCTATGTCAAATCAGGAAGTTGGAGGATGTGGTGTAGTTTCTGTAGCAGGGTGATCTGCAGAAATCAACAAGGAACACATATGACATCTTATAGATTACTTGTTCTCAACCTGTGGGTCCCCCGGTGTTTTGACCTACAACTCCCAGAAATCCCAGCCAGTTTACCAGCTGTTAGGATTTCTGGGAGTTGAAAGCCAAAACATCTGGGGATCCACAGGCTGAGAACCACTGCTATAGATAAACTGTAGCATCTACTACATTCTGAATGCTGTTTTGTGGCACAGATACAGTGGCTGGATGAGAAACCATCAATCCTATTAGAAGCTAGGTAACAAATAGTATATGTGAATTGCGGCCATTGTGTTGCAGAAACATTAAATGCTAGAATTCAAGCCTGTCCAGAAGTCATGCTTTCAGTTTCAGTATGAAGGGATGAATGAAACATTCCTCACATGCTCAAAAAATGTCTATGATTACACCCTTTGAATGAACTAGTACTAAAAACACAGATAAGTGAGTTTGCCCGTCTCTCAGATTTTGATCACTATACTCTAATCTCTCTCTTTGCCTGCATAATCCCAAATGTAATCAATGCTACTACCACTGTCTATTTGCTTGTCAAGGATTGTTTTTATCTGTTTTAATTTTATTCAAATGTTAATTTAAGATGTTATTTTATATTGCATGGGACACTGAATATCTGCCTTGTTTTGGAAGCCACCCTGAGAGAGAGCAGGTTATAAATAAAATCATTATTATTATTATTATTACTACTACTACTACTACTACTACTACTACTACTACTACTACTACAGCATTTCAGTCTTGACCCAGATGTTACTAAAAAGTAATGTTGTCAAAAACCAGACCCTAAAAGGATAAAATGATTCCTCACCTCTGTTGCTAGATCAGACCCTCTCCCTGGGGTCTCCGTTGAATTTGCCAATGCTCTGAGCACCCTTTTGTCTACCTGGCTGGCACCCACTGTATTGACCAAAACATTAAACCCATTATCTCTAGCCCAACTACATTTCTTTCCACTTGCACACTTCTTCTGGGCAGATCATTGAATGGACACAAACCTTCAAAATAATCCAATAACAGATTATAAAATTTCCCACCATGACTAGACCCAATCAGAGATGGAGAAGGACAGGGCTTCTCACCTATCAAGGATTCGATTCTAGTTAGTACCATTTTGGATTAATCATAAGCCAACATGGCAGCATGACTTTGTTTTGAATAGCTGTCAAAGTGTTATAAATAAACCTGTATGTTCACAATTGTGGTATATCAGTCTTCAAAGCACAGACTCTATTGACATCCACGTTGGCCAAGGTGAATAAATGCCTCTGATTTTCCTCTTATTTGATCTTCTAGGAGTTTGACACTCTGGGCCCTGAACCCTCAATTTTAGTGGAGCTAAATTAAATTATTTCTTTCCATCTCCAAATTAAGATGGAAAATGGACACTGAAATATTCTATGTGAAGGCCAAGCAGAGAAGGAAATAAGCAGATTCCGGGATTAGTTTTATGTTGACTCCTTACTTTATCTTTCCCTTATGTAATGTTTTTGTTACTTAGTAATATTTGCCTTCACTGGGCAAACCTATGGGAAAAAATATTATTCTGAATTTTTGACTTTTGTCCCAAAATCCAAAACACAAACAGAAATCTTTTAGGTGAGGAAACTGAACAAACAAATTTCGGGGCGATTCCTGATGAACACCGGCTGGAATTAAAATCAGTTTAGTAGTAACATTGTTATGGGGAGCATGCGGAAGTTCAGATTAATCAGAAACAGACAATCATTCCAGTTTTGCTCTGGAGGCGGACAGGCTTAATTATTCAGAAGGCAGCAATTCTCACAAATGATTAGCAAATTATTGCCCAATTGAATTTAGGCCCAATTGCAAGGGAAAGGACATATTGTTGGGATTTATACATCTTCAGTTTTTCCTTGCTTTCATCATCACAATACAAAAGTATCCCCAGACGGGCCTCCATTTCCAAGGTGTGTAAGAGCTAAGAGCAAACCCAAGGGACCAAGACGCTGGGAAACACACATTCCTTGCTGTGCGCTTTCATCTTTCTTAAGACGGGGCAAAGGTCTGAGGCTAACGCACTTTCCCACAGCAGCTTGGAGCAATGTGATCTTGTGGCACAATTCATAGCAAACTCCTAACATAAAATAAAATCTATGCAGCTAAAATGCTAATAAAAGGAAAAAAAAACAGAGAGTGTTTAACTATTGTCTTTTATGAGGTTGCTATCTACACTCATGCAAAAATCACCTTCCACACAACTGATATGCAGATAAACTTTAAAAACATTCATTATATGTATTATTTTATCATGATTTATGACCCCCTGCTTCCCCTTTAATATCTGATTGAGTTTCAAGCTTTTCCCCCTGATCCTAAAGTTCAGCCATGCCCAAAGGGTTCATTGCCATGAAAACTACTCCTGCTTTTGTTTTTAACATGTTTTATATTAATCATTTCTGAATCCTTATCATTTTTTAAAAAGCCAAGTACACCATTCACCTGGGAGAAAAACCCCCTGCAAAATCATACTACCCCCAGAATAATGTTTCAGTCAAATTCCCCCGGGCATGAAAAATGTCTGTGTTTTCTAAATTGCTTTTCTATGTATGCACAAGACCTATAATGGGTTGCCTGAGGGGGTTTTGTTTTCTGTGTCAGGTTCAAGCAGCATGCCTCAAAGACAGAGAAGGGATCTGTAAATGTTTACAATCTTTATATCAAAAGTCAAAATAGACAGTTTTACTTCTTTTGTTTGCTTTTTTTAAAAGCCTCAATTCCTTTCCATCTGAAGATAAAAACCAAACCTTGGTATTCGGGATGCTGAACAATATTTTTACAGGGTTGCTGTGAGTTTTCCAGGCTGTATGGCCATGTTCCAGATGCATTTTCTCCTGATGTTTCACCCACATCTATGGCAGGCGTCTTCCGAGGTTGTGAAGTTTGTTGGAAACTATGGTAGGCAAGTGGGGTTTATATATCTATGGAATGTTCAGGGTGGGAGAAAGAACTCTTGTCTGTTTGAGGCTAGTGTGAATGTTGCAATTGATTACCTTGATTAGCATTTAATAGCCTTGCAGCTTCAAAGCCTGGCTGGGGGAATCCTTTGTTGGGAGGTGTTAGCTGGCCCTGATTGTTTCCTGTCTGGAATTCCACTGTTTACAGAATGTCGTTCTTTATTTCCTGTCCTGGTTTTAGAGTTTTCATGCTGGTAGCCAGATTTTGTTCATTTTCATTGTTTCCTCCTTTCTGTTGAAATTGTTCACATGCCTGTGGATTTCAACGGCTTCTCTGTGTAGTCTGACATAGTGGTTGTTAGACTGGTCCAGCATTTCTGTGCTCTCAAATAATATGCTGTGTCCAGGTTGGTTCATCGAGTGCTCTGCTATGGATGACTTCTCTGATTGAATCAGTTTGCAGTGCCTTTCATGTTCCTTGATTTGTGTTTTGGGCAATGCTGCATTTGGTGGTCCCTGTGTAGACTTGTCCACAGCTGCACGGTATACATTAGACCCCAGTGGAGGTGAGAGGATCCCTCTTGTCCTTTGCTGAACATAGCATTTGTTGGGTCAGACTGCATTGGCCAGAGCTTTTCACACTGATAGAAAGCATTTTGTTTGCCCTATAGTGGCCGTGAAGCTGTTGAAGTTGAAGAGCCTTTTATGGGTAAAAAAAGAGGTGGCTTATTAGTATAAACATCATTAGAATAAACAAGGGTTCACACTCAATCGTTTAAAAGATAAACAGTTAAAAGATAGTGAATTGTATCTGTTTTGCTTCTTCAATTCAGGGACCTATCCACACTACATATTTATAGCACTCTGATTCCACTTTAACTGCCATGGCAACATCCTTTGGAATCCTCGGACTGAAAATTGTGAGAGGAAGGTTTAGCAAGAGAATTTATTTCTAGTGCCTCTGAGCAAACTGCAAACTCCAGGATTCCACATGATGTTTCCATGGCATTAAAAGTGCAGTCACAGCACTATAATTATGTAGTGCGAATGGGCTCCTGATTGCACACAATTAAAAAAGCATTGTTTAGAACAGGGATTGAAAGCACAAGGTACTCTAGAACAGGACTTCTTAAATATTTCCCATTTGCGACCCCTTTCTGCTTGAGAAATTTTTACATAATGTATAATAAAGGTAAAGGTTTTTCCCCTGACATTAAGTCCAGTCATATCCAACTCTGTGTGTTGGTGCTCATCTCAATTTTAAAAGGCAAAGATCTGGTGTTGTCCGTAGACACCTCCAAGCTCATATGGCCAGCATGACTGCATGGAGCACCGTTACCTTCCCGCCGGAGTGGTATCTATTGATCTACTCACATTTGTATGTTTTCAAACTGCTAGGTTGGCAGAATCTGGGGTTGACAACAGAAGCTCACCCCGCTCCCCGGATTCGAACCGCTGACTTTTCAGTCAGCAAGTTCAGCACTCAGCTCAACAGTTTAACCATCAAGATGTATACAGGTACAGTAGAGTCTCACTTATCCAAGCTAAACGGGCCGGCAGAAGCTTGGATAAGTGAATATCTTGGATTATAAGGATGGATTAAGGAAAAGCCTATTAAACATCAAATTGTTATGACATTACAAATTAAGCACCAAAACTTCATGTTATACAACAAATACAACATAAAAGGTAGTTCAATACGCAGTAATGTTATGTTGTAATTAATGTATTTACGAATTTAGCACCAAAATATCACGATATATTGAAATCATTGACTACAAAAATGGCTTGGATTATCCAGAGGCTTGGATAAGCGAGGCTTGGATAAGTGAGACTCTACTGTATATAAAATAGGTATAAACATTAAACCTTTACTGATAACAAATCAGCATTTGCAAGGCTTGCTGAGCAGGCTGATTTTTCTTTTTATGAAGTACAGCTGAAGCATCTTTTGCAGAGTCCATTGGAAACACTGCACAACAGATTCGTGAAAATGTCTCAAACAGCCACAAGCTAACATTCAGAAATGTTTTCTGGACATCAACACTGAGTGAAGGGGAACCCATTTGGGGTTGGCGGTCACAGTTTAAGAAGCAGTTCTCTAAGTATTGTTGTGCTAAATAGTTAATCAAGGCTCACTTTTCCTTGTGCTGTTTAGGGCTGATGGGGGATGCAGTCCTACAGCACCTGGGAGAGGGCATGTTCTCCAGCCATGCTTTGAAACCACACTTACCATGGCCCTTCAACTGCAAGTTGTATAGGGGAGCTGCCATAGTTATTGGGTTTTGTGCCTTGAGCAACTCAGTTCCACATTTCTTTTTAAAAGTACATAATAGGTATAGAAATTTAAAATAGTAGAAACAGCAGCTACCCTGGGCTGACCCCTACAGGAAGTGATGGGTAACATTTGAAGAGCATTAAGGATGATTGTAGGATTTGAGGAATATTGCTGCTCAAATGCCAAGTCCTCACTATCCAGGCCGATAGCTCCAGCTCACACAAATTATATTAGCTCTGAAGCTGTTGTAAACAAACAAGCCAGAACTCCATCAGTAGGAACTTGCTGACATCCACTTGGCATGAACTAGACAGTCACGTATCCCATTTCCCACTTCTTCATCTACCAGCAAGTATTGAAGGGTTGCATGTTCTCCACTGTGTCAGGCTGCAGATGGCAAAGAGATTTGCCATCCTGTTGCTGGAGGAAGTTGACTACAGTGTCACACTGGAGGACCGAGAGATTCCGGGAGAAAATATTTTAATCTAATCTGTGCATAATCACAAAACTCAAAACTTCAGACATGAAGGGCTGTATACACTTGTACTTTTTATTTGCCACCAGGGATGGGGACCACATGGACCTATGGAAGTTGCTTGACATCAATTCCCAACACTTCTCATTGCTGACTGTACTGAAGAGTTGCAGTTCAACATCTATAGGGCTGTACATTCCTAGTTCTTTATCATTTTTTTAAAAAAAAATATGATTCTTGAAAGGAAAGATTGGTTTGAATAGCATCCATTCAAATGCTGTTGTTGCCTGCAATGGAGCCCAAGGATAAAGGTCTCCTTGCATACCCAGAAGGAAAACAGAACCATAAGGGTTGGGTTAGGTAGCAATAATCTGCCAGTTTAAGAATCCAGTCTTCTCAAATTTGTATTCAGGATGCTATTCAGGAAGTTTGGAGTATGGCCCATCTTCTAGAATGGGGTATATACCAAAAGAAAGCACAAACTACCTCCTCATCAAGAAACCAGACACTGAGAGCAAAAAGGAAGATAGTTAAAAGTTTAGCAGAGGTTAAATTCTCTGTGTACATTGTGGATTGAAACAAAGGACAAAAGACATTTGCTTTGCTGATAGGAAAAGGTCAGAAGAATCAGTGAGCTAAGATGTAACAGCAAAGGGCATCTTTTTTTCATGTCAGGAGCAACTTGAGAAACTGCAAGTTGCTTCTGGTATGAGAGAACTGGCCGTCTGCAAGGACGTTGCCCAGGGGATGCCCAGATGTTTTGATTTTTATAGCATCTGAAAGATGGTCAAGTTTTATTTGGCACCAGCTTTGGGGGACTGCAGCTCATCTGATACTGAGAAGTAGAGCCGTCTTTAAAAAGACACGCTGGTCCCTCTTCACTTGTTTCCTCATACAGTGTTGTTGGGCTACAGTTTTCACCATGGCTGGCCATTAGCTAGATGAAGATGACAGAAGCTATAGAGATTAAATGAAAGTGTTGTCAAAGACTTTCATGGTCTGAATCACTAGGTTGCTGTGAGTTTTCCGGGCTGTATGGCCATGTTCCAGAAGCATTCTCTACTGATGTTTCACCCACATCTATGGCAGGCATCCTCAGAAGTTGTGAGGTCTGTTGGAAACTAGGCCAGTGGGGTTTATTTATCTCTGGAATATCCAGGGTGGGAGAAAGAACTCTTCTCTGTTTGAGGCAAGTGTGAATGGCGCAACTGGCCACCTTGATTAGCACTGAATGGCCTTTCAGCTTCAAAGCCTGGCTGCTTCCTGCCTGGGAGAATCCTTTGTTGGGGGGTTGTTAACTGGTCCTGATTGTTTCATACATAGAATTCCGGTTTTCTGAATGTTGTTCTTTATTTACTGTCCTGATTTTAATTTTTAAAAAATATTGGTAGTCAGATTTTGTTCATTTTCATGGTTTCCTCCCTTCTGTTGAAATTGTCCACGTGCTTGTGGATTTCGGTGCTTCTCTGTGTAGTCCAACATGGTGGTTATTAAAGTGTTATCAAATAATATGCTATGTCCATCCAGATTGGTTCCTGTTCCAAAGGAATTCCAGGGGAATTCCAGGCATGAAACAATCAGGGCCAGTTAACCCAACAAAGGATTCCCCTAGGCAGGAAGCAGCCAGGCTTTAAAGCTGAAAGGCCATTCATTGCTAATCAAGTTGGCCATTTGCAACATTCACACTTGTCTCAAAGAGACAAAACTTCTTTTTCCCACCTTGGACTTTCCATAGATACAAAAATCCCACTTGCCTGGTTTCCCACAGACCTCACAACCTCTGGGGATGCCTGCCATAGATGTGGGTGAAACATCAGGAGAGAATGCTTCTGGAACATGGTCTTATGGCCTGGAAAACTCACAGCAACCCAATAAATGAAAGTTTTGTGGGAGGTGGAATAGGAGCAGAATGCCTCTCTAAAAATGGGCAAAATTGCAGCTCAACCTATCAGTTGAACCATGGATTCCTCAAGTACGGTACCATTTAATTACAGTGTTCCCTCACTACTTCGCTGTTCACTTTTTGCAGATTCGTTGTTTTGCAGTTTTTCAATAAACTCTTTTAGAGTTTTACAATTTACAGCCTAAGGAAGAGAGGAAGGGGAAGCCAAAGGGAGAGAAAAGGAGTCCAAGCTGCAACGGGAGGAGAAGGGAGTGATTTAGCAACACATGATTGGTTGATAAAGACTTATTATAGTGTATAACTACTGAAATAATGTATAAATATTAAAATAAATATAGTGTCTCTACTTCGCGGATTTTCACTTATTGCGGGTGGTCCTGGAACGTAACCCCCGCGATAAGTTAGGGAACACTGTATTCTGACATTCCTTCTGAACAAACTTGGAGCATGAATAATGTATTTATATATTTACTTGAGAGGTGATAACTGTGGGACAGAATAGTTCCAAGCTCCAAGAGCTGAAGGTGTTTTCTCTGACAAAACCCCACTTGCTTCATACAGCGCAAGAAATAAGTAAAGCAAGTTAGATCTGAAGTGATCATTTTTCTGAAACTGAAGCAGGCCTGTAGCCATCTCCCTGCCAGAGAAAAGCCATAGTGGATAATACAAGCATGTCCTAATGAGAGGCTGCAGGGAAACATAAAAATAGGAGGCACAAACCACACAGGATTTGATGGCCTATCGCAGCCAGCTGCACCCTGCAAGCACTGAAGCTATTCCTAAACTTTGGCAGAATAGCGCCACTGTTTAAAATCATTGAGGTGAGAATCCATCCAGCTATATCCAGAAAGAGAGGACTGGCTTTGCTGATGGTTTATTGACAAGGCACATTTTTAGCATCTAGGCATGTCCAAACAAGGGCAAAATACACTGATCCTCTCTGCACCTTTAGGAACCTATTCTATAGGAGGGCAGGTTTATTTGGTGACAGTTCAACATTCCCCAGCAACCTTTTCCACAAGTACTTTCTGTGACACCTTCCACTAACCAGAAAACAAATTGTGCCTTTGCCCCCGCTGCAAATCTGGCAGGATGAAATGCAATGACTTAAAAAACCAATACTGTAATAACAACTGTAAAAGGTCGCTGAAGGGTGTGTATATGTGTTTACACATTTTTAACAGAGACATAACTATTGCTGTATTGTTTTGTTCTTTCCAGCCATTTCTGACTTATGGGAGAGCTACGGTAAAGCTGTACTGAGATTTTGTTGGCAAGATTTGTCCAAAAGGGTTTTACAATTGCCTTCTTCTGAAGCTGAGAGAGTGTGACTTATCCAAGGTCGACCAGTGAGGCTGGATCTACATTGCCATTTAAAGCAGTTTCTGAATGCAGATTATTGGCTTTGAACTGAATTATATGAGTGTACACTACTGTATAATCCAGTGCAAAGCAGATAACCTGGATTCAGAAACTGGATTAAATAGCCATATAGATGGGGCCTAAGTTTCCATGTCTGAGCAGCAATTTGAACCCTGGTGTCTCAGAGTCTGACTCCAGCACTCAAACCACTATATCATACTGGCTTGAACTTTTGCCCAGACCTTTACAAAAGCTCAGTGTGCTCCAGTAGAAGTTGCCAACTTGTTTAACAACAATTTGCTCCTATGCTTTTAGGAGCAGCTTGAGCCACAGATGTTGACAGACAAGAGGCATATTGCAAAAGCAACATCATCTTTTAAAACACAAATGGGAATACCAATTGCCAGAGTGAAAACTGGAGAAGGCTCCTGTTCATTTAGAGATTGGGTTGTTGTATGTCTTTCGGGCTGTGTGGCCATGTTCCAGAAGTATTCTCTCCTGACGTTTCACCCACATCTATGGCAGGCATCCTCAGAGGTTGTGAGGTATGGATGAGATTTAGAGATTGTTTACAAGGGGGAATTTCAGCACACATTGTTTCTCACTGGTTGCAGCGCCTGCTGATAGTCTTTTTTTTACACAACTACTAATGATACAGGAGCACTCTCCAGTTTTAACTAGTGGGCACTGTGCCTAGTGGGCACTGTGTAGCCTATGGGGTATATGTGGCATTCTGGACCCCCACTCAAATGCTCCCCAATTTTTCCGCTGAGAAATGGCTTTTTTGGCTGGAAACACAAATTGAAAATATATTTCAAGCCTCTGATGGTTATGATATTATATCCAAAGATTGAACATGTTATTCAAAATGATGGCTATGATTATTTCCTTAGAACAGTGGTTCTCAACTTGTGGGACCCCAAGTATTTTGGCCTAAAACTCCCAGAAATCCCAGCCAGTTTACCAGCTGTTAGGATTTCTGGGAGTTGAAAGCCAAAACATCTGGGAACCCACAGGTTCAGAACCACTGCCTTAGAAAGTCTCTGGGGAAGCCGAAAATCTGGAAGTGCAGCCAACTGGATCAGGAATGTGCTCATCCCATCTTAACAGCGTGGAAAGAACTCATATTGCAATCCTATCTAGGATGCTCTGAGGTGTGCATATATATATGTGTGTGTGTCAGTATATTGTTGATGGTGTGTGCTTTCAAAAAACCTTATCATAACGTTTCTTAGCCAGATTTGTTCAGAAGGTGTTTGCTTATGCCTTCCTCTGAGGCAGAAAGAATGTGGCTTGCCTAAGGTCACCCAGTAGGTTTCATGGCCAAGTAGGGATTCAAACCTTGGTCTCCAGAATTGTAGTGTAATATTCAAACCACTACATCACATGTGTGTGGGATGGAGAGAAAGAGCAGGGGGGAGATACACCACTGTATCTACTTTGGAAAAGAAGATCAACCCTAAAATCAGAAGACAATTTCCACATCAAAGAAAAATGTGTTTCCAAAAAATGCCAATGCTTGTTTGGGAATTTTGTTGTTCTCACTCCCAGAAGGCTTCTTCACCAACTATGTTAGCTAAGTTGTGGAAGGTACAGTCCAACAACACTTGGAATGGCTCACAATTTTAATCCCTCCATAATGCTTAGTCACTCAACAGCTTTTGATTGGTCATGCAAGGAGTTGTCATCTGCAAATGTTCAGAATAGATCATACTCAGTGCTTCCTGAAAGTCTCCCGTATGGCATCTACACTTGATGGCACCAGGCTATATATCCTGTTTGTGAACTTGAAACAATATGGCTATAACAAATACTTCTTCTTTGATATTGGAAAGGAAGGATTTATTACTGTCTACTGATCATGGGGCCCCTGATGGCGAAGTGTGTTAAAGCGCTGAGCTGCTGAACTTGCAGGCCAAAAGGTCACAGGTTCAAATCCCGGGAGCGGAATGAGCGCCCGCTGTTAGCCCCAGCTCCTGCCAACCTAGCAGGTCGAAAACATGCAAATGTGAGTAGATCAATAGGTACCGCTCCGGCAGGAATGTAACGGCGCTCCATGCAGTCATGCCGGCCACATGACCTTGGAGGTGTCTACGGACAACGCCGGCTCTTCGTCTTAGAAATGGAGATGAGCACCAACCCCTAGAGTCGGTCATGACTGGACTTAACGTCAGGGGAAAACCTTTACCTTTACCTTTACTGATCATGGAAAATGACCTAGCAGATTTGTTTCTTTGTTTTTGGGTGAACTGCAAGAAACCAAGGGGTGAGACTATCCTTTACCACATACACATGCCTTTAGTTGTACACATTAGGGATAAGGTTATTTTTTAAAAAGGGAAAATGCTGCTTATCCTAACCTAATCTAGGCTTAGCCCCTAAACCCTACTCAAGCATGGAAATGCATCAACTAGTCTTCACCAGTTTCAGAACTCTGCTTTAATTCTCAGCTTGACTTGGAGTTATGAGATCATCTGTAAGAAAGCCTCTGGTCATGTCTAGAGTATGCTGCCCCATAGCCAACAAGTAGGTTCACAGCCAACAATTACGTCCTGGAATAAACAGAGAGCGGGATTTCTAAGTCAAATGACATGGCTTTCAGCAATAAGTGGATTGTTTGTTATTGCATGATGGTTTGCTTTACTTATACATTGCTGTGAGGTATTCCTGTGGTGCTTTTCAGCCAGAGAACTGATTATTTTTCTAGGCAGAAAGTGTTGTGGTGGTCTATATGAATAACTGAACCGTTTGTGTGTTATTTGCTCAAAAACAAATGCAATGTTTAAAAACTTTACACTTAGTAAAAAGGATCCATTGAAAAGAGCTGTCCATCCCATAACAACTCATCCATTCCCTGTCATAATGTGTCCAACACTGTGCTATCCATATTTACCTAGCGGTAATAACTCTGAATTCAGTGCAGGGCCTGCTTTTTACTAAAAGTAGATGTGGCTGCAGTTTTAGAAGTGCCTATTACTACAGAAACAATAAGTGCAAGAAAATATTGCCATACAGAGTGCTTTGTTCTACATTTAAACAACCATATTTAGACTGAGTAAATAAAAAGGGGGCAACTTGGGGCATTTATTACTGGGGTGGGGTGTGGGGGGATTCTGTGTATGCTCATATGCCTTTTTACTATATAATTATTCCCCTAGTGGAAATCTATTGCTTCTCCTTAAAAAACATCTGCTATGTGGGAAACAGCTGTAACTATTTTTACTTGAACTATCTCTGTAACTATATGTTCTGAAGAAACAAGTGAAAAATAGCTGCCTGGGCTTGCTTTGCTTAGGCATGGCTTAGATCAGTAGTTCGTTCTCTCTCTCTCTCTCTCTCTCTCTCTCTCTCTCTCTCTCTCTCTCTCTCTCTCTCTCTTTCTTTCTTTTTTTTTTTTACCAGGGACCACTCTCCAACATTAGTACCAAAAGGGTTATGAATCAGCTTTTGGTCAACTTTAGATTAGGTTTGGTTATTTGGGGTGCTGATTCAGAAAATTGCATTGGATAGACCACATCAGCTCTTGCTTCTGATACAGAACATATGCCATCCAGTAGTCGCCATCTGCTCATCCACAGAAAACCATATTTAATAATATAGAGCTGATGAGGTCTATCCAATGCAATTTTCTGAATCCGCACCCCAAATAACCCCAGGAACAAGCCTAAAAACTAAGACACAAAGGCGCCTCCACTTTCAGGCACCACATGGAACGGCTCCACTTGGGGAGTGAGGAGGAGAAGCAGCAGTCAGGAGGCTTGTTGTCATGCCTTTTGTGGGTACTCAGCCTCTCATGACATCCCCATTGCCTCGGCACTGTTAAAGGGTTTCGAGAGACCAGTTGCTCTCGTTGCAATGGTGTAATAACAGTGAGGTCGTGGACCATTTTTTAGTTCTTGGGGACCACTGATGGTCCACGGACCACAGGTTAGGAACTACTAGCTTAGATGGTCAGAAGGGAGTGTTAACGTTATTGACAAGGGGAAAGGCCTAGATCTAGCTATCTTCATTGGGGATTTTCAAACAGGTAGATAATATGAAATAAAGCACTGGATGTATTACAGTACACCTGTTTTCAGGGAACCTTTTTCCATATCCAGTGTTCCCTCACTCTTCACTTAGGCAATCTCTCATTATCCCAAGTATGATGGCCTTCAAAGTGTAGTGTCTTCGTGGTGACTGTGGAGCCCTATTCTTGACCCGCATGTTCTTCCACAGTGAGGACATCCAGGTGGAAGGCAGTCTTGGACATAGATTGAATCCATGGATGCAGACTCCGTAGATATGTGGTGATAAATGAATATGTATAAGTGATTAGTGCCACCACTGAACTAAACCTTTCATTCAGTGCTGAAGAATTCTTATACCTGGTAGTTCTGTAGCAGAAGTAGATTTTTAAAATTTCAAATACTTTAGCATAGAATTATTGTTAGCCCTGGCCATTAAGGTCAGTAGTACATTATTGTGTGAGTTGTAGATCAAAATATTGGCCAGCCAAAGCTTTAACAGTGTTGGTGTATAGAAAAGGCCAAAGTTCCCAAGAAACAGGCCATTTTAATCAACATCTCAGATCTCCTAAAATTTTTGAATATATACAAAGATGAGGTGCAATGGTGGAGAGGAGTGTGTGTCTTAGCTTAGACCATTCCTCATTGTTTGAGAATGATGGCCTTCCAAGTGTAGTGTCCTGGCGGTGGGTATGTAGGTGACTGTAGAGCCCTATTCTTGACCCACGTGTTCTTCCACAGTGAGGACATCCAGGTTTCCAGGTGGAAGGCGGTCCCGGTTAGGGTTGGCTTGACTCACCTTCCTCTTGGCACGTTTCTCCCTTTCGCCCTCCATTCATGCCTCTTCAAATTCCACAGCACTGCTGGTCACAGCTGACCTCCAGCTAGAGCGCTTAAGGACCAGGACTGCCCAGTTCTCTCTTGGTGTCTATGCCACAGTTTTTGAGATTAACTTTAAGCCCATCTTTAAATCTCTTTTCCTGTTCACCAACATTCAGTTTTCTGTGCTTTGGGAGATGGTGATCAGGCATTCATACAACATGGCCAGTCCAGCAGAGTTGATGGTGTAGGAGCATCGCTAACACTGGTGGTCTTTGCTTCTTCCAGCACACTGACATTTGTCTGCCTGTCTTCCCAAGAGATTTGCAGGATTATTTTGGAGACAATGCTGATGAAATCTTTCCAGGAGTTGAGTGTGACATCTGTAGACAGTCCATGTTTCGCAGGTGTATGACAGGGTTGGAAGAACAATAGCTTTATAAACAAGCACCTTGGTATCCCTAGGATGTCTTGATCTTCAAACACTCTCTGCTTCATTCGGAGAAATGCTGCACTCGCAAAGCTCAGACGGTGTTGTATTGCAGTGATAATGTTGACTTTTGTGGAGAGTTGGCTGCCAAGGTAGTGGAAATGGTTGACATTTTCTAACGTTATACCATTAAACTGTATTTCTAGCATTGCAGAGGGATTGGTTGGTGCCTGTTGGAAGAACACTTTGGTTTTCTCGATGTTCAATGAGAGGCCGAGCTTCTCATATGCTTCTGCAAAGGTGTTTAGAGTGGCTTGTAGGTCTTCTTCTGAATACGCAGACTACGTTATCATCGGCATATCAGAGTTCTATAACAGATGTTGTTGCGACCTTCGTTTTGGCTTTCAATTTGCTGAGGTTAAAAAGCTTGCCATCTGTCCGATAGATGATTTCCACTCTGGTGGGAAGCTTCCCATCAACAAGATGAAATATCACAATGATAAAGATGGAAAATAAGGTTGGAGCAATAACACATCCCTGTTTAACACTTAAATGGGTCTCTTTGGTAGCCATTGCTGTCCAAGACTGCTGCCATCATGTCATCGTGGAGGACACTTCTTGTCTTATTGTTTGACTGAAGTTTCACTTTTGTTCAATGACTGGCTTTTTCCTACAGAATTGTCCTGCTAACAGCTTCATTTTTTCCCGCCCAAGGGATTCCCCCTCCACCTGCAAAAGCCTTCACGCTCACCTCTCCCCGTTTTGAGGCGCCACGCTCCGGCCACGCGCCGGAGCCCAGCCAGTAGAACTGCGCGTGCGCACAAAACACCCCCTCCCCCCACGCGCTGTACAATGGTTCGGCCAGTCGCCTCCCGCAGCACTAGCAAAGCGGCTCTACCACTACTGGGGAGGGGGGGGCATTCAAATGAGTTTCAAAATCGCCTATTCCATGAATTTCATAAGGTTCTCTTAGGCAAGGGGGCTCACTTGAGGCCAAGGTTGGCGGGAAAGGAAGAGAGCCCCAAGGGGAGCATTTCAACAATAATCTAGGATGTCTAAATGATATTTTGGGGGTCGGGGGGTTGATTCACCTGAAGGATTTCCTTGCCTTTCTCTTTTCCGCACAAATAAGGAGTTGGGAAGACGAGGCCAAAGCGGGAGCTACTGAGCAGGGGAAAGACTTCCCCCAAAACTTTCTTGAGAGGCGGGGGGGGGGGGGGGGGGGGCGAAAAGACCGAGGGGTCTCCCAGAAACGGATCATTCTACACTGGCTATTTTCATGCGGGGTTGCCGTGAGTTTTCCGGACTTTATGGCCATGTTCCAGACGCATTTTCTCCTGACGTTTCGCCTACATCTATGGCAAGCATCCTCAGAGGTTGTGAGGTCTGTTGGAAACTAAGCAAGAGAGGTTTATATATCTGTGAAAGGTCCAGGGTGGGAGAAAGAACTCATGTCTGTTTGAGGCGAGTGTGAATGTTGCAATTGGTTAGCTTGATTAGCATTGAATAGCCTTGCAGTTTCAAAGCCTGGCTGCTTCCTGATTCTAGAGGGGTTTTTTTAATATACTGGTAGCCAGATTTTGTTCATTTTCATGGTTTCCTCCTTTCTGTTGAAATTGTCCACATGCTTGTGGATTTCAATTGCTTCTCTGTGTAGCCTGACATGGTGGTTGTTAGAGTGGTGCAGCATTTCTGTCTTCCCAAATAATATGCTGTCCAGGTTTAGTTCATCAAATGCTCTGCTATGGCTCTAAACTCTAAAATCAGGACAGTAAATAAAGAACAACTCTAAGAAAACAGGGGCATTCCAGACAGGAAACAATCAGGACCAGCTAACACTTCCAAACAAAGGATTTCCCCAGCCAGGAATCAGCCAGGCTTTGAAGCTACAAGCTTTTCAATGCTAATCAAGGTGATTAATTGCAACATTCACACCTGCCTCAGGCAGGCAAGAGTTCTTTCTACCATCCTGGACCTTCCACAGATATATAAACCCCACTTGTCTAGTTTCCAACAGACCTCACAACCTCTGAGGATGCGAGACATCAGGAGAGAATGCTTATGGAACATGGCCATACAGCCCGGAAAACTCGCAGCAATCCAGTGATCCCGGCCATGAAAGCCTTCGACAACACTTTCCCCTGTGTTGTCGAAGGCTTTCATGGCCGGGATCACAGGGTTGTTGTATGTATTCCGGGCTGTATGGCCATGTTCCTGAAGTATTCTCTCCTGACGTTTCGCCCACATCTATGGCAGGCATCCTCAGAGGTTGTGAGGTTACAACCTCTGAGGATGCCTGTCATAGATGTGGGCGAAACGTCAGGAGAGAATACTTCTGGAACATGGCCATACAGCCCGGAATACATACAACAACCCCACTTCCCCCAAACTTTCTTTGGGAGGGGGCGGAAGACCAAGGGATCTCCCAGAAACTGCCTTTTTCATGCAGTTTCGAACCGATGTTGAAAAAGACTGCAGTGCGGATGATTCTAGAGGGGATCCTAGAACCAGATGGGGAGGACCCCAAAACCTCACCGAGCACTGATTCGGGCTTTTGAGGGAGTTGGTGTTGCTCAGTATAGATTTTTTTTTTCGTGTCAGGAGCAACTTGAGTCGCTTCTGGAGTGAAAGAATTGACCGTCTGCAAGGACGTTGCCCAGGGGACGCCCGGATGTTTTGATGTTTTGACCATCCTTGTGGGAGGCTTCTCTCATGTCCCCGCATGGAGCTGGAGCTGATAGAGGGAGCTCATCCGCACTCTCCCCGGGTGGGATTCGAACCTGGCAGCTTTCAGGTCAGCAACCCAACCTTCAAGTCACTTAGTCCACTATGCCATCTGGGGGCTCCGTATCTGGCAGCTCAGTATAGAGGAGCCTCCGGTGGCCTAGTGGATAAAAGCCTCGTGACTTGAAGGTTGGGTCCCAGGTTCAAATCCCAAGAGCGGAGTGAGCGCCCGCTGTTGCTCCAGCTTCTGCCAACCTAGCAGTTCGAAAACATGCCAATGTGAGTAGATCAATAGGTACCGCTCCGGCGGGATGGTAAGGGCGCTCCATGCAGTCATGCCGGCCACATGACCTTGGAGGTGTCTACGGACAACGCCGGCTCTTCGGCTTAGAAATGGAGATGAGCACCAACCTCCAGAGTCAGACATGACTGGACTTAACGTCAGGGGAAACCTTTACCTTTTTTTACTGAGTTTAAACAGTGACGAGGAGCTAAGGAGGAAAGAGAAATGAAGAAGCGAGGTCCTTGGTTTGGGTCAAGTCCGCAGCGCCAAAGTCAAACTACTCCGGATTGAGGCAGGTGCGAAAAAGCGCACCAAGTTCTCCCGATCCCAGCCTGGTGGTTCCTTCTTAGGGGCTGGCTTCGAGGAGGGATGGATTGGCCGGGTTTGCTTTGGAAGGATCGCACCGGGAGGGGCTTGGGTGTGGGGAGGAGGAGGAGGAGGGAGATGGGGAAGAGGGGGAAAGGGGGATGTGTTACTTCTTCTGCCCCAATCGCCACCCGTTTGGGCTGCAGGGCTTTCAGGCTCTGGGGCCAGGAGGGAGGGCTCTCTGGCTCTTCGGTGGGCTCAGGTTACAGCTCTTCTGGGGCGGGGGGGGGGGGGCAGGAGGGAGGGATGAATCAAGGCGGGGGGCTGCGACCTGGGCATATACTCGGGCTGCGGGAAGGGAGCCGGGAGCATAAAGCCGCCTGAGCCCCGAGCAAGACAACGGCGGGCAGCGGCTGGGCCTTTGGGGGTGCCTTGGGATCTCCTTCCTCCTCTTCCTCCTGTTTCCGAAGCCAAGGCAGGACCGGCTGCATGAAGGCTCGGTAGCCCCTGGGGAAACTACCACCACCACCACCACTCCTCCTCCTTTTGCCTCGTCCCACTCAGGCCCTGCATGTCTAACATTTAGACATGTTCCGCCGTGTGGATTCAAGGACTGTAGTGCTCCTGGCAGCCGCTCAGGTCGTTTTATTAGCAGTGGTCCAATGTCAGGATGAGGATATACGTAAGTCTGGGGCGCCTTTCTTCCTCCTCCTCCTCCTCTTGATGGGTGGGAAACGAAGAAGAGGAATAAGCAGAAGATCAGGAATGGTTGCAAACCTATCTTGCTTTATAGTGCTTTTTTGGAGTTAGGCTCCTTGGTTTCTCTGTTTCTCTTCTTGCAGCGCTTTCCCATCAAATTTGCCACTCTCCATTAGTCTGTTTTGTTTGAGAAGGCTTTTTTCTATTCTCTCCTTGAGGGGCGAGAGAGAGGTGGACTAATACAGCCCAGCTTTGGCCTTCAGAGGCCCCTTCCACACTGCTGTATAAAATCCACATTGAACTGGATTATATGGCAGGGTAGACTCAGATAATCCAGTTCAAAGCAGATATTGTAGATCATCTGCCTTGATGTTCTGAGATATATGGTTGTGTGGAAGGGCCCTGTGGCTGGATCTACACTGCAGCATAAAATCCAGATTCTCTGCCTTGAACTGGATTATATGGCAGTGTAGACCCATATAATTCAGTTTAAAGCAGATATTGTGGATTATCAGCTTTACTATTCTGGGTTATATGGCTTGTGGAAGGGCTCTGTGGCTGCATCTACACCGCCACATAATATTCAGATTCTCTGCCTTGAACTGGATTATATGGCAGTGTGGACTCAGATAATCCAGTTCAAAGCAGACATTGTGAAAAGAGTATTATCTGCCTTGATATTCTGGGTTATATGGCTGTGTGGAAGGGCTCTGTTTCTGAATCTATACTGCCAGATGAAATCCAGATTCTCTGCCTTGAACTGGATTATATGGCAGTGTGGACTCAGATAATCCAGTTCAAAGCAGACATTGTGAAAGGAGTATTATCTGCCTTGATATACTGGGTTATATGGCTGTGTGGAAGGGCCCTGTTTCTGGATCTATACTGCCACATGAAATCCAGATTCTCTGCCTTGAACTGGATTATATGGCAGTGTGGACTCAGATAACCCAGTTCAAAGCAGATAACGTTTATTATCTGCTTTGATAATCTGGATTATATGGCAGTGTAGAAATGACTTTTGGTTCCTTGAGGAAAGACTAGAATAAAAATCCCATGTCATAAGTGTTACCAAATAATAAATATTTTAAAGTATTGCCCAACAATATTAAAAGTAATAGACCAGCAGCACTGCAGAGCCCCTTCACACAGCCATATAACCCAGAATATTGAGGCAGAAAATCTACAATATCTGCTTTGAACTGGATTATCTGAGTACACACTGCCATTTAATCTAGCTCAATGTGGATTTTATTCCGCTCTGTGGGTGAAGAGGGGCTAAACCACTCCAAGGTTTCCCAGGAAAGTTCTTTTATTATTATTTTTTTCTGGGGCAAAGAGAAAACAAAACATACTAAAGAGAAAGGAAGGGATGAAATAACACTCCCGGTTTGTGGTAGCAGTGAAAGAGTTAATGGAGTGGAATGGGGGGTGTTCAAAAGGGGAACCAGACAAAAGGGTGCATTCCCCAGTGCAGACAAGGAAGACTGGTTTGACTTTCAAGACAAATTACAAAAGGAGATCTTTGTGCACACAATCTTTCCCAGTGCTGTTGGAGATGTGGAGTAAGGTGCAGATGGAGATCTCTTGGGAATGTGATAGCAAACAGGTCTTTTGTTGTTGTTGCTGCTGCTGCTGCTTGAAGGAGCAGAAGGGAGCATTTCCCCCGACCCAAGAGGCCGTCTGAGGGGTGCAAAGCATTCCAGAGGCACATCAGTCCATTTGTTGTTCTCTCTATTCACCCTTCCCATGCGCTCTTACACACTGAAACCAAGGCTCGTTGGGGGAAAACCTTCTAAACAGAGTAGTGAGCAATATCTTAATTTCTTGACTGTCCCAAAAGGGGGGGGAAATAATTCACTGAATGAAAATTTTGCCACCAATAATTACTAAATTTGATACAAAAAAGAGAGGCAAGTGTATAGCAAGCCTGTCCCTTCCCTCTGGCCAGAAGTTTTTGTTGTCTGGGATATTATTCAGGGATGGAAACTTTATTAGGTAGAAAGAGCAGAGTGGCTTTTTGGGTGTTTTCTCTCTCTTCACTCCTTCGGGCAGGTTTCCTATTCCTTGAATTCCATCTCTGCCTCCATATGCTCCAGACTGTAAATCAATTGCTGGGAAGGGAGCTTGAAAATAGGATGCGAGTGGGGGAGGCCTGATCACAAGCCATGCTGCTCTCTCTTGGCTCAAAATTCCAGGGAAAAGGGAGCTGAATTCCTTTCATTCATCTGCAGGAATCTCTGCCGCTGGATTTCTCAGAGCAAGTGACCGAAGGGGCCTTGCATTCGGTATGGCTCAGGGATAGCACCCAGGGGAAATAGGCCCAGCGGGTGTTTCCAGATGGAAATCCCTTACTGCTTCTAGTCAGAAGACACTGGGCAGCTCTTCCATTTTTGTGTAGTTGAAGGCTTTCATGACCAGAATCACTGAGTTTTCCGCACTCTATGGCCATGTTCCAGAAGCATTCTTTTCTGACATTTCACCCACATATATGGCAGGCATCCTCAGAGGTTGTGAGGTCTGTTGGAAGCTAAGCAAATAGGGTTAATTCATGTGGAATTTCAAGGTGGGAGAAAGAACTCTTTTCTGTTTGAGGCAAGTGCGAATGTTGCAATTGGTCACCTTGATTAGCATTGAATAGCCTTTCTGTTTCAAGGTCTGGCTGCTTACTGCCTGAGGGAATCCTTTGTTGGGGGTGTTAGCTGATTGATTGATTCGTGTCTGGAATTCTTCAGTTTTCTCTAAAATCAGGACAGAAAATAAAGAACACCACTCAGAAAACAGAGGAATTCCAGACATGAGTCAATCAGGGCCAGCTAATACTCCCAACAAAGGATCCCCCAGGCAGTAAGCAGCCACTCTGAAGCTGAAAGACTAATCAAGGTAGCCAATTGCAACATTCATGCCTGCCTCAAACAGAAAACAGATATTTCTCCCACCCTGGACATTCCACAGATATATAAACCCTACTCTACACAGATATATATATTCTTTCCTTTCCTTACTTAGTTTATCCATACCTCACAACCTCTGAGGATGCCTGCCATAGATGTGGGCGAAACGCCAGGAGAGAATGCTTCTGGAACATGGCCACACAGCCCGAAAGACATAAAACAACCCTGTGATCCCGGCCATGAAAGCCTTCGACAACACATTAAACCCTTTTGTTTCCAACAGACCTCACAACGTGTTGTCAAAAGCTTTCATGGCCGGGATCACAGGGTTGTTGTATGTTTTCCGGGCTGTATGGCCATGTTCTAGAAGTATTCTCTCCTGACATTTCACCCACATCTATGGCAGGCATCCTCAGAGGTTGTAACCTCACAACCTCTGAGGATGCCTGCCATAGATGTGGGCGAAACGTCAGGAGATAATACTTCTAGAACATGGCCATACGGCCCGGAAAACATACAACAACCCTCAGACCTCACAACCTCTGAGGATGCCTGCCCTAGATGCAGGCAAAATGTCAGAAAAGAATGCTTCTGGAACATGGTCATACAGCCCAAAAAACCCAGAGCAACCCATCTCTTCCATCTTTTTCTTCCCTGAATGAATTTGGAGTGGTAAGAAAGAAAAAAAGAGGAGGTTGTATTAGGAAACCTTAGGAGTGAGGGTTAAAAGTGGTAAATGATGACCTCTGAATCCCCCCATACAATCCTCTGAACAAGGAGGAATAATTGCATGCCTACACATTCACACATTTCTCAGTGGGAAGCAAGCTAGAAACTTCAGAAATGCCAGAGTGAAAACTAGAGAGAGCTCTTGTACCTTTCATGGTTTTGTTGAAGAGGGAATTTCAACAGGTGTTGTTTGTATCCTGGTGGTGTGACAAAAAGTCCATAATGAAATCTCCTTGTCTACACAACCATTCAAAGTACAGGAGCCATCTCCAGTTTCCACTCTGAAAACCCTATATGTGCTTTGTGATGCCCACCTCTAGCCAGGTCCCTTTCTATCTCTTTTTTAAAAAAAAGACTTTGCCCAGTTGCATATCAGTATTATTGCACACCATCCCTGTTTTATGCAGCCTTTCACATGATTGTCTATTGCAATTTGTTCTGAAACACTGCATCCTTGGACTTCAGAGGTGTATGGCATGGAAGTGTGAGAGTGTGCGGCTGAGAGTTTATCACCACCTTCATTACTGTGAATAACTCTTTAAGACATCATTTTGAATTCTTTTTAGCCAGAGAGAGAGACACATACATTGGCATCTACTGCAGCTTTCCAGTGACTCTCATCCTAATGCATCTTTGGGGAGTCTTGTCTTTTATGTCTTTTTTTTTTTCAAAGGAAAAAGTGTTCTCCCAGGTCAGGGATTGAGCTCAAGTCCTGCTCTATGAGTGTTTGTTTGCATTTGGCAGCAATAGCTTCCAGATGCTGAAATGCTGCCCATATTTATTTAAACTAGTCCCTAACAGAGCCATGTGAATTGCGCTCTGTGTGCACTCGAAAAAAGGCCCATTCATGAGTGGATGGGTCCCTTGGGCTCCCACAGGCTCCCCTGCCCCTCTGCACAATGGCCCCCCTGTCATATTGCTGATGCTGTCAAGGCTTCCAAGGACGTTTTTTGAAAAAGAAAGTGGGGGGAGCGTGTGCCAAAGGGGCACCATTTTAATGGTTTTCTCCTGACCCCTTCTCCACCAAGAATCATTCCTATTTAACAGTAATAATAGGAGACAAACATTGTCAGCTCTCCCGATTAGAGCACCAAAGTCTGTTTACTTTCTCCTGCTTTCTAGTTCTAACCCATCCACCCTCACATAGAGGAAGAAGGTTCACTGAGCTGCCCTTGGTTTGATTTGCAACCCTTGTTTAAAAAATAGGGGGACAGCACCCTACCTTTTGACTCACATATCAGAGTGAGAAATGAGTGCAAAGTGGTTGGGAGAGTTAAGGTGCATTTGCACCATAGAATTACTGCAGTTTGACACTGCTTAATGGCCATGGCCCAATGCTATGGGATTCTGGGGAGTTGTAGTTTGTTGAGGCACCAAATACGTTTAAATAACTTTAACTCCCTTGATTCCACAGCATTTAGCCATAGACGTGGTGTCAAACTGCACCCATTCTATAGTGTAGATGCACCTTTAGGGAGGATATTAGTCCTCATAATTCCCAGTCAGTTCTGATAACTGGTTAGAAAATACAAGGTGGATCAACAATGTGCCCTCTGTTTTGGCATTTTCAAGAAGTGGCTTTTATGGGCTGGAATTTTTAACACAAGTGCTTCCAGTTCAGTCCAGTGACATGAATGTAAGAGGAGATGCGTGTCCTTCAGGGGTCTTTGTGGAGAGAGGGTGAACCACCAGAGAAGGTGCTCAAATCAAAGTTTGCTGAAGGGATTGTGCAGCAGTACTTGGTTTCTCCAAGTCAACCTTTTTTTGCTTTTGAGGTTAACAATGGCAAGGAAGGTCTATGACGCTGTGACCCAAGAAGGGCCTAAAATTGCTAGATGCTCAGAAAATGATGTGCCTGAAACAAAGTGATGCGGTTGGCAACATGTGTTTTGTTGTAACAGACCCATACCAACAATGAGTGGCTCTATACCACTTTAGCTGCCACAGTTCAATACTATAGGATCCTGGATTTGTAGTCTGGTGAAGCACCAGCTTTCTTTGGCACAGAACCTTAAAAAATAACCCATGATTCCATTGCATTGTGCCACAGTAGCTAAAGTGGTGACAAATTGGATTCATCCTACAATGCACCCTATACTACTGAGAGCTGCAGTGGTGCAATGGCTTAAACCCTTGTGGCGAGCTCCCATCTGTCAGCTCTAGCTTGCAGAGACATAAAAGAAGCCTCCCAGCAAACTCATCTGGGCGTCCCCTGGGTAACGTCTCTGCAGACGGCCTATTCTCTCACACCAGAAGCGATTTGCAGTATGTTCTCAAGTCACTTCTGACACAATTTTTAAAAACCCTATGCTATTCAGTAACAAACTTGTTCTTAACTCACAAATAACTAAGATTGCCAGAGTGAATACTGAAAAGGACTGATATACTTTGTGAAGGAGAGGGAATTTCAGCAGGTGATGATTGATCCCCAGTTGCATGACAAACAACACCTTCTGAAATTCCTTCTTCCATACGACCATCAAACACACAGGCAGAATGCCCAGTTTTTCTACCTGGCAACCTTAAGTGATACCTTATACCTTACCTCACTGTAGAACTTACCTTAAAGTTCTAACCATTGCCTCACAAGAAGGTATTTACTCCATCCTTTACTTTAGAAGTTTAGTTTGGAGACGAAACTGAGCCAGAGTGTACAAGAATGTATTGTGTGCCCAGATTCATAATGAAAAGGCCATTTCGAGCCTCCATGACATCCCTTTGCCTCATTATCATGAAACTTGAGAAGGGTTCTGTGTTCGAGGTGGGGGAGAGGAGAGAACAGTTAACTAAAGGCCTTTTCATTCTGCTTGTGGATGACAATTTGCCAAAAATATCCTCATAACTTCGAGAAAAACAGAGAGGTGTTCTTGGACGAAGCCTGCCTGTGGTAAGAGGGGTGTGTGTATGTGTGTGTGTGTGTCCATCTTTGGGTACTTATTATACAGGATTGCTGTAACCAGTGCTGCTGTTATGACCCTGTTTCTTTCTCTCTCCCCCTCTTCTGGCTTTTTTTTTTTTTTGCTTCCTTTTATTCCCCACCGTTCTTCCCTTCCCCTTGCCCTTCCGGCACAGAGGAGGCAGGCAACTGTGTGCAGGATGGGCAGAGGTATAGTGATAAAGATGTATGGAAACCCGAACCCTGCCGGATTTGTGTCTGTGATACTGGGACGGTCCTCTGCGATGACATACTCTGCGAAGAAATGAGAGATTGTCCCAACCCCGAGATCCCCTTCGGAGAATGTTGCCCCATCTGTCCAACTGACCAGCCTACCACCAGTGGTCGTAATTTATTTATTTCCTTTCTATATAAATAAATTACTTGGGAGTTAACAGTCGCGGGGTTGGAGGACGGCAAGGAGGAATGAGATCCATGGATGCAAAATGCTGGACCTGTGGCATCCATGGAAAGGCTGTTGCTAGGAAAGGCTACTTCTCATGATTAATGAAACTGGGTGGTTGCAGAAAAGTGCAAAGTAACATCTTCACTGAGCCAGGGATAAACAGTATAAGGAGAGCAGAGGGGCAGCATTATTGAGGTGCCATTAACATATCTTGGCTTTACAAAGCAGTCTGAAAAATGGGACTTTAACTAGTTACACAAGTATTAGCCTTTTAGGGGTACATTGATGGCCTGAAAGAAAAAAAAGCAGCCATTATTTGTGGGGCAAGGGGATCCCTGTGTTTGGTCAAGAAGGATTTTTTTGCTTGCCCAGGTAATCTGGCAAGTGACAATTCATGAATCTGATCTCCGTTAATTACCCAGATATAGTAAATACAACCCCTTAATCAAGTTTTTTTGTGCCCTTTTATCACCACTGTCCAATCATGTCCTAGTATTTTTTTCTTAAACTGCGGAAATGAGCAGAGATTTCACAGTGCTAAGTATACGTTGCTGTGAATTTCCTCTCTGTGCAGCATGTAACTGTGATTTCTCTGTCAGAAATTATAGGGTGAGCTGGATAAGAGCAGTTCATTTACAGCCCTCTTGAGACTGAAAGGCTTAATTAAATCTTAATCAAATTGCAAAACCTTTCCTTGTAAAGGGCTCTTTTAAGGATGAGTGGCCCCATTCTAAACAATTAGATGAAAATAAAGTTTCACTGAAATCAGTGGAACATGCCCAAATGTGTGCAGATTGCAGCCACTGGCTGCCAGCCGGAAAACATTTAGTGATCCATAAGAATATATTAAAATGTTCAGAGTTCCCCAACACCTATTTCCAGAATAGCACACCTGAATTTAATAGCATTGAAGGAACTAGTCAGTTCCTTAAATTCCATTAATATCAGTGTGTTTTGAGCATGCTTTACCTTTTCTGGGTTGCCCCCAGATTTCACAAGGTTTGAGTACATGCAGTCCCCAAGTTACAAACATCTGATTTACAAACAACTAATAGGTAAGAACAGGGGGTGAGACAACAGGAAGCGAAAGAAATCTACTCACAGGAAGGGAAATTTCCTCCTGAAATAGTTATCATGGGGGAAAGGTATCTCCACTGAAGCTTTCTCAGCAATCCTTGCTTCCTTCCATAACAAGCCAAATTTTTCAAAATCCAATGGTCCCAGGGACAGAAAGTGAGGTGAAATCTTTTGAATGGGCACCACAGGGGTGTTAACCATTTCCTACGCTAACCAAAGCATGTATGTGTGTGTGTGTGTGTACACACACACACACACACATATATTTGGGACCCCTCGGTGGTGCAGTGGGTTAAACCGCTGAGCTACTGAACTTGCTGACCAAAAGGTTGGCAGTTCGAATCCGGGAAGCAGGGTGAGCTCACACTGTTAGCCGCAGCTTCTGCCAACCTATCAGTTCGAAAACATGCAAATGTGAGTAGATCAATAGGTACTGTTCTGGCGGGAAGGTAATGGCACTCCATGCAGTCATGTTGGCCACAGTACCTTAGAGATGTCTACAGACAACGCCGGCTCTTTGGCTTAGAAATGGAGATGAGCATCAACCCTGAGTCGGACACAACTAGACTAAATGTCAGGGGAAAACCTTTACCTTTACTATGTATTTGGCTGGAGTTTACACTTCAAAATATACCTATTCCAACTTACATACAAATTCAACTTAATAACAAATCTAATGAACCTATCTTGTTCATAACTTGGGGACTGCCTGTAGTGTCTTCACAATACAAAGATGTGAAAAAACCTTCAAACTGTAGGGTAGAAGGGTGGAATCTCCAGTTTTTGAAAAGTTGTTCTTAGAATTGCAACTCCCAATGCCCCACGCTTTCTAGGAAATTCTGGGGTTCCTACTTCCAAAAAGTAATTTCTTCAAGATGTGGAAATTGGTGGCCCTCTATATGTTGCTGCCCAGTAAGGAAGCTTGAGGAGCTTCTTCATAATAAACTAATTCAACATCTGGTTGACCACTGGTTCACCTCTCCATATGTAGGTTTTGGGTGGTGATGATATTGAAAGTACTCTCCTTTTTGGTCAACTCACTCATAGTAAAATTGCATAAGATTTTGGCAGAAAATATCTTGCGTTCCCTCTATTTATAAAGGCCTTTGACATTAAGAGTTTCTCAACAAACCTCTCTGAACCAAGAAGTTAAAATTTGGTCTTGAGAGAACATGACACCAGGCCTTGCTTTCATATATGAGATATTTGGGAAGATTAATATGGTTCCCTGCTTCCCAAACCATTGCCCAGAGGAAGATGTTACACAAAAGGTTTGAAGAGTTCAGGCCAAGGGTGTAAGGAAGGCATCCAACATTCATTCAAGTTCTTGCTTCTTGGTAACACTGTATTGGCCTTTTTAGTTCAAGCCCAGGAATTGTGTTACAATTAGACGAAGTGGCCTTTTAAAACTCTTTAACCTATTCTGGCTGCCTTTGAGGCTTCTGAGATTGTTTTATATATATATATATATATATATATATATATATATATATATATATATACATACAATGAAACCATGGGGATGCCAGAATGAGTAAAGGGTTGAGACTTGCAAATGTTTATCATGATTCTGTGCATGTTTGTATGCTCTAATGCTGAATGTGGCTTTTAACCTCTGTGTTTTGTGTCATGCTTACCTTAAAACATCCCCTAAAGCTGCTTCTTCCTGTATGCAGTTATGGTGCTTAACAGATGGATCTAGCAATGTCTGATTGGCCCCATGTCCAACTGAGTTGTGGCTTAAATGGGGGCCAATTTATAAAACTTTAAGACTTAAATCAGTAGTCCATCCAACTCGGCCTTTGGGACTTGCAGCCTAATCCTATAAAGGCTTCTTTGGAAGCAAGTCCCCTTGAGTTTCATAGGACTTAGTTCCAAGTACATGTGCATAGGAGTCCAGTCTTAGGCATATGTACCTGTACACAGGATTGCAACCCAAAATATGAACTGATGCTATGATAAACAGAGCAGGAATTCCTGTGGGACAGAATGGAATTAAACCGACAAGCCTGCTGCAGTATGGCTTTAGACCTGCTATGGATGGCTTGGCTTGGAATGATAACACGGTGCTTCCCTGCTTTTATCTCTTTGCATGGGGCCTTTTGCTTCCCCATGCAGGTAAAAATTCTCTTGGGGCAGCAGCATCTCCGAACACAGCAGTGAGTCTTAGCTCAGGAAAACAAAGCTTCTTCTCATTACCAACATCTGGTCATTGTTTCTTCCTTGTCTTCCTATCCCGCTCCCCCTGTCTTGTCCGTGTGTTCCTTATTGTGTTGTGTGTTCCTGATTGTGTGAACAAGTAAAGGTATTTGTATTCTGCAATGCTCATATCATTTACTTGCAATGGAATCCTGACACTATCTTTCTCTCCCCTCTTCCTCCCTTGTTCTTAACAGGGCAACCTGGACCCAAGGTGAGCCAACTGAATGCTGCTAATAACCACTGTTTTATGTTATTGCCTTTCTAAGTCTACCAGCTTTGTTAGATGCACACTCTTTTAGGCCATTGGTTCCCAAACTTTGGTTGTCCAGTTGGACATTAGCTCCAGAATGCCTGACTGTTGACAAATATGTCTAGGCCTTCTGGGATGTAAAGTCTAAGGCTACATATACACTGTAGAATTAATGCAGTTTAATACCTCTTTAACTGTCATGGCTCAATACTATAGAACAATGGTTCCCAACCTTTGGGCCTCCAAGTGTGTTCGCCTACAACTCCCAGAAATCCCAGCCAGCATACCAGCTGTTAAGAACTGTGGGAGCTGAAGTCCAAGATACCTGGAGACCCAAAGATTGGGAACCTGCTATAGAATCATGGCAGTTGTAGTTTGGTGAGGCACCAACATTCCTTGATAACTTGCAAAAGCTCCCATGATTCAATAGCATTGAGTCTTGGCAGTTTAAATGGTGCCAAACGGCATTAATTCTACAGTGTAAATGGAATCCAAAATACCTGGAGGGTCAGAGTCTGAGAAACACCAGCCTTGGCCTTTTAGCAACAAAATACCTTGGAGACTTGCTTATTTCTGTTTTGTTTTTACTCCACCTTGGAATATCTGCCTTGAAAAAGTTGGAAAATAAGAGTCAACATTAGCGTGGACTTAGGAGCCCCCGGTGGCAGAATGGGTTAAACCCTTGTGCCAGCAGGACTGCTGACCGAAAGGTCAGAGGTTTGAATCCGGGGAGATCCCATCTGCCAGCTCCAGCCTCCCACAGGATGGTAAAACATCAAACATCTGGGCGTCCCCTGGGCAACGTCCTTACAGACAGCCAATTCTCTCACACCAGAAACAACTTGCAGTTTCTCAAGTCGCTCCTAACACTCACAGAAAAAAGCATGGTCTTATTACTTAGGACCCCTTCCACACAGCTGAATAAAACTTTCTGCTTTGAACTGGAGTATATGGCAGTGTGGACTTAGATAACCCAGTTCAAAGCAGATATTGTGGAATTTTCTGCCTTGATATTCTCGGTTGTATGGTTGTGTGGAAGGGCCCTGAGTTACCACTGCAACTCCTAAGGCTTTATAGGATGGTTTTTGTCAATCAAGAGGCCTTTAAAGGCACAGGAGCAGGGCAGATGGCAGCTCTACTAGCCTTTGGCTACCCATACTTCTAATTTTCAGATTCTTGCGAAAACAAGAACAAGAGGAGAACACATTTGTAAGAGTTAATGGAGCTACTGCAACAGATAGTTCCAGCGTTGTAGAATTGAGCTGTCTCTTGGGTGTGAAATTTGAACAGCATCCTCATTCCAGGCCTAATGAAAAAGCTGAAACATTGGCTTAATGTAAGACCAATGAATGCTTCCATTGACATCAATAAGACTATTCATGTTTTAGGTTGAGGTTATGCATTCCAGTTTTGCAAAATCAGGACTGGAATGCTTCCTACCTTTTCAAGTATCCTTCCCTCTAAGCACGGTATTTAAGCAGTGACTCTAAATAGAGGTTAATGTTATGTTAGTATATCTGCACAGACTTCCTTAGCTTTGGTGTCTTTTTTGAAACTCTGTACATTTTGTATTTTGCAGGGACAAAAAGGAGAACCTGGCGATATTAAAGATGTAAGTCTCAAGTGTGCCGCCCTCCTCTATCTTCTATAACCATTGAAAGCTAGCAATACACAGTGTGCTTCCAATTCAACATACTTAATGTGTACTTTTCATCTTCTCTTTCTTCTCCAGGTTGTAGGACCAAGAGGCCCCCTTGGACCACAGGTAAGAAACAAGCTCCCTCTGCCTCACATTATTTAAATAATTTGAAGAAGAATCTTTACCAAACCATTTGTGGATATTTAACTGGGTCCTCTGTCATTACCTGCTGCAGGGACCTTCCGGTGAACAAGGACCAAGAGGAGAACGTGGTGATAAAGGAGAAAAAGTAAGAGGAGCTTTCCTTTTTGCCCCCACTCACATGTACTCATTCGCATTCTATCCACAGGATTAAAGCTGCACTCCTGTGCTTGTTTACTTAGCAGTAAGGCCTACTGAACACAACAGGATGTAACTTCTGAATAAACATGCATATAGAGTCACATGAACTGAGTCTATCAGGCTATCGTCCTCCTCACCATCTCTTTAAGGCAGATCCTTTAGATGACTTACAGAATTTAATACTTCTGGTAACAATACAACTTCAATCACAAAGATTTTGCAAGACCAGTCCAACACCCATTCAGGGCATGTCATGAATACACATTAACACAACTCACTTGGTAGCTGGTGTATCTAGTTGAAAAATGACACTGAAATGTCTCTGTTCTGAGCTGAAGATTGCTGGTTTGAACCCAGGAGACAGGGTGAACTCCTGTCTGTCAGCTGTAGCCTGTGGGGACATGAGAGAAGCCTCCCAGCAGGATGGTAACACATTCGGGCGTCCTCTGGGCAATGTCTTTGTAGACGTCCAATTCTCTCACACTAGAAGTGACTTGCAGTATGTTCTCAAGTTGCTTCTGACATGATTTTAAAAAACCTAAGATTTAAAACTCACCCACCCACCCATCCAGTTCAGAGCTAGTTTGCTGAATCTGGATAGACACTGGGAAGACCGAAGTTCAGATATCAGACATCTGGGAAACTTACAGGTTGATCTCGTGGGTTATTTATGAGGAAGAAAATGTGAGAGATGAAAAGAAGCATCTGTGTCATCTATGGCCCCTTCTACACTGCTATATAAAATCCAGATTATCTGCTTTGAACTGGATTATATGGCAGTGTAGACTCATATAATCCAATTCAAAGCAGATAATGTTTATTATCTGCTTTGATAATCTGGATTATATGGCAGTGTAGAAAGGACCTTAGGTTCCTTGAGGAAACCTAAGGTCCCATGTGATAAATGTTACCAAATAATACACCTTTTAAAGTATCACTCAAAAATATTAAAAGTCATAGACCAGCAGCACTGCTCTTTACTTTTAAGAATTGCAATCAAAACCTTAGGCAGCAGTGTACTGTTTGTTTTTAAAAATAGTGAAATATATTGCTGCATGAGATTAAAACCTACTGTTGTTTTAAATCAAATATAGAAATATATTGGGGTTTCATGTCTATAAAACTGAGTTACTAGCCACACATTTTTGAAAGGTATTTCTGGACCACAGAAACAATAACTCACTTACCTTTTTTGAAAAACCTTTTCTGACTTGTTACTTGTAGACGAAACTTGTTAACCTTAGGTGACTAAGTAAGGGAACCCATAAAGCCAAGGCATAGAAGATCCCACAGTCACTGTAACTGGGTATTCTGTGAGCGCATGGCTTCTGATATGCACAAACAGTCCTTTCATTTGAGATTATTTGTTAGCTGTATCAAGCAATAAAATCTTTATTGCCATCCTTTGTAATCATGGCTCTGTTACCTCTGTGGAATAGAACTGTATGGGCAAAAAAATCCCTGTGTATCTCAGATTTCTGGACTGGACTACGTATTTGTTACAACAGAATAATATCTATATATAGATTGTGTTGACAGATTCATAATTTACAAGAAGTATAGTTCTCATATGGAGTATTAGGTACAGTTCTGCATGCTATACTTCAATAAGGATGCAGGTAGAAAAAAGGAAGAGATTTAGTGTCGAGCAAGCAAGATGGAATGGTTATGAGAATAGAGTGAATGCATGGCTACTGAAGAGAGACACAACAGCACTCTTCAAATGCCAGGAGGGCTGTTGCATGGGAGAGGGAAGGATTTGTTCCCTGATAGCTTCCATGTCAGTTGGGTGGTGAACCTACTTTGGCTTTTAGTATTGTAATGAGCTATCCAAGGTATTGAATTCTACCATCTCCATAGGTTCAGCACTTTGGACAGCTTCTTTCATATTCAGGCTAAAACCTGGAGCATACATCTAACTCTCATGGAAACCATCAGCTGCCATTGTTTGTCTGATGCCCAGAAGGACAGTTGGCAGACCTGTTTGTCTTATGCTATAGGAGGGTAGATTTCAGGAGAAAATTTAAAGAAACCACTTAACTGTCAGAGTCAGTTTCCAGAGCTGAGAGGGAACTCTTCCTTACTGGACACCTCCATATTTCTGAAAGGGTAAATAGGATCCTGAGCCTTGGAGGCTTCAAGCAAAGTCTAGAAAATCTCTTGAAAAATGCTCTAATTCTGGATTTCCTGCATTGAGCAAGGGATTGGGACAGATAGCTTACAATCCTCCTTTCTTATTCTTCATCCAACCTGCAATCATAAACTTTCCCCATTTGATATGCCTCTAGAGCCATAATAATTCTGCAAATTACAGACGGTTGCATCTTATGTAGTTGTTTGAGCATTGGACAACAGGAATTGAATCCCTTCTCAGCCATGAAAACCCATGGAGTTACCTTGGGACACACACATTGTGTCCCATAAAACCTTGTGACTGGTTCACCTAAGGGTTGACTGAAGTGGGAAATAACTCGAAGGCATACAACAACAAATTATTTCATACTTATGCAACTGTTAGCACACCAGTGGACCTTTTATATACATCATGTTGTAGAACTAGGACATTAATACTGGTATCAAATAATTGTGGGAGATGAATTCTGGATGTTCACAGGATGCAAGCCTATGTCTTTTTATACTGAATATAGTAGATACTTACTACTGAGTAAACAGTAAGTGGCAGAAAGGCACCAGGTTCCATCTGATCTTTGGAAGTCAAGCAGGGTTGGTCCTGGTTAATACTTGGATGAGAGACCAGCAATGAATACAAGTGCTATAGAGTATATTTCAAAGGCAGGAATGAGCAAAGCTTCTTTCTCCATATCTAACAAAAACCTATGAAATTCATGGGCCAACATAAGTCAGCAGTATTTTGAAGGCATATAATGTATATAAACACACAAACATGCATTTTTGAGCAGTAAAATATGTATAATAACCAATGACTCTAGTTGAAATTGTGAGTTAGGAGTATGGATATAATAGCTGACAATTTGCCTTTTGCTTTCCTTAAAAAGGGTACCCCTGGCCCCCGTGGCAGAGATGGCGAACCTGGTACACCTGGCAACCCTGGCCCTCCTGGACCCCCAGGCCCTCCAGGCCCCCCTGGTCTTGGCGGAGTAAGTATGCTCAGCCTGATCCCCCACACCCAGTCCTTGCATACCACGAAGTGTGGTTACAGAAAGTGATGAAAAGAACTCTTTCACTGAGCAGCCTATCAAGAATTCCTGATGTTCTAACTTGGAGATGGGGGTGGCGACTTAGTTCAGTATGTATAACATGCTAGATAAAAGTGCCAAGCCTTCAGAATGAACACTTGTGATGGAAATTTTTAAAAAAATTATGTCTCTCTTTATTTGTTTAGATGCAAGTTTGTGTTGCATTTTTTTAAAAACGGCTTTTGGATACTATTTTAAAGAAACATACAGTTTTAAAAAATTATCATAAAGTTCTTCAACAAGATTACTGCCAATGATGGATAATATTTTTCAGAAAACTGCAAACTTCCCTTTCCCCCAAACCAGCCTAACAATGAGCAGTCACAAAGAGGCATCCCAGTGGAGCACATCTAGATAGATCATTGGCCCATGTGAATAAAATGTTGGCCAGGTAATGGCCAAGTAACTACAAAATTGCATAGATTTTTTTTCCTTTAAAAAACTATTTAACATATAAATTTTAGACAACATCGAGCTATAATCAGATTGTATAAAAACAGAGGGAGTAACAAGGATACATGTTTGCACAACTAACAGAAGACGAAAGGTTACAGTAGAATACATTGAAACACTACATGCTATATCTATGATACTAGGACCCCTTCCACACAGCAGAATAAAATCCCACATCATCTGCTTTAACTGGAATATATGGCAGTGTGGACTCAGATAATCCAGTTCAAAGTAGATATTGTGGGATTTTCTGCCTTGATATTCTGGGTTATATGGCTGTGTGGAAGGGCCCTAAATTAAGTAAACAGAAATGAAATGTTACTTCCAAAAGTTGCATAGAATATATACATTAAACAACCAACTAATTTTAGTAGGCTCCTCTCTATGCTGCATTTTGGCTACACAGTTTTTTTTAATCAACTCTAGTCCAAATTACTTCATACCCATTTGTTTATATTCAACTGGTTGGAATAACTACCTTTGAAACGTTTAGGGTCTGGTGAACTTTTCTTATATTAATTGAGTCATGGCTGTGCCAGTCAGGTGTGTGTGTGTGTGTGTGTGTGTGTGTATGAAACATTAATTTTCAGCTGTTAAAATTATATACAGGGCACTGAGTCCAACAGCTAGCATTGTGTGTCATGCTTAATATAAGCTAAAGCTAAGCAGATCTTACTTCTGAAAGAAATTATTGGACTGGCCAGTTGACTAGCTGATCTGGACAGAAAATTCCATAGATACCATGAGTAGATTTCCTTAATCAGGGCCCCTAACATAAATTAATTTCCATTGTTTGTCATACGATGGGTCACAATGTATTTTTGTTTGCAATATATAAAAAGTATTGCAGATATACATAATACGTATATTTACTGCTGGATATGTGCCCAGCAAAAACAAAGTAGAAAGCTAAGTACAGATGGATTGATTCAGACAATTAAGTCAGGTCTCTGAATAAGGCTGCTGATGGCCCTATTTAGGTCCTCATTCATGGGGTTCCCATAAGCTAAATTTTATGGCCAAAGCTCCCGCATTCAATGGAGAATTTGGGGAGTTGTAGTCCCTGATAGTGCAGCAGGTTAAACCACTGAGCTGCTGAACTTGCCCACTGAAAGGTCGGCAGTTCAAATCCGGAGATCGGGGTGAGCTCCCGCTGTTATCCCCAGCTTCTGCCAACCTAGCAGTTCAAAAACATGCAAATGTAAATAGATCAATATGTACTGTTATGGCAGGAAGGTAACGGTGCTCCATGCAGTTATGCTGGCCACATGACCATGGAGGTGTCTACGGACAAATGAGCAGCAACCCCCAGAGTCAGACACGATTAGACAATGTCAGGGGAAAATCTTTACCTTTACCCTTAATCCAAAATGGTGAATTTTTTTCTGGTGCATTTAAAGATTTCTGACAAGAGGAAATATCCTTGGGAAGGGGTTTTGCTCATTTTCAAATGCGTAAGACTTAAGAGTTAAGTTCAATTTGCCAACAACTGCTTTAAAACTACATTTTCTAATTCTTAAGTGTCCTTTAGTACCTTTTAGGTTTTAATGCATTCCTATATTCTGGTATATCCCTATATTCTAGACACTCTGTCTCTTCTTATATCTTCTTATGCTTTTAAGCAGCTGATCAACCAGCCATTGTGAAAGTGTGTACCACAGCACTATAGATCTTCTGCTCACGTTCTATTGTGGAAAATGATGAAATGTAACATTAGAATGGTCAACTGCAATATTTGCTGCTTAGAATAGTTCCTCCTCATAAAATCCATATGATACTTTACCCATCAATATTACCCAATAAAACATTTGCATGGAGATATGAGCCCCAAGGAGAGCAAACGTGTAAAAAGAGGAACAGCTTGTCCTAATTTCTTCCTCCGTGACATGGGTACAGTTGCCCATCAGATACTAAGGGGAAATCAGGTCTTTTGAAAAGCATTCTTTTGTTTCTCATTGTACAAATGTTCTCCACTGAAACTGGGTATGTTCTTTTCTGCCATTTATCTTCATAGAACTTTGGTGCTCAGATGGCTGGAGGATTTGATGAGAAAGCAGGAGGTGCTCAGATGGGAGTGATGCAAGGACCTATGGTAAGCAACTGGGGGAGTTTATAAGTTGCATGAGATTGAATCTGCTTATTATGGTCACATGTAAGTTGGTAAAAATAGCCACACTGGTTGAGAAAATCTGGAGGTTGTTGTCCAAAACGTTAACTTTTCCAAACTATGGGTTTTATGCCAGCTTAATCCCCACCAAAGAATCCTGGAAATTCTAGTGTGGTAATGTGAAGAACACTATTTTAGAAGTTGCTTGTCTCCATTCACAGAACTGCAATACTAAGGGTAGCTAGAGATAGTGCTGGATGCAGAATTTAAAGCAGGCATGGGCAAACTTCGTGCCTCCAGGTGTTTTGGACTTCAACTCCCACAATTCCTAACAGCTGGTAAACTGGCTGGGATTTCTGGGAGTTGAAGCCCAAAACACTTGAAGGGTCGAAGTTTGCCCATGCCTGTTTTAAAGGCTCTAAGGCCGAGAATCAAGCTCATTCGATCTTCTGGTTTGGGCAAGACAAATTATAAAAACCAAGAATTCTGACCTTTTCCATGCAATGGAATGGTGCTGGTGAGTCTTGTTGGTTTTGTGGTCTTGGTAAAAGTATCCTTTGCTTCCCTCTGGAGTGATTCTCATCTTGGAGAGGGGAACTGATTATAAAACCAGTTTAAAAGAGTTATCATAGGTGATAACTCGTTGCCGAACATAATTGGAATTTAAACAGTAAGGTATGCATTGCAAAAGCTTTTCTTTGAATTTCAAATGGTGCATTTTGCAAAACCACTAAGAAATTAGGCCATGGTACAACCCCCTGTGGAAGCTGAGATGGACCAGCCATCTTGAAAATGAGGCTCAGTAAACTCCTGAGCAATAATTCTGAACATCACTTTTGGGTAAAATGTGTTGCTATGTGAGGGGTTTAGTTTTAAATAGGTGTTCAGTTTGTTTGCTTTGAGTGATCCTAAAATAGGACAAAAACCCTACATTATTCTGACATAGCATACATTTCTGGCAGTGTATTTATGGAAGTCTGGAGATATGACAAAACTTGTTATGGATTAGGGAGAGGGGCTTGTGGAAAGAGGTACCAAATATCTCATTCTATTAAGTTCCAAAGAAAGACAAGTGAAAATGTGATTTGCAGTTGTGCCTTTGTGTGTCCTTAGCTGGATGCTAGCTTAGCGTGGGCCCTTCCAATAGGCATTTATCCCAGGATCTGATCCCAGGTTTTCTGCTTTAAATTGGATTATATGTGTCTGCGTTTCTAGATAATTTGGAATAAACAGAAAACCTGGGATCAGACCCTGGAATATAGGGCTTGACTGGAAAGGCCCTAAGTCTTTAATTTGTTTTAATCATCTAGTTTATAACCACCTTGAGTCCCCATGGGGAGATAGGGCAGGATAGAAATAAAATTTCACTTACTTACTTCTGTGACTGAGAAGCCCTGTGTAATGTAGCTGATGTTGAGCTAAGTACCATTGGGTTCCCCTCTATAAAACAATATTCACACATCCAAAAACCATCATGTCAATATGCGCTTTTGTGGGAAGTGATCGCAGAACTTTCTGTGAGCATATGTTGGGAATATTTTAGATATAGAAACATTAATACCAACATCCATATATACGTCGAAATGGTTTAGCCCAATTGTGAATCTATCACTTGGTGCTTCTGCTTGCCTACTCACATTTGATATTATTGAGCTATACATAATATATCAGATGTGGGGATGGTGTCAGGGTTATGATTTGTATTGGTGAAAGAAATCAAACTTGTCTATTTGTTTTAGTGTAATGATTATTCCATGCTGTTTGATCGTTTCTATGTAGAATAGAATATTTGAGATGGAGTCTCACTGGCATTTTGGAGTCAGTGTAGTTGCTGCCAGACTTGGGCTGTATTTATGTTAGGGTAGTATATCCCTTCAACTTGATGAGAATTAACCACTCTTAATGTTGAAAAGTATTATTTGTAGCTGCCTTCTCCTTTAAAGAGCTGAGCTGTACAATTAGCATCAATCAGAAGAGCAGTTTCATACGGGAAGCAATTCAGATCAGCTTTTCAGCCCATATACAATTTATATTCTTTTACCTACTGAAATTTTTACACATGAAAATGCTACTATGATACTGTATGGTCTATCTTTAATCCTGCTTTTTGGTCCAGCAGGATCTCCAAGGAGATATACACAAAATATATATTACTCTGACCACTAGTTGACTAGCATACCTCAGTTTAACTGGGGATCTATATCCCTTGTTTGTGTGTAAATGAATGAATGCCAATCAGCCAGTGCAGTAGGAGCCTCCGGTGGCGCAATGGGTCAAGACTGCTAACCCAAAGGTTGAGTTGATGTCCTGAAGGTTGCTAGTTCGAATCTGGAAAGAGCGTGGATGAGCTCCCTCTGGCAGCTCCAGCTCCCCATGCGGGGACATGAGAGAAGCCTCCCACAAGGATGGTAAAACATCCAAACATCCGGGCGTTCCCTGGGCAATGTCCCTGCAGACGGCTAAGTCTCTTACACCAGAAGTGACTTGCAGTTGCCATAAAAAAAAAAAACAGTGCAGTTCCACTAAAGCCAATTGACTCACTCCCCTTCGTCCTAACCACATATCAAGTGCTGAAGGATTATGGGACTTGCAGTCTTACAACAAGAGACTGCACATTCATAATCCATGCAACAGGACCAGATCCCTTCCTGATATGAAGCTACAATTACTCCATCCTTCACATCAGTTCCACCTTGCTTAATACCAAAGGTGTTTCAAATGGTATTTAATTATAAATTAATTAATTTTAATTTGATTTAAACTTTTTTCAAAATTTACCGTTCCAAGATTGCTTAAGCCAATCAAAAAGAATGCTTTAATGTGAAAGCTGGCTATTTAAGAATGGCTTTGGGCCTTTACATCCCTTGCCAGAACTTCCTGACCCATGTGCCAAAACAGATGATTATAGACAGAGAAGTATCAGAGAGATTTGTTTAAGGGGGCTGGGTTGCTGTTGCACTTGGATAGTGAGCTGGAGGATACAAAGAGACAGCAGCTACTGTTTTTCAAGATCCCACAAGACTTCCAGCAGGAAATTTCTGCTCTCTAGCATTTCTTGGCAAGCTGTAAATGAAATTCAGGCTTAGTAAATATGGACCGTTTCCAAGACGGAGCGAGTGTGTGTGCATATGTGGGGGTTTTTTTCACCTCAGAATGACTTCTATAAATAAAAACAGTCCTGGATAGTGCATAGAAGAGAGATTAAAAACGTGCTGTGTCAATGCAAAAGCCAGAGAATTAGCCCTGTTCTGCCTGTAATAATCATGCAGTCAGGCCTAAATGTCTATCTTGTGTTGGAACTGGACCCTTTCTATAATTATATTGACTTATTAAAAAATGTTTTCCCCCAATAGGGACCTATGGGACCACGAGGGCCCCCAGGACCACCAGGATCTCCTGTAAGTACCTTTCACTCTGTTAGATGATCTTTCATGTTGGACAAATATGGTAAAGGAGAGAGAAGGTGACCACTGAGGATGTATACTTTGTGATCTTCTTTCAGGGCCCTCAAGGATTTCAAGGCAGCCCTGGAGAACCCGGAGAATCTGGCACTAGTGTGAGTATTTAAGAAGCAAAATAGACATTTCTGACACAGTTAACAGATGTACATAATACTTTTTTCTATTGCCTAATAAGCCGATCAATATCTTCTTGGCTATTATAATCTCCAAAATCAGTAGATGGCTATTTAAACTCAGGGGATGCATGGACAGTGGACGCTAGTGCCTCTGATATCCATAAAGGGCAATGAAATGACTCTGGGTTTAAACAGGAACTTTGAAGAAGCCCTGCTCCCCAAATAAGTTCAGCACATTGGAAAGCTATTTTAATGTTTGGGTGCACTGCTGATCAAACTACCTGTTGAAAGGGTTCTTTGGGCCCTTCCACACAACCATACAACCCAGAATATCAAGGCAGAAAATCCCACAATATCTGCTTTGAACTGGATTATCTGAGTCCACAATGCCATTTCATAGCAGAAAATGTGGGATTTTATTCAGATGTGTGAAAGGGGCCTCTGATAGGTGTGGGCTTGAGCATATCTAACACCAAGTAAAATTGTTGAGATTTTCACTTTGTAATAAAAAACATCATATTTATGTCAAAGGCACCACCATGGAGAGATCATTTGGGCCCTGTTATTTAGAAACAGAAGACATTAATGGAGAGAGAGAAACACCCTTTCCTTTGATCATAACACTAGAAGCAGATTTACTGAATGAAACTGACGAGCTATAGGTTTTGGGGAAGTAAAAAAAGGAAAACTCTTCTTCAAATAATGCAGAGTCTTTTCTGCATTAATTATATGACACAGGCAGGTGCACATTTGCAGGGGATAATTGGAACCAACAGAGGCTTTTCCCACCTTTTGTTTCATTCTCTGTGCTGATGGAGAGGAAGGAGGATTGGATCTGGGGCCCAGAGAAAGGTGCAGATAAAGAGATCAGATTTAAGCCTCTCCACCTGCTTGTGATGGTCTCCATTCCATCTGTGTGCATACTTGGGATTTTTAAAAGAAAATGTGTTAATAAACCTAAAAGTGATCATAGATAAACATTTGAAGTTTTTCTGAACATGGTGAAACATAATATCTGTCTGAGATGGCCAGGAGTGACCCTTGTGAGCTTATCTAGAAAAAAAAGCAAATACTAGTTACAGCCATACTGGACTACTTTTGAAATGGTAAGGGTCTAAAATGTAGACTGCAATGGCTCAACTGTTCACTCAGGTGAGGTAGCCAGACTATATTACACCAATTCTGCACCACTTAAATTGGTTACCAGTGTGTTTCCAGACCCACTTCAGACTGGTGGATTTAGCCTTTAAAACCTATTCTTTGACTCCCTTTTAAAATCAGTTAATTTGGCAAAGATAAAGGACATAGGTTTTTTGGCCACTGTATGGATCGCTGCCACTACAAAAGGATTTATAGTTGTCCATCTCGAATCTGGAGAGAGCGCGGATGAGCTCCCTCTGTCATCTCCAGCTCCCCATGAAGGAAAGCCTCCCACAAGGATGATAAAACATCAAACATCCAGGTGTCCCCTGGACAACGTCCTTGCAGATGGCCAATTCTCTTAGACCAGAAGCGACTTGCAGTTTCTCAAGTTGCTCCACACACACACACACACACACACACACACACACACTCTCGGTTATAAGTTTTTATAAAAATGCTTGGATAAAATTTCTGTTCAAATATTTTTTTTTGATGTACTTCGCTAGTCATGCTGACAATTTTTTATTTTATTATGGTGGCTCTGATAAAGCCTTTTAGTCTACCAATGGTTAATTGATGCCTTTTAAAAATGTTATGATTTTTAAAAAAAAACAAAACACGTAGTTTGTTTGTCATTCTTGGTGGATATGGAGCAGATAAAATGCAAAGCACATAGAAATTATATCAATATCACGCACTCTCACACACAGCCAATAGCTCAGTTTATTAGAGTGACCTTCAATTGATATATTAGCAAAACAAATTGTGATGTGTTTGTTTAGTTTGAGCTGAGATATGGAGGTAATGTATTGTATTCTGTCACTTTCTCTCCTGGAATGATCCTGTGGTATTTTACTAGAAATATTCATAGAATTGCCATAAATTGACAGGCAGCCTGAAGGTGTTGGGCGAGTGGGCTTATTAACAAAAGACCCTCCCCATAAATGTATAGCAGAGTAACTTATTAGCAGCAGTGTGACCCAGCACCAGTAGCCAAAAGTGGTAAAAAGAACAAAAACACACAGACCAATGTTATCTCTTCCTTTGGAGGCTTTTCTTTGGAAAAAAATAATATGGTGCACAATTTACAAAAACAAATGTTTCCATAACACAAAAAAGTTCTTTATACTTTCTTCTTTGCTTCCACGCTGGGCTTCTTTCTCATGAAGATAAACAGCTTCGGTCTCACAGAGCTCCTCTTACAACAAACTTACACAGGAGCTTCACACAGTTACTTTACAGACGGCAACCTTCACACTGGAGCTTTATAAATGAGGCCTTCAACCTGGGGCTTCTCTCACTGAAGTTTCTCACACCAGGCCTTCTCACACTGAGGCCTTCTCACACTGAGGCTTCCTTACACTTGGCCTTCATACTGAGGTCTTCTGACACTCCTCAGGATGACACTAGCGTTGGCCCACAAACTGTAACAGGCTTTGGCCTACTCACTCTCCTTGTGACAACGCTAGCCTTTCAGTGCTTGACTCACATTTTTGTAATTAAAAATACCTAAGTAATGTTTAATATTTCTGACAGAAGGCACATACTTCCACACACACATATTGTACTAAGCCTGAATAAATCCAGCAGGTGATAAGTCCAAGGGAAAGTAGATAATATGGCTGTATCCCAGAATTCAACTGTTGTTGTGGAGCTGTTGCTGTTGTGATGTGCTCAAGGTGGTACGTTAGAAGTTTTTTTAAATCAGGGATAGCAGTTGTCTCCTATCTCAGTAAATCAGGGAATCCACACTGGGTCTTAGACTAAATTCTAAAGTAGTTCTGAAAGCATCAAAAATGGGATTCAGCACTTTGGATAGCTCATTTTGTACAAAACCTGAATACCCTGTTTCCCCTAAAATAAGTCATCCCCAGAAAATAAGACCTAGTAGAGGTTTTGCTTAATTGCTAAATATAAGGCCTCCCCCGAAAGTAAGACCTAGCAAAGTTTTTGTTTGGAAGCATGCTTGCTGAACAGAACACCGGAGCATGAAGGACTGGTAAATTTACGTACCATAGATTGTTGTACATGGAAATAATGGTAGTAACAAGAAATTCTTGATAGGATTCACAGTTTGACTGGTTATGCTGGTTTGTGATGACAACTACTGTACAGTATATAATAAATGTTCATTTTTTTGTTCAACAATAAATATGAATTCTTCTTCATGGAAAAATAAGACATTCCCTGAAAGTAAGACCTAGTGCATCTTTGGGAGCAAAAATTAATATAAGACACTCTCTTATTTTTGGGGAAACACGGTAAATAAAAGGGACAGTCGATACTGTGGTTGTATCCCAGGGCTCAGCTTAGGGCCCTTCCACACAGACCCTATATCCCAGGATCTGATCCCAGGATTTCTGTTTATCCCAGATTATCTGGCAGCGTGGACTCATAAAATCCAGTTTAAAGCAGAAAATCTGGGATCAGATCCTGGGATATGGGATCTGTCTGCTTAGGGTGCATGTCTTCCCTTAATTTTTAATATATCACTATGGCAAGAAGCAAATTAAGCCCTGGGGTCCTCTAAGTACCATCTAAAGTGTTAAGCACTTATTGTAAAGTGTGAGGACCTACTGACAATAAACTTAGTGATACCACTTTGACTATGTATATGCATTGCCTATCACCTACAGTAGTCCTAATTTCCAGATCATATGTATCAGCATAGAACAGATAAACATCTGTCCAGTGACAGGGGGCACAGTGTCCATTGTTATAACTATGGAGAATGCTAGATGTGTTAAATCTACTATGGATTCTGTTCCTTCAGAAGCATTATGAATCTTGTTCCCTCCGTAGGTTTTAGAGAAAGAGCTAAAACTTCATTGTAAATTTATTACAGTGGACTTTGGGATAAAACCCACAAATCCTTGCTCATAATAGCTTTTAGATCTTTTGATATTTCCATCCTTAGGTACTGGATATGCTTTGTAATGGTTTTTAATAGATTTTTATTAGCATCTGCATTGACAGGTCTGTTTGGAGTTGTATAATGTATATAACACATGTTTTATACAGTTCTAATGTGTGTTCCACCTTATTGTTTCATTCTGCAAGCTATAGCTGAATTGCTGTATGAAGTTGGTTTCTGAAAAAGAAAACCATAAAAAGTACATATTCCATTTAAAAGTATCAAAAGTGGCAGTTAAGAATAACTGTAAAACAGCTGTGTGGTTTAAAAAACCAGCAACCTGAAACCCTACACCTTTGGCCCCATCTACACTGCCATGTAATACAGTTTCTGAATCCAGATTATCCGCTTTGAATGGGATTATATGGCAGTGCAGACTCATATAATCCTGTTCAAAGTAGATAATCTGGATTCAGAAACTGGATTATATGGAAATGTAGAACCATCCTAAGAACATGCTAATACCATTTTTAAACAAGAATTCTTTGAGTTTTTGATGTAGTTTAATTAAAGTACATCTTACATGTATGACATACTACCTTATTCTGTTGGGCTGCTTATACAACTTCATACCTTTGAAGTCCGTATTACAGTAGAGTCTCACTTATCCAAGCTAAATGGGCCGACAGAACCTTGGATAAGCTAATATCTTGGATAATAAAGAGAGATTAAGGAAAAGCCTATTAAACATCAAATTAGGTTATGATTTTACAAATTAAGCACCAAAACATCATGTTATGCAACAAATTTGATAGAAAAAGTAGTTCAATACGCAGTAATGTTATGTTGTAATTACTGCATTTACAATTTAGCACCAAAATATCATGATATATTGAAAACATTGACTACAAAAATGCCTTGGATAATCCAGAACCTTGGATAAGCAAGTCTTGGATAAGTGAGACTCTACTGTATTTCAAAGCAATATTATGTGCTAATATTCAATTCCTAATACTCATTATTCTTTCCAGTTCTCACACTGGTGTGTTCAAAATGGTACTGGGGAGGAAAAAATCTTGGCTTTGTACCTTCTTAATTGCATGAACAAAATGATTTTAAAAAATCCTATCTCTGAGCGAGTGGAAAACAAAGATGGTGTCATTCACTTACTTAAATAATTTGTGCAGCTTTCCCCAATTTCCTACTGTTATCAGGGCTCCAATATCTGCCATTTGGAGCAGATGATAAGAGCATGGGGTGAACCGTATTGATTAGACCAGTGGTTCTCAGCCTTTTTTTTTTTTAACCAGGGACCACTCTTCATCATTAGTACCGAAAGGGTTACGAAGCAGTTTTTGGTCAACTTTAGATTTGGTTTGGTTATTTGGCGTGCTGATTCAGAAAATTGCATTGGATAGACATCAACCCTAATTTCTGATACAATATCTAGCAGTTGCCATCTGCTCACCCACAGAAAACCATATTTAATAATCTAGAGCTGATGTGGTCTAGCCAATGCAATTTTCTGAATCAGTAGCCCAAATAACTCCAGGAACAGGCCTAAAAATGAAGACACTTTGGTTGAGCTGTGTTATTATTTGTAGTAGTAATAATGAGGCCACGGACCATATTTTAATTCTTGTGGATCACTGGTGGTCCACGGACCACAGGTTGGGGACCACTGGATTAAATTAAAAACCTGTGTTGCCCACTATCCTGTACAGTGCATTGCGTATAGCAGTGGTTCTCAACCTGTGGGACCCAGGTGTTTTGGCCTGCAACTCCTAGAAATCCCAGCCAGTTTACCAGCTGTTAGGATTTTTGGGAGTTGAAGGCCAAAATATCTGGGGACCCGCAGGTTGAGAACCACTGGCCTATAAGAAGCTCCTTACAATCAGGACACAGCAGTGTCCTGCATTTGTCCTCCGGCATCTGGCATTCAGAGATCTACCTTCTCTGATACTGGAGGTATTATGTAGGCATGTTCATGACAGTGGCCTTGTCCTCCATGACTCTGTCCAATCCTCTTTTTAAAAAGTCATCCAAGTTGCTGACTATTGCTTCATCCCCTGGTGGCAAATTCCACAATGAGACGTGTAAAGGAGTACTTCTATCTCTTCTGAATGTCCTATTATTCTACTTTCTTGAGTGATCCACTAGTTCTACCTAGGAGGAAAGGAAGATGTGTTACTCACTTTCTACTTTCTCTACACCAGGCGTGTGCAAATGTCAGCCCTCCAGGTGTTTTGGACTTCAACTCCCATAATTTATAACACACTTTGGATTATTTTGTGTACATCTGTCATATCAATCCTTTATCAGATAGCTATCTGGTGGCATGTCATGGAAATTTCCTAGTCATCACCTACTGTAGATTTTTTTCCCCTCAAAGCATTAAAAGGTAGGTTTTCAACCAAGTTAGTGCATAAATCTCAGGGAACACCATAATGGCCAATGGCTTGGGGAGTGTACAGCTTCAGAAGAGCAAGAGTTCAGCCTATGGGCCTACTGTTCTTAACAGTAGCACTGTCCTTGAACAGTATTTCATGCTGTTAATGTATGTCTTTTTCTTTTCTTTCTAGGGTCCAATGGGTCCCCGTGGGCCACCTGGACCTCCTGGAAAACCTGGTGATGACGTGAGTATGCTCTCTCATTTTTCTGTTGGCAATGCAGTTTCATAACAGTTAACTCAAGAGCTTGCCACAGACAAGTTTGCTGCAATCGGTTTTGAGAGTTAAAATACTATGTGCTTTATTTATCATACTACATACGTGAGCCAAACCCTTTTTTACTAGAGTGGATGTAGATCCTAACACAGACAAAGTGGCATCATCTATTGATGAAAGGTATACGACAACTTGTAGGGGGGTGGCCAGATTCCTAAGGCTAGTAGAAAGAAAAGTAATGATAACATTTCAAGTAATATATTGGAAATATCAATTTCAATTAATTGCTTTTTAGTAAGCTACAGGGGCCACAGTGGTGCAATAGGTTAATCCACTAAGATGCAGAAATTGCTGACTGGAAGGTCACCGGTTCGAATCCACAGGATGGGGTGAGCTTCTGTTGTTAGCCCCAGCTTCTGCCAACCTAGCAGTTCGAAAACATGCAAATCTGAGTAGACCAATAGATCTGCTTTGGTGGGAAGGTAACAGTGCTCCATGCAGTCATGCCAGTCACATGATCTAGGAGGTGTCTATGGACAATACTGGCTCTTTGGCTTAGAAATGGAGATGAGCACAACCCCCAGAGTCGGACACGACTACACTTAATGTCAAGGGGAAACCTTTACCTTTAGTAGTAAGCTACACACTCCCTACAGGTTAATTGGAGCAAGCCAATTGCTGAAATAAAATAATTACAGAAGTTGATGGGTGGGAGAAATATAGTAGAAGTAGGGGAAGAAATCACAAAACAAGAAGTGAAATTTGAATCAGTTTACCTTCTCTTTTTCTTGTGTAACTACCCCAATTTATATAGAAAATGGCTAATAGGAAATAGGAAATCATAGAATAATGGAGTTGAAAGAGGCCATCTAGTCCAACCTAATGATGAAAAAGTTTGTAAAAAATTTAATTACCCGTCATCATTAAATTCTGGAACTTGAAATAGTATAAAATCATTTCCTGAAGAGGAAAATCTTGAAATTATATCTTACTGTTTTGTTTCGAGACACAATGCCAGGCTATGCTAGTTATCGGTAGTCTGGCTTAATAATAGTACCTTAACTTCTTTATCAATTCCCATGCCTAGGGAACTCCATTCTTCCCAGGGAAGCCAGAAAGGCCTTTCCCTGCTGCCCTTCCAGTGGCAGGCAAAGACTTTTTTTTTATTCAGGCAGGCTTTTAAAAATGAAAGGGTTTAAGATCAAGCCAGGGGGTGCTGTGAGTGGTTTTCGCTATGTGAATAGGTTTTTCATTGGTTTTAATGGTTTTAACTGTTGATGTTTTTATAGTGTCAATGTTTAATTCTATTCTAATGTTTGTATGTTTTATAGATTTTAAATTATATTGCATTGCTATTATTATTTATCATTTTGGGTCTCTTTTTAAAAGAGATAAAGATGGATAATAATAATAATAATAATAATAATAATAATAATAATAATAACGCCAAAAGATCTCAGCCGGCATTTGGAAACAATAGACATTGACAAAATTACGATCTGCCAACTGCAAAAGGCCACCCTGCTGGGATCTGCACGCATCATCCGAAAATACATCACACAGTCCTAGACACTTGGGAAGTGTTCGACTTGTGGTTTTGTGAAACGAAATCCAGCATGTCTATCTTGTTTGCTGTGTCATACAACGTTGTTGTGTCAATAATAATAATAATAATCTGTCCTCACAATTTGTATAAATAGAATCCTCTTTTCCAAACAAAATTAATAAATTGCATCCATTCCCTTTCAGGGTGAAGCTGGCAAACCTGGCAAATCTGGAGAACGTGGACTACCTGGGCCTCAGGTAAGGATGCATCCAGCATATTCTTTATTCCATAATGTTTAAACTAGATTCCGACCTCATCTACACAGCCATATAATGCAGTTTGAAACTGAACTACATTATATGAGTCTACACTGACCATACAGTGCAGTTTGAAACTGCATTATATAGCAATGTAGATGGGGCCAGAGTCTCCTGAGAGCTCATGTGAACAGATACCTTTGAGGGTGAAGTTTCTTATGGTTTGGGTTATCTTGGTGACAACTTCAGAACTATGGGTTTAATCATCTAATCTAACCTTGTATTTAATAAAAGTGAAAAGGCAGGTAGATCTTTGGCTTGGGCTACTGAATAGCTGTGAGAGCTCCCCATGAATGTGAAGCCACCTGAATATTGTGTTTACTGTGTCTGTAAAAAGATCAAGGAGAGAGTTATGATTGGCTATTGCTGTTTGTTGTGGTAAACAAAATCAGAATAATGCACTAAACAAAAAGGGAAATTATGGACCCATGTGGGCAATCTTCATACCACAGAGGTTCCAATTGGTAAAAATAAAAATTATATTGATGCTGCATCAGTATCAATCTGTATGTTTCAAACATTATTCTGCACCTCCTACCCACAGGGGGAAGCAGTGAAACCCTGATCACTAGAAATTTTCCAAAACTTCAACAGCTATTGCTTGCACACTGTAAATGATATCTTTGCAGCCATATACAACTTACTGTGGAGGAAGACAAGGGTGGAAAATAGAGCCCGGGACTCATTTCTCTAGACAGTTTGGAATACTATGGCTTTTGTCACTTATATCAAATTATACAGTGTCTATAGACACCTGTAAAGGGCAACAGGAGGCCTGAGAAAGTGAGGGAAGATCAGCTTCAGGCATGATTGAAATTTGATAATCAATCCCAGTGTAATGAATTGGTGTTTATGATGTCACTGCTTTACATCATAATTCTGTTTCACTTGACACTGAAAAGAGCAAAGCATGTAATCACTACAGTGTGTATTTAGTGGTATCATCAGAGATGGTAGGAGCCCCCGATGGCATAGTGGGTTAAACCCTTGTGCCGACAGGACTGCTGATTGACAGGTTGGTGGTTCAAATTTGGGGAGAGTGGGGTGAGCTCCCTCTGTCATCTCCAGCTCCCCATGCAAGGACATGAGAGAAGCCTCCCATAGGATGGCAAAACATCAAACATCCGGGCGTCCCCTGGTCAACGTCCTTGCAGATGGCCAATTCTCTCACACCTGAATTGACTTGCAGTTTCTCAGGTCACTACTGACACGAAAAAAATCAGAGATGGTCAAGGGCTAAAAAGGATGTTGAAGTTTTTTCCTTCTCATTCTATATTATGGTAGGTCCTTTGATGTAAATCGTACTTGTGGGATGAAAAGGCCTAATCGATAAGGACTTGGTGCTTCAGTTTCTTATTCTAAATTTTAGCTTTTTTTACGTCACCAGCATATTTTTCATTTGAACCGGTTTCTTGTTTACTTCTAGGGCGCTCGAGGTTTTCCTGGGACCCCAGGTCTTCCTGGTGTAAAGGGACACAGAGTAAGTTTGCAAATATTATATGTTTGTTTTATTATAGTTTGTTGGTTTTAAATTTCTCTGGGCACAAATGTGCCAAAAGGTCTGCCATGACCCTTATGGATTTTCTCTCATTTTCTAGGGTTTCCCTGGATTAGATGGTTCCAAGGGAGAAGCTGGTGCTCCAGGTGCTAAGGTAGGAAACACACCTCCAATATAACATGAATTTGGAAAGACAGCATTTTTTTTCTTTTAATAGGATTCACTTGCAAAGCTAAATTAACCGTTTAAATGTTTGTGTAATATGCACAAACACACTTACTCATACATCCCTTTAGAGAGAAGTTAGGGGAGAAATGCTGCTTTACACCTCCCAGAAAGCTTCTGGCCAACATTGCTATGGATGTAGTCATGCTGGTTGGCAGCTATCATCCAAAAATTAACTTTCTGAACTACAATATCCACAATGCCTTACCTGTTTTCAAGGAAATCCCAAATATTTCATGAACAAAAGATTGATTTTGACATGATAACTAAAGGAATAAAATTCTTCACTGTTGAGCTGGATAAATAAATTTGTTTTTCAGGGAAGTGGAAGGCACACTACACACCAAAGATGGCAAAATATACAAAGTATAAACCCAGTATTCCCTCCAGATGAAAATTGCTCTTGAAAATGTGTTCCTGCCGTTCAACTACATAAGTAGACTGTTGTTTTGTCCTGTAGAAACTGCACAACAGTCTTTGAATGCAGAGAACGCCCATATTCAAAATTTTCTGCCATTACCGCTTACTATTGTTGTGTCATTTGCAAACAGTTTTGTGACATCATACATGAACTTTACACATTGTGACACCTCTAATGATCTCAGTCAGCTTGAGACATCCTCAATGTGCTATATGAGGAGGATTCCTACGGGTAACTTAATTTCTTTTGAGTGTGTGATAAATGGGTTATTGATGCTCATTTTGTCATTTGAGATCCAGATGGTTCTGCACAAAGAACTGTTTCTGTGTACATTCTACTCATAGCTGAAGCAGCAATGTAAGGTTGCTGGGAAACTGGACTCTTTGTGCTGCTCACAAATCGATTGGAGAGTGGAAAGTACTTTCTAAATTTTAAAAGTAATTGCACAACTCACAAGAAATTGGATAAATTAATATTCCGCTAATTTTGTCTGAAAACTGAAGCTGCCTGGGTTACTTACTTAAACTGACAGCTCTGTTTCCTTTCTGTTCCACAAGTGCAAACCTTCTATTTATTGAGAGCCAATTCTGCTTATTAGTGGACTGCCCTCTACTGTTCACTCTATGGAGAAAAGCCCATAAGTGGACAGCATTTTGGGAATGGCATCTCTGCAGCTCAACAAGGCAGCAAGATAAAAGTTTAATTTCCTTTGTTTCTCTTATTCTAGGGTGAATCTGGGTCTGCGGGTGAGAATGGTTCTCCTGGCCCCATGGTGAGTGCTGTGATCCTCAACCTTTGTTTTTAAAAGCAGTAATCATACCATGCTACCACTGTGGGCATGCCTCTTATTTGTCCATAGATCTAGAGTGCATGCTTACACTACATTTCGCAGAGCTTAAGATGGCCTATTTTAACTGTGGTGTTGGAGGAAAAGTCTGAGAGTGCCTTGGACCACAAGAAGATCAAACCAATCCATACTCCAGGAAATAATGACCAACTGCTCACTGGAGGGAAGGATATTAGAGGCAATGCTGAAGTACTTTGGCCACATAATGAGAAGACAGGAAAGCTTGGATAAGAGAATGATGCTGGGGAAAATGGAAGGAAAAAGGAAGAGGGTCCAACCAAGGGCAAGATGGATGGATGGTATCCTTGAAGTGACTGGCTTGACCTTGAAGGACCTGGGGGTGGCCATGGCAGACAGGGAGCTCTGGCGTGGGCTGGTCCATGAGGTCACGAAGAGTTAGAAGCAATTGAATGAATAAACAACAACAAAACAAGATGGCCTATATAAGGTTCTTGCATCATTTCCCATTCCTTTCCATCTCAGGCATTGATCAGACTCCTTATTGCTTAGCGAAGGGCAAATCTCCCTGTCTGTACACAGTGAATCTTTGTTAATAGTACACAAAGGCACAAGCCAATTGGGCTCCTCAAAATGCAAGTTCCTCCTCTATATATTTCCCTCCCTATTGTGAAGGCCAAAGTGTAAATTGGCACATAGAATATAATACTTAAATGAACTTTGTCGTTGGGATGCTTTTCTAACTTGTGAATATGTTATATCTCAGGGTCCCCGTGGTCTCCCAGGTGAGAGAGGACGTCCTGGCTCTTCTGGTGCTGCTGTAAGTATCAACACTGTTTGCAAATTGCAAGCTCTATCATACAGAAATGTGGTTTTTATCCCGGTTGCTACTGCAGAATAAGTATTAAGCACCCATGCTTTCTGTGGAAGATTCCCCCCCCCCCCTTCACCATGGCTCAAGTCCTTCCTTTTCAGGAATAATTCCAGCATAAGATGTCTCAAGATTTGTTCATATGAGGCTTGCCTTTGCCTTCCTCTGAGGCTGAGAAAGTGTGGTTTGTTACTCAGTAGTTTTTTGTGGCTGAATGGGAACTTGAAACCTAGGCTCTAGAGTTGTAGTCCAATGCACAAAGCACTATATCACACTGGCTTGCACATGTTTGAAGAAGAAAAAATGCTGTTCCTCCATATTAGATAGTCTGAGAAGAACTGAGCTAATACACTTTAGCATATTTTGTTGTAATTGGCATCTGCTTTGTGGCACCTCCTGCAGCTGACAACCACCAGCAGCAATAAATCCCAGCATAAGAAGGATTTGCTATTCAGTTATCCCTTGCAACAGAAATTTGTTTTTATCCACTCCACAGCTAATCAGTAATCACAGATAGCCTGGTACCTATAAGGCAGTGGTGCATAACCTGTACTTTCCACATGTTTGGGACTCCAGCTCCCAAAAGCCCTGGCAGGGAAAACTGATTCCCTTGGATCAGAAAACCAATTATCCACTGTTCCAATGGTACAAGAGTAAGAGTAAACATATACTTGTTTAAATATACTTTTCAATAGATGGGCATATGCAAAAATGGTTAGTACATAACAAAGTACAGTAAAACATAAGACTGTTGCATTCACAATATAATGAATATACTTATTTCTTTCTATAAAGATGAATATACTCCTCCTTGCAAGAGGCTGTAATGTTCATGTATGAAAATATTCATTGTTGCTGTAAAGAATAGCAATGTGGCTTTTGTTTGTGCTGAGGTGATAGTCATTCTGATACAGCTCAAGGGAACAATTGACAAAGAAATGTTGCAGGTACTTCCTGGAAATGCAGTGCACCTTTTAGCACAGATCTAGTAAGACACAATATGTGATGAATCATAAAATTATAGTTATCTTGTACAGCAAGGATGGGCAACTTGTGAGCCTTTAGATGTCAGTGAACTATAGCTTCATTTCAACCTTGCTAGCATGGTGAGGGATAGCAGGAGTTGCAGTTCATCAATATCTGCAGGGCTACCAGTTATGACCACTGACATTTTTCAAAGAATGGGTCCAGGTTTAGGAAAAATTGGAGTTGCTCTCTTGTCATCCCTAAACCAGAAATAGTACTCTAAACCATGCACTAAATAAAAGAAGGGCTGAAGCAGTTGGGATTTCTCCTGCCCATATTTCCCAATGCTATTGGAAGTGTACAGTGCAGCATGTTTCAGAGAAGGAAGATGTTAGGACTATGGAAGGAACAGGCTGGGAGGAACTGGCACTAGCATTAGTCTCTACTTAATTGCAAAACTTAAGGGCTAACATTTCGCAGAAAAATATTCAACTAACAAGCCAAGGAACATTTAGAAAGGCCATAAGATAGAGTGATTTTTGCAGTTGTAAGCTTGGGTGCAGAGAGCCGTGGTGAAGTTATTTGAGTGATTGAGTAGGACACTGAGAAACCAGTGTTTGAGTCCCTGCTCAGCCATGGAAACTCACTGGATGGCCCTGGGCAAGTCACACCCTCCCAGTCACAGAGGAAGGCAGTGGTAAACCCACTCTGAACAAATTCCATCAAGAAAATGCCATTATGTGTTTGCCTTAAGGTCTCCATAAGTAGAAAATGACTTCAAGGCACACAACAACCACAAGCTTGGATGCATCGTGGTGTTTAGTAAAACGGAAGCCCTACATTGTACAACTTGGGCGTTGACTGGATTACTAGAAAATGCACAGACACCTGGAATACTCTGTCCAATTCTGGGCACTGCAATTTAAAAGAGAACTCTTTGACTGTAAGAGCTGTTCAGCAGTGGAACTCACTGCCTCAAAGTGTGGTGGAAGCTCCTTCTTTGGAAACTTTTAAACAGAGGCTGGATGGCCATCCATCAGGGGTACTTTGTTTGTTTATTTACTACATTTATATCCCACTCTTCTCATCCCGAAAGGGACTCAGAGCGGCTTACAAATCATATGAACATACAATATATTATTAGCATAGCACAATATAAGCGTTAAATTACTATATTGTACTATATCATTATATGGTAATATTATTAGTAATATTAAATTTAATATATAATATATAATTAATATTATTATATTGTATTATTAGTAGTATAATATTGTATTCCATTATAATATTATCGATATTATATGTATATACAATATATTATATATTTATACATTATTATAAATTATATAAATATATATGTATATAAAATTAGCATAGCATGTTGCTATGGCACAGGAGACAAGATGGAACTATCTTCCTGGCTCTCAGGTTGGTATGATGTCTTCCTGGCCCCCCTGATCTTCACTCTGGCCCCAGTACTTTCCTTCATGGCAGGGGGTTGGACTACATGGCCCATATGGTCTCTTCCAACTTTATTATTCTATGATTCTATGCCAAAGTGCCATACAATTCTACAGGGACATATGCCCTTCCTAGAATGAGCCCAGGGTAGAAACTCTGCAGTTTTATCCTTTGAACTATCCTGTAAAGTAGATTAGTCTGAAAGATAAGACCAGGTGTTGGCACCTACTTGTACATGGATAGGTTAAAGCTTGGAGGTGATTGTCTCTCCTTATATTCTTGGTTTCCTTTTAGATGCATCCTCTGCTGTCATGACAGAAAGCCCTAATAAGGCGAGGGCTTCATATCATGGAAACTCTACAGGAGTTTTCAGCTTATATAGCTCTTTTCACATCTCCCTGCTCAGTGTTGTCAGTGCTGTATGGGGTTTCCCTGTGCAGCCACATTCCCTTCCTCATCTTAATCCAACATCAGTGGTTCTCAACCTGTGGGACCCCAGATATTTTGGCCTTCAACTCCCAGGAATCCTAACAGCTGGTAAACTGGCTGGAATTTCTGGGAGTTGTAGGCCAAAAGACCGGGGGACCCACAGGTTGAGAACCACTGTCCTACATGTATATGCATGGAGTTATAATCCCTGTCTCAATGTTTGAGTCAATAAACTGTCGCTGAGCAGATGCCTGAATGTACATCTATGAAAAAGAAAACTGCCCAACCGTACCCAATTCAGCCAGTCTCTAAGCCAAAGGCATCACACTCTGGGCCCATTTCCAGCATTCCAGTCTGCATCTCAAAAGATTAGAGCACTCACTTGATATTGTAATAAATGTAGTGTGAAATTCCCTCTCACCTTCTGTTGAGCACATGGCAAAGCCTTTTTGGAGATGGCTGTGAAGCTCAGCAGGATAATTTTGGTCCAGAGCATTGTTGCTTATATTTCCACTAATTCCAAATGTTGGGGGGATTGAGGGCAAAATAACCAATACAGTTAAACTTAGTCACTAGGTGAGAATTGTCTGGAAGGGACTGACCTTCCTTGCTGTTTCTGTGTTTAAGCCAGGCTCTAATTAGTGGAGAACAGCAAGAGAACAATGTTCCCCAAGGTCCATTTTGTCAGTCTTTGGAATATTTTCATATCTTTTCCCCACCAAAAATGAAGTGTTGCTTTAAATTCAACAGTACTTTCTCACTGTCAGTGTATTCTGAATTTATTGCAAACTATACCACTTCCAAGTTTAGGAATATGCTACTATTTGGAAGATAGGGGGACAGCCTATGGTTTAATAAGAGCTGATGTGTAGTGTTCTATATATTGGATTAAAACTCTGAGCAACCATGTTTCAAATCTCTGCTTCAGTGGGCGGTCCTGGGCAAATGTCACACCTTTCAAGCTTCCTTAGGAGGAATGCAGTGGCAACATCTCTCTCAATAAATCTTGCCAAGAAAACCCTATAATGAGGTCAATATGAAGCCACAGAACAATTACTATTTGTAAACTCTGCTCATTCATTCCCCTGCACTGCTTGCCACATTTTGTGAATATCTTTTCACACATTGCCAAGATGGACATCTCAGCAATTCAAATTTGAATATTTGGAAGGTTTTTTTTTTAGATTTCTGCCTTCTCAAAGTAAGGAAACCTTTGGAGTTGACTTTAATTTGTGGTCCAGTGTAAATCTCATAGTTTGTGGAAAAGAGAAAGGCTGTGCATTTTATGTCAAAAAGGAAATATTTCAAAACTTTCCAAACAAACAGCATAACAATGGAGCAATATATATACATATATACATATAAGAAATGAAAAGGGGCCTCCGGTGGCACAGTGTGTTAAAGCTCTGAGCTGCTGAACTTGCGGATCAAAAGGTCGCAGGTTTGAATCCGGGGAGTGGAATGAACGCCCGCTGTTAGCCACAGCTTCTGCCAACCTATCAGTTCGAAAACATGCAAATATGGGTAGATTAATAGGTACCGTTCCAGCGGGAACGTAACGGCGCTCCATGCAGTCATACCAGCCACATGGCCTTGGAGGTGTCTACGGACAACACCGGCTATTCGGCTTACAAATGGAGATGAGCACCAACCCCCAGGTGGACACGACTGGACTTAACATCAGGGGAAGCCTTTACCTTTACCTAAGAAAAGCTTACAAAGACATTAATTTTTTCCTAAAAATAACTCTATACTCTCTGAAAAAAGAAATACATTTTTGCTAGTGGGACTTTGTTCTGCAAAACATACTTCCAAGTCTTATAAGCAAAAAATAGATGACCAGAGGAAAATTAAGGCCCCTTCCACACAGCTGTATAAATTCCACATTGAACTGGATTATATCGCAGTGTGAATTCAAATAACCCAGTTCAAAGCAGATATTGTGGATTATCTGCCTTGATATTCTGTGTTATTTGTCTGTGTGGAAGGACCCTAAGTTGAGAGAAGGAAAACTCTCTTCTTTTTTTGCATATAAGTCTATTGTAGAAAGTAAACATATAATTTCCTTTAACTTCTTCTAGGGTCATCTAGACTATAGAATTAATTCAGTTTGACACCACTTTGACTGCCATGGCTCAGTACTATGGAATCATGGAAGTTGCTCAGTGGGTTAAACCTTGTGCCGGCCAATTACTTGAAGGTTGGTTTGCTGATCTGACCTGAAGGTTGCCGGTTCGATTCCAACCCGGGGAGAACATGGATGAGCTCCCTCTATCAGCTCCAGCTCCATGTGGGGACATGAGAAAAATCTCCCACAAGGATGGTAAAACCATCAAAACATCCGAGTGTCCCCTGGGCAATGTCCTTGCAGACAGCCAATTCTCTAACACCAGAAGCGACTTGCAGTTTCTCAAGTCACTCCTGACACAAAAAGAAAAAAAGTTTTACAAGGTCTTGAGTCTTCCCTGCCATAGAATGCTGGTGCCTCACCAAACAACAACTCCCAAGTTTCTATAGCATTGAGCTCTTACAGTTAAAGTGGTATCAAACGGTATTAATTCTACAATTCAGATGCACCCCTAGATGTGAACTGAAATCAGACTCATTCCACGAAGACATCTTGAACTGGTCTTCAACATTCAAAGAATTCTTGAAGCAATTGCTTGTCGGCAATTTGGCTAGGGGAAGTTTTATTGTTGTTGTTGAACTGGGGCTGATGAAGCTATACTAAGTTATGAAACCAACACAAAGGACATAATATGGAAGACTATACAATGAGCTATCTGTGTGCAGTGAAGAGCTTCCCCCTGCCCTCTTAAGAGTAGCCACATGCCATTTATTTTTTATTTGTGGAAATTTCTGATAGTGCTGAGGGTAAGTCAGTTTGATGCATATCTTGGTATGTACTAGACAGTAGTGGTGTGTATTTGTATTGAATTGCTGTTCGTTTTGTTTAGTTTCACACGTTTTGTATTTGTCCCCATTTCTGAAAATGGGACGCTTATATGAATAGAATTTTTGGACCATTGGCTGCAATGGAAGGACTTCTGAGGCTCACCCCCCTTCCCCACACGGTTTTTGGGCTAGAGGAGTGAAAATCGTCACACACGGACGACATTTCAACCTCTTTTAGCCCACCAATGTTTAAATCATTTGGTTTTTCCCCAGAGTACTGTTGTTGTTGTTGTTGTTGTTGTTAACACCCATTGGCACACATCAGGTGTCATGGGGAAGCAGCCCTCTCTCAGACGCAGCTTAGGGTCCCAGAATGACTATTATTAATATTAATATTAACACCCATTGGTACACATCAGGTGTCATGGGGAAGCAACCCTCTCTCAGTCTCAGCTTAGGGTACCAGAGTAACTATCATTATTAATATTATTAACACCCATTGGCACACCTCAGCTGTAATGGGAAGGCAGCCCTCTGTCAGTATCTGCTTATTGTTACAGGGCCTAAACAAAAGGAAAACGAAAGCAAGCCCAATGACTGTGCGGCTTCCATTTTCGTGTCACCTCTAGTTTCCTACGAAAATGTTGTCATTCGTTTTATGTAGATGAATGGCTGAAACGAAACAATAGCACGAAAGAAGCAAAGGAAAAATTTTGTGCACATCTCTACTAGACAGCAGTTTGTATAAAAACCTGGTCTAGTTCTATGGCATTGATTAATTTTTGATCCTATGAGAATGATGCTATATTGTGTATTAGTGATCATTAGAAATCAAATATTTCGTATAACTAGACTTCATTGTAGAAACAAAAAGAGTACAACCTATTACATGCTGACATGTGCTTAATATGGACACAACATACAGGGCAGCGATTCCATCCTTCTCAATTCTGTTTTTTTGAAAAATATGCAAGAATTTTTCTACTAATGAAACTTTGAATCAGCACATTATTGGCAAGCACAATTTGAGGCCTCAAGCAAAGAAGCTTGATTTCTGAGCTTGCTACTCTGTATTCCCTTTAGCTGGACATGGAACTCAAGGTCTGCAGGCGAACATGCACCTATTATGAAGCTATAACTCTTTTTGATAAAAAGTCATTTAGTAGCATTCCCATTCGAGCCTTTGGTGATAGCGATGTGTTTCCAGTGGCACTGCTGCCTTACTTTTCCACTGTTCTTTCTGGCCAGTTGCCTGGGACATGAGTGAGTTCTGCCAGACAATTAGTCTATAGTTACACGAGGGCAAAGGTATCAAACCATTAGCTGCCAAAGCTTTTTATCACAAAGTTCCTGAGACAAGGAGGCCCTGCTTGGGTTCTACATTTGCATAAGATTCAAACCAACGACAGAGCAAAGGCTTTTCTAGAGTTTATTTCCCAGAGATGCCTAGAGAGCTTATATGGCTTGTAAAGACTTAACAATTTTGACAGTCTTTTGGTTGCTAATAGCATCTGCCATCCATCTGGTGGCGTAGTGGGTTAAAGCCTTGTGACTTGAAGGTTGGGTTGCTGACCTGAAGGCTGCCAGGTTCGAATCCCACCCGGGGAGAGTGTGGATGAGCTCCCTCTATCAGCTCCAGCTCCATACGGGGACATGAGAGAAGCCTCCCACAAGGATGGTAAAAACATCCGGGCGTCCCCTGGGCAACATCCTTGCAGACGGCCAATTCTCTCACACCAGAAGCAACTTGCAGTTTCTCAAGTTGCTCCTGACACGAAAAAAAAAATCCATTACTCTTACATTTTATTGCTCGGCTTTGTTGTTAATTCTTTATCTTTAATTTGCATTTTGTTCCTCAAAGTTATCCCCCTCCATTTTTTTATTTTCTATTTTAAGCTGCTGTACTTGTTTTTATTAATTCAACTACAATCCAAAGAGTCTCTGCTCACACAAAAAAGGCAGTTTTGCTTGTGCAAGTAGAAGGAATGCCAACTTTTCAGAATTCTACCTTGCTATTGCAACTTCAAACTCCTATTCTGTCAGTAGGCCATGACATTCTCACTTGGTATCTGACAGATGTCAACCAGTGTTTTAAAAAGCATACAAGAGCACAAGCCGCCAAGATGCAGAGAATGGGGGGGGGGGGGGGGGAGCCTATATATACCTCCTTCTTTGTACAATTGTATGTCTTGCCTATGTATAAAACGGCATTTAATGTTTGCTGTATATGTATGTTCTGTGATCCACCATAAGTCCCCTTTGGGGTAAGAAGCATGGAATATAAATACTGTAAGTAAATAAATAGATTTGTGCTGTAGAGATATTTGGTGTTTATTTTTCTGACTTCTTGTTTACACAGGGTGCTCGTGGTAATGATGGCCTTCCTGGTCCAGCTGGTCCACCCGTAAGTAAATTTATTTTCAAAGAAATTATTTTGCTCTTCTAGAAATTGTATTTTACAAACTGGATGTGGTGTTACTGTCATAACATAACATCAAAAATATGTTTCTTTATTTATAACATTCCTCTTGAGTAATGTGAAAACATGCTATGGAGAAGAGAAGAATTATATTTACAATATTTCTTCCATTCAGAGACTCACTTTCCCATTCTATATAAGTATCTCCAGAAATAGGTGCATCTTAGGCCTCTTCCACACAGCTGAATAAAATCCCATATTTTCTGCTTTGAATTGGAATATATGGCAGTGTGGACTGAAACTTAAGGTGGCATACAAAATAAAAAAGCAATGTTAATAAAATACACTTAACTAGAAACATATAAAAGTTATATTACATTAGAAATGTGTCTGCAGGAAGAGCCTAGGCAACTTCAGTTCTGCATGCTTGCAGCAAGCACTTGGGATGAACCTATGACATCATGGGCTCAGCAATCTCAACCTAGTCCCTCCCTGATGAGAAACATAAATGATATTGACAAATTAACTCGGCACAATTGAGTGAACCAAAGAGAAAGCCAAGAGAATAACATTTTAGAAGTAAATGTAGGAGATAACTTGAACATTAAACCAAGTTGAAAGGACAGAAATGAACTGTCTGATTTTCTTCATGTATGAAGATAAGCCACATGACTTACCATGTTTCCCCGAAAATAAGACATACTCATAAAATAACCCATAGCAGGTTGTCTAAGCACTTGTGCAATATAAGCCATATCCCGAAAATAAGATATAGTGATAGGCATAGCTATGCAGCGTACTGGTGTGGAGCGATAAAGAAGGCAGCCGTCCCTTCCCTCTGCCATGGCCGCAGCTGACTTACCAGCTCACACCAGCATGTCCTCCTCCCTGCCCAAGCAAGAGAAGGGCACAAGGCACTCAAAGTCTCCCAAATGGAGGGAGAAGGAGCAGTGCCAAGCCCGGTAAGGGGAAGCATTGCAAGAAGGCGAAGGAGTTGGGACCCGCTTAGGCCTCCACCTGAGCGCAACTGCAAGGCTCTTCCCCGGTGTTCTTGCTGCCAGAGGAGGATGCCAGAGCACTATTTGCTTGGTTGCATCTCTTGCTGTCACAGGGCTTGGGCACCACATGTTCCTCGGAAGCAGCATCCCCCTCTGAACGGAGGAAGGCATCTGGTCATATAAAAATAAAACATCCCCTGAAAATAAGCCATAGTGTGTCTTCTTGAGAAAAAAATAAATATGAGACAGTGTCTTATTTTCAGGGGAAACTGAACATAAAAAAGAAGACAAAGGCAACTAGACAAGTTTCCTTATCTAGTTGGCAAATATTAATGATTAAACAAACATTAAAACAGTTTGGAGGTAGCTCATCACTGATTTGTTGCTCTGAAGGAAGATTTAATAGAATTAATTTGTGCTCATTCCTGTGCAGATGTTTTTCTTATTCTTCCCATCTTGCCTTATTACAGAGAGGTTCATAAGACCCTCTCCATTAAATTATTTAATCCTGATAAAAAATCCATGTAGGTGAAAACAAATAGGCAAATGGTAGAATGGGATATTAGAGCACATTTTTAAATTCCACATAAAATCAGTCCAAAAACCTAATTAACGTCATGCTGTGGGCCAGCTTGTCAAAAAGATTATACTGTAGAAATCAGCTTAGCTTTAGATTTATTGGGATGCCACGCTCAGCCTCACCTTCCCTTCAATAAATCTGAGATCTAATTTAAATCTCCCATTCACTTATTCTAGTGAACAGGTCAATTGTTAGTCTCACCTTTGGATGCCAGGTATGAATATTCTAAGTAATGGAAAGAGTTCTGTTGTGCACTTCCCAAGCTAAATGGGAATATTTCTCATCTCTTTTTCAGGGACCCGTTGGTCCTGCTGGATCCCCAGGCTTCCCAGGTGCACCAGGTGCAAAGGTAAGTAGTAGTTCAAGGTTGAAATTATTTCTTTTTCTAGCCAGTAGGCTTGTCAGAAACCAACTCCCCTCCCTCCCCATGTCACCATGAACATTTCAGTCCTCTTTCCACTGAGGAAGGCCTGAAGCATTTTATCAAGTCTACCTCCTGAAAAAGTAAAGAGAAGCTGGAAAGATTAGCAGCCATCGGGAAAAGCCAACCTGCTCCTACATGTCCTGAATATATGTGTATGAGAGAAAGAGAATAGGAAAGGAAGATTAGAAGAAAATATCAGTAAAAGAGAAGCATGTGTTTAGAGAGTACGGGTGCTAGAAGAATCAATCCTAAAATGCACTGATTTTGATAAAACACTAAAACAGTTAATTATTTCTGTACCTCTTTGAAAAATAACATTTAGTCCCTGAAAGTTATACCTTGTAGCATTTTAACTTACTCTTTTTGCCCTATGCGAAATAGCATTGTAAGTATGGTGAAAGAGTTTGGGTATGAATCTTTTCATGCTAGTTTCCTCATTTGCTTTAGCTCCTCTTCAGGTACATCATTTAGAGCAGTGGTTCTCAACCTGTGCGTCCCTGGATGTTTTGGCCTTCAACTTCTAGAAAACCTAATAGCTGGTAAACTGGCTGGATTTCTGGGAGTTGTAGGCCAAAACACCTGGGGACCCACAGGTTGAGGACCACTGGTTTCAAGTAAAGTTGGAGAACCCTTGGCCCTCTGGATGTTTTTCACTAGAGCTCCTTTATCTTTGGCCATATAATGTAGGGTTTTTAAAGGCTAAAATAACTAATTATTACAATGGAAGCAAGGAGAACCATTTCAGAGAGAAAGTTGTGTATAGCGTTTGTTTTATACTCAGAGAACTGAAATCTTGGGTGAACTGCTGAGTCCACTAACAATTTTGCAAATACCCTTGGGGACCAAATTGAAGGGCAGGGCACAACAGTGGACTTGATGTTATCCAAACATGAACCTGAATAATCTCTTGCTCCTCTCTACAACAGAAACCCCAAAAATTGTGTAATTGTCATGTCTCCTTTCAGTGAAGCTGCTTCAGATGGGGATTAATGTTACATTACTCTATTAGAGCCATCATAGAACAACATACTCCATCTTAATTAAGACTTGCATTTCAGAATTCATTAGGAAATGGAAGAGCATTTGTTTGAAGAAGGAAAGATTCTTATTATGGCTTTCAAAGGGATATTTTTGATGTATTGAAGATCAAAGCAGTTAGTTTTAAGAGCATAGATCAGAAGGCTGCACTTCTCACAGCAAAGCCTTTCATTTTGCTTGCAGGCAGTCTTTGTACATTTGTCTGCTATGGACAAAAGAATCAGTATATGGAATTGGTCAACTGGCCAGACATAGAGGGTGTTGGTAGGAGCCAGGGTGGTCAAATGGATTCTGGGAGACTAGGGTCCAAATGTCTGCACAGACTAAAAACTGAATTGGGTGACTCTGAGAAATTTCTCTCTCTTAGCCTTAGAGCAGTGGTTCTCAACCTGTGGGTCCCCAGATGTTTTGGCCTTCAACTCCCAGAAATCCTAACAGCTGGTAAACTGGCTGGGATTTCTGGGAGTTGTAGGCAAAAACACCTGGGGGCCCACAGGTTGCAAACCACTGGCTTAGAAGAAGGCAATGTAGAACCTATTCCAAATAAATCTATATGGACTTCATAAGTCAGAATTGACTTGAAAGCACATGATAATGACAACACAGGACTCAATCACAAACAATAAAACCAGCGTTTCTACACATTTAAGAAACAGCTACCTACCGAGTCCATCACATGACACAAGCTCGTACTGTGGATTCCAGGTATTTCGCTGTTTCAAAAATGTGTTTTTTTCCTATGCTTCCTAAGTCGATTGGCAATCAACTTCTTTTTAAATTCCTAGCATAGATATGGAAATGTGAAATTTAACATGTGATGGGAATTCCCCATTGTTCACTTGTAAAGATAATGATGACATCATTGGTGGGAGGAGCCAAGATGGGCAGTGTAGATTCCTTTCTTTTGCCATAATCTTTTGAACCGAAGAATTAAACAAAATGGGGGGAGGAGACAGTGGATGGAGAATGTCTCCCATGTGGTAGGAAAGCAAACAGATAATTTGAAAAGAAAACTGAATGAAAGAAAACATGTGATGGGGTAGGAAATACATTCATTTAATTTCTAAATGGGGCTTTGCTAAGTGTAAGGGAAAAACAACAATCCCCAACACTTTACTTATTGCATGGGATGAAGTCCAAAGAAGCTTGTGCTCAGAAATAGTCACATGTGGCCTGAAATGCACAGAGGTGAAGAATAATTCCTATTTGGCCATGCACATAATAGTCTTGAGCGTGGATCCATTGTTAGCCATTTCCTTCAGCCAATCTGGCTTCTTCGGTTTGTTCAAATGCCTTTAATGGCAAGGGGCCAGCCCTCATGGATTCTTGTCTGAAATGGGAGCATGTGGCAGCCAATCTTGGCTCCTCCTCCTCTAATTGGTATCACAATTTAATCTTTTTTATTTTTCTTTATTTTCTTGATTCTTTTTATTTAGTAGGACTGATTGGGAGTTGGGGATATGCAGGACGGGTGGGTGGGGGCTTGGGAAAGTCACCCTATTCACTTTTTTTCTCCTTCCTTTCCTGTCCTTCAAATATTTCTAAAAGATTATAATAATAATTATTAATCACAGCAAACAAAAAGAAAACCCTCATTCTCTGAAAACTACTACCACCTAGCTACCTCTCCTCTAGAGTAAAAAGCAAGTAAAAACAGTTTAAGAAAGCATTAAACCGAAAGCAGAAAGGAGATTGAAGTGTGCCCACTCAAGGAAAGGCCTGCAGTAGAGAAAAAAAGAGGGTTTTTAAAGGAAGCACAGGGAGGATAGCTCCAAGTCATCGCTCTTCCTTCTCTGGGTTTCCTTAAAATGCCTCGGAAAGCTGCATGATGCGTTGCAGGGAGAGAAAGTGCACGCCTGCCTGCAGCACCTTTCTTCTAGAGTAGAAACAGCTTTAACGAAGCATTAAACTTGTTCTCCTCTACAGACAGAAGGGAAAGGATCACAGAAAGAGTGGTTTCTTAACTCTGATGCTTTTAATCCAGGTCTTAATGAAGGATTTGGAAGGGGAGCCTATGGGAAGTCTTCCCCATAATGGGCCAGATAGAATACTTTCTTAACCCCGTTGCTGACACCCAGGCTCCCTTGAAGGAAAAAAGGAAAGGCTCCCAGGAAAGGTGTTTTATTAGCCTCATTGCTGACACCCAGGGTGCTTTGAAGTAAAAAAAGGAAAGGCTCCCAGGAATGGAAAGGGGAGCCTCATAAGTTCCCCATTGCTGCCATTGGGCTGGATCTAGCCACCTTTTTCAGCTACAGACCGAAAATTGCTATCTGGCAACCCATTCATATTCAAGAGGCACGTGAAAACAGATATGGGGGTCTACCAGTATCTGGCCAGCAGAAATAGACTGAGGTTCAGCTGAAATGCACAAGCCTATAACATAATTTAGTTCTGACTTAACATGGGAATTCTGGAAATCCCAGACTTTGATGTTACCAAAAAAGGGAAGGGAAGACACAACACTGGCAACGTAAAGCCTAGTCACCCCCATACTCAACTGAGAGTCCTTCTTCTAATTCTTCAAAGAGCAATGTGTTTTTGTTTTCTACTTCATCTGCATTCTTGCCTGTAACAATGCTGAGCTCCTTTCAGTACTACTCATGCATTGCAGAAGTAGTCACATTCTAACTGTATTCGGGCCAATGGGCATTTTGCCAAGAGCTTGAATGGAAGCTCATATTTTGTCCAAAGGTTCAGGTACATCAGGTAATCAATCCACTAGCACAGTTCTGCCCTTTCTGAGGCCTGAGCTATAGTAATCGCATGCACATACCCCCTCCCAAATCTCAGCTTGGTATATCTGGTTTCCCTAATGCGAGTCCTTTTAAGGCAAGGGAAAGTCAAGACAGAAAGTCTTTCCCCTTTGGGAATTCCCAATGCCATGTGGTCCTATGGCTTCAGGTTGCTAATCTTGTTAGGACTAGTTACTAGGGTTACCAGACAGTGAGGAGGCTGTGTTAGGGGAGCTGGGGGCCCCAGAAGCCAGGCCTTTCTTGGAATGGCTGACAGACATTGATAACCGGTCTGTAGGGACACATCATTATAAAAAGATGGGGGTGGGGGCCATATGATAGTTCACTGAAGAACCTACTGAGTCAAGAGAATGAAGAGACGAAACGGAAGTCCCTGTTTCAATGAACTGATAAGGCAAGATGAATATGGAACGAAAACTAAAGTTGAAGGAGACACACTAGTAGATAGCAACAGCAGTAGATAGCAGATAAAGTACTAAAATAGAGTTTTATTTTTACAGATCGGACCTTTGTTCAAAGAGTGATAGGATTCTGCTCCCCCACAGCTACTAAGTACATGTTAGAAATTATCACCCCTGCCTCCCCCCCCCCCCAAAAAAAAACTTGAGAGGAAGTAATCTTAAAATAAATCACGTTGTCCTCATACCGAAAAGTGCTCTGGGTGCTCAGTGTGCTTTATATTGAAAGGATGTACCTTACTTAATTCCAAAACAGAATGCTTCTACACAATTGCCATCTATTGAGGGTTGGACTGGATGGCCCTTGTGGTTTCTTCTAGCTCTAGGATTCTATTATTCTATGAATATAGCTTCCAAACTTCATGATGACGTTTTATGAAGAAATTTCACATTTTTTCCTGCATGAGTACAACAAATAGTTTAGAAGCACATGTCCTCCACAAAAAGAGTTAAAAATTCAAATTGCAGTCACTGTAAAACACTTTTATATTACAGTATATCAGTTATGTTGGCAAAGGGTATAGGGTTACAGCCTATGCTGGATGGGGTTACACTCCTCCTGAAGACACAGGTTCGCAACTTAGGAATTCTCCTGGATTCATCACTGAGCCTAGAACCCCAGGTCTCAGCGGTGGCCAGGGGAACTTTTGCACAATTAAAATTTGTGCACCAGTTGTGCCTGTACCTTGAGAAGCCAGACTTGGCCACGGTAGTCCACACTCTTGTTACATCTCAAATAGACTACTGTAATGCGCCCTTCATGGGGTTGCCCTTGAAGACTGTTTAGAAACTTCAAGTGGTCCAATGGGCGGCAGCCAGATTCCTCACTGGAGCGGCGTATAGGGAGCATACTACCCACCTGTTGTGTCAGCTCCACTGGCTGCCAGATTGCTACTGAGCACAATTCAGTGCTGGCTTTAGCCTATAAAGCCCTCAACCAGTGGTCCCCAACCTGGGGTCCCCAGATGTTTTGGCCTAAAACTCCCAGAAATCCCAGCCAGTTTACCAGCTGTTAGGATTTCTGAGAGTTGAAGGCCAAAATAATTTTTTTAATAATTTTAATAATTGGCTTTTATATCTAGGTGTTTTAACTTTATGGCTTTTAATATATTTATTTATTTTATTAGTATATATGTTATGTTATATGTGGCATTGAATTTTTGCCTACTGTAAGCCACTCTGAGTCCCCCTCGGGATGAGAAGGGGGGTATAAATATAGTAAATAAATAAATAAATAAATAAATGTCACATACTAATAATAATAATAATAATAATAATAATAATAATAATAATAAATTTATTCTTATATCCCGCCCCATCTCCCCGAAGGGACTCGGAGCGGCTCACAGCAATAATTAAAACAGTGACAAATTACACATTGTAAAATCAACATGAAAAGCAGCATACAATCAATATAATAATATGCACATTTTCACGATAGGCTCCTAGGCATTCTTGAAGGTTTGTGGGGGATCAGTCTCTGCTGAGAAGATCAGTCACAGCATGAAACCTCTGACAAAATAACATACCCTCTGCTGCAAGTCTGTGCTTGTTCATGCTCTGCAGTCTTCCACAGTAGAAGATACCCTGAAACACTATGTAACACACTGGGATTAAAACAGGATTCTTCCACAGAGAAGCTGCTGTTGGAATGTTGTTAGATGAAGGTAGAAAACATGAAAAAACTTTACCTACCTTTAAAGTCAGTGTAAAGCACTGAACCAGCACGGTGCAGTGATTTGAGCTTTTGACTGCAACTCTCAAGACTAGGGTTTGATTCTTCAGTCTGTAATGGAAGCCCACTGTTTGACTTTGGCCAAATCACACATTGATTGCCACAGAAAACCTAATTAAAGGTTTGCCATAAGTTGGAAATTACTTGAAGCCACACAACAGCAATAACAACAGACTGAAGATAAGATTAGCTGCTATGTGAAAGGTGCCACTGCAAAAAAATAAAACGTAACAGCTTGTTACTGTCCCAAGTAACTTTTATGTCAGGAATCCATGACTTTCTAGATGAGCACATTCAATGGCTGCGAGCTTCAGGAAGGTGGGTTGGTTATTAGCCCTATATTTGTTTGTATAATTTACAAACAATTATATTGGATGATCTACACTGTACTGAGTTGTTTGTTCAGTCTGGTTCGTGTAAACAGAAAACTACTGAGCCTAGCAATGGGTGCCTTTGTCATTTTTTTATCTCACCATGTTCTTTCTTATCCCTACTACAGGGTGAAGCTGGCCCTACTGGCGCTCGTGGACCTGAGGGTGCCCAAGGTTCCCGAGGTGAACCTGGAAACCCTGGCTCTCCTGGCCCGTCAGGAGCTTCAGTGAGTATCAAACTCTTACAATGAGAACCAGAACCAAAAACCTCTGGTTTCTTACTTTTAATGCAAAATTCTTCTGCCCACATGCCATAATATTCCAAAGACATTACATTTGGCTTGCCATGTCTATGAACTCTGCATCCACAGATTCAACCACTCATGGCTTGCAAATATTTGAGGAAAAAATCCAAAATGACATTGTGATTATGCTGCATGCCAAGCACTATGCTGAAGTGTAGGCATACCTGCTGTAATTTTTGTCGTTTCTCAGATCCTCGTTTGAGTTGCTTGTCATTTTACATAAGGGAAGACATTTTATCCTGCCATGGTATATTATGGGCGTTGAGCATCCATGGGTTTTGTCATCCACAGTTATCCCAGCAGATACCAAGGAAATGTATAAGCATTTCCTCTATGGGGCAAAAACAAGTGCACAACCAAATCACAGCAGGCCATAAATTTGCCTGGTGTCTGTTCTGCCAAGTATGTGGAATAATGGGGATTCAGGCTTGATAGTGTGATAATTGGAATTTTTTGTGTGGCTGCCCTGAGTTGCACATTACCCAGAGCAAGAGGGGGAAATCATACCACCTGGTAGGAGTACCCAAACTAAAATAAAGAAATGAAAGGAATTTATCAAAATTTGTGGGAGAAATAACTTTGTTCCTATTGAGATATTCTTTCTCTTGTAACAGAGTTAAGTAGTCACTCTTTTCTATTCCCATCATATATACACAGAATTCCACTGTTTCCCCAACCACTTCTGTTACCAGAAAAATCCTAGGAATAGAACTAGAAATAAGTGCATAAAACCACCAGCAGATGGCAATGGTGCAACTGGCACAAATGTGCTCTACTTGGGGGCCCTTCCAGACAATCCTATATTCCAGAATATCAAGGCAGAAAATCCTACAATATCTGCTTTGAACTGGGTTATCTGAGTTCACACTCAGATAATGTGGGATTTTCTGCCTTAATATTCTGGGATATAGGGTTGTCTGGAAGGGCCTTAGGTCCTCTATTGCTACTGCTGCTAAACACACACACATACACACAAACAGAAAAAGGAGAGAGATCTATCTATCTATCTATCTATCTATCTATCTATCTATCTATCTATCTATCTATCTATCTATCTGGTTATCCATCAGAAATCAGATGCAAGGTAAATGACCTAAGAAGGATTGTGTTGAAACCCATTCTTTCTCCATCTGCCAGCTTCTATCATAGATAAACCCAACCACATGCCCTCCTGTCTTTGCTAGTTTGCTTAGAAAATAAATTTAGCATACCACTGGAAAATAACTTTTAAAATAACTTTTAATAAAATGTTATGAGTGGCAAGTGTTTCACACATGGATATCAGCTCACTGTATAATTGCAAATAGTAAAATACTTATTTGATCTAAGAACACATACTGACCTATCCTCAGGTAAGAGGGCTTCCTATGTTTAAGAAGCATATAACTTGGACCTGAGGGCTAGGAAACCAAGGCTCCTTCCACACAGCTGAATAAAATCCCACAATATCTGCTTTGAACTGGAATATATGGCAGTGTGGACTCAAATATCCCAGTTCAAAGCAGATATTGTGGGATTTTCTGCCTTGATATTCTGGGTTATATGGCTGTGTGAAAGGGCCCCAAGATTAGCTAAGGGCTCTTCCAGATAGGCACTATATTCCAGGATCTGATATCAGATGTTCTGCTTTAAACTGTATTATATGAGTCCACACTGCCAGATAATCTGGGATAAACAGAAAACCTGGGATCAGATCCTGGGATATAGGGTCTGTCTGAAAGGGCTCTAGGTTCATCCAAGGACTGGAAAGCCAAAAATATTAATCTCCTTCTCCTGGACTCAGAGGAAAAGCTGTGGTGATCACAGCTCTTCAAATTCTTTAGTCCATTGAGCTTGAAAGAGAGCTAAGCACTTGCATTGTATTAAAGGAGATTTTTCAACAAAGAATGGAGAGTGATTTGGAAAGTGAATGCTATAATGACTGCTTGTACAGTTGTAGTATAACGGGTATATTAAAAACCACATCTCATATTATATCTGTATCCGGAAATATTGGGAATACTAATGGAGCATTATAAATTGTTCTTGTCACTCCTTCGTATCCAGGCTTTCTATGGGGAATTTAGTATTTCATGTTTTATTTTGAAAAATATATGACAATTACCACATCCTTCACAATTTCAGAGCCTTTTCCCATGCCTTCGACGAGCAATACTTTTTATTCTCTTTTTAAAATGTAAAACAAAATTTGTATATATATCTACTGTCCCTGTTCCAGTTGTCATGCAGAGGATCAGATTTTCTTTCTAACTCAGTGGTTCTCAACCTGTGGGTCCCCAGATGTTTTGGCCTTCAACTCCCAGAAATCCTAACAGCTGGTAAACTGGCTGGGATTTCTGGGAATTGTAGGCCAAAACACCTGGGGATCCATAGGTTGAGAACAACTGTTTTAACCTTTTCCTCAAATGTGGGAACCACTGGTTTATCTTGGGAAACAAGTGCATAGACTTCTGTGATGAAAGCAGCATAAAATAGGGGGCAAGGCAGCTTTCAACATCGAGAGTTTTTCTCAATGTTTTCTTCTTGCTTTTAGGGCAACCCTGGAAATGATGGAATCCCTGGTGCCAAAGGATCTGCGGTGAGTACTGAGTTGCCTTGATAAAGACATCTAAAAATGTTTGATGGGGGGAACTGATGTTGTCATCATTCGGGCTCCAGGGAGCTATCACAAGAAAGCATGAGTTTTCGGCTATAAAAGATGGTGTAATGTCTTCCATAATGAGTAATGTCTTTCTCACTTCTCAACTTTATGTTTCCTCAACAGGGTGCTCCTGGCATTGCTGGCGCTCCTGGTTTCCCTGGTCCCCGTGGACCACCTGGGCCTCAGGGGGCAACTGGGCCTTTGGGTCCCAAAGGTCAGACGGTAAGAAACTATGACCAATATGGGGCTAATGTAAAATTTCAGCCTTGACCATGGTGGGCTAATGTAAAAGTCACAGAACTCAGAGATCAGAATCTTTCTTCCTATTTTGTACTTCAATATCCCTTCATGAGATTGCTTACTATGTTCAGTGATGCTCACATTTTAATAAAGATGTGGGTGAATTTGATGATAGGAGGACAGTGGGCAGGAATCCATGTGCTTTAGCTGGCCTTTGTAGCTGGTTATTTATGATCACCGCTAACCTAATTAGTTCTCCAAATCCTCTGAAGCATGGAGAGGACTCGGAAAAGATAAGGTCCTTCACAGCATGCTTGGTGTCACTGATACATGTAATCTCTTTTGCTGCTTTCGGAGCCTGTCATGAAGTGAGCGAGACTGACTTCTTTCCGCTCATTTTCTAGAGGATCTGGGAGAGGAACAGGTTCTGTTCCTAGCATTTCTAATTCTCTGTGGTGCATGGAAATCTTTAGCTTTCACTTTTTGCTAGGCAAGAAAAGGCAGGCTGCCGGAAAGTTGTATTTGGGATATTTACCCCAGCTCTTAGCATGAAGTAGCAAAGTGCCAAGAAGAAGATAAGACACCAGTGAAAAAGTATTATCTAAAAAAAGAACAAGGCAATTGCCGATAAGCTAAATAAATGCAGAAGTCATCACCACAGAAGATGATGCCAGACAGTAGGAACGTAAACACTGAAGTATGTCATCCTGTCATGTAAGGATGATTGATTACGATACTTTTCTCCCTGTTGTGGTCAAAAATCTATTTTCCCGCAAAGCATTCTCCTTTCATTCAAGTGTCCTAGATTGTTCTGGAGGATTTTTCCTGCACAGATAAGTCCCATATATCTTACTGTGCAAGAAACACTTCTGGGTATTCAAATACTTGGGGAAAATTGCACAAAACTCTCACTAGTCTATTATTATTATTAATTGTGGAATTTTCTGGACTCTCGGGAAACCTGTTTTTTTTTTAAATGAGGAAATGAAAAATAAATAAATAAGATAAAAACTAGATAAAATCAGTCCTTCTCAGTTTGCATGTTGAGAATTGTACTTTTGCAGTTTTTCTTAAAGGGGTTCTCAAATGTTGAAATGATAGCAGAAATATGCAGCATCACTAGAAATATCTTCTTTGTGGATAGAAAATAGCCAGTGAAAATACAATTTTTATGAAAAATACAAAATTAGGAGATTACAAAGCTATTAATGCAGTGTTTCTCAACCTGTGGTTCCCCAGGTGTTTTTACCTACAACTCCCAGAAATCTCAGCCCATTTATCAGCTGTTAGGATTTCTGGGAGTCGAAAGCCAAGAAATTTGGGGACCCACGGGTTAAGAACACTGTTTAAATGTAACCTCTGGCCTGGTAATACAGTGTTGTTAAATAGGGCTCTTTTAGGACAGATATTTCCCATTGCTGTTAGAGGTGGGTCCTTAGTACATTCCACCCTCAATTAAAAGGAGTTATCATATCAAAAGCCCCATTCTTTCCCAGTATACAACTTCCTAACTCCCGTGTTTCCATTTCTCCTCTTCTATTTAATGTTGTTTCTTTTTCTTTTGTTCCTATACTGCTCTCCGTGCTGATGATCAGTATCTGCCTAACCTGTGCTTCCTCTACTGTTGAAATAGACAACAAGTGAGAATGTCTTGGAGGCTTTGCTTATTAAATTAGCAAGTGGCTTGAAGTGATAGAGGAGCTTTGTTATTCTAATACATTTCTCTTTCTCACATCTGTAGGGAGAACCTGGAATTGCAGGCTTCAAAGGTGAACAAGGCCCCAAGGGTGAACATGTAAGTACCTGATGGTGTGATTTTATGCTAGTATGGAAAACAAAGTGCTGCTTGGGATGTATCAGGAGTAAATTACACTGTGTGCTAAATATGTTGTGAAGAGCTAAGCCTATTTTGCTTCCATGTAAGCCGATGGAAACTGTATCTAGTTTGGGACCACCATTCACAGGTAGGGGAAATTTAATCTCCCCCTCCTCCAGTTATTTTACCTAAATCATTTGAAACCTTATGTATATCCTTAGCTACACATAAACATTGTAGCCCTTGCTGCCCTTTGTGGGTTATTTTCTACAGCAGTTGTGTGCAGATTGTTAGAATGTATAGACATTTAACAATAGGTCAGTAGATGATTCTAACTTATAGTTGTTTGAATGAATGAATAAAATCCAATGGAAAAAAGATTGGGATAAACACTATGCAACAAAATTTGGAAATAAAAATCTGTTCCTGGTTTGAAAGTGTTATTCCTGTTTAATTCCGTGGTCCTTACTTTGAAAGTAGTACTTACTTTGAAAGTAGAACTACTCCAGAAACTTGGTTTTTGTGGCTGCCGCAAACTATGTCGAATTAGTTGAGAGACTATGAGATACTCATTGAAAAACTCTAGCAAAATTTGCTGCAGGATGTCCCGCAAAAACAAAATGACTTTTATAACCTAGGAACTAAAATCATGTTACATGGTGTAATTGGGAGTAGATTTTGTGGGGAAGGACTGCAGTCCTCTCAAAACAAATGCATGAGCTCAGAACTCTTCAATTCCAAAAGTATGTTGCGTGCCACAAGCCCTGTTGAATAGATTTCAGGTTTCTATTTACAAAATGAAGTATATCACACAAACCTGAAATCTTGCTAGTCCTTACAAGCTTCAGATTCCACTACCTCAGCTGTTGATATTGGCTGGATAAAGGTAAATGTAAAGGTTTTCCTCTGACATTAAGTCCAGTTGTGTCTGACTCGTGGGGTTGGTGCTCATCTCCATTTCTAAGCCAAAGAGCCGCCATTGTCTGTAGACACTTCCAAGGTCATGTGGCCAGCATGCCTGCATGGAGTGTCATTAATTTCCGGCTGGAGTGGTACCTATTCATCTACTTACATTTGCATATTTTCAAACTGCTAGGTTGGCAGAAGCTGGGGCTAACAGCAGGAGCTCACCCTGCTCCCCAGATTCGAACCGCTGACATTTCGGTCAGCAAATTCAGCAGTTCAGCAGTTTATCCCACTGCACCATTGGGGGCTGGATCTACACTGCCATATAATTTAGTTTTAGAATGAGGTTAACAGCATTTAACTGGATTATATAGCAGTGTCAATGCACAAAATCCAATTCAATACAATTAATTTGTATTCTGAAACAGGATTATATGGCAGCCATAGTGTACTTTAACTAGCAGAGGAAAATATCAGCCCTTGTGTAGAAAGGTCCATTATGTCTAAATTGCCTAATTGCACTGGATCCTCTCTGATTGTGGAAGCTAGTCAGGGTCAGCCTGGCTTGAATGGGAGATTGCCTTTGAAAAGAGTGCTGTAGGTTATAGTTCAGAGGAAGGAACACACAAAACTATCTTGGACTGGTCCTGGTTTATCTAAAGGGGAGGAGAGGAGAGTTTGCACTTGCTACATGCTTATTCCACCTCTGTGAAAAATGGAATATTCTCATTGAGGTTCAGGTCCATGGTTGAAATCTTGCATGAAGTCTGGAGTCAGCACTACAGTTCAAGCCTGCTATACATGCAGGTTTTGCCTGCATAAACTCTGTGCAAAAGTAACATCCACCTGTAGATTTCGTACAAGCTCAGAGAGGGCACAGGCAGCACAGTGCCATTTTGTCCATCCTTTCATAGCTGGTAAATTTATTTAACCTGTTCTCGCCTTTAAAAGCTTTCCACTAGTATAGAGAGCCCCGCAGGACAGATGTTTGAAAAAGTTTGGACCACATTTCTTACGAATTGGATGTTTCATTCACTTGTGCTTTTGACTTTGTTCAGTGGTGGAATCGTGTGTTGCATGCAGAATATCTCTGGTCTAACCTCTGCATTGCCGTATAGTTTGAAAATCTATTGATGTTCAATGTTGTTTAAATCTGGATGGATAAAGTGTTCTAGTGAACATATTGGGTATGTTTGTAAGGTTAACACTTTTCCTCATCCCAATTAGCGCATCATAAATCTAACATTATGATGAACTCTTCTGCCTTGCATTCTCTGCCTTGATTAGAGAGAGACAGAGAGGTTTTTTCTTTCATGCAGAAATAAGTCATAACCTCATTGGCTGCCAATCCCCTTGGCTACAAAGATTTGTGCCACACCAAGCCAAACAATGACCACCCTGTTGCATCTGAGCTCCACTGCTGAAGCTTGGACATTGAGGCTCCTCTGTGTCAAACCCTGCTTCATTCGGAAGTCTAAATATCAGATAACAGATCATTCCAAGTTGGCATTAATGGCTTCATAAAATTTGCACCAGCAGAAGATTTGCACCACTGATTTCTGTCCACTAAACTCAGTTCAGCTTCAGCTGTGCCAGTTTGCATCAAGTAGTTGTCTGTTCCATCAAATTCCATGGAACTGAGATTGTTTACTCCTCCTGCAGACTAGAAAGCATCTTCATTCATAGATGAATTGAGCCATGAATTTCTTGATCTGGAACAGTTTTGCTGATTCTGCTGAAATGCCTCAAGGACAGATTCAGATATCTGCCTGTGTTTAAATAATTTCAGGATCTCTTTTTTATGACAGTAATATATTGAGAGTTCAAGTGTACTGGGAACAGAAAAAGAAGCCTACTGTGAAAACCATACCCTATATATATGCTTATGTATACATCTATACATTCTAGTCAAAAAATTGATTCCCAAAAACCTGGATTGATTATCCAGAAGTTAATGGTAGTATAGTTCCTTAACTCTTATCTTACCATTAGCTTCTCTGAGTAGAGTGGTGAAAGGCAAGAGCTTAGTTCATCCTGGAAAAACCAAAAAGAAGCACTGCCTCTCTCTACTCTCTCATCACTTTTGCCCTTTCTGAACGCCTTGGGTGGAAAAATGGCAGTGGTGATGGCTAGGGGAAATGGCTCTTGAGTTGGCATTGGTGCTTTCTCCTCTCCACAGAATGACTTGCAACTTGATATGACTTGCAACTTGCAAGTCATATCAAGGTGCATTATTTGAGGCCCAAAACCTGCCCTTGACTTATGCATGAGGCCAACTTATTCTTGAGTACATATGGAAAGTTAAAAAATACACAAGGAAAAAAATGATGAAGGAAAAGTAAGATTTTGTGTTTCCCAAGCCAAACTCTTGCCATCGGTTGCCCTCGAATACCTTTCTGTTGATTTATCCATCTCTCATTGAATTCACTGCATACTTGGTGATGCTTAATACGTCTGTTACATAATGTGGTGACCGTTGCTAGGACATATTTGACACAAGAAGATGCAGGGTTGCAAAGATTGACTGAGCCTCTTTGGTTTGTTTCCCCCCTCCTTTCTAGGGCCCTGCTGGCCCACAAGGGCCTCCTGGACCAGCTGGTGAGGAAGGCAAGAGAGGTGGCCGTGGTGAACCAGGATCTGCAGGGCCCATTGGACCACCTGGCGAGAGGGTAAGTGGCTTCATCTGGGGAAGGTACCTTCCTCCACATAAAGTAGAAGACTTTTGCCACCTATTCATGTCAAACAAATCCCACAGTTATCTTGATTTTGGAATCAACGCTATGCAACTGACATCATTTTGGGCAGAACACAATGGAAATGTTTTGTTCTGCTTATATTTACATGGTTTATGATACAAAAGGTTCTGGTTTTGCTGAAACTGAGCTGGTATGATACATCAAGTAGGGAATTGGGTGTTGTAACAGTGGTTTCCAAACCTGGGTCTCCAGGTGTTGTTGGATTTCAGATCTCAGAGGCCATATCTAGTAAGACCATAATGAAATATTTTGTGAGCTATAATCAAATAATATCTGGAGACCCACAAGTTGGAGTATAGAACTCTAAGGAAAAATGATTATTGGGTTCAGATACAATATGAACTAGGATTCCAGAAAGCCATTTTAACTGAGAGGTAAAGTACACAAGTAGGAAGGGCCTGGCTTTGAATAATGATCATGAAAGGATGAAGTACAGTATGTGAGTGACACCTCTTAGACTCTGGAAATATGAGCTAAATTCATGATGGGATAAAATATGGATGAAGTATGTTTAGGATGAGAAGACATTTTTGATGTTTTACGTCACCAAAATTACTGAAAAATTGAATCCTGATCCCAAATTGACAGTAACTTTTAGGTTATTTGGGACTCTGATGTAACAGCCAGCCTAGCATTGAACGGTATTCTTTTTTGTAATATTAATGCTGAGCCAATACAATAAATAAAAAACTAATGCAAAGCTTAGGAAATGCTGTAGGTTTATCTACTAGTTCACTCTGAGGTTTTAGTGTTTCTAGTGAGTGACATGCTTTTGAATCTGTTGCTTCCTTATGCTTCATAATAAACTGAAGGATGTACTTCACCCCAATGTACTCTTTGCTGATAATGCTGTCTAAGAGTCAGGTCTCTGGATATTTGTACTCCTTGTCTTCTATATTAATTAGTAATTATTTTCTTGATTTTAGGGTGCTCCCGGAAATCGTGGTTTCCCAGGACAAGATGGATTAGCTGGTCCCAAGGTGAGTGTTTGAGACTGCTATCCTCTCAGTTAATGAAATAATAAATTTAGGGATTAGAATACATTAAACTCAATTTTCTGCTTCTTTTTATTGCATGTCATCTTTTGATAGCTGCTTAGACAGAACTACATTTTTATATTTGCTTTGTTGTGGAAATTTAAGATACAAAAAATAAAGTTGCATGTAGTGTTTCTTTTAAAGATCTCCTATATCAAACACCTTTTTACCCAAGCCATACTGAAATCCTAAACAAATGAAAGTCAACATTGTGTAATGGCTTGAATGCTGAACTAGAACTTTGAAGAGTAGGGTTTGAATTCCTGCTTGGCCATTGAACAAATTCTGCCACCACCACCCCTTATGATATCTGGAAAAGAATTGAAGGCACTCAAAAACAGCAAGAACATTTGAATAGTCAAGACATGATTAGTCCATCAATATTACATAAATATTAAAGACACCCAAAAAGACTTAGGGTGCTTCCAGACAGCATCAAAATGCAGGTTAAAAAGTGGGGCAAAAAATCCCGGGACCTGACAGCAAGTCCACACACGGACCTGTCAGTCCTGGGAAATGCTCCCCCACCATCCTCAAGCCTGTCTTTGAAGCTGATTTTACAAGTCCGCAAGATGGAGGGTGGACAAGGAACATCGGGTGGAAGTTTTTAAAAAATCTCTCCAAGATACACTGGATCTCATATGCACTCATGTGGAGATCCCAATGTACACACAAGCAGATTTCCTATTCTCTCTCTTCACCCAATTATAAATTCAATCACTGTTTAATATGATAAACGTTAGAACAAAGGAATGGTGGCAGAGAGTTCTAATTGTAATTGCTTTCCAACTCTGCTTCCGTTTAGCCACCTGTGTGACCATGGTTCCATTTTTGACATCTCGATCAGCTGTTTCATGCTTTTGAAACATGCACATGCTCTGGAACAGTCCACACAGCAGGCTCAGAAGGAAGTCACGTGTTTTCCATGACTTCACGGATATACAGTAGAGTCTCGCTTATCCAACGTAAATGGGCCGGCAGAATGTTGGATAAGCGAATATGTTGGATAATAAGGAGAGATTAAGGAAAAGCCTATTAAACATCAAATTAAGTTATGATTTTACAAATTAAACATCAAAACATCATGTTATACAACAAATTTGACAGACAAAGTAGTTCAATACACAGTAATGATATGTAGTAATTACTGTATTTACGAATTTAGCACCAAAATATCACGATGTATTGAAAACATTTACTACAAAAATGTGTTGGATAATCCAGAACGTTGGATAAGCGAGTGTTGGATAAGTGAGACTCTACTGTATAGTCATGTGAAGATGTGCAATTTTTGGCCGGAATCACATTTTAAGCGCATCTTTTAAACACATGCTTTAAAGCTGTTAACCCGTATCTACCTGCACTTTGCTCAAACGTTGTTTAGCTGCTACACCCACCCACCCCGTTTCTTCAGGGTTTTTAGGCATGTGTAGAAGGACCCATTGTGGGAATTAATCTAAACTTTCTGTAGCACTATCATCTATTGGTCCTACAGATGTGAATATACCAATATTGAATGGGCTTCTCAGCTCTTTGGAAACACATTTAGGCTGGGTCTACATTGCTATATAATCCAGTTTTAAAATGAAAATTAACTGCCTTAACCTAGATTATATGAGTCTACAGTGCCATATAATCCAGTTCAGTGCAGTTAATCTGCATTCTGAAAAAGGATTAGATATCAGGGTATACCTTGCCCAGATTTTATAAAAAAAGATAAATAAACTAGTGTACTTCAAGTTATGTTAGTGTTGCCAGCCCCCTCACAGAGGTGTAGTTTCAAAGCTCTTTCAGATGCCATGCCATTTAAATAGGTTTGGAAATGCTTTGAGAGTACTGGCCTGAATGGCTGAAGCCCATTGGACAGTAAACTTTGGCTCAAACTCAGTTGTGTCTGTCATTCCTAAAATACTCCAAGGAACCATCATTCAAGGATTTTCTTGCTCCTCTTCCTTGAACAGGGTGCTCCTGGTGAACGTGGACCTCCTGGCCTTGGAGGTCCCAAAGGTGCTAGTGGAGATCCTGGCCGTCCTGGAGAGCCTGGCCTTCCTGGTGCTAGGGTAAGATACAAAATGGGACTCAACTGGTGGTATTGATGATGCCCAGGAATCTAGAGGGTTCCCATATCAACCTGGACAATATCAACCCATGTGAGGAAGTGTATTTTTGTGTGCTTCATTTCTCTTTATAGACTTGTATGTAAGAAGATTGTAAACATATTAATGCATCAATACAACTGATACCCAACCTATATTTCCAGGAAATGGAAAAGCCACCCTTTATGGAAATAGATAAAAGTGCTTTCAAATTATTATTAGTTGAAGGTTGGACTTTACAATAGAAGCTATCTAGGGGAAACAGTTATAAAGGAGTTGTTTTTCCAGGAGCTTCTAGAAGTTGTGGCATTCAGTGTATCATTAAACAGATTATCAGTTTCAATCGTATTGTGGGCTCATTTTGAATTATTGTTTCAATTTTAAAATAATATGCATTGTGCTATAACTCTAATCACACTTTAATGGCTACTAAATCAAAAAGATTTATTTCTGAATAAGCATGTTCAAATGACTGGTGTTGGTGGATTTTCACTAATGGAAGTTAAAAGTTGCTTTCTAGGAATCTTAAACTCTTTTTGTGTCTATGATAGCACCTAAATGAGTCAATGAAGTAGCTGGACCAAGGTGTCTCTCCATAATGCACCATGAGTTCATAACTCTCTAATGTTTGTAATATAATTAACTTATTAAACTGTCATCTAGATAGGGGAAGATGTGTCCCATTGGGCCTTGGATGTACTATTATGGGTAGTAATATCTTCAAGAAATCTGTATGAGCTGAAGCGAAGCCAACGGGAGGGATCTAGATTGATAGTGAACAGTTTCAATACATTTATTTTTGGCAATCTTTTGTGCCATTGAACTTGTAGAAAGGGAGAGCATTTAACATTTCCTGATCCTCCTATATTCTAGGATATTGTCAAATATTTCTCTTATCTGAAAAAAATCATTTTGTTTATTGATTTTTATTACAACTTTCCACTGAAAAAAAACATATATAAAGTTAACAAAACATAATTAAAAATAAATTAACAACAGGAGCATTAAAGTAATCACAATGCACATCATTAAAATCACTGTCTGGAGCGATGTTCTACCAATTGAGCTTCTCCTACTACAGATTTGTTGCCAATGGCATTTTTATCCATTTTCATCTTCTAGAGAGAGCAAGAATCCTTATTATGCAAGTTATTAAGTGAGAAAGGAGGAATTTCCAGCTGAATGGTGGCAACTGAATATGAATGTTCTTTGTTACGCTATCAGTTTGTGGATTATTCTAATTCAGTTTAGAGGTGCAATGCTTTTCATTAGTTAAATTTGAATCATAAATGTCAAGTAAGGAATCTTAATCCACTTTCAGACTCCTGAGTTATTCTACCCAAGATCACATCTCTGGCAGCAAAAAATGCTATATGGCAGCTTCTTTGACTATCGAAAACAGCCAAGTATTGGCATTAACTTTTTAATATTGCATTAGCTGCATTGAGTGCCATTATCAGAAGAAAGGCAAGATATAAATGATGATGGTGGTGATCATGATAATAGTAATAATAATAAAATCAGAAACTTCTCAAAGCACAGCAGACAAAGAATCATTACAAGAACACTGCACTACAAACTAGAGCTGACAGCTGGCACAACAAAGTATTGCATGGACAGTTCCTTGACAAAATTGAAGGAAAGGTTGATAAGGAGAAGACCTGGCTATGTCTCACAAATGGGACACTGAAGAAGGAGACAGAAGGCCTGATTCTTGCAGCCCGGGAGCAAGCCATCAGAACAAATGCAATTAAGGCTAAGATCGAAAAATCAGCTGATGACCCAAAATGCAGACTATGCAAGGAAGCTGATGAAACCATTGATCATATCCTCAGCTACTGTAAGAAAATCACACAGACTACAAACAGAGGCAAATTATGTGGCCCAAATGATTCACTGGAATTTATGTCACAAGTACCATCTGCTAGTAGAAAAGAACTGGTGGGATCACAAACCTGCAAAGGTATTGAAAAATGTACATGCAAAAATACTGTAGGACTTTCAAATCCAGACTGACAAAGTTCTGGAACACAATACACCAGACCTCACAGTTGTGGAAAAGAAAAAGGTTTGGATTATTGATGTCGCCATACCAGGTGACAGTCGAATTGATGAAAAACAAGAAAAATTTAACTGTTATCAAGACCTCAAGATCGAACTACAAAGGCTCTGGCATAAACCAGTGCACGTGGTCCCTGTAGTGATTGGCACACTGAGTGCTGTGCCAAAAGATCTCAGCCGGCATTTGGAAACAATAAACATTGATAAAATTACAATCTGTCAACTGCAAAAGGCTACCTTATGGGGATCTGTGTGCATCATCCGAAAATACATCACACAGTCCTAAATGCATGGGAAGTGTTCGACTTGTGATTTTGTGATACGAAATCCAGTATATATATCTCATTTGCTGTGTCATACTGTGTCTTTGTTTCAATAATAATAATAATAATAATAATAATAATAATAATAATAATAATAATGATGATGTATTAGGGTATGGTATTCAAATAAGCTGCAGAAGCTGTTACCATGGTTGTATCAAAGAAAAATAAGCCCCCAAATTAACGGTTAATATATTCCATTTAATTAAATGGTGCTCTTATTGGGCCAGCATTAAAAGAGGACATCTAAAATATATATGATAATATATCTTGTTGTCATTCATTTGAAACCTAACATTATAGTGGACATTCAGTGTTTGCTTTTAACCCATTTCTCTCTGAGAAACATCAGAGTCAGGTAAATCCCCCATCAGTTGTGGAAACATACTAGGTGATCTTGGGCAAGTCATACTTTCTTAGAGGAAAGCAGAAGCAAACCTCCTTTGAATAAATTTTGCAAAATATATATATAAAAGAACACCCACCATAAGGTCTTCATATGTTGGAATCAAGTGAAGGCATATAACAACAGCAGAATACCAACACCTGAAAATACATTCAGAAATTGAGTGGCAACGTTTCAGAAGAAAGAGGTTACAGGATATTTGAACTGACTTATTTTCTCTGTCTTGCATCTAGGGTCTCACTGGTCGTCCCGGTGATGCTGGTCCTCAAGGCAAACTTGGTCCATCTGTAAGTACATTTTTTATTATTTATCTCTTGGGCCATTCAAAATAGTAGGGACAATGATCCTGGAGAAAGGGATGGCAAAGGAGGGAACAGTAGAAGGTTTGAGCAGATGGTTTGCATCTGTGAACGCAATCTGAGTTGAAAGATTGGTAAAGGATTGTAACAAAGAAGTATATGATGACTCACGAGGGGAGCAGAAATGCTACATTTGGTTTTGAGGGTGATGAACACAGGATTTGTGAAAGCTGTGGAGAAGAAGAATAGTGGTGGATATAGAATCAGGGATATTTTAGTGGATGGGGGCACTTTAAATGTGTATTTATATGAAGAGCATTACTGACTGTAAAGTGGATATTACTGCACTAAAGCTGCATCATAATATGCCCCAAGCTTATGCTGGTTTTCTGTGTAGGATCAAGTATGTTCTTAAAGAGCTCTTAACAATGCAAGAAACCCTCTTGACCAGTCAAAACTAGCATTTGCATTAGATTAGGTGTTCATTGTCTTGGATATATTCCTTGGCCTCCTGACGTTTTTGGTAAAGTGTTGTACTGGATCTCTCCTTAGGGTGCTCCTGGTGAAGATGGACGGCCTGGTCCCCCTGGTCCACAAGGTGCCCGTGGTCAGCCTGGTGTCATGGGCTTCCCAGGACCTAAAGGTGCTAATGTAAGTAAACCAACACTTAGCAGCTACAGTGCTATCAGAGAGGCAGTGGTAATGGGAAATGGGGGTGGCAATACCTGTGAAATTGGTACCCTTTGTACTTGGATTAACAGTCACCCCCTGGTCATTTTCTGGCCTGAATCCTGCCTGTTTTCTCTATTGTTTGTTAGTTGCTTTGCTTGCTTTGCTAAAGTGTCCTGCCTGGCAGTTGCTGCTGGAAGAACATTACATCTTGGTCCTATCAAGATGGGAGAAGCAGAGTCTGAGTGGTTCACAGACCTCATCAGATGATACACCCCATTGTTTCCAAAGGCTCATGAGTTTTCTTTTCTATCTAGGGTGAAGCTGGTAAAGCTGGTGAAAAGGGACTTCCTGGTGCTCCTGGACTAAGGGTGAGTGATTCCTCCCATCTTCATACTTAAGATATGTGGCGACAAGGGCTGGGGGAGAAACGGTTGTGCCGTCCTTTTTGATTCATAGTACAAGGAACTGTCCATCTGGAAACATGCTGGCATGCCTCGGGGATGTGAATCTTTTCTTATTTAGTTTTTCTGTGGATGGTTTTATTTTGTGATTAAAAGATGCCCTTTTTATCAAGGGTGAAAATGTTATTAATGTATTAACAGTTATTTGCCCTCCTTTTCCCCTGTTGAAAATTCCACATATGCCCCCATTATTTAATATCCACATACTCTTTTGAAGTATTACACATTCCCATTGCTCCTCTTCAGCAATAATCGTGGTCAGGGAGTATATCCCTAAAGTAGTTGCGTCCCTCAAAAGGGAGAAATACCCCCCTCCCCAGTCTGAAAAATGCTCAAAAATTTCCATTCTGTTTAGGCAGCTTATGGCCTACCCATATAGGAATTTTGTGCACTTTCTAAGAACCTCAAGGAACGAGCTTTAGAGATGTTTGTTACAAACAATGGACCACTCCTTTCACTGTTGTGATAAGTTTTTCATTAAGTGTGAGAGCAATAAAGTTTTCTATATTAAATTTGGCCCAAGCTCTTTCTTCTAGGAACTCAGTAGCAGAGAGATGAATTAAGGTCACCTTTTCTAAAGCTTCCTTGTTCTGTGGGGACATTTGGAGGCCAGAGATGACATTAGAAACCAATTTATTTCGATCCAGCATCATCATTCCTTTTTCTTATTAGGGTCTTCCTGGTAAAGATGGCGAGACAGGAGCTGGTGGACCCCCAGGACCTTCTGTGAGTATTTCTTTTTAAAATACTTTTATTGTCCATAACATATAGTCTGAGGGCTGGTAGAAACACTGGAGTCAGATGGCTCACCTCCAGACCTAAATTTTTCTAGACCAAGTATGCACTGTGAAGGAAGAGTGGCTTGTTTTAGGATCTTACTGATATGTTTTTTAAAAAAATAACTACTATAATTTATAATAACTATAATTTAATTGCATTTTAATATTACAGTTTGCATTATAGAGATTTTGAGTTCATAAACAAACTGGTGTGTATGTTTTCACACTTGAAAGTCTCTGTGCAGTGTACCTACTTTTTCCTGTCCTGAAATAGCATTTCTGATCCCTTTTTTGAAGTAAATACGTTTAGGATGAAGTTATTTTTCCTACTAATTATTACTTCACTTTATTTATTAACATAGTATAGCTTACAAATTAATTTAATCCTACATAAGCCATTGTGTTTTCTCATGCGTCATGTGGCAGAGATTGCCTTTTCTAAAAGCTCAGAACTAATAAAACAGCACTTGTGTACCATTGACAGAGATTTACAGCCAGATTTTAATCTCTGGTACTTCCAGACACTTCCCGCCCCTATGTTTGCACATTATTTTCTTTACAAATACCTTTCTAGTCTTTCTGTCCCCCACCCCCCCAAAAGTGCTACAGTTATCCCATGCAGTTAGGGGCCTACACTAAAGTGTGTGTGTGAGGGGGGGGGGATTAATTAGACAGACTTTTAAAGAAGGAGATTTTAAAGATCAAGTTGGGGGTGCTGTAGTTTTAGCTATGAATAAGTTTTTATTCAGTTTTAAGGGTTTTAACAATTTATTTTTAATACTGTTAATATTTAATTCTATTTTAATGTTTGCATATTTTGGGGTTTTTAATTGCATTGCATTAGTATTACTGTAAGCTGCTTTGAGTCTCTTTTTCAGAGAGAGAAAGAGGGATAAAATAATTAATAATAATAATAATAATAATTAAAAATATAAATACAAAAATGCTACTGTTTTACTTGCACAAGCCCCTCTCTAGGAATCTCTAGACCAGTGGTTCTCAACCTGTGGGTTCCCAGATGTTTTGGTCTTCAACTCCCAAAAATCCTAACAACTGGTAAACTGGCTGGGATTTCTGGGAGTTGAACACCTGGGGATCCACAGACCGAGAACCACTGATTTAGACCAACTTCTAATGGAAATTAACTTTAGAATTTCATTGGAGGACCTACGAATACCAAGAGAGTAACTCTTTCTAGGAATTTCTAGCTCCTCTAGTGTAACACTATAGTCAACGTCTGATGCCAGTTGACCATAGAGTCACACTGGAGGATTTAGACCTTCCTAGAAAAAATATATTAAACAAATCTGTGAATAATCAAATCCACAGAAGTGAAACTTGCAAATCTGAAGGACTGACTGTAATTACATTAAGTGTACATAGAGTGTTTCTACTCTGTGTTACTACCTCTTTACTGGAATCAACATTGAAATGTGCAAACATATTGGATTGGATTGCCTTATTATACTTAGGAGGAGTCTTAAAATATAGAGATAGATAGATATTAACACCTAAAATATAGATTTAAGAAATCCTGAGTGTATGTCCAAATCAGTGGTTCTCAATTGGGAATCCCCAGATGTTTTTTGGCCTTCAACTGCCAAAAATCCTAACAGCTGGTAAACTGGCTGGGATTTCTGGAAGTTGTAGGCCAAAAACATCTGGGGACTCCAGGTTGAAAACCACTGGTCTAGATCATGTTAGACACATGGATTAAGATGGGATCTTCCAGAAAGGAGCAATATTTCCTTGAATACCACATCCCTCAAATTAGTCTTGGACTGAATCCCTTTTGCTTCTTCTCAGGGCCCAGCTGGTGAGAGAGGTGAACAAGGTGCTCCAGGACCTTCTGGATTCCAGGTAAACAAAACGACTCCTCTGCTCTGTGTTAAAATGCAATGCTACATCATAATTCTTCCTGGATCATTCATTTCTAACTTTAGCAATTGAATCTTCCTACAATTCAGAAGTATAACTATATACAGTACATGTAAACTTCAGGCCTAGGGTGAGACTCTGTCTCAGACACACAGAGAATTATTCTGCATTTCTGGCAGAATGGCCTGAGATCAAGAGGCAGAGGTTTATCACACTAGGCCAACAAATCTAAATTATAGCAGGACAACCAGCTGGGACTTGTCACATGATGTCTCTTGCTTTTCTTAGAGTGGGAGACAGCCTGGAATGTGTTTTTTCTACATATACAGATTATGACTTCCTCCTGTAAAAGTAATGCTTTCCAAATGCCCTTCTACCAACAATAAAACAGGGCAACCGTTTGTGATAAGTACTGGTGTTATTCTGCTGTACGTGTGGTTTCCCTGCCTTGTGTGGTAAATATTGTAATTAACTCTGATCACCTGCCAAGTACATTTACATTTCCTTTGGGAGAGCCTCACCTTGTGTCAACCTTCTGCCACAAAAGATACTGATGTCTACAGAGAGATGTAGGAAAGTGCAGTTTTCTCTCTGATACAACAGAGCTTTTTTTTTTCTTGCCCAGCTGAGAGAAATGTACTGAACTGCAGCAGCCCATTGGGTGAGAATAAGCAATGGAGCTCATCTTCCAATTAAAAAAAATGGAAAGCAATTTCTTTTTGGGAAAGGAAAGAAAAGGTGTTTGCTTACTTTCCTGAAAGTACCATATCTGATTCCGTTATCCACATTTTCCGAAATGACACTGTTTACACAAATCCTGCAGATGTTTCTCCTGAATGTCTATTCTGCAGTGTCCATACACTGATCAGCAGCAGCATATTTTATCACCCATTTCTAACTTTCAACTGACTTTTTAACTTGTTTTCCATGTGGATGCATGTTGCAGTGCACATTAGGTGTGTGTGTTTTCTATCCCCCCACCCCCTTATAATTAACATCATTCTGGATTTTACAGCATGTGTAAATGGGGCCTAAGAATTTGTACTGAATGACCTCAGCAGTAAGATTCTTCCTTCCTATACCTAGAGAGGTGATCCTAAACTTTCTGTGTATCTGATTATGTTAGCGAGTTCCCATTTTACTTTTGAGTTTCCTTCTCTAATTTGGATACTGTTGACTAACGCAATGCCGTTTCCTCAGATAAATGAATGGAATTGTGCTAAAACTGGAGTTTTTCTTGCTTTCAGGGTCTTCCAGGGCCCCCAGGTCCTCCAGGTGAAAATGGCAAATCAGGTGACCAGGTGAGTATGATTTTGGACATTTAGTTGCATTTCATACTTAGATACATCCTATCATGAATTGCCATGTTTCCCTGCACCATGTCATTTTAGAGTAACTCTTGGTGTGTAGGGCATAACTGATAGATTTTAAACACAAAGTAAAGCTACCCCGGGGAAACTATTGATTGTCTATGGAAAGATGGATTACTCATCATTCAAAACCAGTTAAGCAAAGCTATACAGCAAAGGCACATCCTTGTGATGTTATAGTGACAGAATTCAACAAATACCAATAGCTAAGAATAACAATCCATTAAGTTCACTGAGTATTAACACATTTGCCTTTATTAGGCTATAACCGCAGCATTTGTGCAACGAACTATCCTTTCACTGTTGAATTGGTATAAATTTATGGTGCATATCTGCCCAAAAAGATTTGCTGTAAATCAAGAAAGTATTTCTTGAATAATTTGGTGGGGTGTTGATATGTTTTGTCTATCAGCATGCATCACTAGCAGTTAAGAAATGTGTATGTTAGTGAATTTCCTGGTCTTGGATATGGAAGTGAAGAATGATCATCATAATATTTTGGGTGGATTATATATTGGCCAAGCATTAATGTTCTCAGCTAAGGCTGATTTGACTTGTAACCAGTCAACAAGACTTCTCTGTATGAGAAACAAATCAGCAAAAAGTGTTTCAACCAAACAGAGTGGCCAAGAAATCCTGCTGTTGCCAAACAGGAATGGTCAGTATGTATGCAGTGGAAGAAGCAGGATATATAAATGTTATTTTGAAGTAAATATCTCTCTTTTTCCATTGACATGCATACACTGATTTCATTGTTTATAATCTTCACTTGATATGTATAGGTAGTAGGTCAGTTAGACAGATTATCCTCACAACTTACAGTGAGGAACCTCAGTAGCAATAGGGACAGCCTGGTCTGAATAGCATTTTCCCTTACTTTTGACATGTTTCTGTTTTGAAAATGTCATTAAAAACATTAACTTGGAAATGTAATATTGATAAGTGATAAAACTCTGTGAGTTGTTCAGCTCAAGGAAGAAACCTTAATGTTATGTACATCCTTTGATGTAAGGATTTTCCTTCTCTGTTATCTTCTCACAATTGATAGGTAGTCAAATAATAGAATCATAGAGTTAAAAGAGACTCCATGGACCATCCAGTCTCATTCCATACCATATAGGAATACACATTCAAAGTCTCCCATAGCATCAGAGTCAGAAGAAACCACAAGGGCAAAGACCACAGGGATTCTTCAGAGTGTAGATTACCTAACCATTTCTTCCAATTTTTTCTTTCTCCCTCTTTTCTTCAGGGTGTTCCTGGTGAGGCTGGTGCTCCTGGTCTTGTTGGTCCCAGAGTAAGTAGCACACAAATAGATGTTAGTAGCTTCCCATAGTTGTTATTTCAACAATGATGTGTAATTGTAACTCATATTGGCCTTTTATTCATCCTGAACTGTCTCCCCAGCACGACTAAGTTCATTTCCCCCCTTAGGGTGAACGTGGTTTCCCAGGTGAACGTGGGTCTGCAGGTGCCCAAGGTTTGCAAGGACCTCGTGGGCTTCCTGGCACTCCTGGTACTGATGGGCCCAAGGTAGGTTATGCTTTTGAATTCTATCTATCTATCTGTTTCTTTTGATCTTTATTAAATATTTTTAAATTCCAAAACATTTTAAACATATTTCAATTGTCTTATCACATCTTCTATTCCGAGTTCTACACCCCAACCCTCCCAATACTTGCACAGCATTACCCAAATACAGCACTGTCAATTCTGTTACTTCTACATTATTCTAATTTTATCTGTTACACATAATTAATGTAATGTGTTCATTAATTTCTCAAACAGTCTTTCTTGGATAGCTGCTGGTTTAAATTTGTCATTTTACACATGAAGTTAAGGAATGGTTTCCTGGTTTAATCAAATGTATATTCTTTCGATTCTCCTTTTGCTGATCTTAATTATAGGTTAACTTTTCTGATAGAGCTATCACCCATATCCTGTTTAGCCAATTCTTTATTGTCAGATTATCTAACTGTAGTGTGATCCATACGCAATCAGCAGTAGTTTGATGGGCCTGATTATTTTTCCTTCTCAGGGTGCAACTGGTCCTCCTGGTGCCCTTGGAGCACAAGGGCCTCCCGGTCTGCAGGGAATGCCTGGCGAGAGAGGAGCTGCAGGTATCGGTGGACCAAAAGGAGACAGGGTAAGTGGGATTTTGCAGGGCTGTTTGCTTAGGGGCTGGGTGTTATATGCGGTAGCCACATGCAACTCCAAAGTGCTTCATTTGGCTTTTTATCTTTTTCCTCCTGCCTCCCTTCAGTAGTACTTATTGACAAACTCTCTTTGACATCCTTCAACAGGGTGATGTTGGTGAGAAGGGCCCAGAAGGTGCACCTGGCAAAGATGGAAACAGAGTAAGTTAGTAACATATATTCAACATTTCCACTTTTGGGGAAGCAGTAGATTGACCACTGGAAAAAAGTGTTATAACGGTAACGGGCCTCATTTGCTATCTGTCTATCCAATTTATATACCTATTTTGTTCACTCTCCTGTTTAATAAGAGGAGATACTGATGAGAATACAGATCAAGATCAAGAGTAGGGTACCTTTGGTTTTTTGGGATGTTTAGGATTCTGGCTCCCACAAGCATTGAACCATTGGTCATTCTGGATAGGGCTGCTGGATGTTGGAATACCAAACATCTGGGGAGTTAAAGGTCCCATTCTTTCTTCCCACCTGTCTACCCGTGTCATTTAAGACCCTATCTACATTGCTATATAAAATCAAGAATATTTGCTTTGAACTGGATTATATGGCACTGTAGACTATAATCCAGTTCAAAGCAGATAATGTGGATTATCTGATTTGATAATCTGGATTATATGGCAGTGTAGAGTCAGGCAAAGAGAACTGTAGTTAAGGCAAAAAAAGGACTTGTACTTTGATAACGAGTCTGAACTAAAACATCTTAGCTCGATAATGTTCCAAAACTATTAAGACAGAGAAACTTACATTCAGGTCCTGAAAAGAAATGTTTGCTCTCGGCTTGCATTTCTTCCATTACATGGAAAGAGGCTTCACAGTTTGTTCCAGGTATGAAGTAACAGCTATATCGCATGATTTCTGGCCCCTTCTACACTGCCATATAAAAATCCAGATTATCTGCTTTGAACTGGAGTATTTGGCAGTATAGACTCACATAATCCAGTTCAAATCTAGATATAATCTAGATTATATCACAGTGTAGATCCAGCCTCAAAGGAGGTTTCCCATTTCATCTTAGAGTGTCACTAGCCTAGGTAGGTAAGATGTAATGATAATTATATTTTTATAAGCATGAGGGGCTGGATTCCTCTGAAGGCACAATCATATTCTTACTCACACATAGCTTGGCTGAATGTAAGAAATAATTGGTCTAATAAATCATAGTTTTCTGTTTTCTCCAAACAAAAGTAACTTGATTTTTAGTTGTAGAACAAACTGATATAGAATTATGGTTTGAATTTAAAGATCCTGGCTTTGTTTTGAAGCTGACAATTGTGAAATTTGTTTCTAAAAGGCATCAAATCCTTAAAAAAGAGTTATAGGTGGCAGCACATTGTTGGCTAGAAGTAGAATATTTTGTACAGATCAAAACTATCTGAATGTATCAGCCTATTTTGGTATATGTTTTGGAAAATAGACTTTTGAAGCAAAAAAAATCATATATTTTCTATACCTTTGAAATTTGTTCAAATGGATTTGGTACTTTTTGGAAACAAGCTCGCAATTTCCGTTTTCCATGAAAAGCTATGGTTGACTAGAGACTTTTGTGCTGTACTTAGGTGCTGCAAATGCTGGCAAATAGCTCATTTTTATCTTGGCCATTTTAGACAAAATATGATGGTCAGAACATGGTCAAAATGAACATAGATCCCTAGCATTTCGGAAGAATTGGCCATATATAGTGCTTTTTATGATTAACAATGTATTAAAAGTGTATGATACTATCTCATTGTGAACTTATGGCTAGAAAATGATATATGTCAGGGACTCTATGCCAGGGAACAGTTGTGTGCTATAAGAGGGGCTTTGCAAAATGAACCCATTATGTGAGATGCAACCACTTTTTTGTACCTGTTGAGCCACAGGCATTTCTCTGCGCAAATATATGTGCAGTGACAACATTATAAGAGAAGGTATATGGGTGGATTACAGCCTCGTTTGCATCAGGTAGACATGGTGGAGTTTCAGAAGTATATCTGAGCCCTAGTGATGGAAGACAGGAAGAATCCAGCAAGGAATATTAGCTGGGTATTGTTTAGTTAATTTAAAGATAGAAAACATTTTTGCCTAAATATGACAAGTTTTGGAAAGAAGATTTTATTTGATCACATTACATGTTTTCCTTTTTTCCAGGGTTTGACTGGTCCCATTGGTCCCCCTGGCCCAGCTGGTGGCAACGGAGAGAAGGTAAGAGTGCCTGTTTTTCAGCACTTACTAGTTTACAATATCCAGTAGGCAGAGGCCTTGAAGTAAAATGAAAGTCCTGTGACTATTTTATTCCAGTAGCCGTTCACTAGCATCCTATTGGTGACATACACGAGCATGAGTCCATGTTATGTCTCTGCATGTATTTTGGTTATTGGAAGGTTGAGATTGTGTTCCACACCGCATAACATCTCAAGCCTCTCAGGACTCACAATTTATAGCATGATACATCCTCTAAACTTCCTTTCTGTGTCTGACAAAGAGCATAGGATATCACAGGAAGATCTGAATATAGTGCCTATGCATTATTTGCCAGGACCCATGTGAATTTTGGAACAAAATGCCATCAGGTTCTGCCTGGCACAGACATATGCTTCCCTAGCCCACCTATCTGTTCCCCATCATCCACAGAATAGTTACTCAGGGGAGCAATGAGTCTTGGGGTGCTGTATGTGGGAAGCCTGTGAAACTCTTACACTACATTAGGCAAACTAGTGTGTTGGCCACTAAATCATATTCCAGCATGGACTTATCTCTTAACTGGTCTCACAGTGACTTCTTTTCCCTAGTGGGGCTTGAGAATTGTAATATTGTAATTGAGGGTGGGGGTGGGGCAACTTTGTAGCAGATTTCTCAACCCCATCATCAAACTACAGTGAGCAGAACTCTTTAGAACCATTCTCTAATTAAAAGCCATGACTGTGTAAACTGGAATAAGGTCCATATACATTTATAGTGCATTAGGTATGCCTAATGCCATAGGTGTGCACTAGTGAAAAAGAGCTAGGAGGATTTTGCAGACACTGGAGACAGTGCAATTATAGAACTGCAAAGGATGGATATAGAAGAGTTGTGCTGTGTCTGAGTTAGATTCAAAGAAGTGATTGAAAGATAATGAAGAAGAAGCAATTTGATGACCTTAGATCTGCACCGAAGGTCCTGACATATTGAATTTGTCCCACTTACTGAATTTCTGTATATCTAGTACCTTCTTCATTGGCACAGAAAAGAGCTAATAATATTAAGAATTCTCATTAGGAGATCTGAAGATGAGAATTGTTTAACAGGATGAATTCTGTAGCCTTGTATCCAAGGTTTTGTGTGACCCTGCTGCTCACATCTATGTATTTTATATCCTTATATCACCATAAAATCTCCATGTAGAATACGGGTTTTGTTCTGGTTTTCATAGCCCAGAGTTTCAACTATTTCTTGGGTCTCAGAATATTTCAGAGAGCAGGAACTGTGGTGGTGGTGTTTACTTATGCGATGCACTTAAATGTTTTAAATGCTTTATGGAAGAGGATAATGATAATTATTCAGTTTCATTTTCTTTGTAATGCTAATGGGGCTCAGAAACCATAATTCAGCTTGCAGCCAATCCTCTCTATTCTCCTGAAGTACCTCCTCTAGCAGTAACAAAGAATATCCTCAGTAAAGACAAGACTCTGCTCCTTTGATTTACCTCTGAATTATAATATAATAATTTACCTGCTTCTCATTTTCTTTTTCCTATCATTTCAGGGTGAAGCTGGTCCTCCTGGCCCATCTGGTGCAGCCGGTGCTCGTGGGGCCCCTGTAAGTTTGAATTATTCAGAAAATGGATATGGCCAGTAGATTAATGCCAGGGACTCAAGAAAGTCCTGGAATAACATAAAAGGAAAACATGTATTGGGCTTCCTTTCACAGCCAGAGAAAGTGTGTGCTGCCCTAGTTTAATGGAGGGAGGACTTTGTGAGAGAAGTACTTTGTTGTTGTTAACTGCTGTCAGGTCAGTTTTGACTTATAGTGATCCCATGAATGAGAGATGTCCAAGTCATACTATCTTCAACATTCCTTTTCAAGTCTTGCAGACTCAAGGCCAAAACCTCCTTGATTGAGTCTGTCTGTCTAGATTAGTGGTTCTCAACCTGTGGGTCTCCAGATGTTTTGACTGTCAACTCCCATAAATCCCAGCCAGTTTACCAGCTGTTAGGATTTCTGGGACTTGAAGGCCAAAACATCTGGGGAATCACAGGTTGAAAACCACTGATCTAGAACATGGTCCCCCTCTTTTCCTTCTGCCTTCTACCTTTCCAAGCATTTCTAGTGAATCATGATATGTCTGAAATATGACAATTTCAGTTTAATCATCTTGGCTTCTAGGAAAGGTTCAGCCTTAATTTGCTCTGAGACCCATTCATTTGTCTTTTTAGTGTGCAAAGTATTCATATAATTCTACTCCAGCACCATATTTCAAATGAGTTGATTAGCATGTGGCAAAAGCCAGAAGAGCTAGGTGGCTTAGCTGTACTAGTGCCCCTTCATTGATCTGTGACCTTCCATTATTATTGACTTGCAGTTCTCATCACTGAAAGGCTAGCTTTCAATGCTAAATGCAAGAGAAAAAGAGCCTGACTACATAACCCAACAAAGTCAAAATGTCAAAGGGCAGTTAACACCGACTGATGACCTGCAAGGCCAAATCAGGAATCCTTTATCTTTCTTTCAGTTTTGCTTTTGAATTTTACTCAGGTTGTAGAAAGAATAAATCATCTCATACATCTTTTTGAAACATAAAAGGGCCTCTTGCAGTCTTGGGTATCTTGGAGCATACCTAGTCAATGACATTACTATCTTTCAAGAAGTGCAGAAGACTCAGTCTCTGGAGAGAAGCTCTATTTGCAGGGTCCTTAGACATTGACTTTGCTCTGACTGAGCAGAAAGATTTCTGTCATGCTGCATGATCCTAATTGTATTGCTGATAATTGCCTGTGAGAGAGTCCCAGAGTTTGGTTCCCAGAAAACAGAACTGATCCTGAAGACTACAGAAGCTGGCCATCCTTGAAAAAGGCCATCCAGAAGATCAGAGTGGTGAGATCTCTTTCGTTCTTTGGATGTTTCCATTATTGACCATACTATTTGTTTTAGGGTGACCGTGGTGAACCTGGTGCTCCTGGTCCTGCTGGATTTGCTGGCCCCCCTGTAAGTACTGCCTGATACTTCTAAGGCACTTACTCCCCTTTTCCTTCTATGACATTTTGTCATAGTCATGGAGACCTGTCTCATGGTGGAGCCTTCTGTCTTCCTCTACATTGCAGGGTGCTGATGGCCAACCTGGTGCTAAAGGCGAGCAAGGTGAATCTGGACAGAAAGGAGATGCTGGATCTCCAGGCCCTCAAGGTCCATCTGGGGCTCCTGGCCCACAGGTCAGTATAGTGCATTCCTTGTCCTGGACTGTCTCTCAGTGACTAGCAAGAGACTAGGTTGGGTCTTTGAGATCCTGCCTTCTCTCTACGGTGCCACAGCCAGGGTATGTAATTTGGGAGGAGATTTACTGGAGGTGGTTGGGAGCGTAGCAGCAAGTTAGAATCTCAATTTGTACAAAAATGGGGTTTCCTCCATAGTTAATACTCTAGTTGAAGAAGCTGAGCTTGTGATGGAGAAACAAAATACCAAAGAACTTCATGGGTTTAGCTTAGCCAACTTTATTTCATGATCTGAGTCAGGGATTAGATCTCAGCTGTGGTACAAATGTTGCAAGATGAAGGATATAAATGAATTCTGCAGTAGTGTTGAGCACTCAACATGCTCTGCAATAACTCTACTTTCATTTATTCTCACAAAAATGCCCTGTAAGATGGCGACCCATTCCTTTAGGTACATCTTGCACACAAACACATTGGATCCATGAGGTCAGCATAGCAGTCAAGAATAACTATGGAAGCCAGAATGATCATTCAATTAGATGAGGCCTGTTTCTCTTAAATATGTACTCCAGAGCAAATTGACTAAAGTTAGTGAGAAGAATCATTTTAAACCTCGATCCAAACCTGTTTTTTGCTTTATCCCTGCAGGGTCCTAATGGTGTGACTGGTCCAAAAGGAGCTCGTGGTGCACAGGGACCCCCAGTAAGTAGGGTTTTTTTCATCTCCTTCTGAATAACTTGCTTTATATTTTAATTTATTATTTTGCAATATGGTTCCATAATTTTGGGTATCCTCCTTTCTGTTTTTCTTACATGCATTTCTGGTATTAGCAGAAATGAACTTTCTATCCTTGTTAATAATTATGTGGTTCAGTAGAGTTTTAAAAAGAACTGTGTATTAGTGAGGCCTTGAACTACCAGCTGTGAGGGTCACATGTTTCAGCACCTTGGAGAGTGCTTAGGCGTTTCTCCATTTAGCTCTGGAGCTAATATCTGAAGACAGGTATTTCTACCTTCCCATTAAATAGCATTAAAGCTATTCTGTGGTGTTGATATATTTTCTTCCATTTTGGTCTCTCGGGATTATGTCTCTCAAGTTGTGTTTTGTGAAGGACAAATCGGGGGGGATTGTTATATTTGCTGCAGTTTCATACATTTCCTTTTTAGCTCCCCAAATATGCTTTTTGAATGTTGCTCTACCCAACCATTTCACCTCAGTTTAATAGTTAAAGGAGGAGTGGGTGCATTTCTTTGAGAGCATCTGTACAGGTTAGGCCTTGTATGGCTGTGCGACTGAGAAAGCGGACACATTTTTTAAAAGTAATAGGATCACAGGGTAGCAAGGGTCAAAATCCTGTTCCTGTAATAGAGATAGATTAATTTAAACTATCAATAAAAAAGTAATAGATGTCCAAGACCTCTGTCCTTAAAAAAATTCCACTCCTTGCTGTAGATACTCCAGTGATAGAACATAAGCTTCCCTATATAAGCTGACAGGCTCAGGTCCTAGTATCTTCATTTAAGGGTTTTTAGATGGGACAATTTGCAAATACCTCACCCCATACAGCTCTGTGACATTGCTAGCTACTCAAAATGGTGATCCACAGATTGGTGCTGGTCTGTGGCAAATTCACAGAGACCGTCTCTTGCACCTTTGAAAAAGAATAAAATCTATTCAGGTAAATCTGATTATTCATTTGTATCTTTAGAATTTTCATAATTGCATTTTACATCTTCATGACAACCTACACATTCGTTTCAAGAGCAACCACATAAATGAAATGCATCTTTTTTAACTGGCATTTTTTCCAGCAAAAATTGTACCACCTTTTATGGATGGTTTCCCTGCAGCATAGTCTGCTACTCATCCATCAGCTTGACAGCTGCTCAGCTATCAGCTTTGCTTGATACTTTTAGCAAACCTGGTTGCCCTGTCTGTTGCTGTCAACCACAAATTAAGATGAACAATGCTCTGTATAGTGGTGGGATGATTGATTCGGAATAGAGCTTTAAAAACATGCAATCAGTATTTAGCAACCAATTGATGAAGAATTCCCCCTGCCTATCAGTGCTGGAAGCCATAAAGATGTATGGTTTGTGTAATCTTTTGCTGAGTTTTGCTGGGCATTTAGTTGGAGCAAGTTAAAAAACAGCAAATGATTCTTTTAGTCAGTCTGCCCTGTATTTGATCTCTAGACACCAATCAAGTTTTCCTTAATACTTTAAAAACTCTGTGAAGTTCCAACAGGAGCACTGAAGTAGTCTGAAAATCAAGGGAGTTTTTATATCACTTCTCTTCCTACCCACTCTGTGAGGTCTCAAATGTTTACTATATAGCAGCCTCTCAGATTTTTCGTTCACAATGTATTTTTTTTCCTTTTTTTCCTAGGGTGCCACTGGATTCCCTGGTGCAGCAGGACGAGTGGGACCACCAGGTCCCAATGTAAGTTCAATTGGTTATGGATTTTAATGGATTATGCAGCCTAGAAAGGTTGTTAGGCCATTTATCAGTTTTGTCTTATTAGACAAAAGTTAGTTAAAGGCTTGAAGCATATAGTTAAGTGTATTAGTGTATAAAACAAAAAAAGGAATGAGTGCCCTCTTTGTGGATTCAGATTGTATACCCATTTTGAGAGATAAAAAATTGGTAATTGTATCAGGATGAATCATTTTTACAACAATCAAGGCAATAAGGGGAAGGGACAGAGAACTCCCATGTCAAGTTTCTCCATCAGGTACCTCCAAATGAACTATAACTTCCATCAACTTAAGCTAGCATTAATATAAATGAAGGCTATCATAGTGTCTAATACACTCAGAGGGAACAGATTGTGAAAGACTGACCTAAATCCATAGACATCAAAATTGGGTGCTTGATACCATCCAAAGCCAGAAGGATCTAGTGGTGAAAGAAGATGAGAAAATGAGGCTGAAATTCTTTTTCTGCTTATGGGGAGTGTTTGAACAACCTTGTACTTAGGTCACAGGAAAAATACAGATTATATTGATTCATTTATTTGGGACTATATATCCTGATCATTAGACCTAGAGGTATATTTGAGGTTATGAAGATATAAAAGCTGTACCCAGTTTAAAACTACCATGAGTGTTTTAAAGCAATGCAGTAATCAGTCAGCCAAGACAGGATCAAAAGGAGTAGCAGCAATTAATACAAGACTGGTTTATTCAGAAAAGGTGATGAAACAAGGCAGGTGAGAAAGCCTAGAAGGCCTTAAACATGAAGTGCAAAAATCAGAGCACATACTTGAGGTCCCCCAACTAATTTCAGAAAGCAGAGAGAATTCAAGTAGTTTCTCCTCCCTGATCATAAAGTGTTATATGTGGAAAGAGTTGCTCCCTCACCTACCCTGACCTTTAAAATACCTGAAGACATTATGTTCATCAAGAACACTAATCAGCAGAGCTTCTGCTAGGCTTTTTCCTCTATTCATCATCTCTATATACAAATGCCAGAGAAAGTGTAGAGAGATGTGTTTTTGGGATAAAAGCAGGATATAACATTACCACCCCAAAAGAGATGAACAGTTGAAAGCATTTTAGCCTCATCTTCACTAGAAATTTTAAAAGTGGTGAATTAAGCACATTGCAGATTGGTTTGATACCTTTGATGGTCCAGGTACAATATGGAGGTAGTTAACTCAGTCTGACCCCCTATAGCATTGGTTGCAGTAAATAGATATTGGTGTACATGTGTCCATCCCAATTGAGAATTATCAGACTGTAAATCATTGGAATGCTATTTGATGAATGGACAGCTGGATTTGAGAGAATCTGAGAACTTGAGAATTTACAAGAGGCATTTAACATCTTCTTTCTCACCCTTCAGTATGGAGGCTAGTAAAGGGGGCAGATAATTCAATTGGGTCTAATAATTTTTGCTTTTTTGTTACCATGGGACCTGGGGGAGATTTTGACTGCAGCAGTTCTGGATCCCCATCTGGGTTGTAGCCTTTGGTGATCAGATGCAAAAGAAAAAAAGAAAAAGAAAGAAAGACCAGGGATTTTGCATCTTGTGCATTTATGAGGCCACACTAGCTATAATTCTAATTTTTGGCACAGTTGTGCAGGAATTCGGACCACCTTTGCATCTGGCCACCATAAGGTCCTTAGGAGAGAACATCAAGACTTTTTTGCCCGGTTAATTCTCAGTCTCTCCATTGATGACCCAAGGCATTGGATTTAATAGCATTTGCAATCTGTAATTCCTCTTAAAAATAGAAACTTTAGGCCCCAACATTATAGCCTCTGGGAGGTTTTGAACCTTTAGGAAATATCAAGTAGGTTTAATTTTTTAAAGCTCACACAAATTCACATTGTAACTGAATTACTATCATGCCACGTAAACCTACCCAGTTATTTTCTGCACTTGATGTGTGGTTATGTTACTTGATGTGTGGTCAGCTGATGGAATTAACATACTATTTCTGTCTGGTGGATCAGTCTTTGGGCATCCTTTGGGGTCTTTGTATTTCCCAAGTTAGAATGCATTCTTTTCTTCAGACCAAAGTGAGCTCATCTCATGTTTTGTCCTCTACCTGCTCCATACCTTTTCCATCCAGGGTAATCCTGGAGCTGCTGGCCCACCAGGTGCTGCTGGGAAAGATGGCCCCAAAGGTGCTCGTGGTGATGCAGGCCCAACTGGTCGTGCTGGTGACCCTGGTTTGCAAGGCCCTGCTGGTGCCCCAGGCGAGAAGGGAGACTCTGGCGAAGATGGCCCTCCTGTGAGTACTCACCTGGTCTTTTGTGTTTTGATTTTTGCAAACATAGATTGCTATTTTTTATTTTTATTTTTGTAAATGAACTCTTATCTCTGCCTTTTCTTCCCATACAGGGTGCTGATGGCCCACCTGGACCTCAAGGTTTGGCTGGTCAAAGAGGCATTGTAGGTCTCCCTGGACAGCGTGGTGAGAGAGGCTTCCCTGGACTGCCTGGTCCTTCTGTAAGTGATTTATAGTGTTAAAGTCAGGGGGAATTTCATTTCCCACTACTGTACATAAACTAGTTCCCTTTTCAGGTTTTTAAGCTTAATTGATGGATAAATTTATTACAATGTTTATATCCAGCCCTTTGTTTGACCATCTCAAGGTGGTGCTTTACATTGAAATCAGTTTAAAACAATACATAATTACAAAGGTATAACATGATTAAAATATATGAAATAGTTTCTCAGTTTAAAAACACATTTAAACTGGGTAAAACGATCTTGAATAATATACCAACACACCATGTGCAGCCTAGATAAAATCATTTTGACCTGAAGGCTTTAACTAAAAGCCACATTTTTAATTTGGTACCATAATAAGTCGAGTGTTAATAATGCCAATCAGGGTAATGTCAATCAGGCTTCCAGGTAGATAGAATTTTGCATCTGGAGTACCAGCATCGAAAAGGCTTTCTCTGAAATTTCTCACTTTGTAGGATGCTTGACATGTTTGATTTATTTTTCTTACATTTGTGCTTAAAGCATCAAGAAAGTGTGTTTCCATTATATAAAAATGTAGGGCTAACTGTGTTTACCATGAAACAAAATCCAAAATTACACCGGTGATGCCTTTATTAGTCAAATCAAAACATGTTTTTAAAAACCCCAGCATTATACTAGCTTTTGAAGCTCACTGGCTTCTTCCTCAGGCAAAGATGGTAATGGAAAAAGTCATGTAGGAGATATGGTATCAGATTCACTTATCTGCAGGGCTGCATCTTGTCTGTGATGTTAAGATGAGAGTGTTAATGCAGGTTGCAAGCATAAGTGCTACCTCCCTCTATCCCCCAAAAGAGAAGCAACAGGAATAAAAGCCACAAAATCTGAGTTCTCATTTGCAGGAATGAATAATTTTCCCTTGAGATTCATTCTAGCTGCTTCCAGTATAAAGCCTAAAATCCTTTTTGTGATCAAGGGCCAGTGGTTTTTCCCGTATGATCCAACGTGATCTACCCTGGCCAGTATCCCTAATCTACAAGGCTACAAAGGTGGTCAAACCTATGTCTGCCACATTCCACATAGTAGGACTTGTTCTGAGGCTGCAGTCCTAATAAGACAAAACGTCAATAGAAGAAGATTGGAAGAGGTAGGGAAAATCTGGTTTTCATCAGATGAATACCATAAAGGAGAGGCAAGATTCTTCTCTTTGCTTTTTGAGATTTGCAGACATATCATCCCCTGCACAAAACAGGTGCTGCTGTTTTAAAAGAAGGATTAATCTATAAATGGCCAGTGTCTGATCTGTCCTGTTGACAAATTGGGAAAATGAGAAAAATACCCAAGACATACATCTGAAGTGGACGAAGTCCCTTGCTTCTATTGTCAATCTCTTTCACTGAAAAGAATATCCTGCCGACTACGCCAATTTGTCATAAAGACTTTTACAACAAAAGTTAAAACATCCTGCTCAGACTGAACAGAATATCCCACTTCTAACACCAAAAATGTTATGAATAACTTTTCAATAACTTTAAAGCAGAGGTTCTTTTTATTGCAGTTTCAGTCTGAGAGGTATAGCAGAACAAAGAACAACATTTAGACATACAAACATACAGATTCTATGCAACTACATTGGATTCACAAACAACCTACAGTTACATTGGCTAAGAAACAAACAAAGGGGGGGGGGTACATTTTCATTCTTCATTCACACACAACATGCATCCATCTTCATGCACACAAATATTACCATATTCTTTCTCCCTTCTTGGAGAAGTACCTGCTTAGGCCAGACCCAGCTTCCACTGCTGCCTGCCAAGAGACATAGTTGCAAAATGCCAAAACGCCAAAACTTCAAAAAGACCATGACTTCAAAACGCACTCTTTTCTCTTCCCATGAGAAAAGGAGGCCCCAAACAGTGAACAGAATCCTGCTTTCCCAGAGCATATCTGCCACTCCCAAGTACACCATCTCCACTGAGCATGGCGGGTGAACAGCGTCGCTGTCTGTCACACCTTCTGGACTGTCATAAGGTCACTTATATAGCAATATTTTGCTGATGATGTTGTCCCAAAGTTGTAAATGAGTGATAGACGTCTTCCATCCTGGAATATCCTCAGTTTCCTGGACCAGATGTTGATTCCTCTTGATTGGTGTTAGCAAAACACAAGTAGCTCTGCCCCAAAAGTTCATCAAGTTAGCAAATGTTGACAGATGTTAACAGATGTAAACATTTCTCTTATCAGTCGCAGTTCTTATCACAGTTTGCCGGGCAGGTCAACTATTTCAGGTCTCATTAGCAGGTTTTAATTACAATTCCTGTGCAGGTAGTTAATGGTTTGCAGCATTAGTCTTCATACTGGTGTCTTCAAATGTACTAACTCATTCATTCCTCTCATTCATACCACATATCATATATGCATATTTTGGTCACACTATCTGTCAGGACCCAGATCATTTGATACTATATCATCAAAGAGACGGTGGAAATGCCTGACCCAGAAGGGATAAAAAAATAAGGACTGACAATTTGATGAAATGTAAAAGAGTGCCAGCATGTGGTATAGTGATTTGAGCATTGACTATGACTTCTGAGATAAGGCTTTGAGCTTCCACTCAGCTATGTAAACTCACTAGATAACCTTGGGTAAAAGTGTGAAAGCTAGAAGGCTTCCCTCAGGTGCTGGCTCTGGCTGGCAGGTGTGAAGTCTGGTGAGCAGGCTTCTCACATGCCTGCAAAGGAGAGCTGCAGTTCCTCGGGAGACCCCATAGGCTTTGTTTTCCTGCATGCACCAGCAGGGGAGTCCTTTGGGTCTCCCTTGGCTGCCAGGAGTGGGAGGCCCCTTAGGTCTCCAAATTTTCACCACAAAATAGCCACGCCCCCTTTTTCGAAAAGGGGGAGTGCAACTATTATGTGGTGAAATATGGTACTTTGTATAAAAATGTACAGACATGCTTTCTTCAATTGAAAAACTACTTGAAAACTGAATAATCTTGAAAAAATGTCTACAGTAGACTCTCCATTAACCAGAACTTGAGCAACCAGAACTCTCAAGCAACTGTAAAAAAAATTAACTAAAATTGCATATTGCATTCACAAATAGGTTTTTATAGTACAGTAAAACTGTATTATATTAAGTTTGTTCTTTGTCAATTGGCCTTTAATTACTATATAGCAATATTTATATCAAGACAATACAAGGTTTATGGCATGGTGCAATATGGGGTATAGTATTTGGAGCCCTGATGGCGAAGTGTGTTAAAGCACTGAGCTGCTGAACTTGCAGACTGAAAGGTCCCAGGTTCAAACCCCGGGAGCGGCGGGAGCGGCCGCTGTTAGCTCCAGCTCCTGCCAACCGAGCAGTTTGAAAACATGCCAATGTGAGTAGATCAATAGGTACCGCTCCGGCAGGAAGGTAACGGCGCTCCATGCAGTCATGCCGGCCACATGACCTTGGAGGTGTCTACAGACAATGCCGGCTCTTCGGCTTAGAAATGGAGATGAGCACCAACCCCCAGAGTCAGACATGACTGGACTTAACGTCAGGGGAAAATCTTTACCTTTATTTGTTATACCTGTTGTTAATAGTAACTCTCAAGCAGCCAAAACTACCAATCCCCATACCGTAGTTAACTCAGAATTTATTGTATAAAAATATCTACATTTTGAAAAATAAGTATATGAACACAAAATGAATTTTTATATGAATGGACGAATGTGCTGTCAGATGTGGAATAGAATGGAGCAAGATTAACAGTGGGAAGATGCTAACCTGAATGAAATTGAATTTGACAGCTTTATCTTGCATCTAAGGCCCCCTTCTTACCTGAATTGTTCTTGTCCCCCAGGGTGAGCCTGGCAAACAAGGAGCTTCTGGTGGTCCTGGTGACAGAGGCCCCCCTGGCCCCGTTGGCCCCCCTGGTCTGACTGGTCCCTCTGGTGAACCTGGACGTGAGGTGAGCAATGCATCACCAGCCTGTTAGATGTGGGTCATGGAAAACAAAGTGGAGAAGGGGAAACTTCTATTGAATGTGAAGTCTATCTTTCATCTGCTGCCTAACTATCTATATCAGAAGTTCAAAAACAAATATATATATATATAATATATACAGTATAGTATTTCCCTTTTGGTGTCTCAGGATGGAACAAATCTAAATGAATGAGTTTACCACCTTGCAAAGAGCTTGCCATATTAGCCAATTGCAGTAAAATGACAAGAAGTTGTGTATCGCCTTATAATCTGAAAAGATGTATTGTTGTGTTGCTTTTGTGGATAAGCAATCCAGTTACTTAGGTGCATGGAATATGTTTGTATGCGTGCGCGCTCATACACACTGCTCATCTGGACCAGTTCTATCAAACCTGTTGCCAAAGTTTGAAAATAAAGATTTTCCTGCAAAATAAGATAAGAGTTTGGGATAAATAAATAAATATTTGGGGAAGGATAAAAAAGAATGCCAAGGTGTTTCATCAGGGGCAGCTGCTGGGGGGAGACTCTAAGCTGGGAATTTTTGGGGTCATTTTCCAAGCTGTTACTATGCTTTGTCCAAAAGATTGTTCAGCCACTTCTTTGGCTGCAAAGAAATAACTGCCTCCCATTCTTCTCATTATTAGGGCAATCCTGGTGCAGATGGTCCCCCTGGAAGAGATGGTTCTGCTGGAGTGAAAGTAAGTGTCAACTCTAAAGGGACATTAGCTGCTGTTGGGAGATGCCTAGTTCAAGGACTGTGCCATTCGCCTTACCCATTGCCCTCTTACCTGGCCAGTAACTTTCCAAACATTGATGTCTGCTCTTCACTGTCTTCTAAAAAGTAATCTTTGTATGGATATCACACAGCAATCTGGTTGGAATCTCATTGCAAAGACCATATGAGGAGGGCTGAATGCTTGTCCCTCTGCATTGCTTCCTCCCCCGTCCAGCTTCACAGGTCTTCATACCAACAGTTTTTCATGCATCCCTTGTACAATGCTTCCTAATTTTTTAAATGAAGCCGGAACTATGAGACAATAATCTGCAAAACAAACTGAGTGTTTACTATTCAATCAGGGCATACTACCATTTACTTACAATGTTTACATTGATTACAAAATGAAAATCCAAGGTGAGAGAGAGAGAGAGACAAAGAGACAGAGACAGAGACAGATGGGTTAAGTTTCCCTCCATCCTCTGACATTGTGTTGTCCATGTATAAGAGTAAAGTTTCTCCATACCTGTTGCCCAAAACTTTTTGAAAACCTTTTTCTTCAGCCTCCGTATTTTGCTTTTTCTTCTCATGCCATGAAACCAAACAACACAGTGGTTGTGTGAGATGTACAGTCTGTCCTCCACCTTTCCTGGGGTTAGCGACATAGGATCTCAGTGAAAGAGAAAAACCCCAAATAAAGAAGATTTATCTGGGAAGTTATAAGTCTTCTGCACTCAATGTCCACTGGAAGCTGAACACAGCATTGCACTGGATGACCTAGAGATTCCTACAGGGATGTGCCCTCTAGAAATCTCTAGGTCCTCCCGCTAGGGGGAGTTGACCATTGAGTCACACTAGAAGACTTAAAGATTCCTAAGGAAAATATTTTAAGTCAAAACTGCAGGTGTGGAGATTTCACTCTATTGGCTTATTGTCCCTCAGGTTTTTTTTTTTTTTTTTTTTTGCATACATGTGATGTGACCTTTCAACTTTGTCCCCCGACAGGGTGATCGTGGTGAGACTGGTCCTGCTGGTGGCCCTGGTGCTCCTGGCCCACCTGGCTCTCCAGGCCCTGTTGGACCAACTGGCAAACAAGGAGACAGAGGCGAATCAGTAAGTGTCCAATAACCCTGTGAAATGGCATTACCTGAAGTGTTCAGTGGTTTAGCTGTAGAAATCACACTCCTTATAACCTATAACATCTCAGCTTTCCCTTCATCTGTTTACAAGTATTGATCAAATATTTCAATATTTGCTGTGCCTGTAAATTTCATGTGCTTGTTTCTATTTCTGCAGTCCTTTTTAATGATATCACAAAAAAAGGAAGTTCTTGGTTCTAGAAAACTGTTCTAATTCCACAATTTCCCAGCAGTATGTCTTCGGACATTTGGTTTTTGCATGAGCAGCCACATCCTAGATCTCCTAGATCCATGCATATACATTTTTTCCCAGTTGCATGTTAAATAAATTTCTCATCTCTTGACTGGTTAATTACACGTATTGTCTGAGAAAAAAATCTGGATTTTCCCACTAAGTACACTAAATAGCATGTCAGAGAGATTTAGTTTAGTATTCTCCCTCTTTATTTCCATTAGATCTTGCTAAATTAGTGACTATGAGAATATATAGCTGGCTGCTGCCCCCTGCTTTCTCTGTTCTCCAGCTCTGTTTTGCAATATGTCTAGGGCAATGCTCTATCAACTCTCTTTGGGCGGGCTCTCTTTGTGGGTTTTTCTTTCCTTGCTCTGTTTCTCTCATACACCTTCTCCTCCTCTCCTCTCCTCTCCTCTCCTCTCCTCTCCTCTCCTCTCCTCTCCTCTCCTCCCCTCCCCTCCCTCCCTCCCTCCCTCCCTCCCTCTCTTGATTTCCTTCATACATCACTGGTCCTCTTCCTTTGTAATCTACATAGTGTCTGTGTGTGAAGAACGTCTTACCCTTTCCAATCTGGAGGATTTTCTGCTGCAGATATCCATTCATCCCTTACGTTGCTATGTGACTGGGTTTAGTCTTTGCAGGTGAAAATCCTGTGTAATGAAATGGATGTCTCCCAATTGTGTTGATCAGTTCTGAGGGTCAAAGCCTTTGAACTCATGCAAGGTGCAGAAGGCATGATGAGTCCATAACCTGCATTTCTGTTTCCCTAGGGTGCTCAAGGTCCATTGGGTCCAGCTGGCCCTGCAGGGGCACGTGGCATGCCTGTGAGTATTTCTCTTTTGCTTCACCTTATTTCTCCTGCACTCCTGTATATGTTATGGACAGTTGAGAGCCCTCGGTGGTGCAATGGGTTAAACCCTTGTGCTGGCAGGACTGCTGACTTGAAGGTTGGGTTGCTGACCTGAAGGTTGCCGGTTCGAATCCGAGGAGAGTGCAGAAGCGCTCCCTCTGTCAGCTCCAGCTCCCCATGCAGGGACATGAGAGAAGCCTCCCACAAGGATGGTAAAACATCCGGGCATCCCCTGGACAACGTCCCTGCATATGTCCAATTCTCTCACACCAGAAGTGACTTACAGTTCCTTAAGTCGCTCTTGACACACATTAAAAAAAACCTAAAATAGGAACCAAGAATGGAATCCTAAATTATAGTCTATGTCATGTTTACTTAGCTACATAGCAGTGACACTAATGAATTGTGAAGAGATAAAAATTTGAATGCGAATTTGGTGCATTCAATGCGATTTTCCTTCTTCTTGGCAGGGGGTTGGACTGGATGGTTCATGAGGTCTCTTCCAACTCTATGATTCTATGATTCTATAACAGGACACTGGCAAGAGTGCCTTGATGCCCCAGTGATCAGCATTCTCTAACTGGTGTTCTAAGGCACAATGGGATAGTGTGCATTGGTCCCATGTGCATCAGTTCTGATGCACATCGGTCATTTCGCCAACGCCCCTATGTAGTAGCATAATAGCAGCTCTTTACTAGATACAGACAATATGGATGTCAGGGAACTGCCCAATTCTACTTCTCACAGACATAAGTCCACTTACAAAGACTTAGGTTCCCAAGAGGATTTCATTGTTCTCCTACTCTGCAAATGCAGAAGCATCCTTCTAAATTCCATTCTTCGAGTGTGCTCTAGGACAGTTTGTTTGCTTCAGCCTTACTCACCCCATGGAATCTGGAATGCAGAATGAAAACTTTTGCATCTTTAGTGGTCAGTCTTTCTCCCAGTGGTGGCAAGACATCAGGGCAGATGTGTGATAGCAGCCTATTACTTGTCTGAACTTGTTTCAGGCACAGGATGTCTTTGTGGCATCAGACCATTTGTGACATCAGTGCATAGAGATGAAGGCCAATCAGAAGTGAGTATAATCTGGGCATTCCTGTCTGGTTATGCCAATAACTGTTTAGGCAGAGTTCAGATATGCAGGCATCACACGTTTGGACAAAAGCTCCAAAATATCATCTTGTTAGACTTTTTGTGCTGAACTTTGCACCTATGCCTGTTGCCCTGACTGCACCTTCTGCTCTCTTTCTCTTTTTAGGGTCCACAAGGTCCTCGTGGTGACAAGGGTGAAGCTGGCGAGGCAGGAGAGCGTGGTCTGAAGGGACACAGAGGATTCACTGGTCTTCAGGGTCTTCCTGGACCTCCTGTAAGTTTTGGTTCATCACATCCCAGGGCAGAATCTAGCCACAGACTTTCTAAGTTTGTTGTGGCCTGTAGGGAATTCCCAATTTTGTCCCTACCTGCAGTAGTAAGAATTTAAAACATGGATTCTTAATGCAGAAAATAACTATTTCCAAACTTGTGGAATGTTAACTTTTGGACTATAGCACCAGAATCTCCCAGCACTTGACTACACTGGATGGGGGATTCTGGATGTTGTTGTCCCAAAATGAAACTTTTCCAAGCTCTTTCTCTCTACTAAGACTTGTATATTCACACCTAGGAAGACTAGTGATATCAAACTGTTCTAGGAAAATCTGAGGACCTTTGGAAGCTTAATAGCAATTTCTCAACAAAAGTATGTCGGTGGGCAAGTTCCTCAGGGAGGCAATTTGTGCTTCGCTGCCTGACTTCCCCAGCGAGACTAGGCTGAAATGTGTTCTTCATGGTACTTGTCATCATAAGAATGATAGTGAGGCTCAACAGTGCTACCCAGTTGTCCCATATTAGTCTCTGCAATGTGCAAGGACCCCATGGCAGATGTACAAGAGATTCTTGGCCAACCAGCTCGTATTTTATTAACATACACATCCCAAGTGAAATATAGAAATCTATGTCTCTGAAGCTATTTTCTATAAACAAGAGGAACCTTTTGTAGAGATATACTTGAAAAGTTGGGATTACACCATGCACTCTTTCTTCTCTCTTCCTTAGGGTCCTTCTGGAGATCAAGGGGCAAGTGGTCCTTCTGGTCCCTCTGGCCCCAGGGTAAGTCCACTTTCTAGAAACCCCATTTCCTTACCTGAAGTACAGGGACAATTACATCATTACAGGTATTTGGATCTACTGCAGAATATCTGTGTTCACCAAACGTCCTGCAAAGTGGGGGTTTATTCTTTTCAGTTGATAAAATTTAGGATTGTTTGGCATAGAATTTTTGCTGCTGATAGGTTTGGGAATAAATACATACATTTGAAAGGAGAGAACCTAAGGAAAGACCAGAGCAGCTCTCCATATTTAACGAATGGTGGTGCAATGGGTTAAATCCTTGTGGCGGCTGAACTGCTGAACTAAAGGTTGGGTTGCTGACCTGAAGGTTGTTGGTTTGAATCTACGAGGTGGGGTGAGCTCTTGTCTGCCAGCTCTAGCTTGCAGGGACATGAGAGAAGCCTCCTAGCAGGATGGTAACACATCCGGGCATCCCCTGGGCAACATCTCTGTAGATGGCCAATTCTCTCACACCAGAAGTGACTTGCAGTATGTTTTCAAGCCTCTTCTGACACTTTAAAGAACAACCAAGAAATTGTAAGGGGAGTGAGGGAATAAGTTTGACTGATCCCCAAAAGACATTGTATTTATATGTTTTGTGAGGAGGTGGAAGGAACCCCAGTGGATATATTTGCTTTTGGGATTCTTCTAGATAATGTTAGAAATGCCATTATGTTCATAATTCCTTCTTGGCTAATTGCTGAGGGTTGTTCTCTGTAAATTACATTCACAAGTCCCTCCTTCCCAAAAGCATATGGGCATACTGAGTAGCGGATTCAATTATTATGGAGATTATCTTGGAAAACACCAGCTATTCAATGGTTCTGTCAATTGCACACACCTGTCTTCATGGGCAGTTTGGTTCTAATGTGTCCCTTCTGCTTCTTTTCTAGGGTCCCCCAGGCCCTGTTGGCCCCTCTGGCAAAGATGGCTCCAACGGGATGCCTGGTCCAATTGGTCCTCCTGGTCCACGTGGTCGTAGTGGTGAAACTGGCCCTGCTGTAAGTAGCCAGAGAAAGGTGTAAATGTAAAGTATGGTACATCATATCTGAGGATGAAATAGTCAGTTATCCTTCATTTTCATTATTTGGGGACAGCCTGAACCATCTTCCTGCTGAAAAAATACAGAGCTTTTTTTAGTCATCAGGACTGTGTCTTGGTCCACTTTAAGTATGAATAAATATTATCCTGGTAAGATTCAAACCCTGGGAGCAGCGTGAGCGACCACTGTTAGCTCCAGCTCCTGCCAACCTAGCAGTTCGAAAACATGCCAATGTGAGTAGATCAATAGGTACCACTCCGGCGGGAAGGTAACGGTACTCCATGCAGTCATGCCAGCCACATGGCCTTGGAGATGTCTATGGACAATGCCAGCTCTTTGGCTTACAAATGGAGATGAGCACCAACCCGCAGAGTCAGACATGACTGGACCTAACGTCGGGAAAACCTTTACCTTAATTTTATATTGTGGTTACATTGCACAATTTTGTGCATACTTACCTATATGATGAATAGTGAAGATCCGTATCAGCATAGTCTGTGTCCTAAAGCACCTCGGACTCTGCCAATGTACACCAACACTCTCTAGCAAGTGTCCAGGAGGACATTGGGAATGCCCAGTAAGCATTGGTATCTGTTGTGCACACTAGTTATTTCCCTGGCTCTCTTACATACTAATATCACAGCAGCCCCTTGCCTAATAAAGACATTGGAAAACTTGATTTTATTTCCTTCTTAAATTGATGTATGGAGATGTGAGCTAGATGCTGATCTCCAGTCAATATCTGATAATTCCAGTTAAATATTTTATATTTAAATATTTAAAATACATAAATATTTCATATATTTATATTTTTGGTATAGGGAAATCTTGTAGAAATGACATAGAGAGAATAACTGTTTGTTCAGCAGCAAGCATTACAGGACTATCCCCTTTCCTTCTACCCTGCAGGGTCCTCCTGGAAATCCTGGACCTCCTGGTCCTCCCGGCCCTCCTGGTCCTGGTATTGACATGTCAGCCTTTGCTGGCCTGGGCGGGAGGGAGAAAGGCCCTGATCCTCTCCGTTACATGCGAGATGACCAATCTTCTGGTAACCTGAGGCAGCATGATGTTGAGGTCGACGCTACCCTGAAGTCCCTGAACAACCAGATTGAAAGCATCCGAAGTCCAGAAGGCAGCAGGAAAAACCCAGCTCGTACCTGCCGTGACCTGAAACTCTGCCACCCTGAATGGAAGAGTGGTGAGTCTTATTGGGACTTGATAATGTCTGATTTGAAAGGGGGATACACACTGGCTTTTTGCTGCTTGGAAACATAACAATGAACCTAGAGAAGACTGTGCCTTTCATCACTCAGGGCATGTGCTTGCTAGACCTTGTGGCAAGAATTTGTCAACACTTCTGGTTCCTGCCATCAGCCTTGTTGTCCCTTCTGAAGGCATGGAGACTGGCTTTGGGGATCCACATGGAGAGCTCTGTTTTTGCCCTTGAAGTCAGCAGGCACCACTTCTGTCCCTTGCATCAAATATACCACTTTTTTATTTATCTCAAATCTATCTACGCACCTTAAATATCAAAACGGAAATTCCCATTTATGACAGAGATCTGACTAAAGTAACCAAATAATAGAGAGATTGAAATATTTTGATCCACAGGCAGTCAATAAGACGTATGTTTGCAGAGCAATAATACAGTATGAAAATCAGACGACTGCATTTTAACAATCACTTTTTAGTTGTTGCTTTAAAAATCAAAAGCAACAACCAAAAGAGTGTCCAGAATAATTTGCTGATTTTTTTTGCTGATTTATCTATTTATTAACTTGGGTACCCAGTGTTGCTCAGGTTATTTGAAAAAGTAAATGTTTTAATTGTATAAAATTGTAGATTAACTACAACTGACATCATGCCAGGTTAACCCCGTGAAATTCCATCAGTACTTGAAAGTTTGTTATGTTGGTGAAGTTTGCTCTGGATGTATCATTGGTGGGGTTCAGTGTGCTCTCTGGCTATAGGGTAAACTACAACTCCCACCATGGTGAGTCAGTCCCCTCAAACCCCTCCAGGAGGTTGAGTTAGTCATGGGGGTTCTGTGTGCCAAGTTTGGTCCAGGTCCGTCATCGGTGGAAGTCACCGTTTCTCTGGTTGTGGGTGAGCTACAACTCCCAGAAAGGAAGGTCAATTCCCCCCAAACTCCTCCAGTAATCAAATTTTGGCATATCAGGTATGTGTGCCAAGTTTGGTCCTGATGCATTGGTGTTTGAGTTCACAGTGCTCTCTGGATGTAGGTGAACTACAACTCCCCCAAATCAAAGTGAATTTTCCGCAAAGACCTCCAGTGTTTTTTTGCTGATCATGGGGGCTCTGTGTACAATTCCATCTTTGATGGAGTTCAAATTGCTCATTGATTGCAAGTGAACTATAAATTCCAGTACCTACAACTCCAAAATATCAAGACCCATTCCCCACAAAACCCACCAGTATTAAATTTGGGCATATTGGGTATACATGCCAAGTTTGGTCCAGATCTATCATTGTTTGGGTTCATAATGTGCTCTGGATGTAGCTGAACTACAACTCCTGTAAATTCTTCAAGAGACCTCTAATTTTTTTTTTTGTTGGTCATGGGGATTCTGTGTGCCAAGTTAGTTCCAGCTCCATTGTTGGTGGAGTCCAGAGTGCTCTTAGATTGCAGGTGAACCATACATCTCAGTACCTACAACTCCTATAAATCATGTTGAATTTTCCCCAATCCTCTCTAGTGTGTTCAGTTGCTGATCAAGTTCTCTGTTTGGTATGTGCCATAGAAAAGAATAGGAAAGGAGAGGCAGTGGTCATGCAAATTCCACACCAATTGTGAGAGTAAGAAATATTAAATGTATGTCTAATGAGATATTGTTCTGACTACATCTTTCTCAATTTTGCAGGTGACTATTGGATTGATCCTAACCAGGGCTGCACTTTGGATGCTATCAAGGTTTTCTGCAATATGGAGACTGGAGAGACTTGTGTCTATCCCAAGCCTAGTAGCATTCCCAAGAAGAACTGGTGGACAAGCAAGAGCAAGGATAAGAAGCATGTCTGGTTTGGAGAGACCATCAATGGAGGTTTCCACGTAAGTGGCCCTGGACAGAACCAGGAATTTTTGCTTTCTACCCAGTCGGGGCTTTCTTCTTCCTTGGCTCAGCTTCATCTTTTCCTCGTAGTCTTAGAATTGCTGCCCTGAAATTTGTGGATCGTTCCTTCACTGATATTATATTATTGTGGTGGTGGTGGTGGTGGTGGTTGTTATATTCTGCTTTTTCTCTCTAAGAAAGAGACTCAAAGCGGCTTACCATAAATCCAACACAATACCATTTAAAACATAAAAAGATACAAACATTCAAATAGAATTACATATTGATTGTATTAAAAATAAACAGTTAAAATCTGACTACCAGTATTTAAAAACTCTAAAATCAGGACAGTAAATAAAGATGATAGGGGAATTCCAGAAATGAAACAATCAGTGCCAGCTAACACCTCCCAACAAATTATTCCCCCCAGGCAGTAAGTAGCCAGGCTTTGAATCTGAAAGGCCATTCAGTGCTAATCAAGGTGGCCAATTGCAACATTCACACTTGCCTCAAACAGACAAGAGTTCTTTCTCCCACCCTGAACATTCCCCACTTGCTTAGTTTCCAAGAGACCTCACAACCTCTGAGGATGTCTGCCATAGATGTGGGTGAAACGTCAGGAGAAAATGCTTCTGGAACATGGCCATACAGCCTGGAAAGCTCACAGTAACCTAGTTAAAATCTCAACTAAAAACTTTCGTATTTTCAAGGAAGTTTATTTTAATATTGCTTTTTAATCTTGTACATTCCGATTACATGTTTTGGTGAGTTTGCTTCATATGCTATTCTATTTTTAAAAAATTGTTTTATTTATATGGTTTCATATTGTGTAATTCCTTCTTTCCCACTGTGTGTATGCATATACAGCTATCTATTAGATTGCATTCCATTGTTTTTGGCTGTTTTCCTTTTTAAACACCACGTACATTGATGGGGCTGTATAAATAAATGCTAATAAGTATAATAAATATGTGTTGGTTTGAGACAGGAGGAATATAAATGCAGTACATGCATAAAACAAAGTACTGTATAAGGATAGTTGGGTCCAGTAGAGCAGTTGTATATTTTACCTCATTTAAATCCTGACAAATACCTCCTTATTTGGGTTTCCTTCTCCTGTTCTAAGTCCCTTTTGTCTTTGTGGGAAAGTTTGCTTTCTGCTCCCTTTGCTTTTGTTTTTATACCGGCCTTTCTCAGCCTCTCCTCCTTCCTTTTCAGTTTAGCTATGGAGATGACAACCTGGCTCCTAACACTGCCAACATCCAGATGACTTTCCTGCGCCTCTTGTCAACGGAAGGCTCACAGAACCTCACCTACCACTGCAAGAACAGCATTGCCTACATGGACGAGGCCTCTGGGAACCTTAAGAAAGCTCTCCTGATCCAGGGATCCAATGATGTGGAGATCAGAGCTGAGGGCAACAGCAGGTTTACATACAGTGCCTTGCAGGATGGCTGCACGGTAAGTAGATAGGGAAGTGGGGTGCCTGCTGGCTCTGCTACCAATAATAACTGGGATATCTGGAGAACTTAAAATGAGGAGATATTATTATTATTATTATTATTATTATTATTATTATTATTATTATTATATTGTATGACACAGCAAACAAGATAGATATGCTGGATTTCGTTATGCTGGATTATTATTATTATTATTATTATTATTATTATTATTATTATTAATTTGATACACAACAAGATTAGTACATAGCTAACAAGATCACTATGATGGTTGTTGTATTGAATCACATGTCAGACACTTCCCAAGTGTCTAGGACTATGTCATATATCGGTGAATAATGTGTGCAGATCCGAGTAGGGTGGCCTTTAGCAGCTGACAGAGGGTAATTTTGTTGGCGCCAGTTGTTTTCAAGTGCTGGTCAAGGTCTTTAGGCACTGCACCTAGTGTGCCGATCACCACTGGGGCCACTTTGACTGGCTTGCGGCAGAGTCTTTATCTTGTTTATCTTCCATACTTTCACAGTATGAAAGATAAACAAGGGCCTTGTGATGCATGACTAAAAGCACTTTTGAGTATCAGTTTTGGTATGAATAACATTTTTCGAAAGTTTGTAGACAAAAGACAACACAAGAAAAATAAAGCATTTCTCCTACATACATTTGGGCATAATTAAACAGAATGGCTTCTAGCCACATTAGTCATGTGTGCTACCTCCAGGACCAAAAGCATTATGCTTTTGGATACCTGTTGTTGAGGAAAATGAGCAGATTGCTAGAGTTGTGGAATTCTCCTTGCAGTGCCCAACTCAAAAATTGTTCCCAATGTATGTTATTTAGAAAAGAGGGATTATTGCAAAGCTCTCCAGATGTTGTTCAACTAATGCCCCCAACAGCCGTAGCTACTATTGCCAATTGTAAGAAATGCTGAGGACTGTAGTTCCCCAACATCTGAAAGACTATACAATTCCCACCCAAACCTAAACAATTACACTATAGCTCAGCACTCTTTAGTGCATTTATCATTTATCTGATTGCTTTCCAGATATATTCCAGCTTCTTAATTAATTGATTCCAACTGGGTTATGTGGGACTTAAATATGTTTTCCCCTTTCCTTCCAGAAACACACTGGCAAATGGGGTAAGACAATAATTGAATACAGATCACAGAAGACCTCACGCCTGCCCATCGTTGACATTGCGCCTATGGACATTGGTGGAGCTGATCAGGAATTCGGCGTTGACATTGGCCCCGTGTGCTTTTTGTAAAACAAAAATTAAAATAATTAAAAAATATTTTTAAAAAACCAGTCCAGTACCATATGAAACCAACCCAAGGACCCACATACTTCCCAATCACTTGTAGGACTTTCTGCACTGAACAGTCGGAAAAAAAATCCTGTCCCTTTTCCAAAATTCCACATCTGTCCTTACGCTTACATTTTGGTCTCTCTCTTTCTCTCACTATCTGAGGCCGCCATCATGCGGGCAGACTGCAAAACAAGCAGAAGAAACAAAAAGGAACAACAAATAATGATATTATTTATTTATTGTCTTCCTGCAAGGCCTTTCTTGGGTCAGATGGAGGTAGGAAGCTAACTGGAATGCATGAAGGGTCCCTTTCTTCTCCCCCATGATGCTGACGTCCCAAATACAAGGTTGTAGCCAATTCTTCCCCAGCCTGGGTGTGTATCTCAAGCAAGATTACTGTGTATAATACTAAAGATGGTGCTATTATTGTAAAACAAGTTTGTATTTTTTAACATCCGTTGATATAAAAACCTTCGTTGGAAAGTACAAGTTGATCTGATCTTTGTTATTATTTTGCTTCTGTCCACCGTACTGAATTCTACCGAGTCTTCTCCCATCTCCTTTGTCGTCTCTTCCTTTTCTCTCCCTTCCCATAAATGAAGCCATAGGGTAAACTTTCAAACTTCCCTGGTTTTAAAGCTACCTCACACTGAAAGAAAAAACAACAACGCAAAAAACAAACCAAAAATAAAAGCTGAGACACAGGTTGGGGAAACATTGCCCTCCTGCAGTCACAGTGGTGCTAAGACATTTTTTCCTGCCCTCAGCTCCCTTCCTGATTTAATCTTGATAGATGGCCAGTTTTACCATCATTTTTTTTATAAGCATCTCCAAAGTTACTTTAATTGCTGTACATTTTTTAAAAATGTGATGTAATTTTGTTAGACTGTGACCATAATAAGTAAGCTTTTGACACATAGAGTTCTGCTAGTCTAATTTACAAAAAATCATGTCAGAAGCGAATTGAGAACATACTGCAAGAATTGGCCGTCTACAAAAACGTTGCCCAGGGGACACCCAGATATGTTGCCATCCTGCTGGGATGGTTCTCTCGTGTCCCCACATGGGAAGCTGGGGCCGACAAGACGAAAGCTCACCCCATCTCACAAATTCAAACCACCAACATTCAGATCAGCAGTTAAGCCGGCACACGGGTTTTAACCCACTGCGCCACTGCGGCTCCTTACTGGTCTAATAAAAGAAGCACATAAATTGTTTTATAATTCTGGAACCAATACAGCAAGTTTGGTGTGAATTAAATAAACAACACTTCTCATCATTTTTCCTTTCTCCCCCCCCCCCCCCTCCACTTTTTATTTCTATTCTATTACTTTTTAAATTTTGAACCAAGAAGAGAGGCAGGAAGGTAGAGTGTTGGAAGTGTGGAGTAAAAAGAAGAGCAGATTGTTGTTACCTAGAAAAAAGAACAATCTCTTATTTTTAATATGTAAAATAACATTTGTAAAACTTTAATTTAGCCCATGATCTCATGCTCCCCTTTTCTCAATTCTTTCCCCTAACCATTCCCAATATCAGTCATTTTCTACATCATTTCTGTTTCCCCCAAACCCTTCACCCCTGCACTCAAGGTAGAATGCTTTTTACCTATTCCAAATAAAAACATCTTTGTTGACTTTGTTTTGTCTGTATTAATTTTGTTGGTTGACAGTTAACTTCTCTAGGATAGCATTTTAAGGGAAAACAAACATCAGATTTTTTTAAAAAATTAGGAAAGAACTGGTTCATAGTTTGTCAACCTGAAAAAGGATCTTTTTTCCAAACAGGTGAAATCACCTTAATATTGGAGGCAGACTTCTTTCACTCGTATCAACAATTACTACATCTACACCTCATAATTATCTATTTTCCAATCAGAAAAAAGGAGCCCCTGATGGCACAACGGGTTAAACCCTTTTGCCGGCAGGACTGCTGACCAAAATGTCGGCAGTTTGAATCCGGGGAGCGGAGTGAGCTCCTGTCTGTCAGCTCCAGCTCCCCATGTGGGGACATGAGAGAAGCCTCCCACAGGATGGTAAAACATCTGGGCATCCCCTGGGCAATGTCCTTGCAGATGGCCAATCCTCTCATACCAAAAGTGACTTGCAGTTTCTCAACTCGCTCCTGACATGAAAAAAAAACCAGAAAAAGGACCCAGGTGCAATCCAGCCTAAATCAAACATCTTAAAATTCGATTGATTTCAGCAAGAACAATAAGCATGTTACTCCATGACACAACTGTTCTGTAAAAATGCTCAAAGCTGAATTATCTCTGGCCCAATTTAAGGCTGTTGTCAGTCTTAAGTAGGACTTAGTCTCATTTAACAGTGTGGTTACACATGTAAGATTACTGCAGCACAGCATTTACAAATAAATTTCCCGTTAACAGCACATGTTTTTTTCCTAGCCGCATATAATCAATGTCTGTGTATATGTTTTCAAGTCTCCTGTTGAGACTCCTGTTTTCTTAAGCAAGGAATACCAAGATTTGGTTTTGCCAGTTCCTCCCTCTGAAATATAGTCTACAACACCTGGTATTTGTTGGTGGTCTCCCATCCAAGTACTAACCAAGATAAAATCTGCTTTGTTACAAGATCAGATGAGATTTGTGCCTGTGGAGTACTTTGGCTCCGATCTTTGGCTCTAGTGCGCATTTATTCTTTACCAAAGGCCAAAAAAGTCATTACATTTAAAATTAATGGACATTACTTTAATTGACAGGACTTATCAATATGACAGCCAGCATTATATAATTTGAGCATCAGCCAATGGCTTTAGAGACCAGGGTTCAAATCCCTACCATGAAAACCCTTTGTGAACTTAAATCAGAAATGACACAACATAGCTATAGCATGTAGCTTTTCTGTGTTGGTGTATAGTTTTGGAATAAAACTTTTAACTTCTAAGATGTGCTGTATGTTCTCTCACAATCTTATTTGGCTAATAAAATATGAAGATCTTAACATTTTCTAAACATTTTCTGTCAGAGAACAGTGCTGAAGGTCTAACTGTAGCAGAAAGAATGGACTGGGCCCAGGATTTGCCTCATATGAACAGAAGGGTTCTGATCATATAATTACATAAATGGTTCACACTTTTTCAAAAGTGTCCCCTGACTGTATATAATTTCTTATGGCATCTGAGAACAAGAGGGCCAAGGGAAGGCCATTTCAGCCAGCTGTGTTGCATGCACTGCAACTTAGTTCACTTGCAAACTGAACTCAAAATTTAAACTCTGAAAACATTTTTGAGATAATTTTTTTATCAAGTCAATTTTTGAAAAATGTATTTACAACAAATACTGAATGTTAGCATTCAATTCCAGAAAAATACAATGAAACATTATGGACATAACTCTTCAGTTGTGTTGCTCTTACATACCACAATAGAGAATTTCAAATTTTTCCTTTCTCACACCGTGAGCAGCACACCATGGATGTAATTTCCCTGTGCCCCAATTTGCATGGCCTTTGGGAGGAGCACCGCCAGACTGGTATCATAACTACTGAGTCAATAATTTTACTCCTCGAAATATCCTGCAATGCTACAAATCTAAATAGTTGATCAGCTTGGTTGGGATGTCTTTGTGTGTGTTCTGACACCCATCTGTCGAGAATGGAGGGGAAATGAATGCTTTACTGACCCTGTCATAGGACTATAAAGGACATATATTGGGCAATCATAAACTTTGTCATCATTTGTTTGAAAAATATGATCATGAGCTTTAAGAAAACATTTAAGAAGTACCAATCCAGTCCCCTTTCTTCCTGCTCTTGATTCCTGCATATGACACCAGCATAATTGCCATTTCAATAGAAGCAACTGTTTCCCATGAAAAACCAGAAGCATACCCCAGTGGAAGTCCACTGAAGAAAGAAGCATAAGATGCCCTAAATAAATGACATCCCCCAAGTCTCCAAGGCATTAGGTCAAAAAGGCACAGTGTAGAGAAAAGCCAGATGTTTAAGGTCCTGATCTCTCTTTCTTCAAAGAATGAACTATCAGGGGGCTAAGAAAGCTCAGTGCCAGACATACCAGGGAAATAATGTAAGAGTAGAAACAAAACAGCTCAGTAACCGGCTATCTGTCTAGTTTCTTGCTACACAGGCGAAAGAGTACTAGAAAGACTGCTAAATACTTCACATTTCAATGGAGACCCCATCTACACTGCCATATAATCCAATTTATGAATCCAGATTATCTGTTTTGAACTAGATTATATGGCAGAGAACATCTAGACAGAGACTAATTTCTCAAGAGTGCATCTATCAAAGGATTGTATCTGTATTAAAGGCATGTCAATCATGACTATCTCTGATCTGGATTGATCCATTCATGTTGGTATGTGCCTTCAAGTTATTTAGTTTATGGAGACCATAAATTGGCCCCATCACAGGTTATTATGGGCAAAACCATGAATATTGGCAGGAAAACCCATTTCCTAATGACAATATTCCTATTATATAACAGCATCTCAATTCCCATGTGGAGATCCTCAACCTTTTCAGAGTCCAACTAGAACTCCCACAAGAGATCCAATTGTTTCCCTCTCTTTCTCACTCTTTCCATAGGCAAAGAAAATTCCAAATCAGAGGATCAGAATGTAACTTGCATAACAGGATGTAACTTTGGGTTGAGATTTCCCTGTGAAGGTGCCAGTCTTCGTTCTTGCTGTTCCATTATGTCCTACTTCCATCTATGTTGTCAACTTTTATTATGAAGAGAGTCCTTGACTCAGCATCTAATCTGAGCTGCTGCAAATCTAAACTTCTCCACTCCTTTCACGGATGGGAATTGGGGCACATGTGGCCCAGCAATATCAGAGTGAGGTCAAGTTGACCAAAGGTATTATTGAGGAAGAACATATAAGCTAGGAGGTGTACGTAGCTGTTTGCTTTGGCCTGAGTTTACAGGGAATGATTTTGCTTCTCCCCTCCTCTTTCTCTTTTGCACTCTGAACTCCGTTTGCAGCTATTGAAGTAAGTTGATGACAAAGGGAGAGGAAGAAAAAGAAACTGGGGCTCCACCCGTACTGCCATATAATGCAGTTTCAGAATGCAGTTTAACAGCATTGAACTTGGTTATAAGACTTTACTGCCATGTAATACAATTCAAAGTAGTCAAACTGCATTCTGAAACTGCATTAATACAGCAGTGTAGATGGGGCCTGAGACATTTAAAAAAAAACCTGAAAATAGTATGAGAGAGTATTAGTGGTCAAATAGTGGCAGTTGGCAGATAGGTGTGCCCTAATCTATTTTTTTTCCCATTGCATCCTTTACCCTACAGTGACAAAATAAGAGGCCATGGAGAACTAGAAAATGACATTTTCACATGAAAACTATAGTTGAAATAGTAGGAACCTCAGAAAGTGTACATCCCAGAGATACTTGGAATGTGCAGTTTCCAAGCTCAAATGCCTTGAGAGAGAGAGAAAAACATTTTCCTAGTGTCAAAGAAGCAAGGATAGAGGGAGAAAGATGTATGATCTTTGACTCTGGGAGACATTTGGACATTGCCATGTTTCCAGTTACATTATTGGCAGCGGAAAGGGGTGGATGGGGGAATTAATTTCAAAATAACAATGTGGCCTGGATTCCTGGTGCTAATTCTGAATTGAGCTGAGTGATATGCCCCCACTGTTATTCCATTCCAGCAACTGAAAACCAGTCATCTAAAGCAAGTATAAACAACTTATAGCTCTCCTGATACTGTTAAATTGCAATTGCAATTTCAACCATTCTTGGTAAGGGCTGACTGGAGATGCAGTCTTACAATAAAGAGATTTCAGTAAGGCCTTCGACAAAGTTCCCCACGACCTTCTGGCAAACAAACTAGTTAAATGTGGGCTAGACAAAACTACGGTTAGGTGGATCTGCAATTGGCTAAGCGAACGAACCCAAAGGGTGCTCACCAATGAGTCATCTTCATCATGGAAAGAAGTGACAAGTGGAGTGCCGCAGGGCTCCGTCCTGGGCCCGGTTCTGTTCGACATCTTTATTAACAACTTAGACGAAGGGTTAGAAGGCACGATCATCAAGTTTGCAGACGACACAAAACTGGGAGGGATAGCTAACACTCCAGAAGACAGGAGCAGAATTCAAAACGATCTTGACAGACTAGAGAGATGGGCCGAAACTAACATAATGAAGTTCAACAGGGACAAATGCAAGATACTTCATTTCGGCAGAAAAAATGGAAATCAAAGATACAGAATGGGGGACGCCTGGCTTGACAGCAGTGTGTGCGAAAAAGACCTTGGAGTCCTCGTGGACAACAAGTTAAACATGAGCCAACAATGTGATGCAGCAGCTAAAAAAGCCAACGGGATTCTGGCCTGCATCAATAGGGGTATAGCGTCTAGATCCAGGGAAGTCATGCTCCCCCTCTATTCTGCCTTGGTCAGACCACACCTGGAATACTGCGTCCAATTCTGGGCACCACAGTTGAAGGGAGATGTTGACAAGCTGGAAAGCGTCCAGAGGAGGGCGACTAAAATGATTAAGGGTCTGGAGAACAAGCCCTATGAGGGGCGGCTTAAAGAGCTTGGCATGTTTAGCCTGCAGAAGAGAAGGCTGAGAGGAGACATGATAGCCATGTACAAATACGTGAAGGGAAGTCATAGGGAGGAGGGAGCAAGCTTGTTTTCTGTTGCCCTGCAGACTAGGACACGGAACAATGGCTTCAAACTACAGGAAAGGAGATTCCACCTGAACATCAGGAAGAACTTCCTCACTGTGAGGGCTGTTCGACAGTGGAACTCTCTCCCCCGGGCTGTGGTGGAGGCTCCTTCCTTGGAGGCTTTTAAGCAGAGGCTCGATAGCCATCTGTTGGGGGTGCTCTGAATGCGATTTCCTGCTTCTTGGCAGGGGGTTGGACTGGATGGCCCATGAGGTCTCTTCCAACTCTACTATTCTATGATTCTATGAGAGCAATACTGACTACAGGTCTAAAGGCTCCACTCTGTGGATTGCATAGGCATCTTCTATCTGGAATACCATGAGCCCAATACCCAATTATGAAAAAGGCAGATGGCCTAACAAAAAGCAGCCACGGAACTATACCAATGAATGCAGGGAACAAGTGGCAATAGCCCGTTCCAAAAGGCAATTCATTTTGTAATTATTCTTGTTGCTACTGTGTGCCTTGAAGACATTTCTGACTTATGGTGACCCTAAGACAAATTTATCACAGGGTTTCCTTGGCAAGATTTGTCCAGAGGATATTTTCCTTTGCCTTCCTTTAAGGCTGAGAGAGTGTGACTTGACAAGATCTTCCAGTGGCTTTCATAGTCATTTGAGCACTCAAATCCTGGTCTCCAGAGTCATAGTCCAACACTCAAACCACTACGTCACACTAGCTCTCTCATCTTGTAAGGCCAACTCAGCTTGAAAGGTTACAACTGGTCTGTGTTCCTCTTTTCTTCCTTGGAGTGAAGGCTGTATGGCCCTCCCACTGCAATAATACCCATATCTAGCTAGGATACTGCCTATTCCTTGTTCTGTGGCAAAATGTAGGTGACTAAGGCATTTCTGCTTCCTCAGTCTACAGTCACACAGGTTTATGCCACATTCATTTGGTGATGTGCAAGTCACTTTCTAATAGGTATCTATTACGAGCAGAGCTCTAAGTGTCTCTTTCCCCTATTCAGCTCCTTGTTCCCTTCCATCTCTAGGAGTGGGCTGCCTTTTAAGGAGCACTGGAATTGAGGCACTGGTATAGTACAGGTAGCACATGGTGGCTGAACTGAATCTTAAGAGTCATGTGCCAGGTGTCCATCGCTACAACTTCTTTTCCACCTGCAGGATGGTGCTGTTGGCCCTCTCTGGGGGCTTTCTTGCTGGGTGGGACTTGAGGTGAGCTGCATTCTCCGACAGAGGTGGGTTGTAGCGGTAGCGGTAACCATAGGCACGCAGGTGGTAGGTCAAATATTCCAGTGTGTACATCAATTCTGGGTTTACATAGTGGAAGGAGACAGCCAGATCAGAGCAACACTGAGGACCCTGCGGAGAACAGGAAAAACAACGTCAACAGCAGAAGAGTTAAAAACATTAGATTTAACAATAATTCTGTTTCTTTGCGAGGTCAATATTTGACTTTTTCCATCAAAAGACAGAGAAGTTAAACCACCGGGGTGGGGAAGGGGGAGCAAGCAGAAATCGCAGACAATTGCCAAAGAGACTCTGGATTAAAAATTCAATTGTGCCATAGCCCAATCTACTTAGCTATTTCACAGAATAATTTATGAAAATGGCATAAAGCCTCATGATGCAATTGTTTGCCTTAGGGTAACCATAAATCAGAAACGACTTGAAGGAACATAGAACGAACAACAAAAGCCAAGCCCATCTCTTTACCTCACTGAATGCTAAGTGGTGGTGTGCTGTCGCACCCAAGCTGCTTTAAATGTCTTTAGTGCTAACACATCTTAACTTTCTATCAGCTTGAGGGATGCAGGTTTGCCTTCCAGTTTGAGCAAGTAACAACACAGAATCAATGCCCACTCAAGAAACGGTAAAAAATTATTATTTGGTCTTGAGCCTATCTCCACCCAGGCACTCTTTTGATTTCACCGCAACTAAGTCCATACTTAAAGTCTGAAGGTAACGGGTTGTTCTTGAAGTTTGTGGATGATTGTGGAGACGAAGGACAGATGAAAGTTTCCCTTGCTCACTTTATCTGGTAGAGAGGCCTCTGGGGTGCCCAATGCCCAAGGTGATCAGGCTGGAGGTTGAGAGAGCAGGTCCTTCCTATTGAGGCCTGGCACCTTGCTGAAGACACTGGAAACTCCACAGGCTGTCACTGACCAGTGGTGGGTCAGTATAGCTGCATGAGTTCTCATAAGAGTAGCAGTAGTATTGGCTTGAAATGGTTTGTCCAAGCTTGGATCTCACTGAGACCAACTATAGATACATCTTGCTTCCAAGATTCCCTGCTTTCCCTGAGCAAAGGGGTGGGCCAACTTACTACTTCAAACCAGAAAGGGTTCCCTTACGCTCCACCCTCATAAAACTAAGAGAAAAATTGCTATTCTCAAGCTGTGGGTGAGACAGCCTAACAAAATAAGCTGGGTCTTATACAGTTCAATCACAGGTGGAAAGAAAGGCCCTAAGAAAAACCACAATGCATCACCTGGGAGCCACTGTCCTCCTGAAAAACAACAATCCTGTTGGCTTTTTTCCACAACAGCTCACAGCATTTGCTAATCTCCCAATTAATCTAATCGCTTAATCCCCTTGGGTCTTTCCCTCCAGTTCTCAGGCCAAGTATCTCCTGGGCAGCTTTACTCAAGTTCCTCACTCTCACGTTGAAGAGAGTGGATTGTCCCCAAGCCTCCCCGATTTGCCTCCTTGTATACACCCTGTGGTTTGCGCATGATGCTCTCCCTTTCAAAACGAAAGGAGGCCTGTGCTTCATTCTGGGCCACCCTGATGCCTGAAAAGGCAAAGTGGTTAATGCTATTAACTCTATCAGATTATCCCTGGGGCAAACACGTGTGGCTGCCATCAAGGAGAAACCACTGCCAGTTCAGAGTGAAAAAATACAGAGCCTGGGTAGGAAGAAAACAATGGTGGTCAGAGGCAAAAAAAGGGCAGGCTTCTTCCTCAACTCACCAAAAGAAAGGATATTCCTAGGGGCAGAATGTTATGCAAGCTATAATTCCAAAATGCCCTCATATGGCAGCTACAAAAGCTAAAAAAAAAAAGCACTGTTCTCTTTGACATTATTTCAACCACCCTAAACAAAGTGAACCCTGTCCACCAAGTAAAATCCAGTCATAACTAAACAACAGGGGGAAAATCTGGAAAAAGCACTAGGGATTTATCTCAGAGAGCCATATTAATCTAGTAGCACGGCTTCAGAGATTTCCCCAGAGGAAAACGGGACTTTGTTCTTGCATCAAAGAGAACTGTCTCCTTCTGCCTTCTGCAGTAGACAAGGCTGGCCCTCTCCCTGCCCAACTTCCACCAGCACATAACATAAGGTCTTTATGTTCAAGCAAGCTTTTAATGCATATTTACTAATGGGAGGTTTATTATGGGTGGTGTTTTATTTTGAACTTGTGTATTTCTTAATGATTTACACTGTTTTAATCTATCATTACATATATATTAGGGGGCTGGGGTGGCACAGCGGGTTAAACCGCTAAGCTGCAGCACTTGCTGACCGGAAGGTTGGCAGTTCGAATCTGCGGAATGGGGTGAGCCCATGTTGTTAGCCCCAGCTTCTGCCAACCTAGCAGTTCAAAAACATACAAATGTGAGTAGATCAATAGATACCGCTTTGGCGGGAAGGTAACGGCTCTCCAAGCAATCATGCCAACCACATGACCTAGGAGGCATCTACAGACAATGGCAGCTCTTTGGCTTGGAAATGGAGATGAGCACCACCCCCCAGAGTCAGACTCGACTCAACTTAATGCCAAGGGGAAACCTTTACCTTTACCTAATCTATTATTTCAACATGATGGTTTTAATTTTTGTATTGTTTTTAGCCGATTATTTTCATGAGCCACCTGGGGAGAAAGGTAATGCATGCTACCTTGGACTCCTTAAAGAAACTATGAGATAAAACGTGAAGTAGGGACTTTTCTGAGAGAGATCCATTGTGATCTCTTCATCTGGCGAACTTTATTGGAGAAATCTTCTGACTGTTCCTCCTTATTACATTCCTGAAACTATTTACAGTGGCTTTTAATCTCATGTAACCCTGCTACTTTTCATCCTTCCTCTCCCACTTTTTTTTTTTGGCTTGGTAAAGATATGCCAAAATAACAAAAACCTGTAGAGCTTCTGCTTTTTTGTTTGACTCAAAATATATAATGCATAGTCTATACTGTGGAAATAACACTAAGTTACAAAATAAAGACTTTCTGCATATATTTCAGATTTCAATATTAAAGTGAAAAATATCCAGTGATATCTTGGTTAGATGCAAAGATGATTAAACTGAGACTGTTGTACTTTGCCATTATCATAGTAATGCTTGGACAGGTAGAAAGCAGAAGGAAAAGAGGAAGACCACATCTCAGATGGAGAGACTCAGTCAGGGAAGCCACAGATGCCCTAAATCTGCAAAATTTGATCAGGGCTATTGGTGCTAAAGGTGATTTGAAGGTTGCCTTAAGTCAAATTCGACTTGAAGGCAGTAAACAGACAACAACAAACTATATTTATGTGTTGGTTGTTTAAATACCATGTTTGTGAGTAGAAGACTAACTGAGAGGCAAGCTGTGCAGCATATGTATACAGAGCCCAATCATCCAATGAACCACCGTTGCTTCTTTTTGTGCAGTTGCTGCTATATGAAGCAACCATGTCACTCTGCCTCACCGAAGATGCAGCTCAAGTCTGGATGAAGGATGACAACTCTAAGGACAGCCACGGCATTTTCTTGAGAATACCCAAACGGCATTATATGACAGTGTAGGTCCACCTTGTATTTCAGGCTGGGTCAAAATTCCAGAAAGGTGTCCCCGTTCACTGACTTATTCTTGAGTAGAAGTAACTAGGCAGAGTGAACCATCAGATTGCAAGTGCAGTGTGACAGAATGTTGCAGTTGTCATGGCTCAGTACTTTGGAATCCCGGGATATGAAGTTTGGTGAGGCCCCAGCACTCTTTGACATGGGACTAAAGATCTTGTAAAACTTCAATTCCCATGATTCCACAGTATTATGCAATGGAAGTTAAAGTATTGTCAAGCTGCATTAACTCTACAGTATAGATGGGCCTCAAGTTGCTCTGTTTACCCGAGTCTCCAGAACATATGCAGAAACTGGGAAGGCAAGGCTCAAAGAAAGAAGATGTGTTTTCTATTCTTTGACTCGCTTGCGAAATGGCAATTGATATGCTGGAATGAGTTAAGCCTTAAGGCAGAACTTCAAAAAAAGTTACCTTTCTAGACTACAATTCTTGGAATGCTCCATTAAGAATTTTGGGAACTGTAGCCTCATAAAAGTCATTTTCTTTCCAATTTCTATCAAATACTGTTGCTGCAAGTCTTACAATGTAGTGTTTTTGATGTAGACATCCCCACATTCAACCCATCATCTCTAAGAGTAGCAATACATGGGAAACACTTTCTTCACCAAAGACCCTGGAAAATTACAATCACCATTTCTATAGAAGAATAGGAAGAGGCAGATTATGTTTACCTACCTCCACAATAGGGTAGTAGCAATAGTTCCAGTACCAAAAGCTTTTGGAGAACTTATCTGTCAGATGGGATTCTGGCACAAAAGGATGGAAGGTCTCCCGCCCCTCAGAGTCCCGGGAGTCTCCAGCCTCCACACCCATCTTCTCCATGCACTGTCCCAGAGCAAGGTCCTCCACTGAGGTAGTGTGGCTGCACACTTTGGATTCAAATCCAGCCACAAAGCGCTGCAGAGCCTCTTTGCTGAGAACATAGCCAGCCCCTCCACTCATGTAGCCTTGTTTAGCAAAAGGCCGGAAGCGCTTGCCAAAATAGATGGGTCTATCAGGGGTGTAGTTGGAAAGCAGCCACCGGAGGTTGTCCACCACCACAAAGGTGTCGTCATCTGCCTTGAGGAACCAGTCTGCCTGTTCCAGGTGGTGCTGGTGCACATAATGGAAAGCCCTGATGGTCTTCCAGTAGAGCTGGTCACGGCCTTCCTTGGTATCCAAACCAACAGTGGGGAAGTTGTCATCTTTTTCTGAGCTCATGAAAAGCACCACGTTGCAGTGACGGGACCAGGTGGCCTTGACATGGTGGGCCTTGGTCTCCAGGTTTTTGGGGCCTGTCATCACCCAACACAAGATCCGGACCTTGTTGTACAGCATGTCTGCCACACTGCTCTCCTCATCTAAGGGAGGCAAAAGCACAAGGTGACTATTACCGTATTTTCCACAACAGTTCATCCAAGGGTTTGTGACAAAATATAATTTTTAAGAACTTCACTTGTTCCATAGGTATTTTTTTCAGTCCACCACTCAGTACAAAAGTCTACTTATGTAAGCTACAGATTTTTACTTATCAGAGTTCTATAACGAGAATTCTCTAGCCACAAGTATATTAAAAACTATGACATGAAATCACTAAAAATATACACACTAAGTAACTCCAGCATCAGGAGAGCAGTGCAAAACACAATGGAAATATAATGAAAAAGCAAAAGATGATCACTACACCCACACAAAATAATAAATCAAATTTTCACTTTGAGAGAATAATAATAATAATAATAATAACTTTATTTTTATACCCCGCCTCTATCTCCCCGAAGGGGACTCAGGGCGGCTTACATAGGGCCAAGCCCGAATAAAAACAGTAGCAGTATAAAACACAGCAATAGACAAAAACATGCACACACACAAAAATTAAACATTAGCCAATAAAAAACAAGAACTAATAAAAACATGGATTAAAACTGAGAGATTTAAAAATAGACTGGGTAAGGTGCACCATATAAATATTGTAAACACGAGGTGACTGATAAAGTGCTGCAAATTCTTGGAAGTGCAAATTGGGATGGGAATAGACCCTGTGTCTATATCGAGTTGACAAAGGTAAAAAGTGCAAACCGGTACAAGAATGGTCACAGATACAGATTGCTTCTGGATTAGCAATCTTTATCTAAAGGCTTGAGTAAAGAGCCAGGTTTTCAAGCTCTTTCTGAATGCTACCAGGGTGGGGGCTTGCCTGATTTCCCTGGGGAGCGAGTTCCAGAGCCGGGGGGCCACCACGGAGAAGGCCCTCTCTCTCGTCCCCACCAACCGTGCTTGTGACGGAGGTGGGAGCGAGAGGAGGGCCTCCCCCGACGAACGAAGAGATCGTGCAGGTTCGTAGGGGGAGAGGCGATCATTAAGGTAGGAGGATCCCAAACCGTTCAGGGCTTTGTAGGTGATCACTTGCACCTTGAATTGGGTCCGGAAGGTGAACAGCAGCCAGTGGAGCTCCTTAAGCAGGAGGGTTGACCGCTCCCTATAATTAGCTCCAGTTAGAAGCAAGGCTGCCGAACGTTGAACTAGTTGGAGTTTCCGGGCCGTCTTCAAGGGTAGCCCCACGTAGAGTGCATTGCAATAGTCCAGTCTAGAGGTAACTAAGGCATGGACCACCGTGGCCAGATCAGACTTCACAAGGTATGGTCGCAGTTGGCGCACAAGTTTTAATTGTGCAAAGGCCCTCCCGGCCACCGCCGACACCTGAGCATCAAGCGTCAGCGCTGAGTCCAGGAGGACCCCCAAACTGCGGACCTGCGCCTTCAGGGGGAGTGCGACCCTGTCAAGCACAGGTAGCCACCCAATACCCCGATCGGACATACGACTGACCTGGAGGACCTCTGTCTTGTCGGGATTAAGCTTCAGCTTATTCGCCCTCATCCAGCCCATCACAGCTGCCAAGCACTGGTTCAGTATCTGGGGGGCTTCCTTGGAGTTCGGTGGAAAGGAGTAGTAGAGTTGAGTGTCATCTGCGTAGAGATGGCACCGAACTCCAAAACTCCGGATGACCTCTCCCAGCGGTTTCATGTAGATGTTAAAAAGCATGGGTGACAGAATGGAACCTTGCGGGACCCCACAGGTCAATGGCCAGGGGTCCGAGCAGGTGTCCCCCAGCTTCACCAACTGGGAACGGCCCTCCAGGAAGGACTGAAGCCACGACAGAGCCGTGCCCCCAAGGCCCATCCCAGAGAGCCGTTCCAGAAGGATACCATGGTCGATGGTATCGAAAGCCGCTGAGATGTCCAAGAGAACCAGCAGGGTCACACTCCCCCTGTCCAGCTCCCTGCGGAGGTCATCCACCAAGGCGACCAAAGCCGTCTCAGTACTGTGCCCAGGTCTAAAGCCAGACTGCGATGGGTCCAGAAAATCGGTGTCATCCAGGAAACCCTGGAGCTGCGAGGCAACCACCCGCTCCAGGACCTTGCCCAAGAAAGGGAGGTTCGAGATTGGTCTGTAGTTGTTTAGAATGGTCGAATCAAGGGAGGCCTTCTTCAATATGGGCCTCACTATGGCCTGTTTGAGGACAGATGGAAATTTGCCTTGATCCAAAGAGGCATTAATTATCATCACAAACCACTCTACCAACCCTCCTCTGGCCAATTTAATTAGCCACGAGGGGCAAGGGTCTGCAGAGCAAGTGGTCGCTCTCACCGCCCCAAGGATCCTGTCCACGTCATCCGGGCGAACAAGCTGAAACGAATCCCACAAGTTCGAACAGACAGGTGCCTCAGTTACCTCTTTTGGCATTGCAACAAAACTAGCATCCAAGTCGAAGCGAATCTGAGCGACTTTGTCTGCAAAGTGGTGCGCGAACTCGCTGCACCGAGTTGCCGAGTCTTCGGGTGCCCCTCCCCCCTCAGGAGGGTGAAGGAGCTCCCCGACGACCCGAAACAACTCTGATGGTCTGTTAGTTGCAGACGCTATGTGGGCAGTCGTGAAGGTCTTCCTGGCTGCCCGCAAAGCCGCGGAGTAGGCCCTAATAGCGGCTCTAGCCCGTGCTCGGTCAGAAACGCTACAAGTTTTCCGCCAGTGGCACTCTAGCCCCCTCCTCGAGCGCTTCATCACTGCCAGCTCCTCCGTGAACCAGGGAGCCGAAGTGACTCTTCACAACGAGAGGGGACGTTCGGGGGCGATCATGTCAATTGCCCTGGACATCTCGCTATTGTAGCGATCTACCAAGGCATCGACAGGATCGTCAGCCTCCATGACAGGAAGATCCCCAAGAGACCTCAAGAATCCATCTGGATCCATAAGTCTCCTGGGGCGGACCATCTTAATGGGTCCACCACCCCTGCGGAGGTTTGAGGTCACAGTGAGTCTTAAACTGATCAGGTGGTGATCGGACCATGACAACGGAAGAATATTTTGCTCTTCCACTCCGACCTCACCATCTGCCACAACAAAAACCAGGTCAAGTGTGTGTCCAGCTTGATGAGTGGGACCAGATATCACTTGGGACAGTCCCATGGTCATCATGGCGGCCATGAAGTCTTCAGCTGCACCAGTTAATGTGGCCTCGGCATGAATGTTAAAGTCCCCCAGCACTACCAGCCGCTGAGAGACCAACGCCGCACCAGAGATCACCTCTGCCAGCTTGGGCAGGGAGACTGCCGTGTCGCGGGGTGGACGGTACACCAGCAGAATCCCCAAACTGTCCCAGGTACCCACCTTAAGATGGACACACTCAAAACCGGCAGATTGCGGGATGGCGCACCTGACCAGGGAGATTGTCTGCCGAAAGACCACCGCAACCCCACCTCCCTGCCCCCCGGCTCTGGCCTGCTGTTGCACCCCGAAACCTGGAGGACACAGCTTGGCGAGATTTACCCTGCCGGGCTCATCCAACCAGGTCTCGGTGATGCAAGCCAGATCCACCGCTTCATCCAGGATCAAATCCTGGATGATAGCTGATTTACCATTGACGGATCTGGCATTAGAGCAGGACCTTCAAACCGAGGGGACTGTCATGGAGGCTACCACTCCTATCCTTCTCCAGGGTCGCAAGAACTCTGTTGCGCTTATCCCTGGGATAAAGGTGACCACTCCTCCTCCTCCCCCACACGACCTCAATGGTCTCCCCCAGGCTCCGGTCCACCCCCCCCCCAGGGTGACAGGCAGGATAGAGCTCTCATTGCGATGCCCTAGTCAGCTGTCCATAAATGGGGAGCTACTCAGGATTCTATCTTGCTTAAAGTCTGAGAATGAATCCTGTAATGATGAGATGATGGAGCAGTCAGGGGAACTAGATTGACTAAACAAGAGCAATGTCTCTGGGCGGGAATCGAGAATGGATTGGGAAGGGTCTAGAGTTGAAATGGGGGTCACTACACAAGATTTTAAGAGTGGAGGGGACCTAGATAAAGAGTCATGGGCACTAACCATTCTGGAACTAATGGTACCTTGAAAATGCAGTTCCGAGCCTGCCATCAAGGGGCAGATTGTGGGGTCCAGAAATACCTTCCTAATATTAATACCCCATGAATTCAACAGGGGTTTACGCGCCCAAAGTGCTTCAATTAAAGTGCTATCATCAAAGGTGATAACGAGACGTATGGAGCGGTCCTGAGCTTGAAAGTCCCTACGTAGCCATGAAATGAACTTAATTTTGACTACACTTGGGCTCACAGATAGTATTTGACCGAGGGACTCCTGTACCGCTCTCCTTGAGGTCCATCTGCCCCTATTCAACCATGAGTCTGTTATTTCAAACGCCAATTTTTCTAATTGAGGTAAATATTTTTGGTGGCGCATTGGGTCAAGTGTGCACAGGCCAGACTCAGATATTCCATGTGCAATTGTCCTTTTTAAACCCTGATCCATAACCTTATGCCCAGCCCTCCCTTCTCCCCTGTAGTCATGAGGAAGCTGTCTCTCATTCTCAACGTCTCCATCTTCCTTCAGAAATTCCTCCTTATGTTCTGATTGCCATTCCTCACCCTCCCCATCAGAAGTCAAAGACGACTTATACTCGGTTGAAGTGGCAGTCGCGATGTCCTCTTCCTTCCCGATGTAACACTGACCAGGATTGCTCACCAAAAGGGAGATCCCTTTGAAGAGGTAGTCTATCTTCTCATTTAATGTAGCAAGTTGTGAGAAGACGAGGTCAAGCGACTTCCCCATAAGTTCACAGAGAACTCTGTGAAAGAACTCTGAGAATTCTGGGTGTCAAACTGCATTCATTCTACAGTGTAGATGTGCCCCAAGTCATGTATCATTGGAAAATCTCAGAGTCCTCAAACTGAGAAGATAATGTGGGCTAGCTGAGGGACACACAATAACTTTCCGAGCACACCCTATATCAGCCTATCCAATAGTTTTGAGAGCATTTAGATGGGGTCTGTCCTCCTTTCCACCAGCTCTGTAGTCATGCCCTCATTTAAGCATGACTACAGGGCTGACCCCAACCTGAGGGTCCATTTCATACCTCTATTACAGAAATGGGAATTGAAAAGTCCTTCAGATGTTAGTAGACTGCAATTCCTCTCCCAACTCCACTACTGTCTATGGTGCCAGTGATAAGGGGAATTTTAGTCCAACACCTTTTGGGCAGAAGCAACATGCTCTCCTATTTCCTTCTCCTCTAGTTCTTACCTGCCAGATGTGGGTGTGATACACTGAAGAGAGCAGATCTTTCCACAATCCACTGGGGATCCTTGGAAGCATGAGGTGGCTGGGTGTCAGGGCGTGGGGCCCCTTCCCAGATTAGGTTGCCCACGAGGTAGAAGGTGCTGAGGAAGCCAGCAATGAGGCCCAGGTGGAAAGCCAAGAAGGAGGTTTTGGAGTTAAGGACCCCCATGCCACTTGGCTGTCCGAGGTTGAGGATTGTAAGACGATGGTTGGTTCATATGGTCTGCAGGGGGGCAAGAATACAGTAAGAGTGAGCAGCTTTGACCAGAGACATTTGCAACCACAGTGTCCCAAGTGCCAAAAATCAGACAAACAGTGATCACTCGGGCCCCAACTATACTGCCATATAATATAGTTTCATAATGCACTTTAACTGCATCGAACTTCATTATATAGCAGTATAAATTCATATAATCATGTTAAATGCATTCTGAAACTACATCATATGGCAGTTTAGATGGGACTGAAGACAGATGCTGGTGTTGTAAGGGATTTCCATATGCCTCCCATCTAATGGAATGACCCGATCATCAACTTCTGAGCTTTGATGCTCTCCTCCAGATCACTCACTGGATTCAAACACAACTAAAGCTTTATTGAGAATCACCCTCCTTCTTTTCTGCAGTCATGCTAATGTGAGCAAAGGTGACAATTGACAGCTAGTAACTCTCTGGATGACTGCTGTGACAACAACAAAAAAATAAGGGTGACAGTCCAGTTGGGCTGAAGCAGTTTCAGCTTGACTTGATCATCTCCGCTCAGCCTTCACCATTCCTGTGGGTCTGAACAGCTTCATAGCATCAGGGGTCCAAATTTTGGGGCAGCTGTAGTTGAACCCTTAAAGATCACACAGCAGGCTTATATGCTCTGTCCTATTTAAAAGCTGTGTCTTCTAATGTTTTGCCATTCATTCTACTTCTCTTCACTTGCTATACCAAAAAGCAGCCTCACTATGTTTAATTGTAGGGCTGGCTTCATGGTGGAAACATTATGCAAATTGCTTGGTAGATGACAGCAAAAGCAGCTAAGACCCAGTTCCGTGTATTATTAATTAGATCAAACCATTTGCTAATTAATCCCTCGGCCCCACAAGATTTACAAAACTAATAGCCCAATGAGTTGGCAAAAGCAGAGACCCCAGGGGGCAAGAAATGCAGCCACCAACTAGCACAATAGAAAGTTCAAGTACACTGGGGGGATAAATGAGGTGGAAGGCAGTTATAGGGCAAATATGTTATATCAATTGTACAATCAAGTATATAAATAGAAAGGCTGCAAAAGTCACCCGAGAGCAATATTCAAGAAAAGCAATCTCTAACATAACGTACTGTAAGCAATTTTCCTTGTCTGTGAAGAAAAGAACAAGGATATGACAAGGAAAAACAAACAGGATGCTACCGATTATATATATTTACATTTCTACGCAGGAATCAGTAAACCAGTCAAAAGTCTTTCTCTCTCCCCCATTCTCCCCAATCCCTGGGCTCAGATTTCCCAAACTGTTTTATATTAGTGGTTCTCAACCTAAGGTCCCCAGATATTTTTGGCCTTCAACTCCCAGAAATCCTAACCGCTGGTAAACTGGCTGGGATTTCTGGGAGTTGTAGGCCAAAAACATCTGAGGACCCTAGGCTGAGAACCACTGTTTTATATGTTTATATACTACTTTTCAGTCTAACAGTTCCCGCCCAGAGGAGTTCTCAGATGAGAAGATGAAACCACAGAAACCATGGCAAGAATAGTTTATAATGCTGATTATGGGATTCTTCAATCTCTACTATTAAATCAAATTGTAATAGTATGTACTACTGTCTTAACATTTAAAAAGTGAAAGGGAAAGGATGAAAAAAGTAGAAAGAAAGGAAGAAAAAGGAAGGGAAGACAGAAGGAACGAATGAAGGGGGAAGGAAGACAGAGAAGAGGAAGGAAGAGAAAGGAAGAAAAGGAAAAGCAAGAAAGAAGGAGCAAGGTGTATGAGGGAGGGAGGTAAGAAAGGGGAAGAAAAAGGGAGGGGAAAGAAGGAAGGGTATTCGAGAAGGCATATGAGGGCCCTCGATGGCGCAGCGGATTAAACCGCTGGGCTGCTGAACTTGCTGACCAAAAGGTCGGCAGTTCAAATCTGGGGAGTGGAATGAGTGTCCACTGTTAGCCTCAGCTTTTGCCAACCTAGCAGTTTGAAAACATGCAAATGTGAGTAGATCAATAGGTACCGCTCTTGTGGGAAGGTAACAGCGCTTCATGCAGTCACATCGGCCACATGACCTTGGAGGTGTCTATGGACAATGCCGGCTCTTTGGCTTAGAAATGCAGATGAGCATCAATCCCCAGAGTCGGACACGACTAGACTTAATGTCAGGGGAAAGCCTTTAACTTCTATATATATAAAAGAGTGATGGAATCGCGGCACCGAGCAAAGCAACTAAACTACGGGGGCCCCAACCTCGACATTGGACAACACAACCCATCATCCACGCCTTAAGGTTGAAACAACACAAAATCACTTCACACACCTCCACATGGAGAGAACCCACAACGCCCCATCGGGAGCCATGCCAGAGAGGGAAAAGAGAAGCCCTCATGGCCGCCGGCAACAGGGAAGGCAGGCAATGGGAAAAAGGTGTCCCCTGGGTCCTAGCGCCCGCCCATCATCCGAATCATTTATCTCCACTCCAACCTTCTACAATATCCAACCCATTTTAATACTCTATATTTTAAATATATTCTATGAACCATGACAATCAACACAATCTCTCTCCTAATATTTTAACAAGCTTATAATCACAACACCAAATAAAAAACAACACTCTTAAAACACGGGAATGCCAGACACTAAACAATCAGGGCCAGCGAACACCTCCTACGATCTGCCATGCAGGACATAATCCAAGCACTCCCAACAGATGGCCACCCAGCCTCTCAATAATAATAATAATAATAATAATAATAACAACAACAACAACAACAACATCATACAATCCTAAAGTTTTCAGAGTCTGACTATTTCTGTGGCCCTGACATGTCACATCTCTTTTTATGTTTGGAACCTTTAGAGTGTTTGCTTATCTTTTTCACATAGAAAGAAGATAGCTGTATACCCAGAGAGGCCTGACTATTTCTGTGGCCCTGACATGTCATATCTCTTTTTATGTTTGGAACCTTTAGAGTGTTTGCTTATCTTTTTCACATAGAAAGGAGATAGCTGTATATTCAGAGAGGCCTAACTCTACTGTGCATACTAAACATAAAGACAACCATACAACAGACATTCAATACCACCACTAACTCAAATTTCTCACCAACACCACCAGACAACGCCACAGCAACGCGTGGCCGGGCACAGCTAGTTTCCTTATAGGAGGGAAAGGAACAAATGAACAAACAAAAGAAAGGGAAGAAAGGGAAGAAAAGAAAGAAGGAATATTGATTCAAAATGAGGGACGGAGGGAAAAATTGAGAAGAAAATATTGGAGGAAAAAGCGAAGACAAGAATGAGGTGTGGGGAAAGGATATAAATGAGCATGACGTTTATCAATTCTTTACAGATTGTAAATTGCACTTCACATAGTTACACTGTATCATTGCAGCCACTTTTTCACGTCATTTGTTATATGGGAACTGAGATCTGCCGGGGAGGCCCTTCTTTCAGTCCCACCATTGTCTCAAGTATTGTTGGTGAGGACGAGAGAGAGAGAGGGGGGGGCCTTCTCGGTGGTGGCTCCTTGGCTCTGGAATACCCTCCCTAGAGAAATTAGATTAGCCCCCACTCTTCAAGCCTTTCAGGCAAGTTTAAAAACATGGCTCTTCAGATAGGCCTTTTACCCTGTGTGATCTATGGCTAGCTTGAGGATCCACCAATCGCGTCACTCCACACTTTGATTTGTTACTGCAGATAGCTAGCTTTATTCACAGGTTCTACTGCATTTTAGGAATTTTTATAATTTCTACAATTCTTACAATTTTATAGGTTGGGATTTTATGTGTTATTGGTTTTATACTTATGTCACTGTGTATATGCTTATGTACTGTTGTTTATATGCGGCACTTGGACTGCTTCTGTAAGCTGCCCCAAGTCCCTTCAAGGAGATAGTGGCAGGGTATAAATGAAGATGAAGATGAGGATGATGATGATTATTATTACTATTATTATATTCAGTCCATGTGATTTTCCTGAATGGACTGAGAAAGTGGTCAAGTTTCATCTTTTTATGTATCTAATGTTTATGTTACATTGTTATTTTTCCAATATTTCTTCCAGTATTTCTTCCTTAGTGCCATTTTTGAGCCACAAAGAAAATGCATACCTAGGAAATGCTGGGTATATATGCTAGTAAATACAGTAGAGTCTCACTTATCCAACATAAAAGGGCCGGCAAAACGTTGGATAAGCGAATGTTATGATTGAGCCTCATGGCTCTGTTACTGACAGACGTGGGCGTAAGACTCCTCGAGAGTCAGATACTCTCGAGGAGCGAGAGAGAAAAAGACTGCGAGACATATTTGCAGCACCATCTGACGAGGAGTCTTTCGAAGGGTTTACGGAGAGAATGGAGGAGGGGCTGGTTAGCTCAGAGGAGGATGAGATGGATTGGACTCGGGTAAGGGAGGAAGTGGGTGCCACTGGCCATGATGGGACAGAAGATGAATGGGGACCTTCAGGATTAGACCCATGGTTTAGCTGGAGGGATGGGACGGGATCCACAGCTGGAGATGCTGTTGGGCGTAGTCAGAGGTGTTCCAGCTCTGACGAGGAAAGTGATGAGGAAACGCCCGGGTTAAGGAGGACAGCTGACAGTGATGAAGATTTGTAACTGGCATAAAATGGGGCTTGAGAGCAATTGCAAATTGCGTTGGGCAAGGTAATCTGGGCAAACGCTTGGGATCCGTGTGTGTGTGGGACGCTTCCCTGAAGACTTGTGTGCTTTCCTGTGCTGTGACGTAAGTTGATTGGAATCCAGGGTCAGACGGCGGGAGGGATTGTGTGGGCATTTGTTTGTGCAAACCTGTGCTTACTCTTATTAGCTTGACCTTCCGTCGTCTTCTTGACGGACGCCATCTCCTGCTTTGAGAACTCGGACTGAACTGACCACGGCTTGTCTTCCCCCCTTCTTGGACTTGGAAAAACTACAAACGTCTGCTTCTGGCTTTGATCTACGGAACGGAACTGGTCTACTCAACTGCTACAATCCTTGGCTGATTTACTCGTGTTGGAGATCCTGTCTGCTGTGTGTGTGGGGGAGCGACGCAAGTTACTCTAAGCACAGTGTTGGCAGCAGAGAGGAATCTGCTGCCAATTAGTTGCATTCTTTGTATCTTTTGTTCCTTGGCTTTCGTTTCGTTTATACCCAGGCTGAAGCAAGCAGTTTGTTTTTACCCGGATTAAACTCCGGTTTAATCCGGTTTATCTTTTGAACATTTACTTTTGCCCCTTTTTGCTCCTAAAGGCAAAAACTGCCTGGCCCTTGTGTTTTACGGGCATTTTTGAGTTCTGTAATCTAATAAACTCTGTTACTTTGAATCTTGTGGCGTTCTGTCCTTGACAGCGAATATGTTGGATAATAAGGAGAGATTAAGGAAAAGACTATTAAACATCAAATTACAATATGATTTTACAAAATAAGCACCAAAACATCATGTTTAACAACAAATTTGACAGAAAAAGTAGTTCAATACGCAGTAATGCTATGTAGTAATTACTTTATTTACAAATTTAGCACCAAAATATCACAACATATTGAAAACATTGATTACAAAAATATGTTGGATAATCCAGAACGTTGGATAAGCGAGTGTTGGATAAGTGAGACTCTACTGTAAATAAAATAAAAAGAAATAGCCAAGATACTGGATAGGCAATTTGATTTCATGGAACACAATGTAATATCTCAGTAAGTGACATTTGTATAACTGCTATCGAACATGATTTATAGTTCTCCCAAGCATTCAAGAATAAAAGTATTATTTTAAAAATTCTTTTTAAAAACCTTTTCTGTACTTCCACAATTGCAGAGAATAAGGATATCAGGAATGGACTGGAGACAGAGGCTTCCCCACAAAGACTTTATTGTTTCAACCCTTTAATAAAATTTATCTTTTTATTCTAACTTTCTGCCTACTTTGTATCTTTATATCTATCCCTATATATAAAATGTGTAAGTTTCTTGCCAACATGTAGCAAGGCAGAGCCCAAAGGTCCTCCGCTTTTGTAACCCCGCTGAGACATTTCCTGGAAAGGAAAGGTTGGGCAAATCCCCAACCAGGGCAATCATCACAATCCATTGTGTGTATATATAAAGAGATAAGACCATTTCCGTGTCAGACCAGATAAGCCAGCCAATATTTGTTTAGCTAAATGGTTCACTTGGGCTGAGAGATTGAAAACCACAGAAACAGATGCTCAGAATATGTACATATGTTTAACATTATATTACAAGCCCAACCCTTCAGCACCAGCATCATCACATTTTGTCTCCTGGAACTCACACCTTTGTTAACATTCAGAACTGGACTGCTGAGTCAATCAAAGATTCATTATCATTTCTTTGACTATTGTATCCAAGAAGGACATCCCCCTCCTAGGGGATGAAAAAATAGAAAGAACCCAAACAATATACAAAAGAAGATTTCCATAATATACTAGTCTAAAATTACTACATCTCACAAACTGAGGGCATCATGCTGAAGGCATCATGCTTACTGACATCACAAAGGGTCACATCTATGATATCATAAGGGATCTTGCCTAGATCTCAGGCTTTGGCCAAAGATAATCTTGAACAGGCACATCTAACTAACTACATCTACCAGGATGAAGACAAGCCATAGTTTATTCAGTCAGGCCAGAACGGACGAATCTAACTACAGTAGAGTCTCACTTATCCAAGCCTTGCTTATCCAAGCTTCTGGATTATCCAAGCCATTTTTGTAGTCAATGTTTTCAATATATCGTGATATTTTGATGCTAAATTTGTAAATACAGTAATTACAACATAACATTACTCCGTATTGAACTACTTTTTCTGTCAAATTTGTTGTATAACATGTTTTGGTGCTTAATTTGTAAAATCATAACCTAATTTGATGTTTAATAGGCTTTTCCTTAATCCCTCCTTATTATCCAAGATATTCGCTTATCCAAGCTTCTGCCTGCCCGTTTAGCTTGGATAAGTAAGACTCTACTGTACTTGAATCTAATGCTCGTCTTTTTTTAGCTAAATGACCTTGCCAAAATTAAGGGGCTCATAAGATTTGCATAATATGGTAATCTTAGTGTTGAGCCAAAGCAAAAGGGAAAGGTGCTTCAGGAGCTGTACCTGGAGCTCCTATACGAAGGACGTCATCTCAAATTTCATTGCCACAGCTCAATGCTTTGCGATCCTGTGATGTATAGTTTGGTGAAGCACCAGCAATCTTTGGCAGAGAAGCCTCAAGACCTTGTCAAACTGCAGCAACCATGGCACTATAGTAATGGTTCTCAATCTTCCTAATGCCATGACCCCTTAATACAGTTCCTCATGTTGGGGTGACCCCCAACCATAAAATTATTTTTGTTCCTACTTCATAACTGTAATTTTGCTGCTGTTACAAATTGTAATGAAAATATCTGATATGCAGGATATATTTTCATTCACTGGACCAAATTTGGCACGAATACACGATACGCTCAAATTTGAATACTGGTGGGGTTGGGGGGAATGATTTTGTCATTTGGGAGTTGTAGCTGCTGGGATTTATAGTTCACCTACAATCAATGAGCCCCTTGAACCCCACCAATGATAGAATTGGGACAAACTTGCCACACAGAACCCTCTTGACCAACAAAAAATACTGGTCTTTGGCGACCCCTCGTGACCCCTCCAGGGGTCCTAATCCCTAGGTTGAGAGCAATGTAAACTATTTCTGGGAGTTGAAGGCCAAAAACATCTTGGGACCTCATGTTGAGAACCACTGTTCTCAGCCCAAGGTTTTATTTTCCATCGCTGGAAGCTTTGGTGCTCTAAATAACAAAGACAGAGTTTACTTTTTTTTGGTTTGAGGGTTTTGAAAATTGAGGTGCACGTTCAATTTGACGGGGTATTAGCCTTGAGTAAACACAGTACATACTCCACTTGCCATTTCCTTCCCTGGAGCCTGTGTTCTATGGCAGGACAATGGAGTGGCAACCTTCCCAGTTCTTGTGAAACTTCACAGATTCCTTTAACCCTACTCCTGTCACTCAATAGCATTGTCTCTAAAACAGTTGGAATACAGTACTGCATATTTTAAAATGAGTTGCTACAGCCAAGTCCAAACATCCTTAGCAACAGCCGGGATCTGATCTAGAGGCCCAAAAGGCTTCCCTTTTCTCAGCCCTCTTGCTTCGAAATACCAGGCCACATCCCTAGGAGAGGTTTCCATAGCAACCATGAAGACATGTCTTGGCCCACAAAATGCCAGGCCTCAACACAGAGAATGGGACCAGAGAGAAGCTCCCCCTATTTGCATACGAAAAGAACGCTTAATGACTCAGTACTTGCGCCACTTTGCAAAATCATAATAAGCAAAGCTATAAGGAAGGGATATTCTCTTCCTTTCTTTCCCAATGCCTTTGTGGTTTTGGGCGGAATAAAAATGAGAATCTGTGTCAGGGGTCAGAATTGGAGGCAAAGGTTTCTTCCATTTGAGGCTGAAATCCCAAATGAACACACAGTAGACTCTCTTCTAAACTCTCAATATAATCCAAATTATCAAAGCAGATAATCCATATCCTCTGCTTTGAACTGGATTGTATGAGTCTACACTGCCATATAATCCAGTTCAAAGCAGGTAATCTGGATTTTAGATGACAGTATAGAAAGGGCCTCAGTGAACTAGCACCCATGGGGATCGGCAGATGCTGGATAAATGTCATTTCTGGTTGCTTGACAGCTCTTATTAAAAACAGGACTATCTAATAATAATAATAATGGACTGGTCCATGAGGTCACAAAGAATCAGAAACAACTATACGACTGAGCAGCAGCAGCAGTAGTAGTAAACATCACACAGTCCTAAACTCTTGGGAAGTGTTCGACTTGTGATTCTGTGATGCGAAATCCATCATATATATCTCATTTGCTGTGTCATACTCTGACTTTGTGTCAATAATAATAATACTTTTATTACCTGCCTCTTTCTGTAGCTCAAAGTGGGGTACAACATCATTAAAACAAGAGATAAAACACTATTAAAGCACATACAACAAGATAAAAATGGTTAAAATACAAATACTAATACTGTATCTCTCTCTCAGTCGCATAGTCATTTCCGACTCTCCGTGACCTCATGGACCAGTCCACGCCAGAGCTCCCTGTCAGCTGACTAATACTGTATATCACAGCATAAACTCTGTATTGGCTTGATATTAATAAAGAAACACAGTAATTAAAATTAAATTAAGACACATTAAGTCAAAATTATCATAAGCTCACATTTCTGCTAAAAGTGCTATTTCTTCAATTTTTTACTGGTTGCTTGAGAATATTGGTCAGTTGATTTCTAGTTAACCGAGAGTATAGCACTAAGGCAGAAGCCCCACTGAATTTCAAGGGGGTGACTTCAGCATAAATGTCAACTGAAAAACCAAATAGTCTTATTAGTCTACACTGTTGAGGTTTAATGTGTTATTATTTAATTTATGGTAGTCTTATTATTTGTTGGTTGCATCTTACGGCATTGAATATTTGCTGCTGTATGTTTGTTGTTAACCACTCTGAGTCCTCATTGGGGAGATAGGGGGGATACAAATAAAGATGATGATGATTATTATTATCTTAAATATGTATCCATAAAAGCCACTTATTTCATGACTGCATAGGATGCATCTACATGGCAGAATTAATGCCATTTGACACCACTGCGACCACCAGAGCTCAATGCTATGGAATCGTGGGAGCTGCAGTTTTACAAAGTCTTTAGCTTTCTCTGCCAAAGAGTGCAGGTGCCTCACTAAACTGCAACATCCAGGATTCCATAACACTGAGTCATAGCAGTTTAACTGGTATCAAATTGTAGTAATTTGACATTGTAGACAGAAACCCATAGTGTTAACAGCCCAAGCAAGGCCATCAGTTTAGCAAGGATATTGGGAGATACGTTGCTTGGAGAATTCTGGAAATTACAATGCAAAATCATTCTTCTAAGCTCTGAACCTGACATTTCCTCTGGGTGGCACAATGCAGATCTAGGCCAGCTGCCTGTCATAACCCCATAATTGCAGCTCCCTATTATGTGCAACATCCTTCACTTTCTGTTTTGGCCTGCATAAATAGTATAGTGTCTAGATCCAGGGAAGTCATGCTCCCCCTCTATTCTGCCTTGGTCAGATCACACCTGGAATACTGTGTCCAATTCTGGGCACTGCAATTGAAGGGAGATGTTGACAAGCTGGAATTTGTCCAGAGGAAGGTGAGTCAAATGATCAAGGGTCTAGAGAACAAGCCCTATGAGAAGCGGCTTAAGGAACTGGGCATGTTTAGCCTGCAGAAGAGAAGGCTGAGAGAAGACATGATGAGGGCCTTGTATAAATAGGTGAGAGGAAGTCATAGGGAGGAGGGAGCAAGCTTGTTTTCCGCTGCCCTGTAGACCAGGATGCAGAACGATGGCTTCTAACTACAGGAAAGGAGATTACATCTGAACATTAGAAAGAACTTCCCATCTGTGAGAGCTGTTCAGCAGTGGAACTCTCTTCCCTGGAATGTAGTGGAGGCTCCTTTGGAGGCATTTCAGCAGAGGCTGGATGGCCATCTGTCGGGGATGCTTTGAATGCGATTTTCCTGCTTCTTGGAAGGGTGTTGAACTGAATGGCCTATGAGGTCTCTTCCAACTTATGATTCTATGAAGGCACTAGTGGGATTTTCAACTTCAAGTAACAGAGTAACCTAGCCGACTTTAGGGTATTTGGTTCTTTGTCTTGAAGAAGAGAGGTGACCATTTTATACTTCACAGAAATCAAAATGTTTGGAACTGGCCCAGGTTTTCACAATGTTATGGAAGTAATGTATTTTATGACCATTTCTCAACCCAAGTGATAGACAGGTGGCTTCTGATTGCAGTCTATTCTCGTTCCTACTGGATGTGACCATTTATTACCTTTTCAGGTTCAATGTGCAACCTCCATGCACATACACAAAGCAAGATCCCAGCTGCAAAGCTGAATCTGCCTTGGAGTGTGATGGAATCTCCTTCTTTGGAGGCCTTTAAATAGAGGCGTGATGGTCATCTGTCAGGGGTGCTTTGATTGTATTTTTCCTGCTCAGGGTTGACTCATGCAGTCTCTTCCAGCTCTATGATTCTATAAAATCGCAAGTCCTAAAAATAGCATGGTGACACACACAGTTCAGTAAGTTATGAGGGCAGATGTTAATCCACAGCATAAATCAGCTTTCCATTTTCTCATCAAGCGACTTGGATTCCCTCATCAATTTACAAGCAGGAGGGAAGGAGCCTTGCCTTTCATAGTGGCCTGTGGCTTCCATGTCAATGAAGTCATGAATCTACTCTGGGATGTACAGTCCTCCCTCCACTTTTACAGAAGTTAGGGGTGGGGATAAATTTTAAAAGCATTTTTTTAATTTGAGAGAATACCTCTCTGGGAATCTCTAAGTCCTCTAGCCTGACTCTAGCGGAGGTTCACGATAAAATCATGCTAGAGGGCCTACAAATGTTTAAAGTAGTATCCTTTCTAGGAATTTCTAGACCCTGCAGCGCATTTCTATTATCAACCTCTGCCACAGGTTGTGCTGGAGAACCTAAAGATTTCTAGAGATAAGATAATAAAATCCACAAAAGTCAAACCTTCAAATGTGGAGGGCTGGCTGTACTCTGAACCTCTAAGGAGCTAGCCAAGGTGCTGAACTTATTTTGGGGCTAGGCTTTCTTCATCATGGGTAGCTTATTTAAATTATGGACTAAAACCTTGAACAGATCCACTGCTCCACTGACATGGAAGCCACAACTTTATAGAGTTAAGCAGGCATATTTGTGCTATATTAACCTTCATGCATTTGCTTATGCTGCATCATTTGAATTGGATACAAGACTGTATTATACATGGCAGAGTTCAGCTTCTCCTGTGGATTTTTCTTACCCCATAAACCTAAATACTTGAACGGGACCAACTCCCATTTGATCTTGGAAGCTAAGCAAGGTCAGTCCTAGTAAGAACTTGAATAGGAGACCACAAAGGAATTCTAGATACTGTTGGCTATATTTCAGAGGAAGGCACTGGTAAAACTACCTCAGAATATTGGGCAGCCTCAAGTAAACATTCAAACATTCAACATATACAAAAACCATACTCCCCTTATTAACTGTTTCAGCCACTGTTCTAAGAATATAACACCTTTTATTGTCACTGCCCCGGGACCTGAAGCAAGAGCTGTGGATGATACGATATGTCTTAAAACAGGGACAGCTGAGAACGACAACCAAGAACCAGCACCACTTCAGAACATGACAGTCTGGAAGTGAACCCTGCACAGATCACAGTCAAATAAAGCCCCCTGTCAATGTTAAATCCACTCAGCTGGCCCGCAAGTTTGACAATTCCACATTCTGAAAGTTCCTAAGATACTAGGTAGGGTTCCTTTCTACCAGAAGTGTGGAACAGGTGGCTCCTTGCAATTGTTGAACTACAATTTCCATTGGCCACAGCCAGTGGGTGAGGGTCAATAGGAGCTGCAGTCCAACAGTATCTGAAAGACTGCATATTTATCATCTCTGATATATATGCAATTTTCTCAGTAGAACTGTGCATAATTATCAGTTAAACAAACAAACAAAACCAGGGATGCAGATTGCACAGCAGTGGCCCCTGTCCAACATGATGGCTTAGCAGAACCAGAACATCCTTGTTATGACATACTGCATTGCTGGGAATCAAGACACAAGCAAGCACAAACCCCAACATGTTCAGTTTTTTATTTAATAGTTGTTAGATTTTATTTTTATATTTTTTGCGTAAAGCTGTTGCAAAAGAGATGCTAGATTTTTGGGGGTTTTTTTAATTGGGAGACAGGGTATTCTAGGTCTAAGACCCCCCCCCCCCCCCGGTCTTCCAAATTTAACAAGACTATGTGGCCTAAATACCCTAAGGACACCAAATCCCATTTGATCTTGGAAGCTAAGCAGGGTCTGCTCTGGTAAGTACTTGGATGGGAGACTACCAATGAAAATCAGGTCCTGTAGACTATATTTCAGTGGAAGGGACTGGCAAAACCACCTCTGAGTATCCCTTGCCTAAGAAAACTATTAAAATGTATGGGTGCCATAAGGTGCACACAAAGCAGATATGATGGATGCCTCTTTTCTCCCATAGACAAAGAACCTGCATATTAGTGAATTGACATATGCTTGCAAACTCCTACATCAGCTATCATTATTATTATTATTATTATTTTCTCTGAGGACTGGGCCCCATGATGACTCACAGCCTAAAAAGCTATACAATTCACCAGAATATGAGGATGAAAAGGACCACCTTCCCCTCTCAAATTTAACAGGTGTATGCAGCCTAAATATCCTAGAGTAAAAGGTGTCAAACTCAAGGCGCGCAGTCTGAATCTGGTCCACCATGTCATTTTATGTGGTCCTACAGAAGCAAGACTATAACTCATCATCAGACGTCATGAGTAGAGCTGATGGAAGGCTGCAGCTTGTTCTGTTTAGTCAGGACAGTGGGGATAGAATATAGATACAGGTCTTGTAAATATGATGTCTGACTTTAAAATGTCCTTTAACCTTTCCCCAACCTCAGAGCCACAAGTGCTATTCCCATTATCCCCAACCCAGATGGCAGATATAATCAAAAGTAATAGGAGTTGTCAATCAATAACATCTGGTGACTCAAAACTAAAGAGCACTGACCACTATGTAACACACACATATATATATATATATATACACACACACACACACACACACACACACACACACACACACACGGATATACCTATATATATAGGTACGGACAGCAAAACAAACATTGCAGGGGTGTTAATCCTTCCCTATGCTATCCAAAGCTGATAGATAGACACAAGATATAGAACTGGTGTTACACTTTAAAAAGTACTTGTTCTGATTTCAAATTCAACTTAAGAACAATCCTACAGAACCTATCTTGTTTGTAACTTGGTCATCTGTATCCACAGATTATGCATCCAGGGATTCAACAACCCATTCCTTGCCTATAGAAACCCCATGAAATACATGGGGCGTCATAAGGCATCCGCACAATGTAAATATGATGGCTGTCTCTTGTCTCCCAGGGACGAAAAACCTGCCAGTTACTGGACAAACATACCCTTGCAAGCATTAGATCAAGTAGATTGCTGTGAGTTTTCTGGGCTGTATGGCCATGTTCCAGAACCATTCTTTCCTCACGTTTTGCCCACACCTATGGCAGGTGAACTGCACCATCTAAACTGGGCTCTCCAGGCCAATGGATACTCCACCACAGACATCAGAAGAGCTGCAAGGCCAACAAGACGCCATAAGAGTAAAAACAAAGATCCACCCAGAAGAAAAGTATTCTTACCATACATCAAGGGAACCACTGACCGCATAGGCAAACTGATGAAGAAACACAACGTACAAACTACTACAGACCCACTAAGGAAATCCAACAAACGCTCCATTCAGTAAAGGACAAGAGGGATCCTCTCACCTCTGCAGGAGTCTACCGTATACCATGCAGCTGTGGACAAGTCTATATAAAGGTAAAGGTTTCCCCTGACGTTAAGTCCAATTGTGTCCGACTCTGGGGGTTGGGGCTCATTTCCATTTCTAAGCCGAAGAACCTGCGTTGTCCGTAGACACCTCCAAGGTCATGTGGCCGGCATGACTGCATGGAGCACCGTTACCTTCCCACTGGAACGTATACCATGCAGCTGTGGACAAGTCTACATAGGGACCATAAAACACAGCATTGCCCAAACACGAATCAAGGAATGTGAAAGGAACTGCAGCCTCACTCAACAAGAGAAGTCAGCCATAGCAGAGCACTTGATGAACCAACCTGGACACAATATATTATTTGAGAACATAGAAATGCTGGACCACTCTGACAACCACCATGCCAGACTACACAGGGAAGCCACTGAAATCCACAAGCATGTGGACAATTTCAACAGAAAGGAGGAAACCATAAAAATGAATAAAAGCTGGCTATCATTATTTTTTTTAAAAAACCCTCTAAAATAAGGACAGTAAAATAAAGAACAACACTCAGAAAACAAGGGAATTCCAGACAAGAAACAATTAGGGCCAGCTAACACCTCCCGACAAAGGATTCCCCCAAGAAGGAAGCAGCCAGGCTTTGAAGCTGCGAGGCTATTAAATGACAATCAAGGTGATCAATTGCAACATCCACACTTGCCTCAAACAGACAAGAGTTACTTCTCCCAACCTGGAATTTCCACTTTCCTAGTTTCCAACAGATCTCACAATCTCTGAGGATGCCTGCCATAGATATGAGTGAAATGTCAGGAGTCAGCGAGTTTCAGGGCACATTCCAGAAGCATTCTTTCCTGACATTTCGCCCACATATTTGGCAGGCATCCTTGCTTGAGAAAATCCAAGCTGCTTCTCATGTGTGATAATTGGTTGTCTGCCAGGACGTTGCCCAGGGGATGCCCAGATTTTCTGATTGTGGGAGGCTTCTCTCATGTCCGGAAAACTCACAGCAACCCAGTGATTCCGGCCGTGAAAGCCTTCGACAACACATTAGACCAACTACTTATCACCGTTATTACTGATACCCCATTTTTCTTGTAGGACTGAGACCCAAGTTGGCTCACATCCTAAAAAATTATACAATTTCCCAGAATATGAAGATGAATGGGAGACTACTAGGTGCTCTCAGACAGCCATCCTCAGCTGCTTTTTTTTCTTGTCAGGAGCACTTTGAGAAACTGCAAGTTGCTTCTGGTGTGAGAGAATTTGCCCAGGGGATACTCAGAAGTTTGGATGTTTTAAAATCATAGATTCATAGAATCATAGAATAGTAGAGTTGGAAGAAACCTCATGGGCCATCCAGTCCAACCTTCTGCCAAGTAGCAGGAAATCGCATTCAAAGCACCCCCAACAGATGGACATCCAGCCTCTGCTATATTGTTTTATCATCATTGTGGGAGGCTTCTCTCATGTCCTCACATGGAGATGGAGCTGATAGAAGGAGCTCATCCCCACTCGCCCCAGGCTGGATTCGAACCGGCAACCTTCAGGCCAGCAACCCAATTTTCAAGTCATCTGTCCTGCCTGAACAAGAGTTTAACCCACTGCACCACCAAAAGCTCCATCCTGAGCTGCTGGAAAGTGGGGATGGCAATTGAAAGCATGGGGCATTTTGAGAAAAACTAGCCTTCTCTCAAAACCCACTCACTTCCAACCTGGCCCTTGAGAACAAGTATTCAGACAAGTGTTTCCATCCACACAAGCAAAAAAATAAATAAAAATCAACTGAAGGTAGAGAACAAACGGTGCAGAATGAATGCAGTTTGACTATCAGGGACCAATGCTATGGGATCCTGGGAGCTGTAGTTTGGCAGAGAAGGCTTGTGCAACTCCAATTCCCAAGGTTCCATAGCAACGGAAGCGGGGCCAAACTGCATTCATTCTACAGTGTAGAGATGCACCCGAGGGAGACAAAAGAGGGAGCGTCAATCGGGAAGAGAAAGGTTTAGGAGGGGAAATGCCATTTTAAGCAAGACCAGGGAAGGCAACGGTGGGCCTTCATCCAAAGCCTTGCAATGGGTCGAGAGGGCGAACTGGGGAGCGGAGAGCAAGATCTATCACAACCTGCTTTGCATTACCTTTTCCCAGGTGCATCAGCTAAGAAGGGGAGACAGGGAGCACCGCTGCCGCCTCGGCTGCCTCCTTCTTTCTACAAGGAACCCCAGAAGAGTCATGCCTTGCCTGTCCATCTCCTTAAGACACGAGGCCCGGCCCCCGCGGGCACCCATTGGCTGGCAGATTGCGAGGCCTCTCCTGATTGGTGGAGGCGCGCCGCTCAGGAAGACATAAAAACGTGGGCGAAGGCGGGGATGCGCGAGGACGCTGGTTGCCCTTTTCACGACGCCTCACCCAGAGCTCACCCTTTCAGAGGGTGCTTCTACAATGTAGAATTATTGCAGATTTGACACGCCTTGGACCGCCATGGGTCCATGCTATGGAATTCTGGGAGTTGTAGCTTTATATGTAGCTTTGTGGAGGTAAAGGTAAAGGTTTTCCCCTGACGTTAAGTCCAGTCGTGACCGACTCTGGGGGTTGGTGCTCATCTCCATTTCTAAGCCGAAAAGCCGGCGTTGTCCGTAGACATCTCCAAGGTCATGTGGCCGGCATGACTGCATGGAAGTGAAGTGTAAATATGAGCACCAATGGAAACTAACTGTAAGCAAGATATTTTAAAGTTGAAACAATAAAAATACTGTAGATAATTGTATTTTTCTCTTTTTCTTTAACCCAGGGGTTCTCAACCTGTGGGTCTCCAGATGTTTTGGCCTTCAACTCCAGGCAATCCTAAGGGCTGGTAAACTGGCTGGGATTTCTGGGAGTTGTAGGCCAAACACCTGAGGACCCACAGGTTGAGAAAAATTGCTTTAACCCCTTCCCTCTGCCTTTGTGACATCTATTCTATACACATAATAAAAGTGAAAATCTGTATGTGTGTATGTAGCTGGGGTGTCCGCTTACACAGATAGGCTCCTACTTCCACAAAGAGCTACAGCTCCTACTTTTCTTTTCTTTTTTTCATGTCAGGAGCAACCGGAGTTACTTCTGGAGTGAGAGAATTGGCCGTCTGCAAAGACGTTGCCCAGGGGACACCCGGATGTTTTTGATGTTTTTACCATCCTTGTGGGAGGCTTCTCTCATGTCCCCGCATGGAGCTGGAGCTGATAGAGGGAGCTCGTACGTGCTCTCCCCGGGTGGGATTCGAACCTGGCAGCCTTCAGGTCAGCAACCCAACCTTCAAGTCACAAGGCTTTTATCCCCTAGGCCACCGGAGGCTCCACAGCTCCTACTAACAGGCACCAATGGCCCTCCCTCCAACGACACTCTGCAGGTTACAGAGAGTGCCGTGAACATGTCCAAGAGCCCTGCCAATGTCCTCCACAAACACCATACTGCCCACCACCCAAGTTAAGGCTCTTATACCGGGACAATTTCAACCTAGATTTTATGTTTTTCCTCCACCACAGACATCACAGTGTTTCTCTCTCCATTAGTGTGGAATTTGCATGATCCCAGCCACTGCCTCTCCCTTAACCCTTTAATATTTTTTTTCTATGACACACAGCAAACAGAGGAATTGATCAGCAACTGAACATACTAGAGAGGTTTGGGGAGAATTCATGATTTATAGGAGTTATAGGTACTGGGATGTATAGTTCACCTGCAATCTAAGAGCAGTCTGAACTCCACCAAAGATGGACCTGGAACTCACTTGGCACACAGACCTCCCATGATAAAAAAAAATACTGGCAATCTTTGGAGGAATTTATAGGATTTGCATCCAGAGAGTACTATGAACCCAAATAATGATGGAGTTAGACCAAACTTGGCATACATACCCAATATGCCCAAATTTGAATACTGGTGGGTTTTCAGGGGAATTGGCCTGGATATTTAGGAGTTGTAGGTACTGGGAAATATAGTTCACTTGCAATCAATGAGCACTCTGAACTTGATCAAAGATGGAATTGGACCAAACTTTGCACACAGAGTCCCATGAGCAGCAAAAAAAATACTGGAGGTCTTTGGGGAAAATTCACTTTCATTTGGGGGAGTTGTAGTTCACCTACATCCAGAGAGCACTGTGAACCCAAACACTGACGAATCCGGACCAAACTTGGCACCTGATATGCCCAAATTTGATTACTGAAAGGGTTTGGAGGGAACTGACCTTCCTTTCTGGGAGTTGTAGTTCACCCACAACCAGAGAAACTATGTCCTCCACCAATGATGGACCTGGACCAAACTTGGCTCACAGAACCCTCTTGACTAACTCAACCTACTGGAAGGGTTTAAGGAGACTGATTCACAATAATGGGAGTTGTAGTTTACCTTACAGCCAGAGAGCACACAGAACTCCACTAAAGATGCATCTTCAACAAACTTTAAGTACTGATGAAGTTTTCCGGGGTTTACCTTATGCATTTTTTACAATTAAAAATTGACTTTTTCAAATAACCCAGGCAACGAGGACTACCCAAGATAGTATTTAATATTTGGTGCAGTTTAATCTACTAACAATACCTCCATCCCTCCTCCTTTCCTTTGCCCCCTTTCCTGTCTACCCTTTTCTTTTTAAATTCAACATTTTTAATAAAGAAAAAAGAATAGAAAATCCAGATTATCTGATTTGATAATCTGGATTATATGGCAGCGTAGAAAGGGCCTGAGTAATCAGATCCACTAAAAAGCTTGTTCATCACAATGACATCTAGCCCTTCAGTGGGTGCTAAATAATAACCTAACAGTAAAATCCTATTGAGTTCAAGACACCTTATTCCTATTGAATAAGAAGTAGCACTGACTGGACTCCCACTTACCCTTAGCCAGCAGAGAGATGATTAGAGAAGCAATTCCAAGATTATTGCATAGCAAATGAAAAGGTACAAATGAGCCAATGAAGAGGAAACCTTGAATTAAATGCATTCCTTAAATGCAAATTTCTGAAAAAATAGAAGGGAAATATTTTGTTTCAAGATTCAGACCTTAAAAGATGCAGGTCTGAGTACAAGGAGAAACCGGATCAATAAAGCAGGTAAACACTTAAATAGTTTGGATAGTTCATGCAACAAGATCAGTGAGAAAGTAGAAAATGTAGAAGAAACAAGCATACATTTAGGGCTCTTCCACATAGCCATATAACCTAGAATATCAAGGAATATCAAAGCACAATATCTGCTTTGAACTGGGTTATCTGAGTCTACATCTTCCATATATTCCAGTTCAAAGCAGAAAATGTGGGATTTTATTCAGCTATGTGGAAAGGGCCTTAGTCAATAATGAGGAAGGTTCAGAAACAAATCTTTTCAATGTAGCACCCTTCCAGATGGGCCCTATATCCCAGGATCTGATCCCAGGTTTTCTGTTTATCCCAGATTATCTGGCAGTGGGGACTCATATAATCCAGTTTAAAGCAAAAAAACAAAAAACAAAACCTGGCATCAGATCCTGGGATATAGGGCCTGTCTGGAAGTTTTAAAGAAACTTGCCAAAGTCATTGGCACAGGATGATGGAAGAAGAGGTGGAAGAGAGATCTTGAAAAGAGATTATGGGAAGAAAAGAGACAGTGCAGGTACTGTGTGTTAGCTTGAATCAATGAAGTGTAGTATTTCTACTTGGCCAAAGAGATAGCGCAAGAGAAGAGAAGTATGAATGAATGTATAGTCTCCCTACTCTAATCTTCCTCCACAAACATTCAGTTGCATGCTAGCAAGAATTAAAATACTGAATAAAAGGAGTATGCCAAGGTTTGTTAGAAGAGACCTATATGAGCTGACAAAAGGTCAAAGCTATCAAGAGTTGAATTGAATAAAGAAGCAGCTGAGTCCATGGAGTCCAATACTTGCAAAAAGATTTCAAAATCAACAGAACAAAGCTCCTGAAATGTCCAAGCGACAGACTACCAAAAAGTGAATTACTTACAAGTGCAAAAGAAACATGTTGATTATGATGATCAGACAAAGAAAATTCAATAACTGAAAAGTAAGACAGGGAACAATTCGTAATAAGAAACAGGCCAAGACAATGACTAAAGGATTATATAGGTGGATTGGAATAGAATTTGATTATCAAGAGGAAAATGTAAAACAGAAGGATCTGTGGAATTATCAAGATGACTATTACAATCACCCATAACAGGAATGAATGGAGGTCACCAAGAATCAAAATCAGGAGTAAAAGTTGAAAATGGGCCAGGTGGAAAAATAAATAACTCCAATCCACAGAGGTGAAAAGAGTCTCACAGCATGGATCTCAAAAGAAAAAAAATAGTGTGTTGGTGGAAAAGAAAAAGGCATGAGCTAGATAACAGAAGATCACTGCCTTACCATTTGGGGAAAACAGAGTCCTCCAGAGAAGAGGGCCTCTGAAGTAGGGAGCCAGGCTTCAGTGGGAACAAGAAGGTGAAGAGATCAGGAGAGAAATAAATTGTGAATGAGCAACTGAGCAACACTTCCAGAGGGAGCAAGTATAGCGAAGTTGGAAAGAAGGAACACAGCAGATAGATTATAAGAAATGAATGAAACAGGAACCATAAAAGACATTTTAAAAACAATACAAATAAAAGATAAAATGTATAACCAAGCAAGAAAACAGATTACATAGAAAACTATGGAACACTGACATCATACCACAAAATCAGGGTTCTCAGTTGGCTGACAAATAACATTTTCTGGATTTTTCTTGGAGAAGATTCTGGATTGATTGTATAGCCCCAGCTCCCAGATATTACACAATTAGCTGTGTGAAGGAAGTACTTGGACCTGATTCTCCCAAGAGGTGGTTGGATGTAACTCTGTAGATCACAAGTGAGGAAAGTATCTACAGAGCCAGCAATAGAAACAGATATCTTGAGAAAACACGAGTCAATATTAAAAGCCATACTGCTTAGCAGGTGGAAAGCAGAAAAGAGGAACACTGTGATGTAAATGGGTAGACTCCATCCAAGAAGCCACATTCCTGAGTTTGCCAGACCTGATCAGTGAGGTCTCTCATTCATGGAATCCCTATAAATCAAGGTCAACTTGACAGCAAGTGTAACAGAGGGGAAACTTGACAGTGAGTGTGACAGAGGGGAAAGGAAATACCATGAGAAGCCATGGGTCATGGAAATCCATTTTCATAGAATCATAGAATCGGAAGGGACCTCACAGACCATCCAGTCCAACCCCCTGCCAAGAAGCAGGAAAATCTCAATCAAAGTACCTCCAACAGATGGCCTCTGCTTGAAAGCCTCCAAGGAAGGAGCCTCCGCTGCACTCCAGGGCAGGGAGTTCCACTGCTGAACAGTTCTCACAATGAGGAAGTTATTCCTAATATTCAGGTGGAATCTCCTTTATTGTAGTTTGAAGTCTTTGTTCCGTGTCCTAGTCTCCAAGGCATCCAAAAACAAGCTTGTTCCCTCCTCTGTATGACTTCCCCTCACATATTTATCCATGGCCATCATGTCTTCTCTCAGCCTTCTCTTCTGCAGGCTAAACATGCCCAGCTCTTTAAGCTGCTCCTCATAGGGCTTGTTCTCCAGACCTTTGATCATTTTAGTCGTCCTCCTCTGGACACATTCCAGCTTGTCAACATTTCCCTTCAATTGCAGTGCCCAGAACTGGACACAGTATTCCAGGTGTGGTCTGACCAAGGCAGAATAGAGGGGTAGCATGACTTCCTTGGATCTAGACGCTATACACCTATTTATGCAGACCAAAATCCCATTGGCTTTTTTTTTTGCTGCCACATCACATTGTTGGCTCATGTTTAATTTGTTGTCCACGAGGACTCCAAGATCTTTTTCATATGTACTGCTGTCGAGGCAGGCGTCTCCCGTTCTGTATCTTTGCTTTTCATTTTTTTCTGCCAGATTCATATAAGTCTCTGGCACTAGACTAGTCCATTGAACTGATTAGTTGAATATTATTTAAACATTAACTGATCTAGGAAATAAGAGAAGTAGGATGACGTCTGAAATAGATCCTGCACCATGCTTTCTTGACGTGAGAGCCATTATTTGCTAATATTTAATAATTTCAAATGGTTTCTGACAAAGGTGTGCAAACAGGACCCTTTGTGTTCTCTGTGTTATTGTTTGTGACTGGCATACTTCACCCAGATGATTTAAAAGGCACAAAGGGAATATTTAGAAACCTTTAACTACAAAAGACATATCTCAAGCTATGCTGAGTGATTCTGAGCCTGCACTCATTCTTAATACAAGAACTGTGATGTGGGAAAGTCCTTGGTAATGTGACAGGATATGGCTAAATCTCTTCTTTCCTCCTCTCTTTTTTTCTCTCTCATCTTAATTTTTCCCTCCTCACAAGCAACCCCTACTTATATTCATTATTGGATTGCTGTAAGTTTTCCAGGCTGTATGGCCATGTTCCAGAAGCATTATCTCCTGACGTTTCACTCATATCTATGTCAGATATCTCCAGAGGTTGTGAGGTCTGTTGGAAACTAGGCAAGTGGGGTTTATATATCTGTGGAATCTCCAGGGTGGGAGAAATAATTTTTGTCTGTTTGAGGCAAGTGCGAATGTTGCAATTGGCAAGCTTGATTAGTATCAAAAAGCCTGGCTGCTTACTGCCTGGAGGAATCATTTGTTGGGAATTGTTAGGTCACAGCCTCTGAGGATGTTTGTCATAGATGTGAGCGAAATGTCAGGAGAGAATGCTTCTAGAACATGGCCATACAGCCCTGAAAACTCACAGCAACCCAGTGATTCTGGCCATGAAAGCCTTTGACTACATATATTCATCATATTTTTCTTCTCCTTTTTCACTTTCTTACCTCTCTGGCCCACAATCCCTTACTAAACATCTCTTCCTTCCTTTTGCTCTTTTTCCTTCCTCACAGCTCCTATTTCCAGTTTTCTCCTCCTTTCCTTGATCCCACTTCATCCTCCTTACGTTTACCCCCAGTTTTTGTGTGTCAGGAGTGACTAGAGAAACTGCAAGTCGCTTCTGGTGTGAAAGAATTGGCTGTCTGCAGGGACGTTGCCCAGGGAACACCCAAATGTGCTGATGTTTTTACCATCCTTGTGGGAGGCTTCTCTCATGTCCCCTCATGGAGCTGGAGCTGATAAGAGGGAGCTCATCCCAGCTCTCCCTGGATTGAATTCAAACCCGCAACCTTCAGGTCAGCAACCCAACCTTCAAGTCATCAGTCCTGCCGGCAAAAGGATTTAACCCATTGCACCACCTGGCTATTTTTGTCTCCTTTTTCTTTCAATTTCTTGTTCTTGCGTACACTTACTTTTCCTAGCTATGCTTACCATCTTCCTTCACCTTTCATCCATCTCTTATCTTGGACATCATTTCTCCTTTGTCCAGCCTCCCCTCCAAAAAAAAATTGAAAGCATCACAGAAATATCTTGCTCAATTAACCAGGAAATATGTCATAGCATATTTAAAAGATATCTGTGGAGAAGAGTAAACCACAGGCCACCTATTACAATGCAGCCTGAGCCCTACCACATGCACAATGGACACCAGAGGCACTTCAAGTGGCAGTTTCTGGTCAAAGGAAATCTAGTACAATGTCAAGTTTTCTAACTTTGCTTGTGCGTGTGTGTGTTTAAAAAAAAATACATTATAACTGTACCCCCAATTTGCTTCTGACATGATAAATAAATGCAATCTAGTAGAGGTGTCACAATGTTCCCCTTCAAGTGAGCTGGATTAAAATTCTCATTATCCTATGCCAGCATTAGCCTTTGGATCATACTGCTGAAAGATTTCAGGCTAAGGAAAGATAAACTTACATAGACCACCCAATGGAACCAGAATCTTGTATTCGAATGCAAACATTAAAGTGTAAATATATGAAGTAATCATGCAGGAACATTGCACTGGCAGCATATCTCTTACCAGGTTCTCCTTTTTTCCTTTCTCTGTCACCTGGAAAATTTTGGCCTTTGTCCACAAGGAAGATGAGTCATTCCCCCCCTCCAATAATCCTTCACTGATCATGGCATGCGCCAGTGCTCTTTTCACTTTTTTAAATACCTTACAGCACTACCATATGCCTTTTGGGTGGAACAGGATTATCTAGATATTTTAGCTTTAAGCACAGCTTTTGTGAATGTTTGCTCCTTTGGTCTTATAAATAGTTTGTCAATACTATATCTCTTACAGCCCAATAAGATGATTTTAAATGGCAGATGTTAACTAGGAAACATAAGATTGTACCCTCTAGTTCTGCCCCATAAAAAGATTGCACGAGGAAGTAAAATCTTTATGAAAAATACATATAGCAGCAGAACAGCTCTTGATGGCTAACAATGATACCTAGTGAGTCAACTTCAAACCGGAAAGTCTATTTTGTGACCCTTGGCCTCTCTCCAGGCCATGCTTTCTGTGGCTAGAAAGAAATAAATGGCCTCTCCTGGCATCTAAAAGACGTTTGTCTTTTAAAGAGGTTGTAAGGGTTCCCACCACTGTTTTTCTTAATAGTCCTGTATTTCAGAATATGAAATCATGAGTTATGTGTGCGTAAGAAGCTGAGGGGGGTGGGGATCACTGAGTCAGATTTTGCAGGCACACATGAAGAAACTTTGAAAGACAGGGAAATTTGTGTTGTTGAAGGCTTTCATGGCTGGAATCACTGGGTCATTGTGAGTTTTTCAGGCTGTGTGGATATGTTCCAGTCAGAGCCGGCCCTAGGTATTTTTCAAGTGTAGGTGAACAGAATTTTGCCCCCCACCCCAAAGCAATCACTAAAAAATAAAAGCGTTGGATAAGGGAAAATGCTGGATAATAAGGAGGGATTAAGGAAAAGCCTATTAAACATCAAATTACATTAAGATTTTACAAATTAAGCACCAAAACATAATGTTTACAACAAATCAACAGAAAAAGCAGTCTCGACTGCGCCCCCGTATGTTTTGCGCCTGAAACGACCGCTTAATTCGCCTCATTGTTGGACCGGCTCTGGTTCCAGTACCATTCTCTCCTGATGTTTCACCTGCATGTGTGGCTGGCATCTTCAGAGGTTCTGTTGGCAGTGAAGCAAGTGGAGTGTATCTGTGGAATGCATGTTTCATCAAAAATAAGACATACTCATAAAATAAGCTGTAGCAAGACTTCTAAGCACTTGTGCAATATAAGCCTTACCCCGAAAATAAGGCATAGTGATAGCTGTGGCTATGAAGCGTACAATGTCGGATCGCCCATCAGGTCCCTGTTGTTCTGTGCGCACTGCAAGCTGAGGCATAGAAGAGACATAGAAAATGAAAGCAAAGGTTTCCTCAGTGAAGTGAGGAGAAGGATTCTCTGCTTTAGGTATTGTGTGTCCCCAGGGGAAAGAAGTAAAGCTGTGGCTGCCGTTTGACTCCGCACTGTGGGTCTCTCTCCCCCAGCACCAACCAGAAACAGTCTGTAGGTCTCTCTCACCCCCCACAAACACCAGTAAAGCTGCTGCTCCCCAGCACTGACCAGCAACACCAGGGGATGGGAGAAAGCTTCAGCAAGCAGTCTGCTACTGAGCCCAGAGAGATCATCCCATAAATGCAGATTGTTGTACCATACTTAATAAAAATAAGACATCCCCTGAAAATAAGGCATAGTGAGGAAAAAATAAATATAAGACAGTGTCTTATTTTCGAGCAAGCATGGGGTGGGAGAAAGAACCCTTAAAGGAAGTGTGAATGTTGCAATTAGCAAGCTTGAACGTCATTGAATAGCCACAAATCTGCAAAGTCAATCAGTGAGGGTATCTGCATGGAAGTAGCCTGGCCTTTGTTGCCTAGAGGCATCCTCTGTTTGGGAGGTATTAACTGTTTGGGAAATCTTCTAGACATCAGAGACTCTTTCACACTAAACAACTATATCACAAGGATTCTGCTTTATCATCATATCATAAGTGATCATTCATATGATTGTCTTCCAAAGATAAGTCTTGGTGATGGGAACAACTGAGTCCATATCCACTGCCATGGGCCAGTCTGCAGCTAGGGGCTTCCAGATTTCACAGCCCTGCTTCTGTTGCCGCTCGTTGAGTGCCATGGGACATTGTTGGTTTTGATTTGCTTGGAAGGCACCTGTGCGTGAATTTGTTTTATGTGTGCAGATCAATACACAGCGACCAACACACAGTCTTCACAAAAAGAAGTTCTAATTCAATGGCATGGATATGACAATTGGTGGCCTCTTATCTATTGCAGCAGTCGTCCACTGTCACAACCATTGTAGCATAGACCATATAATCTGCCTGTTCTGCCACTGGGGACTTCCTCGGATCATTATAAGTAACACAGAAGACACAATGTAGCAGTGTCTTGCTGGCTGCCTCCGTCCCACTCAGTGACCATGAGAATGGCAACTAGTGATAGTGGGAAGAACTCTCAACAGTTGTTGCAGAGGGGACAAACTTGCCAAATTTTGATTTTTCTGACCCGCCGGGTTTGGAAAATGATGAAATTTTCCAGAAAAAGTGACCTCTGCCAAATCTGAAAAACTTGCCAAATTTTGATTTTTCTGACCCGCCGGGTTTGGAAAATGATGAAATTTTCCAGAAAAAGTGACCTCTGCCAAATCTGAAGAACTTGCCAAATTTTCATTTTTCTGACCCGGCGGGTTTGGAAAATGATGAAATTTTCCAGAAAAAGTGACCTCTGCCAAATCTGAAAAACTTGCCAAATTTTCATTATTCTGACCCGCCGGGTTTGGAAAATCCTCAAATTTTCCAGAAAAAGTGACCTCTGCCAAATCTGAAAAACTTGCCAAATTTTGATTTTTCTGACCCGCCGGGTTTGGAAAATGATGAAATTTTCCAGAAAAAGTGACCTCTGCCAAATCTGAAAAACTTGCCAAATTTTCATTTTTCTGACCCGCCGGGTTTGGAAAATGATGAAATTTTCCAGAAAAAGTGACCTCTGCCAAATCTGAAAAACTTGCCAAATTTTCATTTTTCTGACCCGCCGGGTTTGGAAAATGATGAAATTTTCCAGAAAAAGTGACCTCTGCCAAATCTGAAAAACTTGCCAAATTTTCATTTTTCTGACCCGGCGGGTTTGGAAAATGATGAAATTTTCCAGAAAAAGTGACCTCTGCCAAATCTGAAAAACTTGCCAAATTTTCATTTTTCTGACCCGCCGGGTTTGGAAAATGATGAAATTTTCCAGAAAAAGTGACCTCTGCCAAATCTGAAAAACTTGCCAAATTTTCATTTTTCTGACCCGCCGGGTTTGGAAAATGATGAAATTTTCCAGAAAAAGTGACCTCTGCCAAATCTGAAAAACTTGCCAAATTTTGATTTTTCTGACCCGGCGGGTTTGGAAAATGATGAAATTTTCCAGAAAAAGTGACCTCTGCCAAATCTGAAAAACTTGCCAAATTTTCATTTTTCTGACCCGGCGGGTTTGGAAAATGATGAAATTTTCCAGAAAAAGTGACCTCTGCCAAATCTGAAAAACTTGCCAAATTTTCATTTTTCTGACCCGCCGGGTTTGGAAAATGATGAAATTTTCCAGAAAAAGTGACCTCTGCCAAATCTGAAAAACTTGCCAAATTTTCATTTTTCTGACCCGCCGGGTTTGGAAAATGATGAAATTTTCCAGAAAAAGTGACCTCTGCCAAATCTGAAAAACTTGCCAAATTTTGATTTTTCTGACCCGCCGGGTTTGGAAAATGATGAAATTTTCCAGAAAAAGTGACCTCTGCCAAATCTGAAAAACTTGCCAAATTTTGATTTTTCTGACCCGCCGGGTTTGGAAAATGATGAAATTTTCCAGAAAAAGTGACCTCTGCCAAATCTGAAAAACTTGCCAAATTTTGATTTTTCTGACCCGCCGGGTTTGGAAAATGATGAAATTTTCCAGAAAAAGTGACCTCTGCCAAATCTGAAAAACTTGCCAAATTTTCATTTTTCTGACCCGCCGGGTTTGGAAAATGATGAAATTTTCCAGAAAAAGTGACCTCTGCCAAATCTGAAAAACTTGCCAAATTTTGATTTTTCTGACCCGCCGGGTTTGGAAAATGATGAAATTTTCCAGAAAAAGTGACCTCTGCCAAATCTGAAAAACTTGCCAAATTTTGATTTTTCTGACCCGCCGGGTTTGGAAAATGATGAAATTTTCCAGAAAAAGTGACCTCTGCCAAATCTGAAAAACTTGCCAAATTTTGATTTTTCTGACCCGCCGGGTTTGGAAAATGATGAAATTTTCCAGAAAAAGTGACCTCTGCCAAATCTGAAGAACTTGCCAAATTTTCATTTTTCTGACCCGCCGGGTTTGGAAAATGATGAAATTTTCCAGAAAAAGTGACCTCTGCCAAATCTGAAAAACTTGCCAAATTTTCATTATTCTGACCCGCCGGGTTTGGAAAATCCTCAAATTTTCCAGAAAAAGTGACCTCTGCCAAATCTGAAAAACTTGCCAAATTTTGATTTTTCTGACCCGCCGGGTTTGGAAAATCCTCAAATTTTCCAGAAAAAGTGACCTCTGCCAAATCTGAAAAACTTGCCAAATTTTCATTTTTCTGACCCGCCGGGTTTGGAAAATGATGAAATTTTCCAGAAAAAGTGACCTCTGCCAAATCTGAAAAACTTGCCAAATTTTCATTATTCTGACCCGCCGGGTTTGGAAAATCCTCAAATTTTCCAGAAAAAGTGACCTCTGCCAAATCTGAAAAACTTGCCAAATTTTGATTTTTCTGACCCGCCGGGTTTGGAAAATCCTCAAATTTTCCAGAAAAAGTGACCTCTGCCAAATCTGAAAAACTTGCCAAATTTTGATTTTTCTGACCCGCCGGGTTTGGAAAATGATGAAATTTTCCAGAAAAAGTGACCTCTGCCAAATCTGAAAAACTTGCCAAATTTTCATTTTTCTGACCCGCCGGGTTTGGAAAATGATGAAATTTTCCAGAAAAAGTGACCTCTGCCAAATCTGAAAAACTTGCCAAATTTTCATTTTTCTGACCCGCCGGGTTTGGAAAATGATGAAATTTTCAAGAAAAAGTGACCTCTGCCAAATCTGAAAAACTTGCCAAATTTTCATTTTTCTGACCCGCCGGGTTTGGAAAATGATGAAATTTTCAAGAAAAAGTGACCTCTGCCAAATCTGAAAAACTTGCCAAATTTTCATTTTTCTGACCCGCCGGGTTTGGAAAATCCTCAAATTTTCCAGAAAAAGTGACCTCTGCCAAATCTGAAAAACTTGCCAAATTTTCATTTTTCTGACCCGGCGGGTTTGGAAAATGATGAAATTTTCCAGAAAAAGTGACCTCTGCCAAATCTGAAAAACTTGCCAAATTTTCATTTTTCTGACCCGCCGGGTTTGGAAAATGATGAAATTTTCCAGAAAAAGTGACCTCTGCCAAATCTGAAAAACTTGCCAAATTTTCATTTTTCTGACCCGCCGGGTTTGGAAAATGATGAAATTTTCCGGAAAAAGTGACCTCTGCCAAATCTGAAAACTTGCCAAATTTTCATTTTTCTGACCCGCCGGGTTTGGAAAACGATGAAATTTTCCGGAAAAAGTGACCTCTGCCAAATCTGGAAAACTTGCCAAATTTTCATTTTTCTGACCCGCCGGGTTTGGAAAACGATGAAATTTTCCGGAAAAAGTGACCTCTGCCAAATCTGGAAAACTTGCCAAATTTTCATTTTTCTGACCCGCCGGGTTTGGAAAACGATGAAATTTTCCGGAAAAAGTGACCTCTGCCAAATCTGGAAAACTTGCCAAATTTTCATTTTTCTGACCCGCCGGGTTTGGAAAATCTTCAAATTTTCCGGAAAAAGTGACCTCTGCCAAATCTGGAAAACTTGCCA